>NC_133037.1:9780000-11030000 GCF_048771995.1 Taeniopygia guttata
CTCAAAATAGAAACATTTTTTACTGAGAAACCAGAGTTTGTTTTAGGGACACACAACCTGGACAACTTGGACCACTCCAGAAAAGGTTTTTTGTAAATGCAAGTTTTCAACCTAAAATATAGCGACGAGGGCCTCTATCCTGCAGGAGGCTTTGCAGTTTAATGTTGGCTGATGATGGTTCTGGAAGAAAAAGCTTCCCTCAATCAAACCGAGTCTGTTCTAACCAAAGCCTATAACCAAAGCAGTGAAGTGTTCCCTGAAAATTCTCTGCAGAGGTGCACTGTAACACCAATTGCACACTTACACTCTGCCTGCAATCCTCATGGGGAAGTGTTTGGTGATCAGGTCTTCCATCATACAAAGTGCTACCTATAATGGGAATTTGTCAAATCTTATTGTGGCAATTCTCTTATTTGCCTTAAATAAAAGGGAAAAGTCACAAATTAACCACCTACTTCCCAGTTTTCTCTGAACTCTGTAGTTTTATCCAGAATACCTCCTATTCCCACAGAGGTACAAGCATCATGCACACAGCTGCTGTAAAAGCCAAGTGGGCTGCAATGCCCTTTCCTTATATCTTGATATGGCAAGCATTCATGAATGCCTTCCCACCCCTGGGAAAGGTCCCACTGACTTGAATCATTCACAGATAGGGTTGTGCTTACCTTTGCTGCTGAATCAAACCCATTAAATTAATCTCAGCTAAGAGAAACTCTAGTGCAGGCTAGTGATCCAGAGTACCTCTTAAGGAAATAGATATGCTTTAGAGGGCAATTCAGTCAATCTGTTTTAGGCATCTACCTTAGACTGCTATAAATAATTCCCCTGAGGTCCCTCTTTTTCTCCACTGACAGAACAAGAAGCCTAGAAAAGACATATAACTTTCAGTGACTAAAGCAGGATGGCAGCTCTCTAGGCCTGAGCATGCAACTCAAAGTGGAGACAATTGCATTTGGGGGCATTCTGCTGGCAGCAGCACCTTCCCAGGTGAAAAGAACATTGTTGTGCTTCACTGGCACGACAGGAATAAAGCTCTTTTAACAAGGTAAATTTCTGAACAGTTTTTCTCTTGCTATGCAGGGTATTGGCAGGGGTTACTGAGAGACCTGTAACCAGACCAGACAAGAGAGGCAGACGTAGAGTCAAGGTCTGATTTCATCTAAGCAAACACTTCTAGAGTTTCCAGACAGATAGCCTGTATTTTCAAACAAGGTTTTTTCCTCTTTGCTGCTCTCCAGTGCTCCTTGACTTCAGCAGTTATCTAGTATTACACATGATGCTGGTTACTGCACCATCTCCCTGCTACTCAGTACAGGAGTTCATCCACAGATTCTTTCAGGTGCTATGGGAGTGAAAGCTAATCTTCTGGCATAACAATTTGCTCTCATTGCAATATTTTCCTGTAACAAATCTGCTCAGAGTACAAACAGAACTAGAAAGGGGTCACCATAGAACACTACAGGATACAGGGTGAGCCAGATAAGCTCACCCTCTGCCCTGTCTGCTGGTCCATGTTCTGTGATGAGCATCGTGAAAAGAAGAAAAGGTTGTGTGGAAGCAATCTGCTGTCACCAAGTTCCAGTGGGAAGAAGGCAAAAGAGCAGAAACATTGGATATGTTGGGCAAGAAAGTTTAAGTAATATCACAGGACTCACAATCCTAGGGACAGGAGTAACCTAAGTGTTTAAGAGGAATCACATTGAAGCACACTGAAAGGGTCAGAAAAGCTTCAAAAGCTCAGTATGCCAGTGGGCAAGAGGTCAGATAACAGAGGATGAAGTTCTCTATGCTGGCAAGTGATGTCTGAGCTATGGGGAAGGAAACTATCTAAAGGGAAAAATGAAATTAAGTATATTGCTGGAAATGGCAACCTCTCAAACAGATGTGAGATAGAATCAGACATGTGGAGCCTGGCAGGATACTCAGGAAATGTTTATTTTAAGTGAGGGAGATTCAGGCTGTTTGCCAGACTAGCTGGGTGCAAAATATCTTGATCCAGAGGTTGTACATCCTCTGTGTGCAGCCATGAGTGCCTCTGTGTCCGAGACACACCTTAACACATTCTGTTGAAGTGTTAATGGTGCAATCAATTTGGGCAGAGCACCCCATAACATATCTGTAGAGTCTGGAAATAAATCTGAGTTCTGGTGTATTTGTTCCCAAGTGAATATGCACAGTTCCAGGCCTCCTGTATCTTCTGCATCCATTATATGTGCACAGATGTTGCACAATCAAATTAAATTTAACAACAGCTTGCACATAGGCTCACACAGTCTTGAGCAGTACAGAAAAAAACCCCAGGCAAATAAAATGTGCCTCAAGAGAAAATGAACCATATTCATTTAAAACCAAACACAAGAAGAATGTACCTTTCCCCAAGAGGCAATGCATTTGGAGAATTTAAACTGTTATCACAAAAAAAGTGTCATAACATAGGGACAAATAGATACAAAAAATCTGGATGATCACCTTTGATCAAACCCCCCTGTAGTTTAGGAAAAGAATACAAAGAAAATATAGTAATACTCATGAGTTGCCTCTATAGGAGTTAGTGAGTCTATAGAAATTATTTTGTTCTTTTAACGATGCTTTCACCATTCATTCTTTGCCTCGTGTAACACGGTCACTTACGTTTGCAGACCTCTGGGGAAGACATGGGCTTCCCTCTGTCCCGGTAAAAGCCAGGCTTGCACCTCTGGCACCGATGTCCCTCCGTGTTGTGCTTGCAGTTGTCACAGACTCCCCCACTGCGCTTCCCCGAGGCCAGCCACACGCTCAGGTCGAAGTGGCAGCTCTCGGCGTGGTTGTGACAGCGACACTCTGGTGAGGACAGGAGAACGTCCCTCAGGCTTTCACAACTGGCACAGTAATCATGGTGGCATTTTCCAAACCAACCTGGCAGTATTTTAAACCCTGCTAGAACCTGGAATGCTGGGGGGTGTAGCTACATGAAAACCAGATTTCTGGCTTGTAAATTCCACTCCCCAATAGCCACAGTGCAGAAGAATGACCTGCACACTGATTTCTCCATCAATGACCAGCAACTTATCCCCAGTTTCTGTAAATCAGAGAAGTCCTTGTGGGGGAGCTTTGCCTGCTGTTATGGCGAGTGCTCACCCCGAGAGCCTGGGTCAGTAAACTCCTTTCCACTTACTTCTGCATTCATTTGGTGCCCCTGTTTTCCCATCTCCTGGCTTCCAAGGCTGGTCGTTGTAGAGCGGAGCACATTTCTCACAGTGGTCCCCTGCCGTGTTGTGTCTGCACACGCACTTCCCATGGACCTGCCAGGGAAAAGACAGCGCAGTCAGACAGCTCCAGGAACAGGTGGAGCTCCCAGCAGCCTCATGGAGAGCTGCACAATTCCCACACAGCTGCCTGGCTCTCTTAGGAAACCCACAGAGCCTGGAGCTAAAACTTGTAGCTCTCTTTGCACAGTTATTAATGAAATAGAACTTTTCCTTTATCTTACAAAATGCACATAGCAACAATTTAACTCTCAGTTGGCTGTTTAACGACAGCATTGATGAACAACCTGTAGACTCTAAATTAGGTGAGCTAACATGTCTTCATTTTGTTTTACAAATTCATGGCAAGAGCATGCAAAGAGTGTCAAATATACTCTAGGCTAGCAGGGCCAAGTCACAGAAGAGCACAGGCTAACAGCATGCTGGGCTCTGTCTTATTTGACATTAACACTGGTCTGGAAGAGAGCGTAAATGTAATGAAATGAATCACCATGAATTATGAAATTTGAAATTATTAGAACAAATGAGTAAATAGTCTTGAACATCCTAGCACAGTCAAAAATGTAGCAAAAATATTAAAAATGGAAAAATACCAACCAGTACTCCCACAGAAAAGTAAGCTAAAGCCACACATTCTATGAGGAAGGCACTGATATTTTAACTTAGGTACAATAGGCACCAGTTTGCCAACTTACATATTACTATATAAAAATTAGATTAGTAGAAAAGGCCCAGTAAAATTTCTTCATCTGGAGCTGGCAAGCCAGGTGGGGGAAACTGAAAGCAAAGTGTGAGCAACAGAGGCAAGATTCATGCCACCAGTTAGGAAAAAAAACAGTTTTTAGCTAAAGCTTGAGCAGTTTATGACACTGATTTATATGAACGCATATAAATGTACTGGTACAGCAGATGAAAAATTGAGATCCAGGGGATTTGTGTATCACCTCTATATTTCACTTTGTCCTTTTTTTTCTTAGGCAACACTGCCTATGGCAACACTTGACATATCCTGATCCTTAAATAAGAAATTGTTTAGGCCTATATGGACTTCTCCACTGTGCTCACTGTTGCAATATTTGAGTACTTTGGAAACATATTAAATTTATTTTTATGACACCTCTCTTCATCTGCTTTTCCTCATTACTCTGATAACTGTCTCATCTCTGAGGCTCTTTCCCATTCATTGTACTGAGAGTTCAGTTGCTTTCACAAATTTTTTGAAACTGGATGGTGTCTTCCGAAGTTATTGTGAGGAATGGATCGAGAAAAAGATGCAGGCAGGCAGACTGTATGATTGAATAAACCTCCCCATTCCATAATACCAGGCTGAAGTCCCATGTGCATCCCCTGGAATAGTTTGTGGTCTTGCACTCCTGCTCTCCAAGTGCATTGAGCTGGGGTTGCTCCTGTCACTAATGCAGCTGTCAGCTTTGAAGGATGAAAACTGTTGCTTTAAATGCTGATATTCTAGCTTCTTCATACTTCAAGTTTTCTAATCAGTTTTGCAAAGGGTAGACATTTATAAACTGACATACCTGAATTTAGAGGATATAATTAGTCCAGGAAAGGAAGACAAATGTTTTGCTTTGCTCAATCACCACCACGCTGGCTTTAATGGCCATGTGAAAGTGAGTCCCACTTTTGTATGTTGCTATAGCAGCTGTGTTCTCGGACTGTGGCTTCATGATGTAAACTTTTTTTGGATAATCTCAATTTGAGACATTTCCTTACTGTTTCTTCCTATGCTATCACTTACATCATACCCTGAGTTATGTATAAATTGGGCTGTAAAACCAAACCATGTTTGGAAAAAAGCTAAACCGAGGGGGATTTTTCCCTTGGCACCAGTATTTTTAATCTGCATTAATTCCCTCATCTGTCTCACAGTACAGCCATGCTGTTAAAAGTCTGGTGTTGCTGCCAAAGGCTTTGATTTGTACATCAACCACCTGAGCAGCTTTGGATCAGGACATAGAGGAGGTTATAGCTTTGTGGATTTTAATGCCAGGTTGATCAGTTCCAACCACTTAGCTTGACCTGCTGTACTCAGCCATGAGTTTCATCCAATGGTTCTTCCATCGAGCTCTGTAACTTCTGGTGGATTTATATCACATAATGTAGAACTTTATCCTGTTTTCATACAACAGTTCCAAGAAATTACATGATACTTAGTCATCTTTGCACAAAGCTTTTTCACCTGAATTCTGATCCACAGCTCAGAAAGTGAGAGAAAATTTTCCACCTCTTTGTCCTGCTGTTTAAAAATTTTTCTAAACTCTCTTCAGCTGTGTGTAATACCTGAAGCCTCTTGCTTTCTCTCTCCTCATTTAGTTTCTTTCCCTATTGTCCTTCCATTCAGCGTTGCAGTTGTTGCTTTTTCTCCTGGGCTACTCTCAGTCTACTTGGGGGCTTTTCTCCTAATTAATGAAGGTTAAATTTGGAAGCCTTCCAGGTCAGAGCACCTGTTGCTGATTCAGAAAAAATGTTTGCCTGTGAACTCTGTATTCACTCTGTAATGTCACCAGAGAAATTTGGGATACCACAGTTTGCAATGACATCAGATGCTATCCCTTACCTGCTTGTAGTAAATTGACTCTTCCTGGGTCATTTTGTATGGTTAAATGAAAGAGTATCTGCTGTTCTGCTTTGTTTCTCTTACAGTTCAAATGGGGCTCTGTGCTCTCTCCAAATGAAAAGACATATCCATGCAGGTTTATAGAAAATCCTTGAATATCAAGTCCTAAGGAGGGCACATGCAACTTATAAGAGGCCAAACTAAAAATTTCCTTCAACTTTTTCAAAGTTGCAAAGAGAATGAGTGATCTGGGAGGAAGTCCCTGATTACAGTGCCTGCTGTGGGCAGATGGACAGTTTAAATTCCTGCTCTAATCAGGAATGAGAAAAGCCATTATTTTCCTCTATCACTTGCTGTTTTCTGGGAGAAGGCCTAATACATGTGTGTGTCAGAAAACTCCTACACATACGGCTGTTTTCTGAGGGAACTCAGTTTCTGGCTCATACTTGGTGGCTTTGGTAAATTAAGTCTGTGGGAACTTGATGGGGATAAGTAGAGCTGGGACAATGTGGCAGGGCCACCTGAGCCCATGCAGGTTTTGATCTCCATAGCACTGAGTCAATGAGCTGCTGCTGCTTCCAAATTCACTGAGCTGGTAATGGTGGAGAAAAACCAGTGATAGTGTTCAGCTGAATATTCAGACTGACAGCCCTAAGAGCTTTTTGAACAAGATAATATTACTCAGCCTGTAACAGTTTCAAAACACAACTCTGCTCTCTGCCTGAATTCATCTCTCTCAGTGCATATTTCATTTTGCTTGCTAATTGTCTTCTTTCTGAATTCTACCTTATTATTGATTTTGGGGACAAGCTGTTCTCTTATTTTTGCCTGCAGTGCCAGTAACTCCATTATCAGTCTGTAACAAACTGCACATGAGTAACAGCTGCCAGGCTGAAGTGCAGCATCTGAGTTACAGTAGTCACCAACTCTTGGGGAGTGTCTTAAGAACGGAGGAAGAAGGAAAGGGAATGAGACTCAGTATTTTAATATTCAGTGCCCGAATCACAAAGTAATGGGTAAATTCCACTGTTCAAATGTCCTGAAAGTAACACCTCTTGCATCTCTGAGTTCTGGGCACAGCTGGAATCAGATAATGTGAAAACTTAGCTGGGGATTATAAATAGAACTGTGCAAGACATCTGAAGAGGAGGTAGATAATATTTACAAGGGTTACAAGAGCCTGATCACCTAGAAAACTGATGTAAAAAAGCAAGTTTTACCTTATGTAACCCCCATTATGCCAAACAAGGAATCCTACTTAGAACCAGATCCCGCTCCCTTTGAAGTAAGGGGAAAACTTTCCATTTGCTTCATTGTGGAGGATCAGGCCCACAGGGAGTCTAGTTTGTCTCTGTAAACAGGATAAAGAAGCAAAAGAAACATCCGAGGCCACTTGTAAGAATTTCCTGGCACTGTAGGTACCAATAATTAACAAGTAAAAAGACAAAAACCCTAAAGCTTTATACAAAAACATCTTCATCCACATTTGCTTTCCTCTTTCGGAACTTACTTCTCATGAGCTAGAAAGAGAATTGTGAAATGTTTGGCAAACAAAAAGGACCTTGGTGTAGATTCTGTGTTCTGTCCATATGCACTTTCTGCTTTGTAAACTTTGTTCTGGAAGCACCTCTGGACTCACCTAAAAGGGACCATCAAAGCAGTTCCTAAACCTGGGCAGCTCTGTAGAGACACACATAACTTTGTACATCCTTCCTTGGACAGGATTGTGTTCTGTTGCATCCAACCATAGAACAAGACTAGATGCATTCAGCTGGCTGGGTCCTGGCAGTTGTTTCACTTGTAGCAGCATGTAAATATCCCCCATTAGTAATAATAATAAAATAAAAAATAAATAAATTAAAAAAAACCCTGGGAAACTATTTGTAAGAGTTTGAAAAATGCAGTCTGTGATATTCAGAAAGGAGAATTTTGCCATTAGCTACCATACAAAGCTATTGAAGATTGGTCAGGAATGACATCTCTGTGTCTCCTTTTACTTTTCTGATCTGAGAAAAGCTAAATAGAAACCAAGAAAACATTACTGTCAATAGCAACAGTCATTACTGTCAATAGCAAGACATGTTTGTCCTGAAGTTTCTTGCCTATTTAGAACTCCCATATTGATATCTCAAAGTTTTCCTCCTATCCAACATTATATTCTCAGTAGTTTGTACAGGAAATGTTGTCTAGATAATTTGTGTTGAGGGGGGTGCATGGTTTGTTTAAAGAAAAAAAGCCCGACAGAAAGAGTGAGTATTACTGTTTTGCTCCAAAATAAGAAGTCAGAGAATATTTTGATTGGATCCTATGTGCCTATTTTGGATCTCACTGTATTTTCACAAATTTATGACCAGAAATATGCATGAAACTCTGTAGGCTTTCAAAATATGAGGAATGATGCACCATTTGGACATTGGGTTTACAATCTGCAGTTTTGCTGTATCCATTTGTTGCTATGACACTGTGGCATCTGTGACATTGCTTCTCACGGAGCTGCATTTCTTGTTGGCAGCCTCAGCGGAGAAGCCAGAAGCTGAAAGGGTTGCCATGACTGAAGTGACATATCCACAGATAAACTGATCATTGATAGATTATCTAACAGCCATAGCTCATCCAGTCCCTCCAAAATGGCGCTGAGAAATATTGGTTCAAGTATATCAAGAAATTTGCTTTAATTTTCTCCATTATTTAGCCTCCATGTAGTATCACTTTAGCAGCATTAGGAATATTACAAATGGAAGAGATTTCTGTCAGAGTAGGAAGAGCAGACTTGAAACTTAACACAATAATGCATTTTCTAAGACCCAAGCACAGAATGGTCTCAGATTTTGGTCCTATCCCACATCAAACAATTACAGTTGTATTCTACATTAATTTTTTTGTTGTTTTTGTCAACGACAGAAGATCAATACATCATAGGAGGACTATAAACAATTAAGAGGCTGAAACTCATATTACTTAAGACTTTCCGTGGAGGTCTTTATTTTTTGCAGCATTTTATTTAGCTACCTAACAGCAGCCCAGGAAACAAAGCTGATCTGCTTTCAATCTGTGGATGACGTGACATCATCCACACCAGTCTCAGGACTTGATCTGCTCATGTGTACCTTAAATATTAGATGTGGCCTGTGGATTGAATCGGATTATTTCTGGATGTGCAGTGTTTGTAACATCTTTTCCACACCCTGTTTTATGTGGGTCACCATTACCATGTGACTGAAAGCAGAGCACCTTTCCTCTGCCAAGGAATTGCAAAATGGCAAAGATATTTTGCAGTGTAGGTTTGGTGATGGGAACTGTATCATTGGTGTTGGGCCCTCAACAACAAAGGCCTTTTCCTCCTGCTTGTAGACAAGGATATTGCTGTATTTCAAGCCAAAAGATTAGACACACACATAAACTCCCTCATGCCGGCTGAGATCTGGACTGATGTGAGCTCTCCCCTCACCACTACAATATCATTATTGGTAAATATTAGGTAAAATACAAAAGGATCCAGGGACCTGGATCTTCCAGGAGTGAGTTTTGGTTTGTGTTTGAGAAAGACTTAAGTTATAATGTCTAAAATACAGAAAAGATGAATACAGTAGCATGATCATCTTTACTCCAGTCTTGTGTGATCCGGGAGTAAAATTTTGAATTTTTACTACCTAAGGTTTCACACTTCTCTGGTTAATACAAAAAAAAATAGAACCTAAAGAAGGATATGGAGAAAACCTTCCAATCACATCTGCAGAAGGAGGATCTACTGCTTGCTTTGGTCATTGGGGAAGAGGAGACAAGGAGGAATCACCTTTATTTGCAGCAGAGATTATTTAGGCAGGCACTACAGAGCTTTCAAAATGTTAAAACTGGAACAGCTACTGAAGGTTTGAATGTTCTTTGTCAGTAACATCTCATGCAACAAGCTTTCACTAATGGATGGTTTGGGTGTGCTTGATCACACCTTTATGTGAGGACACAAACCAGCCCACTTGTGGTATTTTCCAGGTCTCCTCTAGGATTCTAGAGACAGTTAAAACTGCAGAAGGCTTTTCTTATTTTTTGCACAGCTGTGTTTGAATTCTTGCTTATACAAAGACTTGATAATATCTGTGAGAATCATGTGCTGCATCCACCCTCTGTCTCCTGGGACATGAGTCACTCGTGAAGTGCATTTCATCAAAACTATTTCACCTTCTGCCCTGTGAAGTCATTGATGGCACAAAAAGATTCTATTCCCTTGTGACCAGTGGGAAAAATATCCAGTCATAGTTTACAGTGGTTATGCCAGTAACCCACACAATATTGTGTTTTCCTTTTCTGATGGGCAGAATGTTTATTTTTCTACCAGCTGCATTCACTTAGTCTGTTATTCATCTATTTGATTTCACTATGTGTCTATTTAACAGTTTGCAGTAAGGATGAGCCACTCTCTAAACAGCTTTTCTCCACACAGTTATGATTTAAGTGGGTCTATATTATTTGAATTTGATAGTATCATATAGTATAGCTGAATCTTGGATTTATACCACAGATGGAACAGATTCAGAAATTATTTGAAAGTCATACAGTCCTAATTATCTTACAACATCTACCTCTGAACTCAGGAAAGTTGAAAGCATGACAATGAATACACATTCCAAAATAACATAAATCAAAATGTCAAGTGTACCATGTATCTAAAGGGCCAGAAATTAGCTTAGGATGTTTTTCTTGAGTCTTTTATGTCAGAGTGCACTGGGCTAGAATTTTAGGGGTTATTTGGGTTTTCAAACCCCAATACAGAGACAGAGACCTCTGGATCCAGGGGAGATATTAACTAGTTCAAAGTGGCTTGAATTCCATCTCTGATGTATGTGTCTAGATGTACCTGGATATTTGATTAGATTAAATCTTCCCATGATTGTTATTACAGTTCTCTACACAATGCTTGCAGCTAAATCAGAAAGGTGTCATCAGTCATTTCCTCTGAATTTCAATGTCTGAGTGTGCATTCAAACACAACTCCTCTTGTGCACATCTAGAGCCAAATGCAGATAAAAGACTGAACAGAGAAGGGACACTCCAAGTGCTACAGAATAATTTTACTACAAGGTTTGGCTTTTTAAATAAAATATTTTAACTTATTTTGAGATGTATGGAAAAAAGAGTGAAAGAGCAGAAGTTATTTTCACATCCTGAACATTGCTGTGAAAGTAACAAGAACACAGAAGGTTGAAAGCCTAAAAGTGATGGCTGAAACCCTAAGTATGACAGAACTGCTCATGTCACACAGACTCAGAAAATCTGATATCTGGTGCTGAAATTCTTAGGGCAGACTTTGTATCAAATATATTAGTTAAGTTCTGTGCAGGCATATAAGTAGGAGATTTCACTCCCCATATTTGGGGTTGGATCTCTGTTCCAATTACAAAGATCCCTTTCAATTTATAGGTATCTTGAGGTCCAGAATTTTTAGCAATTTATTTGAGTTTAAGAGTTCCAGAGTTTTTAGCAGTTATTATACCTGAAGTTGTAAAAAGGAGTATAGGAAATAGGAGTATAATATATTTTCCCAGAGTGGTGTAGGTTTCACTAATGTGGATTTACTGTGCTGCCCTTTTTTTGGATATGTTTGGGGGGGCTGGGACAGGATCACCCATAAAATATACATTTAGGCTGAGGCAGCAGAAGCAAGTAGCAAGTCTGGTAAGCTGATAAATATCTGGAACTCACCATGTTCTCCACGAGTGCTGTCCTGTTGGCAAGCTCACATTCCTCTGCATGCCCATTGCAAAAGCAGCTTCCTCGGATGATCAGGTCATAAATAGCATAGTGGGCAAATCTTTGGGGTTTCTCTACCAATCCTGAGCCATGGCATGGACATTCCTGTCTTTTTAACAACAGCAGGCGGAGGTTGGTGAGCTTCAGGAGATCCTGAGCCTCGGGGCTGTAAGGGTCTTCGATCTTGTTAGCCGGACTTAAGGCACGATAAATCACCTGAAAGAGAGAGAGTTCACATCCCAGAGCAGAAAACAGTGCTCTGCATACACAGCAAATATCCCAAGATGATCTTAAGGAAAAAGCAGTAAGCTCTCACTTCTTGCAGTCAGGCAATATGTCTGATATTGCCTGACATATATTGCATTATATTGATATTGCAAGATAAGTCCACTTCCTTGTGTTTCTGAACCCAGTGACAATAGTGTCAATCAGAGAAATCCAAGGTTTATTGGCATAAATGCAGTGTTAATGCCAGCCCAGTTTCTGGAAGCATTTTAGAGCATGAGTTCTAGAGTCAGGTAAACAAAGGCACTAAGGGCATCTGTGGAAGGAGTGGGAAGTGTGATCAGAACTTTTTCCTTGGTCACTTGAACTATGCTGGAAACACAGCTTAGCTTAGGGCAAGTGGGTGCTGAGGGAGCCCTGTCTGCACACAAAGCCACGTGTTTATTACTTAGAAGCAGCTACAGAGCAGTGACTACACAGGACCCGAGGTGCTTGGTGCCTGCTGGCTGTCTGCAGGTTGTTACTCTTACATCACAGCATTTTTGCTGCTTGGTACTTCTCCAGAGCAGCAGCAGTTGGGCTTTGAGCATCACAGTTCTAATTTGGTGTTTAACAGTGACTGTTATATTTTGGCTCAGCACTCTGCCCTTCTCTGTGTCTTGGGGTGTGCTTGTTTCTGTTGCTTTTGGGAGAGGTTGATAATGGAGGGCTGCACCACAGTCCTTGCTAGTGAAATAGAGAACTATTAGCACTGTTTCCAGGCTTAGATGTGCTAACTCCAGTTTGACAGTAGTTTTCTCTTCTGCTCAAGTTTTTCCATCATGGCAGAGGTACTTGCCCTCTATTATTTGGCCCTGCTTTTTAAGTGGTCACAGTCTCTGTCTGACTCACTCTGTTACTGTTAGCAGAGTGAAATCTTTGTTTCCATAAGGATCCCCCTTTTCTCTCTCTGTTTTTCTTTCTTCCTAGTGAACTGATCAGTTTAAATGTTTGTAGTATATAAAATATTTTTGCTCCTTTTTGCTTGCCGAAGCCACAAAAGAGCTTGTGGTACATGCCTAAGAAATAGTTCAGTTGCATGTTGATGGCACATGGGGACACAAATACCCTTCATTAACAGAATCAGCTGCCAGCAAAGGCACTGGTACCTCTCCCACCTGTCCAGAGTGTTTTCTTTTTGATTAACTGTGCTCTTTTTTATCATTTTTATTCTCTTCTCTTATACTGTCAGCTGCTTACAAAGCTGCAAACAGCCTTGCTTGGTGAGATCAGAGATGCCCACAGCTCCTTGTTTGATCGAGCTGTGGGCAGATTGCCCAGGCTGTGCAATGCAGGTGCCCACATTCCCCTGACCAATGAAGCCATGACAAAATAGCCCAAGCATTTCCACCCCTATGTCTGCATTCCCCTGGTCAATGGAACCATAAGCAAATGGCTCATTCTGTTTTGTCCAGGTGCCCAGCATTCCCCTTACTGGTGGATTCACAGGACAAAGACCAAATCTGCATATCTGTCCAGTTCCCCTAATCCAGGATGATGTGATCTTTTGGTGGAAACCATTATACGAACCCTCTCTCTTTCCCAGTCCCCTGTGCACCACACAGGGGTGGAGTGGCTTCTCAGAGTCCTGAGCACCTGGCTGTGTACAGACACACATATCTCCTTCCCCTGTGGTCAGCTAAACTAAGACCAAGGCAGGGAACTAGATGGAATAGTTCTGAAAAGCCTGCTGAGATCAGAGATCTCAAAGAATGGTTAAAAGTCCCTGTGAAGCTGTTTAAATGGCATAAACCAGAGGAATCGAGGGTAAAGCAGTCTATTTAGTCAGTGGCTTTTATAAACCCACACTTTTTTAAGTGTTCTCACGCTTAGCATTCTTGTCTATGGTTTCTCTAATATACATGCTTAGTTAAATGGTATCTCTTTCAGATGGACCTCCAGAGGATACCCACCAGGTAAGTGGCTTGAGAACACAAATGCTAGAGGTACTTCACTCCATAAAATAGACATCTGAAAGGTAATTGATAAAGCATTGGTTTCTGTAAGACCTGCTCTGCTCCTGCCCGTGACCTTATACTGTTGCATGTAGGTAAAGCCTTATAAAATTAGGGCATTTTTACCCTTTTAAAATCATGGCTCAGGCCTCTACTTAGGCTAAGCAGAAGGGGACTGTGGGAGAGTGGCTCAGCTGGAACAGGGGTAGAGAAATGTGAGAGCCGTGAGAGCTGCACTGTGTGACCTGCCCTGCGCAGGGAATAACGTACTTTGACTCTATGTAGCAGAAGGCTGATTAATTGCTTTATTATACTGTCTTATACTATATTATACTAGAATGATATCATACTAAAAGGATACCAAAGAAAAAGCTGTGACTGTCTCCAGACGGTCACGACACAATTTTGGCCAATCAATCCAAACAACCCTCACTGATGTGCCATTAACAAATCACTCTTCAGTAAGAAATCTCCATAACACATTCCACATGTGCCAAAAAACAGGAGCAACAAATAGGGAAAAGAATAGTTTTCTTCTTTCTCTGAGCTTTCTGACTGTGTCTCACAACTTCCCAGGAAAATTCCTGGGAGAGAGAATCACGTCCCTGTTGAGATAATGTGAATACCACAGCCTGTCCACATCGTGGTGCTTGGTTGGCTTGGGCTTGTTGTACCTTAAAACTGTGTGAACTGGTAACTGGCTAACTGCTTTAAAAGGCCTGGTTTTTGCAATGAAGCCACTCTCCTTTGCACTGCCTGTGTTGCTTTGCTTTGTACATGATACAAGGCCGGGTGAGATCTCATATCTGTGCCAGAAATCCCAGCTGTGAACAGCTATGGGACTCCTCACAGGAGACAGAGAGAAGGGGTGAATGAGGTGAAGAAAAAGAGTTTTTACTGGGTTTTTCTGAAAAAAATTGGCAGATAATGGCCAAAAAATTTCTTTTTTCTCTCTGGCACTAAACATCTTGATTGCAATATTCTTTCACTGTTACTATGGTGAGTGTGAAGAAAATCCTGTGCACTACTAGAAACCTATTTTGTACATGGTATGACAAGTTTAAACAGATGGATTCATATTTTGGGGTCTCCAGTCAATTATCCATCCTCCCCATGTCATAATTGACATTCTGAGAACACTGAGGTCTCTAGGCAAAGAGCAGCTGTTGGGGGCTCTTCTCTCAGCAAAGGGCCACTTGCTTTCACCAAGCTGTTTTGTTTCTTTCTTCTTTGTTGACAGCTTAGAAAAAGGTTTGGTTTCCTGTGGCTTTATTGTTTTGCAAATATTTTCATTTCTGGCCTTGCCTCCATTGAGAGGAGTTGCTTTGGCATTTTCCATATCCCATTAGAACACTGAACATCATTTGTGAGTAGAGACATTAATAGCTTGGAAGTCCCACAGGGATTGTGGCATCCTTTTAAGAAAAAACAGTATTCCATTCCAGCTGAGGTACAAGAGTTTGTTTGTATGATTAATTCATGACACATTTCTGTCTGGGATAAGCTCACTGGTGAGACTGGATTTGCTTGTCCTTATTTCTCCCAAGGCAAGTCTTGTTAAGTGTTAAAGATCTGATTTGGGTGACATAACACTGCTGAGGTCTCCTGGGAGATGCTTAAATGTTCTTCTAGGATTCAACCTCCAGTAAGGAATTAACCATCCTTAGCTTTGTAAAAATCAAAGACATTTTGATCAATAGATATTGTGCAAATAGAAGTAGGTTCAGGTGAGCTACATTTTACACAGAGGTAGCAGTTTTATTTCATAATTAAATCAGTTTAGCCTTTATTTCACATATGTATAAAACTAGAAAATAGTATTTCTCTTTCTTCTGGCTGTCCCATTCTCCTTGAAATATTGGTTGTTAAAATCCTTGGACACAGGCAATTGCATAATGTAATCATCATCTCATGCCTCAGTTTTCATATTTGATTGACTGTTCTGTCTCACATGAAAGTGCCAGTCAGAAAGTGATTCCTTACAATATAGATTGCTGTACTGTCAAGAAAAAGATGTTAGTACAATGATTTCTCCTGATTAGCCTACTATATGTATTGATTCAAATAATTCTAGATTGGGATACTTTTTTTTTTAACGAACTGGTATCTCACCTTACATGCCAGGAATTATTTTTCCATAAATGCATAATTTAGCTAAAACAAACAAACAAACAAACAAAAAAAAACAAACAAAAAACTAACTCCCTAAACTTTTTTCTGTCTCATGAATGCATGACTATGTTTTAAATGAATGTGTTTGTGTTTATAGCTCCCTAAGGAAAAATGGATCCTAAATTAAGAGACAGATTGGTGGTGGCTATTTTTTGGGTTGATAATTTTAAATGATTTAGAGAAGAATTTTATTTCTTTAAAAAAGAAGAAGTTATTGCTTTGAAAAAAATACAGGGTGAGGAATTAAACTGTTTGGTCATAGCCCCAGCACAATTGCTCACTGTAATGCTCAGCAAGTAACTAGGGCCTCATGCTGTTCTGGATTGATTTCAGTAGGAACTCAGTTTTATGTACTGTTTTCTTTCCATAAAAATGGGATATTGGTATTCAAGTACTTTGTTCAATGGGAGGAATATTAATAAAATTGTATCTTGAAAATTCCCTGAGAATTTCTGGAGATGGATATCAATACATGCAATTTCAATAATTACAGGCAAGGGATAAGAGTTCTGGCCATCTCAACCATTGATGCATGAATGTGTTGAAGATTAGATTATAAATGGATCTAAATATTACTGAACTCCTAGAGTCATGAGCTGTAAGAGGAGACATTCTACCTTTCCAGTGTGTTATTTGTTCTTTTTATTTTAGTTCACAACGTTCATAATTCTAAAGCCTATGAAGCAAATTCCTTCTATACAGATAGACATTTGACTTCTGCCTTTTGCAGAAAAGCAGAGATATTATTATTTTTTCATTTCCCAGAGATGCTGTATGAATTTTCAGTTTTCCATTACATTCATGTAAAAGATATGAAGAGAGTATAATGAAAAAGTGTTTTCTTTTAATTAAGATGCAAGTTTTGAAAAGAGCTTCCCATGATTTTCACTGTAAAGCTATTTCTCATCTAATGAAATCTCAATCTGGTAGCAAGCTCTGTTCTTTTTTTTTTTTTTTGCTGTAATGGACTGTTCTTAAATCTCCCAGTTGTTTCCCTAAACATCAGTGTGCAGCTGTCATAAAAGTAGCACAGGCACAGCTGCAAAAGAAAATCTGATGGTGATTGACTCTGCTTAGGGTCACCCTAGAAATTTTACCATTGAACTGGGTGGAAGTAGAAGGTGTGCAGCACCTCTGTGATTTAACCCTTGGTGGAAATCCATCCTAGGTCATGAATTTCTCTTATAATCAGGAGCTGGCACTGGAGCTGAATGCTGAGTAGGATGTTCATGCTTATCTGCATATCTGCTATTGAGTGCATATTTGTCATTCTCTTTCTCAAAAGTCAGTCAGCTCAAAAAGGTGGTCCCTGTCCTCTCCTGACCTTCCTCAGAGCAAGGAAGTCTGGAAAATGCTGTAAGTGTGCAAAGCTAAAAGGCAGCCACTGTTAGGTGACTGGTTTTGCTGTATACAAGTTGTCTCTGCCTCACATTGTTTTATCAACAATCAAGAGATCATCTTCATTTCAGAGACAGTGCCTCAGATTTTTGATTTCTTGCCATAGGTTTTGCTTCTCCATTCCTGATGCATCTAATTCTGTTTTCTTAACCTGATCTTCCAGCCAGCATTAGTCAGAAGAGATGTGGACACAACAAAGGTTCCCCCTTGCAAACTCATAGCCTAAGGTCAAGGAATATCAATCATAAATGGACGGCAGTGCCAATGCATGGCCTCATATAAAAGAAGATCCTTCTGCAGAGCAAGAATTTGATATCACAAATCATCCTTAAGCTGTGTTCATCATGGTGCACACACTCAGGCTAATGAGGTGAGAAATGTCTGTGTGCTTATATTGGGTCCATCAGAAGGAAGCTGCAATGAAAACTCTCATCACTCCTAAATCCTCTTCATTAAGAGATTTTCATGTGAGTTGATTTTGTTCTTAAAGGAACAGTAAACAATTGTCTCAGAATTTTTCCTACCCAGTGATACAGAGCCTCTTTTTTATTTGATGGACTTCTAGCCTGTGATACAGTAGTCTTTTTTCTGATTTACTGTTTGGAGCACAGAGACAATCCAACTCTTCTCCCAGCCATTGGACGGTCTATTCTGACAACTCATGGAATGGTGTTTTTTACTTAAGATCTGCTGCTTTTCTGTCCTTTCTGAAAACAAAGCATAGAAACAAGTATGGAATATGGCAGCTTGTTAAAGAAATAATTGTGCTTTTGATTTTTAAAATTTCTTTGATCTGGGTAAACTCAGCTACCGCTAAGACAGTGGAATCCTAAATTTATTCTGTATTCTCCAAATCAGAAAGGACTGATGTGCCTTCAGTTTGCATTTGCTTTGAGGCTATTCCAGTAATCCAGCTGGTGTGGCATTGTAATATTAATATTTAGGCATAGCTGCTAATATGATTATGGCATAATTGAAGTCAGGCAAATCTAAGAGCCATGAAGACTTTTTCTATTCCTCAAACAAATTGTATTTTGTAGGTTCAGGTTATTTGCAGATGTACATCTTTCTTGTACAGAAAGGCAAGGGTTGTAGGGAGAAGCAGTACCCTCTATGAGACAGGTAATGTAGTTGGAACACAAAATCTAGATTATTTGACAGAAAACTCTTAAGTTTTCAGTCTGTATACAGGGAATGCACAAAACTCCTTCTTTCTATGTAGCAGCACCTTGTGTGGGGATGTGAGAACATTTCCATGCTCCCACAAAATGCAGTGTCCTTGTTCATTATGGGGGACGATGCTTGCTCTGAAATGGCAAAGGGTGGCACAAGGAGTTCTGTGATGCCACAGCCTGACTGGGAACTGGATTGAGAACAGGGAGACTCATTTCACTGTTTGCTGGATTGTCAGGGAAAGTTAAAACGACCCATCACCATCAGTGTCAACCCATGTTAACCAAGCTGTGCTCTCATGGGAGGGCATCCATTTCTTGTAAGTGGAGCCATTTATATCTCTAGGTCTTGGCTGAAATCTTACACATGAACAGACCTAGCTAAATGTATGATCTCACCGTGACAGTGATGTGTGGACAACTGTAGAGCAAATATTCGAGTGTTCTTTTGCCTGAAGTTTGAAAATTATAACAATAAATTACTTAGTTTTGTAGCATTTTAGGCAACAAACTTTTTTCACACTTGATTGAAAAAAAAGCAGCTGCTGCAGCTCCACTAAAGTTTTATAAAAAAGGGTGAGGGAAAAAAAAAGTTTACATCTGCTGCCTTGTATGTTCAGAAAATGTAGAAGCAATGCTAAAAAAAACCCACTACTGCATCCTTCTGATTTATAATGTTCCAAATGTTTCTGAAATGGTTCATTACAAACCAGGTCAGAGTAGGACACTTGGTGCCCTCCTCAAGTTCACTTGCCAGGAATGGGATTGCTGGGTTAGTCTCAGTCAGTTCAAATTCCCCTCAGAGACAAATCCTTGAGCCCCTTAATTCTTCCTCCAGGGAAGCAGGGCCTGGCAGTGCTATCAGCTTATTTGCACTGCTGCTGTTCACTGCTTCCTCCCAACTTGCCTCTGCATTCTGTCTGCTCTGCAGCTCAAGTTAAACAAAATGCTGAGCAGACAGCCCTAGTCATACCAATCAGGCACTTACCTACACTAGTGACTAATCCCTCCTGGAATCCTTTCCAGCTGGAAGTTGCAATAACCTGGGCATCATGCAACTTTCAGAGGCCAGTCCTGATGACTGTTGGATAATTCACTGAAGTGCACGACTTTGAATCAGCTCAAACACTAGTCTTTGAATCTTAGCTATTGGGAATTCAGCCTTGTGATGTGCTGAGCAGGTTTCTTTCCAGTGACCTGACTGCCATATGAGCTCAGAACTCTAAAAAGCCACCGGAGCCTCAGTGGTGACTCTTGAATTATTGATGTTGCCATTTAATGAGGGGTGTGGGTGTGTGTGTGTGCACAGGGAATACTTCTTTGTTTTTCAAAAGGTTTGGTATGAATACAGTAAATGAGAGGCTTGAGAAAAGACAGTGGAAAACGTAGGTCCTTGGCACAGGATCCATACATCCCACACAGAGCCTCGTCCCTGGCCTGGTTTGGTGCTTGGGTGCTGCCACAGATATTGCTCAGGAGGTCCCCGTGGATGGAGAAAGGCAGCAGAGGCTTCAGTGTCAGTGCAGAAGAAAAGACCTTCCACAGGGTTGACTGTGGCTTCTCTCTGAACATCCTGGTGGCTTTTGAACCAGACAGAACTGCACCCATCACAGCCTGCCCTGGTCTGGCATTCACCGAGTGGAGTGTGTTTAGAAGAGCGATTAAATATCTTTTAGCTACGAAGAGGGTCCACCCATCTTTGACAAAAGGCACTGCTGGGAACTTCTGTCCCTAAAGAGGTCACCACAGGATACAAAACGGAGAATGAGCAGGTCTTCTGTGCAAGGCACACTTAACATGTTGCCATAGAAACCAGTTCCTTAATTCAGGCATACACAATTCTTCCAGCCCCCAGTGAATTCCAGTAATGGGTTTATTATATCACACTTCATTGGTGTCATCTGTCACACAGACACTCACATAAATGAGCCAGCCTTTGATTCAGAACTCCTTTCCACTAGCTAGACCCAGTAGGGGAAGGGTCTCCTTCTGGGCCTGGTGGTTTTGAGCAGGTCAGTGTTCCACCCCACTTTGCATGCTAATGTCTTCCTTTCATGCAAGCATCACATTCAATGGAGGAGAACATTTGTTTTCATTTCCTGATATTCCAGTTTATTAAAAACCTGCTCTTAATCTCTCAGATCCTCGAGTGCACATGCTGCCAGGATGCAGGTTCAAACATTTCAGTCCCTTTTTCCCCCCAACATGATCTTTGAACTGCAACTCACATTTGTGGCAGGCACATTCTTCTCTCTCTCAGGATTTTTTCATAGAGGAGCACAGAGTGAAGGAAGAGAAAACAATATCTATTTTTGCTCCTTGTTTTTTTTCCCATGAGGAATGTGTTTGGAGAATTGTTTACCTGGAGTGAGTGCTTGATTGGATTCTGGTGAGGATTGTTTAAGCCTGATGGCCAGTCCAATCCACTGGTGTCTGGACTCTTGAGAGAGGGCCATGAGTTGTGAGTTAGTTAGATATGGTAGTTAGAACAAGTAGATATGTAGTTTTAGTAACTCCTTTAAATAGTATATTAATATATTATAGTATAGTTATAATAAAGAAATCATTCAGCCTTCTGAACTGGAGTCAGATATCATCATTTCTTCCCACCAGGTTCACCTGCATTTACAATACACATTGATGCCTGATGCAATGCAATCCTTAGAGATGATGAACAGACCTTAAAAATGTGGTGTTGGTTTTAGTTCATGAACTAATGATGAGGATCCTAGGATTTCAGATAGATTGATTCTGTCTACTAAAGTACTCTGGATCTGAACAGGAGTAAGGGATTTAACAAATGCTTGAGTAAAAGAAAATGGAAAAGATGTATTAGTGAGGAATCTTCCCCAATGCCTTCTGTCCCAGATGTATCTTATCCGAAATGGAATGGAGATATGTGCCCCTGTCAGAGGTGAAAAATAAGGGGCAATCTACCAGACAAGGGATATGCCTTAACCTAATGTTCTGCTGTGACATTGTCATGTCACTCATCCAAATGTCTTTTGCTCCATCCTAGTCTCCTAAAATTTTCTCTTCTGACAAATGTTTTACCTTGCTTTTAGGAAGAAACTCTTTCAGTGGTCTTAGTGGTCAGAATGTGCTGAATGAGCTGCATCTCAGTTTACAAATGTGTGTAAGTTACTGCAGCTCTAGCACCTTCTCCTTTCACGCCTACATTCTCAGTTCTGGAAGCCAGTTGACCTGAAATCTTGTTTCATTATATGTCCCAGCATGGGTTTAATTTTTTTTTTTTATTCCTTTTGTGCTCTGTTAAAAAAGAAATTTGTGTCTGTTCTGAGAATGAATAGGACCCAAGAATAACCTGAGTCTCATGTGGTGAAAATTACTTCAAACTCCTCAGTAAAGAAAACTGACATTTATGTCAGAGCATTAATTAGCACTTAAGTTGGAACAGTTTTGATCATTTCAGACGTGCTGTCAGCTTGTGATGTGAGCCCCTCAGCAATCCAAGGCTTAGCCAGAATCAGTAACTGGGTAGGTCAGAGTGGAGGTGAAAAAGAAGCAGAGAACACAGAAGAAAACCCTGGTAGGGATTCAGTCAGCTGCCTTGAAAGTCACTTGAGTCAGTGCTTGAGGGAATGCCCTGGTGACATTAGTGACATCTTCAAAACAAGGTGTAAAATTGCAGTTCTGAGGTGTGTGGGCAAAGCTCCCCTGAGAGCTGCAGTAACAGCAGCAGTGTCACTCAGGGAAATCTGATCAGGTACCACTGTAAATAGCAACACTGCCTTCCTTTATTTCAGTTCACAAAAGAATCTGCTATGTCATACTGCTGACCTGAAAACTCGGTGCTTCTGCACCCTTTCCATGGGGACATTACTTGGATTGATTAAGAGATCTCTGTAAAGTCTGTCCAGAGCTTGACAACCCTTTTGGGTTAATGTGCTGTGAAACAGTATTCCTCTCGTCCTCTGCTAAGTTGCCACACAGATTCCTGAGTGCTGCTTTAAAGCTTCAGCACTTCTCCCATGGAGGGAGTGCCTTCTGCGCCTATTCAATTCATGTTCATGAAAGTATTCGGGATCTGCAAGGGTAACCTGTAAATTTAGGACTGTTCTTATTATTGCTATTGTTTTCTGACATCTCCTACCATGCCATAGATTGATTAAGCACACACATACTCATTTCAGTGTAGCTGCTGCCCAAATTGGCAGGATCACTTTGACACTTGTAATCACAAAGGTTTGTGTTGGATGAATGTTTTATTATTTGATTTTCTGCCATCCACTTCTCAGATTTGTTGTAGCAGCAGCACATGGTCTTGATATTCCCTGAGGTTAAGTAAGCACAAAAGCCAACATAGTGCAGGGGATACTGTACTAGAGAGGGAAGGGTTATTTTGTATTTAAGGCCGAGGCATTTCCCTCAGACCCTGTATTCTGTCCCTCACTCAACCAGAATTGTCCTCTTTCACCACAAAACATTTCACCTTCCTGTGCTGCTCTTTTCTCATCTGTGAAATGGCAGCAGAAACCCTGTGTGTGTGCTGAAGATCATTAGCTGGGTTTTGCAAAGTACTTCCAGATTTTTGATTGGAAGGCACACAAGAATGGAAAAATACATTACTTGCTGAGATTATTGACGTGGCAAGTTGTAACCTCCCTACAGAAGACATTTGGATGTATTTGAGTTGCATTTGACTTTGACATGAAATGAATCATGATAACTGACCAGGAGAATGACCACTCCAGAAATAAGGCAGTTTAGTAGTCAAGTGATCTGTTCCAGGTTTCTAATATGCAGAGATGTTTCTTAGCCTGTTACGTGCAGATGATTTCCATCTCTCCCTACTGCTGTGCCCTGCCTTGGGTATAGTACCTTAGTTTCTTCTCATGTGCATTTTGAAGTTTCTGAAGCCTCTCTGGACCATTCACCTCACACCTAAGTTTAATTTGCAGATAAGTGAATCTGCTGACCACTTCCAGACATCAAAACCAAAAAGATTGTGACTTCTCTGAGGAAGAGAGGAGGAAGTGAAAGGACATTAAAAGATTCAAACCTTTGTTGTAATTATAGAAATATCTTATAATATTGCTTTGTGACTTTTTCTTCTCTGTAAAATGATACCAATGAGGTTTATGGTCTTTCCCATCTGAATAGTTTCAAGATTGATGAAAAGAGTCTAATCAGTAGTTAATGTTCTTGTCAAAGGAACTTATCAGAACTATTGTACATTTCTTTAGAAAACACTCTTTTGCATATGCTTAAAAACAAATAAGAATATTCATACCAAGGGAGGGCTTTCCCCACCATTGAATAGTGAATCCTGGCTGCTCACTCCCACCTCTCCTTCCAAGCAGTTTCATTTCTGAAGCCTATGGCTTGATACAATCAACCATAGTCACCATCAGCAAGAAAAGTGAAAGCAAGAAAACATTGAACTTGAAGGAATGATGTATTTAAAAGTCAGCCAATCATCTGTGATGTTTTATATGGAGAAGAAAAAGAAGGATCATACAGTTCATGGCATCCTAAAGTGAAAATGGTTTGGATAAATCAGATCTACAGGTCTGTGTTTCCCTACATGTACTTTGCTAGAATTCTAGTTCAGTTTTGGGCATCTGCAGTGTCAAATTAGGCAATGTTCATATTACCCTATGAGCTCTCATAAAATAAATTTGTTAAAGAATTTCTATCATTGATGTATATATAATTTCCCCTTCTTCTTTATTTGCCTAACATAAAGCATTTAGGGATGGGATACCTTTCTTAATTTATATGCACAGTATCTCTTTGAGATACACTCTCTGGTTTCCTGGCAGTCTTGAGCTGTTTGTCATTAAACTTGGTCCAAACCTCAGTTATTGCTTACCTCTCCTCTGGTGCAGGGCGCAGCATCTGAATACCTGGAAGTGCACATGGAGCCTTCCTCAACGAGATCATCCTGGAGCCCAAAAGTAGCTGTACAGTTGACAGAGAAATACTTGTAGGGCCTCCAGGTCTGCCCATAATCCTGGGACCTTTCCAACACCATCGCAGCTGGGCGGGGTGACTTGAACACAGCAATGACGTGGGTCAGGTAGAATTCTGTTTCAAAGTCCAGTCGGATTTCTTCTCTGTGTACCCCTTGGGCAGACTGCCACCAGGAGATGGGGTTTGCAAAGAAATCATCTGTCATGTCAGCAGGGAGGTGGGAGTTGTCGGGCTGGTTGATGTTGCATTTGGCGCAGCGGGGCTGCCCACAGCCGGGGGAGGCGTGGTGGAGGAGGTTCTGCTCTGGGTAGAAGCAGTAGAGCTCTGTGCTGTTCTGGCCACACGTGGTGGTGGTCACTGGTGTCCTTCCTGTGGCCAGGTTTCCCACGGGAGGGTTGCAGGCACGGCCGCTGCAGCGGAAGGCTCGTGGCCTCGTGGGATCTGAAGGAAAAGAAACACAAGGAGAATTTCTCAAGTACTTCTCACAGTGTAACCCAGGTGACAACACAAATGTTTAGAGTCCTCATCTGGGGACTGACATTTAAAAGGACACCTTTGAAGGAGAGCTGCTTCATCTTTTGGCACAAAGTTTTGCAATAGTGTCTCAATAAATCTAGACCTTGTGTTTGGTGCCTAACTCAGAAACTGATTTTAGAAAAACTCATGCATATGGTGCTTAACTTTGATTTCTGTTGAAAATGCAATTGATCCAGTCTATTGAATTTTATGGTTAACCTGAGAAATCTTGTGGTTTTTACTTTCACTCCAGTAAAACTCCACATTGAAGGAGTGAATCTACTCAATGCCTTTATTTTCATGGTAATCAGAGAGCAAAGTCAAACTGGACCAGACACTGTCAATACATAAAGAAAAGAGATGATTCCTGCTAACAGGTTCCAGACACCAATTACACACATGAACACATAAAGAAAGCCTGTATTTCCATAGCTGAGTGTTGAGTTTCTACTGCTTCTAATAAGATCAGGTGGAGTTACGAATTTGTAGCAAAGCTAAAAGTCAAGTGTCTCTTTTCTTTAAATACCTTGATGTGGAAGTAGGTGATTACATTCTATTTGCCAAGTTTGCAAATACTGACAAATTTTTGGTATCTTCAATGTATATATTTACTTATTTTTAAATTAAGAAAAGGTAGGGATAACTACAAAGTCTTAATGTTGTTTGAAAATTAGTAGTGTCTTGTGAACTGGAATTAAAGATCATTCCAAAACGTTATTACTGCACTGAAGAAAACTGCATTTCTAATGACATATAATGTTCTCTTTGCAACTTAACACTCTAGAAGGAGTTAAGGACTGACCTTGCAAGGTCATAAATCTAATCCAAGAGGTCACAAGTCAGATGATTGGATTTAGGTCCTGCAGGAAATGACCCTTCCAATGAAACGTAGGATAGCTGTAAACCCTGGGTAATCTAGGAGTAGTTCAAAGGTCAGCTATAAGTTCAACATTCTAGGTCAAATTGTAAAATCCCTACTCCATTTATATTCAGCTTTTCCTTAGGTAAAATTAGTTTAAATATCAAACTAGGTCAAAGAAAGGGGTCTCCAAGTCAGCCTTATGAAAGTACTCAGATGGTAAATGTTATTGAGTGAGATGGACATTCGTCTTTCCAAAAGGAAAGTTTAAAGTGATAAAATGCATACAGCTTGTCCAGTTTTGCTTCTGAGTTGATTCTGTCCTTAGTTCCTCAGTGACATCTCTGCACAGGCCAGGAAAGAAAGGTCAGACATGAACACTGTTTTGGAAAACACCCCATGCATTTTGCATTCCATGGTTAGGATGCAAAATTGTTATTGCATGTGCACTTAATCCCTTTGGCCAATGGTTTGTGCCATTTTAGCTTACATACAGTGTAAGGTAGTATAAAACTTCAGATAGCAAGGAAGAAGCTCATCCACAAATGCCCTTGTCTTCTCCTAGAAACAGGTGGAAGCCACCTTCAAGGTAATTTGAAGTGTGTTGGCTGGCAATGATTTTTTAGTGTCGCAGTGATGTCAGTCCCAGGAGCCTGGCAGAGCTCAGGGGGCAGCAGTGCCTGAATTACAAGAGCACCTGACAGTCCTCAGATCAAAGGAATGGAAGTGCCCCTCCCCAGCCCCACCACCACTCCCTGTGCCAGCACAGACATGAGGAGCTGCAGACCCATCTGGAGAGGAATGAAGATGGGGATTTTTGGCTCTGTTGGTTCTGTTTTGTTCTCCTCACCTCCACCTGAGCAGGTGATTCCGAGCACTACCAGAAGTAAGCAGAGATATAATGAGCTACGAGTGCACACCTCAAGAATGTCTTTGCAGGTGGCATTTAGGTTCCTGTCCAAACTGCTTGGCAAAAACTGCTGGAAGGCAATTTCTGTGTTTAAAGTAGATTCAGTATTAACTGATTTTACCCAGTGCTGCAAAAGGTATCATCTTTGCCTCCAGAGAATTTTAATGGAACCGGTCTCACAGCTGAGCTTTGAACAAGCATTAGTTCTGACTAAGAGTCAGGTTACTTAGTTTTGATTAAAAATGGATCCATGTTACAAATGCAATTGGATTATGGATGATTATGTATAAATATACCAGGTAATTAAAAGAAAGTCCATCTCTATTGATGGATTATGCTACTAAAGCTTTATAGAAGAAATGGGATGCTGGAGTTCTAAATTAAGGAAGTTGCATAAGGGAGACTTTGCAGACAAAAAATGTGAGAAAGCAGAAAAGGAAACATTTTCTGGAAGGAAGGGCTGCTCTTTGTATTTCCCATAAAGGGGCTATTAGCGTTGTAATGAATTTTTAGCTGTTTTTGCTAAGCCTTGAAAAGAAAGAAAGGTGTATTTTCTCCTGAAAGCCGGTCTCAACAAGGTTTATCTGCTCTGCCTGCTAATGCAGCAACATCAATAAACAGTTCCTGTCTGAACTGCTGTGTCAGAAAATGGGAGAAGAACAAAGTGCAAATTAGCAGAAGGGAGTTTGAGAGAAGGAGAGAGACTGGAAAACAAAATCTGCAGTCGATTAAAAGCTTTGTATTTAAAGAAATCAATTGGCAGAACATTGTTTGGCCACAAGGATAGTGGAGCCTGTCCATTGCTCACTGGTTCTGTGGAAACAACATGAAATATTGAGTCTGGACAGCAAGGGGAGAGTGCTGCCGGAGAGAAACAGCAGCCAGGCAAACACTCAACTTACCCCAACTGCCAGGAGGACTCACTGAATAATTCATAGAGAATTAAACAGTTTGATTATGCATGGGCACTGCATGTTATTTTAAGGTTGATTAGCTTTTACTCCGTGGAGGGTGGCTTGGCTCCATAAATGGTATGATTAATTTATTTGTTTGTTTTCTGGTCCCTCAGAGCTGTGCCACAAAGTGGCAGGTCAATGGCACATGCCCAGCACGTGTTATAACAATGGTGTTATCTGGTGATTAGGGAATCATACAGTTCAGGGGAGGTCATACTACTGATATTCCTGGGGCACCATTTCAAACAGAGACCTCTTACTTCACAACCTTGTCATGCACTAAAACATTGTATTCATTAACTAAAAACATGTTCAATTATTTTTTTCTTCATTTTTTTTCCACCGTCCATTGGATACTCAACAGAAGAAAGGTCACATGGCAACTCATCCAAAGCCTGCTGATACAACTGGAAAGATGCCTAATATTTTCTGAGTGATTTGAATTGGAATTTTTATTTCTTTTTCATATGCAGATCTATGATTTTGTATGTTCAAATCTCCTGCAGTGAGTCAGGACAGTAAATTTTACATATCTCAGAAAGGGCAAAACATTTGGGCATCTTCTGCTCTGTGTTTAATGGAGCAATTTCAGCATGTATGTCCAACCTAGATTTCACTTGTTATATATCTGTTCAACTTTTTTCTTAATAACCAAACTCTTATAAATGTTATTATAAATCTAACAACCCTGGGGACTTAAGTTGCTCAAGTTTTTCTTAGTCAGACCTAGAATTTTGCCCTTTAACACTGGTTTCAACAGCTGTACAACTCTTAGGTTTGTCTGGGGCCAACATGCAGTACGTTTGGCAGGTCTTCATCCCCTTATGAGAAGCCTGGTGTGTTTCTGCACTAAAATAGTTCTGATAGCTGGAGCTAATGAGCCTGCTGTCCAAATACCTCAGAGGTGAAATTCAGAATGTGCCGTGAAACCAAGCTGCCTCCATGACTTGAGGCATGGAGAGAAGAACAAGATCCCAGGCTGGGGTCTCTTCCATTGTGTCCAGTTGCAGTCTGCCTGTCCCCATCCTTCCTGGAGCAGCAGTGGGCTCCAGCACCTGCAGCTTCACTGGCAGATGAAACCAAGCCCTACTAATAACCAGGTCCTGCAGCTGACTTTAAGCTTGATGGCAGAAATGGCCATTTTTGGCCACATCACACCTTCTTTTCCAGGGCTCCCACTGGGATTAGACCTGACCCAGGTCTGTTCCCGAGGGCACTGCTCACATGGGGAGGTCTGGGGCTGAAGCAGGAGCCCAAGCTGTTGTCAGCTCCACTAAGTGTCCCCTATGCAGGAGTTTCAGATCACTGCAGAGCTGATTTGAGGGGAATAATGCTCTCCACCTACACAAGGGGAAGGATTGTTGAAGTGTCACATTTTATGGTATAAATCCAAGCTGACTGCTCCAGCCTAATAAGTAAGGTGTTTGTTTGTTTTTTTGTTTGGGTGGTTTTTTCCCCCATTATGTTTAAAGATCTAAGGAGTCAGTCTTGACAACCCAGAATGTCTTCTGTGCACAGAGGTGGCAGAGGGCAAATATTGGACTTCCCACAAATATTACGTGCCTTGTACTCCCCTAGGCTAATGAATATGCCAAAACCATACTTCTCTGTACATGTCTCAGCTCTAAATAATCAAAAATTAACAGGCAATCCTTGTGCTTTCACAGGCTCATAGTTTGTACAACCTTTTATTCAAACACCAAATATTTATTTAAAGGGACATTGAATCCTTAGCAGGATCACCTTTAATATCCAAATATTTTTCTGCTATTCACTATGTCCTACGCTATTATTTTGGGTGAGTTTATCTCCAAACAGAACACACCCCCTTCCTGCAAATTCCCTTTCTAAGCAGCCAGCTGGGATCTGTGTTTCCTTCAAGATTAATATTCTCTTAGTGAATTGGATTCAGAGCAGATTTAGGCCAGTTTGTAACAGGCTGCCTTCTGCAACAGTGTCAGCAACTTCACAAGAGATCTCTGCAGCCTTTCTGTGCTGCATGTTGCAATATATATCCTGCAGGGAGCCTACATCTGAGCCAGGGGAGCCAGGGAATGCCCAGAATAAGGCATTAAGAAAATTAGGGCACATGTTCTCCCCTCATGCCCTGTCACCCTGTGACAGACAGCCTTTTCCCCAAATGAAATACTGGGTAATACCACAGGATGGTAAATTTATGAGCTGATCAGTTTTTAAGAAAATAACTCTCGCTGTTATGGAAATCTACTGTCTGTTATCAGAGGGGTTCTGGCTAGGGAATCATCTGAGGTGGAACTTGCAGGATAGCTGAGCCCTTCAGTTGCTTTCAACTCACTGCATGAAGAATGTTGTTCCTGCCCTAACACTCTGAGCACACAGGTGAAATTTAAACCATTTAAATGTTTTCCTGTGCATTGAGATTCCAAGACAGTATCTCAATGGAAAAGTTACTAAGGATGAACTGTTTTTTCATCAATATTTTTTTTTTAATTTTTTCTGACCTGATTCTAGCAGGTAATAATTTTTGAACTTAAAGATATATTGAATCATAACAGAAAGGACAAAAATCTACTGCTTTGCTTCCTTTCCTTTAAGGAGTTTGTCTTCCTTATAATCCAGGTATTTTTAGAACCCCATGTAAATACCATAACAGCTGTATCATTCCTATATATGTTTATCTGTACACCCACAGGTATACACACAACTAATCAGCTTCTCTTTCTGTTTTAATCCATTTTTCTCTAATGCTAATTTAATCCTCTGCATGTTAACTGTTCAGTTAGGATTTACTAAACAGTGTCTCTGATTTTTAATTATGCAATATTAAGTTAACAGAGAATAATTCAGATTCCTACACTGATGCTTTCCAAGGATGTTGTCATTTCACTCTTGTCCTGCCTAGGAAGGCAGTGTTTCAACCTCAAAACAAACATCCAGCATATCTCACTCCATCTATCCCTTTCTTTCTCTCTTACTTTCCTTTTATTTTCAAAAATGAAATGCTCCTTTCTTTTAAGGGTGTATGAACCTGTACATCCTATGATAAGTCTTTGGAAGGACACTACTGAACTATAAAGCTGGGTATTGCAGGGAATAAGAGACATTTGTATATCTTGACTAGCACAGATTCCTTGTAAAAATCAATCTAAAAATGAAGATGTTGACATAATTTATTTTCCACAAACAGACCTGATTTCTATCCCCTTTCCCCTTGCTAAATTTAGGATAAAATTGTTTCAGAATGGCAATATTGATTTATTTTTCTTACCTGCTTCCCCATGTCCAGAAATAAAATATTCCAAGAACACAATCAGCATGATGCCTTTATGCTGCATGGCTGTCAGTAAAATATTTGTCCTCAGTGAAGCAAAAAAGACCTGCAGTAATCTACAGGTTTGGTGCTTGCATGGCTTTTCTGTGTTTTCTTTCTTTCTGCTCACCTTCCTCTCAGTGTAGGGGTCAAGGCTGCTGTCTCATTCTTCTTGTTCTCGTTTGGGTCCAGAGGTGGTTTGGTTTTTTTTTCAGGGCTCAGATGCCTTCTGGGTGTCACCCATACATTGCTTCCAATAAATAAATAAATAAATAGCGAGGGGTTCCTGTGCCTTTCCCCCTCTCCATGCAGCGGGCAGGGCACGCTCACATCTCGGATGCACCATCGGGGGCTGATGCGAGGCGGGCAGCTCTGCTCGGTCCGGTCCTTGGCGCTTCTTGGGATGCTATTTCGAAACTTTCATTTCTGCTCCTCGCTTTTGGTGGAGCTCCGGCTCGGCTGTGCCCTCCCCAGCCCGGCAGGCTGCGGCTCCCCGGGTCGAGGGGGTGCGGGCAGCCTGAGCCCCGCTTTGTTCCGAGGTGCCCCCGGTACCTTCTCTGCCTTTGCTCCCTGCAGCCTGGGGTCATAAGAAGAAGAGCTGGCTTTGGTCCCTGAGAGATGATGAGAAGCAAGTGCTTTCTTGGCTCTTCTCTCTTTTTATTTTGGTTTGTTTTATTTTATTTTATTTCCCTCCTCCCTCCGCTGTCACGGAAGCCGCTTCTCCCCCACCTCCAAGGGATTTGCTTCACACAGCGAGCGCCAGGGGAGTGGAAAACAAGCGCAGCGCCAGCTCTGCGGGGCCGGTGCCCGGGCAGTCCCCGCTCGGCGCTGCTGGAGCGGCTCCGGCGGGAGCGGCGCGGGCAGGGATGGAGGAGCGGTGCCGGGATGGAGGAGCGGTGCCGGGATGGAGGAGCGGTGCCGGGATGGAGGAGCGGTGCCCAGCGTCACACCACGGCGGCCAAAGGGAGAGGGGAATCCTTCCTCCCTCCTGCCACAGCAGGGCTCAGGGCGGGGGGTCCTGCCCTTCCGAGGGCGGGTTAGTTATCTGCAACTTTCGCCTCCGCTCCCTTCAACCTCTGGCTAGCGCATCTCCTAACCGGGCATTCTGCTCAGTTCTCCTCCTCTCTGGTCCCGTCTAGCTGCAAAGAAGATTATTAAAACATGTGATCTTTTTCCTGGGCTTTATATGTGTGGGTTTTGTTTTTGTTTTTTTTTATTGCCTTAATTTAATCTTTTTAAGGTCAGCTCCGCACCTCCTCTCGGCTGGGCTGCTCCTGGCTGGAGTTGTTTCGCAGCCGCATCCTCTGGTCCCGCAGCCGGGCTGGCTGTGCGTGTTTGGCTGTGCGTGTCCGTGTGTCCGTGTGTCCGTGTTTGGCCGTGGGCCCGTGTGTCCGTGTGTCCGTGTTTGGCCGTGGGTCCGTGTGTCCGTGTTTGGCCGTGCGTGTCCGTGTGTCCGTGTTTGGCCGTGTGTCCGTGTGTGCCGCAGGCGGGGCCGTCCCCGCCGGTCCCGCAGCCGCCTCTGCCCGCCCGGCCGGGGCACGGCGCTGCCCCGGTACCGGAGGGGCTGCCCGGAGCCGGCTGTGTGCGCCGGCAGCATCCCCGAACCCGGGCCGGCGGCTGGCACAAACCCAGGGACACAGAGACGCTCCAGTGTGCAGCAATCAGGGGGTGAAAGTGAGAAAACGACCTAATTCAGGGTGTGAGTTCCCCACATATTCGTTCTCTCCTTCTTCAGGATTTCACCAGTATAACACCATGAGCTTCAGTTGATGTAATGGGAGAAGCAGGTCTGATGGGAGTGCAAGTGCAGACAAGGTTATTTTTGTGCCCTTGTGTGTGCAGGATCAGACCTTAAAGGGATTTGAAGAATGTAGGTCGAACAAAGAAGAATAAGGAAAGATTTATATCCCTTTGGGGTGGGAATGTTTATGTAAGTCAGGGTTATCTGGCTAGATTTTGGGGTAGAATTTTTTGAGTTTACCTTTCATTTTTTAATGTTTTTAATATGAAAACTCAATAGAAAACCTTAAAATATAGAGGCTTTTCTGTCTCCTATTTGTCTTTGCCTTTTGTTTGAAAGCAGCTAAAATACTGTATAATTACAAAACAAAATTCTCCTGCTGTAAATGACATTATCCTTCAGAGGGTCAGTCTGCTGTGTGCTCAGCTCCCCTGGGATGCTCTGAGTTCTTTCAACTTGAGCATCTTCACTGGGAGCTGGGGATGTGCAGGATGTCCTAGAGCTAAAGGGGTTCTGACATTAATGAGAGGCTGTCATTTAATAATTGTGCTTTGTTGTCACTCCTTGTTGATTGCTGCCTTTGTGAGGAAATGCTGTAGTTTTTTCATTTGCAGGTTTTAAGCTCATTTCTAACTGAAATGCTTTGCCCAGTTAATTTTACCAGGCTTAAAATGTGGCACTTGTAGTTCAATGGATGTAATAAAGATCAAAAAGCCTCTGTATATTTCAACAACAAGCCAGAATGGAGAGCAAAGTTCACGTTGCACTGTTAAGTAGAAAATCAAAGTTAAGTACATTCATTTACCTGTGATGCCTGGATGGCAGTACAAGGCTTTCTAGTTGTTGTTGACTGTAGGGTATAAAAATGACATATAAAGGACTGAAAGCCTTCATTATTCCTCCCAATTATTGCCTGTCTTGAGAAATCCACTTCCAGTGCTAATGAGTACATTTCCAGTACAATGCTATGAAAATCCATTAATGCCTGTGAGCTGAGAGGAGTAACACCTAAGGGGGAAATTTTGCCATTTTGATGACCATTGCTGGTGTCTAGAAGATGAACTGGTGAGATCTCAGGAACTGCCCATACCAAGGAGTGTCAAACAGAGAATGCCCATCTTAACTGAACAGTGTGTATGAACAGTGATGTGAATAATCCTTAACTTTCATTAGTTCCTAAACTATAGTAACATAAATGTACAATTCATGATGTCTCAGTCAATATTCCTGCTCCAGACCATGACTCTCATGTGAACATTGGGGAGATCAGTTTATTTGGAATGTGACTGAATTTTCCCTGGTGGCTTAGCAGGGCACCAGTTGACAAAGCACCCAGAGAATAATCAAACTGTGAATCATTCATTTTGGGGGAGGAGAGAAGAGCCAATGGCATGGCACAGAGCGGGGAGGTGTGTCACTGTACCAGCTGTCCTCTCTGCCTGACAGCCCTGGTTGCAAAAGCCAGAGGACAGTCTGTCCTCCTGGAGACCCCCCTGCAGTGGTGGCACATTTGAATCGTGCAGCATCTTGCTTTCCTGCACCCTTTCTTGTACCTCCCTTTCCTCACACCTCTCCAGTTTGCCTTGCCTTCCCTCCTCCTATTTCCTCAGCAGCTATGACCAGCCTGAAGGAAATCTGTCGTGGCCTTCCTCTAAACCCTCTGCCTGAAAACAAAGGTCGGAGAAAAGGAATACCCCATGCACCCGTGAGAACACCCAATCTCACTGCTCAGGAGAAAAAGGTAACATGGGCCTTCACAGGGCCTCATTTCTCTTCCTTTCAGATAAAGGCAGCTTGGGGCAGCAAACCTGATTGCCTCAAATGCTTTTCTGAATGGAAAGCTAACTTTGTGTCAAATGTATTTCCTTGGTGTTATAATTTACTCTGTAATGGGACAAAGGACTGGAAGCTCTGCTGTTTGCTTCCTTTCTTCCTCCTCCAGAATAATTGGGATATGAGGGAGATTTTCTACACAACACCTTCCATGACTTTAAAAGGCTAAACAAGAAGCATTAGACTCCAATACTGTCAATCCAGCACTGTTTCTCAGAGCTGAAATTCAGAATGCTGTTGCAAAACCATTGTATATGTATGTAAGTGAGAGCTAACCCCTCCAATACAATAAACATCAGAGACTGATGAATCAGCATCATGGTGGAGCTACACATCTGTATATTTGCACTAAAAAATCCAAAGATGACTTCTTTTATACAGAAGTCTGGGTATGAATTTTAGGTGAGTTTGTAGGGAGTTAATTATTTGTCTGTAGTTGCGTAATTATTTTCCTGTCTCTTTTTTGTTTAAATAGTCTTCATACACACCAAAGTAATCATTGCCTTATTTAATGTTCAGGACTAAATAAATCAGCAGCAGAAAATAATGGTCAATGGGTGGAGATGCTTAGGAATTTGTGTGGGAGAGGATAAGGTGGGTTCCTTAGCTTGGAAGTCTGTGCTTCATCACATGTAACATCACTTATATTGAGACATTCTGGTCAGAACACAGAAGTTGCTTCCCCAATAACAACTTGCACACAACTTCCTTGCCTTCGTGGGAGTTCCCCACTGGCATCAGCAGTCAAATTCTTTCAAAGTCATTTCCACAAACAGAGGAGAGTCTAGTCAAAGGGTAGAAAGAGGAACAGCTGTGAGATGTCCAAAGAGGATTTACTTCAATGTCAGGAGCATTCATGGCTGAAGCATCCTGTCTGTGCCTGGGACAGCTCAGACCCATGGAGGTGTGGTTACTAAGTGTGCAGAAGGGCTGTGGTGGTGGCTGTGAAAATAAAGCAGTGGGGAGTGAGTTTCACTGCATGTCAGAACATTGCCAATCATCTCTGCTTTATTCCTTGCCTTTCCTGAATCCCTTTTCCCCAGAAGTCTGATATAGCAGGAAGAAGTCCATATTTCAGGAGAGGAGATGGTGTCTCTCAAGAGGATCACAAACCTTGCTCTCTAACCTGTGGAGGGGAAGGCAATGACAAGGTCTTCACTCCCTATATAGAAACTGGAATAGTTTCCTGCCTCTTTTAAGGTTTGGAACAGTTGACTGATTTTTTTGCCCCAGCTGGCTGTGTATCATCCATCTCTTATCTCTCCATTTCACCTCCTGCACATGATAAGAGGTCATGCTAGTTGAGTATTTCAATAGACTATTTTAAAAAAGATTTTAAGGTTTTCTTTATGATTTACTTTATCGTTAGTCCTCCACCTTAAACTCTTAAGAGAATTAGAGGCTCAGCTGGTATTTTTTTCGTATCTGAAAAGTCAAATCTCTTTTTTTAAGAGGTGCTCCATGCTAAGAAAAGCATGTAGATGAAAGATTGTTTGTCTGTAAGGTTTTTTTTAAGTCATCTTGAGACAGGCTTCCAGATGTTGTTGACAGTGTGTAATTCTGAACATATTATAGTACTTGTCTTTATATATGGCTTCGTGTTCACTTTCTAATTGAAATATTCAGAGGAAGCTTTGACAGAAGTGAAGTTCATAATGCTCTGCTGATTTCCTCTGGATTTCTCCCTATTTTCATATGCCTTCATTCCAGTTTTAGTCCTTGTTACAATAATAAACCTTACCACTGCCAATGTTTTATTTTCTCGGGCCTCCTTTTGTGGTTATAACAGAAATCCTGTAAGTGAGATTTATAAAGAACTGTGTGTTTTGGGACTTGCTGAAGAAGTATCTAATTCTTCCTATCATACCAGCTTTAATCTTCTTGGATAAATTGAGCCATATCTCAGAACTGATTCTGATTATATGTTTCCTGAATTCTCTTCCTTCAGCATTCTTTGCCTGAGGCCTGAAACAGCCACATCCTCTCTCTTTCCCTCCCTCCACAGCTCAGGAAACTCTAGCTTTCTGTTTCTCAGCATCTGTATCTTAATGCAAATATGCCTCAAAGAAACTACCCTTAAAATCTAGGTGTGGTGTGTGCTTTGCAGAACAAGGGTGTTGCATGCTTTGTACTCACTGACATTCTGATAAAGCTGGAACAATTTGGAAAGAATGGCCACTTCTCTGTGTTGCTCAGGATCAGGAAAAATGGTATGGCTTTATCCAGACAGCAATTCTCCTATGGATCTTAGAGGCAAGCCATGTCACAGTCCCCCTGCTAATCCCCCCAGCAGGATCCTCTCTCCCCTGATTGCAGTATCGTGTGTTTCTGGGGCAGCACTGTGGTCAGTAATGGGCCTTGATGACCCTGATGAGCCTCTCCTGATGTGTCCTCCCACACCCTCTGTCCATAGGCTTAGGGGCTCCATTTAGGCTGAGGCCTGGGGCTCTGTCTCAGCTATGCTGGAGATGTTTTTGGTTCTGTTCAGGGTGTCCCTGTACTCAGCCATGGCCCTCCTGGGTCTGCTCTCCCTCCTCTGGGCTGACATCCTCCTCTGAACCTCACTGGGGATCTCTGTGCTCCATCTCTCCATGATAACATGGGGGGATCACCATCACCTGGTCCTTTAATTGAACTTCCAGCTTGGTCCTGGACCTGCAGGTCAGTGTGGTCTTGCCTGATGACCAGGACTGCTGGGGGAACCTGGCTGCCATCCCTGGGCTGCTCTGGTCTCCTCCCTCAGGTAGCACAAAGCTGGAGCCGGCCAGGTGAGGTGCCTGCCCTGGCTCTGCTTGGCTCCCTGTTCCTTAGGGAGCAGCTGGAGCCTCCTGCTTGGGCACATCTCAGGATGAGGAGCTGAAAACCAGAGCCTGAAAAATCATTCAGCACCTGAAGCTGTTCTTCAGCTTTCTGGTGAAGAAATTGAATGTTTGACCTTCATGATTTCTTTGCACATCCAGAATTGAGGCTACTTCAACAAGTTTATATGTGGCTTGGGAAGGCTGTCCTGTTTTGGGACATCTGGATGATAAAGGACTTGGTTAAGCTTTCACTGCTAATTACCCATCCATGGCAATGACCAGTAAGAAATCTCCATGTTCACTTCCCAGCTGAGCTGACCAAAACTGGGATCTATCAGGCAGAGTGATAAAAGAAACAATCCCACTTGCTGCTCAGAGAGCCACCAAAGCCCTGGGTCGGGCTGTCATCAGGCAGAAGGTTGCAGGTGGGAGGGAAGCACCACCTCCACTGGCAAAGGGGCAGAACTAAGAAGGAAACTGTAGAGTTAAACCAGTCTCTTCCTCTCCTTGTGCTTCCCTTTCCCTCAGTAAACAGGGACTGCAGCCCTTAATGCTTGAGTGTCTCAAGGGGCTTCAATTGGAAGTCCTGATGATCCATCTCAGAAAATGGAAATGAATGACATTCCTCATGAAGAGGCTTCCTTCTGGCTCTTCAACAAACACCAATTAACAAACAGGCTGGCTTACTTGATTTCTCAAGAGAATGCCCCAGAAAAGAAATTTACAGCTGATTGATTGGATTACATGGGCTGTCTTGATTATACTTTAGCATTGAGAGGTCTAAATCTTGATTAAATAGCAGTAGAATCCTGTTATAATGTAAAAATTCTGGGGAGTATATAAAATAAGACACCCTAATAGTGATTAGTGCTTAAGCACAAGAACCAAACGTTGGATGCAGCTGGCAGATTTAAGAGGAAGACTTTTCATTTGCTTATATTGCACTGTGTTGAATTAAATCAGTAACTCAGCAAATTCAGAGCAGATAGTTTTTTAAAACAGCCTATGAAACACAGGATTATAACTGCAAATAATATTTTTAAGACACCAGTGAACTCTGAACCTGCTTTTTCAGAGGTACTGAACGTGTGCAGCTTAAGCTTCTGTCAATAGAAGTTATGAAAAGGAGGAACACTTAAATATCAAATACAAAAAAATATTCAGAATACAATGTGTCAGAGGTAAATAAATCCTTCTAAAAGGCTAGGATAATGTTTTTTTATGGCGATCTAATGAAATATATTGTCTTCCCACAAAAGCATAATGATCAGCCTGCTTGAATTTTCTCCTTAAGTGTCTTTCTCAGATTATTCAGTTTATTTCTCAATAATAAATATATAAAATTTTTCCCAATGCACATGGCCATTGCTGTTTCATAAAGCAGTTCAGGCTTCATATAAGCAATTTGGAGCACCCTGGCTCTTTTATTGAGATTGTTTCACAATATCTTTAAATTCTTCTAATTCCAAGACTGCAGTTTTTACAGGTAATTCACAGCTATTTATTCCTTTTCCAGCATTTCCCTGAAGCTTCTTCCTGCTTTGACATTTATCCTGTGGTGAGACAGCAATCAAATAACACCTTTATTCCATTCAGCTAAACAAGCCGTAGTCTTAATCCTCTTTTATAAAACCTCTATTGTCTGTGCAAGGTGCCTTTCCCACGTTTCATGTAACATTCAAGTTCACGTTTCATTAATGTTTGCATCATCAAAATTCAGGCTTCTGATAATGTGTAGCATTAATAGGATAGAGGGCCAGTCTAAGTGAATTTATTTGAAAATCAAACCAGATTTTTCTTGCTTGAATTAAATGGTGAAGAAAAATATTTGCCCATCAGTTTCATTTTAATGCAAATAATATATTGATCAAAGACTGTGGGTGATCCTTGCCACAATGGAAGCCTTATAATTCTCTGTAATTCTCAAAGGCAGCCAAAATACCAGTGTTTGCCTCTCGGTTTTGTTTATGGGGGTGCAGGTGGTTTTATTTTTGCTTTAGAAATTTCTCATTTCTAGAACCTCTTGTGATGGCTGCTCACCTCTGAGACTGACTTTGGAAATCCCTGTGCATTTTGTCATTGTGTGGATATAGGTAGGATTTTTGTGTTTATTAATAGCATGCCCTTGAAAAATGACTGCTTATCTAACTGGAGAAGAATGAAGTGGTATTAGAAGATAGAATTTTCATTTTCTTATCTGGTAAATAGGTTTTTCTCCTCCTCATTCTCTGTGTGGAACGGCAATTCTAATTTGTAGGTTTTTTCTGGTCTGATCCTCAGGTGGTGTAAATCAGCACAGCCTCACTGATCTCGAAGCTGTGTGCATGCTCAGGAGCAAGCGTGCCAACAAAAACCTCTCTTACTATGAGACATTTTGGTTTTATTGTTCCTTTTGCTCCAAGGGATGTGAGACCAGAGTGCTCAGAGGAGATGGCTGAAGCTCCAACCATCACAGCCAGACCAAGGACAGGTTGAATAAGGAGTTTTGTTGCTGAGCTGAGGTTTTGCGGAGCTTTTCAGCACTGCTTACCAGGGTGGTTGGGGGTGATAATTACACTGGATGTTTCTAGATGCCTATGCTCTGGACATCTGCACTACAGCCCACCTTTCACCCCCTCCAGGAGGCACTTGCTTCCAAAACTGGCCTGCCAATGGCAGGAGTCAAAATCTCTACTCAGTCCTCTCAAAAACTCATCTGTTACCAGATTCAGAAGCAAACTTGATCCCTTTCTATCTTTTCCCCAGCCATTGAAATCAGCCAAAGGAAGATAGGAAATTCCATATGATTTGTGAATGTTTTCATCTAAAAGTATTTTGGATGGTGTTGCCATTTGTCAGGGAACTTAGAAGATCTTTGCATGAAACTGGCTATTTAAAGATGACAAAATCTTTGTTCTCATTATGGTTTTAATCAAATGAAATGCAGAATACAGAGACATGCCTTAACAGGCTGTTACTAAAGATAGTGATTTATTTATGGGGTCTTTCATCCAAAAGGACATATTGTACTTTGCAAACCATGGCTAATGTCTTTGAAGGCAACAGGGAGTGTAAGCCACGTAGTATCATCTGCAGAATTTAGCTGAGTGCCTAGTAATCACTTCAGCTAATTTGGAAGTGATACATGTAACATCAATAAAATAATGGAACCCAACACCCTCTGCAATACATTAGGATGCTAAATGGAGTGAATCTGCAATAAAACTTAGCCCACGAACATCTTCATCTGGGAGTATGTCACATAACTCTGGGTAAGGTCCTATTTTGAATGGAAAGTACTGTAGGATCTTCAGTGTCTTGGAGTTTAGGGACATGGTTTTAAGGATTTCTGAACAATGTTCCCTTGGTAGTTCAGTGCCCCCAGGACTGCAAGAGAAAATTCATCTGTGTCTGATATTGATAAGATTGAGCAAATCTCCAAGGTGACTCTGCAGATTTGGGGAGGCAGGTTGGAAGGGGATGGTTACATGTTTACTCTAAGTGAACCTACAAGGAAAGATGCAGGTAGAAACACTTCAACAGGGCAGCAGGAATGAAGCTCCCCTGGTGTGAGCTTAGCCTTTTGAATTGCATTGTCCATCTGACAGCTTAGGCAGGCTTCCAGCTGAGTCTGGTTAAAGTTCAGGGCCACCCACTTACCTCCCTTTCTCTTGTACCTTGTTTTTTCTCTCTTGTTTACTTTTGTGTGTGTGTTTTTTGGCAGCTGGCTCTGCGCAATGCCTTGCGTTATTTCCCACCTGAAATCCAAAAGAAGCTGGCGCTGGAATTTGCTGAAGAATTGAGGCTGTATGGCCACATCTATATGTACAGATTCTGCCCAGATATTGAGATGAGGTGAGGACTGGGTGGTTCATGTTGTATTCAGCTGCCATTTGCTTGCCAGCTTTCACCTGTGGAACTGACCTTTAAAGAGTGGCATTGCTGAGTCCTTGTTTACCTCTTGTAGAAATTTTCATGACATATTAATGAAGCTCATCATCTGACAATTTGGATGTTCTGTGTATTGCAGTGATTTCATTTCCAGGGAGGGTTGCTGTGTGTTTTGGGAAGCTCCATGGGACTGGGAGGGAAAGCAGAGTGTTCCTTTCTGGATAGGCTGTGGTGGGCCTGGGCAGTCTCACTTCTGGAAAGCTCAGCCCACACAGGCAAAGGACTGAGCCAGGCTGTGTCACACACAGGGATCCCAAACGCTCTGCCCCATGGCAGAGTTTGGTTTCCAGGGGCCAGTCGTTTCTCAGAGACCTCCAGTGACAACCTTGACAGGCAACTTGTAATAGTTCTGAGCTGGTGCAAGTCAAGTCCCAGCTGAACCAAGCAGTAAGAGCAGGTGAGTGGGTGGTTGGTTGATCATGCTCTCTGAGCAGAGGAAGCTCTCTGGGCTTGAAAAGGCAGTACATTTTTTCCACTGGAACCTTCATGTGACCCTGGTGTGTAATAAGCTGTGCCTGTTGGTCTTGGACCATCACTTCATTCTAGGGCTGCTGGGTCTAATGTTTGTGAAGTAGAACAGATTTAGTGAGGGCTGCCAGGGGCTAGCTGCTTTTTTTAGACTGATTGATTCCTTTTTGCATCAGCAGGGGCCTGGTTAATGTCCATAGAGAAATCTGAATAAAGCAATAGAAAGCACTCTGATTTCCACAGACAACCATATTTCTATGCTGTTCATATCAGCCTGGGGTCAGCTCTTGCAGAATTCAGCTAAGGAGTGGAGAAATGGAAGACTATCTGAAAGGTTTTGCAGAGCTAGACTTCACAGGACCCTGGACTAAACTAGAGATGGTCACACCTTCCAAGTAGGCTTGTATGAGATGGTCCAGCATCTTGTTTCCATCACTGGCATCAGTGATTCTTTGACAGCTTCAAGTATTTTTTATTTTGTAGTCATTCCACTGATCATTTTCTAAAAGGTTGTTGCAGTCTCACAATGAGAAAATGCCTTTTGATCTCTGTAGTCTGAGAGTATTTGATTTTTGTTTTGTATGTCCCAGGGAGCTTAGCTCCATTTAAGTAATGTTCCTGTGCCAGAGCACTCAACTGGTACCTGGATGTTTGGTTTCTTATGTTCTGAGCAATATTATGTGTAAATATCTTCTCTTGATGAATTGGTATCTTTCCACAGAAATACTCTTTTATCAAGTTTAGAACAGCAGAAATGCCTAATAAAAAAGGCATTGTGGAAAAACTCAAAGGCTTTCCCTCCTGGTTTGGCAATGACTACAATGTTTTAGTATCCTGATGTAAAAAGCCAGGATAAGTGCATGGGATCATGGGAGGAGCCCATTTGCTGAATCTGTGGATTATGCATTCCAGATCTTGGCTCATGAGCTGGACAGTAGACATCCAATTATTTTTTTGTTGTTGGCACACTTCAGCCTGACCTTTTCAGGGTAACATTCCCTGCACAAAGCAGGTGTCCAGCCATTGAAGAGCTAAGGTCCAATAAAAGGAATATCATTCAGTAACCATGCCAAAAATCCTGCCCCTCTTTAGAAATTTTCAGCCCTGGTAATGGTGGTGTTCTCACAGAAGAGGAAGGACTAAAACTCTTGATCAGTGGTTCTACTTCCTTCAGGTGTCACACCTTGGAGGCCTCAGCACAATTGTACTAAAACCCGTGCAGACACAGCAAAGGAACTCTCCCTGCCCTACAGCTACAGTATAAACCCAAGAGTAGAAGTTTTAGAGCAATTAGATACACAAACAGATGGTAGAGGAGTAGATAACAATGAGATGATCACAGCAGGGATCACAGCAGGTGGCATTCAGGACATCAGTGCCAGGCCACCTGAGCTGGGATAAATTTGAGCCTGTTTCCCATGCCTCACCTCTCAGCTTGTACATGAAGTGCATTTTAGTGGAAAGGCCCATATTGCTCCTACCTAGTTCAGTTTTTGAGGGTTTCTTGGAGTCTGAAACTCAAGCTGAGTGGTTTTTTTCTTAGATACAACCATAAAGAGCAAGGGTGGATGTGTCTGAAGGCAGCTTCCAGTGATGCTGCTTGGCCTGGCAACTGCTGCAGAGGCCACTTCCACCACCCCCTGAAAGAAATGAGTTAAAAGGAATGAGCGCTCTTGGCCACCACATTTATCAATTGTGATTGAATAATTCAGCAAATTATAAGCCAAATGCAATTTCTTGGTTTTGCTTAGTTCTGATGCTAGTTAAAACTTGCCTGTTAAGGTAGATATGTAACTTCAGATCTGTGGGTTTTTTTTCCTTCACTCTTCCCCCCTGAATAAAAGCCTGCAACCCAGACTAGTTTGAGTATCTTTGGCATGCAGAGATATTTGAGTGGGGTGTGTTGTTCTGGTTGCTCTTGTGAGCTGGAATGTTCCTTCTTAATTTTTGTGCCTACCCTTTCAGAGCCTACCCCATAGGAGAATACCCTTGCAAGACCAAATCAGCTGCTGCCATCATGCTGATGATCATGAATAATCTGGATCCCTCTGTGGCTCAGGTAAGGTACAGTAAAAGGAATCTGGATTCATAGGCAGCAGCAAGTTGGCAAAATATTTCTGTATGTGTTCTCACATAAACACTGAAAAATTTAGACATACAGGCACTGTATACAGGAGCTTGGTCACTGCCTGAGACATAGAGCTCAGCTCTCGGTACATTGCTTCTACAATTTATGTTGAAAAATTAGTGCTGATGCTTCCTGTGTCTTTGGAAGCTCATCTCAGCGACAGTGCTACAGTAACAAACACTTAATTTTGAAAAATAATATTATTTTTTTTGTTATTAACTTACTGCTTTTACAATGCTACTTCCTAATTTCAAGAACAGAGAGAGTTTTGATGCAATAACCTCTAGAAAAGATTTGTGACTGAGATGATAAAAATAGCACAGAGATACAGTAAAAGGTTTGAGAAAAGTGCTTGCCTTTATGTTGAATTGCCTTTTTTAGTTTCCTCAGGAACTTGTCACTTATGGAGGAAATGGGCAGGTCTTCAGCAACTGGGCACAGGTAAGACATTGCCGGGTTTGCCATTTGCTTCACAGAGCCAGTTTCACCCTCCCCCATGCACATTCTGCTCAGGCAATTTGGGATAATTCTTGGCAGCTATTGCCTTAAAATACTCCAAAACATCCTGTTTGGATAGGGGAATGCTCAGTTATGACCTGTGTAGATGGAAATAGCTTTATTTAGTAAGGAGAGCACAGACAGCCCAACAGAAGTCTAAACATGACACCATAAACACACCAAGCTGTGTAGGATGATAAAAGGCCAGTTCTTTGTCTTTCTTTGATGCATATGTATGGACCTGAGTATTTAGCACAGATAATCTTACAGTCTAAATCTAGGAAACAAAAAAAGTCTATCCTCTATTTGTTTGTGGTATTTTTGCAACATTTTTCACAAGAAGTGGAATAAAAAAAGGCTTTGGTTGAAGAATGTGCAATTCTGAATCATTTTTCCAAGTAAATCAGATCAGCTATTAATATTTGTGCTAGTTGGTCAGTTCATGCTGCACTTTACTATGCATATTAGCCTCTACCTTCTAAGAACAACGGCAGGTGGTTAAAACCCTCTCTAAAATCAAAATGTTTTAAATTGTGTTTGTATAATCTCTTTTCTCTTCTATAAAAAAGTCAGTAAATATACTCACTTTAAGTGTTGCAAAATGCATGTGGGAAACATTTTCAGGAGAACTTTGGAATCAGCAATATACTTAGAATTCTGTTTGCAGTGCAGGTCAGAATCAGCACAGGTAGGAACCTCCATCCCCCTGGATAGCAACATCACTCCTGAAGGCTGGGGAGGTCTTGAATTCTGACTGGAATTGACAAAAGCTTCTGTCATAAAGAATCACATTTGCACTTTGTTGTGGCTTTATCTGAATCTGGCCTCTTGATTATTAAAGAGCCCAAGCAAAACTAATGTGTGAATGAAGTTCCTAGCTGGGGGAGAGGAATGGATTCCTCACTGTAGCATGGGACTGAGTGACCTGGGATTTCTCCCCAGTCTGGGATTTCTCATTTGTGATTAAAAGAAAATTCATGTTTCAGTTTCCTAATCTGATAAATTTAATCTAGAAGTTAAATGGAAGCCTTAGGTAGATTTTGAGTCAAAACTGATCTGCCTTTTTTATTTTCAAAGAGAGGTACCATGGCAATGCTCACATTTCTTTATTCTGTGCATTAATTAATAAATGCCAGTTAACTATTGCCTGTTACCTATAAGTGTTACAGCATTTCTGAGGGGAGCAGTGCCAGAAGTTTATATATTGGCCTTCATTGGTCTGACAATCCTTAGGCAAATTCTGGGCTGCAAGGTGAAGTAGAAGTGCTGCCAAAGTCAGCAATATTCTTTTCTCTTGTTCTCATCCAGGCCAGCTGTATGACTTGCAGTTGTTTCACAGCAGAGCAAACAAAACCTTTTTATTTTTGTTTACTTAGAATAGTAATCACATGAATGATTCAGTTACCACAGAACATTTTATTCTGTTTGTAGCTTGAAAACAGCATTAAAAAAAAAAATTAAAATTTTAGCATTGCAAAACTCACAGTAAAAAGGTTTGGTTTGGTTTATATCATCCATGAAGACCTGTGCTTTCTTCTGGATAATTTCAAATGAAGGAACTATATCCAGAGCTAACTTTACAGGTCTTCATCCTTGCTAGTTATGTCTTTCAATGCCAAAAGACCTATTTATCTTACAGCTTCTAGTTTTATTAGGATGTTTTTCCCAGACTGCTAGGGAGTTGAGAGTTCAGCTCCTGTTCTGTCCTATGACATGAACTCAATTATTCAACATTTTTCATAAACCAAATCATAAAAAACAAGGCAGTAGCTTGACTAACTCTTTTCAGTTCAATTGAATTTGCATCTTGGGGGATTGCCTTCAAATCTGTACCATTTTTAATTCAGACCACAGTCTCAGAGCTTAAATGCCTGTTTATTTGTCACTGATTCTGCTGCCTCTTTGATCAGCAATTCTGGGGGGGGTTTCTCCTCGAAATTTTGTCTGTGTCCCTACAGAAACTCTAGTTTCAAGTAAATTGTTGAATTCCAGTATTGCACAGGGAAGTTTCTCACCAGTCTAATTGACACATACTAGAAGTCCTGTGGAGTTTAAGGGGCTTTGTCACAGACAGTGATGGATTACAGTTAAAGTTACTTTAGATGGTCAAAGTGTGCATTTTGGCATTAATCAAGAGTAACTATTGAATTATGCAGACAAAGCTAAAATATATTTGAGTACTCCAAGACGCATCAAATATTTTTTTCTGTGTCTACAATGAAAGCTGTTTTTTTTCCCCTTGAGAAGAAAAGCTATTTCATTTTGAAGTACGCATTATAAAAACCATTTATTGCACTAGAAAATGCTGAATTTCAGATTAGGATCAACAATTAGCATGAGTATTTAATCACTTCTATAGGGAAAATTTTGCAGTTTGGCTTTGGAAGGATTGCCAGAAAAGTGCCAAATACAAGTGGTTAATCTCAAGATAAAATTAGAATGGCTTTAAAAGTGAAGGATATCTGGGGTTTGTACTGGAGAAATTATTCTGGAACTTATTCAGACTTTTGTTAGTTGATGATTTGTGTTTCCTGGTGAGTGATATCCCTTAAAGGGCTTTATTGAAAGCAAGAATGTGTTGAGAGCTCTGTTATTCCATATGTGAATGCACCTTGTTATCTGTATAGTTGCCTTCATTCTCCAAGATGAGCAGCTTCACAAAAAATCAGGAAATGTTAGATGCAGTCAAAGTCCCTCTTTTCCTTGCTTTCATTTCAGTTCTGGCTGGCAATGCAGTATTTGTCAGAGATGACAGAAGAGCAGACACTGGTGATGTACAGTGGGCATCCCCTGGGGCTCTTCCCCAGCCCCCAGCGCGCTCCTCGGCTAATCATTACCAATGGCATGGTAGGTATTAGATCTTGTCTTCTCTTCCCTCCTATTCTCTTTCCTTTTCTAGTGTTGGCTGAGTAAAAATATCATTTATGCTGTCTGAATTTACTGCAACACACAGGAGAATCTGGGGTCCAAATTCTGCAGCATTTTTTCCAGCACAGCTGTTGTCACCTCATGTGTTCTGATCTGCAGTGATGGAAGGAACAACCTTCTCCTTATTAGAAAACCTCTGTTCTTACCGAGTCTGAGACACTTCCTTGCCCCAAACAGTTCATCTAGGTTCACTCTGGAAGACTTAAAAGCCCTCAGTAAGCAAACATGATTATTAATCAGAGGCTCTGGACTGCTTTGCTTGGAAGGCAGAGTGGCCAAGTGGAGATAATTGCCAGTCTATTGAGCCATTCAATATCCATTCCCCTGCAGGTTAGTTTTGTGGCTGGGGAACTGCTCTCCTTAAAACTTGTGTGGCAGTCACAGTGCCAAGAAGACTGCCAAGAAGACTGGACATCTTTTTTTCTAATACTACAGTACATGAAATAAAACACCTGGATTTCTCCTCCTGTTTCTACTGCTTTTCTGTGTATGTAATAGTTACAAAAATAGTTAAAGAAATTTAGGCAGTTTAAAAAAATCTCCTTAAATCTCTAATTTGCTTATGTGGATTTTATTTTGTTGTTTTTTTAGGTTATTCCCAACTATTCCTCCAGAGATGAATATGAGAAGATGTTTGCTTTGGGTGTAACAATGTAAGGAGATAGCTCACTATTAAAATATATCAAATACTTGAATAAAATATAATTCAGACATCAAGCAGTGACTGGCTAAAATTTCTAACGCAGATGCATTTCAAATGTGCTGCATGAAGTACTGATGCTGCAAAGCATTAATGCACACTTAAATGGAATTACTTCAGAGTTTGAATTATGTTCAGCCACATATATAAGGATGTAATTGAGGTCTGTTAGGAATTAATATTAGGTTTATGTGGGAGGCTTCGCTGAACAATAGCCTAAAGCCTTAATCATAACCCACTTAAAGCACTTGCTAGTTCTAATTTTCAGTGGTTGTTTGGCAGCCTATGGAAAATACAAGTTATAAAACATTCTTTCACGCTAAAAGAAACTTAGAAGTAGGAAGTGATCCTTTTTTAATGATTTTTACATACACTTCTATTGTTGATGAGCACAAGATGATCATTCTTTTGTGTACCAAGGAGAGAATAAATTAGAACAGCTGAAGTGCCATCCCACTTCTCTGGGAATTTAGTGTGAATGTGGTCAACCATTCTGGGCTAAAAGCTTCCAAAGTGGCCCTGTGTCTGAGAGGCAGGAGTGCACTGAAACCCAATGGCGCAGATTCCAGTGAGGTGAAAAAGAGTGTCCTTTGGTCCCAGTCACTGAGCTAAAGGCCAAGACAAATTTACACTCAGGTTTTGATCCATTTATTTTTGAACTTTATTTAATGAGCTAAACACTCCGCCAAAATATGTTGCTGCATTGCTAATGGTAAAACTCTTAAATTGAGAATTTGGTAACAGGAGACCTTTAACAACAAATTGAAGCACAGAGGATTTTTTGTTGTATTGGAAAGACAAGTGGACAAGCCAAGTGCACCTCCAGCCTGAGCAATGTGTGGTGTCGCTGTGCTCCTTCTGTCCCCAGGTATGGCCAGATGACTGCAGGCAGCTACTGCTACATTGGACCTCAGGGAATAGTCCATGGCACCGTGGTAAGGACCTGGGGAAAGCTCTGCCAGCACCTGTTGGAGGAGACTTTCTCCCATGGTTGCTGGCTATGGGAGTGGGTTGGATTGCTGTGAGAGGAACTTCTGGCTACTAAAGAAATTCTCATTGCGCCCTCCATAAAAAATTAATGTATTTTCACGGAGATATGTCTTATCCAGAGCACAGCATTTAAGGGATTTGCAATCAAGGTCTCAATCTGAGCTCATATTCAGCTACAATATGGGAAGTGTGAATTGACCAAATGTGTTACACAAAAACATTTTCTTGGATGTTTTCCTTAGCTGTCCTTTGCAGCAACCCAAAAATCTCTCTATTGCAAGAACAGCATGTTGGGAACCACTGATTATTCTATTTCATAGTGAGAGGAATAAGCATAATGGGGACAGATGGTTTCACAACATCGTCTTGAAACATATTTCCTTCTTCAAGGATTAAAGTGTTTCTTGGTGCTGATGACCCTAGAGTTTCAAAGTCTGTTTGCTAAAGGATGGAAGATGTTTAAATTTCAGGACTCCAGTGGAAAAGGCTGCTGGTGATGGCGTGTTTGTTGTGTGCAGCTGACAGTGCTCAACGCAGGCCGCCGGTACCTGGGGGCAGAGGAGCTGTCTGGGAAGGTGTTTGTCACTTCTGGCCTCGGAGGGATGAGCGGGGCCCAGGCCAAGGCTGCAGTCATCGCTGGCTGTGTGGGGGTCATTGCAGAGGTGAGAGCAGTGCCACTGCCATTCTGTCTTCTCATGACAAGTCAGAACCCCCATTCTTCTGACCTGGCAGGTTCCTGAAGTAACCCTGACAAACCAAACTCAGAAAATATACTGTTTTCTAAGATATGTCTCTTTTTTTCCATTGCTGAGCAGTTTTCACTGCTATTCCACTCTACATTCACTCATTGAATCAGACTGCAAAGATATGGACTTATAATTGCTTCACAAATGATGCAGAATGATGCTGTCAGATGAGCCATTCCCAGTGTTTGAACTATCCTCATTTCATGTGTGAAAAAGAGTAATCTCCACAGACAATTCCCATGAGAACTGGATTCTCTTTTGCCAAAAGTAGTCTATGTTAAGAATGTATTAGTTTTGTTATTTAACTTTGATTAACCTTTAAAGCTTCCAGCACCCTTTGGTGCAGATGCAGTAGGAAGTATCCATTACAAATGCTGGCATTGTTCACTCACCAACGGTACTAATGAAGTTGCTTGATGTTGTGATTCCTTGAAGTCAGTGGGACTTTTTAAGTTGATTCCTGAGGTTAATCACAAGCACTTATGAGAATCTCAGTTTTTAGGCAATGAAGGTGAGAGAAAATGCTGATGTGGGAGAGTCCTGTAGCACCATTTTTCCTGTTCCCAAAGCTCTCCCACAGTATATCTTCGTAGAGAGTCTTTCATACTGTGGAAATTTTCTCTGTTCCCAATATGCTAAAATATCTGTTATTTCTTCTCATAAACAAAGAAAATCTAATAATGATTTGTGAATGGAAGGCAATTAATGCCCATACAGTTAAAATAGTGGGTGATAGGATCCACAGATCCTTAAGTATTACCTAATGTAGAACATTAATATCATCATTTGGTAAAGTATATATGCCTGCATGTTTTGACTGAAATACATTTTCACATAAAAAGGTATCATTAGGTTCTCCCAATGCCTGCCCTTCTCAGCTCTTATGCTTATCACAGGATTCTGTTCTAGCAGCCAGATGGAAAGAGGAGTGCACAAGCACTGCAACAATTTTTAGGAGAGATTGTCGCTCTGCAATTCTGTGAAAATGGTAGTGATGGTCTCTAGTTGTCACAAATAAGTAAGGCTTTATAAAAGAGAGGCCTTGTAAAACCACGGCTCAGGCCTGTTACTTCAGCTGAGTAAGAAAAGGACTGTGGGAAAGAGGCTCAGCAGAATTAGGGGTAGAAAAGTTATGTAACCATCATGGTGTGTGGTGGTCGGTTGAATTATGTTAGTTATGATTAAAAGTATGTAACTGATAGCTGGCTAATGGCTTTAAAAGGCCAGGTTTTTGGAATAAAGTGGCTCTCCTTTGCACCTGCCTGGGGACCTGGTGTCACTTCCAACCTTCACCTCACCTTTAGTGATATTGACTATGTAGAAACATTAAACTCCGTGCATTTCTTTCCTCATGACTGGCTCTGCTTTCAAAACACTGGAGAAACTTTCTTGGATGAGCAGACCCAAGACTGACCAAAATGCATTTAGTTCTGCAGATCTGCCTGTGATGGGCTCTTGTTACTGCACAGAAGGAGGAATTTTTGAGGACTAAGCCTCAGTCAGAGCTGACTGGAGTGGGAGTTTGGCTTTCTCAGCTAAAATCATTTATAGATACCTGGGAAACCTCTGCTGTGGGCATGTAACAGCACAGTGGAAAGAATAAGAATATCAGAGTCTTACCCATTTTAGTTACAATTAAACTTCAAGACATGGTGGGTGAGACTGCCCACGTCATGTACAGCAAACCTGGCTGCTCTGGCTGCCTCAGGTCTTTCATGGAAGGCCTGGGCTTTATCAGCTTTATAATAATGGGGCAAAGGTGGTTCTGTTAGCACGTGGGTTTTGCATGTATTTGCGATCTATCAGGTAGTCCCTGCAGATGAAATAAATTTATTCAATTCGCTATTGAATGCGTTATTAACAAATAAATTCTCTTTATTCAGACAGCCATCATCATGGTCTTTGAAAAGCTGGAACACAAAGGCAAGATTTCAGTGAATGCCATTTGCAGTCATCCTTTGTCCTTTTCATCTCTATGGCTGCAGATGATTTTGTTCAGGAGACTGAATATTGCCTGGTTTTTATCTCCTGTGAGATGATCCTTGTCGGAAATGAGTCTCAGGAGCACATGTGGATAGCAATATATATGTACATATTATTTATTTAAGGAACTATTTATGCAAATGACACTGAATTGTGCAAGAGATCATTTTGTCAGCCAGGGCTTCCGAAGCTCCGACACAAGGGATTAGTGCTGCAAGTATTTTACTTCTCCTGTTTGACAGGAAGCTGATTGTAATTTTATGAAATAATTGTGTGGAGGGACAGACATCTCCTCTGAGCTGCACTGGGCTCATCCTCTTTATGCAATTTTTTAAATTACTGAGATGCTGATCCAAAAATGAGCATATTTTTGAAAGTGTGTTTCAAATAAAGCTAGTTTTCTTGATCCATCAAGTCTGTGGAAGACTAGGAATGTCAGAGAGAGTTACAGTAAAATATGTAGGATGTGGTAGCATTTAAGTAGATCTGATCTATGTTATGTGGAGATTTAAATTAACCCAATTCCTGTAATTCATACAGACCATTTAATATTTTTCCTCCTGTGCTGATTTAAATATCTCAGAAGAAGCTGTCCCCCATGGCACCTGACTTTATTGAATATTTCCATTGGCAGTGACACTGTTATTATCATAATCTGGGGTTTGGGAAGGATAGTCTTCATTACTGATGTGGAAAATGATGGACGGTGTCCCATCCTAAGAATAATTGGGAATGAAAAGGTTTCCTGGTGTTCAAGCAACTCCTGAATACAGAATGTATTTAATTTACATATAAATGCCTTCTTAATGAGAAAGAATTTAAATGATGGGGCAAGATTATAGAGAAGTAAAAAAATGCTTTAATGAATTACTTTGACATACTCAGGTTATGTGTTTTCCTGCGCACACATCACTGTGGGGGGTTTAAATCTGTTGCTACCACAGAATATGGGTTTAAATTAATTTTGCCTCTTGCCTTATGCCACTGATAGCTCATTATAAATGTATTAATGATCTGCAAGCTTGTACATTGGACCATTGAGATGGAATTTGTGCCAAAGCCTCCATCGTTTGTCCATCCATTTATATTTTTATCCAGCTGTCTCTTGGGCACGTACACACTGGCACACACAGAAGCTGAGCCCAGAAGAGAGTTCAGATTTGGGATTGAGCTTGTTTGGAGCTTCAAAGCTCAAGCAAGAGGGAATTAAAGACATAGTTTTGTTTTCCTCTGTGCTATTTTTCAGTGGCCCTAGGCAGCTGGGACAGGAAAATATTTTCCTCTTTTCTTTCCATATTTGGTTGATGTTTTCAACCAGTAGTCCAAGAACAAAAGAGAGGGTTAATTTTATTCTGCCAACCATTGCTTCATCTTGGGCAGCCTGGCAGAAATGTCTCTCTGAGTGATTGATTAAAACAGTTTCTTAACTATTAAAAAATATTATTTTCACAAAAAATAGCCAGGTTTCAAAAATAAATTTTTGAAACATTGTTGCCTTTTAGCATAATCATGAAAAGAAACAATAAGAATAATTAAATTTTGCAGAAATATATTACCTCTTATACAATTTCAATGGTAAATTTAGAGTCATAAAATATTTTGGGAAGTGATGTATCAAAAATTATATTTCTTGCTTTGAGCCTGGAGTAAAAGAGAACAGAAAGCTTAAAAAAATCAGAGGTGAAAAATAAGCATTTGAACAATAGTTATAGACATATATAATCTATATCTTTACTATATATATGTATAACTCTAGGTAATAATAGGGCTATTACCTTTACTTTTTGTTACTTTTTCCTGCAGGGTAATTGAAACATTAAAGCTTAAAATGACTACACGGGGGAAACAGGAGTTGTAAGATCTCTGCTATTTCTCTTAGGTTGATGAAGCAGCACTTCTGAAACGTCACAAGCAGGGATGGCTGATGGAAATCTCTAACAACCTGGACCATTGCATTGCTCGCCTTAGGTATGACTTGTAACCTGACCCTGTGAGTTTAACTCTGCTTCCCAACCCTCCACTCACATCCTGCTGCACTGTCCCATTGTAGCCTGCACACAGGAGGGGCTGAGGGACACCTCTTCTCATTCCAGGTCTGCTTTGGAATGTGAATCCGACTTCCCAAGCTGCAGCAGTCTTTATTAGTGACTACTAATGCTTCACATCATTTGTATATGTTAAACGTGTCTTCATTTAGTTTCATGAATATGCATGGAGCAATTACAACTAATATTACACTTGCAGTATCACTCAAGCTTCATGGAATTCAGTGATTAACAATTATGTAAATGTTGAAAGAGATAAGTGTAGAAAACAACATACAGGCTTTTTCTGTTGCTGTTGAGTTTGATTCTGCATGTGATTTGTACATTTCAAGATAAAATGAGATGCATTTTCTTCAACCAATCTTTTTATTATTTTCTAGAGAAGCAAGAAAGAATAAAACTGCCCTCAGTTTGGGTTACCATGGGAATGTGGTAGATCTGTGGTAAGTAGTATGAATGGATGAGTACGTTAATGCTCTGGCTTTTTGGTCAATGCAGAATCAGTTCCCAAACTTGAAAGGGACATTAAATATAGTGCTGAGTACATTACTCTAGATGCCCATGAAAATGTGCTGTCAGAAAGGAGATCTTCACCCTTGTGCTCGTTTGCTGTCCTGCCTAGGGAGAGGCTGGTGCATGAGCTGGACACAACAGGAGAGCTGCTGGCTGACCTGGGCTCTGACCAGACCTCCTGCCACAACCCATTCAACGGGGGGTACTACCCAGTGCAGCTCGGCTTCGAGGAGGCAAAGCAGCTCCTCTCCTCCAGCCCAGGGAAGTTCCGGACACTGGTGCAAGAGAGGTGAAGGTTTTGATCTTTCATCTTCCTCACCTTTGAGTTTAGATGCTCTTCAAGCCATGCAGTCAAGGGGTATAGTCTACTACTGGAAAGAAAGGGTAATTTGAGCAGTTTAGGCCAAGGTAGAGGCCAGAACAGTGATGTTCTGTTTTCTGGCTTTTTCTCTGTTTGCTTTGTGAACTACTTAAACTGTTCTGCAGTTTTGTGCAAGCTGGTTTTTTTTTTTTTTGTCAGCTTCCATCCCCAGAGCTGACTGTGTTGCTTGGCTGAAAGATGTGAGTGACACCTCTTTGCTGTTTAGTGAAATTTCCTCAATGACTATAAATCACTTAAGGATTTAGGGATAACAGGTGCTATAGAGACTGAAAGCATCTCAGTTGATGTCTTGTGGGTTTATGTCTGAATTTATCTGGGGTCTTTCCATTCCCTGTCTCCTCCTACTCCCATACTTTTGGTTAGTTAACAATATTATCCTTTTTCATATTTCATCAAGAATAATTGTTTCCTTCTTTATTTCAGTCTGAAGAGGCATGTGGCGGCTATTAACAAACTAGCTGATAAGGGCATGTTTTTCTGGGATTATGGCAATGCTTTTCTCTTGGAAGCTCAGAGAGCTGGTGAGTCGATCCTGGAGCTGTAGGTGGAAACGAGAACAATCCTGCATGCATCTTCCCAGCTGTGTATGTTCAGTAGGATAGGGGTGGCCACTGCAATTCTAATCTTTAGTCCTTCTTTCTTGCTTGTTATTTGAGACCCCTGGCCCTCCCTGGCTGAGATACAACCTTCATAGGATCTTGTGTGCAGTCTGATTTTGCATTTTATAGTTTTCCTCAATTAAGTGACTGACTATTAAAATTCTTTTATAGGTGCTGATGTTGCGAAAAAAGGAGCAATTAAAACAGAATTTCGATATCCTTCCTATGTTCAGCACATCATGGGGTATGTTGGGCAGAGTTGGGAATATGCTGTCAAGTACCTTGTGACTCCCTCTGTTCAGAGGGAGAGTACTACAGAGCTTAGTGCAGACTGACAGTGATCTGCTATGACAAATGATCAAAAGGAGGAAACAGTAATAGAAAAATGGCTCTCACAAGTGTGATGCCAGAGTTAGTGTAGGCTAGCCATTGTCAAATCAACACTCTTCACTCCTTCACATGAGTAGCTGCATTTAATCTTTGCATGACTTTTCCTTTAAGCATTTCTGCTCAAGAAGAGCCGGGTCGCAGCCTCAAATTATGACTGGAGACAATTTAACTTCTAGGTGCTAAAAGCTGAGGGCTCGTCTCTTCAGAGCAGTAGAGATCAATTCCAAATCATCCAAGCCTTATATCTGCCCTGAAGTTAAAAGTATGATGGCAGCAGGACACTCTTCTGCCCGTGCCACCAGCTATGCCTCTCACCCACACTGTACATGCTGCTTGTAGAAACAGCTGAGCTCAGGAGATCTGTTGAGGGACTGGATTTATAACTCATTTTTCATCTGACTCATGCTTTGCTTGCCTATGCCATGTGAATAAGAGCCTGAACATAGAGTAAGGCCCCAGCCAGATTAGATCTTTTCTTCCGGCCCTCAAGTGAAGCGTGTCCCACTATTGTACATAAACAATGTGGACAGCAAATGAGTCTGGACTCAGGCACTCGGTCAGAACCTGCCCTTGTCTGACAGTGTAGATGCACTCAGGGTTAGCCTGGGTTAAGGACACAAAGACCAGGCAACAGGGAGAGTATATTTGATGAAACAGAAGAAAAGCTTCAATTCATCTGATGATGCACTTGATAGAACTGTCCAACATGACTATCAAAATTCTGGCCAGACTATGCTTTTATATACCAATGGATGGCTGCATGAAACAGCACTGTTTAAATTCTCAGTTAATGGTCCTTGATGCTGCTGTTTAGATTAGTGCACTGAAAATGTTTCAAATTCTTCCGTCCTCAGCTAATGAAAGAAAAAGCACTGCTAGCAGCCAGGATAAATAAGGAAAGAATTTCAACTATCTCTTAATGAAACATGTTCTCTTCCCAGGGACATTTTTTCCCTGGGATTTGGGCCATTCCGCTGGGTTTGTACCTCAGGTGACCCACAGGACCTTGCTACAACTGACTCCATTGCCATGGCAGTGCTGGAGGACTCCATACGCCAGGGAGGTGAGGCATCGTCCCACGCCCACAGCATCATCCCTGGGGGCTTCTGGAGAGAAAAGGAAACCCAGAGTTGAAATGTGTTGGCTAAAAAAACATGGAAAGCAGGGTCTTCCAGGTTCCATGTAAGCAGGAAGTCTTGCTGTTGCCTAAACTAGTAGGAGTGTAGCCTGTAGGTAAAATATAAAACCACCATGCATGTTGATCCCAAAGCAGTTTTGGCTAAGAGTCTATCTTTTTAGTTGTTACAGGTGTTTTTAAACTTTATTGCATTGAAACTTTAAGGCAATCAGTATCTTTCGCCATCAGGTCTCCAAGACTAATTTAAGGAGTCAAATTGCTTTGTCCCTGCCTCACAGGTAAATGAGGCATGAAATTCTAGGGAGGCTTTCAAGAGCTTAGCAAGGAGATCAGCGACAGGAAATCCAGGTTTCCTGGGTGTGGTGCTCCATCCAGTGTCATTTTTTTGTGATTACAATTTTGAGATTTTTTTTTTTTGTCATTTGTTAATAGATTGACAGCTATTTCTACTGACTGGAGGAACCAGTTTGGAATACCTGCATGGCTCTGTTTGCTACTCTGGGATCTAGGAATTGCACTCTTCCACATCCCTGAAACTGGGCTATTACTGATATCCCCTGCTTATGAATGGGAAGTGAGACAAAGCTAATTTTGTGTCAGCAAACATTAATCCTGGTGTCCCAGGATGGAGAGGAAGGCCCTACCCCTTTCCCCTTCTTTGTCTACCTTTGCAGTTACGGGACAGCAGGCTCAAAGTTTTGCCACTGTCCCCAAGCACTGAAGTCCTCAGATCTTCTGTTTTGAGTGCCAAAGTTTTTGCTTTCCAGAATCGACAAAAGAATCCTTGAATTCTGAGGCATTCCTTCTGATCAAAAGGAAATGGATCAGAAATCCAAACCATGTTTTGAGAACAAGAGCATCATAATTTTTTCGCTTGTAATTTTGAAATATTTGTTGCTCTTTTTCATGAAAGACATTGAAATACAAATAGAAGTGTGAAAATGTTGAAAGCTCTCCTGTTTTTTCAGGAACAATAAGAACCCTGGATGGTATTTTTGAAAAGGATATACCCTGTTCAGATGTCTCTCATTTGGAATAAAACTACTCTTGTCTTCCTATGATGTAAAGCTGCTGTCCAGCCTCCTTTCCCTCCCAAGAGATGAATTATTGGTACAGTGGGTGTGACCTTGCAGGGCCCCTGATTCTGTCTATTCTCCTGATCTTTCCTTAGGAGTAATTTTCAAGAAACACACTGGAGCATGAGTTGTGTTTAATGCAAAACCAGCACATTGCAATAACCCAGAAATGCCTGCTCTGTTTTGTGGGCATTGAAACATCCATGTTTTTAAGCCTGGTAGCTTGGCTTTATTGAAGGGAGGGTGAAATCCATTCCTGTACTGCTGGATCTGTCTTCAGAGATCTGCAGTAATTTTTTTGCCATGTACTGCAGCTTCCAGAAATCTTCTCTCAAGACTGAACCATTGTATGACCTTTGGATGGTTTGCATTGCAAAACTGGGAAATGAATCAGTTACTCTGTGTACAGGAGTATGTGGATGTTTATATAGATGTAATGTAAAGCTGGGGAGAGAAGTCTCTTGCACAAACAAAAAGCATTGAACTATTGCTTGTATATTCTTAATTTAAATGAAAAAATTACATTAAAAAAATCCCAACAGGTGAAAACAGGTTTAAAGGCAAGGCTATTATTTGAGGCTATAGTTGGTAAATTTGGTTATATTTGTTAAATTTGACAGGAAAATGGGAATTTGATTCAAAGGGAAAGAAAAATGGAAATTGATCAGAAAATAAGCAGCCATTCAAGCAAAAATATACTTGAATAATCCAATTGCAGTCCACTTTCTATGAGACCTGGGTTTGGACCAAATTTCAGGGTCTGGCTAGCCTCACACACATACATATCTGAAATCTGAGCCTACCTTCGAAATTTATGAAAGAATCTGTCCTAAAAACTGAATGAAAACCCCACAAAGCTGAACTCTGTTGTATTCCGAGTTTAAACTTTTAACTTGGCCTTAAGTCCACTGTTAACCATTCTTTTGTGGAGATGAATTTCCTTCAGAGTTTGTGAGATTTATGTCATTTTCTTATCTGCTTCTACTTCTAAGCTGCCTGAGCTTTTAAGAGGACCTTTGCATGGGAGATGCAGCACTGATGGCTGGGGTATAACTTGGATTTAGTACCTCTGTGGTAGTTTGAAGGCTGAGTTGATGCATAACAATGTAAATCTCTCTAAGGAAGCCAGTTTGTGTTCTTTGGAACTATTTCTCTGGGTACACAATGCTTTTCAGTATATTTTAAACCCTAGGTGTGTACAAGGGCCAATGAAATATCAGAAGTAATACAGTTGCTTGTCTGTCTTCAAAACACATTCCTGTTGGGATGGGAAGGTGAAGGCAGGAGTTTAGCAAATGAGATAATGGAGTTACTCTAAGGTTAAAGTCTTTCTAAAAAAATTGTGAGATTTTTTTCAGTTGCTGGAAATAAGACTAAATAAAAGGGAGTATTCCTCACTTCCCCAGGGATAACTGATGAAATCCAAGTGTTTATTGGAGGTGGCTGGAAGGGAAAGATGTGCTGTGTTGAGATAGGTCCTTGTAGCCAGTATTCTCATCTGGCTTCACTTCTGTAGATCTTTTCCTCTGTAAGATCTTTTCTGTAAGTTTGTGCACTGTGAAGTATAAAATATGGTAAGAGTTCTCTGATATAGCTTATAAAAGTGATAGAAAGGAACCCATTCTCTGTTGTTTGGGTTTTGTTTTGTTGGTTTTTTTTAGAGATATTTCAATGAACCCCCTTTACATCTATAGTTACCTATGTGAACAGTGCCCACTACCTTCTAGAGGCTGCTTCCTTAAAGCTTCTGAGTGGCAGCACAATCCTATTCGGACAGCACTAGCAGCTGTTTCATCTTTCACTCCCTGCAAAGTGAAGTGCTGACATGTTAATCCCCATTGCAGAGTTTAGAAGCTATCACTTGAAGCCAACCCCTCGAGCACTGACAGGTCTCTTTAGGATCATTAAAGCTCTTGGTATGGAAGGCCTGCCTCTGCAGGAATGAGGGTATTTTTCATTTCCCTTAAAAAATGTCTTTAACATAGGTTTAATCTGAGCTTCTTAACACTTTCCTCTTTCCTTTTTCCAGTTTTACCCTGCATAACTGCTGTCATACTGCCTAGTGCAGAAGCAGTGGTCCAAACACTCTTCTCAGGGACAATTTCAAGTTAGCAGTGTGCAGTTTCTCCAGCTTGACTTTGAAACATAAGTTGTCTGTATGTTATAATTGCCATAAATAGGGGTGAGAGCTGGAGAGTAATTTGGCATCTGCAGAGACGATTGCTTTGCAGGCCCAGTGCATGAGCAGGTCACTGTGCTGTCACAAGCCAGCTGAGTGAGCCCTGGCAGCAGAGTGTGACTCTCAGGGCAAGGTAATGTGACATAGCTTAGCCCAAGAGAAAGAGCTTACAGATAGAAACTTCTTCAGCCACTGTAACCCCATCTGAGCTGTAAAACCTCCTGAATGAGGACAGCAAAACAATATTTCTGTCCCATTACTTACCCCTTATCCCTTTTGTGACTCACTCACTACAGATGGTGCTGTGCCTTTGGAGGCAGCTGATTGTTCTGAAGTCATCACGTATCTGATTGATATGTGCCATATTTCATTGTCTTTCACTTGAAATATCTTTATTCTTATTCCTTTTTAGTTTGGCTGATTGAGATGGAATGAGTCAGATATAAATGAAAAGAGGACCTGGAGAATGCTAGCATGTTATATGTAATTGTCTTCTTAGGTAACATATACATCTAAACAAGGTGTAGGGTGGATTAATGCATAAAGTAACCACCGCATAATAAATTTTCCTGTGCACTTTTTGTTCCACAGAAGTGTGAGGCAACAAACCTCTTAGTTGGATAAAAGACCTCAGTCTTATCTTGGTACAAAGACATCCAGGGACCACGTTGTACAGAATAACTGCTGTGCTGTAAATCTGTATCCCAGATATGGTGTCCATTGGTGTAACTTATCCTCAAGTGTGTTGAGAACTGCTTTTGAGAATTTCTGCTGGCTGCCTCAGAGGAGTTATTCACTATGTGGTACAAGGCTGGATTGCAGTACCCAACGTCCTGGAGTTTGATGAAATGACTAATTTAGCAAAGATTAGTAATAGATTGGCATTTAGTAGGCAGTAAAACAGGTAACCAAAAATGGACAGTACATGTAAACCATATTTCATTTTCATTCAGTTTGCTGAAGATCCAAATGGGAGTTACCATTCTAGCTTTCCCCTGAGTGGCATCTTGTACTTTTCAAGAAAAATATGATGCAGTTGCTGCATCAGCTGCACAGAGAACTTTATACAGCATTTCCTATATGCATGCTTGTATCTGAGAGTATAATGCGACTCCCTAGTGCTGCCAGATGAATTAAAGTAAGTTCAGAACATACTGCATTAATTTTCAAACTGTATTTTTTCTTGTTTTCTCTCGCAAGTGAGCACATCTGTGAAGCAGCAGTACCACGACAACATCCGCTGGATTCGGGAAGCCGGCAGGCACAGCTTGGTAAGTGCACAACCTCCTGCAGCAGACGTGGCTGCTCCTGGTCCTGAATGCAGGCCTGAAAAGCAGGAATGGATGGCAATGAAAACAATCTGTAGCTCTTGGGGCTGACAACTGAAACCTTCTTTCAACAGCAGGATTTTAGGCTGAAGTGAAGCAGCTCTTTCCCTTCACTTCCTCATCTGGAAATGTTAAAATAATCCAGTAATATCTGCTCTTGTATCTGGAATGAAACATATCTGTGATTCACCCTCCACCTCAGTTCTTTCACAGTGCTATTCAAATATTCCTCTTGGCATTGCTGTGGACCAAGCTCCTCACACGTGCAGCTCCCAGAACCCTTTCCAAAACAGGAGACAGGGCTGAAGAGCTGCCATCCTTCTGCACTGTGGGAAGCAGGACACCAATGGATCATCCTTTGCTTTCCTTTTAGGGCAGGCTCTCCCTGTGAAGCCAACAAGTGATGCTGTAGAGCTTATATGTGCTCTCCCAGTCTGGATGCACAGCAGAGCTGTGCAGGACAGATGTTCTTTGCCACATTTCTCTTCCAGCCCACTGTCACCAGTTCCAAACCTCTGCTTCTCAGCTGTTGGGAAGGGATTTGTTGATAGGGGGATTATAGCCTAGCAATCAGGTTGAGTTAAAGAGTGGAATTTACTGGGCAGTGGCAGCTGAATAGAGAAATACATCTCATGGATTCTGTGAGTGAAGATAAAACTAAGTTCAAAGAGGGATTTGATTTTTTTTTTTTTCCTTGGAAGCTGGATGTTGGTGAAGAAATAATCTGTACTTTCTTCTTTGGAAGGAAAGGGGTCACTCCTGTGACTCCACTCATCTGGGACCTGAAGATAAGCCAGTGGCAGAGAACCTTATCCCTCTGTCATTTTTCTTTTGCAGGTTGTTGGCTCTCAAGCCAGAATCCTGTATTCTGATCAGAAGGGTCGGGTGTCTATAGCTGTGGCTATCAATCGAGCCATTTCTGAAGGAAAGATTAAGGTTTGTCTCTTTTGTCTTGATATGCTCTGCTAATTGTGTTTAATATCTGAGACTGGGGAGGCAGGTGGGAAAGGAGAAAGCTTCAAGCAGTGAGAGCAGGAGTGCCTGTCATTTACATGGGGCCAGTTTGTGTTAGAGCTCATTTCTCTCTGCCTACCACCACTATTGTGCTCTGTCACAGGAGGGAGGTGGGTTTAGAAACTCTCTGAAATTTTGTTTCACGAAGAGACTGTCTAATTTTCTGTTTGGGCACCTACAAGCACAATGTACCATTCTGTGATTTGCAGAGGGCACAAAGCAGGGACTGTAACTCCTTAGTAGGGGCCCAAATATTAAGACTTAAGACAGAAGTGAATTGAGCAGATAATGTTCTCAGTAGCAGTGTCAGTCTGGAGGATTCCACTGTCTTGTCCTTGTTTTTTTCCAGGCTCCAGTGGTCCTCAGCAGAGATCACCACGATGTGAGTGGGACTGACAGCCCTTTCAGGGAAACATCCAACATTTATGATGGATCAGCCTTTTGTGCAGGTCAGTGGAACAGCTGAGGCTTGTCTGCCTGGGCCAGCAAGGAAAGGCTTTAAACAGAAATAACTTTTTTTTATGCAACATTTCTTAAATGTTTTTGTTTAAAAAACACCCTTTAATCCCAATTAATCAGATTTCCTGAGAAGCTTTGTGGGATTTAACAATACAGACATGAATGTGGAGCTGGTTACATAGAAGAGGTCCTGAACACTGCTGGAAATTCCAAGAAAATGCACCAGATGTAATTGCTGAATGCAAATGGAGAGCAGTCTCAGAGGATTTTATCTTCTGTTTGATTTTAATTTGGTATCTCACTATTTCAAACAGGTGATCTGATTACAGCCATATTTCCTTGGAATCCACAAGATTAAAATCAGGTTTATAATAATATTTTACTTAAAGCAAAGAGGTGCACAGCTGTTTTCATTCCATTGCCTGAAGAAAGCAGTGTGGAGTTTCTGTAAGGAACTTTTCTGGTCATGAGGAAATATTGATAGTAAAGTCATAAGAATAAACGCCAGGCCTTGCTGCTCACTTAAAGCGTGACTGTGGGCAAATAATGTAGATTTGCTCTACGAAAGGACACTTTAAATCTGCACAACTTCCCTGAGCTAACCAGATTCTGCTTTTCAGTTTGTGAAACCATCTTTTAGAGAAAGAAACCAAAGAAATATCAGGTTGAAGACTTAAAAAAAATGGATGAAGCACTTTTTAACCTTAAATCTTCCTCAATTTTCCATCTGCAAAGTGGAAATTAGGGTAATAGCTTTAGCCCAGTGGTGTTTCTCACGAGCTGACAATCACAAAGAGGTGTGAGACTGGAGGATCTGCTGCTGTAGAAAGAGAAATTGATAGAGGAAGCTGAGCATATTGAATTACTTCCATTATGTGAATTGATAATAGAACCAAATTACTGCTCAATTTCAAGGAGAAAAGTTCCCTGTTAACTGGATTTCCTGATGAAATAAGGCTTTTAACTGTGTCCATCAGTGCCACTTGAACACTTTTTGAGCATGTTGGCTAGTTTTAATAGGGCAAATAGATGCCTTGAATAATGCTTGTTTCTCACAAGCTGAGAGAAAATGGTGCAGCTGCACAGAGAACAGAAATTCAAAGTAATATCTCCATTTTAGCAACATAAGTAATCATCAGGCAATGCCCTCAGAAGAGGGCAATAGAAACAAGGCTTGCTGAACCTCAATGCTCATCATGCTTTGTGGTTTTCTTTGCATTTTGCAATTTATGTGATCCATTTGCCTTCTTCAAGGGCTTATCTAAAGCCTGTTGACCACTGATATCACTGGTCTTTAAAACCAGGCCTAAATCTGTTCTACCAGATGAGCCTCTGGAGACAATAAAAGAACATCTTAGGTCTTCCTCTCTTCCATCTATCCTCTTGCTCCAACACAATTTTTGAGCTGGTTTGGGTGAAATTTGCTCCTCTTTAACACACAGGACATTTCCAGAATGTTTGTTTGTCTCATTTTGTTTTAAAGTACCTCAGCCTGATGGGTCATTGCTGCTCTGGAAGTGTATTTCAGCACAGGCATTTGCAGCCAATGACCCTTATCAAAGCCAAGGAGCAGCAAGTTATTGCATTGTTAGTTCACTCCTTGTCCAACCTCCACTCTTATCAGACCAGTGGCTGAGGAGAAAATCTGTACATTAGAGAAGATGGTGATTTAGATCTCTCCCATTCAATCTCGACAGCACTGTAATTATGATAATTGCATTCTTAAAGTGACATAACGTCAGATAAAAGATGCCATAATGGAGCCTTTGAAAGGGTTTAACATAGATTAGCACTTAAGTAAACTAATTTTTCCATCAGGCACATAACTGTGGGTCTGCAGATGTGGCTGGTGGGGATATTGTTGTTTTTCTCTTATTTTTTCCTGGTAAAAAATATGGCAAATTATTGCCATATTTTGAATCTTTCCTGAATTAAATCTGGATCTTTTCAGTACATTTTACTCTTATCTTCTTTGTGCACCTCTTTCCACCTCTCTGGGTGTATGCTTTAGCACAAATTGCAGTGAATATACAAAATTCTAGTGAACAATTCAGTGGAAACCATGCATTAATCAAATTATATTTGTCTGTTAAATTATATTTCTTTGGGTTTTTTTCTAGACAAACCTTCTCACCTGTTCAGGGTAAAATTCCCACATGTTCAGAAAACTGGGGTGGATATAATTTTCATCCCAACTTTGCCCACAGAATGCAACTCCTTAGCTTTAGGCTGAATTTCTGCACATGGCTGAAGTAACTCTGCACTGTGATCTGAAAATATTTCAGACTTCTGAGAACTGCAAGGTGTGTAGTGTTCCAGGTGTCCTGTCCATTTTGAATCCACACACATGGATGTGTCCAGCCTGTTCTTCCATGGCTGAGGTATCCCAAAGGAGTGCATTGTATTTCTCTCCACCCTGAAGAAGGATCTCAGAGCTGAAGAGTGGCAGGCTGCCTGTGTTGGAGCACAAATGCAGGAATCACCAGTGTAAAACTGCATTTGCTTCCTCTAAAGTCAGGGCAGAGTGAGACAAATCTCTCTTGCCTGTTCCTCCCAGGACTGAGATGTTCAGTGAACACCTTTGAGTAAAACCTGCCTCCAACCCTGCCTTCCCACAGCCCCAGCGAAGGTGTTGGTGGAAGGAGGGAGCAGCACAACACAAAAATGAGCGTGGCCCATGGGTAGTAACACCTTTGCTCTCCTCCCAGACATGGCAGTGCAGAACTTCGTGGGAGACGCGTTCAGAGGAGCCACTTGGGTCGCGCTGCACAACGGGGGTGGAGTTGGCTGGTGAGAGTTTGTTTGTGTTCCTAAAGCTGGGCTCTGGATCCTGCTCCTGCTGCTGTGCATGTGTGTGGGGAAGGGAGACAGGAGCTGCAGAAAAGATGTGCAGTGCCAGAGGAGAACTGTGTTGTGATGGTGGGAAGGATGGGTTTGGAATCAAGGACTGAAAGGACAAATTATAAAGCAAAGTATGGTGCTATATGACTCTCCTTCTAATTAATGCTCATATGTCCAGAAAAAGTGTTTTGAACACTGGCCACAGCACAGTTTGAAGAACTTCATTTGATGAACAAGGACAGTCTGCTGTGGTCATTTTGAACAGGTCCTGCTTCCAGCATTGTTTTCACACATGCACAGCCAGAGTGTCAGTGGATGGATTATGTTCAGGTCTCCTCTCAAGCTGTTTTTAAACCTGTGACCTTAGGACCCCAATAGAAATGCTCCTGTGCTGCAGTGCATGAGGGGTTATTGAGACAAACCAGCTGAGTGCCAGCAAACCCCCCAGTCTTTCTCTCCCTGCTCATGCCTGGGTAGCATTAAAGACCACAGCCAAATAAGGACTGAACTAAAGACCTCCTTCACATGACATGCAGGACTAAGCCACTTGCCTAAAGAGAAAAGCAGAATGAAAGAAATATTCTCTATGGAGATGGAAACTAATCTCCTCCATCTGTCACTGAAAGGCTACCTGGACTGGCAGAGATGCAGGACGTGGGGAAAGCCTGGCCACACTGAAGTCTTTAGTTCTGGTTTGTGCTTTCCAGCATATTCCAGCCAAGCTTCTCCCATTTTACAGTCATGTCTTCATTTGGTGGTATCAGCAATCTAGAAAGGCACAGCTCTGTTAAATACTGTGGTGAACCCTCATACTTCCCTGTTTCAAACAGTGCTGGAATATGCTAAAACCAGCAAGGCAAAGAACTTGCAGCAGATGTTATCCTCAGAGGCATTTTATGATAATTGTTATTCATCTGGATGGGCTGAATCTAGAAAATATCCCTTCAGGTCAGTTGAAGAACTCCCTCTCTGTACTCTTAATTCCTTTGATTTCTGTGACATAAATACTGTATAGAAGGGTACAGGAGAGCAAAACTGAACAACTGGAAAAGAAAACTTTATGAGGACTTAAGCACATGGAATGAAGATTTGCATTTGCTGATTTCAGTGATAAGGACCCACAGCCATGATTTCATTCACAATTTCCAGAATTGTGAATGGAAAACACACACCAGAATGTCTCCCTACTCTGGTCATCTCAGACTGAGGCTCCAGAGGTAGTAGCAGACAAGTTCTGTCTAAATTTCCTCCACTGAGTTTAACATTTTAAAATATCTACTTATCAAATACAAGCAAAGAAAACACTTTTCATAACATGTTTTGTAAAGTATTTGGGATATTTTTGTGATAATTATAATTATTAGAATTGCTAAAATAATTGCTTATGCCATGAATGTTCTGTGCCTTGAAGATGCTAATTCAAAGGATACAAATTATCCTATTCCTTTCTGGTCTCTCTCAGGCCGATCCTTCCAGGACACTTTTAGTCCTCTGTGCTGCTCAAAGATAGCTTGGCTGAATGGTGAGACTGCCCTTAGCTCTAGAAAACTGGCCCTGATCACACTGCAATTTCAATTATACTGTTCTAGTTGTTTTGTAAGCGGAGTTACATCATTAAAAGAAACCTTGCCACAAGGCAGAACAGATTTATACTGTAATTTATGTAATGCATCAGAAAATTTGAGTGTGGCCATTCACTGAAATCAAAATATCTCTGGAGAAAACAGAGTTTGGTTCTCCTTTTTGTCCTTTCCTATGGCTGCTTGCGGGGTTGTGATGGCAGAACAGTACCCGCATGCCTTGTTCTTGGAGCAGCATAGCCCTCCGTGATTAAATTACTGTGCCTCAGTGAAGAGTGCAGGGCCAGAAAATGAGGTGTGTGTCTGCAGAGCCTTAACAAACCACGGTGCTGAGGCTCAGCTGTGGTGGCCATGTCGTGTCACTGAATGCCCTGGCAGGGAGAGCCCCTAAAGCCAGGCCAGGCAGGTGCCCCTGCTTGGCTTGGCTGAGGTGGCACCACCCTGGCAGGTGAAAGGGCTGCACCCCTTTGCCTTCTGAGTAGACAGAGGAGTATTTTAAAGAAAAAGAAGAAAAAACAAACCCCAACCATAAAAAAATGGTTTTCTTTGCCTGGAGAAGATAGATGCTTTTAACTGGCCCTATTCTGCTTTTTCTCTGGAGTGCTAAAAATCCACCTGACTTTGCCATAAAGAAATCTCTACATCTTTGATAAACTCGTTTTGTCATCAGCTGATTTGGAAATGTGAAAGTTTATATACGTTTATAAACAAAAATACATGTGATTAGAGAGAAATCCAGTTGTCATTGGCAAGATTCTGCCCTGGGAGTTCAGAAATGGATAACTGGACTGTTTTTAGTTGCCAGTCCTTCCTGCAGAGGCCAGGCTTGCCTGGAACTGCTGGCAGATTTGCTGTGTCTTCCCATTGAGAATGCACAAGTGCCTTTTACATGCTTTATTTTCTGTTACAGCCTCGTGGGACAAACAATAAAGGCAGGATTAATACTTATTTAGCTGGTATATGCATCAATGTACTCTGGGAGAGATGGAGAGACTGAAGATTAACATAGTCTTGACTATAATTACAGCAAAGGACTGTTATTAATTTTTTGCTGCCTGTTTGTTTGCAGCAGAATTTGTATTAGCATAGAGCCTGGATAACCTGTAGTAACAAAAAGGCAGATGCAATTTAAGAATCCATCTGCACTGTTGACAGTGTGACATCTTGATTGTGAGAGAGGCCTTGTTTTCTTTGATCATCTTAGGAGGAGACATCTGGAAATTATAGGAGGTAGCTTAGGTCAAAATGCCACATGTTTCTTTAATTACCTGAAAACGTGACCCAATGCTAATGAAGGCAGAGAGAAGTTTTTCTAGAAAATCCATCATAGCAAACATTGGCATTTAATGTAGGTGTGGTTTTAGGCAGTAGAACAGACCCTGGTGAGTGATTCTGATTTGCACTGGAGTAACTCCATGGAAATCGATGGAAAGGCACTAAATTTACCAAGTGCAAATAGATCAGATGCTCCTTGTTCATGCCTAAGCTTCAAATGATGCTCTTTGGGATTCTGTGGACAGAGGGAATTTTTGCCACTGAAGGAATTCTCCCTCTATGGAATATCTTTATAAAACACTGGTTCAGAGGTTGGGGTTTCTTTGGCTTTGAACTCTGACAGAGAGAGTAGTGCTCTGTTCTCTGGTCTCTGAACACAGGAGCAGCAGAGTATGGTGGACTAAATGGCCCTGGCACAATTACATTTGTTGTCATCCAGTCTAGTCTCCTCTTTTGGAGAGGACAGTAACAACATGAGCTATTCAAAAAGTAGAATTTGCAAGAAATACAGATGTTTGGGTGTTTGTATTCATTCCCAGATGAGACTAAGAGCAGAACTAGTGAAAGACTTCACACAGTAAAAACATCCTGGGAATTAAATTTTAGGCTGAAAAGAGTTGACAGTGTCAATCAAAAAGAATAATTTTATTTTGAAGAGTCAGATCTTACAATATTCAAACATCTCAATTGAAAACATGACTTTGTTTCAAATTTTCCAGTTAAAAAAACTAATTCATTAAGTGATGTTCTGCTGTTAGAACTGTCACTTTCAAGAAAACTGTGCCTTTCAACAGAAAATGCATTTATAATAGTGACATATCTGATAATGGAAAAGTGAATGGAGTCCAGGGAATAAATGTGATGTGATGATGGTGAGATCTGGAGCCCTGAGTTCCTTGCTGAGCTCTGTGATAACACACAGGTACTGTACGTGAGTAGTAGTAGAAAGGCAATTAACATCACCTGAGTAACAACATTCCATTGAAACTGAGAGAACTGAGCTCTAGTTTCAGGAAGTAGAACTCAGGTCTGTGAAGCTCTAGTTTAGCCTCAATTCCCTATTTCCTCAGAAGCTCAAGTTACTGCTAGAAAATACACATTAAGAAACAATTCCTTCCTGGACTGGAAGACTCTCAACTCCTATCTGATTAATGGGCATGTCTGATGTTGTTCTATGTAAATTTTGTAAACTTATATTAACTATAAAACTCAGAGGACAAAATCCTGCCTCCAGGGATTTCCATTAGTGTCTCATGCAGTGTACTGTTGTATGATGTGTCCTGTCCCTCAGGTATGGCTGATGCTGAGCTCTAATGCCAGAACTCTCACAGATTTACAGCAAGATTAATCTCCCAGCTGCATCCACCACTATTCACCATATGCCATGGAATGGGAGCTCCAGCAGGCCAGATTCTGAAGTCAGACAAGATGTTTTTCTCTACGTGTTTTCCCTGTCCTTTAAAACCAGACTGTTATTTCCCCCAAGAATAATCTGTTCATTTTAATGTATTTCTGTTCTTCTTCTGCCAGTAAGTCTGCTTCCTGAAAAGTTGGCACTGATGTCTTTAAACATCTCTGTATCTCATACAAAATGAATGATGGTTTTGGAAATGATTGAGGCAGATGTGCATTAAGTGGTGGTTAACACTTTTTTAATAAAATGCTTATGCTCTGTCATTTGTCCCAAGAGAATATAAATAGATCCATCTGCCTGCTGCTGTAAGCACACTGTCACCCTCACGATCCTGGATAGATGGCAGCTGTAGTGTAGCAAACATGAGGAGTTGAACCTTTAAAAACACCCTGAGACAGGTAAATCTCTGGCCCATCAGATCTGTTAACCTTTCTCCACCTGTATTTAGAGCCAATACATAGTGCAGGATGCAGGAGATACTGAGCAATCTTAATTTTTGGAATCCCTGCTTAGAGCAGATCCTGATTCCCAGCTGGGCATTACAAGAAAGGTGGACTAGGTTTGCTGCAGGTCAGGAAACTAGGCCTTTGCCTGAAACACTCTTTTTCTTTTATTGTAACTATAAAACATCACTGATAGCCTTTTATCCAGAATAATTTCTGTATTCTCATCCTCCTTCCTGCAGTACAACCCAACAAATCCTGTAAATGTGGTGGTATTGCTTTGAATTATTTTTATTTGATTCTTTACATTTTTTTTTAGGGGTGAAGTGATCAATGGGGGATTTGGTCTGGTTTTGGATGGGTCCAAGGAAGCTGAAGAACGAGCTAAGATGATGCTCAGCTGGGATGTTTCCAATGGAGTAAGCAAAACTCATACATGTATACTTTAATATTAATTTATTCTCTAGCTGTCAGTATAATTTCATCCTTACATGCTGGCAGAGAATTGGCTCTTTGATTTCATAGTTGAAAATGCATTGAAAAGACATCTTCCTTTTAAAATATTTATCCCACTATAAAAGCATTTGCTGCTCAAATGATACTGTTATCTAAATCTAGTGCAGGTTTTACAGAGCTGGGATGGAGTGCACAATTATTTTTGGTGAGGGCATTTTTTAAGTTTATAAGGTACCTGGCTCTACCAGTGTTTATCTGTCCAATGTTATACATGGAAAAGTACCACATCTACTCAAATACTACTCATAAAAATGAAGTATTGCAAAAATCACTTGCAAAATCAGAAGGGAAACTAAAAACTGGCAGAGGGTTGAAAGATTTATTGTCACGAGTTGGGGGCCAGTTTTTGCACAAATATGGTGCAAGGTGGGTGTGGTGAGAGAAATGTCTGATTTTTACACCCTTCATTCTGTTGTCTGACAGGTCGCCAGGCGCTGCTGGTCGGGAAATGCCTTTGCTTACGAAACCATCTGCCAAGCAATGAGGGAAAATGGCACACTGAGGGTGACTCTGCCTCACAAGGTGCTGGATGAGAACATCTTGGAGCAAGCAGTAAAACATTAGTGGTACTCCACGTGCAATGTTGCTCCTGCAGATATATTTGAAGTTCCTTCCTTGATATCCTGTTTTGCTCTCTGGCCAAATGATAAAAGCCTTGCAAAAGTCTGTTCCATGTGAATTTTTTTCCTCTCTAACTTATGAACGGGGCAAATTTGTTTGTGTTTGTGACAAGTCGACCAGGAACGGTCTTTTCACCAACATACTTGGAACAATGTTTGCAATAAGAAACTTTTCATGATGGGAAAGGAATGGGAATATTTTTTCCCTGAAAATTAATGGGAAAAAATCCCCCAACAACGAAACAGTCACTTTTTCCTGATAAAATATAAACTAATGTACAAAAGTAATTCTTAGCTGTCCTGTCTGATGCTAAGCATGGTCCTTGCACAGCACACAGGCTTCATTCTGACGTGAACACAGTGGCAGCAGTCCCTTCGCCCTGTAGACTTGCTCTGGAATGTCACTCAAGCTCCCTTTGGAATGGAAAGGGGTGTTCCACACATAAAGCTGCCCTGCTGCTGCAGAGGGGGTGTGATGAGCTGCAGTCTGTGAAACTCCAGCCCTGCCAGAGCCCAGGGTAGCGCAGGTGAGCACTCTGCAGTTCTGCACTGCCTCTGCTGCCAAGAAAGGGAAGCGTTTCTTTTGAATCACGAGTTCTTTACTCTGTTCACGTACTGTGCCTCTCTCCAGATGAACAGTGAGAGTCTGGCATCTGCTTGAAACTGAGCCTTCTGTGAAGTGCAATCTGCAGTTGATAGGAATTGCTTTACGTTATGGAAAAAACCCGCCCACATTGCCAATTCATATGATTGAGATGGGAGTAGCTGTCAGGCAGATTTGACAGCCTTTGCTTTGACATATATTATGCATTACCTTATTAATAATCACGGTGGACTGGATCCAAAGTTAGGGTATTGGTATTGTGTGAAACTACTCTAATTTTCATTGCCCAAAAACACTGGTGGTTCTTGCTTTGTCAAGAGGAACAACCAGAAAATACACTGGCTTTTCTAGTACCAAGCTGTGTAGAGCTATCCCATAGACTCACCTTAATTCTGAGTGGAAAATACACCACAGACAAGATGTTGAAGAAATACTTATCACAAATTCTTCACCTTCGTATTATTCAGTACTGGGGTACCTGCCAGCATGTTCATCTTTACATCCCAGGCACAAAAAGAACCTTATTTTTGTCCTAGTAGCCTTATTGCCCAGAGGACATAACCTTACCAGTATAGCCATGTTTAATCTCTCCCTGGGAGTTTATAGCTGGACTGCCTGCAGGGACACACAGAACCCTCATGGATGAGTGCTATAAACAGCTACAAGTTGAAATTCAGATTATGAAGCCTATTAATGAGGCAGGATGAGTTTAGGCAAAATGGGGTACAAAAGGCAGTGAACTGCTGAGCAGTTGGTCTTATGTATGACTATTCACTGGAGTTTATTTCAATGATGTGGTATGTAGTCATATGTATATGTTTAAATCTACTTCAGTCTTTAAGTCTCAAGCACTTAAAAATGTGAACTGGCTGAGGTTTATAATACCTTTGGGAGGGCACAGAGAAACACTAACCTGTTGCTGTCAGGGATGAAATAGCAGGGGCTTTCCAGCACACAGAAACCATAAATAACCCTGGTGCAAAGTTCCCTTTCTGAGCCCTGCTGAGCCTTGATTTATCTGTCCTCTACTTGTGTGCAGAGAAGCTGAGACTGTGAAGAGGCTGTTGTTGTATGGGGGTGCTGATGTCATTTTTAGGTAGCTGACCTCACTGCTGGACAAAGCCAGTACAGGGAGGGGAGTTTGAAATCCATCCATCTGTAGGCATTGCATCAGATCTGATCTGGGATGTACAATCAGCGAATGTGTGCAGTGCACTGAAGTCTCAAGCTCGCCAGGCTGAACCATCCTTCCTATGAATCTCAGCACCTTAACACTTACCTAAAACACAGACACTTATCCTGACAACCTTGTGCATGGTTGTAGATGGAGGCAGGAGCTTGGTGACAGGTTTTACATCCTTCAGCCAGGGACACACCTTTGTGTTAAGCAATAAACTCGGGTTTATTGCTTAAAAGACCTGTATTTTCCTAGGAACACGAAGGAAGCCACTGCAAAGACTTCCATAGGGAGACTGGGATGGCTGGGGCCGCCAAGAACAGGGAAGACCTACACCCAGTGGAGCTCTGGGTGAACCCACAGCTCCAGCTTCCCTGGAGCGAGTGTGCTTGGCCTGAGCTCAACCTGGCTGTAGAAGGTTTGATGCTCAGAAAGGAGGAATAATCTGAGCAGGAGCAGGATCACAGCACCATCTGCTGGGACTGCTCACCGGTCCCACAGCAGCAGGGAACTGGTCAATTTCCATAGCAAATACAGGATAATTTTACCTTTTCCTTAAGTGTTTGAGAGCCATAAGGTAGCTGAACGTTCTCCCAGAGAAAGCTTTGCCCAAGAATAAATTTTAAAATACATATATGCATTAGCTGAATTTGTAGGATTTTTTTTTTCCCCTTTTTTTTGGTGCTGCTCTATTTTGGGTGATGCTGTGCCATGGTCATGCATGAACAGTGACTTTGCATTGCCCAGGGCTGGCCTGTAGTGCTGTTTCCGTATTTCCACTCATGGTATGCAGGGTGCTTTGCTAAATAATTTCCCTCTCTCAGTGTGGCTGCACCCTTAGGACTGCTCCTGCACAGGACATCCAGGGACACAATCCTTCTCCTCTGTTTTGTGAGGCCACATCTGGGATGCTGTGTCCAGTTCTGGGCTCTTCAGTATGAGAAAGACACAGAGATAGTGGAAAGGTTCAATGAAGGGCCACAAAGATGATTTGGGGTCTGAAGATCTCTGGTGGGGAGAGACTGGGACTGTGGGGCTTATTTATTCTAGAGAAGAGAGAGGGGATCTCATGAATCCATGTAAATATCTCAAAGGTAGGTGACAAGAGGATGGTGCCAGAGTCCTTTCAGTGGTGCCCAGCAACACGATGAGGAGCAACGGCCATAAACTAAAACAGGAGATGTTCCACCTCAACACGAGGGAAACCTTTACATTGAGGGTGACTGAGCACTGGAATAGCTGCCCGGGGAGGGCGCGGAGTCTCTCTGGAGCCACTCAAACCCCACCTGGACGTGATCCTCTGTCACCTGTGTCCCCGCCTTGGTAGGGAGGCTGGGCTGGGTTATCTCCAGAGGTCCCTTCCGACACTAATTCTGGGCTCTCCCTGACCACTGGCGGGGACATCGGCACATCCCCAGGAGCTGCGATGACTCCAGCGGTGCCACGCCGGGTGTCGCAGGAGCCGCTCCATTCCCCCCCCCCGGGCCCCGCTCCGTCCCGTCCGCCGATCCGCTATCCGGGTTTCCCCGGCGCCGCCCCGTTCCGGGACTCCGCGCTCCGCGTTTCCGCTGCGGCCCGCGCCGGCCCCGCCCCGCGGCTCCGGTTTCAGGCGCTGCTACAGGGACCCCCAAGATGGAAACGCAGGGGCTGCCGGCCGCGGAGGCGGCCCGGGCCCGGCCCGCCGCGCAACATGGCGGCCCCGCCGCGCCGCCCGCCTGGGACCCGCCGCCCGCCGCGCCCGCCTCCTCCGCCGGCAGCACCCCCGCGCCGGGCCTCTACGTGAGCTTCCCGGTGCTGCTGCTGGAGGAGAAGCCGGAGCCCGGCACCAGCCCGGCGCCCAGCGCGCCGCCGGCGGGGCCCGCGCCCGACAGCGACGGGCTACTGCTCGTCTTCAACGTGGTGCGCGGTGTGGCCGAGCCCGGCGCGGGCGGCGGCGAAGCGGGGCGAGCCCAGCCCGGCCCGGCGCCCGCCGAGCCGCCGGAGGAGGCCCCCGGCTCGGCCCCGCCGCCGCCGCCTCCTCCCCCGCCGCCGGCACCGCTGCCCCCCGCGGGCGGCGATGGCGGCGACGGGGCGGAGGACGGCGCCTTCTCGGGGACCATCACCATCAACAACCAGAGCCTGCTGGTGCGCATCGAGAACGGCGTCCTGACGCTGGGGCCCGGCGCCGAGCAGCCCGCGGGCGCCGCGCCCGCCGCCGCCAGTCCCGCCGAGCCGCCGGGCGGGCCGCGGCCGCGCTCGCCGCCGGCCTTCCCGTGCCCGGAGCCGCGCTGCGGGGAGGCCTTTCCCCGCAAGCAGCAGCTCCGGCTGCACCGGCTCTCGGCGCACGGCGGCGGCGAGGACGGGCGGGGCGGGGCGGCGCGGCCCTTCGGCTGCCCGGTGCCGGGCTGCGCCTGGTCCTTCGCCACGGCCTACAAGCTGCGGCGGCACCTGCACTCGCACGACAAGCTGCGGCCGTTCGCCTGCGCCGCGCCCGGCTGCAGCAAGCGCTTCACCACCGTGTACAACCTGCGGGCGCACAGCCGCGCCCACGAGCAGGAGGCGGCGCACAAGTGCGAGGCGTGCGGGCAGCGCTTCCCCAGCGCCGCCCGCCTCGCCGCCCACCGCCGCCGCAGCCACCTGGAGCCCGAGCGGCCCTTCCGCTGCGACTTCCCCGGTAAGCCGCCTCTGGGGCTGGGCTCCCTTCCCTCCCCTCCCACAAACTGCGGTCCCTGCCCTCAGGTCGTGCCGCGCTCGCCTCGCTTCTTCTGCTCCCGCTTCTCCTTCCCCTTCGTGGTACCCCGGAATGTCAAGGAAGGTTCTCCTCCGGGCCGCCTTAGTTACCAAGAGAAAAAGTTTGGGAGCTGGAGGAGGCTGTATCTTTCCTCCTGTGACTTCGTGCTGGTGCAGTGAAACGCCGCCTTAAGCCAGGCGATACTGATTGCCCACCTTGGCAGAACATTTGTAATTCCTGTGAATAATGTGTAGGATTTCACAGCTTGTTTTTTCCCCTTTTCCCCGATGTAACATCCTGAAATTACCTCGCTAAAAGCTGGGAGGGAGAAAAGAGTGCAGTTTTCAAAGTGACGAGTTTTGCCAAGCAGATGTGCTATTTCCCTTTTCTCCCCAGGCTGTGAGCGAACGTTTATCACAGTGAGTGCATTATTCTCCCACAATCGAGCCCACTTCAGAGAGCAAGAGCAGTTCTCCTGCTCATTCCCTGGCTGTAACAAGCAGTATGACAAGGCCTGCCGACTGAAAATCCACATGAGGAGTCACACAGGTATTCACAGAAATTATTTGTACACAGGGGAGCACATGTGGAAAGTGGACTGCAGTGTGCTGGAAAATCTGAAAGTCAGGAAGGGTAACAGTAGTTACTTGGAGTCAGTGAAAGCATTTGATTCTTGGCCTTCTGGGGGTAGGAGTCACTGAATCAAGTTGTCATATGCACATATGCAAAGCTGTGGCTTTTGTCATTGCAAAGCTGTGGCTTTTGTCACACATGCAAAGATGTGGCTTTTGTCATTGTGCATTCTGTCCAGAAAAAAACTATCCCAGCTCTATTCTCAAGTTCATAGATGTTCAAAACGTTGCTTAAATCTTACTCTTGATACAAACAAACAGCTGAAAAACTCTCAGAACATGTGGAATGTACGTGCCAAGGTTTGGAATAGCAAGAAGATAAATTTCAGCTCTGGCAAACATGCCTGACTTGCAAGGACCACTGCAAAGTTGAAATACAGCCTTGTCATGTTACTGGTGTGTCCTCTACTGTCCTCTCTTTTCTTGGTTTTGTGGTTTTCCAGTTTTGAGGTTTTTTTAAAGTGTCATTTGAAGTTCATAGGTGTGATGGAACCAATGCCACATACTTCACAGTCTTGTAATCAAGACATTGTGGTAGATCATGAAAGCAGGAAAAAACAGTTCAGTTGTGTTTTTGTTTTGAGTAGTGCTGTCACTGACTATTGAAGCACATTGAGGATATGAGGTGGATTGATAAATACTTGTGCTCTCTGATGCAATAGCATGGAGTTAAAGAAAGCCCAGATTGTAGGAAGGGGAAGGGACATTGTAGTACTCTGAAGTGCGTTGCAGGAGGGGCTGGTTAAGTTGTCTTGTCTTAAATTAATTCAACTTAAGCAGGCTTTAATATTTTCTAGTAGCAGTATGTGTTTTGTATTAGATAATTAATGTAACATTTTTTTATTCAAGGTGAAAGACCTTTTATCTGTGACTTTGAAGGCTGTGGTTGGTCTTTTACCAGTATGTCCAAGCTCCTGAGGCATAAAAGGTGAAGGAAGCTTTTTCTGATTATACTGTCCTAAGCCACTGGCTGTTTGCTTGTCTTTGTTTCTCTTCCACTAGCTAAGCAGTAGTGGATTTAATCATGCCAATGACAATTTCCTTCCCTCGTAGGAAACACGAAGATGACAGGAGATTCATGTGCCCAGTAGAAGGCTGTGGGAAGTCCTTCACAAGAGCAGAACACTTGAAAGGACACAGTATAACTCACCTGGGTACAAAGCCATTTGAGTGTCCAGTAGAAGGTATTGCTCCACTCTCATATGTGTTTCTGGTAACTGGTGTGTATTTTTGTCTAAAGGTTCATGAGTGCTCAATACAGGACTGGAACAATTAAGAGTGAATCTTCTAACAGGGTTTGAAGAGGTAAAACTAAATAGAAGTCTTGAACAAGTGATCATTCCCAGAGTTAGGAATGACAGAGCAAACTCTGTTTCATACTGTAGCTTGACCACCCTCCCCACTTCAGTGGGACTCCAGAAGCAAAGAGTTTTGTGTGTGATCTGGATTATTGAGCTCTTGAAAGTAAAGCAGCTCTACTTGATTGTTTCTCCTCTGCAGGTGTTTCCTGCAGTTGTCATGAAGAATTTCAGGTGCCATAGTGTGAAAAGGTTGTGCTTTACACTGAATGACTTAAGAGTTTCACGTTGTCAGAAAGAGGTTGTTAAACTGTCCTACCCTTTGACTGGTTTACTTTCTTGTGGTTCCTCTGAGTGTATGCACAGGTGCTGAAAAATAGCAAGTAGAGGATATTCTGATTTGTTAAGACATTAAATATGACTATTAAAGAGAAGCTTCACTAAATTTGAAACTTGAAAGCCTTATATATCTTCTTGCAGGCTGTTGTGCAAAATTTTCAGCACGAAGTAGTCTGTATATTCACTCCAAAAAACATCTTCAGGATGTGGACTCGTTAAAGACCCGGTGCCCTGTTTCCAGCTGTAATAAACTGTTCACTTCCAAACACAGTATGAAAACGCACATGGTCAAGCAGCATAACTTCAGCCCAGGTAAAGCATTTGTCTCTGGCTACCAGGGGGTGCAGTGGAAAAATTAAGTGTTTTATTAAGGAAAATGTGTAATTACGGATGTTGAAATCTGAGTTCCATTGATATGAATGATAGAATCTTCTCTGAGACTGAAGCTGGTTTCACCCTCCTTTAAAATTTTCAGTGGGATCTCTAAGTATCAGGAAGTGATACTTGAGCTTCACCTCTGAAATTGCAAGAAATTGCAGCATTTTTCAATTAATCAAAGCTTGTCCTTTTCCATGCCATCTGTAAAATATGAATGACTAAATATGAAGGACTAAAACGATTTCTCTTTTCACCCTTTTCAGTCCTCTACAACTTGTACTTAGCCTGCACTGCGTTAGTGTTGTTTTTTGGCAAGTGCTTTTATAACTCATACTTCTCAATAAAAGAATGAACTTATTTTGGTAGGCTGCTTTTTCCCTAAATCTTTTAGTAGGCTAAAAATACAGATTTTAATGGAATTTTAAGCTTTCTTTTGTTCCCGTTGTCTGTGGAAGCTCTGTCTTGTAACCAAACCCTTCTCTTCCAGATCTCCTAACTCAGCTGGAAGCAACCTGCTCCCTCACCCCCAGCAGTGAACTCACTAGTCCAGGGCAGAGTGATCTCAGCAACATTGACCTCGTATCCCTGTTTTCCAACGTGTCCAGTAACAATTCTGGAGTTACAGGAGACATGGCGCTGGTGAACTCTGGCATCGTCACGATCGATGTGGCGTCGGTGGGCTCGACGCTGGGGGGGAGCCTGCCTGTCAGTAACAGTTCCCTAAGCCAGGCGGTTGATCCCTTGATCCTGGTGGCCAGCAGTGACATGCCCCAGAGCCTGGACAGTTCTCTCCTGCTGGGAACCAGTGCAACAGTTCTACAGCAAAGCACCTTAAATTTGGATGATGTACAGACTGTCAATGCCGAAGCCTTGGGTTCGCTGGCATCTCTGTCAGTGAGGAATTCCAGTCAGGACGTGCATGGGTTGATGTGCAGCAATAATTTAACAACAGACACAGCCACTTTGACTCCTTCCAGCAGCCTCGGCAGCACCAATGTGCCTGAGTTACTGACACCGATTAAAGCTGAACGGAATTTGCTACCCATCTCAGATATGGTTGGTCAGCAGGAGGGCAGCAAAGTAGTGACACAGTTTGTGTTCTCCAATCCTCCGGGGAGTTACAGTGCACAGAAGGAAATGGATCTTGGCACAGTGACTGGCAGCTCGTTTTTGGTATGGAATAACTGTATTCACTTCTCCCCTGCATGAGACAGCCTGACTTTGGGGATATTCCTGGCTAGGGAGACCTTTCAGATTTTGCAGATCATGCATTTTTGTCTCTCTTTTGATGAAAGATGTAGAATGATGTGTTGAATAGTGTGTTTTCACAGGTAGATTCAGTGTGGTGACAAGTCCCAAGAAATACTGAAATTCTGGTGGGGACAATTCAGGAAGAACCTTTCAAAATAAGCAGCCACCCATCTGAAATGGAATTTGCAAGGACACCCAAAAATAAATGTTACATGTGTTATTTGTTCATTTCATTCCAGGAAAAGATTTGGGCTGTAACAGTAATTGCAGCATTTTCATCCCAGTCCTCGTTCCTCTTTTAAGTACTTTTCCCTTTCTGTTTCGCTGTGCTATTGCAGACTTAACTTTTTGTTTATGTTACGAAGTGCATGTTTGCACTCTTAAAATCTGAACACTTACGAATGTGGAGTTCACTTCTTGTTGAGCTCCAGATATTGAGTAGATACAGGGAATTTATTGAAACTCTAATCAAAAGATCGGGGGAAACTAGAATTCAGTGTTTGCAGCATAGAAGATAACTGCATCTGAGAACTTATTAGTGTGTGTTTTCATTATCTTGTTTTGTCCTTAATTCCATAAATCTTGCATCTCTGGGCTTTACTCTTTTCCCCTTTTACTAGGAGAGCAGTGGGTCTGCGAGAACAGACTATAGAGCCATTCAGCTGGCCAAGAAAAAGAAACAAAAAGGGAATGGCAGCAGCACAGGTGAGAAGCTATTCGTTCTGTTACATTTACTGAATAAAAATATTGAGTAATTTTGGCAGTGCAGTGGAAGTAGGTTTCTGAGTAATGTTCTTAAATGTCCCATCCTGTTTATTGACAGTTAAAATAATTATGCATGTGGTGTACCATCTGTTACTCAGGATAACCACATTCTGTGGAATATCAGATTCACAGGAAGTTTACAAAGAAATCTGTGTCCTGTGTTTCTTGATTATTACAAGACACTAGCTGTCCACCTCTTCATTGGCTTCTTATTAAAACTAAAAATTATGTTACTGTGCTTTCTGTTGTTTATACTTTTGGTCTTATGTAGGGGTTCTTTTACTCAGTATAGACAACATAAATTTCAGCTAGATTTTGCCTTTGTGCTTCACTTAGTAACAATGTTAATGAATTTATTTTTGATTATCTAGATATACTCAAACCTCTCTCTTATACTTTAGCTTTGTAGAACATTCCTGTTCAGGGTGAGTTTTGGTCATGATTCCAGATGTGACCTCTTTCTTTGACTCAGAGCCATTTGATGTGAATAATAACCATTCCTTTGTCAGCTCAAACGTGGTCATGGTTCCCCAAACTTGCACAAGCTCAGGTGTTTGAGATGTGTCTACCTTTGGGGCTGGGATGGAATATTACAGATTTATGATACATCAATATCATAGAGTGAGTTTAGTGCTGCCTTGCTGTCTCTTAGACCTCCCTCCTCTGAAAATCAAGGGAATAGTTTTTAAGGTGAGTTAAGAGATTAGTTCTGATTTGAGAACTGTTTTGTCTGTGTATTTGTAAAATGCTTATGCACATATATTCTGTCTGGTTCAGCAAATCATCACATGGAAGGATAAGTGCTTTATGAAGCTAGTTTTAAGGGGCCTTACATTATCAAACATGTGCATGTATCATCAAACGTGTCTTTTGGACATTAGTTTAAAAAATATGATTGCACTTTGCATGACTCCTAAGATGACCTCAGAAAATTCCTGTTTCTGTTCCTTTTCCAGATTCCCAGTAGTCCCCTTTTCACCAGCTGTTGCCTTAATGGTATGCTATGCCTCTCATAGTGGTCTAGAGAGTCTTGCATTTCTGATTGGTTTTAACTAGATTGAGTGAATACTGTAAAGGGAAGTTCGGTGTTTAAATATAGGTTATCCAAGCCCTTCATTTATTACAGTTTTTTTTTAAATCCAAACAAAAACCTGAGCTGACAGGGCCGTATTCTTACATTTATTTTGATTAGGGTTTGTGATACAGCAGCTGGTTCATCCTGCTTTCAACTGAAAAAAAATGCTTAAGGTTATGGTAGTTGTACTTGTGTAGGCTGTTCTACCTAGTAGTCCTTGAAATCCTCCTGTAAATAATGATCTTCACTATGCTTTTTTTACAGCTTAGAAAAATCACGTGCATGACTTCTCAGGAGATGAGTTGCAGAATGAAAAACAGAAAATGCAATCCTACTTCCTAATTCCTTTCTATAACACCACAAATATGCTGATATTTCTGTGCTACCACAGGGGAGGGTCCTAAGCTTAGCAGTTGGTTGTTTTTCAATGGTGTTCATGTAAAAAGGTGCTCAGTCAGCAGCTGGAGTTCACCAGCTGAGTGCTCTCTGTCTTTTAGCAGTTGTCAGATGGTGCTTAATTATATTGCACTGCTGTGGGCATTTGCTGTGTGGTACAAACAGCTGCAAAAAGCTGAAAAATGCTAGCAGAAAACTCTAGCAAATTCATCTAAATATTAAAATTGCTTTCTTTTAGGGGCATCTGGTTCTGGTCAGAGGAAAAACAAGGGTGGTAAAGTAAGCCCAACCAACTTTTCTTCGTCTACTCCCGGCAGTCGACTGGGTGGTAACATAGTTCTGCCAAATGGAGGGCTGACAATAAGGGACCCTGCCACTGGAGCCCAGTATGTGCAAATTCAGCTTCTTCAGGTAAGAGCTGAGGAGAAAAAATGTTCAGCTTCTCTGTTATCCTGACTTCCATTTATGGAAGAATTTAAGTGTTTGTGAACTCAGGTACTGCTGCCCCTGGATGGAGTCTTGAGCTCTGCAGTATTGTTACATTATTCCACTTCTTCTTTATAAAGTAAATGAGATGGACATGAAAATGTTCCTGCAAAAAGAAGTTTCAGCCTAAACTGTTATTTCTCTCATCTGTTGAAATAAAGCTTAAAATTAAAAAAACCCAAAATAACCTAATAATTGGTGGGGGCTGATTAGTGGAGCATGGCAGGTAATAGGTTTTTTGCCAGGTGTGTCTGTGTAGTATACAGAGAAAGGGAAAGTTCCTTCTCCTTCATTGCTAACAACTCTGGTGTGGAGAGACGTGTGGGCAGAGTTCTCCATTGATCTGTTTTTTGATGGGTGTACATTTGTAACTTTCATGTTCACTATCAGCTTCGTGAAAACTTGATGAAACTTGTTGCATGTTTCTGAGTGTCGGATTTGTTGAAAGAGGAACCCTTCCTTCCTCTTCAGATTTTGCCAGTGTTCCAAGCTGATGAGGACAGGATAATAGGTTGTACACTGAGCTGGATTCAGATTTAAGTTGCAGTTAGCTTTCCACATCTTTGTGGAGCTGGGCCTTACTAGTACAGTGCAGTGGCTTTATCAGATATTTTAAGATTGTGAGACTGAGTGAAATTTGCCATATTGTGCTGAGATACCTGGGGGTTGTGTAACTTCATCATGTTTCTGCATTCACAGGATGATTCCCCAGGAGAGGGAGATCTTCCATTTCAGCTGAGCTCTCAGTCTTCCTCGTCACATTCTCAGCTTACAGTGGATTTACCTGTTTACATACTTCAGGTACAGCATGTCAAGCCACTGGGTTTTATTGCCTTGCTTGAACATAAAGACAGTTTACTGTGAGCACTCTCACATTCTGCCTGATGAAAAGACCTTGTTTTCCATTGGGAGTTTTAATTCCATTCTCTAAGAATAGTAAACAGAGAGCTGCACTGCAAATATATCTTGTGTCTGTTACCAACCTTTGACACATCAGCAGTGGTTGGTTTTATTCTTCTGTTACTGAGTAATGAATAACTAAATGTTACTTATTTTTTCTGAAATGCCCCACCCTTATTTTCCTGATCCCATCCTGCAGATTCTAGCTGGGTCAAGAAAGGATCAGAATTGGAATGTTGCAGGCAACAGAAAGGGGAGTTGGGAAGTGGGAAATAAATCTTGAACCTAGATTTTGGAGTGGTGCCCTTAGGGGAGTGTCAGTTAAATTTAAAAGCCTGATTAGGGACCTCATTTTTGATAGACTCTGCAATGTACCTATTCCTGTCAAGTGGGTTTCTCCTGGATAGAAAATAAATCTTTTTTGTTGAGGAGGGGCACTTTCCTCAAAACCTATAAGTACGAGAGAAGTTGGGCCTATTGGCCACGGTAGAGAGTTAATGGAGGAAAAATTGATTTTAGATCTATTTCCATTAGTAATGCTCATCTGAAGTGTTCCATAGAAAAACTATTGCAACACTGTTTAGGTGGATCCCTGAAGTGGAAGAGCTTTGGGTTTCCCTTGAGCTATTCCAGGCTTTTCTCTGGGATTGAATAAATGTCAGGATAATCTTGCTGATAAGCACTGAAACCATCTAGAAATGAAAGTACTTAATGCTGTCTGTTTGCTTTAGCAGGAACCACACAATTCCACCGAAGATGATGCAAGTTCTGATAACTCTCAGTTCACTGGAAGCACAATAAATTTACAGGATCTGGAATGACGATTATTAAGAGCAGTACTTGAAAACAAATTGGGCAATCATGACAGAGTGAGATTACTGTGTGGGTCTTTTTCCAAGGAAAATACAAAAAGTAGGAAAACTGAAGTATGGTTGCACTCTTTGTGATTTGCTTAAGACAGTTGCAGCTGAAAGATTTTCTTTAAAAATGTAAATTCCACTTGATGTGCCTGTGTAAGATACTCTGTCTGCCTGGTGGTTGGGAGGCTGAGGCAGACTGCTGTACAGTGTTGTTTCAGGGAGAAGTACTTTATTACACTTCAAACTGAGGTAATATTTACTGTTTTCACAGGAAAGCAAGTATTCTACAGCTAACAAATGCAAATTTATAATCCTGCCTGCGACAGTTAAAACTTTCCTTCCATTGGTCTCCCCCTGAAGCCAGTGGCATCAAAATTAAGAGCTAAATTTTGCAAGTGTTTTCCACACACAAAGATAATTATTGTTTCGGCCTGTGTTTGGCAGAAAACCAGAATAAAATGTCACATGTAACAAAATTAATGTTCTATGCCATTAAAATGAAATGCTCTAAAATCTTTGTTTTAGAAAGCTAGATTCTAAATGTTAACTTAGCTGTGAATCAGTTTGTAGCTCATGTTGAGTTTCTCCCTTTCCTTGCTCCTGCATCCCAAATACTTTGCTGAATTCTTCCAGCAAAACTTGAAAAAGAAAACTGCAATAGAACTGTACTCACTGTAAGTGATTTGCTAAGAGTCCAACAGCATCTGAGAGAGGTTTGTTTTATCTTTGTGTTCCCTTTTTTGGGAGGAATGTTGACGGTCATGTAAATTTAAGCACCTTGATTTTTATCTCATCTATAAACCGCTGCCAAGTTACCTGTGAACTGGTCACTACCTTTTTATTTAGGGTTGTTTGGTGTTTTTGTTTTGTTGATTGAACACTGTTAACACCGATCTTTATTGTTATCCCAGAGTGTCAGATGCACCTGGAGCTTCTGGCTGGTTTACAAAATATGCAGTTGTCAGAGTATTTTATGAGGGGAAAAGAGTTGTTGCCCAGGAAGATTTGCCCCTGAAAAACTGCAGTTTCTCTTGGGGATGGGGGGAGAGGTTGTATGTACTCTACTTACCTGGATTGCAGACACCTAAATAAGTATAGGGTTGTATAGGGGAAAAAAAACATCTTTGGTTATGTTTTAAGGTAGTAATTTAATTGTTTTCTATGGTGATGTTCTGAATGCCTGTAAAAGTATGTATAGGAGTTTGATAAAAGACTGTACCTTTTTTTTATTCCCAGTGAGGTGGGTGTATGCACGTATGTGTATTTTCTTTTTTTTTACAAAATATGTCACAGAGGGGAACGTTGTGATCTTTTTAATCTTGCACATATTTATTTATTTTACAGTTATACTGATGTTAAATTCACATGAGGTCGTTCAGAAATGCTTTTACTTCCTGTGCCTTTTGAACTATGTATGTGTCCATAGAAATGCTTTTTTGATTGCAGACTTGGGGAGGAAAAAAGCTTACAGGTTACAGTGAACTTCAGCTCCTGATTTGTAGGCAGTATTATATCTCTGGTTGAACCAGCTTTATTTTTCTATCTTCAGCCTAACTGAGCACTGAGGTCTCTCTGTTCCTCTCACTCTGAGTTTACAGCTTACATCCAGGGAAAGTCTGAACCCTCTCAGGCTAGATTTTCAAACCAGTTGGTAGCTGGTTTGAGATCTACCTGGTGGCTGTGCCTGCAGCATGGAGTCCACTCCTGAGAGGTGGAAGGACTGAGGAGGAATTGTGCTGAAGGGTCCTGCTCTAGTGGTCACCGTGCTCTCCTTGCAAGCTGAGACTCCTTGAGCTCCCAATGCCTGCATTATTCTGTTCTCAAGGACCATACCAGTTTGTAATCCATTAAAATGGCCAAGGAACACTCCATCTTTTTATGGGACTTGCAACCAAATCTTTCTACTTCTGAAAATGTACCTCACTCAGCTTTGTAAGTGAATGTAAAGTGCTAACCTCTTGAGGGCAAAAACTTGGATCACTTGGCTTGGGCTCCATTGCTGGCAATGGATACCTTGAAGAACTGGTGCAAAAGGGTTAATAAAGCTTTTTTTTTTATGGTCAGTTTGTCACTGGGTATTGTTCTTTGCATGGATGCATCTGACACAAAGCTAGTTACTGGCAGCTTGATTTCTGCAGAGAGCTTGTGGTTTTCCTTTGGTTGTGTCTTCACCACAGTGTGGTAGAGTCTATAATGGCTTTGGACTGGAGCATAGCCCTTGGGTTTTATTGTCCTTCAGAAGACCTGTGATTATCATAAATGTCTATGAGGTACCTGCCTCAGCTGTGCCTTAACAAAGATTGTCAACTAGGACTGTCTCCTAGAGTAGATCCCACTGCTCAGGTTTGTATGGAGAGTGCTATTGGCATCAAAAACTGAATGAGAAAAGCACTGGTGCTTGAGAAGCAAAATGAGAGAATTTTTATTTCATTTCTTAGGCAAAATACCAAAGGAGGAGAAAAGGGTTGCAAACTCCCTGGAATCTTAGGGTAGGAGAAGAAGGAAACTTCATGGGACAGTAAAGTTCAGCTGAGCAAAGACTGACAGAATGTAGATCTAGAAAAGACTTTTAGAACAGCATCAGCCCTATGAGCTGTGGTTAAGGCTGTGTCATCAGGGGAAATAATACAGTTGTTCTTCCTTCTTATCTGTTTCCTTGGCTGTTCTTCCTGGCAGGTGGGTTGGAAGGCAACACCATTGTCTTGTTCTGCAGGGGAGGAAGAAGCTGCATCAGTGCTTGGTTGGGTGTCTGACCAGGCAGCTAAAGCTGCTCTGTGCTGCCAGGCTGGGAGGGGCTGTGGCCCTTGCCCTGTGCTCTAGGCAGGCTGCCGGTGTCTGCTTGGTGTGCTTTCTGTATTGGAAAGTGAATGTGCAACACCTGAAGGCTGTGTGTGTGCTCCTCCTTCAGCTTCTACTGTTGTACCTACAACTGCTTTCTGACTAAAGCCTCATTAGTCCTGTGCCAGGAAGAGGATGGAAAGTTGGAAGTACAAAGAAATATCAGAGGGAGGCTAGAGAGCCCTCTATTTTCTCTTGGCTAAAGGGGCAGGGACTCATGGCCCCTGCTCTTGAGTCACCTGTGCTGTCACTGTGACAGAACTGGGGTCTCCTCACAGCCATGTTGACCTGGGGAAGGTACAGCAGCAGCCAGAAACTGCACTGGGCCTCTCAAGGGGCCAGAGCTGAGTTTGGGAGGATGTGGAACATGTCAGAAAAGGTGTGGTTTGATGTGGCTGAGCTGATCTGGGGCCTTGCTGCTGTTATCAGGAGTGTCCTGCTGCTGCCCAGTTCCTCATTTGGCAATTTTCGTGCTTGGTTTAATACAACCAAGTTAATGAGTTGAAATGAGCTTACTGAGAACTAGCAGGTAGTGGAGGGGGTCATGTGGCTGAGAGAAGGATGATGGAAGGACACTGAGCTGGAATAATGTGAACTGTGACTGACTTCCCAGCAGTGGCTTAAGTTACATCACTCCTGTAAACTGGGCTACATCTGGCTGTAGGTGCCATCCCCACACAGCTGTGGAGGCCCCTTAGTAACACTTTTCCCTTAAACACTCGATATTCAGGTACCCCCAGCTTCTCCAAAGTGAGCTGTTGAGGTGAGGTGTTTCCACAGACCACTGCACTTACCTTTTTTCCTTCAGCTACCTGTGATCTTTCCATGTCCTTTTTCAATCCTTCATCCTGCTGCTGCTTCGCTTGCTTCTGCTTTTCCTCTCTGGGCCTTTTGAAGAGGGGGAATAAAGGATAGGTTAAACACAGCTTGCAACTACACCAGCTGTGCTTTTGACACACAGCGTCAACATCTAACTTAACATCTTACATCACACCTTCCATCTAACCATTGGAGCACAGGGTTTGGGCACACCTGCTGCTGGAGTTGGCTGCTGTGAAGGGGGTATGAAGAAAGAATTGTCCTACTCTTTCTGGAGTGATGGGTGGAAAAAGCACGTCAGGCTTTGACACCGAGATGCTGGGGAGTTGTTCTGCTACAGACATGCTCTGCACCCCCTCAGCAGGTGACTCGTGCCCTGCAGCTGAGCAGGATGCTCCCCAGCTGTGGGGAGGGTGGTGCTTGTTGTATGGCCAGTTCTCACCAGTGTAACCAGGTCTGTGACACACAGGTGTGAGCTGTTACACCCACGGAGCTACACTTGGCCCAAAGGGGCACACTGGGGGCCAATTCAGTTGCTCCAGTTCCCTATGAAAATGAAGTGCTGGAACAGGAATGGGCTCAAGCAGTGGTGCAGAGAAACTGTAGTCTTAACCATGTGAATTTGAGGAAAATGTTTAATGCTCTTAGTAGGGCTTCTTGTGTTTTGGTTTTATCGGTGTTTTGTTGGTTTTTTTAGGTTTTTTGGAGATTTGTTTTTTAAATTTTTATTTTTATTTTGGGGTAGGGTTTGTGGTATCCTTCCTGAATTATTCTTCTCAATCCCCAGCATAGAATAAATGTTTGTCTTACTTATTTTGCAATTTAAGAGGGCAAACCTAATCACAGGACATCAGGAAGAAGCACCATAGCTTTTCTGCTACACAGCTGGATAAAGATGCAGAGAAAGAGAATTAGCAAAACCAAAATGTCACTGTCTGGCTTTAAATCCTCACGCTAATCTGTCTGATTCACTTGAGGATGGCCAGATACAGTCATCAGTTCAGTTATCTTTGTTATTTGCGAAGTGAAATTTTGTGTAACTGGGCCTACAGTAATGTGTCTCATCTTGGGACTTACACTGATTGTGTTAATTGCTACTATGTAATCTGGTAATACAAATTAAACTTAAAAGTTTTGTAGAAGAAACATTTCAAAGCTGGAGTTGTTGACAAATGCCCTTATGTACATATTAGTCTGACAAAATATCAGGGCAAGGCAGACTGTGTTGACTTGAGGTTTAATTTTCTATTTAGTTTACATTTTGTTACTGTAAATTGTTTTCTTAAAATGATGATTCTCATAATAGAATCTGTTTTTGTTTCTGGGTTTCGTGTTTTCTTTTTTATTCTAGATTTTTCTACTGTCGTATGCAGGTCTTTTCTAATGTAGCGGTGGACTGCAGTTCACTGATGAGGAGATGCAAGTACTGTGAATGTAGAACCCTTACAGAAGTAAAATTGGATGGATTGCTCACATGGGATTTCAGATTGCTGCTACAGTTTTTTGAGTTGATTTGGCTGTTTCAGCTGTCAACACTTAAAATAGAGACTTTTCCAGAAGAGGGTCTTGCCTTACCTTGCCCTCTGTTCCTTTCTTATGGCTTTCACAGCCTTTTCTATCTTTGCTGGTGGGATTCTCTCCACGCTGCCCAGTAAATCATTGAGCTGTTTTTCTATTACCTTTAACATCTCTACTGTTGGCAGGTTTGTCTCATTGTCTCCAGTGCACTGGAAATAGACTTCCTGCACCTTCTTGTTCAGACTTGTGAGCATTTTGTCCTAGAGGTGACAGGAGATACGGTGAGTGGCACAGCTGGGCTCTGCCAAGTGGAACAATAATATCCCTCCAAAACCAAAGGAAATCTGGAAAGGAAACACTCTAATCCCCTCAATAAAACTCAATTGCTTGTTTCCTGGTTGGCTAACAGCAATGGCAGGAACAGATGGCTGAATCGAGCCATTCTCCTTGTCGGTCTCATCACCCCAGTCTGGCTGTGACCTGGGTCAGGTGGCAGCTGCCCAGCTGTCTCTGGGAGTCCTGCTCCCACCTCGCAGCAGCTGCATGGAGCAGACACATTTGCCCCAGTTTGCTGCCTCAGCATGCCCCAAGCCAGCCTTGCTGTTAGCACCATTGCTGGAAACAGTACTGATCCCTCCTCAGTGCACCCCTGTATGCTCTGCATTGCTGTAGCTGCATTGCTGGGAAGCACTACTGATCCCTCCTCACCCCTGTGTGCTCTGTTCCCAGGATGGATGTGGCTGGTGGAGAGGGAACCACTTGTGCACATGTGAACCCCCCTTGCCTGGATCCCAGTGTGTACCTGGTCATCACCTTCGTGTTCCCCAGAGGAAAAGAGCTGAACTTTGAGCTTCAGGTCGGCTACTTTCTCTTCTTCCTTGGCCACGGAGGCTCGGAGGGTGTTTACCTGCTGTTTCAGCGCTGCCAACTCCTTCTCCCTAGAGCGGGGAGAGAGAGAGGAGGTGTTTGGGAAGGGCACCTCTGGAACACACGGCTCTGCTCTCCGCAGCCTGGGCTGGTCCCTCCTGCTGCCGGCAGATGGAGGTAACACTTCAGCCTTTCCTGGGAACTTGCACCCACAGCCCTGAAAACACGGGGAACTTCAGGGTTTCTTTATGGAAAAGCAGTTACTGTGTTGGTGTGGGGGAGGGAGAAGTAGCACAGCCAAACATTCAAGGTTTTTTAGTAAATCAGTGGGGGATCCAGATTACCTTTAAAACTTTCACAAGGAGAGAAGCTACATTTTAAATGGGAATATATACATCTACCTGCCATTGACACTGTAGATTACAACGACACTGGGGTTCCCTACTGTCTTCCTCTAGGAAGGTTTTGCACTGAGTCAGCATTGGTGCTCTGGATCACTCCAGGAACTGCCTTCTTTCTTTGGTCTTCCTTCATGAGAATTACACTATACTTACATTGACTCCAGGATGCTTAATGCATCATTCCCTTGCCTGTGCCTTGAGGACTAAGGAATTAATACTAAGGTCAAATCTTATCTCCTAAATTAAGCACATATGGGACACTTTCCTAGGAGCTCAAAGGAAGACCCTGCTGTGTGAACAGAATTACATGTGCTCTGCAGTGTGTGCCTGGTGAGGTGTCTGAGGGGGCAGAGGGGTCACTTATGTCTGAAAGCTGGACCACAGGGACCCCTTCCATCACCTGCAGGGTCACACTTACATGCTTTCATGTGTGGTGATGAAGGTCTGATGGACCTTGTTCCAACTGTCTGCAATATCCTGGGAGTTCAGGAAAAAGGATAAGTTCTCATCCTGCATCTCCATGAAAGTAGTAAGTAATTGTTCAGGATCAGTGAAGTAGAGCTCAGGCTCCTAGAGTGGAAAACACATGTGATGAGTTTTTTCACTCCTCTAGACTCTGTTCCACTGTGGAGGTTGGTCTGCACCAGCCCAGGCTATTCAAATGTTCTTCCAGCTAGAGAGGTCCATGTACAAACATACATGGACATCCTTCCTGCTATGTGTGTAGCTTCACTGTGCCTCAACAGCTCACCCCTAAAATAAATTTGCATTTTGGGGGGTAAAATGTGTTGCAAACATCTGTGAGTGGGAAAACTTCAATTTCAGACATAAGCCAGTAACTGCACTAATTTAAAAATCTTTCATTTTATGATGTCATATCTCACTGGAGGATGGCAAGCTTAGAGATGATGGTAGGTTTTTGGAAACTGAAGGAGGAAAGTTAATCTAAGGTATTTATAATATGTGTTGCCAAAGTATGAACATTCATGAATGTATAAGCATACATTTATAATTTGTAACTGCAGTAACTCCTCAAAACTGTAACTAATGGTTACAAGGTGAGGGAAATTAGTAACATGATAAATGACACAGGACAAACAGAAAAGACAAATATTTCAACATCAGTCTTCTTACCTCATCTTCGTCTGAGCTGATTTCGCTCTCTGTGTCCTCCAGTGAACCTCTGAAAAAGCATTTTTTTGTGTTAGGCCTTTAGAGAAACGACAGCTCAGAGGAGATCTCTAGTGACAGATGAACATTGTTATTGTTCATTGTTGCTGTTTACTCCACATGTTCCCACCTTTGCCTCCTGTGGCTGTGGGATATTTAGGGGTCAGTAGGGTCTAGGTGGTCACACAAACAAGCAGCACAGGAGCCACTTTCTTCTATGAGCAAGCTGCCTTTGGAGCAGGCACATAGGCACTGACTTGCATATCTGACAGCTTTCTGCTGGTATCTGAGTTTGTTCCAATAAGCCCCAGATCTCAGAATGCCCAGCCAAGGTGAGCAGTAGGATTCCCCTGTGCTGATTCCCAGTCAGCTGAGTGCTCTTTTCACTCCTTAAGTTTGTTGTTGATACTGTCTGGTACTTACAGTTCTCTTGATAGAAGAGGCTTCAGGAACTGTTTGAGCTGTGGCCTGACATCACGTGCTCTGAAATCCAAACTTTCTGAAACCAGCAGGGACCTTGGCATATCCGTGAAAGTGATGCTATGGGCAGCGCTTGTGGGACCCTGGTCTGGAGACAAGAGGAGGTGTCCACTTAGAGCCAGGGGCTGTCCCAGGGAGGAGCAGCAGCACCTTCCTGACACTCACCCTGCTCTGCAGTGGGGGGACGTGGAGCATTTCCTTCATTAACCCTGGGTTCTGTTTCCTTATCCTTTTGTTTTTTGTGCCTTTTTCTGTGTTCCTCCTGCCACTCTTTTGGAGATAGCTGGTAGAGGATGTCCCTGTACATCTTGTACTCCTGCAGGGTGTCCTCGAATCTGGAGATATCACTGAGTTGAGAGAAGTGGACAAAGTTTGTTAGCAGGGAGGGAAACTTCTGTTTGAACAGGTTCTTTCTCACTCTTGATATTGAGTTTCATCCAGAGAAGGGAAGAGTGCACATTGTCATGGATATGCAAAGGCAAAAGGGAACCTACCCTCTGTGCACTCTCTGTTTTCTCATGTGGAAACTGAGAACCAGTCATATTCCCTGGTCATATCTCTTGCTATGGTACTAAGCTTGCTAATTTTTGAACTTTTACTTGAAAAAGAATGAGAATTTTTTCAACTCATAATGGTAATTATACTTATTTCTTTTGTCTTTCCCTAGGTCCCCATTAAAATGCATTACTTTGTTTTGTTTGGATTTTAATCTGATGTTAGGCATTTAATTTTGGGTTTGGAATAGCTATATTTTTTTTTAAATGTCATTAGAAAACTAGATGAGTGGTTTTAAAAACAAAGCCAGCATCTGGAAAACAAAAGCCAAAACATTTTGACTCTTAAAATGGAACACTTTTAGAAATCTATCTCCTGCAAAAACTTTGAAGCTGTAGCACTGTAGGGGCTGTTAAAGGTAAGGCAGGAGTAATGTGCAATCTTACCTTTGGACTTTCTTTATTTCAGTTGTGAGTCCCTGGATCTCTGTTATTTTCTTTGTCTTTGCTGAGGTTTCTCTTTTGGCTCTAGGAAAGGATTCACGAACAAGCCATTAAACAATTTAGTAGTGAGTAGTGAATTGAGATGCCTATGAAGCAGTGAAAGAGATGTGATATGAGCCCTAGAAATCTGTGTTGTAGATGTATCCTAGGAGATGCTTGGCCCCCGCCTGAAGACCCTTTTATTCTTGGCAAAATTTGGCATCCCAGTGTTCAGACCTCCCTAGTCTGGCTGCTGCTGAGCATCAGTTGCAGCTCTGCCCTTGTGATACCTGCAATGGGCCAAAGTGCTCAATTTGCTTCCCTGAGGGGACTGTGAGGGGTTGGGCAGAGGCATTTCCCTCCAGTAAAGGGTGTTGTGGAAGAATGGAAGTGGGGGAGCCACCAGCAGGTTCCTTGCTGCCACCAGATCAAGGGCTTTTGCAATGAGGGTATTCCCTGGATGATGTTCTTCTTCCTCTCTTTTATTGAATGTGTGGGAAGAAAGTGCCACCAGAACTGTAACTCTGGGAAACTCAGAGTTTTCAGCCAAAACCCTGCAGTGAGGTCAAGCAGCAAATCTCCAGTGCCCAGAATGGAATAGCACAGTGTTGGCTCCTTCAAATGTTCCTTACATTCTCAGTGCTTCAACAGATTTATTATGGTTCTCCTTCAGGAACTCATCAAACATGGCAGCATCCTTCTCCATCCCTCTCTCAGCCTTTTCCAGTTTTTTTTCCTCGTCCTTTGCTATGTTCTCCATCTTTTCAATCTCCCCTCGCTTTACTGCAATGGTGTGCTGAAATGAACCCCAAAGGCAACACAGTCACATCAGTTGGTTTATTTTAAAGGTACATTGGTTTAGCTTTGTACCTGGTTACCAAATTCCCTGATAGCTGTGGGCAGAGAGGGAAAGGATTGCAAACTCAGGTGTGTGACTTCGTGCAAGCCAGGTAGATGGAGACCAGGAGTTATTTCAGAAGGAACACATCAAATAAGCAGTGAATCTAAAGACAGAATTCAGAAGTTCCAGCACTGCATTAATTCCTGGCTGACAAAGATTGATTCAGATGTGTTACAGCACAATAACAGAGGTGACTAATGGGAATGTTTGAGCATGGTTACTCCATTCCCTCATGTTGAGTTCAGAATGGCTCCCAGCCACAGTTTACGTACAGGACAGCAGGAGCCAAAGATCAGTGTATCTGTGCATCTCACAAATGGAATGGTTCCATGGTAGCTACTGAATGATGGGAATGACCTACATTCCTTTATTTCTTGGCTGGGAATTAATGGGCTACAGATTCTGAGTGACAGTAAGGCAGGACTTGGACAGTCAGTTCATGTGTGCCACCTTGGAAAGATCTCTAGGCATTGATCTCAGGAGAACAAACATCAAAACAAAGCAACACAGGGAAGAGTAATTAAATGAACAGAAAGTAATGTGCTGAAAGCCATGTACCTCAAGAAAAAAGATCTGTTTTCTGTCCTGTAGGTAACCATGGAAGGTCTCCCTGTCGAATGCATAATCTGAAATTAGAATATAAAGTTGCTTAGACTAGAGAGGGGGAAATATAGCCAAGGCAAAGCACAATGAATATGTAGGCTGCCATGAGCATGGATCTGGCTGGCACTGGAGTCAGCAATACTGATTATTATATTATAACCTTGTTTAAGATCAGTTTCATATAGATTTTCATGGAGTAAAACCAGGGAGTATGGAGTGGAGAATCTGGTCCTTGTGAACAGACATTAATGGCAAATCTACTCCTCATGTCAGAGGCAGAAAATCTGCATCTGTATCCATTAAAATCCAACTTTAGGTTGGCTTAGCAGAAAGGTTTCCACCACACAAGATCCTGCAAACACTCAGCTGGCTGAGCTCAGGGTTTGATCCTGCAAACCCTCAGCTGGCTGAGCTTAGGGTTTGATCCTGCAAACACTCAGCTGGCTGAGCTCAGGGCTTGATCCTGCAAACCCTCAGCTGGCTGAGCTCAGGGTTTGATCCTGCAAACCCTCAGCTCAGCTTCTGCAAGGCAGATGGAACCCAGGTTATTGTGAGAAGGTGACCCAGGCTCTGAACAAAAATGCCTGAGCTGGAGATGCCTCAGCCACACAGGGGTTGGCAAGATACAGCACAGAACTGTCTGTCTGCATGACCTCACCAAAGTCAGCCAGAGCCAGCTGCTCTGCCCAGCCCCTCTTTGGCCTTGCTTTAGGCTGTCACCCAGCTAAGCAGCACCACTGCAAAGACAGTGCCTGTTCTCCACCTTTTTTCATTGCTAACTTCCATGAAAGCATCTCCTGAAGAGATTTCAGTCTCTCTTCACATGTTGCCTCTTTTATGCTCTCCTCTTCTTCCTCCTTTTTCAAAGCTTTCCTCAATCCACTTTTTGCCTTCATTTTAGTGGAGTAAGTAGTTTTCTCATGGACTTTCATAGTCTTCCTCTTTTCACGTTCCTGTGAGAAGTCAGATATGTGTACAGTTTGATCCTGTGTTTTGCTGTGTTTTTTAAAGACATGAGTAAGTTATTGACAGCCTGGAAATCTGCAGTGGTGATACCCTGCTGATGCATATTTGTCTAGTTCATCCGACTAATCCAAATAACATTCTCTCTCAAGGCAACTGAAACACTTCATTTCTTAGCACTTGTTGTCATTGTTTTGTTGATTTGTATTCTGCATCCATCCACCAGCTGTGCCAGTTTGTACCTACTCAGTGTCCTCATTTTTCCTTCTTGGGTTATTGTTGTGAGCAAATGGAAATTTTCTGAGATTTATCCTTGGAGTTCCCTAGTTAAATGGGGACAGCTCACACTTAACCAACTCAGTCCAACTTTTACAAAGACATTTAAACCATTAAGTTCAGATTGAGAGGATCTATTCAAACCCAGTCCAGAACCTTCTGGAGGATAAAAGGTGTTCCTGCTCAGTGCTTTCACATGGACTGAAGTGTAATTCAGTGCTGTCTGCACAGTTTGGACCTGGTTTATGGTGAGGACATCACCCAGCAGACATCCTTAGTGCACTGCTTCCTAAGCTCTTCCCCACAATTGTCTAGTGCCTTTCAACCCAAGCAAAAACCAGACTGTGTCAGTCACCAGTGTGAGGTGAGGAGACCTTGCTTTAGACCTCTTGCTTCCTTTCACACTATGCCAGGCTGTGCAACCCTGTGCAACAACCAGACCTGCCAGAGATCACAGAATCCCAGAAAGGTTTGGGTTGGGACCTTAGGGATCATTTCGTTCCAACACCCTGCAATGAAGACGAGCATCCCACTAGATCAGGTTGCTCAAAGCCTCGTCCAACCTGGCCTTGAAAACTTCCAGGGATGGGGCATCCATAACATCCTTGAGCAACCTATGCCAGTGTCACACCCTCACAGCAAAGAATTTATTCCTAACATATAATCTAAATCTTTATCTTTTCTCTTGTAGTTTAAATCCACTACCCCTTGTTGTATCACAATCTGCTTGTGTAAAAAGTTGCTCTTTTTTTTTTTTTTATAAGCACCTTTTAAGTATTGAAAGATCACAATCAGGTCTCCCTACAGTATTCTCTTCTCCAGGCTGAGCATCCCCAGCTTTCTCATGAAGAGATCTTTGATCTCTCATGCACTAAATTTTGGTATTCTGTTGGGTGGGTGCCTGCCTTAGTAATTGCTTGTTATATAGTTTAGCCTAAAGCATGTGTACATACCTCCTGTGCCTTCTTAATTTCGTTGTCCCTCATTGAGAAAAGTTCAGTATCTGATGGGACTTTAAATGGATTTTTCATTGGGGTTTTTTCATCCTCTGCTGTGCTTTCTGGGAAAAAAAACAAAAAACCAACAACAACCAAAAAAAAAAAAAAAACCACCCAAAAAACCCAGCAAAACCCAAACAGAAAAAAACCCAGAATAAGGATGTAGAAGGTGTAAAGCTGAATATCTGGACCCAGTGCAAAGGGAGTGGGATGTGCTGTGTCACACCTGGAGTGCTCCCAGGTGCAGATGTCTAACAATGCTGGGTCAAGAGCAGGGAGTTGCATACGGCTTCTGGGAAGCCAGTGACAAAACTGAGACCTCTGTATGGTTTGTCACTTGACCATACCTGATGATCAACAACAACACTTCAGCCATGGATTTTTCTGTCTGTAGCTGTTTTATCCATTTCATCTGTTTTGAGGCAGAAGAACCTGACTTCAGGCCTCTCCTCTGAGCTGACAAGGAAACATTGCTGTTTCGCATTGTGTCCTTACCTGACAGCACAAGGCGGGTTTCCATTTCAAGTTTGGAAGAGAGACTTTTAGATGTTGATGCTGTATGTCAGGATGGTGTCTTTGACCCTGGCCCAAAGAAAAGCATAAATTAGTCAGCTGGGATCTGCCAGTAGTTGATGTGATAAGTTTTACAGCAGTGATAGGCCTAGGGGCTTTCTGTATCTTAACCACTGAGCCTTTAGTGTCTGCAGCAATTAACAAAAAGCTCTATTAAACTGGAAAACATGTATGTTCTGACCTCCAGAAGATGTTCATCCCTGCCTTATGTGAAAGCTGTGTAAAACACAGCCCTCCTTACATGTAAAATGATGGGAAAGCAACAACAAAACAAATTTGGAGACAGCAAGCAATCCAAGTCCCTTGTCTCTTTTCCACCTAGTCACCAGTTCTGATCCACATCCATGCTTTTTCATCCTCCTGTCACTAGTTCACAAGCTACATTTTTACTCACTAAAGCTCTTCCCAGTTATTGCTTCAGTGTTGTGGATTTCTTGTGATAAGCATGAATGATTGCACAGACACACTTTACAGAACACTCTCGCCTTTCATTTTAGGTTGGCAAACTGTTGAAGGTTATTTTTTTGTTTCTCTGCCTCCGGTCTTTTTGCAGTTTTTGCTATGGATCCTAAGGGACAAGGCATAACTGGAATGATCTCACTTACAAAGAACAGACAGACCATTGTTAAAGCTATCCTTTAATCATCAAAGGCAGCAAGCTGGGCTTAGTGAGGTATTAGTTCAGTTGATGCAATTCTGCTCCTGGCATCTTTTCTGACCTGCACTGCTACAAGATGCTGTAGAAAATATCCTCTTCTGCTTGCACTAGTTTTAGGGCTATTTTTGAGCATCAGTTTTTGCTCTGAACAGCCTCCAGTTTTTATGTTATTTTGCGCTAAACTCATCTGGCCTAATTTCCATGTCTATCCAAGGTGCTTTGTGTATTTTCTGCAGCTGCCCAATTAGTACCTTATTCTTTGGAGGTGTCAAACTTTCACTGCTGATGAGACACAGAGGCTGAGGTAGAATTTAGACTTTTGAAAGTATCCCAAATGTTTTCTCTGTCCTTTTCAGTTCTTGAAGTACATTTTACCAAGAACTTCCTTGACTGTTACATAAGTTCAAAGCTCTCTGACTTTTGCTTAATGTAAGTGGATATTTATCTCTAGGGATTCTCATCTACATCCTGGAACAACATCATCCCTGCTGCTGATGTGAGTTTTGGAGAAAGCCCCATCAGGGCAGGGGTGGGCAGGCAGTCGGATGCCTAAATACAGTTTGTGAACCTCACAGAGCAGTTGCAGCGAACACCTGGAGCCTCAGTCTTCAGTGCACACCTTGATTTTGTAATCTAAAACCTTTCTCATAAGAATTTTCTTCTTCCTGTGGTTGATTTAAATTCCTCCTACAGGCAATGGGTCTGAAAAGCAGGACTAGACAGTGGCATATGGAAAATAATTGTCAGTGCAACCCTCAGAGATAAAAAGTGCTTTATAATATCATTTTAGCTAAATATAGGAATCTATATCTATGATTAACTTATAAATATTAATTTTATTAAGATATTTTTTGTTTGGGGTTGCTGGGTTTTTTTATAGGTTGTTTGCACAGCACTTTGGAAATAATGCCAGAAGCTACAGAAGCACTAGCTCTGATAATTTTTAATTATTAAGCTCAATAAAGGAAATAAAAAAAGCTTCATTGCTAGAATCATTTGGCATATATTTCATTGCCTCTGACTGATTATATTCCAGTAGCTGTGTACCTGTAGTGCTTGAATCAATAGATAAGGCACTCAGGGTTTTAATTCACTGAAACCTTTATTCAGTGCTTTTCCCTAGCATCTAACTGCTGAGTAAAAAAAAACCAAAACAAGCAAACAAAAAAAACAAACCCAAAAAATAAAAAAAAAAACCCACCAAAAAACCAAAAAGAAACAAAAAACCCCAAATCATCAAAACAAAAAGCCAAAGTAAATATGCAGATGGATCTACAAACTAGTGAAATAAATCCATCTGCCATGTTCCCAGAGCAGAGGATGTCACACATCTGTCCCTAGCAGAGTTCTCTGCACACCCTCCTCACCCGCTCTTCCACGGTGTCTCACCCAGGGGTGTCACCTAGGGGTGTCCCTCTCACCCAGAGCTGTCCCTCTTACCAAGCAGTGTCCTTGTTACCCAGGGGTGTCACCTAGCAGTGTCCCCCTCATGCAGGGATGTCCCCCTCACCCAGTGGTGTCACCTAGGGGTGTCCCTCTCACCCAGAGTTGTCCCTCTTACCAAGCGGTGTCCTTGTTATCCAGGGGTGTCACCTAGCAGTGTCCCCCTCACCCAGTGGTGTCACCAGGGGTGTCCCCCTCACCGTGGAGTATTCCTCTCACCCAGCGGTGTCCCTCTCACCCAGGAGTGTCCCTCTCACCCTGGGGTGTCCCCCTCACCCTAGGATGTCCCACTCACTCTGCACTGCTACAAGATGATGTAACATGGTGTCACTCTCACCCAGGGGTGTCCCCCTTACCCAGCGGTGTCACCCAGGGCTGTCCCCTCACCCAGGACTGTCCCCCCTCACCCAGGGCTGTCCCACTCACCCAGGGCTGTCCCCCTCACCCAGCGGTGTCACCCAGGGCTGTCCCCTCACCCAGGGCTGCCCCCTCACCCAGGGCTGTCCCCTTCACCCAGGGCTATCTCTCACCCAGGGCTGTCCCCTCACCCCGGCTGTCTCCCGCGGGCCGCTGTGGCCGGGGTGCGGCGCTGGGGGCGGGCAGGCGGCCGCGCACCGCCTCGGTCGGCGCTGCCGTGGCAACGCGCGCTCCGCGGCCCGGCCGTGCGGCGCTCGCCTGGCGGGGCCGGGCTGGAGCGGGAGCGGCTCCAGGAGCAGCTCCCGGCGGCCCAAACCAGCCCCAAACCCGCCGGGATGCGGGCTGCGGGGATGCGGGCTGCGGGGCTGCGGGGCTGCGGGCCGGCCTCCCGAGCGGGCGGCTCGCTGAGCTCCCCTGTGCGTCTGAGTCCCCCTCGAAAGGAAGCGAACTGCTCTGCTGGGAGAGGCCTCCCTGCCTTGCTGGGCTCTCTGTTCATTATTTCAGGCCTGGGAATTGGGTATTTAACCCTATGTCTGTCAGCAGAGGGTTGAAGAAATGGGAGGTGGGGTTCCTGTTTGTGGAATGAGCATAATTTATCATTTCCTGATCTCTGCCTTGGTCGTTTTGCAAAGTGTGAACAGCCACAGTTTGGAGAGTACGTGTGGGATGGGTGAATGTTGCCCAAGTCAAAAATGCCATAGAACCCCAAGTATCACCTTCTGAAATACTGTGTAATTTTACAGAGGATTTGACAAAATATTAGTTGGTAAAAAGCACTATGTTTTCATACAGGGTAAGAACCTTAAATCCCCTTATTTAACCTGTCCCGTTTCTGAGAAGACAAAATTGATTCCAAATGGATCATGTTCCTCTTTAGACCCTTTAGAATCTCTATTAATACAATTTCAGTTTTCAGAAATAGCAGTTTCTTTCATTTACTGATAGATTTCCAAACAGCTTTCTCTCTGTGAATAACTCATGCAATAAATAGCATGAATTTCTGTAAGCGCAAACTCCCATTTGATTGTTACAATTCTTTTCTGTAATTGCTGATTATCAAGAGACTAGATTCAGGCAACAAAAGAAAAATGCTTGTACAGAAAGAAATTTTTCTTTATTCTGCGCATGAATGCTTTGATTTCTAGCAGTGATGCAGAAAACCATTGTGCTATCTTTAGTATATTTTGGGGTATTACCCAAATGCATTGAGGAGTATGTATCAAAAATGATATTACAGAATAATTTCTATTACCAAAAAAAAAAAAAACAAAAACAAAAACAAAAACCCCAAAAAACAGGAGTAAATTGTACTAAACATGCATATTTTCTAAATGCTTTATATGAAATATTCTTTGTTCAGAAACACCAGTTTATTACAGAATTGTGAACTTGTCGCAGTGGAAAAATCACAGAAACTGAAGACATTTGAACAGCACTGGCTCTGTCTGGCACAATCTCTATATCAATGAATTAAACATTTGTACATGTTCTGAACTGTCCTTGCTAACTAGTTATTTCCCAAAAGCAGAACAGAAGTTATTTAAAAGCAGAGATGTATTTTGTGAATTCTTGGAAATGTGTAAGCTCTTCACATCTTGGTTCATTATTGGTGCACATGCCACGAGCTACTTAGGCTTTGCATTTCCTTGAGGCCAAAGAAGTTTTTAAGGCCAGAAGGACATCTGGGGTCTATTCTTAGCCATCATTAACTTGGTTAATGAATGGAATAAATAGCATGTGCAACATCATGGGAAAATCTGCCTGTGAGGAACAGGCTGTGCAGCTGACCATGTCTGCAGCTCCTTGGGGTAAGGGTGCTTCAGGGCACCCCAGTTTTTGGGATTATGAAATGTTTGGTGCCCAGCTGAGAAAGCCAGGCAGCTGGCATGGTAAGAGTGGCAGGTGGCTGCTTATCTTTCCAGCAGAATGTCTGAGATTTGGGGATTTGTGATTTTGTTAGGACACAGGATTGGGATTTCAGGATATTGTGATTCCTTTGCTCCCTTCATTTTTTCATGAAGGAGCTGCTTGCTTTCTCCATTCAGTGCCCCTGTTGGTACACAGGGATGCTGATCCCTTCCACAGAGATACTGCAGGGGTTAATTAGTGTTGGCAAAAGTTTTGAAATGGATGATTGAGAAATGGATGATTGAGAGATGAAAGCTGAATTAGTACCTGCATAAAGAAATCTTCCTCTGTAGTCTTATCACTCTGGGAAACTCCCTGTGTACCCAAGGATGCGGCACAGGCTGCTGGGCACTCATCTCCCCACTGCCTGGAGCATCCTCCAGGGGACTCATTTATTGCAGAATTCCACTTTAGTCTGTGTGATGTGAGCCCCAGTACGTGCCACAGAGAGAACAGCCTGGCAGCAACCAGCGAGCACTGTGGAAATACCAAATGAGCTGGAGCTTTTTCTTTCTCTGGAGCTCTTGTCCTGCTCTTTCCCAGCAAGTTGGGCACCTACAGAACCCAGAGCATCTCAGGAGGAAGAAGGGGAAGGTGGAGCCCATTCCCATGGTGAGAGACAAGGAAGGAGGAGGTATCCTCGAGTGAGTGCCCACAAGACACCTACAAGAGCTCTGTGGATGGTGGTGCACACAGCTCTCTACTTTACCAGGGCCTCTGGTGAGCTGTCAGCAGAAGTTTTCTGCTGGTGGGTCTCTTTGAGACACTGTTCTCCTGCCTTTCTCCTGCCTGTGGGCAAGCAGATGGTTGTGGAGATCCCACAGGGCATTTATGGCTGCTCTCATATGTCTTTCAACTACTGTGAATACTCCTGAGCTTGGTAGAGAGGCTGAAAGGCGGCAAAAGAGTGACAAGGTAGTTCTCCATTATTCAGATAATAATTTTTATTTTATTCACAGAATAAACCCCTGCATCGGCACCACAGTTCAATGAAAGATGCCAGAAGAAACAGGTCTGAAGACCACGTCCATCCCATCTGATCCCAAAATGTCTCTGTTTCACTGTGGATCATCTCCCTTCCTAGCATCAGACCATTGTGAAGGCCACACGTGCTGCCTGGGCACAGCAGATCCGGGGCCTCTCAACAGCAACAGGGATCTCTCCTCTCTCCTCAGCTCATAGGGCACAGGGAGGTGCTGGCCTGACGGAAAAAGGATTACCACGGTTTGGGGTGGAGCCATCCCAAAGCAGAGGAGCAGCTCTAGCAGAAGGTAAAGCAGGAGCCCTCCCAGGAGCATCGGCAAGGCTCTGCTACCCGAGTGCTGTGGCCCCACGGGGTATAACCACTGGCACTGTTGCTTGTTCCCTGCTCCTTCCAGCTAAAGCTTACCTGCAGGAAGGATCTTATCTCAAAAACCAAAAATGTCGCCGGCCACCTTTGCTCGGCCAGGGCCAGCCACGAGATGGCAGCAGCCTCGTGTTGCCGGGCTGGGATTTGGCTCCTTCCCTCGTTCCCCACTCCGGCTCCTCCCTGCCCTTTTTCACGTTGCAGATGAGGTCTCCAGGTCTGACGAGCGCCAAGAAACCTTCTTCCATCCTCTGGGCTGAAGGAGAAGTGACCCCGAGGAAGGCTCTGAAAGAAGATCTGTGAGCTCAGCTCCTATCTTTGCAAACAAGCTGATGGAGCAGAACCGTCTTGTCTCCTGATCCCCATCCCTCAGGGTGTTCATGGGATGTCTCATCCAAAGTGAATGTGCACAATTCTTTCAGGAGCTCAGGTTTCAACCTAGTGGATCAAAACTGCTGACGTTTCTGAAGGGCCATATGGAAATTAAGTCCCTGTCATTCTTCCTTTCACTGCAGCTACTCAGGGGCGCTGTGTGATGACTTGGACAACGAGCAGCAGGTGCTCAGTGATTTGTATTTCACACTTGTTCTTGCTGAGGATGCAAGCTCCTTCCTGCTGAAGAGAAAATGTTCTGCAGTCTTCAGCCTGGGATCTTGGCCAGAGCTGGAACAGTTTCTTTTGCAATGCAAAGCTAATTCTGGTGTGTGCTGAGACATCTGCACACAGATAAGGTGTGTGCTTTGCTCTGGCTCCCAGCTAACACAGCCAAGGCCATGGAGAATGGGTTGGCTTTTGCTCCCTGATGAGTGGCCCAGCAGTGTGGGACTGCTTGGTGGTGCTGTGGCAGAGCCTGGTGCAGATGAAGTGGAAGGTGACAGAATCTCAGGGTAAGGCTATTGGAGAGGGACCTCTGGAGGTCTCTTGTCCAGCCTCCTGCTCAAAGCAGGGGTAACTTCCAAGTCATATCACGCTGTTCAAGGCCTTGCCCAGCTCTTTTGAAAATCTTTAAGGGTGAAGATTTTGTGAAGTCTCTGGACCATGGAGATTGAGATCAGGGAAGCTGAGCCTGGGTTCAGTGGGGTGACCCCCCTGGTTTGCTCTGGTAAGGATATAAATAAACAATATGGTTGCAATTTCAAGGCCAGTTCTGAATAACCACGTAGGCCTGGTCCCCAGATGAAAACTGTAACTAGTTCCAGACTTCCCTCTGAGCTCAGTACTTTTGGGAGCTAGAGACTGCATTTGGCCCATTGTGCAAAAGAGAGCCACAAAGCTGCAGCCAAGGAGACTTTCTTAAGCTGGACTATAAATCCACATTATTTGCATGGACAAATGACCCAGGAACCTGAGGCTGAAACTTCATGATTTTGCATTAAGCTCTTGAGGCAGAGTTCCAGCCTTTTTCCTGGCTCTTGCTTTGTGGCAAAACTTCAGCTGCTGTCACTGCATGGGAATGGATCCAGCTGAAAAATACCCTGCCTGAGGAAAAGATCCTTTTTTATCATGATCACTGTGATGGCTTGAGGAAGAGGGACACATGGGCTGTGTAAAGATGGAATTGCCCCTTTCAGTGACAGCCTGTGCTTTGACCACTTAGGAAGATAGTGAAACTGCAGCTGGTAAAAACGGCTGATCCTACAAGTCCTACACAAAAATTTTCTTCAACAAGAGCTTATGGAGCACAGCAAAAAGGATTAATAAGCCAATGTTATGGGTTGAGCTGCAAAAGGAAGCACATGCTTCACGACTCCCAAGTTCTTTCTGCTCATGTGGAATGGATTAAAGATAAAAACAACCCTGTAATGCACTTTGCTCCTGATCTGTTTTGATCCTGTCTATCTTCTTCTCCAGAGAAGCTTGTGCAGGCACTGTTATCTGTAACTCAAAACTGTGGCTCATATTCCCAGGCTAGCTCATGGGATCCACTTCTCCTTGCCAGAGAATGAGGGATCACTGGGTACCAGCTGCAGTGGTTCAGGAATGTTTAGTGCCAGCCTGGTTGTTTTCTTGCAGGGTCTGCCGATTGGCATCTGTATTTTGAATATGGAATACTGGGCCAGACAGAAACATAGTGACTCTGCTAGTGCTGAGCAGTGGATCTCCTGTGGGACAAGCACCAAATCAATCTTTGATGTCTGTTTAGCTGGAATCATGGACAGCACAAACATGCTCCTCACACAACAACAGCTTTATTACTCAGAAATACTTTGAAATTCCAGATCTGTTCCTATTCTTTTTGCCTGCACCGGTGTGAATGACCGCTGTTCTCCTCCCCACTGAGATGTCAGCAGATCCTGTAGCTTGTTTTCCACTGAAATGTCTCTTCTTAGGTAAATATTACATCTGGGCTTGCTTTGCCAGTGGCTTTCCTACCTGGAGTTTGTACAACAGGTCAATGCCCTGCTGGGAGATAAGAGGAATACTTGCTGCCAGTGCTGTTTGCTGATGTGAAATGCCACCCTGCTCTTCCATCATCATTTGCTCCTCCAAAGTTTTTTGAATGTTGCTTAAGTCCTGGAGGTTTTTGCAAATTGAGGGAAATTTAAGACAAGATGTCGAATGTTTGGACAGAGCAGAAAGACTTGTTTATTGCAACAGCCATGACTTGTAAATTATTCATCTGTGTGTAATTGAAATGCTCAGATCCCCAAAGGTCATGTTACAAAGAGTGAGGTGAAGGATCAGCGAGCTTCCAGCAAAACAGGAAGGTTGGCAGGTCCTGGGGAAGCCTTCTCCATTCACCTGCATCTGTTTCGTGGCAGTGCCTTTTTTCTGGTGAAAATTGAGTTTTCAAGAAGTGAAGCAATGTACAAACACGTGTCTGGGAAGGGGAGAGGCCATGAATAAAGTACCTTCCTCTTCCCTCCAGTGGGAAACACATGTTTGAAGCCTGTTGCAGTGGATCTATACAGTCTGAGGGCACAGCCCGAGTATCAGCACACATTGGACCCTGGGCTCTGTGAAATGGAGAAGTTCCAAGGACCAAGAGGGACCAGAATAGCTGTGTAAGCAGAAAATGATCCAGTGCAGTTCCACTCAGCAGTCCTGTCTCCATACAACACCAAACTTCAACTAATTAAAAAGAGCAGATGCTAGCTGGAACATTAATTGGAACAGATATCAACTTTTCTCTGTGCTTAAATCTGTATTCTAGCTCTCTCATGCCAGGTTTGGAGAGAAAGAGTTAACCCTTCAGGTTGTTGTTGTGGGCTCTTTTTTTTTTTGTGGGTTTTTTTTTTGTTTGGTTGGTTTTTTTTTTGTTTTTTGTTTTTTTAGGCACAGCATATCCTTAGAAGAGAGCATAATGAAAGTTCTATGAATAGGTTTGGATCCAGGTTTTTTTCAGTTGAAAACAATTCTCTGTCTAATAATGCAGAGCCATCATCACAAACAGCACTCTCAACCCTTCCCTCTCACTGTGCTGTCAGTAAAGTGATCTTGCTCAGCTTTCAGAGGCCTTGTAGCAGTGCTGGGCACAAAGCCAGCTGCTCTTCTTCCCTGTATGAATTGCATTAGATGGACACCTCTTTGTTAACCTGGGCTCATTTGTTCCCCTCAGCCTGTATTCCCTCTCATTAGACTTGATGTATGATCAAGAAAAGAAAGTGCAAAGAGCTCAGCTGACATCTGATACACTTATAAATAGCCTTTCTGCCCTGCTGCAGTTCTGTGGCCATCCCAACGGGAGTGAGCACTTGGTGTATCACACTCTTCCTGGAACTGGGATGCTATCGAAGATTTTCCTCTAAAGCAGCCAAATTTGGATGTTGGAAACTGGGTGCTTGAATGCAGGCACCACTGGTCTGTTCCATATTGGCAGTTCCTTAGTCTTGTCCTAATCTCCAATTCTTAAGAGATCAGGCAAAGGCATTGTTTGAACAGTGAGGCTCTTCCACTGTTCCAAGCCCTCCGTGCTCCCTGTAGCAGTGAGGCTCCCTCAGCACCATGACAAGCCCTGGACTTTTTCTAAAACTTTGCTCACACTCCACCCCAAGCTCCTGTTACTCCCTTCATTCCCAAGCCCTATTTCCTCCCTCTCCCTCAGGGCTGGATCCTATCTCCTCCCTGGGCTCACTGAGTTCATCACAGGTCTGGCAACCCTTGTTGAGATGTGTCCTGTGTGCTGTCATGAGCACCAGTGTTCCCATCTGAACACACTCTGCTCTGGCTTCCAGTGGATGATGAGGAGAGTATCCCTTAACCCCTTTACTTTTGCTGACCTCCTTGGGTGATAACTATTGTCATTTCCCACACCTTACTGGCACTGAATGAGCCTCATATTCAGCTCCCAAAGAGATTGCCAGGGAGTGATCAATTTAGGCAGGGGAGCTATGGAGGATTACAGGGCTGATTGAGATATTACAGATTATTCCTGAATCATACTCTTGTCTGATGAAAGAAATTATTCAGATCCTTCCAACACAATTTGACCTGGCAGATGCAGCCGACAGCCAGCTCAGCACTGTGCGAGGAGCTCACTATGTTTTGCAAATGGAATAAAGTTCATTTAACACAGCAGGCCTGTATTTGCTGTTAACTCGAAGGTCTCTCACCTGAAAACAACCTGCAAATCACTTACCCCATCACTGCTTGCAGGAGGAATTAGCTCCTGAGAGCTGCTGTTGGGGAAGGAGGTGGGCTTTTCTGAGGGATGACCCCCTTTCCCAAGGCAGGGTAAAGGTCTTTTTCCTGTGATGCTGAGTTTGTCATTGAAATACTCACAGTCCCTTGTTCTCTTTTTGTATAGCCAGGACTCTGCCCCAAAACCACTCTCCTGCCTCTGGGCTGTCTCTCTCAACAGTGCTGCCAATGTTGGTCTTAATGTAATTTTGCTTTTTTTTTGGCTGCTTTCTTTTCCTAGGTGGGAATGCTGTCACTACCAAATGACACCTGTTTTCCATGGGTCTCTTTAGCCTGTAGAAAGATTGTTCTTTCCCCCTAGCTCAGCTGCAGGCAGGCATCTCCTGGGGCCCGTGGATCAGGTAAGCAGCTCCTCCTGACTCAGTTCTTCTGCTGAGCTCTCGGTGCCTGTCTGCCTTCTGGATGTCATGTTGACTACTGACAGCCACAGGTGAATGGCTCACACCCTGACGATGGTGGATTTTCAGACATTTACCGGTTAGGAGGTGAAACGGGAATTTGTTTCCTATTGTTTGCCTCCCATGTTCTGTCAACATCTTCCCCCCCAGCACCCACCCCAATGTCACTGCCTGCCAAGTCTCTGCTGTGATCAGCTTTCTCTGCTGGGTAACTTCAGGTTTAGACTCTGCCAGCCCGTTTTCTTCCAGCAGGAGACAAGCCGAGCCCTTGCAGTGCCCCAGAGCCGTGTTTGCAGCTGAGGGACAGAGGGCAGCCTTGTGATTGCTCCTTGAGCTCCTTGAGCTGTTCTTTGTGGCTGCTAACTCTGCCCTCATGCCCCAGAGATGTAAGGTGTGTCCTGAGGCCAGACTTTCCCCTGTGGAAAATGGGGCAACGGTTCTCAGAGCCTGCAATGGGAATTTATTTGGGGCATGGCAACGATCTCACCTGGCTGAATGCAGACTTGTGCCAGGTTAAGCCATCAGCCTTGAATGCCTTCTCTGTTCTTGTTCCAAATCAGCTTCTAAATTAGAAATCCTACCACCTGCGTTTGATATGGGCAGGGATTTTGCAATACTGGGGGCTGAGTCAGGCACAGAGACAAGAGCCATTCCTGCTGCTAAAAGGTTCTGCTGCATTTAGGTACCCACTGCAATAGTTCCCCTCCTCACCCCATCTCCCAGGGGTTGAGCAAGACTGGCAAACCTGGTCAGCTGAGCAGCAGAGGAGCAGCTCTGGAGGGCCCTGGGCACTGGCTGACTCAGCAGGGACTCTGCTCCCTGCCTGCTCATGGCTTTTCCCCTGTCAGCAGCAGCATGGCCAAGGTAAATTTCCTGCTTTTGGAACAGCTTTGGTTCCTGCTGAGATTGGCAGCCTCTGCCTTACTGTGAACCTTTTTGATACAGCAGCAGAACACCATCCAGGTATGGAAAACAGGCTGACCCTCTCCAGTAGTCTGCCACATGTTTGTGACATTTACTGATCCAAATCTCCCTAGACTGTACCCTGAAGGGAAAGCATCTGATTCTCATCCTTCAGATCCAGGTCCCTTTGCCAGTTCCCACTTTTAAAGCTTCCCTGATAAAATCTAATGGAGCTCATTCAGGGGTGGCTCATTCAACTGTGGGAGAGGTTCTTGTTAAAAAAGTGTGTTTAGACTTCTGTTATCCTCATATTTATCTTCCTGTACTTTTCAATGCTTTCTGAGCCTGGACTATGGCTAAACCATGCTCAAGGGATTAGTTAAAAGATTCTTATTTATCTTATTGATACTTCTAGCATCTTGTTAGTAATTTTCTGCTTTTGGTACTGATAAATGGGGAATCAAGGAGCTCTATCACAACAATACATCTATTGTCAGAAGTTCCTAAGTGAAGGTCTTTTAAATTGTTCCGAGTTTCTGTGTTTGAATACAAAGCATTGCTTTGGGCCAAGCCCAGAGAAACCTCCTGCATGATTTACCTTCCATTCTCCACACACTGTGCTGGACCCGGGATTTCATGCTCTGCTCATCCTGGGTCACAGCTTGATCTCTTTGCAGGTGGCAAATCCTGCAGCTCCATTAAGGTATGGCTGCTCATGACAGCCCCTTGAAGCAGCCTACGTGTCTCCTCAGCAGGTCTGCAGGCTCAGAGGCAGCCAAAGAAGGCTCCTGGCACATTTTCCTCTTCAAAGTGGGTGTGAGGGAGGAGGAGGCAGCAGTTATTGAGCTGACAAAATTTCTTGTCTCCTGCCTGAGTCTCAATGGGCTTCAAAAGAGGGTTGAGAAATGCCAAGTCCTCGGGCTGGCCCTGTCCCATGCAGGGGCTGCCTTCCAGTGCGGCCCAGGAGCCTCTGCTCAAGGTGATTTTTTTCAGCATTTTTATTCCTTTTGCACCTCTTGTTTGGGTTACTGACATTTTCCTGCTGGCTTATATTTTTATGAGGATTCTTCTCACCCACTGGGCTCTGATGACTGGGCCACCTTCCCGCTGCTGGTGTCCAGCAAAGCCGTGGCACGCTGAGCTCACCGGGGTGCCTGCGCCTGCTCCAGTGCGGTCCCGGCTGGCTGGAGCTCCACCAGCAGCTCTGCTCAGCCCCTTATGGCAAAAGCAGGCTCTCATTCCTTTTTGGAAAATCCTCCAACTCTCTCAGTTCTTTGGCCCAACTTTGAGCCCAGTGGTTCCTCTGTTGCTTGTCTTCTGTTGCCTGGACAGAAATGTTGGCTCTCAGCGTCCTCCTTGGAGGTGACACCCACACCTGAGTCCAGCACTGAACCATTTGCCCTGAGTGTCCTGGGGCTTTCTGTGTTCCTGTCTGTGCCCATTTCCTTTGGCTGGATTGGAGTTCTTCCATGTGCTCTGATTTTTTCCCTCCCACCAGCTCCAAAATCATCACCATCTTGTGGCTTCCCAAGAATTTCTTTTGATTCTCTTGACTGGACAAGGCCAAAACATCTCCATACACTCATGCTAACTGATGGGACCTTGGGATATTTGTAGCCTTTATTTCTCTTTACCAAACCCATTTGTATCAGGCAGTACCCCCAAAAGAAAAAGACAAATAAGGATTATTGAAACCCTCTCCTCTACCCCATACAAACAGCCCTGCCTGTGAGGGCAAACAAGTCTTTTGTCCATCATTTTGCTGCTCCACAGTGTAGCAAAATGCACTCTTCTCTTATTTTAAAATATTTTTGCCTGCAGGCAAATTATTAAGCAGGTTTTTGAGCAGACTTGCACCGATTTCTTTGCCAAACTCCTGCCATTCCTACCCACTTCAGGCTGATGCTGGTGGTGCTGGAGGCAGGGATGTGCCCAATCCCTTGGTAAAGGCTGTTCTGGTGTTGCACAATGTGTCTGTTCTCCAGGGCCATGTGCAATCTCTGCCTGGGACAGATGTCTGAGCTGGGTCCTGCTGCAGTGACGTCAAAGGCTGCAATGTTGTCCCTCTTCCCGGGGCTGGCAGGGCCTGGCCATGCAGGGCTGCCACCGCCTTGCCCCGCGCAGTGGCATTAATCTGTCACCAAATGCCAGCACAGGTGGCCCCTGTCCCTTTGCACCGTGGAGATCTGCTCACATGCCTAGGTGTGTCTTCCTTGTAAATTCCTGCTACTCTAGAGACCTCTGACTGAGAGCAAACGGGAGTTGATTTTAAAAGGAGCATCCTCCATTGTTGATCTGTGAGCAGATAAAAGTCCAGCAATCTCAAATAGCCTTTCCTGTGCTTGGGACACAGGCTGGCACAAACAAATGCCATTTGTCATGGAGCTGCAGCAGCCAGCACAGCAGAGGGGATCAGTAAATCCCTGGATGTGACTTGGCGCCCGTCTCTGTGGCACTGATTAGGGGGACAGGAGTTATCTGTGTGCAGCTATTTTGGATACTTGTGTGAGGGGCTGCTGAAGGCAGCAGCAGCCTCAGCTCGTACCAAAAAAAGCTGTGGTGTCATGGGGTGACACACACTGCTGCACCTGACTGCCACAGGGAAGGTTTCCCAGCGCTGCAGGGAAGGAGCAGACTGGCACATCCCTGGGGCAGGACTTCCCCGAGGCACCCCAGGCTCTGCCCTCTCTGGGGGCTGTGGCAGGGCAGGGGGTGTGACAGGACACGATTCACGGTGACCTCCTGGCACCACTGCCAGCATTGCCAGCCCTGCCCGCTGCTGAGGCACTGCTGACATTCCCCACCTGCCAGGGCCAGCCTGGAGTGGGCTGCATCCAGCCCGAGCTCCACAAAATGCTGTTCCTGGTCTGGTCAGCTGTGTGCTGGCCTGAGCCATGGTCCTTTGTGACATCTCTGCACAAAGGTCAGGGGGAAGGAAGCAGTGTTTGACGTTTTCGATTCTTATATAAACACCCAGACAGTTCTTAGATTCTTCTTAAAATGCTGATGATAGGTTAAGAACAGCTCCCAGCTTGGGGTTTTGGAAATACTGAGGTTTTCCAAATTGTCAATCCAGCAGGAGGATTTCCAGCATGCCTGTGGCTGTGTGCAGCATCCATCCTTCCCTTTAGCCAGCTCAGGGCTGCTGGTGGTAGCTGCTCCCAGGATATGGCCACATGTAGGGTATGAGAAAGTGAAAAAAGAGTTGTAACATTAGCAGGAACATTTTTATTGGCTCATGAAAAGAAATAACTGTAAGATGTAGAAAGCTATTAAAAATTTGCTAGCCTTACAAAAATGAGGGAGATTGGTTTTTAACATATAAGTGCAGAGATGAGTTATCTCTAAAAATCTGTAATTTTGAGCTGGAAATATGACTGAGACAAATCTTGAAAATAGATATTTAATTACCAAATCAATTTTGCTAAAAAGATACAGAGTTTGCAATTGATTTCATTAGCCTCTTCTGAGCCCACCAGTGAAACACCCCTGGTTAGAACTGGTGCTGCTGTGTTGGTTTGCTGTGGGTCCCATCACCAAATTATTGTGATTATAACAGACTCTGCATGCTAAAAGTGAAGAACTTGACATTTCAAAAGCAACATCCTTTCTGTCTTCTCTGATAGAGATAACTAGTGTATTCCTAGGTGTAAAAGCAAAAGCATTTTCCTTGAGTGAGGAGAAGGGCTGGTGTGGCAATGCTTCACACTTTGCAGGGCAGAAATTGGCCAGTATTTACCTCAGGGGCTGTGATATTTAGACATGAATTCCAAAGGGAACTACCATAGTGAACTTCTGCTGACTCTGACAGGTTTGCAGGATCAATGCCTCACTGTAGTAAGAGAGATGCTGCTTGCTGATGGCCAGGAGCCCTAATGGTATCCAGGGAAACCCAACTGCCTGCAGTAATTCACAGGGTGGTCACTGTCACATGCAAGCTTGTGCAAAACCATCTAAATGTGGCTTGATCTTTGGGGTAAATTAGCTATACAGCACTTGCTGTGCCAACCTCTGCAGCAGACAGATTCCAGGTCCACTTGGACAAAAACTGGGTGATTTGCAGTGGTTTAGATATCTCTTTTCCCTAGGGAAAAGAAGAACTAACATGTTATTAAGTAGAGGTTGTGGAAGAATTAAACAACTCAATAAGATGTGATGTTCTCCTCAGTTCAGTGACTACAGGCTCTTCTCATAAAAGCTGCCATATTCCCTCTGCCTCTAGCACAATTCAGATATCCTGGGAAAAAGGCTTTCTCATAATCTTTTTTCTATATTTTTTTCACTGGATGCTTGAAATAAATTTTATGAACATCAGTTTGTTCTGTATTGTACTTTGCCAAGATTATTATCCTTAAGGAACAGGAGGTGAAACCGCAGAGCAAGGAGATGAGGTGAGTCACTTCTGGCCATATAGACATTTAAATAGTTGCAGAATTGGGAAGGGAAGTATTTTCCTCTCAAGCAGTGTTTGTGGAGAAAAAAAAAATATATGCCAGTAATCTGAATTTAGCTCTCCATTATTGCTTGTAACATCACCAGGGGTAAATATTTTGCTCACAAACACTGACAGTATAAGAAAATGTGCATCTTTAGATTGCAGAATATGTAATTAATCTTCCCCCAAACTTTCAGACAATATTAGGTGCATATGAATGAAAATACTATGATCACATCTGTATTTTAAGAAAGAATAATCCAGGTCTGAATCGGTGGTTTTTCATTGCTTACATTGCTACTAAGGACCCACTAGATGAGAAAATAGAAGATTGCATCACAATGGATAATTTTTGATATGAGTGATCCAGTTGCTTGGATTTTTTGGTCTGTTTTTTATTATTAATTATTCTGCTGAGAATATCTGCCCTGGGACAAACAAAGCAGTCAGCTCTCAACGGCAGCAAAATAAATCTCAGTCCAGGGCAACACAAATTGGGAAGAAGCTCCAGAGAGTGGTGCTATTTGAAATAAATTGAGGAAATATTTTAAAAGCTTGCATAGAAGAGCAGAGTTTTGCCAGCTATTACAATTGGACTTCAGAGTAACTGCTGAGTGGGTAATTAGTCTCATGGGAACACAGGAGTCTGGACAAATGTAAAAAGGAACAAGAAGGGGGAAAAAAGTGTATGAAGAATTAACTTTGGAAAACAAGCTAGAACATTAGTCACAGGAGAGATATAACTCAACTTTCATTTAACATTTATTTCTGTGATGAACAGAAACATTGTTTTTAACCCTGTATAGAGGCAGGAAATACAAACCTTGCTGTTTAAGACAGCCAAAACTACTTTATTGAAGTTCATCTCTTTGATAAGAGGGTGAAGAAGAGGGTAAAGAGATGCTGACAATACTGCAAACCCAGCAAACAGGAATTATGTTCAGGTGGAGCCGGGAAAAAAACAGTTGTGGAACTGGTCAAGATATTAGGTGGGGTCTGTTTTGCTCTCAGAGATGCCCCCATCATGAAGACAGAGCAGTTAGTCAAGGTTTAAAAGATCATGTATTTGCTCACAGCCTGTCTACAATGCTGGGTTGAGAACACCTCAGCTAGAAGGAGGTGATTTACCTACCTGACACGCCAGAGGATACCTCTTTGCATAACTCTTTGCTGGGTTTAGAAAGACTTGGTGGAACACAACTACAAAGAAAGCTTGCAGCATGTGAGACACTTCTGAGGTTATCTAGTGCACATGTGGTTGGTTCTGCCATTCCAGAGCTCCTGATCCACAGTCCTGTGCTGCAACTACTGAACCAGAGACTTATTTATAGAGTTTGTGCACTTGGCTTTTGTGGTTCATTGCTCCCATTATTATCTCAACAGCAGTGATTTGCTAATCAGTCCTCTGTAGGACAGGACTAGCATTGCTTTGGCTGTTTGATGTTTAGAAAAAAGAAGAACATAATTTCAGTGTCTCTTGAGGAGCAGGAAACGTTGCAAAATCTCCTCATATATCTGGGTGTGAATCTATGTAAATAGGTCATATTCACTGAACTGTGTGCCTGGAGCAGTAACAGCAACATCCCAGCTGAAGGTTCAGGACCAGGCACCAGACCTGGATCTTCCTAATTTTGAGGACTTTTGTGCTATCTCTGCTCTACAGCCTCCAAGGAGGTTGACTTCTCCTCTGTGCTGGGCTCCCACTGTTTCACTGCCAAGTGATGGGGTCCCAGCTGCCTGTTGTGCCCTGGTACCCCAGGAGCTCTGTCTGTCGCTGCCGTGGTGTTGCATTTCTGACCCGCTGGTGCTCCAGCTGTGACCCGAGCGAAGGTTACAGTGTTTGCATGCAGGCTTTGTGTTTGCTGTTTAAGGCTCTGAATTCCCTGGGCTGGCTCACCCTTTGTGTTTCCCAATTCAGTGCAACCCAGACAGGCGGGCAGCTCTTCCTTGAGGACATTCTCGAGAGGTGTGCCAGTGTCTGACAGCCGTGGTGTTGGCGATGCAGGGAGGACACAGCACGGTCACAGCTGTTCAGTCTGTAAACATTGTCCTCAGAGCCACCATCTCCTCTCACAGCTCCCCCAGCCGCTGCCCGCAGAGCTCGGCACAAGGATCCTGCACCAACGCGCCCAGCCCTGGCGTATTCCTTCCAGGAGAGGGCAGGGGAATACAGTTTATCACAATCACTCCTGAGCTGGAGCCAACCTCCATCCAGGCCCAGATCTTCCTGTACGTCTTCCAGTGTATTTTGCTTTCCTAAACTTGGATGAGCAGAAGCGGGTTCTGAATCTCCTCCAGGTGAGTCAGTGGGTTTTGTCACATTGACAGCCTGTCCCTGAGTCATATTCGGGAGGGGCGGCTTGGGCAGGGCTGTGTCCCTTGCTCTAGAACCTCTTGCCATGAGCCTCGTGTGTTCCACTGAAGGCATCTGGGCAGCTTCAGGACCAGGGTTTAAATAGCCGAGCCCCAGCTCTTGTTCTTCAGCTTGCCATCAAGCCAGGGCAGGCAGTGATGGGACAACTTTTGTGTGTGTGTGCTCAGCACACCCCTGCCCCTGCAGAGGGGGTCTCATTCCCTCGGATGTCCACGATGTCAGCAGGAACAGCTCTGCTCCATGGTGTTTTTGCCAGATTAAAGTGCAGGGGTTGCACATGGAAACCCGAGGCTGGAGCTGGACCTGGCTAAAGATGGCTTAGAGAAATGCAGCCAGAAGGTCAGCTAACATTTTTGCTCTCAGTATATTAATGAAGAGAAAGTTTGGGAGAAAATCAGAAACTCTCCCCAGGTCCCCCCACTGTCTTTAAGAGTCAAAAGCCTAATAGCATAAAAAATCCTAAAATTAGTTTCTTCCAACTTATCTCCCCCTGGACCTATGAAGCTGACTTGAAAAGACAACATAATTTCCAAACCAGTGGAGGAAAGGAAAAAAACCCAAATGAATAAACTTGGCCCTGGGAGCACAGATGCCCTGGCAAGGCCAAAGAAATTAAGTCCTGAGATTGCTGTTGCTGTTTCCACCTTGTCCTGCAGAGACACAGCCAGGGATAAACATATTCTTTGTGTCAATATTTCTGTAGCACTGAGAGAACTTACAGTCCTTATCTGTGAGTGTCACGGACTGCTAAGTTAATGTGATCATAACATTACTGGAGAGTCTGACAGGCTTTTTTTGTTCCCTCTGTCCCTATGTAACTGTTCTGGTGCTGAAAGCTGAAGCTCAGAAGAGCTCAGCTGGATGTGACCAAGGGCTTTGTGGCACATGGAAGGGATCCATCTGCAGGAGGCTAACTTAAAAAAATGGAAAAAGCCCTCAAACAACACACAAAACAAACAAATAGAATTTGAACCTCCTTTTTATTTATTTTTACTGTGTTTGATTATTTTTGCTTCTTTCAACCTTGATTTGTAAATCAGATGGAAATGTGTGAATAATCAATTCAGCCTGACTAACCCTTATTTTGCCAGGTGGCTGCTTGGCTCATCATATTACTAATAGTTTGCTGCTGCAGTAAATGGGAAATAGCAAGGGCTGGGGCAGAAATACCACAGGTGACCTCTAAAGACAACAAAGCACTCACCCAATGCAACACGATCTTTCTTTTTGTCCATCCATGAAGTTAATTTTTCTTTCAAGTCCCCTTAAAAACGAAAAGTAATTTGTAACACAGAACTGTGCAAGCAACATACAAAAGAGGAGAAAATCCGAGGCAGGAAAAGTCAGCCTCTGTAGAGCATGAAAGGAAAGGCAAAGTATGAGCAGAGCCAGACAATTCTTAGGTGTGAACTGCTGAGTGTGGTGTGGGGGAACCTTTGCTGCCTTTTCCACCTTTAATGGCTGTGTGTTACGTGGCACCCAGCAACTCATGAACAGTTCAGCCTATGGCTCCTTTTTACCTTTGTAAAGCAGGGAAATTATTATCTTCAGGAAATTTTTTTTTAAGCTGATTGCTGAGGTTTATCTGCCTTTCCTGGCTAGATCTTTAGCAGACAGCCATCAGACAAAAGCGAGTTAAAAGGACCTTAACTCTGTGTTATCACCAGTGTTTGACTGGGCTGTGCCAATGCCAGAAAGGCTGTCTGAGCAGGGCAACCAGTTTGACTGAAGTTCTCGCCTGAAAGGCGGCAAAAGAGAGAATGGAAAATACCCAAGTAATAGCAAGGGACAGAAGTAACTATAGATTTTCAAAGGAGCTCTTGAAGAGGTGAAAAAAGGGAAGGAAATCTCTTACTGATGCACAAAAAGAATGGGTTGGGAAAATTCAGATGTATTTCACAGCATGGAATGAGGACTCAGTTGTGCTGCAGTACCAAATGAAGAACGCTGATATGAGACATCAGTTACAGATGCACAAAAATTCATTCCCAAAATCTTGTCCCAGCCCAACAGTCAGTGCTGGTTCTCATGAAGAGTTGGCAGAAAAAAAGGGATCAGAAGTAATTATATTTATCTAGATCTGTGCATTTCCCCTGCTGTTAATAAAGGCTTGTAGTGTTTCCAAAGCCTTGAGCAAAACTTAGATGTGTGTCAGCTTGCTTTCCCTGTCGTGGGGCTCAGAAGAATTAACCAGTTCACAGCTTGAGAAGTGCATGCAGAGATCACAGAGGGATGGAAAGAGGCTGAGTCAGCTCAGAGGCTGGCACCTGCCACTGTAGCTTGTAATCTTCAGTTTTGAATTTAAGCCCCAAAGTGTGCCTGCAGACCTCAAAACCAGGTCTGCAGTTCGAGGCACTCCTAGCAGACTCATGGATAAGAGAATATGGTCTAGCTGAGAAAGAAAATGTCTCTGTTAAAATGCTTGCCCAGGAAAGATGCTGTCATGGATGAAGCTGCAGAGATGTTTCAGCAAGGACAACCCCAGACTGGCATTCTAGGGGGTAGTGTGCATTTCCCCATTATTTTGTGCATTTTTTGTGCGTTCTTTTGTGCATTTCCCCATTATTCTCTGTTGTAAGGTGACAGGTTTATGCTGTAGTGAGGCATCAGAATTTGTGCTGTTGTATATCCTGTATTTTAATTTCAACATATCCTTTGTCTCTGTCTAAAAATTCTGCCTGAGCAGAAAAGAAGACTTGGATATTTGTCTAGGGTGTACTGATGCCCAACAGCCTGATCAGGGCAGTGACTTCTGCGAGAGCTCTGGACACCCAGGAATGCTGAAGGCACAGCCACTGAGCCTACACACAAGGGCTGTGCTGGAGTTTCCCATGGATTCTGTGAGCACAGCAAAGGGGATCTGGACATATGCAAAAGGCTTGGTGCATGAAGAGCTTGTCACACTGTGTGGGTGAGCTTGGCTCAGGGTTCATTCTGCGTGCTCTGCACTCCCTTCCCAGGTGCTGTGCACTGCCTGCATTTCTAATACTTTTTTTTTCTCCCCCCATAGTGAAATCTCAGGGAGAAACACAGATGCCTTAGTTACACTTTCCTGATATTTTCCATTGCACTTCACCTCACAGCAGTATTGAAAGGCTGAGATGCTCAGTAAGGTTCTTCAGATGTGACAAAGGATCAGATCCCTCCTCCATCGCGCCATGAAGCCACACAGGGGCAGGTGCTGCCACAGGGGATGGTGGCTGTGCATCCCCTCCCACAGCAGCATGTTTGGATCTGCTTGAGCCCACTGGAAATTCCCACCTTCCTATCTCCAGCCTCAGAAACAGCCAACAGCACAGCCCTGAAGCTGCAGAGTGGGCAAAGGACCCAGCTTCCAGTGGTGCTTTTGGGGAAGTGAAAAGGTTGTGGGCTTAATAAAACTGATGAAACTTGAAAAGCAGAACTGGGAAAACACCATTTTATTTCCACATAAGGTAAATATGGGACTTCACTGCATTTCTAGCAATTTAAAGAAAGTCTAGAACTACTGTGATTAAATATGAAGACGTTGCCTTTTGCAAGTGGAAAAATGAAAGTTAGGTAGGTAATAGTAATGATAAAATTAAGATCGCAACTTTTGATTGTTTTGATGTCATAAACATTACAAGGGAATTTTGTGCATGTTCAAATTCTATTAAAGCCCAGCCTTGTTGGCTTAGATTGTATCTAAATTTCATGTCCTTTGCATTGCTAAATCACACTAAACTTCGCCTCCTCAGGAAACAAAGGGGTTTTAATTGAGAAAAAGCAGTAAAGCGAGGTTTGCCAAACATCTATTTTGGGTAAAAATATTTAAGGCCGACATTTTTACCAACGTAATCCTTTTTACGTCAGTGAAGTTACACTAATGCAGAATTTGGCCCTGCTGTATTTGTACAAATATAGTATCTAGGGTTTTGATGAGTACGTATTCATACATTATTCATTGAGACTATGTGGAGAGGAAGAACGAGGTCTGTGCATGCGAGCAGAGCCCTGAGCACCCCCAGTTCCTTTGAGCATCCCCAGTAGGATGAAGCAGCACCTGTAGGGTCACCCCTGTGCTGCTGCCCAGCCATGACTTATTGAGGCTGAATGTCCTCCTGGGAAGAGACTGGTTTATGTTTGCCAGGCTGTGGGATGTGTTACTGGCAATTCTGAAGAAATGTAGATAGAGGATATTTTTGTGAGTTCAAATTGAGCTGGATTTGAGAAGAGATGAGACTGCATTTTGGTTCTGCCACAGACTATTTGTTTGATCCTCTGTGCCTCAGTTTCCCCATAAAATGAGAATAACACTTCATTTTCCCTGCAGCACAGTGAGGCCTACTGTGGGAAGAAGGAATGGTGTGCTGTCCCATGTGCCCTCAAAAAAGGGTGCCAGACCTGTTGTCATAGAACTGCATTCTGATATCCCAGGCTGCACCTTCCCAAGAAATCTGAAAAAAGGAAAAACTGCGTTTGAAAAACCACTGATTGAGCAGAAAACCTGACTGCTGCTGCAGCTGGCCCCACTGTGAGCTTCCTCTGCAGGAGCTGAACACAGATCCTGATCCACACCAAGCACTGCATAACTATAGTTTGTTTGTGTATACATCGATGTATATACATGTACATAAATTATGATGTGTGTTTATATGAAGAACTAGTGATGTCTGTAGTAACAATGGGGTGTGTGGGGGAATGCTGGAAATGCCCCCATCAAGCTTTGGCGGGCAGGGGAAAGGGCATGGGACTCCTCATACCTCCCCAGGGACTCGCTTATCTCCGCGGGATGTCCAGAGGCTTGCACGCTTAGGGCTGGAAGGGACATTAACAGTCCACCTAGTCCAGCGCCCTGCAAGGAGCACTGACGTTTCCAACCCGATCAAATTGCTCAGAGAGCCCTGTCCAACCTGACCTGGAATGTTTCCAGGGATGGACATCAACCGGCTCTCCGAGCAACCTGTTCCGGTGTTTCATCACTCTCACTGTAAGAAACTCTTCCTCACAGCGAATCCAAGCCACCCTTCGTGTGGTTCAGACCCATTTCTCCCTCCGAGGGCTCTCAGGGCCGCGCATCCCGGGCTCGCAGGGCCTGGCGCACCCCGGGGCTCTCAGGGCCGGGCGCACCCCGGGGCTCGCAGGGCCGGGCGCACCCCGGGCTCGCAGGGCCGCACATCCCGGGGCTCGCAGCACCCCGGGGCTCGCAGGGCCGCGCATCCCGGGGCTCGCAGCACCCCGGGGCTCGCAGGGCCGCTCATCCCGGGGCTCGCAGCCCGCCCGCGGCACCGCCCCGGGGCCGGGCGCGGCTCCCATTGAGGCCGGTGCCGGGCCGGCCCCCGCCGCGGCGGGGCCAATGGGGGCGGCGGACGCGGTCGAGCCTCTCCCCGGCCTCCCCCGGCGCGGCCGGGCGGCCGTCATGTGAGGGGGATATAGTACTACGGGAGCGGGGCCGCGCTCCGCAGCCGCGCACCCGCCTCCCGGGGGAGCTGCGCCCGCCTCCCGCCGCTCCGCGCTCCGGCCGCTCCTGCCTCCGCGCTTCGCTTGCGTTGAGTCCCGCGGTTTTATTGTGCGAGCGTGGCTTTTAAAAATTTTTATTTCTATAGTTATTTTTTGCCCTTTTTTTTTTTTTTTTTTTTTTTTTTTTTTTTTTTTGTGGCTTGGTTGTGTTGTTTGGGTTTTTTCTCGCCCGTTTTCGTTGTTGTTGTTGTTGTTGTTGTTGTTGCGCTCTCCTGGTCGTTGGTGGCCTTTGCTGCCCCCCCGGCTCGCAGAGGAGTTCAGGTAAGGGCGGGATGGGGCGCGGGGCCGCTGTGCCCCGGCTGCCCGCACGGCAGATGGAATTCCATCCCCGCCGGGGCAGCGGCCAGGGCTGGGGGGCTGATTTCGGGCTGGAGCGGTGCCGTGCCATGGAGTGACAGCCGGCGAGGCGGGGGGGTTATTCCCGATCATCGCGACCGTGCTGGAGGGGGGGACAGAGAAGGAGCTGGGGCCCCCCAAAGCCTCCTGAAAAGGGATGGAAGGAAAAATCAATACATAAATAATAATCTCCAAAAAACCTCTACAAACGGAACAAACAAACAAACCACGATTAAATAAAGCCCAAACAAACATGTTTCGCAGCCATGGAAGCCTGGCTGTGCTCGTGCTGGAGTGGGAATTCCGTGTGTGTGTCCCGGCACCCCTTTCCCTGCCCAGCGGCTGGTGCCACGCGTTCTTTCGGGGCTCCCTTCACTGCCGGGGTGCGCTCCGGCGGGGCCACTGCCTGTGCCCGCCGCAGGTGAAGTGCTTCCTCTTGTGGAAGGCAAAGTTTGGGGCTGGAGCGGGTTAGTTTTCAGGAAAGAAAGCTCTGGGAATGTTTCTGCAGCTTCTCAGGAGCAACGTGTTTGGAAAAAACAAACCTGAATTACCCCACTGTGTCCGGGGAGCAGCACAGCCACCTTGCGGAAGAGACGAGAGCAAATGGGTTTACTCCTGGCTCAGGGCTTCTTTTTATTTTTTAAATTTTTTTTTCCTCCTTCTTTGCATTTCACTTAATTTCTTAGAAGCTCTGGGCTTCCTTCATTGCCTTGTTTATGGCTCTGTCTGTGGAGCAGAAGTCAGCCTGAACAGATTTAAAACAAGAGAAAACCCTGAAGAGATTAGTCTTAAACTAGAAAAAGCTGTGGCAGTAAATGTAGGAAATGACTGTCAGCGTCTCATGTATGCTGTATGATCAGTTGTGCTGGGCTGACTGTCCAGAAATGACAGGCTGGGAAATTCATCCCCGTGTTTCAGCAAGTTCCCAAGACTTCACATTTTTAATGTTGCTCTGAGTCAAAATATGTCTTCTCTGGTTTGCTTTTTGTAATTTTTTTTTTTTTTTTTTTTTTTTTTTGGCTGGCGATTAGATGGTCAGGTTTTAAACAGAACAACATGTTTTTGGCAGAAAGGACATCATAACAACCCAGGGAACTCTTTTAAAAAAAAAGTTGGAGACGGTGGTGCTGCCGAACAGCTGCTGTGTTTCACTCCAGAAGTGGCTGTTTCCAGTGGCTCAGGCACTGCGGTCTCACTATAGGTGCTTACATTTCTAACGTGTTTTCAGCGTTCCTAGAGATGAAAAGTGTGTTATGGAAACAGCATCATTAGTTTTCATAGCCTTCACAGCCCCGGCTTTTTTTGGTTTTGTTTTCTATTCTTCTGTTTTTGGCTGTGTCTTCAGGCAAAGTAAGGATAAAAGTCTTTTGGTTGTTAGCCTGGCCTTTAGGAAAAAAAATATAGCTAGGGCCCGATCCTGCATTCCAGGCATTCTCCAAAATCTTCTTGGCTGTTCTGCAAGCTTTGAGAGTGCACAGAAAGCAGAACTGGCCTGTAATGTGCCTGGGTCTATTTGGCTCTGACAGTCCTCTCTTAAAAAGCCTCTGGTTACATCTAGTGACATTGTTCCTTGTCAAAAGAGAGGGGAAACAAGCCTGCGGGCTGTTTTCTGCTGAGGTAACCGGCCCGCAGCAATTGCTAGGGGTTCATTATTCTTTTTCTTCCCCCTCATTTAAGTCCTTATTCAAATTACAGTTTAGTTCTATTCCCAGGGAAATATATGGATATTTTGATATGTGCTTCCCAGCTCTTGCAAGCATTTAAAGAAACCTCAAGCATTTTAATATTTTATTTTTTTTTTAGAGAAGTTCACCAACTGCTTTTGGTGCACGCAGAGCACGCCAGCTTTTCTTAGAAAAGCACATGTTGCAGTCCAGATTTCCCTCACAGCCCCATTCTTTAGAGGCTTAGGCTGGAATAATACAGACATTGGAGGGAGGATCAGAAACCATCTGAGGGCAAATTTTCCTTTCTGCCCTGTGTTTCTCAAGGCAGTCACCAGCTTTTGGTGCAAGATAGAAACAATCAGCTTGGGTGAATTCTTACCAGATGCCAATACTAATTTGTCAGAAGCAGATGGTGCTTTCTGTTTCAAAACTGCAATAGCTCAGCTATGGGACTTCTGCTGGGGGAACTTTCCATCAATACAGAGATCAAAAAAAAAAAAAAAAAAGTGTGTTAGAAATAGTTCAGTTCTTCTGACTCTTCGCTTTTACTTTAAGACATGATTATAGTCTAAGGTCACAAAACAGAGCCACTAACCTCTGTTTGAACTTCCTCGTGTTCAGCACATGTAGGTATTTCATTATTGGTTCAGAGACACAGCTGACTGACAGGATACATAGACCAGAAAAATGTGCAATCTTACTTTTAATCTTTATTTCAACCTGTCCCTGTTTCCTCCATGTGTCTATGAAGGAGGAAGCCATATCTTTAAGAAATATGGCTTCTGCCCCCCCTTCCTGGGAAATATTAATAGATGCTGCCAATGGGACAGAGTTATTTAAGGGTGTTGTGTAAAATACCTCACTCTGTGTTCACTGCAGCACTGAGCATACAGACATCTGATTTTTCTCCAGAGAAGGAAAGACAGGGCAAATTTTGGAGATGAGGCAGCATCTGCAAGAGCAGTAACAACCATGCTCTCGCCTGCACAAAACTGGGTGCTATTGACTATTCATGGCAAAGCGTCCAAAGCGCAGCGGCAGAGCCTGTGGAAAATGACAGCGTGTAACAAGATTGACTGGCATTTCCTTCACGCTGGGTCACATGCCTCCTAATTCACACACACACACAGCCTCATAGGCTGATCGAATGACTTCTATCTCTGCACTCCACATACCTTCCACAGAAAGAGTTGTTTTATTATGCACATGTACGGCTCTGTTTTCAATCAGTCACCTTGAGCAAATGACTGAGGGCCAGTGTTCGCTCCATCCCGAGCTCTCTGCGTTTGCTCGCTAAGGGGCATAATCTCCGTCCGTAAGCAATTTTTTGGTTTTTTTTTCCCTCGGGGAGGTGGGGAATGAAAACAATAGGCAGATGTCACTCCTGCCATCCCCTCCGCAGGCGCCTTTCTAGGAAGTTTGCTTGCCTTAGCCGCTAAAGCACAAGACAGCCGGGGTGGGCTGCGCTGGCACAGGCGGGTTTGCTGCCGCGGTTTGCAGCGGGATGCGGGCTCAGGGGAGCCGGATTTGCGGGATGCGGGCTCAGGGGAGCCGGATTTGCGGGATGCTGCCCCAGCACGGGCACCGGGGCCAGGTCGGGATGCCGGGGCCGTGCAGCCCTCCCGGTGCAGCAGCTGGCTCGGGGCTCGGGGCTCAGCCCAGCGAGAGAGGGGCGTGGGGCGGAGGGGTGACAGCAGCAGCAGCTGGCTGGCAGGGCATCGTAATTAGCTCCGTGCAGTGCCAGCCTCGTTAAGGACAGTGCAGGTGATGATGACGTTGGCACACTGATTCATTACATCTGGAGGGGAAAATCCACCTAGTAAATGCTGAAGCACAGTAAATATTTTTGGCTCCTGCCAGATTGATCCTTTCATTATGCTGAACAGCCTATATTTGTAGAACTGAGGAAGTTAAAAATAAGGTTGGTGGAAAGTTACAAGATAGGGAAAGGATTTGCATTTTATGGCCACCAGCAATAAACTTTTTTTATTTGTTTCTTTTTGGTGGTAAAAATTTCAACACTTTATTTTTTCTTCCCATTCCCTTCTTTGGCTCTGGATTTCACTGCTAGGTGAAAGCTTGTTATTTATTTTCTCTTGCCGGTAATATTCTGTAAGGGAGCTGTAAATCTGGAGCACATATGATTGGGAAATGATTTCTGACAGCATTCTTTTGCAAATATGTGGTGCAATCCTGCAAAATGCTTCAGCCCTGACAGTCCTCGGGGGGTGGTGCAGACGTATCAAAGCTTGTAGCAGCCTGTGTACCCAGGGAGGCTGGACAGGGCTTTACGAGTTTCAGTTCATGGAGATAAATGATTAAACCGACTTCTGACTGTTGCTGTTTTGTTTTTCCTGCACTTAGGCTCTCACCTGAACTTTAGCTGCCTGTTATATGCTGTTGGGATATCCTTAAGAGATCATCCAGGAATGGTGGATCACTTGCTGCCTACTGATGAATCCTTTTCATCCACAAGATCTCCTCTTGGATACTTTGGGGACATGACAGCTGGTGTGAGGTCCTACCAAATGCTGCCCTCTCCCCTGTCAGAGGATGACAGTGACTCGTCCAGCTTTTGTTCTTGTTCCAGCCCTGACTCCCAGGTCCTCAGCTCCAGCTATGGAAGCACATCCAGTGCAGAAAGTCAGGACAGTATCTTAGACTATTTATTGTCCCAGGCATCTTTGGGGAACACCACTGCATCATGGTGGGACAAAAGGAGACTTCAGCCAGTAGTGAAAGAGGAGTACTTTAGGTTGCCTGAATTTGCCGTGGATATGGAAGACTCAGGACCATTTCAGCCCACACTTGAGGAAATTGAGGAATTTTTGGAGGAGAACATGGACTTGGAGCTCAAAGAAAGACCTAAAAGCGAGACCAAGGACTTGAGAGCTTGCAGCCAGGTTTCTGTTGCTTCGCTGCAGCAAAAAGACCATATGTTACCCAGTACTAGTTTAAAAGAGAATAAAAATGAGCAGTTGACTAGCTCAGCGGAAGGTGGCCAAGCTTCAAATGGAGGAATGACCCTGGAGAATGGAATACCGGTTATGCTCCAAATTCAGCCTGTGCAGATCAAACAGGAGTCCAACACGAGCCCCACTTCCCAAGGACCAGCACAGGAGAACATTAAAATTGCACAGCTCCTAGTCAACATCCAAGGACAGACATTTGCCCTTGTGCCTCAGATAGTTCAGTCGTCCAATTTGAACTTGTCCTCTAAATTTGTCCGCATTGCTCCCGTCCCCATCGCCGCCAAGCCAATTGGGCCAGGAGGCATGATCCAGGGGCAGACGGGAATCATCATGGGTCAGAAATTTCAAAAGAACCCTGCAGCTGAACTCATTAAAATGCATAAATGTTCTTTTCCTGGTTGCACCAAGATGTACACGAAAAGCAGCCATTTGAAAGCCCACCTGAGGAGGCACACAGGAGAAAAGCCCTTTGCATGCACGTGGCCGGGTTGTGGATGGAGGTCAGTATTGGGATGCAGCTCTGTCCAGCCCCCTTCCTCTTTTTGCTCACTCGACCTAACTTGCTGAGCAAGTAGGTTTGTACTCTGATTTATAAATTGTTTCTATTGCCAGAACTTGTTTGGTTGGTTTGACAATGAAGACCTTTTATCTTCCTGCTAGGTAACCCAGGGGTTCTGATAAACTAAACAGCACAGCATCACCTGCTGGCACCAGCAGTTTTAGTGTCTTAAAAAAATAAAAGTAGTCCATCATAATTTGTATTTCATTCTAGAGGGTCAGATTAAGCTTGTTACCACAGGTAAGACCTGTTGTTTGCATTGGTGTGGTTGCAGCGCACCAGTCCCAGCAGACCCGTGGCTGGCACCAGCTGAGGCTGAGTGAGCTGGATGGTTTAGGGCAGAATTGCTGTGCACAGCCCTGTGTGGGACTAAACGTGGTCAGTGAAGGGCTGTGATAAGCAAGTATGTTTAAAAGCAGTGTTCTGTGCACTTTCATAGAAAATGCACTCCATCCCACTCCTTCTTAAAATGCTGGCAGTGACACTCTGGCATACTCTGGGTTTTATTCTCTGTCTTGATTCAGAAAAATGCGTGGGTGCCACTCAAAGTTGCAAAAAAGCTGTCAGATGTAACAACATAACCAGAAGGCTGAGGTGGAGTTAAGCATTGCTTGAATGAGAGATTGCAGGTTTGATTGAGAAAATGTTTGGCAGACGGATTTTAAAAATATTTTATTTTATTTTTAATATGAATTGAAAAATTTAGTCTTTTTTTTAAAATATCAGCTTTTTATTTTAAGGAAGCTTTGACAGGTGCCTTCCTCTCTCTTTCCAGTTAGCTGTATTACTAGCTTGCCTGCTGGCAAGTGCTAATGTACAGCACCACAAATGATGATGAGAGAAAATATAATCTTAACTGCCTTGTGTTAAATTAAATTGAATTTCTTGCAAATAAGATGCTGCAGGGCCTCAGTGAGCAATGTCTAATGAGAAAATGGGTTGTGATCATGGGCAACACATGAGGTAAAAAGTAACAGGAGAATGTTGTGTAAAAATGCAAGTATGTGAGACATGCAGCAGTTAGAGATGGCTGGCTTGCTTTGAGGGAAAAGGTCGCAATGGAGATGAACCACTCTTCTCCAGCTGGACCAGTCTGAAGTTTGCTTCTCAGATGGGCTGAGGAGATCAGATTATGGTGGCTCTACAAACTGGTGGTGATTTGTTTCCTTTTGTCCTGGCAGCACCTCTCATGGGCTCAGTTTGTTGCTGCTCAGGGTCTCCTCTCACCAAAGCATTTTTCAGATTGGTCCCAGAAACTGTGGGCTGGTTGCTCCCAACCTGCAGGACAGGCACTTACTGCTTTTTCTTTGGTTGCCAGCGTACGTGTGCACAGACAGCAGATGTGCCTGTGGGTGTCATGCTGGCTTTCCTTGTGCTGGGATGTGAGCACAGCTCTCCTTTTTGTGACAAATGCAAATGTGGCACGTGAGGGTTTGTCTAATCCACGCTGAGATTTGTACCAATGCTCCCAGTGACTTTTGTGGCTCAAGATCAGAAGCCTGAACCATTGCCTGTTGATGACATTCTCCAGCTCTGTCTTATCACAAAGCTGGTGTTCCCCAAGATATAAAACCAAGGGTAACATTTAGGAAAAACACTAAGTTGTAAAGGATGGCTACATTTACAATAGGTGCCTCTCTTCTCAAAACCTTGTGGCGAATGATTTGCTTCATTGGCTGCTGGGCCAAAAGAAGTGCAGATCCCACAACCTGGAGCACCCTGAACTTTCAGCCACTACAACGTTTTAAAGATGAGCCCAACAGGAAGGAAAAATTAATCACCTTGATAATGAAGAACATGTGTCTTGTCCACAAACAGCTGCTGCAAAGGGCTTTTCAAACCCTTTTGCTGTTGGTCTTGTTGAATTTCACAGCCTGGGCTGCAATCTCAATGCCCAAAACCACCAAACTTTGGAAGGGCTCTGCTACAAGAGAAGTTTATAGCCAGCAGGAGAGGCTGTGTTTGGGGAGCTGCCTCCTGTGCTCACAGCAATCCTTAGCACCAGCCTGAGGTTGCTGCACATCCCCTGTGTGCTGCTGCACATCAAAGGCCAGACCCAACTGAGCACTGAATTACTCAGTCCTCTTTCATCAATAAACCATGTTTACCTTTTCAGAAGTTCAGTGAGAGCTGTGACTTAAGTCTCACATGACTTAAGTCCACTGCATCTGGCCACTCTGTTTGCTCCCAGGTCTACATAATCTCAAATGAATTTAAGCACTAAAACACTGCTGGACTCTGCTTTCCCCCTTCTTCCCTGCGTTCTTGTGCTTGTGTATTTATTTTTTCACTGAAGACACTTAAGAGCTGATCTCACTGGAGATAGTAATTTCAAAACCAAAACAAAGTGTTGCCTAGCACGAAGTGCCTGAGCTCAGTGGGAGGGTTAAAGGTTCCTCAGCTCTCTGTGCCTGATGTTTTAAATTCACCAGGGTTGGAGTGTGCACCCAGCAAACCCTTTTGCTAACCCCTAGGGTGCCTGCAGACCCCTAGCACCTCCCTGATGGAGGCTGAACCCTGCTTGCTTGTGCCCTTCCTCGGCACAGGGCAAGGGCTGGTTTTGGCAGTCTGCAGAGTGGTGCTCATCTGGCAGTGGCCAGTGACCCATTGTGGTCCCTGGACGGGTCAGGGCACTGATCTGTGTCGTGCCACCTTCTACCTTTGGCACCCCAGCCTCTGGCTGGCAGTGCTTGGGCCAAAGAGCCGAGCTGCAGCACGGGCTGGGCCCTGCAGCTGTGTCAGGGCTCCTGCTCCCCTCCCTGGCACTGTGCAAAGCTGCTGCGAGGCTGGGGCATGAGGCAATCACCTTTAAATGCCCCACTGCATCTTCTGGCTGGGGGCCCCACTGGTGACAGCATGGGCCATAAGCTCGCCTGGTTTGGCAGGGAGGGTTTCAAGCTGGTGGCACGTGTGGCCAGGAGTGTGCCTGGGCCCGAGTGGCCATGGGCAGTACCACACATGGGGCAGGGCAGGCATCTTGCGTTGGCTTTTCTTGCTGCTGCTGTGCAAGGGGATGACAGATGCACAGGGGCTGTGCTGGTTTCTTGCAGGAAAGCTCTGGGGATGGGCAGGAGGGATCTGTCTAGAGGCTTCCTCCACCGCAGAGCAGAGGTACAGCCTGAGTTGGCATCAATGGCTGGGGGCCATGGCAGGGACCAGGAGTACCAGGCTAAAGCTGTTGACCTTTCTTGCCCCATGAGCCACGTAGGAATCTCCCCATATGGCTGGGAGACACAGGGCACGTCCTACACATCAGGGAGCACTAGGAGTTTTCTTCAAGGGAGATGAAGTTACAGTCCCTTAGGGTCCTGCCAGATAGAAGGATGAAGAAGGCTCTTTTAGTTGCTGTGGGATTCCCCAGATTCCTTCACTTCTCTTTTGAAGGAGGAATCCTTCTGGAAATGGCCATGACAGAATAGTGAGGTATTCCTTGGGGCTTCCTTTTTTTTTTTTTTTTTTTTTTTCCCTTTTGAATTTTGCATTCCACAGTGGATTGTTTTCACTTTCTTTGGGTTGATCTCAGTGCCAGAGTGTGCTGCAGATATTTCACTGCAGAGCCAGACGGCCAGATCCTCCCAGCTTCCTTGTCCTAACCTTTGCGTTGTTTTTTTGTAAACACACAGACAGCTTGAGGTTTATTTCTGCGGGCTCTGTAAGTTGATCTTTCCGTCACTGCTGGGGAACAGTATTGCAACATTCCTGCCTCTTCAGCTAAGGACATCGTTATGAGGCACAGTGTATTTTTATCAGATGAACTCATCCAAGCTCATTCCTGACATGTGCCTCTTTCTCCCCCACCATCCATGCAATTCCCCTCGAAATGCACTTGTGAAGCTCTTCTGCAGGATTAGCCAAGTGCTACTGCACTTCTGTTGCAGCTGGTGACCTTAATGGCCAAGGACATAGGACAAGGCAACCCAGACACATCTGGTTTTACTTCTTTGAAGTCTGTATGTAAGAGGAAGTCTCTTTGCAAAAGTGCTTTTCCTCTTTTCCCTGGATGTGGCACAGCTCTGTCCCTTGTCCAGCACTCAGTCCTGCTGATGCAGTCGTCACAGGCAGCACCCTACACCCTCCATGCCCACTCACCCATAGCCCTGCAAGAGCACCCCTGCAGGGATCTGGCACTGGGATTATCTCACTGCTAAGGACCTGGGAGAAATCCCTGACCCTGCTGCTCCTGGGACCAGACTGTGTTTTTGGGAAGCTACGGCTGAAAGGACCAGGGGTGTTAGAGAAAGCAAACATGCAAGTAGAAGGCATGAAGAGAAACTTCTGTCATGGCCTTTGTGAAGAAGAGTCATCCTAGACAAGGAGCAGGTGGACAGCTCCATAACAGCTGCCTGTTCATCATGGAGAATTTGACTCTTTCACCATGAGCAAGGAAAGGAAGAAAAGCCAGTGAACAGGTGAAAGAATCTCCCCTAGAAATGCCCCTGGGAGAGATGCCCAGACCATATCTTACCTGTGGTGAGTGCCTGGATCAGCTTTCCAGGGGCTGAGTGCTCTCTGGGGAGCATGACCAGACTGAAGAGCTGCAGCAACTGAGGAAACCATTACCAGCTTTCCCAGTGCCTATGCCCTGGTCCTCAACTGTTGGCAGGAGATCAGAGCTAATTAAAACCTTTATGTGGAAACTTACTTTTCTTGCATGAGGGATTTATTCATAGGAGCCCAGCAGTCCTGTTTTCTCCCTTTCATAAAAATAGCATATTCGCTCTGTTGGTGATGTGATATTTTGCTCCAGAAGGGCACATTTTTCTACATGTTCTTTCCCTGATTTGTTCAGCTAGTGCCCATGACTTCACTTATTTATTGTAAATAAACAGCTGATACCATTTCTTGCAAGCCCTCTTTCTGTGCCGCTCTTTGTTACTGTTCTGGCAACAAAACAATTAATTGCCCTTTGTCAGGCAGCAAATTTTTTGTACCCATCTGGACAGGGCTGTTTTAGTGTGACATTATTAATTAACCCTCTGTCTCCTAGTCATGTCCAAAGTGGAAATAGAGCCAGCCCTGTTCTTAAGGCCAAAGCATTAGCTCATTTGGGTTCAATAGAGCCTGTGGGATTCATGGTGGCTATTTGGGGATTTCTCTGTGGAGATGGAAAGTGGAAAATATCTAAAATTCAAAAGACTATGGAATGCAGTTTTGGTAATTAAAGGCTCATTCTTGATTTAACTTACGCATGCTAACTATGCAAATAACTATGCAAATGGCCATTGGGGCCCACCTGAATTTCAGCTGTTGCGATGCTGAGCATCTCTGGTACTATTAATGACTCTTCATTTAGCCTGAAGGAGCACACACGGAAGCCAATTTTTCATCTGGATCTAATAAGTAATGTTGTTTCTAGGTAGCTGTGGCTGGATTTATCTGGAATCCCTCTCAAACTGGGTGCAGAGTTAGGGGTGTCTGTTGTGCTTGTGTCAGTGGGAGCTTGAAGCAGACCTCACCTGCAGGACAGTGCTTGTTGTCTCTGCTTGAGGAGCCTGTGCTTGGATTTGCAGGAGAGAGATGGTGGGGGTGGCTTTGGAGGGGACTGCAGGGGGTGAGAGCAGCGCTGTTTTTGGCAAGCTGTCCCCATGTCACAGGGTGCAGGATGAGGCTGGCACACACACTGCCTCTGTGCATTGCCCTGAGTCCGGGGCTGGGAGTTGTTTCCCTCACTGCTGTGACCAGCCCAGCCCTGCTGTGCATCCCTTTCACCTCCTGGAGTGTCCCAGTGGCCTGAGGGGACATTTTTAACTCGCTGTGAGAGACTTATCATCATAAACCCCCATGTATCTGAAAAGGCTTCTCCTCTCTTGCAGGTTCTCCAGGTCAGATGAGCTGTCCCGGCACCGGCGCTCCCACTCGGGGGTGAAACCCTACCAGTGTCCAGTGTGTGAGAAGAAGTTTGCTCGCAGTGACCACTTGTCCAAACATGTCAAGGTGCACCGGTTCCCACGCAGCAGCCGCTCCGTGCGCTCCGTGAACTGAGGCCCTGCCCTCCCCTCCTGCCCCACGGCAGCCGATGGCAGCACTTTGCTCACCATGTTCCTAGTGATAATTTATTTGTCTCCACAGAACAGTCAATGCTGTTACTTGATACCACCATGTTTGAGTGCCCCATGCCCTTCAAAGATGATTTGAGAATGAAGCTCTTTTGGGTCAGGGGAGCGGGGCGCTTCTTCCTTTTTTACTTTTTTTTTTTTTTTCTTTTAAGGATATTATTTTCCTTTCCTTCTATCTGTCTCTCCTTTGCTGCTGCTTCTTTTGGAAATTACAGTGTTTTATTTTTAGCTGTTTTCTGCTGCACAGGAAAATGTAAAAGTTGCTTGCTGCTAGTTAATTATAGCCCTGGCATTCCTGAGGGCTTTGCTCATGTACAGGCCACTCATTGTGAGTTTTTATTAAGCTGCTCTATTTGTCCAGTTTGAAACAGCAAATTCCTTTTGAAATGAAAACAACTCCTTTGTTTTTGGGTCGCCTGAGCCAAGGATTTGTAGGGGCTGGCCTTAGGAGGAGGAGCAGTGGGAGTTGGGGATAGGGGGAGCCAAGGCTTGGAGGGCACTGGAATGTGCCTCCATGCATCTCTGATTTTCCCAGCTCACATTTACCTTTCCCTTGGCTAGGGCTATATATAAATATTTATGTATACATATTCATACATACATACATATATATATATATTTTTAAGCAAAACACATCCCAAGCAGACCCAGAAGCTCAGGCTGGATGGAATGGCTTGGAGTGAAGCCTCTGGAATGTGTGCTTCTGTCCTGTGCTGCCAAGGGGTGAAGGGATGCCCAGGTTCCAAAGGACACTGCTTTCCTTTGAGGCTGGTTTGCAGCATCCACTACCTTCAGCAGAAGAACTGTAGTCTGCCCACAGAGCAGCACAAAGGTGTTTGTGAGAGCCTCTGAGCTCTGTTCTGTCTCTGCTCCTGCCCTGTGGTGTGGCCTGGGAGGGAGAAAGCAGAGCCCCAGCCCTGGGGGTGCCTGGTGGGCATCCCCACACCCACAGAGGGTCAACCGTGCTGGCTGGAGCTCAGTCTCTGTGTGCTGCAGGGTCTGTAGGATGTGCCTGTGCCCAGGGAGGGTGGGAGCAACCACGACCTGGTGGGACAGAGGTCTGGGGGTGACGCTCATTGCCCATCCTCTCCCTCCCGACAGCCATGTCAGAGCTCCACGCAGCTGGGGTGGGCGAATGGGTGAGAACAGTAGCCAAAAGAAACAAATTTGTGTGATAGCTGGCTAAGAAGGGAATTTAAGCAAATAATCAGATGGTAGCAGGCACGTGATTTTATTTGTGTTTCTTCTTGTTTTGTTTTTCCTTTTGAACTCTGGCGATTGTAAGAAGCTTTAGAAGAAAATAGGATTCAGTAATTAGGAATGATTTTATAATGGATGTTGCATTTCCTTTCTGTTTGCAGACGGCATCTGTCTTTTCTGTTGGCAAAATGGGAAGTAGGAAAGTGTGATCCTAGAGCTAGGCAGAGCAGGAGCCCACGCTGTGTGAGAACAGCAGGTCTGGCTAAAGTGAATGCATTCCTTTTGTCCTCTAGAAATTAATATAAATGAACTATCATCTATTGACTGGTGTATATCACATCCTATGAATGTATGTAAATAAAACTGTACATAGATGCATATCTATATAAAATATCTTTTAATAACGTATCAAATTTGTGTAAATTGGAAAAAAAAATACCTATAAAGCCAGTGTACATAAGTTACAATTCTGTATATTTTCTTTTGTTCTTCATAAAAATATATTTACTTTGACAATAAAATGAAAATGGAAATTTTAAATCCCTCCTTGAAATTATTATTCATTAATTTCCTTTATAGCCAGCATTGTAATCAAGACACTTGAAATTTGATTCACCTGGATGTAACTTTTCAGGTGCTGTGTAACAGGGATCAGTTCTGAAGTTGTCTTCAGTTTTTCTCATCTCAGAAAGTTCTTGGGAGGCGTGAGAGGTCTCAGCTGTCTCTCTTCACTGGAGCCCTCACGCCTTGCTTGGCAGCCACGCTGGGACACGAACGCCTTCCGTGGCTCCTGACTGCTGTGGAACAGGTCTACAGGTGCAGTAAAATGGTGGCTAATAAAGTAGAGCAAGCAGGTTTTGAAGGAATTCCAGCTTTAGTGGTTAGTATGGAGAAGGAAGGGCTTCAAAGTCTGCTTCAGACTGTGACGGTGACTCCCTGTGTGACCCAAGACAAAGGACTCGATTGCCTGTTCTGCAGTTCCCTTTCTTGTAAAATGGGGATAATAACACATCACAAGGATACTGTGGGATTTAATTTGCATTTGTGTGATCCTTGGATGGAAGGAGCAAGCAAAGAGACCAGTAGTCACAGGATTAGATTGTTAAAGAAAGGCCCAGCCTGATGGAGGTCTTGGTGCCAAGGCACCTCAGTTGGCTCTTCTGTAAATCCCACGCCTGAAAGAGGGATGTGAAGGAGCTGTGCTAGGAAGCATTGCCTCAGGCCTGAGGAGAAGACACCCTGTTCTGCAAAAGCCATTGCTTCCATTTGTAACAACCGGGGCCTGAACACCATGCCCTTGTGACCTGCAAGCTGGGACATCTCTTGCACTGTGCTTCTGCTTGCTTTGGCCTCCACTGGAAGAAGAAGCCAGCATCATGGCTGGTGTTAAAGTCACTTCTGAGTCTCCATGGGAGCAATGGTGCAGTAGGTCCAGATCTTCTCCCAGCAAGAATCATTCTGAGATGAACAGGCACTGAGGCATTAAAGTCTCTCCCTGAAGAACAGCCACCAAAAAGCGCCAGCTGACGAGCCAGGGCTCTCCAGACCCCTGATTATTTTCCCCTGAGAATCCTTTTGACTCTGACAAGAGGACTGAGCGATGAGGCAGATTAAATTCTGTGCAATCCAGGTTGTTGTTACATCCTGAGGTGTAGCTTGAAGACCAGAGTGCTGAGGACAGTGGTTTTAAGCTTTAATTAGCAAGCCTGCACCAAGAGGATCTGCAATTCCCTTCTGTTCTCACCCTATCCACTTCATCCATTAAACCAGCTGCTTTTTTTTAACCAGCATCTCAGTCTCTTCCCCGTCTCACCTGGAGTTCTGATATTGCTGTAAAGTTGGGCAATTCACCCTGCAAGGCCTTTGAGGCAGAAGTTGCTGTGTCTCTGCAAGAGGTAATACTTAAAGCTGAAGTGGAGTAATGCAAAATGCCTACTGCTGGAGCACAGCAGGGCAGAAATCTAAGATCTAGGTTTTGTTTTAGCCTGTAACATTTTCCATGAAATATGTATTCTCTCACTCTTTTCCTTTCTCTCTTTTCTGTTTTAAATGTGGGTTTTGAGTGTGAATTGTGTGGGTTTTTTCTAGTTAATACCTAAGGAAATGTAAGTTTATGTAAAAGTTGCAGTATTTTGCTGAAAAGAATAGGGCCATGTTTGCTGTGAAAGCAGAGTTAGTTCAGCTTGAAATGACTGACATTTCCAGAGTTTTATCCCAAAAAAGTATAAATTTCCAAAAGAGATTTTGATGTTTGTTTTATGTGGAATTACTGGCCTGGCTGGGCTTTGTGGATTCATGAGAAAAATGTGGCCCTGCCTTAAGCCTAACTTAATCCACCTGAAGATAAACATATATTTAAGTGTTTTGATGCCACAACCAGTAAGTTGAACCAACTTCAGCAACTCTACATGGCAAAGCACAGCCTTGCATGGTTATACATATGTCTAAGTCTCATTGACTTCAAACCTCTCATTGACTTCAAATCTTCAAACCTCAAATTTGGTTTCTGATGTGTGTGCAGTGGTACAGCTTCACAAAATGATCGTGATCTTGTTCCTAATGCTTGCCAGAACTTTATGTGTTTTTAAAAGGTTTGTAGTCCCTTTGTCAGAACCAGTGGTGAAGGAGTGGTGTTAGGAGAGGTGAGGAGCTGTCAGCTGGGGAGGTTGTACTCGAGATAAGGACTAAGCAGGAGGAATAGCAGTAAAGTGATCTTTCTGTAAGGTGACCTGTGGCTAAACATAGTGCAGTGGACTGATGTGTCTGAGACCACAGAACAACACAGAGGGGAAATGGGAGCAGACCCAAGATGTCCTAAATCTCCTTTGCCCCAGACAGTGACACAGACCACATGCCAGTAACACACAGCAGGTTACAGGAGGCAAAGAGTAATAGGACACGTGAGACATCAGATAAGCAAAGAAGGATAAGGACAGGACATAGGTAAAGTCAGGTTGCACTGATAATGCAAGCTTTTGGAAAGGATGCCAAGGGCAGAGGAACGAGATCCTGCTTGCTGGTGTGCCACACGTGAGAGTCACCAAGGTAAAGCTTCCTAGGAAGAGTTCTGCCCCCCTGACCTGTGTTATGTGGGGGCTTTTTACCCTGGTGGTTTTGAGGAGAGCTGCACCTCTGTGGAAAGCGAAGCAGCCCGTGGAGCAGGGTGCTGTGATGGAAGGCAGCAGCTCTGGGGGAGTGCTTGAGTTTAGATCCTGCGATATTTGCAACAGTCCTCTGCTTCCCACCCTCCCTGGGGGTTGTTTTCACTGAAGTCCTTGTGCCAGGAGCCTTCTCCTTGTCTAAATGACCACTATACATTTAATCCAAACAACCAGGTGACTCCAGCACAAAGGCAGTGGCAGTAACCCAGCGTTAATGATTACCCTGGGCCCCTTGGGTTATGTAAGCCTGGATGTGCTGTGCTCGGCTCTCGGCTGGGACCTGCCCTCCCCGTCTGGGAGAAATACCAAGGACCTGCCAACACACATAGAAAGCTCTTTGGAGCCAGCTGGGATTTTCCTTTTGACAGCACCTATGAAACCCGTTATTCACTCAGTTCAGCAATTGCCATGCCATGCTTGCTTGTTATTCAGAGACGTTGCTCCTAAAGAATGAGTTGTGCTAAGCTCCCATTGGCTTCAGCACAAGCCAAAGACAGTGGCTGCCATGGCTTATCCAGGGGAAAAATTTCCCAGCTAAGGCAGGAACTGCAAATCCCAACAGGTCCTTGGCTTCCCTTGCTCATTCCTGCTGGGACATTTGTGGCTTTTAATCTCATGTTCCATGGGTCTTAGTTTTGTTCTTGCCTAGTTTGTGGGGGGGTGTGGGAGGGGTGGGTGGGGTGGGAGATGTTTGAAGGTGTGTGATGTGTGAAAAATAGGTATTGAAGAATATTCAAAGGGTTGAGACATAATGCCTCTTCTGGTTAAATCATCCAGATCATGAGGTTTGCAGTTCCTCAGTGCTAGTGTTTCACAGGCCTAAGCTTTCACCTGCTCTGCCAGATCAGTGCAGGTCTTCCTCCAGCTGGAACAGGAGCACATCCTTCTTCTCCTGCCATGTTCTCTACTGTGCTCTACTTTTCTGATAGTTTTGTGGTTAGGCTGGCTCAAAGCACATGTAAGTACTTGATCTCCTAAAGAGATAAGGCTGGAGGAACCTCTTAGCTCTTGGAGAAGTCCATTGCAGAGAGCTTTCAGCAGCTCACCCATCCTGCCTGCAGAGCCTGTGTGCCTTGGCTAGCATCTCACTGAGCCCCAGACTGCTGCTCAAATCATCCCGAAGACTAGAGCAATGTCTGACAAGGGCTTGGCCATCATGAGAAGAGAGCAGTTTGCATCTCTGCCCAAGCACAGCAAGACAAGGTGTTAGGTGGAGTGGCAGTGAAATGCAGGAGTGACAAGTGACTGTTGGGAAGGCCAGCTCTCCTCTTCCTCACACTGGTGTGCATCTGCCAACCCTTGCTCTGCTCTTGTTGGATTCAAAAGCATCCTGAAAGGGAGAGAAAATAGAGGTGAATGAGGCCTACAGTTTTCTGCAAGGGAGCTGAGGAAGGAAAACAGGAGCTGGAGCAAGTTATGGTGTAAGAGGCACTGTTCTGTCTTTTCCAGTAAAGAGACAGTGCTGGGCTCTTTTTGCAGAAAGGGCTCTGCTTGTGCAGGAGAAGGGTCTGAGCTGGCAGCCAGCGTCAGAGCAGCTGCTGTGCACTGCTCTGGGGCAACAGCAGCTTTACATCAGGAGGTCTAGTGAATAATAATCAGAGGGTTGTGCCTCAGACCGCTGGCAGCCACAAAGAGAAGGGTTTGGGATTGCTCGCTCTCGGTCCCTCAGGTCCCCTCCTTGTATGACACTGCTTTTCTCCTGAATCCGTAGCTGATTCTTGGAGTGGACTCTAGGGATTCTTAGCACCCTCCAAAGCAGAAATATTATTTATCCATATAAACTAGGAACCTCCATAAACAGTCCAAGGCATTTAGTAGAAAAATCTACCCAGGAATTGTTTTGCATGTGACTGAGGGTGGAGTCCAGTAGCCCACAAAAAGAGAAGTAAAAAGAATTACTGTTATGTATCTAAAAAAGATTCTGGCATCTGCTTTTCCTACTGAGTCCAGTGGGCCCCAGCATAAGCCCTGCTACTTATTCCAACATTTTGGTTGCAAATACAGGAATTGGGCTATTGAGCTGAAAAACATCCAGGCATTTAAAAACTCACCTTCCATAAGGGAGTGACGTGAATATTTGAGTTTGGCTGCTGACTGCTGACTTTTTCTGAGAAGTCTATAAACAGCAGCCAGGTAGTCTCTCACTTTTTGTTTCTCTGGTGTGTGTTGTTTTTCCATGGACAACATGTTCTGGACCTCAGAGAGCTGGCTGGGGCTAGATTCATTCAGATCCCGAGTCCCTGGTGGCAGATAATGCATCAGGGAGGGCAAAGGGCTTGGAAATTTTGTTACGTCAGAGCAGGGATCCTGCAGCCAGCAGGGCTGGAACAACACCCGGCTGTGCTGCCGGTGGCAGCGCTGGAGCAAGCGGCCCCATGGAGCCCTGCCCGTGCTGGGCCTCAGCTCCCCTGTGCTGGGTCTGGGCTCTGAGTGGGACACCGTGTCCCCGTGGAGCTGGGAAGGGCCTGTGGGCATCCAGGGACAGGGCTGATGCGGGCAGCCCCATGCCCTGATGAGATCTCTGCCTTGGCTGATGCAGAAATGGCCTCTGGTGTGGGCTCAGCACTGCTGAAAGGGGCAGATGCTCCTGGGGCAGCTCCACTTTGGCTGCAAGGGGAGCTCAGGATGATGAGCAATCTGTCCCCTCTCAGAAAACCAAGTTAGTTACAGCTGATGAATTTGCTGGTAAACTCTCCCACTTGCTCCTTAGGAATTAATGGCACAACTGGAGGGTGTTCATTTACCTGCCACCCAGGACCTTTAGTCTCCTTGCAGGGTATTGGTATTCCAACAACTGATAAATAAACACACACTAGTAAGGCATTGGGTGGATTTTGTTTGGTACTGAAGCTCCAATTGCCCTTCTCCAGCACTGCCCTGCCTGGGCTCCTGAGGACTAACTCCTCACTCGGTGTCCCTGGCACTGCCTGGTAGATAATCCAGGCTTGAGATCAGTAATAGCCATGAAAGTTTAATGTTTAAAGTTTAATGAATCAATCTCTGTCATGCCTAAAGGAGAGATTACCGAATTAGAATTGGTCCTGATGACTTCATGCAAGTTACCTGATACCCTGGGACTGATCCCTGGAGGGTGGAGGACCATGAATCCAGGAAGGGCTGGAGCCACCTTCCTAGCTTTGCTTCTGCATTTGCATGCCGATCTCATTGAATCAATTAGCTGTTCTAAATTAATGATGGTATTTGGCAGCTCTCTAGTATCTTCCAGCTGAGGGGCTGAACACTTCTCAGTGGGAAATTAAGTCTTTCCTGCCCCTTGAAGAACGGTTGTCATCTTCACTGTACAAAGTCAGAAAAAGGATTTGACCAGTAGTCCTTGGAGAGTTGTGGCAGAGCTGTTGAGGAAATCCAAATGTATCAGTTCCTCCTCAGACCCAGATGTCAACCACAGCTTAATGATCTGGAGTGATTTGGAGCCATCTACACACTGATGTATAGATGAGCACTAGGGGAGAAATGGGGATGCTTTGTAGCCCTCTGGATAGGCTTAAGACTTGCATGAGGTGAAATGCAAGGAAGGAGAAATGTTTATTTTGCTGATACAGCAGGAGTGATGTTGGTGCAGGTGTGACCTTTGCAGCTTCTGCAGGACCTGGGGAGCAGAAGGGGAGCACCTTGGCTGTACCTGCTTGTGACTTTTTGAGTCACTGCAAAGGCCCTCAGTGACCTCTGCAAGATGGGATCATGTCCTTCATCTTCTGTGGAAACTTGTTGGCTCCCACAGCAAGTAGCAAGAAATTCAGCTCAGGTTTTTCCTTGCCTTTATCACCCCATGAAACACTTCCATGCTGCTGAAGCTGTCACCTTTTTGGTGTGACCAAGAGAAGGCTGATTAGCACCCTCAGAGGTTTCCTTGCACTAAAATTCAACCTGCACCTTCTATCACCTTCCTAAACATCTACCTGCAATCTTTCCTCCTTAACTTTGATACTTTCAGCTTACTGTTCTCAAACACATTTGTTCTAAAGAAAACTACCTGATGATGCACGAGCTATTATCTATTAACCCAAACATTTTAGATTGCATAAGAGTGCATTTAGAGTGCATAGGACAGAAGAACTAGTCCAATGTAATCCATGTTGTTTATCCTGCTCTTTTATTCAACTTCTGGAACTAGATAATTTGTGTGGGAATTAATAAACTATACTCCTTGTTGTGATAAGTTCTAATTATTGCTTCCCAGGCAGTTTGTTTGATCAACAAATAACAAGTCACTAGCTAGAGCGATATGGTGTTGGCAGAGAGAGGTTTCTACCTTGTAGTGACTAAGGAGGTGTTTGTAACCCACAGAGCAGCCTTGCAAGTAGGGTCTCTGCAGTATATTTGCAAAGCTAATAGCGTGAGTCAGCTGGCAGTCTAACAGGATGCACAGGACTTATAAAGCACATTTGGGGCTGTTGAGAAAAGAAATAAATTCTTTTTCATTAGAAAAAAAATGAAAGCGTTCACCAAAAGACCAAGGGAGGCAAGAGAGACAGCAGGACTGGCAATGTGGTGGCAGTCACTGGGATGCTGGCTCTGCTGGTTTGTTGGTCCCTCACGGTGGCAATGTGACACCCACACCTGCCCACGTTGGGTGGTTTGAGGTGGTGCTCCTTCTTCCTCATTTTCTTTCCACTGAGGCTCCCCTTGTGAAATGAAGAAGTTGTGATTTTGTCAGAAGGGCTCTATGAGTGAGCTAATGTTAAAGGCAAATAAAGTTTCTAGTGCAAAACATGTCATCCAGCTGGGGGTTATTTAAGTGAAGTGCTGTTTGGGGACTTATGGCCACACAGCTGTGCAGAGACAATGAGGAGTGGAATCTTCTCTAAGTTTGTCCTTGAAGACTCCTCATGAAGCCATAGGTAAGACTACATTAGCAAAAAGAAAAACTCTGGAGAGAGAAGATGTTTAAATATTTAAGATTATATTCCCAGTCATTCCCAAACTCAGTCATTCTCTGCCATGCTTTGCTACATTTGCTCAGCTGTGTTGGGGCAATGCAGAGACATTTGCTCCCCTAATTTTTTGGATGGACACAAGAACAGAGGTAGACCTCCTTGCTAAAGGTGGAACAGCAGCTTTTTATGTCCTGCCTCATGTTTAATGTGGGAGCCTGACAAGCAGCAGCACATGGATTTGGAGCCTCTCCTGTTCGGGCTCTGGGTGCAGGGAGCCACAAAAAAAGAACTCTGGCCCAGGTGAAGTCTCATCTCTGTCAGTGAAGGCAAAAGCCTCAGTGAATTGGTCAGAGCCATGGCTTCACGCTCAGTTTGTGCTGAGGCAGCCCTCCCTCCCCAGGGCACAGCTCTCAGCACAGGAGCTCAGCTGAGCTGGGATGGTGGTGGGGTGCCCCTGGCTGGCTAGGGAGGGAGTTTGGGTGTGGACACCTTCGGGGAGTGATCAAGGAGGGAGACTACAACAAGGAGCAGCTGGCCTGTGTCGTGAGATGCTTTGATGAATGAACCTTCAGTAGGTGCTGTGCAGGGAAGGCTGAGATTGACATGGTTGAAACTTTTGGGGTCTTTTGAGGAAATGAGTTCCATTCAGGTGTGAAAGGGGATTGTGGCTGGTGGGTAAAGCCTGTTTGCTGGTGTTCCAGCCCAGGCAATGATGATTTGTGCTTGGCTGGCAGGAAAGCATGGTGCTCCCCCAGTGAGGTGTTTGAGCATAGTGTCCTGTCTGTCTTTGGCTCTGCTCAAGGGTGCAGGATAGGGCCCAGGTGGCTGAGCCCAGGCTGTGCCAAAAACCATGACTCAGGGGATCATGCTCCTTTCTGGACCTGTTCTCATTTTTCTTCTCCTGGCATAGAAGAGAGAGCTTCCTCCTTCTCCAGTATATTTTCTTCTCCTCTGGATTAAAGAGGCTGTGCTCTGAACCACAAAGACAAGCACACAGGCTGTTTTTTGTGAGGCAAGGAGGAGCAAACACACTTTTGCTTCTGAGCTAGAGAGTTTCCTAGTACAGGGCACGGTCCAGATTTTTCCACGTGTGGGCTTGAGCCCAGACATCACCCTGACAACATGTGGGAACATAAATACAAACAAAAATAATTTCCAGATGAGGGATGTATGCAATGTTTTCTTTTACTGGCATTTATGCTTGCTTATTTGGCTGGAGTTGACAAGCAACTCTGCTTGTTGCAACAGGGCAGCAGGAGGATGCTTGAAACAGTGAAAGTGCCTCTTCAGCTCTGTCTGCATCCCCAGAGGGATCCAAAACCCAGGGCAGACACCTTGGGGAGGCTCTGTGCAATTTTGAGAGGGAGACAGGGTTCAGGAGCCAGCAAGAATGGTCTTGTCAAAGCAAAAGCTTTTGGGGGACACTGATTGAACCATAACCATTCAGGTTCTCTTCCATCTCCTCAGTGCTTCTTGTCTGGCTGTGCTGTGTTAGGCCCCCTCCTTGTGGTGTGTCCTCATGGATTTGGGGAGGACTCCATCCTCAGGAAGTGAAAACAGTACCCCAGAAATGGAGGTTTTGCATTTCATCTTCTTTCTTTGCATTTCATCTTCTGTGTTGTGAATAACACAAGTGGGTTTTTCAAGGGGGGCTTTTACTGCTGGGAGAATCCCTAAGCAGCCAGGTCTCAGTGGGGTAAGGATTTGTTTGGGTTGAATGCCCAGCATCTCTCAAGATTTCTTATGGGGGAGGAAGGGGAGATACCAGGGGCTGGAGCCTCTTGTTTTACATTGGCACCAACTTCTCCTTCCCTTCTGCTTTGTGTGGCTTTCTCATGGGCTACCTGCTCTGCTTCTGATGGCCCCTGAAGCTGGGGGTACAAAAGCCATAACTCAAGCTCCTTTTTATAGCAGAAGATAAAACCACGGCCTCTTGCAGTGTGTGTATATATTCCCATAGATAGTACAGAAAGCTGCTGCTCTAAGCAATGCAGTCAGGATGCCTAGACATGGTGCTCTACTGCAGCCCTTTGAGGGGGTCCTGGTATCCCTAGGCATTGAATTTCTTTCCAGCTTATCCCCAGGGCACCATTAGGAAAGACAATAATGACAGCAACATTAAAATTGGTGAGTGGAAAGCAGGGCTGATTTGTGCTGTCTCATTTTTTTGTCTTTTTTCTTTTTTTTTTTCCTTTTTTTTTTTTTTCTTTTCTCTCTCTGGAAAAATTAGTCTTGCATATAGCTTCAATATATTACAATAGTCAGCCGTTGATGTCTCTGCTTTGAGGCTGTACAGCTACCAAGTCTAAAAATAACTAAATAAATCACTCAAATGAGACAGTAAGCAAATAGATTTGCCCACCTGTTTATTAATAAACACACGCACATGAACCTATATTTCTATATTAGAACATGGCTCTGCATCTCCTCTGGGTATAAAAAGAAAAACACCTGGCAAAGAGCAAGGGCAGTAAGGCAAGAACAAAGTTTCCACAGTAAACATATTTGTGTTTGCTGAGCAAGTGTTGCCCTAGGAAGGCAGCGAGGGGAGCAGCTCCTGCGGGCTTGCAGAGCCTTGGATTGCCAAGCACAGGGAGAGAGATGAGTCCCTGACAGCTGCAGATGTGCAGGCTGCACTTGGATCCTACAGGGGAGCGTTTCAGAGATGGGACAGGCAAGAAATCCTCCCCAGCCTCTCTCCATGCTGACTGTGCCTGTGTAAAGTCCAAGTGCACTTCCTCCTCGGAGTGTGCAACTTGGAGAAAGCAGCCAGGAGATGCCACCACCAAAGCTCACCTTTGCTGTTGTGCTTCGTTTTGTGGATGATTTTAAAATTATTATTTTATTTATTTGTTTCCTGGGCCATACTGTTTGGGGGGCTGTTCCTTGGGAAGGCTCAGAGCATGCCTTACCCATGCAGAAATATCTCTGCTGACTTGCAGAGCACCTTTCACAGCAAACCTCTCCTGGCTGGTTTCATGGTCATTTGGGTCAAGGCTGAATATAGAGGTAAAGGATGGAGGAGACACAGGAGGAAGCTGAGGGAAGAGTGTGCCCAAGGCATGCCAGGCCCTGGCAGGGGGTCTCGGGAAGGGAAGATCAGGGTCTCATGATGACAAGTGTTATTCCTGTGCTGCGAGGTCAGGGTGGCTGAAAAAACTCCATGTGGATGCATCCATCACGATGACTCCTGTTCTTCCTTCCCACTCCTGTTTGCAAGCTGTGGGGTGCCACCCTGCCAGCCACACTGCTATTTCTGCTCCTCACAGGGTCAGCTGAAACATGCTGAAAAAGGGGCAAAAGGATAACAAAAAAAAAACCCTGAAGCAAGGTACTGTCAAACTGGGACACGTTAAGATGTGTGGGTGGGTGTCTCAGGTCTTTCTACACTGCTTTCTAGCTCTGCAACAGACCCAACAGTTTAATTAAGGATGATGCCTCTTTAGAATTAAAAAATAGTCTTGCACTGGATTAAGACCTACCCTCCCACCCCACTGCCTCCAGCTGTCCTGGTACAAAGGCAATGTCAGGTTCAAGTCTGAAAATGGAGCCCAGGACAGGCAGTTACACCTGGGCTGGGCTCCTTCAACATATTTAGAAAGCTTTGGGTCCTCCCACTCCATCAGCACTGGTAATAAAGATTGTGAAGCTGTTGGGTAACATAATCAGCTTCACAGCTTTACTTAAATGGTGATTTTGCTGACAATTAATGTGCAAAACCTGAATGTTTGGTTTATTTGTGTGGTCTTCATTCTGGATTTGGCACCTAGGAGAAGGAGGATAAGAAGTATAAGAAAGTGCTGTGTATGTCACTGCACTTGGTTGCATGACCTGCATTTTTCTGCCTGGGATCAGCTGCTGTTTAATCAGAATCACAAAATGATGTTTAATTAGGTCACAAATGGCAGTGAACTGGCATTTCTTCTGTGTATAAAAAGCCTTGAGTAGCCTGGATAAATCCTATGAGGTAGACTTTGCCATGCCCTATCTGTCCTGAGAAACTGCCTTTACCTTGGGACAGGGCAGACTTGAACATTACTGCCCAACTAATTTCTGGTTCTGTGCAAATTATTTGTGTCAGCAGCTGCTACCTGCAATGAGATATCCCAACAAGAAACTGTAGGCAGAGGAATACATCCAGGCTGGCAGAACCCTTCTTTGACCTAGGACTGCTAGCAGGAATTAGAGAGGCACTTTTTCCTCCTAGCATTTTCATTAAAAGTTATGTTCAGTTGGGATGGTGTTAGCACAGACAGGTGGGACCTGCTCTGGCCATGAAGGCACAAGAAGTCACTGAAAGCAAAGGTCTGCTGAGGTCCTTTGGTGTCTGTGAACTGAAGAAAGTGTGTGTGTTCCTAAAGCAGGAGCTGCCCAAGTGAGAGCCATCTTTAACGTGTTCTTGCTCTGCTGGTGGACAAGCCTAAAGCAGCCCCAGTTAATAGGTCCCTCCTGGCTGTCCACAGATGCTATTTCATTGAAGAAAACCAGCAGCTGGCACTGAAAGCTGTGCAAAGAGTGGCCTGCCAGGCATTTGAAACAGCAGTGAGGCAGGCTAGACATGTTTGAGCAATAGTAGGGGACAGGTCATGTAATTTTGCCACAGCAATCTATTTCCATTTGGTTCTGCCTGCTGGGCCCAAGGCAAAGCGTAACTCGCCCCCGGAACAGTTGCCCAAAGCACAGAACTAGTGAAGCCAAAAAAGGATCATGCTCCTTTTCTTTAGTTCTTAAAACAAAATACTGTATAATGCCAATAAACTGTGGAAATCATTTAAGTGACAAGTGACTGTCAGACACAAAAGATCAGAGGAAACAGGTCTCTACATGTTGTTGCACAATTTCTGGTAGGAAGTAGCTCTGAGAGCCTGCCCCACTGAGGAACTGGGCATTATCTTGGGACATGTATGAAAATTTTGGTCATCTCATGGTTCTACATTTATTTTTGAAGTAGGTCCATGAGGCAGCTGCTAATACAAGTGAGATGCGTGTTTTTAAACAAATAAGAGAATTTAGGTTAAATATTAACTTTTGGTCGTTTCAACTTTGATAGCTTTGGCCTTCAGGCTGATCATTTAATGAGCTCCTTTCTGTTGCTACAGCAACTGCAGCCCTGGAAGACCTTGATGTTCAAGTCAAAAAAAAAAAAAAAAAAAACCAACGCCAAAAACCTAACTAAAGCTTGTTCTGAAATTTGCTTAGGCTTCTATTGATAAGTGTCTGTGCTCAGAGTCAATTGTTCAGACAAACAAGGCTTGGAAGTGTACCACAGGGTTTAATGCAATCCTTGCGCAACCCATTCCAAGCCATGGGCTCTTGTGTGCTGTTAAAAAAAAAAACCAACACAACAAACCAACAAACCTTAAATTTTGTGCCCTCTTCTGACACGCACTGAGCTATTCAGTGATGTTGTTTAAGAGAGCAAGCAGGCTGGTTTGCTCTCCTTGCAGAGTTATCTCTGTACGCTGTAGCTGTGCCCTCGGTGGCACGGGCTGGTCCTGCGAGGACAGGGCTCCTCTGTGCCCCTCTCAGCACGTGCTGAACGTGGCACACAGCTCCATGCCAGATCTCAGCTGCTTCTTCTCCATCCCTTTCACATACAGCTTCTGGCTAGAAGGTCCTTTCTTCTTGGACTTCTCCCAGACTTAAAATATTCCAATTTCCCCCGAATGTTGGTTCTATTTTACAAACTCATTTTGTGATGACTTCTAAGCAGGTGTAAATCAGTATCACCTTCTTGAATTCACAGCAAGTATGCCACTAAATACCAAATGAGGTTTTGGCCACTTGTTTTTGCAGCAGTAGAAACTGACTCAGTTCTGTTTACTTCTCTGAATGTTTGTCTTAACAGTGTTTGAATTCTCTGTTTTTCAAGGTAATTTTTTCTTTGTCTGAGCAATTGCATCTCCATCCCTGATACAGGCAGAGGTCTAGAATGAGACTGTGAGCACTACACACGTTTTTCTTTCTAGGTAGAATGTTCCCACTCTTTCTTAGAGAGGTATAAATATTTTAATGAAATGTGGAGCTGCAAATGTACAGCTGAGTGTTCATTGAAGCTCATGGCAGAGCTGCTGCTGTCTTGAGTGTGCAGCCCCAAGGGCATCTTGTTCGAGTTGTGTTTCACAATCATTTCTAAATGTAAAGCTTTATGGCCCAATTTAAAGTACAGCTGGGAGGAAACGCTTTTTCCTATCCCGAAGAACACTTGAAACCTTTAAAAAATAGTCCTGCTCCGTGCTGAGATGGACTGACAGCTCCCAGACTGGAGAGGAGAAGCAGCCCATTATAACTAGTTAAAGCCCCAGTAATTTGGATTCGCTTGGAGAAGCTGAGAGGTGTTTAAATCCACAGTCTGAACCCGACTCAGCCTGCTGCCTCAGGGTGGATGGCCTGGCCAAGAGCACTTTGCTACTTCATGTTTTCTCTTCCAGCTCTGGTTCTGAAAAGTACATTGTGGACCTGAGATAACAACAGCATTTTCACTGAGCTGTCACTGTGAAAGCTATTCCCAGGAACTGTTTCAATTTTAGCGAGTCTGCATTTTCTGTCAAAATAACATTTTGTCAAAAACCTCCAGACTGTTTCTCATCCAAAGCCTGCTGAAGTCAATGAAAAACATACTTCTTCAAGAGAATTTAATTACTATTAAGAGTACCAGAATGAAAGCATAACCACATTAGAAATTTGCCCTCTTGGTGGAGGTTTATATTGATTTTTTGTTTTTCTGGACTACTGAAAATTAGGAGTGGGGCTACTGGATAATGATCTGGACTTCCCCTCTGAAAAATGGTGTATGAGGCTAGTCCATCCATGCCTGCTAGAAAACATGTGTTTCTCTGACTGCTGCAGCAGTCTAGCAAGGGGCAGGCTGTCATAATGGACAGACATGACCACAAAGCGACATCCTGGTCAGATGTGTGTTAATAAAAATTCATCCCATACTTTTTTTTTTTTTTTTTTTTTTTTTTTAAGCAAAACAAACCCTCAAACAGGAGCACAGCCCTTTCCTCCTCACTTGAAGCTTTTGGCTGATAGAGCCAAAAGATTTTAAAGATGATTGAAATAAATTCAAGAGGCAACAGTTTCAACACCATGGGTTTGTTTTTTTTTTTTTTTTAAAGAGTGTATAGTTAAGAATGCATGACAATAAAAGACACATGAAATCACCTCTCCACCTAACTCCTTCCAGAGAATGCATGTGTGTGCTCACACAAATATCTTGGTGAGTTATTAGCCTGGAAGTCACTCAAGCCTTAGAACGATCCAATTCTCTTGAAAAGAAGAAGAAAGTAAAGCTGCCAACTTCATGCTTCAAGTGGAACAATAATTCTGAACTAAGAGAACAGCTTCCAAGTCTTCAGATGGCAAATTATTTATCTGCTGACACAGAACAATGCACACTTTGTAGTTGATGTATGAGGTTCCCTATGTGCACTGCATTAGAAAGGAAGGGGGTGTGGAGTTATACAATTATACTTTTTTATTAATGGGGAAACACCCGCTCCCTCAACAGCTTTAAAATCTATAATTAGCCACAAGGGAATCCAAATGCCTTTGGCAGCCCCTTTTGAGGTGTTTGACTATATTGCTGCTCTGACCAAAGGATGCTGCTGGCAGAAGTTTTCAGAGTCAAAGCTCTGGGATTATCTGCCAGTCCCCAGGACAGCTTTGGCAGAGTGTCCCAAAGGACCCCAATCAGTGCAGTCCAGTTGCATTTAATTTTTTCCAATTTTGTCCCTTTTGTGTTCTCTTATTTCTTTAGCTTTTTATTTTGACTGTAAGTCTTTAATTTGGGGAATCTTGTCTCCAAGACTGTCTGTGAAACACCTTTTTACCACTGTGCTGCTGGAAGCATGGCAGAAACATGGTTTGTTTCTCAACAGGGAAGAGCCATTTTTGAAAGCCAGTCTTTGTTTTAGGATTGCCAAACCTTGGCCCTGAAGCTGAGGTAACAAGCCAGGGCTCTGCCTAAAGGCAACTGCTTTTGGGCTTTCATTGCCTGAAGCCCTCTCTGAGCTGAACTGGGCTCATTTCACCCAGGAACTGTCTGAGCTATCATGACTTTGCAATGTCACCATCATAAAATAAAAGTTATATAGTTAGCACTGGTTATTTAGAGCCAAAATGTTTGATTCATCTTTGAATTGCTTTAACCTTTGTTAAAGGTAAGGTTTTCCTGTGGACTGCTTGCATCCTTGTCTATGGTCAGAAAGTGAGTATTGCTGTCTGCAGCATCCTCAGAGCAGGCAGGATGCTGCTGCATGAATTGCCAGTGGCCAGCCCTAATACCATCCTTCCATAAAAAGCACCCACTGTGCAGGCTCCTCCGTGGTTTGCAATGCCAGGGTATGAGCCTTCAGAAGTCCTTTGGAGATGTTTAGCAGTGTAAAACAAAATTACCTCCTGATGGGATTGGGTTCACCAACCCAACTGATGGATGTCCTGTCTGGTCATCCCAGTGGTGACATTACCTGCCCCTGTGCTGGCTTTGGCCCTGGAGGGACCCAGAGTGGCAAGCCCTGGGGTCAGGGCCAGGGCACCTTGTGCTGCTGATGTCTGTCACGGAGATCAATACGGGACTTCTGCACCTTTCATTGGAACAATCCTCACGTGCATTTACCATGTGAAAAAAACCCAAGCTCCCATCCAGGGCAGCATGTGTGTCCTGCCAGGCGGCTTGCACGGAGTGGTTCCTGTCTGGATGCATTGCCTCTGCTCCTGGAAACTATGGCTTTTCTGTTAATCCCTCACATTGGAAGAGCAGCATGCAAAGACACCCCACAGAGCATGGGGGAATGGAAGGAAGATTGAGGCTGTAGACCCCATCTCATTTTCAAGTGTGAATTACCTCAATGTATCCATTTCCACAGAACAAAGTGAGGTGTTCTTTAACCAAAATCCTGTGGGCAGGAGGAAGCCACTGTCAGCTCTTGCAGTGTCATTCAGAGCAGGAGAAAGCTTTGTGGAGGCACAAAAAAACCATGGTTTGGTGTTGGTAGTTTGTTGGTTTTCCCCCCTCCCTGATCTAATGTTAAGACTGGTTCTCATGAACAGTTTGGGGTTTGCTGGTGCTGAATTGGCAGGGCTTTCTTTCCTTAAACAAGACAGAAGACTAGTTCCAGTTATATTAACCAGGCCAAATGTCAATGAAGTGGATTAAATCCATTCCCTTGAGCTCAGCTCCCTTGGCTATTCTTTTGCTCAGCTCTCTTAGCTGTTCTTTTGTATTGATTATGATTACTGCTGAATTACCTTTTTTCTCATAAAGGTATTAAAACCCACAATTTTCCCTTCCAGCAAAGGGAAGAGACACAGATTTTAAATGTTACAGTTTTCTGTATTTAGTCAACCAGCTTGATGCAGTAAAAGAGCTTACATCTATGCATTTTCAGAGCCTTTGCTTCCTTGCTTCAGCACTATAAACACCTGCAAAGCCCTTGGCAAATATCTAATCAGCACTTTGAATGTGACTGAATGGCAGGACCATTCCCAGACTTTATCACCTTCAGTGGCCTGGCCAGGGATTACCAAAGTTGCTCTTTGCCTTCACTTTCTTTGAGTTTACACAATATTGCTGTTAAGCACATTGCAGAACAGCCTGGTGACTGATGAAATACCTTGCAGAGATGACAGGACACTGCGTAGATCTTCACGCTGCACTCTCCCAGGAGAGAAGTGCACATTGCAAAGGGCCAAGGTTTGTCAGAAAACTGCAGAATTTTTGACTGACATATTCCTGCTACAAAAGATGTTGTGGTCTGATATGTTGAACAAGAAAAACTCTGACCTTGGACTGAATTCAGCTTTGCATTCAGAATGGTTTTTCATTTAAACCTTAAAGTTTTTATCTTGAGAGCTTTGCATCCTGTACAACTGGGATCCCAGCACAGCAGAGGCATTCTGTGGTTCATGCTCAGAGTAACAATCAGAGCACTAAGCCCAAGACAGGAGTGGAGGGCATTTGGTTTGCTGGCACCATGGAAGACCTCCTGTCCCTGTAGAGCTCTGTACAGATAGGGCTTGTTTTGTCAAAATGGAGGTTTTGGCACACACCCATGCCTGTGCTGTGCTGGTAGGACCAGCTCTGCTGCAGGCTCTTAGCAGGAGCAGAGTATGCAGGAGCTCAGCTCAACACTGGCTCCGTGGCATTCTGGATCGTACTGCCTCTTGCCCCCTGCCTCACCTGGGCCCTTTTGAACGTGCTAAGGTGAGGAAAGCAGCATTTTGCCTCCTTGGAGAGATGTGTTTTGGGGACTAAGAAGGGCAATTCCTCAGGAGCAGGACTCTGTACAAATGGCTGAGGTGCTTTTCTGCTTGTGTGCCAACCTTGTCCAGCTGGTGACATTTCCACACACGGAAAGTGGGCACAGAAGTAGCTGAACCTGATATTGTGTTTGTTCTACCATTGCTGCAGGTCACTGTTTTATAAACACTTCAGCTCTATGAGAAGGGGTTTATTCTCCCAGCTGCAGGTTACTGCATGTTGTAAGATGATCAAGCAGGAGCTTTGCCCTCAGTAAAAGAAAGACCAGGTTACCTAGTTTGGCCAGGTGCTTGTTTCAGTCATTTTTAAAGAGATATTCTGTATTGCACTTATTTAAAATATTTAAAATATGGCTAAATTGTTGGCAACAAAGCAGTTCAGTGCTTGCTGCATATATAAAATAGCACAGGTAATTCTATGATGTGCACCTTAAGCTGCCATATTTTATATTCAAGTGGTATGAACATGTAGGTACCAACTCCTAAGAAGTGAGAGACTCTGAAAGGGAAAGATTTTCTCCTTGTCTTGCATTCTTTCCTTCATTGCTTCCCTTTTCACTAATCTCAGTCACTCCCTGATGTCTTTGCTGCCAGCTTCCTCTGTGCCAAAAAGTAGGGATGCAGAGGGAGCAATGCAGCCCTGTGGCCACCAAAGCAGTGACTGCACCTGTCAGCATGGCTCTGCTGGGAGCAGCATGTGGCTCTCAGCAGACCTGGGACCTCTTCCAGGAGCCATGTGGTATTAAGTGGAGCTGTTGTAGGTACTGTGGCAATGCCAGGCATTGACAGATCCTGAAAATCCGATTCTGAACTTGGATCTGGTAGGAATCTGACTCCCAACCAGCACATGTGTCCAATGCCCTGAGTTTTGAAAATCTCAGCCTCTAACTCTCCTTGGTGTGTGTGTCTGTTGTCCCAAGTGAGGCAGTGCCCTGGGACAGCTGACAGGGTTCACTGAACTGGAAACTTGACCCTCAGTAACTCTTTTTTGGACCCTGCAACTGCTTAGCAAGTCTTCCATTTTAACCAGTGCACTCATGTGGCACAGTTTTAATCCTTCATTGCTTCTGGAGAACGGTCATTTAAAATGAAATCCTGGCCCCAGAGGAGTCGGTGGGAATTATGAGCTGCCTTCAGCCAGGCTCCAGCTCTGCCATCCCCGCAAGGGCACCGTGCGAGCAGAGGGGCGTGTGGCAAGCACATTTCTCTCCCTCTCAGGATTTTTCATAGAGAGAGAAATGAAAGAGAAAATAATTTCTATTTCTGCTCCTTGTTTTTCCTATGTGGAATGTGTTTGGAGAATTGTTTACCTGAAGTGAGTGCTTGATTGGATTCTGGTGAGGATTGTTTGAGCCTGATGGCCAATCCAACCCACCTGGGGCTGGACTCTGGAGAGAGGGTCATGAGTTGTGTTAGAGTCAGACATTGTCATTTCTTCCCATTGGGTTCGCCTGCATTTACAATAGGGGCGAGCGCGCGGGGCCGTGCAGCAGAAAGGGGGGGTCAGCAGGAGGAAGTCAGGGCTCTGAACTGTGCCTGAAGCTGCTGCTGCTGCCAAGGGCCTCCTGCCAAGGAGGGGAATATGCCCTTTCCATGCCCCATGCACACAGTCTCTCCTTGCTCAGCGTCAAGGCCACAACGTACTGAGCGCTGCTGTGAGAAAGCAAAATAGGCAAGTAAACAGCAGCTGCCTTTAGCTCCAAACACGTCTCGGTTGGTTGCTCCTGTTTTCTTGTCAGGGGAGTGGTTCAGCTAAGGGAAAGGTGATTGAACCATTACCAGAGGGGAAAAACACCTATTAAAATTGAAATAATTCCAAATACTGGAAGTGGCTCCTTTATGTGAGCATACCTGTTCGATTTGGCCACTGACCAGTCCTCAGCAATCCTTTTTTTTCTCTGCTGTTGACAAACCCATGTTCAAGAGCTGTAGGGTGATTCCTGACCTGAAGGGAAGCAGATCTAGAGAAGTGTCCTTGTCTATACTGGCACACAGGTGAGTTGGGACAAACAGTAACAGTGATAAGGTGTTTGAACCAGCTGCAAGGATCTGGAGGCTGTGAACACTGAAGGATGTTAGAAAGGAAGGGAATGGGATGCTAAAACTGAGCAATGGAGACTGTAGATCTAAATGTCAGGGTATATTTCCTAATAGCGATTTCTGTCAAATTGTTGGATAATCCCAAAGGGAAGTGGTGGAAATCTTGTACATGAAGATGTTTCTCAATTTGGGTTTTGATGAAGGCAGCAGAAAATACATACTTACATAAAAACTCAGTTGAACTAGATAATCTCAGAGTATTTTCCCATTTCTAAAGTGTGATTTATACTATAAACACTGCCAGACCCTGCAAACTAATCTGTTATACTAAAAGTGACTCAAACACGACTGCTTATATTTTTATACCCCTCATGATGTTAAACATTTGGTTTGCCAGGATGAGTGGGAGTATCCAGGACACACTTTACTGTGAATGGATTTCATGAACTATAATTACTAGGCAATAAATCCATATAAATGGGAAATGTCTCAGGCCTTGTGCTGGATAGTAGGAAAGGACAGGACCTGATTGTTTTGGGGATCACATTTTTGTGTGAACTTGGAAGGAATTAAAACAAAAATGCTGCTTTTGAAGGGCCAGATAGGGCAGGAGCCACAGATGTGTTCTTTACATTAACAGTAAAAAATGTATTTGCACAGCTATTTCTTGGATGGGAGCTCACACAGAGACAGCTGGTTTTAATTAGGCAAACAGATGCAATAGCTGTGCAATTACAACTTGATCATGAGCCCATGGAAGGCGAGGGGATCTTTAGCAGTCTGTACTTAAACTGCTGGTGTTGGACAGGATTAGACCTGCAGATGAGAAACCCTGCACTCGCCACAGCAGTCCTAGGAAGCTGCTGAGAGTAGGATTCTTTTCCATGGCAGACTCCATTTGTGCACCAGCATTCCTAGTTCTGATTTGGTGGTGGGCACAGATCTTGGGGAACGACCAACTCATTTGCTCTGCTGTCATTTCTTCCTGTTTTCAATGTGATAAAGGATGGGAGAATATGATTAGTATTCCTGAGCAATTCTCTGGCATCATTTTAGGGGAGAGTGCAGGTATTTCTTGTATGTTGCTATTCATCATTACAGAAATTATTACCAGTGGTAATTATTATAATGCTTAAAAGGAGTTTTGTATTACTACAAATGGAATTAAAAATATTTTCTTGCTAAAAAGGGATAAAAATACGATCTCAAATAAGGATCTATGACTCTGTGACTGTTTGAGGCACAGATCCCCACAGTACCAGAGAACAACCTGAGCTTATCACACCACTGAAGGCAAAAGTACTTCTAGTTTTAATGGCAACACAAGGGGTTAAGCCCCTACAATCTGAGACTCATTAGTCACTGTCTTTAAGTATTATCTTCCTCTCCCTGTTTTTTACAGAAGATGTGCAGGATATCAATTGGTGAGCATATATATGTGCATATCTGTGTGCATGTATCTGTGTGAGAGCATGCACATATACTTACAATTACTTTCCAAAGAAGTGATTATCAGCTCCCAGCAGTCCAAACTCTGCATTATCTTATTGTCATCAGCCATTGGGCTGTAGTAGAACAGCAACCTAGCACTGCTGACAAGGACAAATACAAACTCAGCAGAGGAAAGACAGGCACTTGTTCATTCAAGCAATTGTGGAAAACCTCAGCTTTACCTGCCTGTCACGAAAAGCTCCTGCAGGGGGTTCCTGTCCCCCCTGCCACATCCTCAGGTGCAGAACAGTGCAGAGCCTGTTCACTTTGTCCAGCAGAATTGAGAGGAAAATCTCCTGAGTCAGAGTCCAGCCCTCAGGCTCTGGGTCTGACCCTGAAAATAGCAGCTCTGGTCCATGTGAGGCTGGGTCTTTTTGCCTCCTCACTCTGTTTAACATCACTGACAGCTCTGTGTAGGAGGGATGTTTCTGGCATGTACAAGAGTGCTCATGAAGCTCTGCTCTGCTGATTAAAACACGTGCAAAACAAACTGTGTCAGATCTTGCCCTTCCCTTCCTTGGGGAAGTCTGCCCAGCCAGCTGAGACCCTCTGTGAGCCTGTACTAGAGAGAAGAGAGCTGAAAAGCCACTTTATGAAAGATGGACTCTAACTGCTCCTCCTCCAACATGAGTGTGCCTAGGTGTCTGTCCCAAAGCTCTCTAATCTGGCAGTGTCTGGCTTGGTTTCTCTGTGTCTTTGTGATGCTGCTGGAGGAAAACCTACAGGCTTCTGCCCTCAGGCTGGGCAGGGAGCCTGCCATCTGGTTGTGAAAATTACAGCTGCATCCCAGGTTGGCCAGGTTCCCTCCTTCCCCCAGCTGGACCTGACTCTGGCGGGCAATGCTGCTCACATCTGGCTTGCAGGTGTCCCTTTTTCCTCCTCCTTCTCCTACCCCTTCTAGCCCAGATCCCCAAATCCCTCCCTGTGTGTTAGAGAAGGGAATGTGGGGGTGTCCCAGGCCTTTCCTCCAGAGATGGCTGGCTGTTGTTTTGACAGCCTTGCTCACTCTAGTCTTGTCCCCTTCTGCACCCCCAGCTCCACTTCTGCCATGACCAAGACACAACAGTCTCCTTTTCCTTCTTACTCCTGTTTGAAACTTTCCCCTGAACACAAGCTCTTCCTCCGTGGGTGTCCTCACAAATTGCATTTGACATGCTGCTCTGGGCAAGGAGAAGGTACCTGGGGAAAGGAGCTGGTTTCACATGCAGCAATCACCAGACTCCACATTTGCTTAATTCTCTGCCACAAGATGTTGGGTAGATCCTCAACCTTCATTCCTACCTTTGTGACGGGAATAATTTGCAGTCCACTTCAAATTAGAATGGGAATCCCTTAATTCCTTCCAGGATTCCACCCTTGCTATCCAAACATCCAAAGTTTGAGCTCCATTAGAGATCCTAGACCAACTTTTATGTCGTATTGCTTGAATACTGAATTTCTTTCTTTGGCTAGTTGCTATTTCATTGCAACTCCTGCTATGACTTTCCCAACACTGTCCTTTTTGTCAGTCTATGTATTTTTCTGGTTAGAACTGTCGATCTCTGGATAAGCAGTATCAAGTATTGCTCTGAATATTGAGCAATTACATGACAGAAAGCTCTTCCACAAAGCCAATGAAATGGTCCCTGGTGCACATACAGATATCAACACTGCTTTGGTGCTCTGTTCCTTTTTGCTTTGTTAACCCTGGCCCTGTGGGCATTGAGCAATGATCCAGATTGTATCTGTGCTGCACGTACAGTGCATTCTGCTGGCCACTTCTAACCAGCAAGGCAACACAGCACATTTCTGACGCTGAGTACGTTACTTGCAAACACATTTTCATCAATAACACAAATTATCTTACGCTTGAAAACATCCATGGTGCATACATGACTTTTCAGCCAAGAAACAGGCATGCTCACACTAACCTCAGTATGGACAATTCGCTTCTCTAAGCAGCTCTGCAGTGTCCTGCATCCTCTCTAGCAACTTTTATCTGCAATTAGTTTTTTAATGCTTCTTTCAAATGAACTCTAGGGGATTTGTGGTTTCTTTTTGTGAAAATAAACAAGATGTTTTCTTGAGAAGGATTAAGAGAATGGTTGGAAAAAGAGCTGTCTGATGGGGAAGGGCTCACACTCTTGTGCAGAAAAGATGTTTTCAGTCTCGTGCAATGGGCTTTATTTTTACTTCTGATGGCATCTTTGGGGCTTTGTTGGCTACATGACAGCAACAGATGAACAGTGTGTTACTCATCAAAAGCTACCTGGCACGACTAGCTAAAAAAAGAATAGAGCAGTGAACAAATACAGCAGAGAGGGAAGTGATGACAGCAGACACATTTCAAATAAGATCATCTTTGTCTCAATGGTGTTTTGATGAAGAAAGATTAAATGATGTGCTGGAATGAGTGCAGTATGACTAATGAGAGGATTCACAGTTATAAGTGATAGGAGAGAAAAATATCAGAAAGGACATAAAGCATCAGGCATCCACACACTGGAGGATTGTTGAGAAAAAAATTTGCTGATTGGCCAAAGATATTGCTGTTGGCTGTTTTTTGTTTTTTTTTTTTTATCTTCCTTTGAGATGTTTTAGCCCATTAGAAAAATCTCCAGAGGATCCAGAGATGAAAATCTGTGACCAGAATTTTTTTGCAGCAGCTACAGGCTATGACTGCATGACCAAAATAAACTGGGGATGATTTCAGGCTTGTCCCAGTAAGAGCCCAGCTGCCCACTATGACACTGCAGAGGGTGGAAAGCATCTTCCCATGTTTCCAAGGAAGCACACTGACATTTGTCCAAGGGGGGCAGTTTGCAGGATGGCAGTCACAGGGAGTTGTTTGTGTAGCTGTACTTGGACGGGAGGGAACAACAGGAATGTCATAACCTCTCTGGTTTTCTGGGGAGATGAATTTTTCAATTATGTGATTACTATTAACATTGTATTTCAACTCTAAGCATATTTCCTCATGAATTTGCCACTATTTATTAGGCCTCTTAAGATAGATATAAATTGTATTAGTGACATTTATAATTAGCTCTATTTTTACAGAAAGTAAAACTGCAGCAGAGAAATGGCCTGGCAGGTGCTTTGCTCAGGGCTAGAACAAAATGAGTCCCCAGCAGCTGTCTAAGCAAGAAGCTTTATTGCCAGAGTCCTTGAGATGGTGGAGGCTTTTTCTTTCCAGTAGTTTCAGATTTACATCTCTCCACTATTTTGCTCTTGGTGTTTCCTTGGCTAAAGCAGAAAATCACAATGGAGAGGACTGAGAAAAGATTCTGGATGGCTGCTCCACAAGCAGTATAAGCAGTTTTGTTACACAAAGCTGCTCAGATAAATACTCTGAGGTCATTGCCCACCCTGACCAGAAGAGCTCAGCCCATTTCAGTTGGATATGGCAGCACTGGCCATGGGCTCTCTCCTTACTCTGTGCAGGACAGGCACAATTATCCTGGCATTGCAAGGCCTTGGAGAGCCCACAGCAGAAGGAAGATGGAGACAGCACCTGGCAGCTCAAACCAAGCCCTAACACCAATCCTGAAGTGACCACACACAAAACAAACCATCTTTCCTTTCTGGCAGAGATTTTGGTCGCTGATCCTGATGGCATTTGACAAATTTCAAAGGATTCAAATAGCAGGAAAAAATGCTGCAAGAGAGGGAAGAGGTCTCTGCATTTGTCAGTTAAGTTGTTGCATTTCAAGACTTATCCAAAATCTAATGGATCAATGGGAATCCTTCCAATAACATCTGCTGGGATTTTATAAGGCTTTAATAATGGTCTGGATGCTGTGATTGTGAGTGTTCTTCTCACAGTACCTCTCAGAGCTATGCCTCCAAAACAGACTTGAGCAAACTGGGCTCCCCAATCAACATTTTGCAAATGGGAAGAAATTAACTAATTTGGGAAGTCCTTGATAATAAATATTTGTGTCCTACTGTCTGAAAGTTGCCTATTATAAATGGAAGGTGAAGAAGCCATTTTTGACCCTGTTCATGACTGAGTTCCAGATATTTTAGGTTTAAGGCTAGTTTTTTGATAAGGGGTAAATATTTAATATTAGGAATAAAATTGTCTTAGAAATAAGGAGCTCCTAATAGTTAATGTGAATGTTTGGCACAGGACTGCAAACTGCATCTGACTTGGAGGAGAAAGAACATGCTCTAGTGTAAAGCTTCAACTTCTCCTGCAATTCTCATTTTCCCTTGAGGTGTACCAGTTCAGCTGCTACCCTAATTCCTCGAGTTTCTTTTTTCTCCTTGTGCATTTTGAGGAATCTGTGCCCTCCATTTTTTAACCACACTGCTTATTTGCTGAAAAAAATTCTGTTTGCCCACCCCATGTCTCTTCTCCTGCAGCCACAGATACATTCCTTAAATACCAGGCAGGGTTTTAGTAACCAACTAGTCAAGAGAGACTGATATTGAGTGGTAGCTTGTGTGTGCTCATATACCTGCTTGCACCCACAAACAAGGCCCTGCAATCTCGGCCTTATGTCAGAAAACACCTGGGTTTTAAAGCACAGAGCTGCAGACACAAAGCTGTGGTCGGGACTGGGCTGAAAGAGCAGTGCCTGTCCTGGAGAATGTCACTTTGTTTATGACTGATTCTCTGTGTTTCCAGTGATGTGTGAGAAAAAATGGTAGCATGTACTTTGTAGGAGTGTGTGTATATGTGTGTGTACACTCAGAGACAGGCACATTTATAAACAAACCACAGAACACATTGCAATGCTTGAAAACGCTCCAGTGTGTCTATGGACATCTTGTTCTCTCCTTCTGTCCTTGAGGTATCAGGTTTCCTTGTTTACAGTCTGCCTCATTCAGGATCTGGAATTCCTGAAGAGCAGCAAAACCCTATCATGTGACTGAGGACTGACTTCCAGGAAAAGCGGAAGGGGTTCTAGGAAAGGTCAGTTCTCACCTTTTCAGTTGTTCTCTTCAAGAATACAGGATGAAAGAGATGAAGTCAACATTAAGTCCCTGATCCTTTGTCTCTCTGTTGAGCCTGGAATGACATCTAAAGGAAAATCCAGTGCTTGATGCAGAGATGTTTCTCCCCCTCTTTAAAGGTTTACTGACATGGGGCATTTCACACAGGAGGGGGATTTCTGTCTCTGGGATGTCAGTCCTCCCAATGGCTTCCTTATCTTCTGAAGTGTTGTTTTAGCATGTGCTATCACAAGTGGTCATGACCCTGCATGTGACACAAACAAGAACATGGGACAGATCCAGGCTACATGTAGGGAGAACTACATTAACGTAGTAACAAAGAGCAAATAAAGAGGAAACTGCAAACAAAACCAACAGCCCCAAGGTCACATTTTCCAAAAGCATCAATGAGAGCATTCCTAAGTCCTGAGCTTGTCTTGTTGGGCAAGAGCAGGTCTAGTGAACATTGATTATGTAGGGTTATCTAGATGAATGGCATCTGGGTCTCTGGCCTGGGCTACAGCTTTGAGGACCCTGCACAATAACGGGGCTGTAGGGCCTCTCCTGGCTGTGCCCCACAGGTCCCACGACATGAGAATCCTTCTCTTTGTGGTGGGACACGCCTGACCCACTGCAGCGTGTCAGAGTTTGTCCTGGGTGAAGCCTTGGGCCGTGGGTCTCTGTGCTAGCAGGAGGCTGATGTGCTGCCAGGCTGCAAGTCCATGGCAGTCTGAATCAAGAGATCTGACTTTTTTTTTTTGCCCGAGATCTCATGTTGTCTGCTATCGGTTTGGATCCAAGCTGGTGGATCAATGAAAGTTATGACACTGTACAGATTTGTTTTTCAGTGGCATTGATGAACCAGTGTTGCAAGATCCTCAGCTCAGACTCAGAGTCTGGCTGACGGATGGTTGTGAAACTTCCAAAGGCGACAAGGGGGAAAAAAGCAAAAAGGCAAAAAACCACTCTCCCCTGTGTTGCAACTCGAACTGCAATCAGAGGCAAACAATAATTGCCTCTTTGGACACTCAGATTCATTTGAGTTGGGTCCACAGAAAGTAATTTCTATATATATCAGCTAGATGTCTGACCTGAGGGTTAAACCAAAAAATATGCTTGCAGAAAAGTTGTGAATGCCAAATTCTGGCATGACAGTCCAAGTTCTGCCTTTGACTAATATAGATTGTCTCAAAATTGTGAGCATGTTGAGCAATTGTTCAGGGGAATGAGAAGATCTTCCCCATTCTGAAGAACCTCTATAAGATAAAACACCATCAATAAGAACCAGAAATGGAAATACTTGGTTAAAGAACAACACTGTAATAAGATTTTTTTTTTTTTTTTACTGTGAAATAGATCCTGAGACTGCTCTGGTGCTTCAAAGCATTCTTCCTCATCTTCTTGGGCAGCTTTTATTTTAGTTGCTCTGTGCCATTGATAAATGAGAGCACTCAGCTATTTGCTTTGACTCAAAGCATGGGCTACTGACTGAAACACAAAGGTACAGTGTCTGATTAGGTCTGATTCCCACCCTGAAGCATCTCTGGCATTAATGTCACTTCAACACCTGAACATGACACAAAATCAGAAACGTTCTAAGGAGTATTCTGAGACGTTGATTGATTATGGCAGAGCAGAGGCTTCCCCAGTCCTGGGCTGTGAAGGGATGAACAGTCAGGGGACATTCAGGCAGTCCCTACCTCAACACACCTGTCAAAAGCTGAGGAGGACTTCCACTAAACACTCAAAATTCAGAGAAGGAGGCCAAAAGAGAAGAATCAACACAATTTGCACCTGGGAGTTGAGGAAACAACAGAAAATGTCTCAGAAATTCTGCTCCATCTCTTTCTCCTTTGAAGAATGGATTCACAATGTGAATTCAGGTTCCCAGAAATCCCCCACAATATAGGCCAGAAAAAAATTGTTCTAATCCGCTCCCATCTAAAGTAATTTAATTTCTCTGTACTGTAAAATATCCATAAAAACATTTAAAATTTTTTAGTTCTTTTAACTGTTGGCTACCTGCAGGATCATGTCATGCATATCACTGCTATATGGACATTCTTTCTTAGTGGAATTTTCATTTAATTTATGTGAGATAAATTGCAAGAGGAAATGCTTATTAATGATAGCTACACCCAAGAGAAGCCTCGTGAAGATTTTTTTATTAGGATCATTGTGACAACAACAGGATTGTGCCATGCTGGGATGACCTAATGATCACCACTTTACTCACTGTGGAATTGCCACTGTGGGACAGTGGTGAAATGTGGCACAGAGCAGACTCCTGATTCACCTTCCCTTGCCTCAGTGTGCCTGACCTCAGTGACCTTTCCAAGGAGGAGCTAAGCTGGTCCCTCACCCGAATCTGGAAAATCAGGTGTAAGAGCAGGCCAGAGCCCCCGATACCTTTTCATCCAGTAAATAATGCAGTTGCATATGCAATGTATCAACCACTGAGAGCAGTGCTTAACACCTCAAAAAACTACCAAAAAATTGTAGTTTTCAATTTTTCCTTAAGTGCCTTGGTTATCAGACTTCTGTATTTGTAACTGACGCTACATCGGGCTCTGAATATCAAAACTAAAGCCAAGGGAAAGCGACTCAACACATTCATCAGTGCTAAGCTGGCTGACCCTGCACCAGCTAGGGCAGGAGTCTGATCCCTTTGTACTTCAGATACTGCTTTGAACCATAAAATGAAATGGGGTCACACAGATAGTGAGGTGCAGAGTAAAGGTGTCACAATCTGGCACGTGTCTGCAGGGGAGTCCTCCAGAGGGAGGGTGAAGTGTTAATAGTTCCTTTGAGGTTTTATTACTCCTGTTTTACAAAGAGTGGTCATGTGCTGTTGTTTTGAACTTCTCTCATGTTTTTTCTATTTCCTAGATCTGCCTTTGTGATGGCCACTCCCAGAGCAATCAGCCTGGAGGAAATTCATGTCTGAACTGATGAGGCTCAGTTTTATTCTCATCTTCTCATTGGAAATATGGAAGTTTTTTCCTTTCTGCATTTTCCCCAAGGTGCTCCTAATTAAAGATGGTTAATTCTGGTTGCTCTGGTGTCAGCTCTTCTATGTCATCAGCACATATCCCATTACTTCTAGGATCAAAAAAAAACCAACAACAACAACAACAAAAAAAAAATCTAAACAAAAACAAAAAAAAACCCACATGTGAAATGTGCTAGGTTGACATTCTGTTGCCTCATGTACACAGGTCCTATGTTTAAATTCTGAGCCAGGTGTGATTTCAGTGAACCAGGAAGTTGTGATAAAACCATAGATAGGGACTATAGAAAAACTCATTTAAGCCAAGAGGAGCTGAGTCTGCAGAACCTGGTGCTGTTGATACCATGGACTAATCCTGGTGCTGGGCTTCCTCTATTCAGTGGGTACAATGTTAGGTCAGTGTTAAGCTACTGAGGAAGTCTTGTGTCCACACAGGATGAGTACACAAGTATTATATGTTCCTACATTTCCCATTTGTGTGCAAAAATGCTTTGGGACTCTCTTCTACTGGTTAAGAGGAGGATTTTGATGAGTTCAGCCTTTTTTCTCTTTCTCCTTCCTTAAAGAATGGTAATGGAATGATGTTTAAACTTCCCATGTCAGCTCTAGAGTCTAGCCTGCACAGAGTGAACAGTGTCAGCAAGAGAGGATGAGGCTGGGGTTATGAAAACAGCCACTCAACACCAATGAGTCCAGCAATGGACCTCAGGAAAGCTCTGTGATGCTACAGAGATGGAACTGACATGCCTCCACTCCAAAGCACAGAAGCTGGCAGGGGCAGGAACAGCACGTTTTTTGATGTATGAAGACTCCACATTATGAAAACCTTCCACAAACAAGGAAAAAATAAAGTGTTTCAAAATGTGAGCCCAAAGGAAAAGCAAATTGACGTCTAACAAAAGACTTATTTTCCTCTCCATAGAGATGTATCTGCCACTTACTCGAGCTGGCAAGGCAGCGTCTCAAAAGGCAATTTAACCAAGTTGCTTAAGGCCTTGGCTGGGTGGCTGTAGAAATATAGAGCCTCTTATCTGAATAAGAGCTGGCCACAGCTGTTGCAGATCTTGAAGGAATTATTTCTGTGCCTGTCAAACATCTGCTTTGTAAGCAAACACAGCAGCTGAAGCACTAGTGGTGCACATGACAAGCTGCAGCTCATGGGGCAGAGCCAGCAGGCAGTAAATGGGAACTTTTTTTTCCCCTGGCATCAGAAATCTGATTTCCCATGAGTGTCTCAGATGGACAGAGAGGCCCTAAACCCTCTGTGTTATATAGACCTGTGCCTTGCCTTGGGAAAAGAGCCAGTGTGGTCCAAGCACTGATCTCAGTGTCTGGTAGGCTATAAATCACCTACAGCTGTCAGGAACATTCTGACATATAGCCTACAGAACTACATTTATTTGCTTTCTCACCACCCAGGAATTATTCCATATAAACATGTGTTGATCCAAAAAGGCTGATGCTAAAAATCAGGATGTAAATTGCAGCCCTTTGACATTAAATATCTTCTTCCTCTCCTGTTTTTCCTCCCTTAGTCATTCCTATGTTCTTCCTCTACAAAACAGTCACAGTGTTAACCAAACCAGCTGCCTTTCTGTAGCTCTGGTAATCTTCCCATTACCAAAATTCCCACACTGCACAATAAATACCCTCTGAAAGCCTGGCCACAGGGAATGGGGGATGTCTGTACACAGGGTGACCAGAACACCTTGTGCTCCCCTGTGTGTTTTTAGGCTGCCACCAGTCCCATAAAACCCCCTGATAATGCTTGTTGCTGTGTTTCTTTGCATGTGTGCAACATGGACCCGGGTCTGGAGCGTGAACCTTCACTCTCCCAAAATGCAGATGCTGTGGGAGAGCCCAGTCCAAACATAAGGACTGGCCACCATACGAGGATACTAATTTTGTGTTTTATTCACTCAAAACTTTCCTTCTTTGCGCTCTACCACTTAAAGAGGAGGATGGTGAATGTGAATAGATGAAAAACCAGATGAATGAATGTAAAAGGTTGATCTGAGGTCTCTCTCCTCTGTTTTTCCCCTGGCAAACTTCCAAGTGTTCCTGCAGTGTGTTCCTGAGTTGTTTATCCATGTCTTTTTGAAAATATCCTAGTTCAATGTGACACAGCTCCACATTTTCTTTGTATGTATAATCAAATGCAAACAATTAAGATTGCCTAACTGAGCTCTGTGCCAACAGGTAACTGCAGTTCAAAGGGCCTTTTACGCAGTTGACATGTTGGACAGCATTTCCTCCACACCCTTCAAACAAAGTTATGGCGTAACATCTAGTAGAACTTTCCTGTCAAAATCTCCAGTTCTGGGCTGGGCTCTGAGGGCAGCTGCCTGAGCCCCCAGGTCGTGAAGGACACTTCTAGGCTGAGCAGAAAAGCGATGCCTGACATTCAGTTTTCAGCTGAAGAGCTGGGAATGGATCCATTTCAGGCTCCATGCAAGGCCACAAAGCTGTTGCCAGTTCCCTTCGTGTCAGCTGGAAGCTAACAAAGCACTATCACCTTGCAATGAAGACAATCTTATCAAAGACTTCCAACTAATTTCCATTCCGGTTATGTTGCTGCAATTTTTATCTCATTATTCTCAATGACACTGGGCAGAGGATGTGTTAATATAAACGAAGATTGTGTTTCTAGTCACAGCTTAACACTACAGGCAGAGAGAGCTGGGTTTTGTTGTAAGCTTTGCTATGGATTTGGGTTGATTAGCATACCTTTGACTCGTGGCTTTTAAACTGCAGTCACACTTAACTGTGAATTTAAAATCATTACTATATTTTAAGTTTTTTTTCTGGAAGATGCAGGTGCGGGTGGCTCGGCTATACTTGTCCTAGGAGAGGTGACCTCCAAGTGTCTGCTCAGACACTATTTCAAAGATTTGCATCGTCAAGTTTGTGCTCATCATTCACGTGGGCAGCTGGGTTTAGCTTAGCTGGGGCTGGACCTGGTGCTTGGCCAGATTTGTGTGAATGGAATCTCAATCTTCAAAGACAGGAGAGCAGCAGGGAAGGGACTCAGCCAAGGACTGGCTGTGAGATGTGCGGCTTTTCAGCTCCCAGGTTCAAATCCAATGAAGTTAATAGAAATCAGATGGCTTTCTTGCCATCTGGCAGCCACTTGGGAGCTTGTGTGCATTCCATAGGTGAATTTTACTGTTAAGTTCAGGATAAATTACTTCATCAGCTCTAAGGACAAGCTGGGAACAGTGAAGAAAACTGAATAAACTGCATCAACCCAGGGCAGTGTGGGAGGAATGAACTAAGTCTTAGAGCTTCCTTTTTTCTTAGTCTTATAGATTCCTTTTTTAACAGAGGAGGACAGACTTTACAACACTGAGGTTTCTTCCTTTGAAATTGAGAAGGTCAGAGCTTTTGGTCAACCCTGTGGTCCTTTCCATGAAACTGATGATTCAGATGCATCAGGGAAACTCACAGGCCTAACCACACATTTTTCTTTGGTTTGAGAAGGCAGGTTTACCTCCCCGTTGAACAACGTTTCATTTTTTTCTTCATGCTCACAGTAAAGATGGATGTGAACTCAGGGGAGAGGTAGAGGTAGTTTTTACAGGATGGCCAGAGCAGGGTGTAAAATCCTACAGTGACTTGTGGCTGTGCAGAGATCCTATAAAAACTGCATTAACGGCGTGCTCTGGCCTCGGAGCACCTCCTGCTTTTCAAAGCAATGCAGTACCTCAGCTGTGGCCATTTCACAGTAGCCCATGGCTTCTTCTACTGCAAGAATACAAGCCTTGTAATGCCTGAAGTGCTCTGCTAATTTGAAAACAGATCCCAAGAAACTGGGGCAGGTCCAGGGCAGCAGGTCAGGAAGGCTCTCTGGACTTTCTGGGTTCATTATCTCAGTGTCATCTTGCTGCTGCAGACCCTGCTCACAGCATGTGTGTGAGAGCAGCTTCTTTCACCCTCTGGGTGTATTTGGAGAGCTGGATCGGGCCACCTGAGCTGGAGCTCCTGGCATGTATTTCTGTGATGTTAGGTTTTTTTTTGGTTTTTTTTGGTTTTTTGTTTGTTTGTTTGTTTGTTTTTTTATTTGCTTTATTCATCTTAGTTTCCTGTTTGTCTCCACTTACCTGTAAACTTGTAACACCTCTTTTTGTTGTTACAAAACCTCATTTTCCATAGGATAACATTCACATTGTTATCTGGCTGAAAATGAAGTACCAAGAGGTTGTTTGGTACCACTGATGACAAGAGAAAGGCTTGGGTGTCTCAGCACAGCATTGGAGGAGCTTTTCTTTCTCCGTGTTGGGTTTATGAATCTCTTTACATTTCACAGGGGTTATAGAGGCAGAATTTGGCTGATGCAGCTGGCATGGTTCTTCCACATGAAATTTTATGGTTGGGAGAAAATTTCTGGGCATTTTCAGTTGGAACTGCATGTCCCAAGCCAAAGCTGGGGCTTCTGCAGTTGTTAAAAAGAAAAAAGAAAAACAAAACAAACAAACGAAAAACAAAACAAAACAAAACAAAACAACCACAAAAAAAACCCCAAAAATCCCCCCCAAAAAAACAAACCAAAACAGAGCTTTTGCATGACATGAAGCAGTAATTCATGGGAAGTGTCCCAGATTAAAAAAAGAAAACAGCACCACCACTACCTCCCAAACTGCTGTCATCCACATTCAGTATTAGCAAATAAAGATTTAATCTTGTGATTGTGTAACTGAGGAAACTGAGGCAGGGAGTGAACAAGAAATCATTGAGAGAGCTCAGAATAAGGGTCTTGAACCTAAGGGTTCAGGGTGGGACTTTTAGTTAGAACTGATTATTTTGGATGTCTCAGTGCAAGACCTCTAATAGAATCTCGTGTGTGGTTTTGGGGGTTTTATTTGTTTGCTGTTTTGGGGTTTTTTTTTTTTGCATCAGTTCTGTCTGTGTACCCCATCTTTTTCCCTTTCTGCACTGCAGGTGTGCACTCCTGTCTGTGAGTGCCTTTTCAGTGCACAATTCCAGGTGCTGTAGAAGTGAATTGTCTGAATAATATATGTATTTGAAAAATTCTTACCTTTCACTCACCTTCTTCCCTGAGTAAGAAAAACTACCTGCGGGGAAATAGCTCCACCTACAAGTACCCTAAAGCTAGAGGCTGATCCAGAGAATCCTACTTAGCTTTTGTCTGCTGTAGTACACAGGTGAGAACGGGCTGCCAAGGACGTGATTTGTGATTTGCTATTTCTAAAATACACAAGCCTTATGCAAGGAGCAGCAGATGTAGCTCCAAACCTGCCAGAATTCGTCTTTCTCCGTGTGAGTGCTGCGTGCTGCTGAAACTGGGTCTCACTTTAAGGAAATAGCAGATGGGACTGTGAGAGGGACAAAGAGAAGTAAAGCCTGGCGTGTTTGGCATGTTAATGTGGGCTCTGGGAGCTCTAAAGGGGCTATCCCAGAGGCGTGTGTTGCTTAGCAGTTTTGGCTTGCCACAGGTAATAAAAGTCTGCACTCGTGAAGAACTAAATGTACAAGTTTATTAAAACACGAGTAGGCTGTTGTCTTTCTCGAGGAAAATTTCTTGTCCTCTTTCATCACACTTTATAGAGCATGTTGAGACACAATGGAGAACACTGCTGTTCTTGTTGGAAGCAGGGAGTGTTCCTGTGAATGGGAGAGCTCCATTTGAATTAATCATGGCTGATTAGGCATCTAATAGGCTCTGCAGCTCTTTAGATCTCAGGTCCACAGCAATAGCTGATGCAAACCTTGTGTGTGCCAGTGAGTAAGAGCGTAGGTGCAGCTCTCTCTACAGGCATGCACAGGGGTTTTGTTTCCATGCCCTTGCAATTTCATAGTTTGACCAGGTTATGTCTCGCAGCTGGCTGCATCATCACTTATTCTTTCCCTCAAAAACGGGGTTAGTCAGCGTTCTCTGGGCTTTTTCTGGGAATTGCAATAAAACTATGGAGTTGTCAGGAGTGCGTGTGTCTAGTAATAATATCAGTAAAATCATCACCCAAAAGGAAAGATTGAAATTCATAGGATTTCTTGTGCGTGTGCTCGCTTTTATAAGCAAAGAATAGATGCATTAAAAAAAATTAACCAGACACTGTTGGGAACGTGCTAATTGAAATCTGTGTTTGCTCTGTGTGTGTATGTATTTGTCTGGGTGATTTTAAGTGATGGGAGAAGAAAACACATGGAACCACTGCTTTGCAGAAGTCTCCCAGAGCCTGTTTCAGACCCAGGCCTGCTTACCAATCTATTCAGCCCCTCCTCGGGGAGTTCCATGAAAGAACTTTTTTCTGCTGGCCATCTCTTTATGCTGCTCCGTGTACTTATTGTGAGGAAGAAAGATCTTGTTGTCTCACATCTAAATATCTATTTCAAAGTGAAGTAAAAAGCATGAGATGTCTTTTTGTTCAGCATTTGTACAGCTCCTGCTCAGCAGGGCTGCTTCTGATTGAGATCCTTGATCTCTATAGCAGTACAGAAAGCCAGTAAAATAAGCTGCTACCTGGGGCAGGCCAAATTCCTGAATCTGACCAATGCAAAAAAACAAAGCTCTACAAATGCCAAATAGACCATCTGTTAATGTGCTGTGCCAAGCTTCTGGAAGACCATCAATGCAACTCGGATTGTAGAACTATCTAAAACATTGAATAGCTAATTGTTTGTGATAGGAAACGTTGAAGTTGTGAGTGAAGCTGTAAAAAATTCCTGCTGTGGAAGTGGCAGTATCTGGGAAGGAGCAATCAGACATGATTGCAGCAGTTCAGCTGGGTGCCCTGACTCCTGGTGATGCTGCTGGGCGAGTCCCAGGGCCAGGCACAGCAGAGGCGGCTGCATTCAGAAATCTGTGCAGACCAGGGTGTTCTACTCAAACGTTCTATTCATGTTCTTGGAGAGAAACTCTCACGAAAGTACCTTTACTGCGGCTCACTCGAACACGGTGAGTCTGCTGTAATGAATCATACACAGGAAGGCACAGATCCTTGATCCCCTCTGAGTACTTGTTTGCATCCTGATGGCTTTTAAGAATGAATAGACTATGAGGTGCTAAAAGCTTAGCCCAGGCTGAGTGGGTGGAGGAAAGGGGATGTTGCTAAATGAACGCTGTGCTATTTATTGCTGAGTGGATGCCTCCCAGATTGTGAAAAACAAGGCTTTTTGTTTTCGTCCTTTTTTTTTTTTTTTTTTTTTTTTTTCATTTTTAATTCGAGGTTGCTTCTGGGAGGTAAGATGCACCAGGATAAATTCCAGCCTGACAGCAGAGAGAAGGTGGCCACAGCACCTGGTTAAAATTGCTGCTCCAATATGTGAGCTGGGACTAGGAATGCTCTAGCCTTGTGCTCTCCATCTGAATGCTCCCCTAGTCCCCTTTTGTGCGATTATAAGCTTAACCCTTTGACGTTTCTGCTGTAATATGTACTATATTTGGATACTTGTTAAGTGTCCCATGTGGATAGAAATGGAAAACCCTTCAGACTGCAGTTTTTTCCCAAATTAAATAACCAAATTAAACAGATGTTGCAGATCCATCCACTGTGGCTTTACCAACTGGGTTGGTTTTTTCCCCTACAGTTTCTGCTCTGATTATGTGACCTTACTTTGATCACTTCTGTCTTGAGGATGGAGATATTTCTCAGCCCTCACTCCAGTGAGAGGCCATGGCTTTGGCCCTGGATCTTCAGGTGGGAGTGTGCCTACCCTAGTTTGCACAACTGTGCTACAAAACCTGCTGGTTTCTGTACTAAAATTAAGTACAGGCCTATGTGTTTGCATAACTGGGGACTGAGAACTGAAGCAAAATGTCCTAGAGAGTGTGTGCTTTTTCCTTTGTAACCCTCTGATGTGTAGGTGCTTTACATTTGTTCATCCACTTTCCTGTATCTGAGTGGGAGTCCTTTTTCAAGGCAAAAAAGGAGAACAAAAATATTTTAGGTTGTGATAGTTGCTCTTGACAGAGGATGGGATCAATTTCTAAAGTCACGAGGTGATCATATGTCTCACAGGGTCACCCCAGAAAAGGGGAGCGACTGTGATGCTTAAATCTGCTTTCAGATATTTTTTCCCCAAGTTTAGGAATTTACATCCAGTTCAGATGGAGCTATAGCAGCTCAAAGAAGAGAGACAGCAGTTTCCTGCACTAAAATTATCCAGTGCTCCTCCCTGAAGCCTGGTAGAAAGTGTCTTTGTGCTGTGGCAACTCTAGGTGTTTGGACTGAGGGCGTGGAAACAAACACCATGGAGTGAGCTTTCTTTTGCTTTCACATTGAGTTGTTTCCTGTGAGTTTTTTAACATGTTCATGGCAGAAACACGTCACCAGGAGACACCTAAATGGAGTCCAGGTTGTATCACTGCTGCTCAGGATGCAGCAGGGTCACCTGGCTGGGCAAGAATGTGTGAGAGCTCTTCTCCCCACTCCTGCAGTCACAGGCATTTGTGCTGTGTGCTCTCATGCTGCAGAACCCTCCTCACTGCAGAGCATCTGTCATCAAGTGTTCAAAATAATTCAAAGCTAAAATGGGAGTGTTCCCTTTCTCTCCTGCCTGAGCCCAGAACAGGCAGCAGAGTCTGTCTTAAAGACTTGCAAGTAAATTGTGCAAGATCTTGGCACTGAAAGCCTGTGGTGTGTGCTGCCACAGCTGGGGAGCTGCTGTAGGAAAGGGTCAGGGGACCCTCTGCAGGTCTGAGAAAGATGCCAATGTAGAAGCCCAACCTATATTGCCAATTTCCTCTCCCCAGTAACTCCTGGGGTGCTGGAGGAGTGTACGTATAGAAGCACTGATCTTCAGATCTGTTTTCCTTATAATGGGTTATGTCAAACCACAAGTCTTCAAATGATGCAGAGAGTAATTTTCCCAAACTGCAGCTTCTGTGTTCCAGCAGGCATCAAGTCGAGGTGAATGGCAAAAAATAAAGCATGTTTAATTTCATGGGGACCACAGCAAGACAGATGGCTGGTGGTGGCTCACTTACTGCAGGCCTGAGAATGCCAGCTTCTGGGTGGAGATGAGAACCGAGAAAGTGCTCAATTAATCTCGCTGGAGGCATGAGCTGCTGGTGCTCCTGCTCACTGCTGAGCTGCTGTGGGAACTCCACTGTGCTTATGAATGTGTGTTGTCTCTGAGGGTGCCTGTAAAAGAGTGATTGTTCTTCATATAAACACCTTCCCTCTCAGGCAAACAAAGCAATTTATGCTCAGACAAGTATTTGCAGTTCTCCCTTTTGTAATTCATTTTTCAAAATGCTGTTGGAGAAGAAATAATGCCATCCACCCACAAAGAAAGGGCAGCAAAGGGTCCCCGATCTCTTCAGGCTAAAAATTGTTTGTTCAAAAGGTTTGGCAGCTGCTTTCAAATATCAACAATCTTGACAAAAGCATGGAATGGGTGATAATTGGTGTGAGGTGTTTGGTTGGGTTTTTTCAGCCTGTTTCCCTTGTACCTCTTGACCTGCCTGTGTGCTGTACCCTGCCCTTACTGTGCACATCTCTAAAAGACGGGGCCCTTGCACATGAACAGCAAATGCTCCGTGGGACAAGTGAGGAGAATGTTTTCTTTTCAGGCAAAGAGAATGCTGCTAGAAGTTGCCTTAGGTCTGTTCCCCTTATACCACTGTAGATGAAATTTTCTGATATTTCCTGGATATGGCACTGGGTGAAGGACTCGCCAGACACCTGTGTTAATTTATTTGGACTGTGTACAGCACTAGACAGCAACACCAGTGTGGTAAGACAGATCCAGAAATCTCATCCCAGATCAGCACAGACTCATCTACACGCTGCTCTCTGCACCACTGCAGTGAACATGTGTTGTCTGAATTCCTGTGTGCAGCTCTGCAGCTAAAGTTCCCCCCAGCACCATCTTGCCTTCTGGTGCACCCATTCTTTCCAAATATCTCATGCATTTAATCCCTTTCTGCTTTTTTTTTTTTTTTTCCTAAATAAAATGAGCAAATTTCCTGCTAATTGTAGCAAAATCTAGCAAGACTCTTCTAAAATTCTCTCTCTCCTTGGCTTTTATTCATGACATTTCTAATTTTTCCACGGGGAACTATTAACTGAGATGGACCTAATTCATTAGGTGCACCCCTTTATATACTTGCAACCCTTTATATACAAGCTACTTCTTAGCACTGCTTGGAAGCACAGGCCTGTTTTGAATGACAGGAGGTTTTGAACTGGGTTTAATACAAGAACAAATTTCAAATGGAGATGGTAAGAGAATATATTCTATGATTTTTGTGCTTCAGAAGCAAAATGGCCACATACAACTTGAAGGTTGTTTGAAGACTCTGCATTATTTTATTTTAGTTTATTCTGTGTTATAACCTCCTGTGAGGAACAGATTGACCAGAGAGTTATGAGACTTGCAGCTGGGATTGGATTCAACTCACTCTGGGTCTTAAAGGTGACAGATACCAACTGCTAAAGTCTCTTCTGGAAGGATTCGTGCTCTCCCACAGGAGATGTGGATGTGGTGTCTCCTTCCAGCTGAGCACAACTGGTGTGAGTTCAGGGCTTTCTAATTCCACTTCACTAAAGACCTTCCTGCTGTGCTACACAGTGAGAGTAGGTGGGTGGCAAGAGCAGAGTGTTCTATCCTGGGTAAATCCCCCTGTGGACCCTGAGCCAGCTGGGAAAAGGCTTCTCCATGGCCAGGTGAGGGGCTGGTTCCTCACAGGGCTGCTGCTCTGCTCAGAGCCAAGGCTTTCCCTTGGAGCTAGGGCAAGCAGGCAAGTTTATGCAGAACCTAAGCATGTATTAGGAGGTGTAGGTCTTTTACAGGGAATTTGCTTTTCATAGTGAATTCTTCTGGTCTTTTCCCTAAGCTGCTGTACTCCCTGGCTTTAGGAAAGGAAGATGTTTCAGACTAATACCCACAAAATAGCCACAGCTATGGTAAAGCTTTGTGTGTCTGAAGCACGGGAATGCTGATTTCTTTCTTCTACCTTAGTACAGAGAGTCAGCCAAGAGGGGAATGAGATACAAAATACGATGATCAAGAAAAGGTGGCTGAAATAGGGAAAATATGCCTGGGCCATAATTCTTTCTATCTCCCCTCCAAATTCTGAAGATTGAAACTGAGACCTCTTGAAGGCAAGAAGGCTTTAACACCAAAACTGAATTCTTAATCTGTGGAGAAGTCTGAGTAAAACTAAGTGTACACAATTACATGTCCAAATCTTTGCTGGAATAAATAATCACAAGCCCACTAACTGATGGTGACCGAATTCAGATTTGTATGCATCTTCCTTCTGCTCCATTTACACATTGCTGAACCTCAGTTTTATCAGATCTGTGACTTCAGAGAAAGAAGTCAAATGATAGAGGGATGGTTCTGTAGAGACTATTAGAGTGCTTCTCTGACTTTCAAAATCAGTCTTACTTTGTAGCATCTATCATTATGCAATGCATTCTTTTCAGCCCTTATAAGCCTTTAAGGGTCTATAAATTACTATACAGGACACAGTAATGTATTGCCTGCACCAGAAGTTACACACTAAACTGCTGATGGAATTTGAGTGGAATTCTCTGTACTGTGTGTGCTATGGAGTGCTGCCTACTATACAATAAATCACTTAATGCTTCTGTTTAGCAACACCTGATTGAGCAATAAGGTGCAAAGCAGCACATGATGAGATCATTTTATGTGTGATTTAAAACCTTCTAAAGCTATAAGACAAACTAGGTATCTTATATTTAGAGTGACCTGAGTCATTCTAAGTAATGCTGAGTACCCACATTCCAGAGCTCTAGTCACGTTGTAAGGTTACTGAATCAGGACTTGTCTGTGGATGCCTTTTGTCTGTTTGACTAATTGCACTGAAGTTAATAACACTTGTTAATAAGATACAACTTCTGGGAATTGGGTCAGATTAGGCCTTGTAGGATGTTTTTGTATCATAACATGTTGTTCCATTAAACATGAACTTGTGCTGATATCTTTCAGTGCTCTAATAGCTGTAATTAGTGGCAGCTCTTCTCCCGTATAAACATCTGCCTTTCCCATGCAGATTTTCTGGTTAGTTCTCCTGTTGATTCCTCCCAGGATGTCTCATGGGAGAGGTGTTCTGCCACTTCTGAGAAAGGCAGGTGTGTCAAAACATGCTGAAGGAGCATCTTTATATTAACACGGTAGGAAAGTGTCTCTGAATATGATGCAAAGGTCAAAACTTTAACTCTTTAGACTTAATGAGCTGAGATGTTTGTAAGCAACCAGAACGTGGTAAAGCCTAGGAGGAGAAAGTGTAGTATAGATGGGATTAGAAGCAATTAAAACATTTGTTCCTATGCATAAATCTTTGCTCTTAAGATTTCAATGCTGCAGTTGCCAGCAGCAGAGTGAGGTAGCACAACTGGCCCTGTCCTGCTCAGCTGTGTGTGCCTGGGTGAGGCACCAGCCACCCTGATGCTCCCCAGACCTCAGGGTGTCCTGGCTCACAGCCCTCCATCCCTCCTTCTATTGGGTGAAGGATCAGGCCTCAGGAGAAGCCAAAATATCTTTTCAGTGCAGAGAGGTTTGTAGTCCTCCTCAAACAAAGAAATGTTTGTGCTAGGGGGTGAAACAGGAAAGTTTTGTGATGTTGTTGTGGCGTGTGTTGGTTCACTTGTGACAGCAGTTACACAACTGTACCCTGCTGAAATGGGTGGTTGGATCTCAGTTTAGCTCCTGTGCCGTTGCATGTTCCAGCTTCTCTTGGTGGAAGGAGGCTTCAGCAGTGGCCACTGCTCAAATTTTGCATTGTCTGCTGCAGGTGTGCTGTAAAACCTGAGGTCAGGTTCTGCTTTCCTGGAGAAGCTCTGTAGCTCAGCTGATGCTCAGAGTGGCTGAGGCCAAAGCTGTTGTGCACAGCACAGTGAGCAGGGAGGTGCAGGTGTCATTGTGACCTTACTTTGATCACTGCTGTGTGTAAGTGCTTTTCGTCAGGCAAATTAATTCCAACACTGACATATAACCCACCACTGAGAAATCACACCCAGTGTTTGCTGAACCTGTAGGTTTTGGGGGACTGCCTCAAACGGAGTAGATTCACTCCTGAAATGAATACTGTTCAGGTCAGATTGTTTAGCTCCTGGCTTCTGCTGGGTAATTTTGACCTGTTTGCAGTGACCAAGAGGTTTGCTCCAGTGTTCTTTTGATAACCAAAGCAAGATGTGTGCACAGTCAGAAGAGGTGGGGAAATTGTGAGGACTATAGAAACTGGTATGGGAGCATATTAAGGGAGGAAGTGGGTGATTTTCTGTTGCAAATGCAGCTTCCTGAGGTTGCCCTGCCTAAGGCAGTGCAAGGGAGGGGGAAAAGTGCTGAACTGGGTTATAATGGCTACTTTGATTATGAACCTGCATTATGCTGACTTAATTCAACATTATTGAGTTCATTCAGGTTCTTACAACATGCAAAGCCTTTGTAGCCACAGGGAAGTGGGGCTTGCCCTGCTGAACTACTGTGGGCAAAGTATTTAAGAGACACAAAGGTCTCTATAAGTTTGTTGTGATGGCTTGTGTACTGTGACATTTGTTTGTTCTCTCCCTTTCCAGATTCTTAGTCTGTAGTTTAATAAACACAACAAATTTACCTTCCTAGCTGTTTCTGATTGAACTTGGTGAAGCAAAATTACTCTCAAGAAGTAGTGCTGCCTTACACAAATCTGGTCTTTCTACTGCATTCATTATTCTCCATTCCCATGTCTTGACCCCTTCAACAAAACATTTTCCTTCATTCCTCCATAGACTGTTCTATCCTGCCTTTCTCCTTAGCAGTTACAGAACAGAAAAAGGTAATATCTTGCCTTAATCTGATCAGGGAGATGGTGAAATTTTTATTAGCCAATTACACAGTCTCTAAAATGTATTAGCATACAGAGAAAAAGAATTGCTCAAGGAGCAGCAAGATCAAGCCTAAAGCTTGAAGTAGTTAGTTAAAAATAAATTGAACAATGGACAGTGAAGGATATGTATCTAGGAAAGGAATTCTTGGCAGTTAGGAAACTCTTTGACAATTGCTGGTTTTTTGCTAAGGGGTAAAATGGAGTTGGTTAAACCAGATGCATTTTTAGGGCCAGGCTGTAAAGCTGGGATCCAGGAATGAAGTTTTCCAGAGTCTAAATGCTACATTCTGGAAGACTGACTTAGAGATTTCTCTTTCTAACTGAGCATGACTTTTTTTCCTCATTTAAATTTTTTTTTCCAAGGAGCGCATCCCCAGTGCTGTGTTACTGCTGCAGTGGGCTGAATACAGAGGGAGGGGGCTGCCCTGGTGGATTGCTACCTTACCTCTCATCCTCCAGCCCTGCTGCAACCCTAAACTGAGAGCTCTCAAAGGGACAGGATGGGAAAGAGTGCTTTATCAACTTCACCATATGCTTGAGACTAATTTTAATGTAACAAAGGCACATCAGCATTTCCAAGATGAAAATATGGAGTAAATTTTCTAACCAAAGTAGCTTGAAGATTAATCAGTACCATGTCCTTGCTATATTTTTACATTTGCAGTTGGTAACATGACAGCAGAAAAGTTACTCAAAAGTTTTTTAAAATGCAGCCTTTTCTGTAGTAATGACAGGAATCCACAGGCAGCAATCACCTCATTTCTCCAGGAGGCTGCTGCAATATTTTGTCTTTTGTGGTTTCTTGGAGAAATGGTAGGATGGGAGGAACTTGAGCCAAATCAAGACTGAAATATCCTTTGAATGGTCATGTACAGCTCAACTGCCACCAAAATAATCAGTCTTCTACTGAAAAAATGTATTTCTGTGCATTTCCCCTGTATCCCAGTGCTGTTTTCTCAATGCCCAGCTCAGGGGCTCTATTTTTTGTCATGATGTAATTTCACAGTCATCTTCCTTGGAGCTGCAACCAGCTGAGTGGAAACAAAACTCTGACCATCTTTTCTAGTGATGGAAGGTGCTGCTAATTTTCTCTAGGATATGACCTCAGGTTTTAAAATCTCTAGGGTAAGAACCAAAGATTCCTTGGTTCTCAAGCCAGAATTGAAGTTGGCACTATCTTTCCCAGTGTGTGACATTTGCAAATGCTTCTTTTGAGGACTGGTCTCAGGCTGTGTCCATGGGCTGGCAGGACCTGCTGGAGGCTGCTGTGGTGGGAATTGGGTGTCCCTCAATCTTTAAACCTCTGCTCAGCTGCCATCAGTGACACCTCCTCTGTCTGTGGGTGACAACATGACTTGGCTTGCTTGTAAACCAGCAGCCCCATCCCTGGGGTGTTGCAGTTTGTTCTCTTTTGCTTCTCCCCCATCTCTCAAGCCAGTATCAGTGTGTGTTTGAGTGTGAGAACAGAGAGTAAAGGCTGAAATCAGGGAACAAACCCAGCTCCACTGTGTACCCAGTGACCAGCCAGGTGCTCACAGTGGACCTGAGTATTTTGGCTGCTCTTCCTGCTTTGTTATTTGAGTCTGGAGTCAGTTTGTGTTTCTACAAACACATCAGTGATCACCTCCTGGGCTTCTTTATGCTGGGAGTATTCCAGGCATTGCTCTCATTAGTGGTGCCTGCCTGGTGGAGGCTGGCTAATGGTGCAGATACTCCTCTGGAAAGTGAGGCTTCCCATTGCCAGGGGAGTGAAAAAGCAGGAGGATTTACAGAACATGCAGCTACTTGAAGGAAAGGTGTGATGAGCTATCACAATTATGCATTATTCTTTAAATGTATTTTACAGCATCTGCTCCTGTCATTCCTAATTCATGATTCAGGCTTGGATGTGCCTTAAGTTGTGATAATTTGAACATAATAAATCTGGGCTTCCTTCTGTTTTCTCTTGATACCCACATGGTGACAATTTTAGGAGATTGGATGTGAGTTGTGTGGCACCTCTGATGTGACACAGGGTACAAGGCAGCTGGTATTAAACACCCATCCTGAAATTCCCATAATACCCTGTTTTCTTCTCACCTCCTGCCTCCATCACTGAAAGGTGCATCAAGAATGAGGAGTGAGGAAGAAAGGAGGAAATGTAACTCTTCTGTTAGTCTTGGGAGTGAATGTGTGTGTGGGGCAGAAAGGATTACAGACTGGGTTATGTTTTCTCTGTTGGCTTATTGCCACTTGACAGGAGGGTTTGTAGCCTTGTGAGATGGCCACTGTTCAGGTGATGAGAGCTGGCTGGATGTGTTTCTGAGAGTGTAAAAGGGAATAATAATGGTCAATATGGGAAAAATTTGAAAGGTTTAAATAACGAATATCCAACTGGCCTTTAATAGAAACTGTGAGCCACATTGATCAGGTCTGATGTGGCCTGGTGGATAGGCAGACATGGTTCACCTCTTTTTCGTATCTCAGAGCTGTTATTTTGGTGGCAAATATACTGTTTGAGGTGCTTTTACTCTTCCCCTGGATCCCACCCACTCCATGATACAAAGATAGCTGTTGACCTAGAGCATCCCTTGCTTCTTATTCAGTTTTTGTGCTGTAGCAGATATTTATCTTTAGGCAGGAAGTGACTGGGTTAGTCCCTGATGAGCTGTCAGATTAGCAGAAGCTGTTTGAGAGAAATCTGATTTACACAGTAGCTGTAAAAGGGAATGGGGACAGAGAAAGGAAGGATGGTCAAAAAAAACCCCAACTCCCTCAGGCATTTGTTGTATGATTGACTCTCTAAACTCTTCACCAGTTTTGTTGCCTTTCTCTGGATACTCTCCAGCACTTCCATGTCTTTCTTGAAGTGAGGAACCCAGAACTGGGCTCTAAGAAACTGACTGCAAGTCACAGAACCCATACATGGATGCCCTTTTAAATCTGCTTCTTACCATTAAGAGAGATGTTTTATCTGGAACTAAGATAAGATAAGTTTTTACTTATCTGAAGCTAAGTTAGAACTCCCAGAAGAGCAACCATTGATCTTTTTCTTATGAGTTTTATTCTGTCACCAGATATAAAAGCATTTCCGGATGCTCCAGACTGGGCTGATGCTGGATCCTGCTACAGCTTCTAAGATCAACTGCTCGTGTTTCAAGGTGGGAATTATTTCACTGTTCCCATCTCCGTTCATCTTGCTTCTCCTCTTTCTGGTGAAGAGATTGGTGCTTCTGGCAGAGCTCTGGAGAGGATTGTATGAAATGAGAATATCTTCTCTCCTGTTAATTCATCTGAAGGTGGTTGGACCCTCTACTTCAAGAAGGTGAAGTTACAGCAACACTGAACTTGGGAAAGACTTGCAGATGAAGAGTGATGGTGGGTGCTTTGGGGACACTTGATGTAGGCTGTCGGGCTGCAGTGCTCTCTGCTGTTGCACTGCAGCTCAGAATATCTATAAAAAAAGAGCTGTTTGAGTTTCAGTCTTCATAGCCTTGAGCATTACCCTGGACAGTACAAATAATACAAAGGAGTTAGTGGAGCTTAAAAGGACAATTATCTGTTGCAAAAACAAACAAAACCATCAGGATGTCAGACAGCTGCATTCCTTTCACACTAAGCCATAAGTCAGGAAAAAGAAAATGATAATTTTCTTTGGAGCAGTGGAGCTGTTTACCCTGCTCACCTTTCCCCATGGCTGCATTTCTGCAGCAATGGTATGGGGCAATTTATTAAACACACACAATTTAACGGAGCTCCCTTTTCTGAGTTAAATGTAGGTGGCCCATCCACCTCAGTCTGAACCCTCCTCTCCATTCCACCTCTTCATGTGTGTTTAAGGGACCTTCTTGCCACTCTGCTAAAGCTGAGTTAATTACCTTGGAGCTTCCCTGAAACAAGGTGCTTCTCCTTGAGGACCTGGAAGTGCTTCTTTTGGCTGCCTCAAAATGTCTGATCACTCTTTATGGGATGTGGAAAGAAAGACTGTCCTGAGGAGAAGCTGGAGAAAACATCTTGAGGACTTTAGAGGTTGCTGGGTGACTGGGATGCTGGAGAGTCCAATATTTGCATTTCCTTCCTCATTGTAACAGAGGAATTTTCAGTAGTCTCTACAGGAACTGTTTCTCTAAAGGCTGTGTTGAGAGTTTTGAAATAAACATTTTGTTTTGGCTACAACCTCTTTATTGCTTTTAATGCAAGGCCTTAAGGGAGGTGGGAGAAATAGCAGTGATGAGATCAGCAGATACAGAGCTGGAGGTTTGGAGCTCTGTCCTGTCCCAGACCCCTGGCCAGATTCTAATTTGTGTAATCCCATATTTACTTCCCCTCTGTGTTTTCAGCTGGTTGGAGCACTCTTTGCTTTCTGGTAACAATCTGCTCTTTATTGCTTTTAAGGTAGAGGAGGAATTTCTGCAAGGGGGAGGCTTGCAAAAGCACTCTAGAAGGAATGTCAGGGCATAGCTGCATACAAACCATTGCTGTAAATAAACAGCTTTTCAACAGATCTCTGCAGGGCAAACCTGACAGTTTTGTACAACATTTGACTGAGCCATTCACTGAACTACTTTGGAGACCAGACTACTTGTTGCCAATGTCTGGTATAAAATTTATCTGCATTTTTATCAGGAATTCTGGATTTATTTGTTCAGGACATGGTTTTCTTCCCCCAGTCTAATTTAGAACAATACAGTTAAAAATAAATTCACTGTTATTAAGATTTTGCATGCCTTTATTGTTCCCATGTTTCACTTTTGGTATAGTAATGAATCTGAAGTACTGAACTTTACAAGGTAGACTTGAGACTGGAAGCAGATGGAGTAAATTCTCTTATTTCTGTCAGTTTGTGGTTTTTTTTTTAAGGGAAAGAGGAATTAATTTCATGCTTTCTGCCACTTAAGCTTCAAACAGTGATAATTTGGAACATATGGTAAGTGTAAGACTCTAGTCCCTTTTGCTGAACTGTTGTAGAGAAAATTATATTAAGATAAATAAGGGTGAATCATATGAAGAATCAAAAAATCAGATTTTTTTTTTTTTTTTAGTTATTCTCCAGGGGAATATGGACTTTTCAAAACCATGGGAATAAATGAAAATATTATTTCTAGGTCTGTGTGATCTCAAAGCAGAAGCAGCCCAGTTGTTATACTGTTCAAGGTTTCTCCTGCTATTCTTGGTCAGTCAAATCCACAGTGATAGATTTGCTCAATTAAGAGTAAATCTATTCCAATAAGTGTAAGCATAGTTTACAATAATGATTTCAATTCAAAGCATCAGAAAAGGGGAGGAAATAAATGTTTTTTGACTCATCAGTCTACCTTATTTTTTTTTAATCTTAGGCTGTTTTTCCCACAAAAGAGAAACTTATTTTCTAAAAGCTATGGTTCCTAGGTATTATGAGATCTTAAATTAAAATATGTTTATAATTCCATTACACAAAACTCAGCATTTATACTGTGAATGGTGCAAAACTGAAAACACTTCAATCTTTTATATGGGAGAGCAATAGTTAAAATTTTAAATGTTGTTCTAAGTCCTCCTTAAATATTTCTGGCTTGGTTATCAGAACACTTATTAATGAAAAATTCTGGAGGAACTGTAAGAAAAAATCAAAATTAGCTTTTGGAATTGAGATTTGCTTTCAGTATTTCAAAACACGTTTGCTAACATCTATTTTTTTTTTTTTTTTTTTTTTTTTTTGTGGTGGAGATATTTTTCCACAAGGAAGAAAAAGAAATAATAGAGGATTTTAACACCAGAGTGCAGTGAAAAGTTTTTTTCTCCAGAGTTAAATGGGCATTCTATGGCTTAGTCTTTGAACCATTTGGGGTTTGAGGGTAACATGGGATTATGTTGTTCTCTAAGGACTCTGAAGTTAGACAGTGACTTTTTAAAGGGGAAGCTGGGACTTGCTGATAATCATGAGACAGAGCTGATCACAAGCTTCAAAATGAAATAATGACATTTGCAATGCTGTGAAATAAGATTTTTTTTTTCTTCTTTGACAGTAGGAGTAAAGTGTGTGATCTGGGCCCAGATGAGATCAAGGACTTTCCAGAATGTAGCACAGCTTTTTATGATTCATAGTCCATGGTAAAGCAATCAGTTTGTTGTAATCTCTCAAAGGGGCAATGCTAAATGACTGAATGAGTTTTCCTCATAGTGACGGTCCTCTAACCCCAAAAGTCAATATGTGAAACAATTGGGTGTTGCAAGCCTCATGCCCCGTGTGTCAGTCTTCCCTCAAGGTTGTGTGTGATGTTTAATCTTGACATCATGCCAAAGATAATGCAAAAAAATCTTATATTAATATGCTCACCTGTAAATGAAAGATTTACAGATTATGAAGTTCAAGGAGTGGTTTAAGAATAATAATGTGGCAGCTCAAGAAATTGAAATACTTCTGGTGTTAGTTTTCCTGTGAGAAATGGATGTGGACACAAGGAAGTGTTCTGTTGTTGGGGGCTGATTCCACTCCTGATATCCAGAGGAGTGTCCCTTCAGTCTCCTGCTGCCTGAAAAACCAGCAGTTATGGGAAGAAACTGGACATAAAGAAATTCTGGGCAGGGACAAGTGCATCACTCATCAAGCAGATCACATTTGAGCCTCTCTTGTGCTCTCTGTATTGAAATTGTTCAATGTATGTCACTTGGTGGGAAGCTGATTCTGGTTCTCTAAGTGGTGTTTCTCTACAGAAAAGGGCACTGTACAAAAGCAACTTTTCTTCTTTGTTTTAAATGGAAGTAAGTGGGAAGCTGCATGTAGGACTCCACTGTTTTCTTTCTCAATATAATTTCTCATTTTGTTCTGAACATCTCATCCTCTGAGAAAAGTATTTCCAGAGAAATAATATCTCTCTCCATCCAGAGTTAAGATGTTATTCCTGTAGCGAGTTTTGAAATTTTTCCATTTGGAGGAGGAAATTCTGTCTTCTGACCAAAAAAAAAAAAAAAACCCCAAAAAAATTATTGGTCTTTCATTGGATCCAGAAGATTCCTTTGAAGAAAAAAAAAATAAAATAAATAAAGGAGCAACTTTTTCACATAAAATTTGCTTTAGAGACCCTGTTTCTTGTTGAGAACATTTGGGAGAAGAAAGATGCAGCTTACCTCAATTATGTGATGAGCAAATTTCTAACAAAGTTTCAAATTCCTCTGTTAAAAATAAACCAATAAATAAGTAGAAATTAGGCCAACTGATAGAAATAATTCAGGAAGAAAACTTTTGACACAGACAAGATTTTACTCAATTCTTAGAGATGCAAAAATGTGCACACTCTTCCTAGTACACAGTTCTGGACAGATGCCCTGTGGTGTTAAGAGCAAACAGATAGAGAAATCCATTCCTAAGGGACACCAGAGTCAGTCCAGCAGTCACTTGGGCCAGTGTTAATGGCTTGCTAAATATCCTGTAAACAATAGTGCTAGTAATTGCTTCGTTGGTAGTTTCTTCATTCCCAGAGTACCAAGTTGTGAAGAACTTCTCTAAATCAGATTTTCTTGTTTAAACGCACTGATAGGATTAACTGTAACAGCTTATTCTATCAGTTGCTGTGAATATTCCATGTGCAGGAGCTGTACTCTGACAGGGAAAGTGAAGCTGTCTGTGCAGGTGCTGCTGGGGTTTAATCTCAGCTGTCAGTTAAGTACCTGAAGGTCGGGTGGATGGGGAGGAGGATTGGAAAAAAGGGGTGAAACCTGTGGGCAATGATTTTTTTATTTAGGTCTGATAGACCTTCAAAAATAAATGATTATTTTAAATACTAAACCAGGCACAAACTTCCTCTCCATTCTTCCAAATTATTAAGTGTGCTCTTGGAAGAGTGATAGAGCCTGACTTTGAAACTGGTCTAAGAGACTCAGTGGCTTTAAATAAAAATTTCAAGTTATATTGAGAAGTGAACATACAAAAATAGAGGGAGTAGAGAACAAGATACAGTTCAGTATGAATATCAAGAAACACCAGTTCAAACAGAACTCTTGGGCTTGATGAGGAAGCACAATTCAATATGCCAGACTACAAATAATTTGATGTTTTGGTTGGTGCCTTGGCTGTTCTGTAGTCACAAGGGAGATGTATGTAGAGAGCTAGCAACAAAGCAAGAGCAAATAGAAAAGTATTTGCATAATAAATATGAGAAATTATCCCAGCTGACAACATTCTAACAAGCTTTCTGACAACCTGAAAATCTAAACCAAACAGCAGTTGTTGGGTAAGCTGCCACTGGTGACAAGGAAACAGGGAACCTTAGGGATAATGGAACACCTTTCTCTTGATGCAGCCTGGCCCAGTTTCTTTGTGTTCACTGATTTTTGCCTATTCAGCCTAGTCAGTAATGTGATGCAGTGCCTCAGTTATTTAGCTTCCACTTGGTTTTGTGATTTCCAGTTGATTTCTGATATTGCAAGTTCTTTGGGTCCTCTGTGTGTGGGTGCACATGTACATAAATCTGACCTACACAGGAAAGCTACTCACTGATAGCTCCACACGTGGGTTCAGTTTGAAAGATGTTTGCATGCAAGAAATCTCTGGTTTGGTCTCAGCCACTGACGGTGGTTAGGAGCAAGGATCAAAATGATGATCAAGAGCTGTTGTGCTTTTGAGATGAATGTAATGGCAAACTTAAGGCTTTGTTTCACTCCCTACTTAAATCAGTGACTCCTTGAGGCCTGAAGGAGTCACTGCCCTGTGCAGACATCCTAACTGAAGATTTTAGTCACATTAGATTTAAAAAAAAAAAAAAAAAGTTCTACCTTTTCCAGATTTTGGGGGATAAAAATTCCTATTAATCAAAACGTGTCTGTGTTCAGTCTGTCGTTTTCAATGGACAGCAGTTTGAACCAGTTCTTTGTTTATTGGAAAATATTTGTGTGCTTTTGGAGGCCACTGAGTCAGAGAGCCATACAGAGCAATTGAAATTACAAGCAAATATTTTCCTCTTTCATGAAGTTAAGTGCCTAATAAATCCCTGTAAACATGAGCTTTGCTAAGTGAGACAGCATCAACAGGCTTTATAAGGCCAGACTTAATTTACTCCACAGCCACTTTCAGAACATCTGGTGGTGAGGGCCAGCCCTGAAGTGAATGTAGACATCACCAATGCTGACTTGGAGGCCACAGCTGGAATTACAGACTCCTGCTGCTCGTGCTGCATCTCCTCCTGCCTCTGCAGCTCCTGGGGCTGGGGAGCAGTAGAGGGGTTGGTGCCTCTGGCACCCATTTCCTCCACGCCTTGAAGGAGTCTGTCTGTAGCTGTGCTCCACGCTGCTCTGGCAGAGCTCATCCTTCCCTCCCGGGGTGCACTGAGTCCAGGCTGGGAGCTGCTGATAGGAAGGGAGCAGCAGAGAAACCCTCCACAGCTATTCCATGGTCAGAGAATGCATAAAGGAGGGTATAAGTGTCCCAGGAGTTCTGAGGGTGTCTGCATAAGGAGGGTGAGTCCTTGAGGCAGTGGGGAGAAACTAGGAACAGAGTGGAAGAGACTGACCATAAATCCAATTGCTTTCAGTTTCTCCAGGATCTTCTTAATCTGGCAGTGCTGTGGGTACCAACTGTCCCCTCCAGAATTCACTGTATCACAAGAGAAAAATGACATAAATTCCATCCTTTTCTTGGGCAGTCAAATTGGATGATTCTCCTACTGAGAAAACTGTGCACTGGCTGTGGGAGCTGGATTGTTTCAGTTATTGTCTGAACCCAAAATACCTGCCTGGTGTAACTCAGTGCTTTAAAGTGTAGGAGAAGTCTGGCTGTGGTGTGGTGCACAGGGATGTACCTGGTGGTGCCAAGGTATGACACATCCCTCCCCTTTCCCCACTGCTTTTCACTCTCTGTCTGCTGCACTTGGTGCTGTGCTTGGCCCCTTCCCCTCCATGATTTGGATTCAGGGCTGTGCCCAGGGTTTTCAAAGCCCACATTCATGAATATGGACCAAGACTGACTACCAAAGAACTTCTTTATGTGGGGGCAGAACTTGGCAAGGTTTTAACTTTACCTTTTGAAAGAAGACCAAAGAAACAGGCAGATAACTACTTTTTTTTTTTTTTTTTTTTTTTTTAATTCAGTGCTCTTACAGTTTGCAGGCTTGGCTTAAAAAGTATATAATTGATAAAAATAAAAAGCGGTAATAAGGAAGATTTTTACACTGGACTCATACAGTGTGTCCAAAATCTTCTGGTTTCATTTCTGGCTGCTTTTAATTTGTTTATCTTGATTAAATTTTCTTCATCTAAGCAGTAAAGACAATGTCCAAGTTGATAAAAATAAATGTAATTGCTGACATCTTTGAAGCGTTGCATGTGGGAGAAAAGTTTCCCTTTTCTTGCTTCTCAGAAAGGTGTTTCCTACAGCTCAGAGCCAAGGCACACTGGATTAGAAAATGCATGCATTTCTACACCCATTTCCAAGCAAAATATTATTAAATCTGGGGAGCTTCTTTACGTCAGTTGGCATTTTTGTCACAATTACAGAATGTACTTTTAGACTGGCTGAAATGTGTACTCAAAAAAAAAAAAAAAAAAGCCAAACAAAAAAAAACCCCAAAAAGCATGCTCTTAAATATGCAGACATGTAGGGAAAGAGCATGGTAATGAATTTGGCTGAGTTTGTTGAGCCTGGGCCAAGTTCTGATCTCAGTTACACTGGCCTCAGCTGAGTTGCTCCGGATTTTCACCAGTTGACTGAAGCCAAACTGTGTTCTTTTGTCCTTTATTATTTATTAATAGTTTAGGGGCAGGAAATGGGGATGAGTTTTAAGGGTAAGGTTTTAAGAGTCCTGTCCTAAATCCATAGTTTCAAAATGCTTCAAAATATGCAACATATATTTTCAGTGGCTGGTTGCCTGCTCTCACAGGTGAGGTGTTCCAATATTCTACATTTTGCACAGAAGTGAAGAAATCCATCATTGTATCTGTATCAGCTGAATGCCATGAAAGCTGTGAAAGCTCTTCCTGAAGATTTATATAATTGCCTCATTATAGAAGCTGGATTAACACATCCCCAGGCAATGTATTCTTCTGTATGTTTAATAGCTTTAATCTTCCCAGCTATGTGCAGTCCTTAGGAACTCTACTTTGAACAGTTTCATCTTTAGAGTACAGTGTTTTTACATAAACTTATCAAATACAGCACATTATTCTACAGTATTTCTGACTTTTTAAGGTAGAGAATCTATAGTATTATATTAGTGTGAGTTTGTGTAAACAACATATTGGGGTTATTATCTCTGGGTTTTTTTGCATGGGTACTTACATAGTGGTAGCAGGAGAAAAATCACTTAAGCCCTTAAGCCTTTATTCATGCAAAAGCATGTTAGAAATATTCTCAGAGATGGCAACTCTCTAACCTGTGCCTTTATATCATTGGCATTGTCCCTGGCATGCTGCTGGTCATGCAGCACTCTCCCAAACAATTCCTTGGCATGGTTCAGGAGTCAGTGCTCTTTGGCACCAATCTCCATAGGTTTGACCAGCCTATTCCAAAAAGGAAATGAGTTAATAGTGCAACTGTGGAAGGCTGCCATGCTTTGTTGTTAAAGAACTACCCCATGTTAGAAGCAAAGCAGGCCTTACATGTTTAATATTAATTATCTTTTTTATACTAGTAAAATAATCAAGAACAACTCTTGTTATGTTGGTGATGTTTCTTAAATAATGACACAGTTTAAAAATCCTCCCACAAACCAAAACAAAAGCAAAAATTCCTGGTACCTCTGTAAGATGTATTGGGTGTACTTGAATTCCTTACTCCAGTTCCAAGTTACTCAGCAAAAATATATTGGGTTCTTCAAGAGTAAATCCATGATGTTAGAGATTACCCTGGTGAAATAGCTTTTCCACAGAATGGATAATAATGATTCTGTACTGCTGTGTAAGCCAGAGGTTGACAAAATTCAGCTGTTGTCAACCACAGCAAATGCTCTTTCCCAAAGATCTTGCAGCCTGAGATTATTAGACAGCTTTGTTGTGAGGGAGAAAACATTGCATATACATATACACTAATACATACATACTGTGTTATATACTATATTCACAATCTCAGCCCATTTCTTTTATTTTGTACACTTTAGTTTGAGAGAGAATAATGTGAGCACTGCAGAACAGTGTTCAAGATTATTACTATGTAATGATTTCATTAGTTGGGTTTTTGGCTGGATTTTTCTGTTTTTATTTGTTCGTGTTTCCTTCTCTCCCTGCGGTTTCTGTTTCCTTATTGTCATTCTTTCACTTCCATATGGTGACTTTGTTTTTTTTGGCAGGCACTACAGCTGGCTTTCTTGGACAAATCAACTGTAAAACAAAAGTTTGAAAATGAGATACATTTGCAAAGCTATTCACCTTTTCAAGTGGTCTGAGGACTGAGTGGAGGAGCTTCAGGGCTGAGAGCCTCTGTTCATAGAATCACAGAATGGTTTGGGTTTGAAGGAACCTTTACAGACCATTTATTCAAACCCCCCTGCAGTGAGCAGGGATGTCTTCAACTATACCAGGTTCCTTGGATCCCTGTCCAGCCTGGACTGGCATGTTCCCAGAGATGGGGCATTGACACCTTTCTGGACAGCCTGTTCCAATATCACCACCCTCATTGTAAAATATTCTTTCTCATATCTAATCTAAATCAACCTTCTTTTAGTTTAAAGCCATTACCACTTGTCCAGTTGTGATTTTTTTTTTTTTTTTTTGGGCAACAGGAACAGTCTCAGCACACATTGAGAGAGTGTGCCTCCTGTCCTATCAGTAGCCTATAAAATACAAAATGATGCAATCTGAAATAATATTGCCATAGTCCTGGTGGCTTGATCAGCCTGTGGCATCTGTCAGGGAGCCCAGCTCAGGGAGCTGAGGTGCAGGCTTGGCTCTGTTTTGGCACAAACCAGGAGAAGCTATTGAGTGTGAGGGATTCTGATTTCTCACCAGGAGCTGTATGGGCTTTGGATCCAATCTGGCAAACTCCTCCCTCAACCCGTGTCCTTGTGGTCAGCCACACCTTGGGGCTGTTCCATGCAGAGGTGAGGCAGTGCAGGGACTAGAGACACCCGGGGACAGCAGGACCACACATCCATCTTTCTCTTGGCACTTGGACAGAGCCCATGTTTAGTTCCCTCTTGCCACACACGTGGTTTGGAGAGTCCTGATGCAACCTTTGGAGTCAGGTGAGACTTGGCTACTGCAGGGTGCCCACTGCAGATGCTGCTGGGGATGAAGCAGAGCACAAGCCCTCGTAGGATGAGTGAAGCCACCTGGCACTGGAGCTGGAAAACACTGGAATGTAGCCAAGTCTACTTTGTCGTTAAGGCATCAGGGCAAAGACATACTTTGTGTTTCTTTCATGTTAGTCCTGGCTCCACGTTCCTCTTGTGGACATCCTCATTTAGGTGTGCTCAGACTTCCTCTGTGCTGTCACAGGACAGGACATGGCTTGTTTGCTGCAGACCTGTTATTTACTCTGCCTGTTTACATAACCTACAGCACTGGTAACAAACTGTGATTGCAGTTACCCTGGAATAAACCTGGAGTCATTCTGGTGCAGCCATTGTTACTTTTCTCCAGAAATTCAAGTTATAAATGGTCCCTTCATCTCCAAGCTGGTATCAAACTGAAGAGACAAGGCAGGGGACTCTTTTCTAACTGAATTCTTTAGGACACTCCAAAACCTCTTAGGGGTAGATCAGCTAACAGAGAGAGAAATTAATGAGAAAAGACAATTTTGTGTAATAAAGATTGGAGGGATGGTGCTTAACATTAAAATGTCTCCAAATTACCTCCAGAATAAAGTAACATCATGTCTAGACTGATCTAACTTGTAAAATTTTGCAAAGGAATGATCCTGTAGCTCCCATTCTAATCTCACTCTTAGATTGCTTTAGACATGAAACTCGGTTGTTACAGTAATCCCCTGGTGTAAATTAAACCAGAATCAAGTCAAGCACTTGAGAGCAGCACCTGTAAAAGAGACTTTCAGCATCTCTTTCTGCCCTCCCTTTCCTTATCCCCACATTACCAGCTGTGAGAGTTCACATTCCAGGCTCTTAGACTATGAGGCTCTGTGCTTTAGGATCATGGATATGTATAGAACTGCATGAAAATTGTGGTGATCTTTCCCACCCAAAGAAAATAGTAGGTTTTTTGGGTTTGTTTTTTTTTTTTTTTTTTTTTTTTTAATATTAACCCTGCCTTCTTCCTGACTATATTATATGACAGGTCTTAAGGAATAAGAAAAAAAAAAAAAAAAAAAAAAAGGGGGAATGCGGATAGTAGTACAAAATTCAGACTGCTGGCTATGTGATTGCATGGAAAATGCCCTGGTGAAAGTTACTGCTGACTGTGCATGGAGCAGTTAAAGGATGTTAATTATAAAACAGTGGAGGCCAATGCTATCACTATACCTGTAAGAAAAAAGCTGATGTAATATTTGTGCAAAGATTTAGTGCAGCCTGTGCAAATCATATTGAGTTGTGGCGGACCTGATCTCTGCACTTCCATGCAGCACCCAGGAAGTGAGAGTTGTCTGAACACCCCTTGGAACATCATGCCCCAGGCTGTGCATCCAAATGTTGTCTACTCACAGCAAATCAATGCTGCCAGGGGGGAAAATCATAGGAGGGTCAGGTTGCATATATTAAGGACTGTGCTCTGGTCTCTGGCTCCTCTTCTCTGTGTATTTTCCACTATTGAACTTGCTTGCATTTATAGTAAACAAATGGAAGTCCTGAGTAGTTTAGGAAATGTGCCCTGGAGCTGGAATTGACCCAAGAGATTATGGGTTTGCTGTGTTGTTTGCCATACTGCCTGAATGTTATCCACTATGATTTCTCTGTCAATACCCCAGACAGTTCTGATAGTAAGTGGACTCTGTGTACACAGAGAAGTCAAGACAAATGCAATCACAGAGGCTTATCTGACCTTTTCAGGCAGCTCTTTAACAGCAGAATTTAAGGACACTGGCAAGATTTGTCTGGTAGCTACTCCTGGTATTACCCGAAGGACATCTAAGTCCAGTCAAAGAGCTGGCATATTCCCACAGTGTAAATGTTCTCTACCCTTTAGTACCACTTTCACCACTTTGGATGGATTAACATAATCTTATTTATGGCTTGAATACATTCTTTCTGCATTTTTTTTGGCCATTAAGTACCAGTTTAAGAGCAGGGATGGTTTTTCCCCTGCGTTATCCATAGCTGATGCTGTGCAGCTTGGCAGGATTTGCTGCTGTATCGTTATGGACTGCAGCACATGAAGCAATATTTGGAGTTCTGGTTCTCTTTGCTTTTGTTGATGATTTGCTCTGTGAATTTTGAACTTTATCTTTGTCTGCTCCTCTTTTTCTGTTCCCTCCTTCACTGATCTTGCTTATTTAAATAAATACATCTTATGGCAGGGAAGGCCTATTGCTGTGGGAGAAATGCTGCCTCTGCTGATAAAAGTAACAAAACCATACTTAAATTGATTTTGGGGGCCAAATTTCACCCAGTGTGTCTATGTGGTGCTTAATGAAAAGAGACTTTGATCTTTTCTGGAGCATTAAGGTTCTACTGAATTAACAATAACAAAGGAGACCAAAGGAACACATGGGAAGGTAATTGCCTTTTGGTTTCACATTTTGCTGGATGCCTGTCCATTTCTTTCATGTTCTGGAAGTTCTTTGCTCTTCTGCTCAGCATTTCCTTTTGATCCCTTTCCAAAGGCACTGATTTCAGCTTTTGACAGTGCCAGCAGTGAGTGGCAATGAGTGAAGTCATTTCCAGGTTACACCTATCAAGCTGAGTCTGCATCTGGGAGCTGAGTGTTATCCACAGGGCATCAGTTCAGGCTGATGGCAGTAAAGCTGCTGCCCAGTGACATTCCAGGAGGAATCAGAGCTGCTTCTGCTGTGCGACACAACTCTTCCCATCACATACCGTGTGCTGTGCCATGGGCATGCTATCAAGGCCTTCACTTTGGGATATAGGGTAACTTTATCTTTCTGCTGCTCCTCTTTCCATGCATTCTCAAAAGCTTCCTGTTCTCATCATGAGAGAGATTCCTGATTTTACAGGATTTGTTTTACTCTGATAATCTGATTCTCAAGTGTATCCTCTGTCCTAGAGGAGACTTCTTGGCTTTGACAAGTTCAGTTCCTGCAAGAACCAGAGTTTTATTGACCAAACTCAGATCTAAATGTTAGAAATAAAGCTGGCAGGCCTGGGCAGTGCCACGTACATGGTAGATCACAGTGACATTAATAGCAATGCATTTTGCAACCACTAGAGTTGAATCACGAACGTTCTTCTCTCTCAGGCTCTCTGTGGAAGAGCCTTGGTTGAATTTGCAGCAATACACATCCTGGAAAAGGGAAGTTTTCTGAATGCTGGCCTCAGGGTAGCTTTATAAATAAACTGTGCTATCTCTGTGATTCCTTGGAATAGAAAGTGTAGTGCCCAGTGTATATATCTGTTCTGACTGAGCTATGTTCCTCTAAATGCCCTCTTGCTGCAGTAGCTGATGCACGATGTTTCTGCCAAATGTGTCTGTTCTCCAGAGCATCTCACAGGTTCATTTCACTTCTGTCTGAAGTTGTTCTGAAGCTCACATCATGATTCCTTGTAAAAATGCTCTTGACACTTGTTTCCAATAAGAGAATACAAAAAAGATGCTCACAAAGGAGAGCACAAAAGGGCAGAACTAGCCTAGCTGGTGGAATCCTGGCTATTCCATTCCTCTTGTTTTTTCAAGTTCCCAGATTAGTTACAGGAGTGATGTCAGTCTCTGACGTGGCTTTTTTTTCCAAAGCATTCTTCTGCCTGCTTCACCAGGCATTTCTGGTCATTCCTCTTCATTCATTGGGGCTGCCACTAAAAATACCAGTTTATAGCATTTGTGTGCCTTTCAAATAGTATTTTTAGCATATGTATTTTTTACAAGTAAATATTTCAAGTTGACTTGCACTGTGTTTCACCCATGAGACTATCTAAATTTTCATGTCACTTCATTAGTCAATTGACATTTCGAAAATTCAAGTTGAGTTGCTGTTTGGCTGGGATGCTGACTTGACATCAGACAGGTTTTCATGGAGCTGTTCCAAAATTTACCAATGCTAAAATGATCATGTTTGATAGAATACTGACAACAGGTGTCCTGTTTTTGCCAGCAATGGTCTCAGACTGGCTGCCAACATACACAGTGCTTGCCAGCATACCACATGTCTTATGCTGGGCTATTTTAAAACTCTGTTCTGTAAAAGAGCTGAGAGGCTTTTAAAATACCTATTAGCCTCTAATGGAAACTGCACATGACAAGAATAAGTGAGGCTGTAAAGCATGGTCGATACAATTTTTGTTATGAGTTGTATGCTGTTCTTTTGTGGGGCAAAATATTACTATTTCCACCCTTTTTAACATTAGTTGGTCAAGTCAGGTATTCCATCCAGTACTTGAACAGATGCTTCAAAGCATGCTGTAAAATCCTATTAAAAAATTATGTGGTATCATTACTAAGAGACACTTTTCTCTGAATTTCCTGGCAGTTAATGCTTGGCTGGTATCCTGGAGCCTGAAGGTAGGTATCTCACATCCTGCTTAGTATCACAGTGAATATTTTTTTCATCTGTGTAATGGTTGAATCCTTCTCTCAGTCCTTCAATGTGTTTCATTGTATCTCAAAGTGCCTGTTTTATTTTATCCTGCGCTGTGTGCTGGGGGAATGTCCCCCCAGTTGGATGGAGGGGATGTGTTTTGTGCAGGCACAAATAATCTCCACCATTTCAGCTCTCCTGACTCATGACTTTGCTTTGTGTCTTGTCCTGTAACAATGGAAGGAAATTAAAAGTGGCCAGATGGAAACTGGCTATGTCACACTTTTGGAAAAAAGGCCACCACTGTGAACATTCATAATACAGAGCTGACTGCAAAACCCTTCTTTAGATCTTGATTCAATGTCAGAGAATCTCATTGTCTAAGGGGAAACTATCCATTTATATGAACTGCTGCAGGAAAAGCACTGAAAAAGCTGGAAAGCAGATATATCTTCTGGCAGTGCCTTCTGTTTCCTAGTAAAGACATGAAGACTGCAGTGACCCTTTTTGAAGTACCACATTTCCACAGAAAATAAATAACTTGAATATATTGTAGATTTTCACCCTAATTAGGATATTTCAGCACACAGAATGGGTCACAATGAGGATAGAAAACAGATTATTGATAACAACAGATGTAATTTACGAGTTTGGTCTGTAATTGTTTTAATGTGTGTTTCTAGAGCAGGTCTAATCAGTTGTCTTTGAACTGAGATTTTTCACACTGTGCAGCTTTAATCAAACTCTCACCTTTCCGTCATCCCTAAATATCTTCTATAACTCACACCACTGAAATGCAGATGAAGAGATGTGTCCTTGATGGTGGAGGAAGAAAAAAAACTTCAAAGACCCAAATCTAGTACAAATTGAGTCAGAGAAAATGTAACTTCCTAATTCTAAGAGTCAGATTTTTGTGTTGAGGTTGGAAGGCCTGAAGTACTGCATCTAATTCTGAGCTTGTATCAGTAGGGAGAAGTGGTGAGCCTGTGTTTTAGAGCAGAGAACCTGAAAAATGCAGTGTTTCTATGTTTCAAGTGGTTTTTATAGGTCAGGCTTTTGTTAATGCCGTTAGGTTTTCTAATCTCATTTCAGCCAAGCATTCATGTTGCAAAGTGTAGTAATGCCAGAGGATTAGCCAAACTGGGGTTAGCACTGCAGCCTAGAGGCATTAACTTCTTCAGTGCCAATGGCAGCAGCAGGAACAGGAGAAATGCCAGTGTGTGCCTGCTGTGAGCTCATGAGAGGCAGTGGTATGTGCAGAACTCTGTGGTGGTTCACAAATGCCAGTGTGGTACTCCACAGAGAACATTAAAGTTAAATCTGGAAAGAAATGTCTTTCTGCTTATTTCTGACTCTTAGCTAGTTGATTTATTTGTTACAGATTTTTTTTTCCTATTCCCAGAATGACTTCTCAGCATTTGAATAAATCTTGTAATATAACTCAGCTTCACAATGAAAAAGGAAACTGTTTATTTCTCTCTACCCAGCCCCATTGGATGTCCGCAGAGGAGTCTTTTAAAGAAACTGGGCACATGCTTTAAGTTTTCAAGTAGCTCAAATAGTAATTGTGCTGTGGGTTATTGTTAGAATTACAATGACAGAGGCTAATTAAAAAGAATGCTGTAGCCTTTTAGGAAGAAAAACAAGTTTAATTGGTAACATCCCACATGTGCTCTGCCAGAGTCTTCCTCTCATCTTTTCCTAACTGGTTTTGATTAATGTAATTTTAACTATAATTTCTCTGGGTAACTTGGCTTCTAAGATTCTTTCTGCCAAATTGCATTATCGTTCTCTGCTTGATGGAACTGTTTACAAGGGTCATTTTCAGAATACTGTTGTGGGAAGGCACTGTATTCTTACTGCTACTTAGTGTTCATTCTCACTAGCAAGCAGATAACCCAAAATTTAAGAAATGTAAAGGAAAGAGGAAAAACAAAAGAGCCTCTTTTCTGTGCATCCTGAAGTGTTTACTCTGCATTTGAGGCAACTACTTACAGAGTAACTGTAAGCACTCTACTTTTGCCTTGGCATAGCCCGTAGATCACCAGTTAAAAGCAAAACTTTGTAATGAGTAGCAAGGTGGATGCAGACACAGGTTGAGCATTTACCTCCCTTTTTCAGCTCCCTCCCATTAGGTGCTTTTGTTCTGATCCTGCAAACCACACTGATCTTTTCCAGGAGACAAGTTCCTCTGGTCCATCCTTCTCTCTGTCACCTCTTTCCTGGGAGCTATCTAAAGTGTGGGAAAAGTCTGTATTAAAGCAGATTTTTGCAGTGCAGAGTATAGGTATGAAAATGTGATGGTACCTGATACTATTTCTAGGGAGACAAGGAAATAAAAGACTAGTGGTACTTTAGTGTGTTAATGTTTTGATTTCTAGAGTTAGAAAGGTCTCAACTCTGCTCTAAAAACTGCAGTTCCTCACTTATAATCGGTGGACTGTGGTTAAAATACAGTTTTCATTTAATTATAATCCACCACAACATCTTCACCTCAGTTGGGCAAACTTGCTTTTGGGGAAACAAATTATCTTGGTTCTGTGACTTAATGAGTTGTAGATGTGGTCTCCTTATTGAAGGTGAAGAATATCCAAATGTGATCCCTCAGCAGCTTGTGACAGATGTCTGTGTTAACAGGATGCAACTTGCCAGGGTTTTAGAAGAAAATCAAGCTTTTCATTTTCTTTGACTTCCAAAACACCCATCAAAGTTTAGGTGGGACATAGATTGAGATCTGGGTTCTGCTAAGCTGGAATTTAGGTCTTGCAGTCCACCAAACAGACAGGTCAGCACGAGACTGACTTTCCAGGTATCTAATGGATATGGAGCACAACTTCTTGGCACATGGTTTTGTTCCTATGCATACAGGTTTTTATATTCTTGTTCCCCTATCATCCAGTATCATCTGGGATTTTGCTAAGAGACCTTTCATGTATTTCTACACCACTGGAACACTACTTGGGACAATAGAGATCAGGCAATGAGAAAGTTTCCGCTGTAGGTTCTTTCTCAGCTCACTGGGGATGTTGTTAGCTTCTCCTCCCCGTGTCTCTAAAAACAGAGAGCCAAAAACAACACTGAGTCACTCCAAGCTTGCTCTTCCCCAAAGCACAAGCAATGTTCCCCACCCCACCCACATCCAGGGATGTATTGCTGCACAGAGCTCTGAGAAGGGGTGCAGGCTGTTTGCTGAGTCCAGTTCTGATGATCCTTGCATATAAGGTTATTTTAGCTGCATTTTACATTATTCTTTTCAGCTGTGGCACAGCATCTCTACAGGTGCTCCATCCTGCATTGCATAAGGAAGGGATTGAAAGTGATGGGGTTGTCAAGATCTGGTGTTCAGACTGATTTGGCTCATGTTTGCCTGGATTGAGGAGCCCTTGCACCAGCAGCCTGGTTGGCTGGGTGCTGTGAGCAGCTGTGGTGCATTCAGGGCCACGTTCCACCTTCAGAAGGATGTTTCTGGAGTGCCTCACTGAGCACAGCTGGGCTGTTTGCTGTCTGGTTGCCTTCCTTTAGATGTACACGTAGAGAAGATTTGAAAGGAACCTCGTGTCATTGAAAGCAAAAATTGCTACCCACAGAAATCTGAATGTTTTGTGGACTGTTTTTTCCCCTCACTCAGAATATTTTCAGCCTGGAGTATGGTGCATGGTGCATAAAGTTGCGCTGTCCAATTCATGTATGTGGCATGGGAAGAGAGATGGGCTTGGAATGGGCCAAGGAGAAGGAGCAGACTGGGAAATGTCCCCTGCTTGGCCAAGGCACTTCAGCAGGGGACATTTACTGCTGAGGACAGCTGGGCCTGTGCCTATCCCCATGTATTCAGGGCATACTTCAGCTGCCCCCAGCCCCCTGGAAGTCCTGCAGTCCTACCAAGTGGCTGTTCTACTTTGATTCAGTGTTCAGTGGCACATGATTTATGAGCTGTGCTCTGTGATTTATGATCTGTATGCCTGGCAAAGAAAGCAGGATCAGGCACTTGGCTATTGTGCAAACAGGGATGACACATAATATCCAAAGAACACAGGAAAGATAAAATTACGCAGATTGTTGAAATATTCTCCTCAACTGTGCTGCTCATGGGGATGAGTAAAATAAGAATAAGGGTTGTTAGGATTTGTGTGCAAGTTGGCTTTTTAAACTCCATTTTCATCCTTCATTGCCTAGATCAGCCCAGCCAGAAATACTGGATTCTTTGGTGTAATTTGCAATTCTGAATTTGGATATCAGAAATTTGGGTGTAAAACCATTCTTTGGATTTCTACCAACTAATGGAATTGTTTTGTAATTTCACTTCCCAAGATCCAAATAAAATTTGCTTTCCTGACACACTACAAAACTTGGGCTTCTGACTTGCTGGACATTTTTTTACTTTATTAACATTTTCCTGAATGTTTATTTGAAGAATGGCCTTTTTCATTGAGTACTTGTTAAACCTCATCAGTGGAGATTTGGCCATGAATTATGTGAGAGGAACTAAGCTGGGGTGGGAAGAATTACAGACTTGGGGTGTGTGCTGTCCTGTGACAACAGTACAAATTCAAAGTGATTTCACTGAAACCTGTGGTGTGATTGAGAGTAGAATCCAATCTCTTTAGTTTCATCAAAGAGAATACCAAGTGATTATAATCAATATAATCCTGGACTGAGTTCAATCATACTTGATCGGTGTTTTTGCTGCTGAGCAGTGTGGAAATCGCTGTCCTTTGTTTAACCTTTCGTTTGAATAAGAAGTTCCTCTTTATTTCTAAGTAAGGGTTTCTGCTGAAGCAAAGCACTTTTTAGGTTTTTTTAAAGCAATTACTCTGCTGTGAAAGTGAAATACTTTCCTTTAAATACCAGAGTGTGTATGTGTGTGCAAGGAGGAAGGTCAGCATTGAAGAATGCCTTACAGAGCTGAAGGCAGGGAGGCACAAAGACACAGAGTGCTAAGAAAGATTTTGAGGAACTCAAGAACTTGGGGGAATGTCAGAAGAGCTACTAAATCCTAAAGCCTAAACAAAGATCTGAGATATGCAGGCCTAGATTTTTTCAAAGGATCTAGCTCACTTCACATTTAAGAAAGGCAAAATACCTAAGTATCCTTGAGGTTGTGGGCAGACCTGGCACAATGCTCTCTAGGTTATAGGTGGAGCTGGAAACAGTAATGGGAGCAGGATCAGACTGTTCTTGTAACGAGAGACACGACAAATGCCTGGAGTTGAGACTGAAGGAGGAGACCTGAGGCTGAGGGCACTAATGGCTGTTCTCACAAAGCTCCCCTCCCATTATCTGCTATCAGCACCTGCTGCTCCAGGTGCCTTATGCCCTCCCTCAGACAGCCCTGTGGATTTCTTGGGCTGTAGCACAGGGAAAACAAATGCTCAGAGCATGAAACTTTTACCTGGCCTTGCCTGTTGTCCTTGCAATTACGCCTACGTCTGGCTTCCTATCCCAAGATCACACAAACAATCTTTTTGTGGGACTACTCTCAAGTTTCCCCCAGTGCCAGCAATCCTTGCTGACTGAGAGACCCCACCCTTTATTTTTTTTTCCACCACACATGCAAAACAAAAACAGTGAAAGTGAAGACAGCAGAATACTGTCTGCCCTTAATGGTAAAGACAAAAATCACTTTGCTACTGTGTGTTAATACTGATGTCACCAAGATGTGTGACATGGCCTGAATCAAACATCAGAAATAGAAACAAATTGGAATGAATAGCCTTTTTGATGTAAACAAAAAGGGGGCAGGATGTTTTGCTATTGCCTGCAAAGAAGTGGTAGAGAGGGTAATTCAGTGGCCCTTTATCACAGGGACTCTGTTAGAGGGCAGTGGGCAGATGTTGAGTAGCAGGAGGGCTGGGGCAGACTTGGGAAATGAGGTGGGTGCCTGGCCCCTGTGAGACACCAGAGCAGCAGGAACTGGCTGCTGCTGCCTAGCAGAGAGGTGAGTCTGACAGTAATGCACTGCCTCCATGGAACACTGAAACTTCAGCGCTCCATCGCTGCCCTGCCAGCATGGCCGCGGTGTCTCTCATCATCCTCACCCTCTAAATTTGGAAAGAAGGCTGAATTTTTTCATGGCGCCCATGAAGGGTCACTGACCTGAGGTTTTCGTCTCTGCTGTGTCATTGACTGGCATTTGGCTGGTAACACTGATTCTATTAAAGGCATAGTTAAGAAAGTGCATCAAACACTTTAAGACAGCAACTTAAAATTTTCCATTTGCTCTCCAGCAGATGACTAAGTATTGAATAAAATAAAAGGTGTGAAAATACCCACATTGCTTAAAAGTGCTTTTTTTTTTTTTTAATTTGTGTACAAAAATCCACTCCCTTTACCCTCACTCACTATTTCTCTCTTGCCAGATAGAACATGAACGTTTTACCCCAGGTTTAAAAAATCCAAAACTCTAAACTTGGAGAGACTGTCCTGGATTTTGGGAACATGAAAGATAATTAACTCTTCAGGAACTAGCACTTCTCTCCCACAGGCTTCCTTGGGTGTATTGAGAACAGCATATATTAAACCAAGATTTGTGGTGACAGTATTTTACACTTGTGTAATTATCTTGCCAGAGGCAAAGGATATTCTGGGAAATCAGCCAGGAGAAAGTCAAAGTAAGCAGGGCAAGTGGTATAAACGTAAGAGAAGGGTGGGATGCTTGGATGTGGAAACAGTTGGCCTGGGATTGCGTTCAAACTTTGTGGCAGCCTCAGAAAAGGAAGATTTGAATGAAGGCATATATATGTGTTAGGACTATGTATTATCTATCCTAAAACTTTAAGAAGCTTGAGGGGACAAAAAGGGATTAAAATGTAGCTCTTGGACCATAAAGGCAGTTGGATCAACGCTGGTACATAGACCATCAATGTCCAAGCAAGAAGAACCTGGCTCTCTTCGACACTGCTCACATGACAGAGAATAGCAAGCCAAAGTGCTATAAAGAAACGAGGAGGGAACACACGTTCCAAAGCAGCCAGGATTTCCAATTTACTTGTCAGTGTTGCTTTATTTCTGCTTTCTGTGCTAGAATAGAATGAAAGAGGCAGAACTTGTGGCTCTGGCCAAGTGTCCTGTCTTCACTGAACTTTATTACTTTTTTCACACATGGACAGGAGATCCAGATCCAACATGGATGAGATTATCTCCAAGCATGTAAGTGTGTCAATTAGCAAGCTGAGTGCACAACAAAAGGTTGGAAAAGAAATAGGTTTAATTGTTTTAGTGTGTATAAGTGTGGATGTTGGAAGGACCATGCATCTCTGCTAAACAGAATGCCAGAAGATAAATTTTCTCACAGAGAGAACCAGGCATATGGAGAGAGAGTTGGTCTGCAAAGTCTGCTGTTGGAGAAAGCAGCTGGAGGAGAAGTTTCAAGGAATAGGAAAGAGAACAAATTAATGGAATCTGTACGTTCCAGGCATAGCATTCCCAAATAGGAAAAAATATTGGTTTTAAATGGAAAAAAAAAAAAAAAAAAAAGGAAAAGACAGGTATTTGGTGAAATAGGGCCTTATGTGTTTCTCCAAAACCACCAAACAACTTCAGCTCTAGTTCCTTCTCATGCCAACTATGTTGAGGCAAGAACATTGTGGTGTTTGAATGCTCTCTCCTTGAAGATCTGTGTGCTGCTGAGGCTTCATGTCTGCTCATGTCCAGTATCTGTTGGTTGAGTTGAAGCCCTTTTGCACAGAGCTCAGGATGGGGCTGGAACATTCTGCAGCCCAGGGCACAGTCCCCAGGTAAGGCAGTCCCCAGATCAGATAAGGGGTTTGCCTAGATGTCAAGTTTGTGCCCTTAGCACTTCACCCAGCATGGCCTCTTGGTTCTGCATCCAAATGGTTAAAGTCTAAAGAGTAAAAGTCCAGCTTCCCACATACTGTAAAAGAATTCCTGTTCCCACCTTCCTTGCTTTCCCTTCCAGCCTTCCCCTTCCATCATGGCATGGGCTGAAGCAGTACCCATTTAATGTCACAGCTCCACCCTCACCAAAGCCGCAAGGAAATGTCAGTGCTGGCTCCTGCCTCAGCCGCTCTCTGGGGTGTTTTGGGGAATATGCTGGGTCTGAGCCTGCAAAACTGCAGCCTGATCTCTGTCTGCTGTTATTCAGCTTCTTTTTACTTGATGCCACTGGTGCCAGACCCTGAAAGTACAGCCAGTGCCCAGGGCTGGATTGTCAGGGGTTGCAGCCACCTCTGTGGTTGCTGCTGCTCAAGTGCAGTTCCTGATGAAAGTTGTTCCTTTTTTGATGTGTCCTGGGCTAATGAAGTGAGCACACTGACTGGGCAGGGCTTCGAGAGCTGAAGGAACCCAGGTGCTGCTTTCTTTCTTTGCCCCATTTGCTCTGCATGAATAGTGGGATGTATGAAAAGTGTAAAATCTCTCCAAAAGGAGGCTTCGTCCCTGTGACTTATTCAAACAAGCAAGGTACAAATGAGAAATAAAAAAAGAGGAAAGAAACCACAGCTGTGTTACTCCCCATGCTCTCTCAACCTTCTTAAGAGATGTGTTTCTCCTGCTCTTTAGTCTGAGTTGATTGTAAAGTTAAATCTCAATTTGCTGTGGAATAACCTTCATTACATTTTTCTCCCTAAAAAGAAGAGATGATTGCAAAGGACAGTTTTATGAACAATCAGTTCTAAAATTAACACAGGAGGATGAAATGAATTTCCCTGTGTTTAAAGTGAATGCATGAAATTTGTCAACCTTAAAGGTTGTACTACAGTGGGAGTATTGCCCAACCTTTAAAAGTGTTACAGTAAAACGAGGGCTGTCTGCTCATCCATACCATGCAACTTATCCAAGTATTAATAAAGTGGAAATATTGTAAACTGGAACATTGATTTCAGCTGCTGAGTAGATTCTTTCCCAATCCATGTCTTCCAGCCTTGCCATGCAACTAACCTCTGACATGGATTGACAATCTCTGCTTTCGGTGGTGTGGACAGATGCAGGACACATTTCTAACATTTCTGATATTTCCTTTGCTTCTGACTTTGCTTGTTCATTCTTCAGAGGACAGATCTCTCCAATCAACAGTTGTCATTCATATGTAGTGCATACGAATGTAGGGAGAATGTTTAAGCATTCAAGATGTTTTGTAGATGTTCATGTTAATTTTGTATGTACACCTCTGACAAGGTGGATTAATTTTTCCACACTCTTTTTAATTTTTTTTGTTTGGTTTTTTTTTTGCTTATAGTGGCTGATTGTGCATGTGGAAGTATTTTGGGATGCATGAAGGGAAACATGATCTCCTTGCATAAGAAAAAAAAGCTGTGAGACAATCTGGATTAAAGAAAGGGAAAACACTAGAATTACATCCTCTGCCTGTGACACACAGAGTTCCTCTTTGTTTTGATCCACATTACACCTTTCCTTGGTAACAGGAAGTAGGTCATCAAAATAAGAGCAGATGCAACTGGGACACTCCGGAATTTTCTAAATCCTTTTCAGCTGGGCATAGCATATGTGTCACTGATGATATCAGATCATCTGATTTCTCCTGGGAATACATAATGATTATTATGATCCTTTTATTTCACCTGTTACTCAGCTTTAATATGTTGACTACAAAGGGCTCTCCAGGACACCGTGGTAGAAATTAAGTTATGTTTGGGAGCTCACTGTTCTTAGTGAGTTCTTAAAGATAATTTTTCTGTCCAGCTCACTGATTCCTTAAAGGCTCTGAGGGGCAGTTTGAGTCTCTCAGCATAGACACAAGGCTGGTAGGAAAGTACATAAAACCCTTCCACCCTACCATGCATACACAACAGCAGCAGTGGAAGGATAACTCTTTTCAGGAGTATTTTAAATCTGATCTTAAAGTTACTTTAGGATTTTCTCTCCTTGTTGCACATTTAGTATAATTGTCCATGCTAGAAAATCCTTGCCTACAACCTCTCATATACTGTTATTAAACGTATTTTTCTGAAGCCATGTGACTTAGATCTTTGTGTTAGGCCTCATTCTCCTGCTAGGAACCCTTGGTATATTCCAGCTCTGCTGGACAGAGAAATATCAGTTTGTTGTCTTTGTACTTGCGTCAGAGAAAAGCAGCTCTGAGAAACAAAGAAGGAAAGGCAAGTCTGTGGCATCTCTGAAAAGGTGTCAGAGAAGCCACATGAGAAGATCTTGTGAGAGATACCAGAGCAGCTATGTGTCATAAATGATTAAGTGACACCAAGTGATCTGCCATCAGGATGGCACAGAAAGCTGTGCATGACCTGTTCCAGAGGTCATGGAAGCACCGCCAGACTCTTGAAAATGTTTGATTTCTTGGATAGCCTGAGTTTAGATTTCGGTTGCCTTCTGAAAAGATTGCAATTCTGCATAGATTCTTTGTAAGGCTGATTTTTGGGTAAGGCAATGGTACGCAGAGACTGAAAGACAATTTAAGCTGATTAGTTATAGACTTTTTTGTGTGTTTTATTGTGGCTTGGACAGATTTCTGTATAATATGAACACTGCTTAGGATATTTTTGTTTTGCCTTTTTTTTTAACCTCTAGTTGCTAGTTCATAGGTCCTCAGAGAGCTACTTAACAAGCTGGAAAAAAACCATCAAACTGAAACAAAAAAAAAAGTGGAAAAGTTTCACACATCCTTGATGTATAATGGAGTAATATTTCAGTTGCAATACAAATGATTTATTTACCATTGAGTCATTCTGTACTGATAATAAAAGCACATTTCCTCTTGGAACAACCAGTTACTGTTTTCAGATCAAACCCATTCATTCATAGAGTTTTTCTTCTTGCCGGTGTCTCATGTGTGAGCATCACTGGTGCCAAATGCAATCAATATGAATTCTGCTTTTGATCACACTGGTATCAGCCTCACCCAGAGGACAGCTTGGCTTTTAGACCTTGTCAAATTTTAAGAAAAATAATATTGACTCATGTTATTTCAAAATCATTGTTTATAGCCAGCAGATTTTAAATCAAAACAGTCAGGCACGTTTTCATTTTACACTCATTGTTAAATAAGCCGTGGAAAAGGTTTCTCTTTGCAGAACTACCTTCCCTCCTCCAAGATTATTACATTTCACGTGTTCTAGTTCATCACAAGATTGTGCTATTGTTCTCTTCAAAGTTTCCTGGGCCATTAATCTCTCTCTTTTGTTTCCATTTGGCCTCAAGATAGGTCAGCTGGAAATTGCATTGCTGGAGAATATTCTGGTCTTCAGAACACAAAGAAAAAGGAGCAAGTAGAGCCTCCAAATACTGTTGGTTCTTTATTCAGAGTGTACAACTAAGCAAGCTCATAAAGGCTGTGCTACTAAATCCTTTATCTCCTCAAAGCCAGTGGAATATACTGGGCACCAGGCACCATGTTGAACAACAGCTCCTATTCTCTTGTTTAAAAAGTGAGTCTTTTCACATCCTATTTCCATGCTTCTCTATTTTTTCTCTGCTGCCTTTAACTATCCACCAGGGCCCACTATATTGGACATGACAGTTCAAAATGCATATTTAAGGGCTGGTGACACACACAGAGCCACGCTGAGGCCACAAAGGAGCAGTCACAGCAGTGGGGCCGTGCGAGGCGCGCTGGTGCTGCGCGTCCATCAGTCTTTCCATCGTGACTCCTCCTCGCTCCCAGAGGATTTATAGGCACATTTTTGAGAGGACTCCAGTAACTAAAATAAAGTTGTATTTGTCTCCACAGCCACATATTGGCTATTTGGAGAAAAGAAAGAAAAAAAAAAATAATAATGGAAACCCCATTGAACTCGCGCTGTAGGGGCTCTACGAATGGCTTTTCAAAGCCTTGCCTTAAAGCATGTGATTTTTACCTATTTTTATGTCTGTGTTTACTTTTCTGACTGCCATGTGGAACAAATTACAGTGTTTCAAGCAAGGGCATGTGCTCCTTAGGACAGGAAAAGTTAATTTGGCTACTTCGTGAATAAGTATGTCACACAGTCTCCCATTGTTCAGTTTTCTTTCCTGACATCCCCTATGATCTCAGCTTCAAGGCACCAGGTGGTGATTCTCTGGGGCAGAATTTGTGTTGGGTAGAGAGGCAGGAGTATGTTGTGAGATGAATCCAGGCCAAGGGGTGCAGATGATACAAGGGGCTGCCCTTATGAGGACAGCTGAGTAGCACCTTGCTAGGCTGGAGCCTGTGCCAGCTCTTGCCCCCAGAGGTCTTCCTTGTCACTAGGAAAGTTATTTGAGCCCAGTTTTTGTGGATGGACATTGACAGTGTGTTCCTCACTTTATTGACTGGTCAGTTCCAGGCTCTGGCGTGGCAGCTGCAGCCCCAAGCTGAGGAGCTGTAATTTTTACATTTTTACATTTTGAGCACTCCATCCAGAAGAACTCTGGCTGGAAGCTGGGTGAGCTGTGCCCACATCCTGGGCTGGCTCGGGGATGGATTTCCATGTTACAGCAGGGCTGTGCCTGTGCTCATAAAGCCCTTCCCTCAGCAGGGGCTGTGGCATGTTTGCAGCTGGATTTCAGTTGCCAGGGAATGAAGGGGCCCTGTGAAAAGGACATCAGCAGGGGACAAATGCTTTTACTTGCCTGTTCACTGATGTGGTCTAGGGAGAAAGGACACAGCATCTCTTTTGGAGTTCATGAGTGGAAGGAAGATCTGGCTGGAGGACAGTCCCAAAATCTTGATTGCCCAAAAGGTGCTGGGCTCCAGGCATTCCCTGCAGACAGGTCTCCTGAGAAAAGGGTTCATGGGACCCATTTCTTCTGTTTGTGCACCAGGTGACCAGGCTTGATTCACAGAAGCAACTTTGCCCCCTCAGCATAACAATACTCTGATTTTTTTTTCAGGAAAAAAGTCTCCCACTTATTTATGGATGAAGATAACAGAAAGCTTATGGTGAACACTACAGAAAGCTCATGTTTTCCATATCTAGTGCAGCAAGTGTGTATCTGAAGGCAGTATTCACTGGGACTGCATTGGTAGTGGTCCCAGCATCCCAGCACTGTTCTCTGGCATCTGGAAAGGGGAACTGCTGAAGTATGTGGGACAAACATGACCTCTTGAGTCTGGAAGCCTAATGAGGAAAACTTGGGACTGCTAGAGCTAAGGGTCATTTCGTGTTCACTTTGCATCACAGGCCTGGGATTTGGGAGACTGAAGTATAATGTACAGACTATGGTGATGGGCTTGTGTAATTAAATTTTGTTAAAAAAAACCCAAGAAAATAGCTCATGTATCTATATATTTACATCTATAACCTTATATATATATATATATATACATACATAAATATTTCCTCTTTCACCTTAAGCTTTATTTACATACTGTTCTCTAAGGAACAGAATAGTTTTCTGCAGACCGGGAACTCTTGCTCCTGGGCTCAAAGCTCCTCTTACCTAGGGAAAAAAAGGATGACTGATGAGCTCTTTTAATTTTAGTAGTTATGTCCAGAATGCCAAGAAATATACTTGTGGGTGAGGCCTAATGCATCTTCCCTGGGTGCAGCCTTGGGCTACAGCCTCCTGTTACATCATCCCCTAGCACCAGGCATGGCCTCTGCTGTGGAGAGCTTGTGTGTGGATTTCAATCTGTTCCAGGTCACACATGTACCCCTCCCACATGGCTGTGCATTCAGGGTTGAGCTTGGTGTTAAATGCATGAAATTCAGGCAAATGTGCACTGGTGGAATTCATCTGGACTGCCCAGAGCAAGTGGAGGTTGAAGCTGCAGACTATGACTAAAAGTGGCTGCAGCCAATGGAAAGGGGTGAATCTAAGATGTTATCCTTCATTTTCCTGCTTGCTGCCTTTCATAAAGCTGGCAAGATCATAAGGATAACTCCAAATTTAAACCAGAAACTCCTTATCTTAGAAGGAAAATAACAGAACACTTAGGCGAGATTGCACATCTCCTTTGCTTTTCTGTGAACTCCTTCTACTGCAAGGTTTGATTTATGATCTATTCAGAAATCCTCATTTGAGTCCTAATCTAGCACTTAACCATGCAGGACTTATTTGTTCAGAGCTCTTTCTAGGAAGGATCAGTCTCATTTAGCCTCCAAAAATCTTTCTTTGTTAGCAAAATACTCAAGTCATCTGGATTTCAGCTGTTGGCTCTTTTTTCCCCCCCAAATTCTTGGAGACATGGCCATTTCCAGAAAATCTGAGTGCATTGGCTGTACAGAGAGCCCTTTGTGCTGCCCAGTCAAAGAGAAACCATGTGAAACAAAACACAGCCTGGGGAAAGCAGAATCTGATGCACACTGGTGTTTGCAAACTTGCTCTTGGTCTGCTGGAGCAGATGCAGCCCATAAATCAGCTAATGATGAGTTAGGATCAGCTCACTAACACATTTGGAAGTAAAATACTTGTATTTTGAAAGGGTAGTGAGGTTTGGTTGTGACTGACAGTACAGCTAATCATTTTTTGGTTGTTGGGGTTTTTGCTTTTGTTTCTGGGGTGTCCCATTTGAACTGGCAATCTGCATCTGTGAGTTTGTGACTGATTGCTGTGTGCTTAGAGCTCCAAAGAAACGGGGAAGGAAATGTAAAACTAAAGAAGAGATAAGCAGCATCAGCACCTTGTGTACAATAACTAGTTTAAATGGCTGCAAAGAAGAAACTTCTTAGCTTTAGTATTTTGGTTTGGTTAAACTGAAAAGCAAGAAATGATGCTGCAGCCAGGAGGGCCCTTTTCAATAGTGAGGTGCAGAAATTTTGGCATGCTCTCTGGAAAGGTCATTTGGGTCTAAAATTGGTCTGAGGCACTGTTTGCTTTCCTTTGCAGACAACCTCTGAGAAACAAGTGCTGTGAGTAGAAGGAAGCTCCTATGATGGATGTGGTTATCAAAGCCAACAGTGGGATGGTTGACTCAGTGTGGTTGAGTAGGAAGCAAAAATAGAGCAAAATGCAAGGTTTGATTTAATTTAGGAAAGATCTTTTGTCTTGTACAGCAATGAAATTTGGTGGATATGGAAGGTGCAAAACAACAGGATAGAAAAGCAATTTCATCATGGAGCTCTGAGTCTTCTGGTGTGCTGCTGCTTTCATGTGGAATAGGCTCTCTTTTGGGGCCTCTTCAGTTAATTAATGGCATTCAGAACTAAGTCTGCAAAAAAGCTACAGCCAACAAAATAGATCTGTCCAGACTGTTTTCCTGGAATGTCCCTAAACAAAAGTTAGTTCCCTGGAGGGAAATGCCTTAGTGCCCTGTTGCTCGGAAATCATCAGATTTCAGGCCTTTTTGAAAATCTGTAATTGTAACAAAATTATTCTTTCCAAAAGATACTTGGGTTGTTTTCCACCCTGCTCAATGAGATCCATATTCCATGGCACTGACTGTAAGTGAGTGGTTTAAAGATAAAGGCATGTTATGTCATGAATGTGTTTCTACTTTGACATGGGGAGACACCAGCCAATTAAATTCTGAAATTATTGACTTTTTATTTATTTCCTTATTAAAAAAAAAAAAATAATCTCTTAATCCTTCAGGGGAAATGGCATTTTTAACCCTAGTTTGGTTATTACTGAAGTAGGAAAGTAAGTTAGGAACAGAAATTATGTTTTATTTTCAACTGAGATTTCTGAGAGTCTTAAGGTACTCTCACTTTATTCATAACTTAGCGACAATTTTAATTCATTTAATAAGGTGTTTAAATTATTTGCAAAGAAGTGTGAACAGTTCTTGAACTGAGATGGTGTAGTATGTATTGCTGTGTATGCATGAATGTCTGGCTCTTAATGTTCCCAAGGATGTTGTGCATCCTACCCCAGCCTCTGGAACTGGGATGGAGATTCCAGATTATTACTCACAGTGCTCCTTGCTTTACAAGTTGCTGTCACTGTCACCTGAGAGAGAGGAAATGGAAAGCAAAGGTGTAACTCATCCAGGAGTGGAGAGGAAAGGAAGACTTCGTCCCTCCTCTGTGAACCCCAGGATATCATCAAAGACTTTTCTAGAATGAAGGTCTTGCAGTGATTTTAAATTCTGCTACAAGACACCTACGTACTGCTCTCGGTAGGTTGCTGTGGGATGGGAGTACTGTGAACCCCTGGGTAGTTGTACTGGTCAGTTGTTGTGAGACCTTAATCCAGAGGAGCAAGGATATAAGCTGGAGGTAATAAAAAAAGTAGGATTGAATCCCCTATTTCTCTTTGAAAAGTGGAACTTTTATATATTTGGTTTTCCTATTCCCCTTTGCCCTCATAGCTCCAGCCTTGCTAAGGCACCCTCAGGATGAGGACAGTTCCCTACTCTGGGTTCAGTTCAGCTCCAAGTCCCAAATGAATTGGCTTTTTTCCATTCCTTCTATTCTGAATCAATTACAAATACTCCAAGTGATCACTTAATCAGAGGCTCCTTTGCAGTTTCAAAGGATTGTCTTCCACATTTAGCATGTTTCCAAATAATTTCCTACTCTTTTGTTCTTGGTGCTGGATTATCTGCCAGCTTTGTCTTTGTCAGGGTGAAATGTGGACAGTGGACTCTGGACATTTTCATTCAAAACTTTCTGATAATTACCAAATAATAAGTAGATGATTTTCACTATCCTTGGAGAATTGAGTTTATGCAATTGCTGGCCAGGTTTTTTCATGCAACAAATTCAGAAAAGCAAAACAAGTTTCCTCATGCTGAGGAAGATCTCTAGTTTTTGATGGCTAACATGTTGAATAAGAACCGTATCTGACAAGCATTCAGATACAACAGTCATGTACAAGCTACACGTTGTTCAGTTTGTAACTCTACAAATCAAGACTCTGAAAAAGCTGCTAACAGCTGTCCAGATTTTATTCAGCAGTAAAATTGGAAGATGAGGATGTAATTTAATGGCAAACCCGTTTCTTAGCAGCTTGAGGGCTTCCTTTTGAACGGGATCCTGGAAATAGTTATTCTGGCCCTTGTAATGCTTAAAGATAGGCCAAAACATAAGGAAATAAAAAAGAAGGGGTTGAAGTGAAATCAAATCTTAGATCCAAGCTCCCTGAATTTGGAGATTGTTTGGAATTGGATCCAAACTGTGTGTCTTGAGTCCATTGGTGATAGGAAAGAAATGATCCTAACAGTCACTAGTTATTACTTATAACAGAAACCAACCCTGTTTGTTAAATTACTGAATTCTCAATATATACTGAGAAGCCAATGTTTCATGTGAATGTATCCAAGTTATTAGAACACAGCTTTCAGGGCTCTGCACTGACCTCTCAAGCAATACACCCTAATTTAACCATTACCACGGTGCACTCACAGCCCAGGGGACCAAGAGCATCCTGGGCTGCCTCAGCAGCAGCGTGGCCAGCAGGGAGAGGGAGGAGATTCTGCCCCTCTGCTCACCCTGGTGACACCCTACGTGGAGTGTCCAGCTCTGGGACCCACAACATGAGGAGGACATGGACCTGATGGAGCAGGTCCTGAAGGGTCCACAAAGCTGCTCAGAGGGCTTGCTCACCTCTCCTGTGAAAACAAGCTGAGGCAGCTGGGCTCATTTAGCCTGGAGAAAACTCCAAGGAAACCTCATTCTGGCCTTTCAGTACCTTAAAGAAGCTTATAAAAAGGAGGGAGAGAGGCTCTTGTTTTATAGGTAGATAATGACAGAAAAAAGGGGAAATAGTGTTAAACTGAAAGAGGGTAAGTTTAGATTAGATGTTAGGAAGAACTTAATTACTGAAAGGGCAGTGAAGCACTGGCACAAGTTGCCCAGAGAATCTGTAGATGCCCAATCCCTGGGAGTGTTCAAAGCTAGGTTGGATTGGGCCCTGACCAACTTCATCTAATGAAAGATATCCCTGCCCGTGTCAGGAGGGGTGGAATTAGATGATCTGTAAGGTCTTTTCCAACCAAAACCATTCCATGATCCTGTGGTAGCTCACTATCTACTTGAATAGTGGGCTTTTTAATGTTTAATTTTAACTCTTGATTTATGATCTGGAGGTCTTAAATCCACGAAGAAAAGCTCCACAGTGGTCCACCATACTGGTGGACCACTCAGTAACAACTGATTGAAGGTGGCTAAGGACTTTGTTCCAAGTCCCTTTGTAAGATTTTTAATCAACTTCAAAGGATTTGGGGTCAGTCCCTCTTTTCCTGGTGAACTAAGGTGACAGCCATGAACAAAGTGGGGTGTTGCTGCATGTAAGGGACAGAAATGCCTCCTAAGGAAAATGAGAGCATGTACACAGATGGGCAGTGTGCTGGGACAGACTCTGTGAAGATTTAATTTTTTGCCTACTTTCTGATTCTGCTCAGTGGAGGAAAACCAGGGGGAAGCACATCCAATTCAAGCTGCTAACAAAGCTTGTCAGCCTGTTTGTGCAGAGAGGCCCCGTTCTGCCATTCTGGTTTCTTACACAGGGTTTCCCAGCCTTGAGTAAACATGCCAGAGGTAAATGAAACTGCTGAATTTTTGTGCTGAACTTGGAGCTGTTTTCTTGTGTGATGATATCCAGGTAGTCCCATTTGTCCTATTTGGAAACCACTGCTCTATGGGGTTGGGAGGAAACTGGAACCAGGAAGGACCTCCCATGCCTGTTCTCATGCAGATCTTGGTACAAACCAGTGTGTTTGCAGTTTTCTGTATGCTGTCTCAGCACTTGATACACTTACGTATATCATCCTAATTTTAAAAGTCATACAAATAACTGTACTGAGAACATGCCAAAGGGTCTCCAGCTTAATACCCCAGCTTTAATGGTGTCCAAGTGCACACTCAGGGAAGATCAGGAACAGGACCAACATGCATGGTGTTCTGCACGAGGCAATCTTTTGACAGACAACTATTTTCCCTGAGACAAGAGCCTTCTGTGGATAGTCTATTTACTAACCCTGAATAGATCTTTCTCAAGTAAATTATTTCCATTGAGCCTTTGTAAACTTCTTGCATTGCCAGGGAATCACACAGATCAATTACCTGTTGTGTGAGCAACCACATTTCCTGAATTGTCTGTCTTCAGAGAGAACAGATATCTGTCATGTCAGGTCAGTCTGGTATTTTGGGAGATGTTGTTAGGAAACCAGTCTGAAACTGCCTGATTGCACTTTTACAGATGAAAGAAGGAGTGGATGTAGCTCCACACTCAAGAGCACTCTCAGTTCAGAGGGCTTACACCAGTGGGACATTGCAGCATGCATGGAAATTGAGTCTGTTAGACATAATGGATGATGTGTGGAGTGAAAGGAATTGGAGAGGATGGGTTCTGGAAATACAAAAAGTTTGCATTAGGTTTTTAATTGCTTTCCTTGTGCTATCCAGCTCTTTTCCATTTCTATTCACAAGTCTCCTTAAAAATGAAATCATAGTTTTCTGCTTGTCCTAGCCAATATCATATGTGTTCAATAGCACTGAAGGCTGGACCCAAATCTACTGGTAGATAATTAGACGCTAATAAGAACATAACTTTTACCAACCTTGGCGGCTTCAATTTTATAATTTCTGGTTGGAGGAGCTGACACAGCAGAGCTTAGAAAACAATAAGCCATGTGTCCTCTTAGAAGGAAGGAGTGTTCTTATTTTTACAGTGCATCTAAATTGCCAATTTTAATACCCTACAAGGCTTAGGAGGAAAACTGAGACATGAATAACTGAGAGTGGAAAAAAACTAAAGCCAGGAGAAGATGATGTCTGAGAGAGACAGAGGTGAAGTATGTGAAGACTTACACTGTGAAATTAAACACATGTAGATTTAAGTGAGAAAATTTGAAAAGCTTTTAACTCTGTGATCAATGAAAAACCACAACTGTTTACCAAGGAGGGCACTGAGGACTTGTCAGAGAAGTGTTCAGATAAAAAAGTTTAAACACTGAAACCTGCTTGAAGCAGATAATGAAAGGTGTAAAAAACCACCTCTGCTCACCTGCATCCTCCTGTCCTGCTGTTAAGAAGCTGCTTTCTGCAAGTAAAAGAGAAGATGGAATATCTAAAGAAGATTACACAAAGCTCTTATAAGCTACCTGGGTAATTCTCTGACACCTTATCCTGCTAAGGGGCCCTTCAAAGGAAGGACTACAATCTATTTGTAGAAGAGTGTGTGCTTTTAGTGTTGGGTGATGATCCCATACAGGAAGGGATAAGTTGTTATTCTTGATGGTTGTGCCCTGATCTGTAGAAGGTGTCTTTCATCTCCAGAAACTCAGAGGTTAACCCTTCTCTAAGGGTTCTAGGTTAATGATGGACATTTTTCAAACACTAGGCTGGATTTTTGCTGGTGTGAATTGTCAGTGTTCAACAAAGCCAGGAGGGCTTCCGGCAGATTGACAGCAGATTTGACACTTGTCCCCAGCAACTGCCTCGGGGTTCAGCTCTGAGCTTGACAGATTGAGTGGTGACTCTTGGGCCCTTTGGTGACAAAGTACTTTAAATTCTCCCAATTCATCATCTTCCCTAGAGCTAGACAAAAGCGAAAGCTGACTTTCAGCCAGGAGGATGACTGCAGCTACGGCACTTGTAAGCCAGAAAGGAATAAAGAGAAGAACAATCAAATCAGGCTTCTGGTTAGTGTAGAGAAAGATTAAATGTGAAAACTGAAAACTTGTGTAATAAAATGTGTTTGAGCACTGAAGTTTTTTCATCTGAACATTGAAGCATTTTCCCAGCACACAGCTGTCCATATCCCCAAGAAGATGTGAAAATCAGAAGGGCTGAAGTCAACAGTAACCATATGTTTTATGTAAATAAAGCAGAGGAGAATTGGGCCTTTTCAGTTAAAGTATTTCTCTGGCCGAAATCATGCAAGTTGCCAGGACTTGGTGCCAAATTCAGTAAGCCTCTCTAAGAATGTGATGACTGTACTCTTCAACCACTTGCACTCCTGTAAATCAGCAATATCCAATTAAAAGACAATTAAATTACTGAAGTATCAGCTCAATTAAAATAAGAGAATGAAAATATTTTTTCAGTATTAATGAAAAAATGAAATTCAGAAAGAAAATTCTGAAATAGATGATGAAGAGGAGGACACTTGCAGACAATAAAAAGCTCTGATTGCAGTCCCTTTATTGTTGTTATTATTAATTGCATCTTATCTAGCCTGAATGAATTTTTAATTTATTAACTTCAGTCAATCTTCAAGTACATTTTTATTATTAGAATGCATTTCAAAACTGTCCTGTATGTAATTGTGTGTTTGGTTTGAATCAGCAGTTTACAGTTTGTACAGAAGTAACATTTGCAATACCAAGTCCTAGAGGAATCTTTCAAGACAACAAGGTTATTTTCATTTGAGCAGCAAAGAAAAAAATCAAAAAAATTACAAACATCTGTATTTTCTCAAGAGAGACATCAATTATTGCTTACAATGGTGTGGGCCGGAATGTGCCTCTTTCAGCTGGATGAATCCATGTGCCTTTGCCAAGAAAGTTTTACATTTCCCATTTTTCCTCAGCTGCTGTATCCAGCCTTGGCACTGTATCTACTTATTATATTTATTTCTTGGATGTGCTGGTTCCAGCTTTGTCATTTACCACATTTCTGTATTTGTCTCCCTTCTTCCCTGTCTGACATCATTCAAGTGAGATCAGGGTGGGAAAAAACACACAACTTGGAGAGTCAAGTCAGGTATAATAGTAAAAATAAGAGCTTACGTAGTGAGAAAAATGATAGACAGTTGGCTAGTTCTGACCTGGATTGTTCTCCAGGAGTTTTGCCATTGTTTTCAGTGAGATCAGGACTGGGCACTTGGCTGCAGTGAGAAGTGGACCTGAGCCATGTGATTTTTCATCCAAACTTTCCCAAAACTCAGGAGTGTTTAAATCTGGCATCCCCTAGATGAGAACATGCAATGCTTGTTTGTACGTGCATGAGTCGATTTTGAACATCCCATGGAGCAGAGTCCTTGCTTTAACAATCCTCAGCAGAAGAATTGTGATCATCTTTAGATTTTGAACAAGATGCACAACGCTGCCACCTCCTCGTGTCTTCCTTTTCCTGCTGTGCTTGTCCCATGCAAGGGCCAGAGACAATGTGGCTCACTGTGGTGTTTCTATAAAGCTGTAACTATCCAGCTGTTATAGTAAAAAGTTGGTGCTTAATATATTTTCATGAAGACAATTCCCTGCTTGAGCTAATTACTTGAAGCTGCTCCTGTATAGCTTGTATTCAAAGGAAAGAGTCAAGACCCAAGGCTATTCTGTTAGTTGGTTCAGATTCAGAGCACTGTTCTCTAATGCAATAGTAATTCTTGATCTTGGCCCTTTTATAATAGTGATTTGATTTATTTAATTCACTGTGAAAAATCTGCAAGGCTGGCAAATTGTATTTCTTTATTCCCTGATTAAGTTTATTTAATTATTTTTAATAGAGAAAATGAAAAGAAAACAAGCCTGAGGATTGATATATGGCATATACCACAGCCTCGTTGGGCGGGCAACATGGATCAGGCACACACGCCTCAGATATAAATCACTCTGCACCACAGGGACATTAAAGGCTCTTGGTACAAATGTACGTGTTGGGAAATTGTTCTGCAAATGCTACATGTACGTGTGCAGTAGCTAATTTGCAAATCTGAAAAACTTGGCTTGTTTACATCGTCTCTGAAGTAACCCAGGGTGCCTGGGCTGTGTTGGGAAATAAGCTGCTCTGCCAAATGAAGCTTTAAAGAAAATAAATTTTAAAAAATGTCTGTTGTAGCACAAAATGTCCCAACCTGATAAACTGTTTATTTAATATTGAGTTTATTTTTAGCACTGATGAATTATTGAGACATCTTTTTGTCTCTCAGGGTGGAGCAGGGGATTCTCTGTGCGGGCAAGAGGGGCTGAGCCCTGGCTCCCGTTCAGTGCCCAGTGCAGGGCACTGGGGAGTGTTTCCATGTGCTGAGTGTGCAGTACAGAGATCTTTGCTCAGTCTCCAGAGGCTGTTAAGCTCAAACAAACTGAGCTTCCAGCTTGAGTTCTAGCAACAAATCACCTAAGCTCCAACGATCTTACTTTGATCCCTCATACATTGGTTGAACTGAATGTTTTACCAGTCTTTTCACTGAAGATTTCTGCAGAAATGTCTGCTCGTGTCGGGGTCAAGTCTGCTTCCAGACTAAAGCCCCGATTGCTAACTTTCATTCATATGTATTTTTTTTCCTCCCCACAAAATTAGGATTAAATCAAACAGTTTCATTAGAGAAAAAATAGGAGGAGGATGATTTTGCAGGGCTTTCCTTGCCCCGAGGTACATGCAACTAGTGGCTCATAAATAATGGTGCCTGTGGACCAGCTGAAAGCCTGGTTTCTAACTTCTGAGGGAGCTGCTAAAGCCAAAGGCTGTTGTCTCTGGGTAGACTTTCTGGGATACGAATTTATCTTTATTTGATAAATTGAACAGTTGAACATCCTATCTGCAAAGAAGAATGGCATATCTAATAATTATAAGGGGGCATGTCTAGAAAAGGAGTCCAAATTCAAGTATGCAAAGAATGAATCAGTGGTTAATTAAAGTGCTTCTGCAGTATTTAGATGGTTTAATGGAACAGTAGTTTAAAAATGCTCTTGTTTGGTCACTTCTATCTGCTTGTTTATCTGGAAAACAAGTAAGTACCACGCAGTAATAAGAACAGGATTGCTTACATGGTACCCTCATGCTCAGCTAACATGCCTGTGGGTTGCATTGCTCAGCTCTTCCCAATCATAGGGAAGACAGAGGGTTTAAATTAATGTCTTGAATTTAACCTCTCATGTGGTTGCAGGCAAGGGCAAGGAAGCCAAATTGGGATGTGAGTACCAAAGGTGTCATGTGGTTTTTAAATGCAGTCCAAAGCCATATTTTCTGTTTTATGGGTAAGTGAGGACTCTGTTGGTGGCCTGGAGTTTCTAGAAGTTGGTAAGTTCAGCCAACAAACAATATTCTACATGCGAATAACCCTCTTATGTGGTCATAGATGTTTGTAAGTTGATCAGAGCTCTTCTTGATATGCCTTAAAGTTCAGGCCTAACATGCCTGTAGGCTGAAGCAGTGTGTAATGCGATATTAGGAGGGAAAAAAGGGAGGTTTGAAAGAGGTTAGACTTCAGTGAGATTTTAAATACTTCATCAAGTGATTTTGAGTGATTTAGGCACTTTAAAGCTTTTGAATACTCCTCAGGATACTTTAACCTTGAATGATGCATGTAGCCCGTAGTGTTTGCATGATAAAATATTGTGAGCAGTTGAAATAGTCCCCCATTTAGATGTGTAGTCATAAAGAGTTATTCTGTCTGATGATTAAAGTTTAATAATATCCAAGCATGAATGACAAGCAATTATGTTTCTGCTGTATTATTTGCACCGAGGGACTCTCATAAAATTACTATTCAGTACCTGTCATTTGCAAAGGGAGAGCATGAAGCAAACTTGTAATAATCAAAGGACAACAAATATCCTGATTTCAGCAAGAATGTGGCAAATTCTGGCAGGCAGTGTTGTTTTTAGAATTGTCACATCATAAGAGAGCAGTGTCCTTTTTCTGAATAGGTACTGCCTTTCTCTATTGATCCACTTAAATGCCTACTTGCTAAAAAATCAAAGCAATTTTGTTCTTACCTGTGAATATCAGGGAATCACATACACATGGCATTGAAATTGTGGTTATTCAAAATGTTAATAATGCCGCAGTGGGGATCTGTGCAAAGAATTGCGCTTTAAACCAAAAGAAAACGTTGAAGGTGGGGAAGAAGCATACTGCTTTGGGGCGAAGGAGGAAGAGGAATGGAACCTGCACAGGGGCTGCTGGTTCACGGTTTCCTTACACCCACAGAGGTGTTCACAGCTCTCTCAGTACAGTCAGTGTTCCTGCATAACCCAGCTCTTGTCCGTGCCAGCCGTGCTGACTCCGAGCTGTTCGTTCCGTCCCTCACACCCAGTAAAGCGCGGCCGCGCTCCTCCATCCCCGCAGCGCTGCAGCTCTGGCCTCCCGGCCTTCGTGCTCCCCACACCACCTCACCCTGCTTACACAAGCCAGCCAGCCAGCCAAGAGAAACCTCTGAGCTTCTGGCTGTAGCAGCGCTTGGTGGGAGCCAGGGTTTTGCTGTATCATCCCTCCAAGGGACTGGGCAGGCTGGAGCAAGGGCCAGGGCTGGGCCTCACGGGGGCTGCTCATTTCCCGGAGCTGAGGGGGACCCAGCCCTCTCCCCAAATCCTGCACTGGCAGCCGCCGCAGCACGAGGCCTCGGGAACGTGCCACGAGCAGGATCTGCCATTTGGGACCTCGGTGGAGAGGGCTGTGGGGTGTGAGGGGGAGGACTGAGGGGTTGGACGTGTGTGAGACCGCTCACCAGCCTGTCTCCCTCTTTGGCCGCTCTGTATCTCCAGGTTTTCCATCGCGCTCCAAGGCACCGTGACAAGTGTTTGTTTATTGCTCTAGGCCTATTCCGACCAGCAAAGCATAACACACAACATCTAAACAAAGAGAGTAATGTGGGCTAATTGATTCCTGATTCGGGGAAACAAAGGATAAATACCGAAGTAAACTAAATTTCCCTAAAGCTAAATAAATAACACTTCCCACCGACTTCCTCCCCTGATATGCTGCTCCCTGTGTACAATAAAATGGCCACTCATGAGACACAGAGCTGAATTAAAAACATACTGGGCTCAACTGGGGTTTGGAGGAGCACCAAGAGGTGATCTCCAGGTTGTGTGAGGAGGATTTTTCTGGACGCCGTGGTAGCACAATGTCTGACTGGGAATGCTCCAGTGACACAGGCCAGCTTGGCCACCCTCCATTGGGAGATGGGGCTTTGCTTGTCCAGTTTCTGCGCTGGGGCGTTTGGGCTGGTGTGTTCCCAGAGGCGAGCTCAGTTCCTGGGACTCGGCTCTCCCTGGTTTCTCTGAGGCTTCTGCTCTCAGAGCCTGGAGAACCTTCAGTGGACAATTCAGACTATATAAATCACTATAATAAATCCTGTACTGACTTTACGATCAGAGGGGCTTATGGATAGAAGCTTTCTTAAATACCTCAGTGGACATCTTGCCTTCTTCAGGATCACTCGTTGCTGTTGTAGGAGCCCAGGACAGGGGATGCCATCAATTATAGACATTATAAAATATGTGCTGTGTGTCAGATGTTTGTGGCTACTTGTGTCCACACTCCATAAAGGAATGCCTAAGACTCTAAACTCTTCTTCCAGCAGCAGCTGGCACCAGGGCTTCCAAGAGAAGGATTTTGTCTGTCTGGCACTACCCATGGAGTAGAAAGATGGCTGGTCACATCACGCTTCATGTCTTCAGTGTGGGGTGGAGTACACGTCTCTTCCCTCTGCTCTGCTCCACAGTTCTCCTTAACTCTGTGCTTGAGTATGGATTTGTATCCCCAAAATATTTCTCCATCTCCTTGAGAGAGTCCCATTGGGTAATCTTTATTGGCGACTGTAAATTGACTGTGAAAATCTGGGCCTCCTGGGCTCTTTCCATTTCATTCTCTATGGAGCAAATCCTGAAGGCCTTTCTTCCAGTTCCAGTAAGTCCCATAACTGGGATTTATCTTTCCCAGATTTGCTAATATCACTTTTGCTGGAGGGTATTCATGAGCTGAACACGAGATACTGGTGCTGGTCCAGGGATGGCTGGGTGATATTATATGGACTGTTTTATACTGGGGCTCAGAAAAGCTAATTTGTTTTTTTTTTAAACTTGGGTTCAGTGGGAATATCACCTGTCAGCATTTGGCACTGTAAATTGCCATGTCAGTTTGTTGGCAGAAACTACGAATGGGACTAAAAGTACCCCTGATTTACACCACTCAAAGCTAATACTCTTTTTTGTTAGCATCACAGGGTACACAGGAACAGCTAAAAAACTATTCTGGAAAAAAGTTGAAGTTAGACATTTTCTTCCTACTCATGGGAGCTGAAAACTCAAACTTACTGTAAACAGCCTTGGACAGCATTTTATGTTTCCAGAGTTCTGAATCCAAACATTTACGTGAGGCAGTGATACAGTTTGAGAGTAACACACTTCTTTTATTTTTGTTAGTATATTTCTTGCAGTAGGTGTAGAGTATTTTAAATATCCTTCTTGCTTTTTGGGATAAACATCTCCCTTCTCAGAGCAGATTTCGGTCAGAGGTGGGGAAAGGGAAATGTGTACTTCCTTAAATAAATACCTATATGTGGTTTTAGTATTCCTGCGTATTTCATTTTTCAAGCAGAAGCTTTCCTTTTTTTTTTTTTTTCTTTAATAGCCATCGTTTAGTGCTATGGAAAAATGTACAAGGTTGTTTTGGCTGGTTGGATTGCAGTGGGTTAAATTTTAGCACATTGAGTAGCACAGAGATCTCTTTCCTGTGAAAGACAGGATTGTATTATGTAACAGCCCAGCTGCCAAATACTTGTGCTGGCAGTGGTCAGCCTTCTATGCACCATTGACATCAAAACCCAATGAGGTTTGATCCAAAGGAGGGATTTGAAAGGACGTCTTGTTTTCCTTCAATCTTTACAAACTGAACTTGTTTAAGAAGAGGGAGAAAAAAAAAATAGATACAGAGTCTTGTTTGATAAATGAGGAAAAGCAGTGTTTTTTCTCCAAAGTTTTGGATGTTTATTGGTTTAACAGCTATTGCTCAGAACAAGTAGTTTCTATTTACGTTGTTTATCATATCAGCTAACCTGGGGTGATGGATGGAGGGGGCTGGAGGTTAGGCCTGCATGTCTTTGCTTCACAAGGGCTCTCTGACAGCTCACCTTAGGGTGTAATATTTACACAGAGTCATCTTGAGCATTCAATAAACAGGACTGAAAAATTGTCCTGCTTTTATAATGTGCATGTTCAATAAAATGTATCAGCAAGGACAAGAAAGAGCATGCAGGGGTACTGAGCTTGCTGAAAGCTGCCACTGAGCTAGAAGCAATATACCATGGTATTGTGCCAGAAGGAATAATCTTTTGCCAAAAAGCAATTCTTACTAGCTTACCTAACAATGTAAGGGTATGCTACTGGGTGAGAGCACAGGTTTGTCTAAACTGATGTTCTCTCTGGAAGTGACTGGTGACAAGGGCTGGAAGGAAGGGATCAGGGCATGTGTTCAGTGGTCTATCCCCTGCAGAACACTGACTGGCAGGTTAGCCCACTTCTGAACTGGTGATTTTAATAACCTGTGACCCTGTGAAAGTGTTTAATCCCATTTTGAGCTCATGTGGTCACAAGCTCCACAGCTGGCATTGTGTGGAAAACTTCTTCCTCTGGTTTGTCTCAAACTTGCTCTCAGCTTACCCTGACTGAGGCTGCTTTCTCCTGATGGTTTTGTACAGAAACACTCTGGCTCACACATGTGTGGAGAGTGCTGCTTCAGACACCTCCTGTTCGTGATTTCATTGCAGTGCAGTCACAGCTGGGTTTGGCACAACATGAAGAGCTGTCAGCTTATGAGCTTGCTTCATCATCATCATGTTTTAGAGTGTCAGAATTGCTGTGATGTAAGGATTTAAATCAAGAATGAGATGGATTTACAGGCGTTTATTAGAAGCAGCTTCCCATGAGGTGTGTTATAGTTTGGGCACCCAAGGCAAAAGGAGTATGAAGTTTCTCAATTAAAATAAATAGAGAATTGCTGGCACTAGCAAAATGGAGACAGGAATTAACATGTGGCTAACATATTGATTATTTTACACAAGTATGGTACTTGCCTTGGGAACAGATGTCAGAACACATATACTTGCCTTAGCCTCACCCAGGAAGTTCAATATCCTCGTGTTCATTTGCCAGTAGAGAAAGTAGTGTAACCAGGGGATAAATACCCCAAATTAAGTCACTGAAAAAGTCAGTGGCAGTGCTGGGATTACAGTCCAGGAGCAATGTCTTTTAGTTACGTATTTAGTCTCATGCCAGCATTTCTGGAAAAGCATTTCTGGTCACAATATTTATTAGAGATGTTAACTCAAATGAAGTTTGACAGTATTGCTTGTATTTCTGCTTTCATCTTGAAAGTTTCAGGGATCGTTTGTCTGTTCAACAAGTCCTGTGAAAGCTGCTTAAGATAAAACTACAGAGCCTGGGATTATTGGTAGTTTTTTCCTGTTCATTGCTTTAGCTGCTGGCAGAGCTCTTTGATGATGGTCATGTGCAGGAACAGAAACATGCTGCTAAAGTACAACTTCAGTGTTTGTGGGTTTTACTAACCATAAAGGAGTAGAATATGAATGACAAACAGCATTGTCTTGTGGTAGACTGAATTTCATGTGCATGTCTCAGCATCCCCTTTTCTCCCCTAGAAGAGGTCCCAGTCTGCCAGGGTCCTAGAAGCTGGTTGCTCATAAGGTAACTTGTTAGAGGGATGAGGTTGTTTCCCCCTCTCTTTCTCTCTCTCTCTCTCTCTCTCTCTCTCTCTCTCTTTCTCTCTCTCTCTCTCTCTATTTTACTTCCAAAGGCTTAGCATGTTTCATATCAATGCTGTGCCAATGAAAACTTCTGCATTTAAATGTGGCATATGGTAAATGCAGTCTGATATCACAACACTGGAGATTTCTCCTGTTAGGAAGGAGTAATTCTGATGAAAGTTCTCTGGCCTAACACTGAGATGTGCAGAGATGTCAGGACATAGACTCAGAAAACACCAAGTAAGAGCTTGACACCTTGACCTGATTTTGATTTTCTGAAGTGCACAAGTTCATGTGGCTTTCAGGAATTCCATATCTTAGCATTTGTAAAGGCAGTGTAAATTACTGAAGGATTCTGCAGACACCACTTTGGAGGAGGGACTCTAATGATGGGCACAGAGCAAAGACTAATGGGGGCAAGACTAACAGAGTCCCTTGGAAAAGGGTGTGAAATTCTACCCATTTTGCTATTACATCCATTTCTACTTTTCTATTCCAATCAAGATTGGATAAACAGAGGGATTAGCAAGTTATGCTTGTATATCCTCAAAATAGCAACTGTACCCCTATTTTGACAGCTCCTGCATTTGTAGGAATGGGTAGTTCAGACAGATATGACTGAAAACTGAGCCAAATCTATTTATCTGAGGATCAAATTTCAAAGTTGTTTCGTCCCTTGAGAGAGCTGGCTGGGGACACAATGCTTAAACTCATCCTCATTTTCTGGCTGCATTCACAGCTGAAGATCTTGGGATAGGGAGACTTGGCTAACCTTCATGCCCTGTTTGTGGGTAGCTTAGGTTTGTGTGTGGGTTTTCTTCAATCTCAAGGAATCCACACTTGAATTGTGAGATTTTTGATAATAAACATCATGGAATGGAAAAATTTTGTAGTTCAGTCTTATCCTTTTAGTGAAAGTAGAAACTGGTTAGAGGTGGACTTAGAAAAAAAGAGAATTTTCTAAAAGCCTGTTTTAGCACCCCAGTTTGGTCTGGCTCCACTGATTGTGGAGGAGTTGTATTCATGTCAAAATATAGTGACAAGAGGATGAATTATGTTCTGTAATTTTTAATGCAGAGAATAAAATCACAATTTAAATTGGAGTAATTTATAATATGAACCTATTCCATCAGTGAAATCTGAAGAAATAAGGGTGTCCTCTTTCTAACAGTATACAGGCCAAAACCAGAGAGCAGGGTGTCCAAATAGTTTTTCAGAAACCTGGCTCAATACCCTATTTTTGGTGCTGCTTGACAACTAGACTCTGCTGATTGATTATATTAATGTATAGTAACACAGGAAAATGGTTGGCTTTTGCTTGGTAATTAATCCAAAACCGCTGGTGTCTGTAAAACCTTTACAAGATGTTATTCAGGACAGGTACTGCAGCAGAACATAACAGAGGATATTAGCATAACACCTCAAATGCACTCAAACTTTTCTCAAATACAGATATATGTGACTACCATGGGCTTGGGAGAGTGGAGGAAAAGCACCAGACTTGGCAAATCTCAGAATACAGGTTTGGCTTTCAGCATCTGCAATCCAGCTTTTCTCAGTGCCCAGGGGCAAGCCAGGCAATGTGCCTAGGCCCCAATATTTTGTTCTGCCCTCATTCTGGGAACGTGGCATGTCCGAAGAAGCCAAGGCAAACATGGTGTTGTCTTTTGCAGGGTTATGTTTGGCTGACATTTCCTGAAGGAAAGAGTTCAGGAAAATAAATCCTAATTTTTATTGAGCATCATAATAAGAATAAAAGCAGCTCATTAAAAGAGCAGTTGCATTTACTTACTTCTGAGAGGCCAGTGGGAGAAACAGGCAGTGTGCATTGTAGTGGAGAGCAGAGATTAAATCTTCATGGATCAGGCAGAAAGTAACAGTTTACACAAAATTCTTTTGGGAAGTAAATTTACTTTTGTATCTAAAAGCTGGGCTAGGTACCCTAGATCTTGCATGGCTTTTACAGGGAAAAACAACTTTCTGTTACTTAGTTCTGCTCTTAAGCCATTTGAAATGGCCACATCTTAGCATCTGTCTCATACAGGGAGCCAAATGCAAGCACGGTCCTTTCCAGTACCCAGGGAAGTCAATAGAAAGACATAATTTGTTTTTGATTTGAACCTCAGACAAATCAAATGAGGGGGTACATTATGTGGCACTGTGGCATCTAGATTTCATGGTGATTTGTTTATTGTAAATACTGCAGAATAAAAATAAAAAATACCTGCAGGCAAATTTTGCAATAGCTGTAAATTCATCTCTTTCAACTACACAGATGCAATAGAACATCTGGAAGGAACAGAGTGTTCCACAAACAAGAACTGCCTACCAGTATCAGAGGTGTAGTATGAGTCAACCTCCATATTATCAGTTGAATTCTCAAGATCAGCTCAGTGGCTGGACTGATCTGCCTCTTCTCCTGGATGTAATCTCTGTGTTTGCTTTTGCAGTGCCATCTCTGTCATTTAGATGCCAGTTTTCAATCAGAAGTCTTACCCCTCTGAGATTTTTGTGTTCACTATATTAGGAACACTGGATACAAAACAATAAAAAAATAATGAAAACTCTTTTAATTTTTTAATAATTAAGGACTATTTGGGGATAATTATTACTATTGTGGCTCCAGAAGGTTTGCCCAAAAAAGGGATCAGAAACCAAATCCAGTAAAATGTGCAAACACCTTTGCCTTGTGTAATTGTCTTTGTAGCTATTTAAATACAGTAGTAACGGCTCCCTAAGGGACAAAAGTTAAGTATTTATGATTTCCTATGGGTAACATAGGCAATTCTGCACTGCATATTGGCTCTCATGAATTTCACTGTTTTACATGAACCCATCTAATATCTAGCTGACAGTAAGCACTGCAGAACTGGCTTTTGTTGTTGGGAAACAAAAGGTAAAATCTTCATGTTTAGCAAATGTATGAATGGGCAGTATAGGAGAGCTGCATTGTGGCTCTGTGCGTTCTGAAAGGAATCATAAATTGATTAGGAAAGCTGGATTTTAAATTAATATTCAGGGAACATGCCTTTAACAGTACCATGCATTTATTCTTGGAAGGTTTGCCCTCTTAGGAGGCTGCAGGATAGACACACTGAAATTAAGTCCCACTCCCCTCAACCATATATTGTGATTTTCAAATGAAATCTTGATGTATTTATAACCGGGGCAGGGGGAGCCCAAATCCAGCTGCAACAAATTGTTCATTCACGATACAAGGAAAGATAAACTTTTATTGGTTTATGGGTTTGCTTCCCCCTTGTCACTTGGCTGCTTCTCAGGGTCATAATCAGTACCTTTTAACACCAGAATGAGGCAGATTTGGTCCATATGTTTCACACTGAATATTGCTCCACTATCTGCTCTAGCTGTGCCCATAGCCCAGTGACTCCCATGTCAGTGCTGCAAGAGCCAGTAAACTGCAAGCTCTTGGCAACAGCAGCAACTATTCCCCCTGAAAATATTGCATTATATTCCCTGGCAGAGGAGAGCATCTAATGGAGTACAGATGATGTGAATTAATCTTTGAATAAGCATTTAATTTGTTGGCCAAAATCTGATTGCCCTTTTTTCTTTTTTTGGTTTTTTTTTTGTAGTATCCTCATAATGAACATAAAAAGATTACAAGATTTGTGAATGTAGTCAGTCCTCTGGAAGCTCTGGCAGCTGGCTAAGCTTTGACTTCTTTTTTTTTCTTCTTTTAGTAATTAAAAACACTTCTACAAACTCAGAACCTAACCATCACTAAGGACATTTCCAGAGCAAGTTATAAGATTCATAACTAAATCACCTCAGATCCTTCTTGCCAGAGATGCTAAAGAAAAGTATCCTAATGAGAATTTGTTTGAAAAATGTATTTCTTGTACAGGTCATTAGAATTGAACAGGTTGGCTTGTCTACAAACATATGAATTAAATGTATTGCTATAGCTGAGATACAGGACACTTAAATTAATCCTTCCTCTTGGGTAAACCCTGTTTTCATTAGGCTCAACACAGAGCACGCTGCCATGGCCTAGAATCACTCTCACTCCCAAACCATCTCCAGAATGATGTGCAGGATAGTGAGAATAGATCTAGTAATTACACAAAGATTTGGTTAAAAATACTTGGAATATATTTAAGTATTCACAAACTCATCCCCAGAGCAGAAGAGGAAGACCCTATGGCTTTCTGTACAGCAGAAAGTTCTTGCACCAACAGTGCATTTGTGTCACTATGAAGACCATTAGGGAATTGAGGGAGCAGTAAAAGAGAGAGAAGTAGAAAATCCAAAAGGATTATTTTGAACTGGATCCCAGAACCAATGGGATATAGGCAATACATTACAGGCAAGACTTGTCTTGTCTCAAAGGTTTACTGGTGAAATCAGAGGGCTGTGGGTGCCAGCCTGGATCCCAGGAGCACTGTACCAGACTCCATCCTGTTACATGTGGGATCTCATATTCCTGATGCAACCTCCAAGGCTCTGATCGGGGTGGGACTGGCCCTCATCTCACCTTTCCATGTAGGGCAAGGGGGTGGAAAATTACACACTGCACCTGGTAAGGTCAGTGCCATGGGCAACTGGGGAGGCTCCATGGGAGAAGTGGAGTTTGCTCTTCCCCACGGCCAGAAGTGATCAAGGTCTGAAGGAATGGGGATGCAATCCAGATCTTGGCATTTAAAAAAGGAGGTGGTGACAGGAAGATTTGCAGGCAGCAGATGTGGAAGGAGAAGCAGAGTTCAGGGGCAAGAAAGATGGTGCAGTTGGTTCAGGTGCAAAAAGAAGGTGGCTGGAGACAGAGCAGTGGGATCTGGGCCACTTTCGAGAGTGTCTTCTCAAAAGGTTGTGGATTTTTAATTTTTTTTCATTGTGACTGCATGTGGCCGGTTGGCAGAGTTCAGAGCTATGATTACAGCCTGAGGGCTCTTGTTTGCAGAGGAAGTTTCTTTTGAGCACATGTCTGCAGGACTTGTTTTAAGAGGTGAAAAATTATGGCCTTGGGCTAAAGCCAAGGAGTGGAGTAAAGATAGCTGGGGTTTATATCTGATTCCAACACAAGTGTAAGGTTTGCTGGAGTCATTTAATCTTCTGTTTCCCTTAATGTAAAATAGAATATCTAAAAGGATATTTTAAGGCTAAGTTCTTTAGTGAAGCACTTCTAAGGTAAAAGCTGCTGGTAAGAGGTGAAAAGCTCTGAAAGCAGCGTTAAGACATCCAGGAGTCCTGTCTTTGACTTTTAACTCTGCCCCAAAGGACATCCACATTTTGACATCTGTCCTCCTGTTTTACAATGTTTGTTCAAGTGTGTTTGATGTTTTCCTTGGTGTCAAGGTCAGATAACTTCTTGTCTGATCCAGAAGTGTCAGACTGACTTTGACAGCAAAGTGCAGCAGGGCCCAGCCATGCACATCAGGTGCCTTCTACAGATCTCCCCACTCTGCAGCGGAGTGGTCAGTATGGCACAGCTAAGTCTGGTTTTGGAGCAGTTTAGCTGACAACTAACTGAAAACATTGAAGGAAAGGAAAACTGAGACTCTTTTACATCAGGTAACAGTGACAATTTACCTATTTCCCCTGTGAATCTCTTAGGACAGAAAACTGCCCAGACTATGCATGATTTTCAGGGATGCTGAGCACTTCTGTCTCCTTTTCCTTCCAACAGAGAATCAAGACATGAATTTTTTTACTGATAGACTGATTTCTAGCAAGAAACTACAAGGATGAGAAATGCAATGGCACCATGACTTTCACATATTGACATGATGCAGGAAAATCTTAAACCTTTTGAAGTCCTCTTGTTCTGTCAAAATTAGCAGGTTTTGTGTTCATCAGAGTTTGCATTATGCACTTTGCTTTGTGTACCTTGCATCTCTCAAATGTCTGTCCATCCCAAATGTGAAAATGGTTTCAAGTACTGACTAGGCAGGGTTGTGTGTCAGGAGTGGTCAGTGTCCTGCCGGGCTGAAAACCTCAATAGATCAGAGAAGCAGCCCGAGCCAGAATGGAGCACTTTTGTTCCTGTTGTATAAATGGGAGAGAAAGGCCCCAAAGTTATGTGACTTTTTTGGGATTGTGCTGGATGTGTGTGGCAGAGCTGCACTATAACCTCAGCCCCTGGGACACAGCATTTTAACTCAGCCACTGAACCACACTTGGTCTCCCCTGAGGCCTCAGAAGTGGCTGCTACTTTCAAATCTTTACTCAAACAGGTTGATTAAATTCCAGTTATCAGGATCTATTTGGCTATTAGTAGAGCTGCTAAGTATTTTTGTGGGATTTCTCTCCTCTCTTCACTCCCCCCACCCCGAATTTGCTGTGTGCAGTTATGTATCCCTTAAGTTTTCCTTGAAAACTCTGATTCATTCAGTTCCATGAATGCACGATTCACAGAGGAGCTGACACATTTCATTAAGCTCAGCACATTGCGTAGAAGTTTGGCAAAGGGTCCCTGGGCTTTATTCAACCCAGACACACTGTGTGACCAGCTGTCACAGACTGGTTGTAAAATTAGAATAAAACCATAAAACACAGTTGAGGGAAAGGAAAAAATTGCCCCTCTCTGGGGACAGCACTTTGAGCTGTGACAAAAGATTCACAGAGCACATCAGGCACAGACACACACAAAAGCTTTGTGCAGAACTCAGCTGGTTTCGTTTTTCATGCTTGCACATTGTACCATGAGTAGGTGCCATGGTGTAAAGGATTCACCTTGTTCCAGCTTCAGCACGAAGCTCTGCTTTTAGCTCAGCTGCCCAGAGCACATTCCGTTTTAGTGGAACAGTGTTTCCTTTTAACCAGGCTACAGGGCTGAAAACAAGTGGTAAAAACTTGCTGTGCTGCATGAGAACAGCGCAAGAATGGAGAACTTTTTCCATAAATGAACTAAAATCTCTTTCCTCAACCTGTCCCAGCCTGTGTGAGGCTGACACTCGCACTGTCCCTGTTTTGCAGAGCTCTTTGCCCTCATTCCAGGGTGCACCTGATGCACCTGGGGATTTCTGTTGATGCACCTGAGGATTTTGTTTGCTCCTGCAGCTCCTCTGGCCTCAGTGGCCCCACCCCAAGCAAAGATATGGCCCCTTGTTTTGTCTCCATGTAAGAAATGAAGCTGGGTGGCTGCTGCAGTGCATTTGATGCATGGGATGCTGCATCAGGAGAGAGGGATCTGCACTGCAGCTGTTCCAGGCATCTTTTGGGGGAACATCAGTAGGAATGAGCTGGTGCACGAGGCTTGTTGTACCTGATTAAATGGCTAAGGAATCATTACACAGTTGAATTGTAGGACTCTACTGCATGTGGGAGCTCACTTGGAGGCACTGAGAGATTGATTTGTTGAGAGTATCTGTATTTTCTCTTGACAGAGATCTTGATTGTCTGAAACAGGAATTCCCAGATTAGTGGATATGAAGAAACTGTGGCCTGAGCTGTCCACAAACAGCAAATGAGTAACACAGCTGGGGCAAAATTTCCATTTCCTGACTTTCACTCTTGCAGTTTAACTACAAGGTGTGATTTTTATTGTCACTGTTAGGTAATTGGATGATGTATAAGTAGGTCATAACTTTGGCAAAGAAATAATTGGAGACCACAAGACCCTGATAGATGACTACTCTAGATACTAGCAAAATTAGCTAATCAACAGTGATGAAATTATATCATAATAGAGTAAGTGAAGCACTCAAACAGCATGACTGGAGCCTGTTTAACACCTGCTGTTTAACTTGATTCATGCCAGTTTATAAAATGGGTTAAGCTATTTCCATTCCCGCATCCTGTTCTCCATGTGGGAGAAATTTTGTTTAATGAAATGTGTTCAACTGAGAAATTAATTTTTGAGGCTCTTTAATCTCTTTCCTCTGTGAAAAGGAGGTACAATTCTATGTCCAAGCTGAATTCTGACCCCCCTGGAACAGAGAAGGTGGCAAAGCATACAATATGGAAATTATTTTCTTACACTTCTATGTGCTTCATGGTAGGACTGGTTCTGCTCTGGGATGGATGGATGGATGGATGGATGGATGGATGGATGGATGGATGGATGGATGGATGGATGGATGGATTTGGGCCTGGGAAAGGCCAGGCTGCTCTATTTCAGCAGGTACCCTGCACTTTTCCTAGTTGTAGTAAGATACTATGAATCTAATTTACAGCAGAATTTATTAGGCTAATCCTGCATGGCTCATTCTGTGGGAACAGCTGTGGCTTTTTGCAATATACAGACAGAGGTTCCACTTACAGCATTATTTTATTCATAATTGTATTTAAAAATTCCCATAAACAAAAAAAAAAAAAAAACCCACTTCTGATAATGGGAAGCAGTAGGCTGGTACCTGATTACAAAGTGAGCACCTTGATTGTGAGCATGGGGCTGATAATATGAGGAAAACTAAATTATGATGCAGGGGTTTAAATTGCCTTACTCAGAAGGAGGTGACAATGTTCAGCATCTCACAGGATTTAGCCCTGCAAGGGATATCGGGCATTTCTCAGCATTTCTACTGTGCTTCTATAAATCCTCAACATAAGATTTTTTTAAAAAACTTTTTTTCAATTGCTTTTATAAACACAAATGTCAGGTACAGACACACTGACGCACACAGAGACACTTTTCCCTGAGGAGATCTGGGATTTCATGGCCTTTATTTTTCCTTTCCTTTTTCTATGTTTTTCTTTATTTTTTTTTTTTTTCTTTCCTTATTCCAGCCAGGGATCTGAGGAACAAGGCTGTTTGTCAGGCAGCGTTTTTGTCTGAAGTGGAATGTGCCTGGCCTTCCCAATGAAAGGCTTTCAAATGGGCTGCCCGAGGGAGCTCACAGGCAGCTCAGCCTCACTGCCAGAGTGGCAGAGAGTGGCTCTGCTGTGGCTGGAGTGGCAGGATGGATGCACAGGAGTGCAGGCTTCTGAGGAGTGGAGCCAGCTGGAATGTCCTCTTGACTGAGCAAATCCTGAAGGGAGTCCTTATTCTGCTGGGAAGAAACTGTGGGATTGGCTTCAACTCCCAGCCTTTGGCAAGAGGGACATGCTGGTGGCAGGGGAGGGTTTTGTCCCTAAGCACTTGTGATATGGCTTTGCTCTGTGTCTGGCACAGAGCTGTCCTGCCCAGGAAGGGGGCTAAGAGAGACACTCTTGAAGTAATTCTGGTCCTAAAATTGCTTCAGTGGCAATGTGTGCTCAACCAGACCCCACATCTGAGGAGTATAGATATAACTTTGGGTTACTTGGGCTTCTCTTCTTTACTTGTTTTTTGCTCCCTCAGCGTTTGCAGAAATCCCTTCAGGCTTTGTGTCTTACTGTCCATTTGCTGCTCTTTATTTTTCCTGACAGGTGCTTGTATGGCTTCTGATATGAGCAAGTGCTTAGTGTCATTCCCAGTCCTGTTATTAGGCATTTTTAAGTGCATAAAACTGCCTGGCTGGCACATGCAGTATTGCATTGCCTGTAGATTCAAATGGGATTTTTGCATCCTCTGAAACATCTCCCCCAAGCAGGTAATAGATGCATTTTTCCCTTTAAACAAATAACACCCCCAGGAAATAAAGGAAAATGCTAATGCTGCTGTTCCCTTGGGGTTTTATATCCTGAAGAGCCCCTCACCAAAAAAGTATTGCCAGGCTGGGCAGGAAGGTTGGACCTTCAGAAATGTGATGGCTTAGGGCTTTTAAATGCAAATCCATGTTTCTGAGATCCCATTTAACAGAAAGAGCTTGTGTGAAAGCACTGCCTTTAAGTACATGCAGTTTTTAAAATCTCTTCACTTGAAGAATAGTTTAGCTTTGGCAATTTCTTGTTCATATGACAATTAATGCATTTTTCATCATAATGGCTATTTTCTTAAAGCTGAAAAAAAAAATCATACTTCTGTTAATCAGGGATATCACAGACTCAGTCTAGTGTATGCAAACTTGCTGATTTCTCAGAGATTTTAGCAAAGGACTGCTTTCTGAAGTAAGAATTATCACTAGCATTAAACAATACTTGAGATTAAATTCTGCTCTCAGTAAATTCAAGTCTTGAATATAGAGAATGACAGACAGCACTTGACTTACTAATTGCTGTCTAAATAATAATCCAACTGGGCAAAATTCACAAAATTTTGCACAAAATCATTTGCAGAGGTCTGCAGTGGGAGTGAGGTATCCCCGGGTGTGTAAATTCTAAGTTCTAAGCAAGAACACAGATCAAGGCAGGACACATGCACGGGAAGCCAGGAGCTACACCTTCATTCAGCTTTCTGTTTCTATACCTCACTCTTCCAATTTGTGATCTGGGAACAAGGAACTCTTAAAACTGTTGTGAAACTTCATGGATGAGAATTTATGGAATGATTTGAGGCCCTCTCCAGTGGGGTGGCACATTATTAGGATCAGAACTGCGCCAGATATTGAATTCATGCATGGGCCCTGGGGACCATCGCTTGACTCAGATGCTGTAGGTAAATTTAAATCTGTGCCACAGTTGCTACGTCTGCAGAGAATGGCTGTTTTCCTTTTAATCTGCTGTTCTTCAATGGGTTTCCAGCCTTTGCTAGCCAGTCTTTGTGAAATGAATTTTCACCATTCAAAAGCAGCACTGTTTTATTTTTGTTTTAGCTGTGCTTGGGAATGCAGAGCAATTCAATCAAGAGGAAAATACACCATGAAAAGCTCTGAAAGCCCTGAGGTCAAGGATCTGAAGTTACCCACAATATTAATGACAAACCAGTGGCTGCACCATGGCAACGGACAGAAGAATACGTGGCGTGGAAACCATAAGTAGTTTGGGGCTTTGAAAGAGCACAAACGGGAGAAAAATGGAAATTACATCATGTTCTCTCTGTTCTGTGCTAGGACAGCCATGTACAGTCTAATTCCCAGTGCTGGTGAGTCCAAGACTTTCACGAGGGCCCCACAAGAGAAGGAGAAAGGCTTTGGAGCTAGAATTGGTCCAGTGAGAAGTTTTGTTGAAAGGGGGAAAGGTTTGGATGGAAGCAAGTTAGATGAGGTTACTTGAAAAAAAGGATGGTGATGCTGTGGGATCTCCATTCTTGGGTTCTCCTCTGGGATTCCCCGCTGGGTCCAAGTGAGTCACTGAAAAATCAAACATTGGTGGTAAAGTTGATTAGAAATATGAACCTCAGCTTCTTTGCCTGAGCTGGGAATTAGTGGCAATAGGTTGTGCTGTTGACTTCAGAGGGTGTTTTTCCTGATTAAGAAGCAAAGGGATTGTTTCCAAAAAGTTCTCTAGACAGGATAGCTTGTTATTCTTTATTTTTACTAAATATTATGTTTCTGTGATCATCCCTGCTGGCTGATAGTACATGAGATAATAAAGAGCAGAAGATATAGAGGGCTGAACTGTCCAGCTCTGGCATCTCATGGCAGTGCTATTGAGCAGGGATGGGGGGGACAATTGGAAGAGTGAAAATGAGAAAAGTCATGAACTGAGATAAAGGTGATTTAGTAAGTAACCCAAAAGCTGTGCACACAAGCAAAGCAAAACAAGGCATTCATTCACCCCTTCCCATGGGCAGGCAGATATTCAGCCATCCCCAGGAAAGCAAAGCTCCATCGTGTGTGTGATGGTCAGCAGGGAAGACAAACACCAATACTCCCAGTGTCCCCTGTTGCTCTTTCTTCCTTCAGGTCTGTGAGTTGAGCACGATGCCCTGTGCTGTGGGACATCCCTTGGGTCAGCTGGGGTCAGCTGTCCCCTCCCACATTCCTCTGTACCCTGAGCTGACTCCCTGGTGGGGTGGGGTGAGAGACAGAAAAGGACTTGACTCGTGTGCAAACTCTGCTCAGCATTAATGAAACATCCCCCTATTATCCACACAGTTTTCAGCACAAATCCAAAACACAGCCCCATACCAGCTACTGTGAAGAAAACTAACCTTGTCACAGCCCAAACCAGCAAACAGTGGTAGAACTGAGCTCTACAAAGCAGTGATGATCCCCATTGTCACACTTGGCTACCCCAGTCATAAGTGTGGATTTTTTTGCTGTAGTGCAGCATGTGCTGAAGCTCTGCCCAACCCTCTTGCAGCAAACATTAACATCATGGCTTGGACAATGCTGACAGCTGCAGCTCTGCATCTTATTTTGCACAAATGCCTTTTTTTCTTTTTTCTTCAGCTCTATGAGCACTTCAGCCATAGAACCATCCACAGAGCTTTCTACAGAATGAATGTGAATTTTTCTATTTTTAAGTCACGCTCCTACATTTTGGAAAACCAGTGGTATAGACTCAAAACTGGGTCATGGTAAACTGCGTCACTGAACAGCCCATAACATCTGTTGCTGCAGCATTTGTTGTGTACACTTGCAACCAGATGACCTAATTCTCTTTGTGTGAACAGGGAGTGCACTTGGGCAGGGAGAGGGCTGAGAATATCTCCAGGAGAACCCTGTGCAGGAATTTGTCCATTCAGTCTAGCTGCTAGATTGCAACAGCTCAGTTGCAACAACTGAATGAGAAGAGAGGCATACAAGGCAGCATGACTTTGTGGAAGAACACGAAATATTGTTGAGGGAGTGGGCAAAAACGCCATTTAAAATCAGAACAGGAAGATTTTAAAATAAACGCCAAACTTCCCCTGATAAAGGCAAGAAAGGAAGCAGTGAGCTCCTTGCAGTAAATGCTGCAAACGATCACTTAGTGCCTAAAATATACCCATAAGGCACTTTTAATGGTATGAAAGGCAGTAGCTCAAGAGGTGTTAAATTTGAGACAGGAGGGCTGTGCAGGGCACTCTGGTGAAGAGTTTCCTTTGAAGCACTCTGATGACTTGGGAAAAACTGGGATTAAATGACAGGAGGGGACAGAAAGTTCAGCTGCTGGGACATGAGGCTGAGAAATGTGACTGTGTTTCTTCTTTCTGTTGGTTGGGATTTAGTGAATACCTTTTAATTTCTTGTTCAGTGCATTGTTCGGTGTCTATCCAGATGACCTTGGGTGTTTTACTTCTGAACATGAGTTGCTTCTTTCCATATTGTCTAATGCTTGTGGTGCCGTAGCCCCACAACAAAGAGAAATTACGTGAAACTGCACAGTCATGAGTACTCTTCTTTCCTGAGGGCATTCTGCTTTCCAAAATAATCCTAATTATAACAATTTAGCTCTTTTTTAGCTGCCTTCTTTTAATGGATCCTTTTTTCCTCATACTTGTTGAAATGCCTAACATGGTTGTGAATAGATAGGAATGGAGATGAAGAGCAAGGGGAGGAGTGATGGTGAAATGTGCATGTGAGCAGTCAGGGTGATCCAAACTTCAGTTTCTGGGGGCTTGTTTTACTGACTAGTGTCTCCAGGGTAGGGCCATGCTCTGGATTCCTGCTCCCTTTTTCTGACTGGCCAGGACTGGCTGGCAGCAGAGTTTGGTCCCATGGAATAGCTGCAGGAATTTTGCATCTGCCTTAGAGGGAATGAGCAGGATGGGACTGATGGCCAGGTCTGGGGCACAAAATAAATGTTTTCTGTGCTGTCTGATGGTGAAGGGACCTGTGTGGGTTTTGGACTTCTGTTGCTTCCAAAGGTTTTTAACAGAAAGATCTTCAAGGAGGGAGAAAAGTAAAAATAGTGGGTGCCCCATCTTAAATGGCTCTTTAGAAAGTTGTAACAGGGAAATCTGGGAGGAGTTTTTGTAACCTCCTTGTTCTCTTTTGTTCTTGCTTTCTCTGAGGTCTGTTTTGCTGGTCAAGTCAGATATTGAATACTCCAAGCTACTCTCCCCTCAAAAATAGCCCAGATGTTCCACATGGACTAAGAGCTACAAATCTGCCTCTCTCTGGCTGTTTACTTGACTCCCCTCATTAATGCCTTGATCTTGCTCAAGAAAAGTGTTGTGTGGCTCTGGAGCCACAGCTGCCTCGTAAGTAAAGCTCCTCATGTGCTGACTGTGGCACATCACCACCAGTGGGGACCTGCAGGGCTCTGGGGGCTTCTCTGTGACCTCAGCTCTCTGCAAGTCAGCCAGGAGAGGGCTGAGCCTGCTGCACACAGCATGTTCATCCTGGTGCCAGCACACACGAGAGCAGTGAGCTGCTCTCCTTGCCTCCTGAGATGTTCCCAGCCTTGCAGAATGTGTCTTGTGGGTGTTGGCTGTGCTAGACTCTCAGTATGCAAAGGAGGGTTGGCCACTGCTCCTCCAGCTGTTCCTGAAGTGTTCTGTGTCAGTGGTAACCCTTCGTATAATCTCAGAAACAGCAGCTACAGATGGAAAATCACCAAAGTGCAAGTCCTGCTGACATGCCCAATGCCTGATATCAGATTCCTCAGAAAGGATCCTGAGGAATCTGGGAACTGTGGCACATGATGGATTATTTCTGGTTTGGCCTGTCTCTTCTATGCAGCTTATTTCTGTCAGTCTCTGCTCCTCTTGACAGCTGGAGGGTTGTGGAAATGCAGCTTGTCTCTGGCTGCCTTTACTATTCCAGCCCTGCTAACAGGCTGGCGTAAGCCTGAGTGTGACACATAGGAGTGGTGATCATATGTCCTGAGGTGACAAGGTCCTGCAGTACAGTCTGCTCTGTTCTTTCCAGCAAGGCTGCAAAAATAATCATGCCTGTTTGCTGGAAGCAAAAGACATGATAAAACTCCAGTCCCTGTGTCCCTTCACAGCTTGTAAGCAATTAGGCACTAAGAAGAAGAGCTTGCATGGGTTATAGAGAAAAGGCAGATTTAAAGTGCATTGCTGTCTTCTGATCCCTGCCAATAAAACCTTCAAGCTGCTCCCAGGCCTTTCTAGCTCATCGGGGGGCATGTTCCAAGCTCTCCCACCCCAGTTCTTTCCCTGACCTTGTTGTTGCAGTCAGATTTAGCAGTCTGCCCAGGCAGCATTGGGCACTGCTGGCAAATTGTGGAGCATGATGTCCCCTGCCTGCCAAGCCCTCTGCAAGGCTCTGAGCTCTGTGCAGCCGTGGGGTGAGACACAGGGGATGATATTGTTCTGTTCAAGCTCAGGGCCCAGCCTGTTAAAGGCTAAAGGCTCCCAGCTCCTCAGTGATGCCACTGGGGCTCAGGATATTCAGTACCTGGTGCATAGAGTGGCTCACTCAGACATAACACGAATGGTTTTTATTTCAGGCTTGAGTGATCCTACTTTAGTGTGGGAGACATGGCTTAGGTAGCTTCTTTTGTTCCAGCCTGTTTCCAAAAGACTCAACAGTGCTACAACTCTGTGAAGTTCTTGATAGTCTAGCTTTCACCCTCTAAGAATGTCTAACAGCAGGAATGTCTAACAGCAGGAAATAATCCATCCAAATCTTACCCTGAAGCATACAGAGTCAAAAAAAACCCCCAAAAATCAGAGAACAAGCAATGTTGCTGGATGATCCCACATCTGTAGTGGGTCTAAACCCAGGGCTGAAGTCAAGCTTGCAGTGGCACCTTCACTCTGGATCCAAGTTTTCTTTTAGAGTTATATGTTTATGTACCATGAGTATGGTGGTGGATGGACTCACAAAAGGTTACCAAGTAGCTATTTTGTGTAGTTAATGCTGGGGTCAATATTAAACAGTCAGTCCCTTTTAGTAACACTGAATTTTCATTTCACTCTGCCTAGAAATCTATCCCACAGTCTAGGCCTTAGTGAAGGGCTCAGCCTATCTTTGAGCTCGTTCTCTACAGCGTGGAGCAGAGAATCTTTTCTAGCAGAGATCACAGGAAAACAATGGCACTTGTGGGAAGGCTGATCTCATCCCAAAGGTTGTTTGAATCCCTTTCACACAGGTAGAAGGAGGGGCTCACTGCAGGGACCAGTCTTTCCTGGGCACTGGGGCCAAATTTGTTCTGTCAGCAAATACACTCTCATAGCACATGACACCTCCTAGGTATGCACAGAGGGCAAGATGAGCCAGAAGCTCCTGCAAGAGTTCCAAAAAAAGAGTGAAACTCCTGCACTGCTTGTTCATGGCCTCCCTGGAGTTGGCCCAGGAGGAGTTCAGAGCCATTTCCCTGCCATCTTGCTTCCCATGAGTACCTGGCAAAGAATGCCCGATGCAAAAAATAAACCATGGCAAATGCTCTGTTTCCATTACTGTATGGGGAATGGCTGGCTTATGTAACGTGCAGTGTGAAACCACAGCAGGGATCAAATATAAATATTGCCCTATTGTGGAATGTACTGGCGGCATAGCTGATATTTTTGTGGCTGATGAAAAATCAAAGCTCATTATCACTCCTGAGGTTTGCCCTCTCTGTGTGTGTTGGTGTATGGGTCTGTCTATCTCAGTGTATTAAAGGCTCTGGGTCAAATCCTGATAATTCTATTTTTGCTTTGTCACTACTCAGGCAAAACTTTCATTGACACTAATTGGAAAGCTACCTAAGAAAGGGTCTTGAAGGAGTTGAGAAGCTGGCTGTAACTTGGCTTGATTTTGGTTTCTGAAAATCCTTTTCTTGAGATTTACTTTACATAGCATATACTTCTTAATGCAAGTTAATGTTGGTGCAAATTTACGCTGCACTGCTGGAGCCATACACTGATTTATTTCAGCTGAGGTCCATTTTGCTCTGCATCTAGGATAGAGGTGTCCTGTGTGCCTGTGGGTCTGCACTTTGTAGGACTTTCCCCAGGGAAGGGGTGAGGGAGGGTCTGTGTTTGAAGTCACCCACATGGCAGTGGAGCAGTGCTGACTTTCACTGGCTGTAGTTCTGGCAGGCAGAGTATTTATATTTTTTTTTCCCCCCTTTCGTCACTGAAGGCATTTGGTGTTTGATGGAGGGATTCAAACAAGTCCCCTTCGATCTCAAAGCTTTTCCTGTTCTTTTCCTTCCAACCTGCTGCTTCCAAGCTCGTTCTCTCTGAACTGCTGCCACTATCTGACACAAAGGTGGCAGTTTGTCACTTGGCATGGAAGACCCCATGTGAAAGACACCTGGGGAAGAGCTGGCTTGTGGAGTGAAAGGCATACCCAGCAGATGAAACAATCCTCTGGCAATGAGTTGAAAACGTTTGCAGGTGGGAACTTGGAGTGAAGGGCAGTCAGAAAGATGTGTCTTCTATCATTAGCCTGGTTTTTGATTTTGGACTCGCTCAAATTGTGTTCTTGCTTCTCAGGAAGAACTTGGTTTGAGGAAAAACAGACAAATCCATTCTGGACAGATGGTGCTGCAAAAATGGGTGGCAGAGAGGTGGTGGGAAAGCAAAGGGAGGAGTGGGTGTGAAAGGAGGATGGGGAGAGGGAGCATGTCTGATACAGGCTCAAGCAAGCCTGTGAGGAGTGATGTGAGCCAGCCCCTGAAGTGAGCCAGGGAGCTCGTGGTACGTGAAAACTGTGTCAACAAGAAGAAACTTGTGAGAGTGCACAGGGGCTTTCTTCTCCCCTCAGTGGCACTAATGAGAGTTGTCAAGCTGCAGCTACTTACTGGGCACAGTCACAGGCTCTGTTCTTGTCTTTCTCTCCATATCCTGAGCTTCTCTTTTTTGGTGCTACCGCTCAAACTGGTTCCCAAAGTGCCCTGGAGTCTGGGAACTTGGGAACAACCCATGCAATTCCATTCTTACCACCCTGTGATCCTGCCTGTGTTTTAACCAATGGGGTTATTCTCTAACTATTCCTAGAGAGTGTGGATGAGGCCATGCTTTGGGTCACAGTGGTGTCATGGAAAATAAGCGGGGGAAATATTCTGCTTGATGTTATGTTTTGCTATTAGGCAACCAGTAGTGGAAGAGCTGCCAAGAGCTCACTGCTGTCCCTGCAGAGAAGAGGTTCCCAAATTGCACAGTGACATTTAGTGGTACCCAAAGTCCTCTTTGCTGGTGTCAGGCCTCTGAATCTCTCCAGAAAAGGGGTATATCCAGCTGTGCTCTCAGGTCTACAGGAAGATGCCATCCTGCCAGAACAACCTTTGAGAAGAGATGGTGAGTAGATCAGGAAAGAAACATGTTGGTTATTCTCAGTGGCACATGAAGCTCTCTGGAGACAGCAAAAGGAGCATCTCTTCTGAGAGATGCTTTTACTCTGGTGGTATCTACAGAACAAGAAATTTCTTCTTTGTCAATCAACTTTACCATCAGGTAAAACTTCAGGTTTATCACTCTTGATATGACATGCTGTCCCAGCTATTGGCTCAGACTGCTGATTGAGCTGCAAGAAGGTAAATGAGGCTTCAGATGCAGCCCTGGACTTGTGGGGAAACCATGCTGCTTTTCCTGGGATATCTGTAGAAGCAATAAAATGTAGAAATCTCTTTTATTACAAGCCTTCTTCATGAGATGGCTGACTGATTATTTGGAAAACAGAAAGGACTTTGTAATTTGGATAATTTAGCATATGAAGGCTCTCATGTTTCTCATCTTCATTCATTACTGTAGTTAATATGTAATTACAGTCAGCTATTAGCCCTTAGCAGTTAATTCCCTGTTACTGATGATGATGGAATTGAGTTCCCACTTCCAAGTGTCTTATTTCATGCTTCTTAGTGCCTGAGCCTCCAGAGAAACATCTCTGAAATATCTCTGTAGAGCAGGCAAAGCATGACCTTCCCAGAGCTGGGCTGGAGTTGTGTTGCAACCTAAACAATAAGTATTCAAGATTTTCATTTAGTTTTTCATTTCACAGCATTTGAAAATGTTTTGGATCCCCCCAGGAGGCTTCCAGGATTAAATGAGCTCCTCAGGCAGGTGGTTTTCCTGGTGTGGGGATGGTCAGCATGACTTTTTGTTTCTAGAAATGTCTGTGTATGATTCCAGCTTCAAATCTAGAACCTTCATCCCTCCTTCCCACTGACAGTGCAGGAGGACAGGTTGGGGGTTTTGGTCAGTTCATCACCCAAGGTTTTCTTTCACTGCACAGTGAGAGGAGTTTTTTCCCTGTGAGGCTGTGGGGTCCCTGCCACGGAGACAATTCTCAGTGAATTCTCCAACATGGTTCCAATCTCAGCAGCAGCAGTGCTACCACACCTGCTGCAATGGGAACTCCCCCACGGGCACACAGTCCCCCCAAAACTGCTGTGGCCTGGGTCTCTCTTCCCACGGGGTGCAGTCCTCCAAGGCCAGGCTGCTCCAGCCTGGGAGCAGGGCCCTCTCTCCATGGAGTGTCCCACTGGATCTCAGCCTCCTGCAGGCATCCACCTGCTCCAGCATGGGCAGCTCCCACGTGGGCTGTGGGTGCATCTCTGCATCCCTGTGGATCCCCAGGGGCTGTGGGTGGATCTCTGCAATCCCCCATGGATCCCCAGGGGCTGTGGGTGGATCTCTGCATCCCCCATGGATCCCCAGGGGCTGTGGGTGGATCTCTGCACCCTGTGGATCCCACGGGCTGTGGGTTTTTCCAGCCCACAGACACAAGGAGTGCACTGAAGAGTAAACACATAGCACAGCTCTCTGCACTGAGAAAAATCCTAAGGGTGATGTGCCCTGGGGTGAGCTTGATCCTTTTTTAACCAGATCTGTGTCATGTTTAAGAGCAAAAAAAGGCCTGGACATCAAACAGTTTAAAGCCTGAGCCTGCCATGGAATATGTTCCTGCAAACTACTGGGTGACCTCCAGTCACTGGTGAGTGTGAAAGCCAAAGCTCTTGAGCACACAGCAAGATCAGCTCCTTAATAAAAGTAGTGTGATGTGAGTCAAGCAAAATTCCCTTTCCTGAGCCAAGAAGGAAAGGAAGCATCTTCTCCAGGCATCTCTTGCACTCTGAGACACTCATTCTCTGTTTCTTTATGCACCTACTTTCATCCTCTAGACAAGAAGTTTCCGTCTTAGAAAACCTGAGCCTCTGTTCCCAGTCTGGTCTCTTCACAAAATGCTTCTTCCTCTCAGGCTGCTCAGTGGAGTGGCTTTTCTGATCACTCATTTGCTGGGATGGTGCCAGTCCTTTAAAGGGTTCACGTTCAATTACTCCTCTGTGCCACTTTCTGGTCACCAAGGAAATGCCTCCAACAATCAAGGAGGCAGTGCAGCTGATGAGGAGGTTTCCAGCCAAATCCCTCAGCAGGAGGGCAAAAAGACACACAGGAACTGCTCAGAAAGCCACACTCAAAGTAAAAACTGATCAGTTTAGTAGTATCCATTCACACCTCCCCTCTAGCTTGACTCTAGGTTGTAACAACAGCCTTTAAAATTATTGCTGCTACTGTGGTTTGGGAAACTCTAGGCAAAAAATAAATCTAAATATACCTGTCAACCCCACAGGATATTTTCATATTAGCTTGCAAAGATGTATGAATAATTGATGGCATGTTGATATTGTGCCATTGATTAACTAGGCACTGACTAAACCATCCACCCCACCCTATGGGATGAAGTGCTGAATATTTTTGTTGTCATTATCAAAATTCTGGCATTCAGTTCCATGGACAAGGGCCAGAACTGAAACTCCAGCTCCAGCCACCCCAAACATGGGTGGTGTTAGGAAGCCGACCCACAACTGAGTTCCAAGTTTAGCAAATCTTTATCATGGCAGAAAACCTCAGGTGTGATCAGCTTGGGGTCAGGCTCTGGCCTCACTTGAAACAGTGGGGCTTTGGCAGTGGCTAGATTTGGAGACAGGAGTGCTGGCTAGTGACTTTCAAGCCAGGATTGTATTTACAACTTGATCACACCTTAAACTGGTTACTTCAGTGTTCCTCAGTTCCTAAGGACCTAGGTAGAAGCCAGCTAATTAACAATGTTATCTTAAGTGTCTTGTTTGCAGCCAATGGGGGAAATGTTATGATCTTGCGCCCCATCTCCCACCCCTCTGGGATACACAACTCCAGGATTAGATGTTCTCACTGCAAATGGTTTAGCAGTTTGGCCCATCATTTCTAGAAGCATGTAGTGAGTTTTATGCTCTGAAGGACATTTATCCTTTTAGCCATCAATGTCCCTCTGACAGCAGGCTTTTACTCATTGGGAAATGAGTGAGATGAGGGTGGAAGTCCTTAATGGGAATGTGTTATGAGTTCCTTTGCCAGAACCAGCGCTGTCTATAGCTGGTTGCAGTCAATCTAATCTGGCAATTCTGTCCTCCCCAGGGACAGCTCAGATTTCTCTGTCTGAAGAAGACCCTTGCATTAAGGTGATGATTTTATTCTTCACGCCAATACACAGAGGCTGGAGGTGGAAAGAAAAAAGAGCTGCTTCTTGCAAGCACCTCTGATCCTTTTGCACTTGCAAAAGTGACTGTCAGGCACACACATGCCAAAACTTACTGAGAGGCTGTGCTTGGGAGCGCAGGGAGCCAGAGCCAGCCCTGCGCCAGATGTGCAGCAGCTGCTGCCCTGGGTGTGCTGTGGGCCTGCTGTGGGACACTGTTTGGTGTGTGACACTGCTGTGTGACACTGCTCAGTGTGTGACACTGCTCAGTGTGTGCCTGCTGTGTGCCACTGCTGTATGACACTGCTCGGTGTGTGACACTGCTCAGTGTGTGCCTGCTGTGTGACACTGCTCTGCGTGTGACACTGCTCGGTGTGTGACACTGCTCAGTGACACTGCTCGGTGTGTGCCTGCTGTGTGACAACCCTCAGTGTGTGCCTGCCATGTGACACTGCTGGCTGTGACCAGAGCACAGGGCTCTGACACCCAGCCTGCTCTCTGCAACACTGAACCACACTACTCCACTCCTTTCCAACTTTGTTCTCCATTTCTAAAGGCTTTAATCTTCTGATGAGTTTTGAGCTTGAGGATTAATTTCTTTGGCCATAGGTAAAGGAGAAGTCACACACTGAGAAATGAACATGTTATGAAAGTGTCGGTACTGCTTGTGGAGAGGATGGATGGTCAGTAGGCAGAGGTAGACAGTGAACTTTCTGCTGCCTGGGACAGGGCAGGATATTGGGCAGATACTGGTAAGGAAAACAGCTGCATGACAAGGAAGAGTAAATGATCTATATTTTACTCTGGGAAACTCTACCAAGCCATATCACTATTATCTCATCATGGGCTTTACTTTTTCCTTGCTCTAAAAGGATCACATTGTCAACATTAGGAAAGGAATGCTAGATACTTGTATTCCAGTGTCTCCTTGCACAGAATCCATTGCCATGTGCAAAAGACACAGTGAGCTGAGACACTTAGCATGAACTTTGAGGATTAAGGCTGTAATGTGGGAAAATGTTGGGCAGGTTTCCCTTGAGAGGCTCTCACAGTGTTCCTGTGATTGCAAACCTCCCTGCATAGCTGCAGGGCTGAGATAAACAGTTCTGCCAGAGAGTAGTTAACCAGATGAGAAGAAATCCACCTCAGTCTACAGGCATGAAGCCACTTGGGTTCACTGTAGTGTGAGAAAAAAGCCTTCCTCCTTGCCCTTGTGTAACCAAAACCCGCACATCACCGTACAAGCAGGGAGGTGGGCAGTGTACTGGGCTTTGTTTAGTGCTGAAGATTTCCAAGACTCATGTTGTCTGTTTACTTTAAAATTCAGTGTTTAAGGCAGATCCCTTCTGTAGCCAGCAGAGAACAATGAGCACTTTTACTGGGTCCCATCTGAAGAGTCGGGTTTAAGATGGATTTGATGATTTTCTCCCTGGCTCTCTAGCCTTCCTAACGCTTAATGAGTATGATCCAGCCTGTTTCAATTTTGACATATTCAGTCAGGGGGTTTAGGCATTACTCATCTGGGTTAACAGTGCTCACAGCTTACATTTCCCCCCTTATCTGTGAAAAGCAAAGATTTATGCAGCTCAGCTGATGTGCAGTAGCTGAGTAAACCAGAGCAACTCAGTTGAGTGTCTGAGAATGAGACACATTTAACTGCAATTTATAAAATACCAAAGGATGTACCTCTAGTTGCTTATACTTCATTACTTTCAGAAAGTGGATAGTTGATGTTTATCATAGCTAATTAACAAACTATGGAGTGGGAAGGCAACTCTAAAAGCCTTCTCATCCATCGTCTGCTGCAGCTCCCTGTACATAGAGGTTTATGCCTGTAAAGATGTCAATTATTGGAGGCATGCTGACCTAATGCTTCATTATCTCGGGAGTCTGAAAGCTCTTCCTAAGCTGAAGCCAAATTACCATGTGTTTGTGGGTGCTTGCTAGCATTTCAACATAGGTAATTAAACTAATATATTAATGAACAGCAAAATAAAACAAAAAATCCCAAAGGATGTTTAAGTGGACAAGGGAGGAGAAGGGAGGTTGCAGTACATCTGCACATAACTAGATTCTGACAGCGAGAAGATAGTGACTGTCTATAGCATTAAAGAGATGTTTTAGGAAGTGCTCTGTTTGTTGAAGGTTGGAACATTTACCTTTTTCTAAGTCACTTTCCTTGGAAAAACTGCAAATGACTTTGAGGGTTCTTCCAGTTCAAGTTAATGAATATTTAATTATAGAACAATTTTAAAAGTAAGGAGAGCTCCAGCAAAGTTCTTTTTTCACCTGTACACAAAACTCTCTCTGGTACTTGTGATGTGATATTTGTTCACTTAGAGTGATAGTCCCTTGGTATTATAGATGGGAAGGAAGTTGTTTTAAAGCTCATTCCCAGGCAGAGTTTGCTGGAAGGGTGCAAATTCTTCAAAAGCTCATTAAATTATTACCTTCATCCTGGAATGCACACTGCAAAACATCTACCCCTGGTTGTTAATGTCACCGTCCATTCAGACTTATTATGACAGGGCAGGTCACGGGATGTAATGTACTGCTGACAGCGCTGCCACGGGCTCCACACACCCCACTAATATGGGAAGCTCAGGGCTCACATACTTATGGCTCCCATTACTCCAAACCACTTTGCTGCCAGGTCAGAGCTTCCAGGCAGGGCAAGGCACTGTCCATTCACCAGTGTCTGTCCCCCGAGGCACAGGAGAACATTAAACACATGGTGCTCAGCAGATTGGTTCTCCTCAGCAGCTTGGCTCTCCACACAGAGAAACCTGCTTGTCTGTCATTCCAAGGACTCTGGGTTTTTTTGCTTAGCACACAGAGACATAAATAGATCTCGTCTTAAGATATCAAAGCTGGTTTGGGTCCTATTTGTGGCAGAAGCTAACTGCTAATGGAATGAAAATCCATAAATGTTGCCGGCAGCTTTTATCACCCAAATGTTTAAGGAAGCTTTATCACAGACTGTGCTCAGTTGTTAACTGTAATTATCCTGGTAGCAGACATGAGAAGACTGAGAACAGGACACTAAAATGCTGCTCAAACTAGCAGCACATGCAAATGTAAGTTTTTCTTTGCCTCCTCCAAAGCTGCTTTTTCAACAGCTGGGCTGTGCTGACTCTGAAGTGTCCAGTACTGCCAGTATCCTTCAGAATCATATCAAAGCTTTTGGTAAACAGATTGGAGAGCTACTTAGCATATATCATGTGCTACGGCTGCTCATTGTTTCTGAACCAGAAGGGCTCTGCATTTAGTAGAAACCTCTGACTGCTGATACAGGCAAGCAACGGTTCTCCCTATGGCCAGGAGTGTGTAGGGGATTGAGTGATATTGTAGGTCCAGGTTCTTGAGAAGCCAAGGCATGTGATAGCTACTCTCAGCCTGCTGGTATCAGACCTGGAGGCAGCATGTGGGTTGTACACCTTCTCTGACCATGCACTTCTTGCATTCAGGAACAGAGGATTTCCCTGCACCAAATGAGTGGTGGCACACATGCAAGAACATAAGGCCTTTTCCCTTTGCCCAGGCTGCAAATGAAAGGAAAAACCCAAGATTTCCCAGAATTATGTTTGTCTCTGGTGTTGTAATGTTACATATATACACACTTACATATGATCAGAATTCTAAGCTACTTTGACAGAGTATTGGCATTTCAGGATGAGATCTGTGCAAAGAGTATATGAACACTCCAGATTAGAGTCTGAGTCCGGAAAGATGTTCCTCATTATTAGGGAGAAGAGGTTAGAGAACAATGAAAAGTGATACAATCTAGAGGTTAGAGAGTCTTTTTCTACTTGGAGTCTTCCACATCCGTAGCTTTGTGTGAGTTAATTAGAGCTCCTTGTGTCTCAGTTTCCTTAAAGCACCACAGGAGAAATGCAGCCTAAGTTAGAAAGGGAGATCTGTGTGTATGTTTTAGCCAAGTATCTCCAAAGTCTCTCACAAATAGAAAGTCAGTTTCAAAACAAGCTCAGCTGGACAGGGTAGAATGAAATGCACAGAAATAGTGTCTCCTGCTCCTGGAATGTACCCATGTCTGGGACTGAATGTTACAGCAGTGCTTTTTTCACAGCCTGGCACAGAAGTTCACAGCAGGGTAGAGGGATCATGCACTGCATACCTTTGAAGAAGAAACGGTGATGCAAATCAGAAGAATGTAATCTACCCATGCTGGAACTCGGAGATTATCTGCTTAAGGAACTTCTTTCCTTCAGTTTGCACCCAAGTTTGACAGCCTTTCTCAAGTGTCTTTTGCCTTTGTGCTCTGGTGGCAGGAGACTGGTTGCAGAGAGCTCTGAGGTGTTGGCAGGGCAGCTCCAGAAGCATCAGTGAGTGCCTGCCTGCATCCCGCTGTGTTCTGCACATGGGCACTGCAGCTACGGCATCGCCCCACTGCAGGGAGCTACGGAGAAATACATGCCCAAACTTCCTTTCAAATGGGAATCCCCCCAGATCTTATGCAGTGTTTCTAAACTTGCTATTTAGGTGGGAACATGCCCTTGACTTTGGCCTCAAAAGGCAGAAGTGATTGTACTACAAGATCACAGGACAGGGGTTCATGTGGTACTGATGGCTGCGGCACAAAGCATCAAGTGTATTCAAACACAAATTCTCTTTTTCAAGTATGAAATAAGAACTCAGAAAAACCTTGAAAATTACTGTCTTCCTTTCCTCTTGACTGTACAATTCTAAGTCTGGATTTCTGACAGGTTGAGAATAAACTATTCCCTCTCTAAGCAGTAAATAATTATGCTATGGGACTCCGCTCTGTGGAGGGTTGGACCTGGAAATATGATAAGTATAGTAGCTAATGCTCAAATAGAACCAAACAAGTCCCCAAACCTAATATTACCAGGGTTAATCAGCTGGGAACACTTTCTATTAAATATAGAAACCACTTTTCCATCTTACAAGCCAGTTATAAATAAATATAAATGGCTTGTAACTTTTTTTTTTTTTTTTCAGGAGAGCCTGGCACAGCCCCAGTGAGCCTGATGAGCCTCTGTTGTGGAGCTGAGTAACAGGGAAACAGGCAGCTGCAAACCTACTGAATACGTGAGCAGGCTGACAGGCTGCAGCCCAGCTGCAGAGCAGGGACACAGATTTCCCCCTCATTTCTCTCTGCCTGTGGGTGACGTGCTCTGAACAGGGCTGCAGAGGCCAAGGATGAGCAACATCCCTTTCTCCTGCCTGTGGAGAACACATCGATGGGGATAAGAAATTGGGCTCTTTGCTTGGTGTTTGGGAGAAAAAGGAGAAAAGTCATGACTGAAATAGAAGTGAAAGCGCTGAAGAAGTTGTTGCTGTTGGTTTACAGTGTGGAGAGTTTGTTAGATTAGGACTGGCACAAATAAATGATCCCATGAGCAAGAGTTGGCAGGTGTGCAGGCCTGCACCATGGGAGTGCATGGTAACTGATGGGCAGATGCCCTCAGCATTTGCACTTCGAAGGGACCTGAGTCTGGGTTCCATAATCTGCCTGTTTGTGCCTAATAACAGCAGCATCAGGACATTCATGTAACATTTACCAACTTTTCAGAATGCTACTTAACAAATAGATCTTCTTGAGGAAGCTCGTAAATTGCTCAAGAATCCTTGGAGGAAACATGACTCTGTAACTTTCACGCTGCTAAAATTTCTTCCCTGCCACCCCCCCCACCAGCAGATTCTGCTCTTAGAAGGTGCTCTGTGACATTTGTGTGTGTCTGTTCCACGCCAGGGTAGGACACTGGTCCCCAGGTGACCAAGAGCACAGGCTGAGGGTGCTGTCAGAGCTTTGGAGCCTCCCATGGTTTCCAAAAGGTCTAAATGCTGTCTTATGGGAATTTTGCATTGAGATGTCTGGGGATTAAAATACATTTGCATAATAACTATGTGTGGTTTACATATTCATTTGGCAAGTCTTGAGACAGGGTACACAAAATGCACCTGCCTTGTTAGACAATTCCTTTGAAAAGGTGCCCCTAAGAGCCTATGGCTATAACTATGCTTTTTAAAAGCCTGGTTTTGGTAGTGAATGTGTTCACACTCAGACTTTGTAATCCTCTTTAAGCCCTGAGTTTTCTGCTGGGGCTGCCAATCTAGAGGCCATTTCTTATGGTGGTCTTTGGGACACTTAGAGTGCATATTTTGTTTTGCTAAACAATATTGTTGGGACTTCCCAGATCCTTTCTCAAGAAAGCTTTGGCTTTTCTGGAAAAAGTTCAACGAGGAAAGTTTGTTGTTATTTGCAGCAGCAAACAGCTAAGAAATCAAAGGCAACAACTCATAATACAGATCAGCAAAAGGTAAGAATGAAACCATTTCCTGAGGAAATATCCTAACAAACCAGAACAACATTTCAAAACTATAATTTTTAAGTCACTTAATAATATTCTTTTCAGTAGAGCTGTGCCCTAAGGAATAAGTGTCTATATTTAATTCCTCTTAAGCAAGAGGCATTTGCCTGTTGGGAAAGGTTGCTTTGTTCATCTTCCTTGGGGGCAGTGAGACAGCTCCAAAAATATTCAATAGTATCCAAGTTTCTGCAAAACTGAGTGGTTTTGAAAGATGGTCTATTTTAAGAGCTATTAAAAAAAAAAAAAAAAAAAAAAAAAAAAAAAGTAGAAGGATCACTGGGGTATCAGTTCCAGGCAGAACTGAATGGAAGAAATGATGCTCTTGTCACCTACATTTGGAGCTGCTAGATCCCAGCCCAAAGATTTCCTACTGCCACTTCCATCATACTCAAGCACCTAAAAAAAACTATTATCAGGCTGTGTCCTATACCAGGGCACTGCAAGTGTAAGTATTATTGGATGGTTCTGCAAGGTATCTTGATGTGATCACTGCAAACTGGGAAACTGAGAAATACTGCTTTTACCTCATACTCTGGTGTGAACTACAGGAAACTAATTGTAGGGATTAGCATAAATACAGTCATCTTGTTTCTTAGCAAAGGTACAGTTATGCTAAATTAAACATGCTGAGATGACTAAGAATAATTATTCATCATGATATCTTACTGAATTTTCAGGGGTCAAGAAGATGACTCCTTTTTTAATACTAAAATTAGCATTAGCTGAACAGAGCATATTTGATGTTGTCATGAGTAAACCTGGGAGATGAAGCAGACTGAGTAACTAGAAAAAAACTCTGTCCATGGCAAGGGGGTTGGAAATACATGATCTCAATAATTCCTTCCAACTCAAACCATTTTGTGATTCTGTGAAAACATTTATTTTATTTTATTTTCTCTCCCTCTTACTCAGTAGCCTGAGCTACTGAGAGAGAGAAGTGTACCCTGCAGAGGCAGCAAAGCACAGGAGAATGGAAAAAAGGCTGTGCTGTGTGTCACTGCTTGTGACAGTGTTATTAGTCAAAATAATGGAAGAGCTCAGAGGTGACTCATGAATGAAAATAACTGGGTAATTAACACCAGTGAACATTTATTTAGGAAAAAATGGGTTCCTTCAAATTAATCCAGTTAGGCTGATGGGTTACAGGCAGAGATCTATTATTGATGGGCTGAAGTGACACTGTAACACACTGACTGTCTCCTGCTGCACAAGCAAAGCAGCAGCGCTTTAGTTATGAAAATCCATGGGCCAGTGTGCCAGTCTTTAAAAGTCTAGCAGGGCTAAAATGGTCACTGGTTTGACAAAAAAAGTCTGCTGCCATCGCACAGTTAGTTTGGTTCTCTTTGGATTCAGCATTGCTGACCAAATAGTGGGCTCTGTTGTTTTGCACGCTATTTGGAAATTTAGTTAAGTGGGGAGTTGTAGGGAGACCCACACGAGTGAGTGGAAGTTAATTCACTTGTCCTAATGTGAGGGACTCAAGGAGAATGACAAGAGTGAAAGGGCACCTTGGAAATGAGCTTATATAGTCATAAAGATGTAACTACATTCAGAGGCTGAAAGCTGAAATGGGTAAAATTTAGCCTCATAAAGACATTCTAACAGAATTTCTAACAGAAATGCTCCAGTTCAACCAGGAGTTAATCTAAAGACATGTTATATGCTTTGAGTCACACAGGACAATGGTCATCTCTTGCCTTGCAGGGTATCAGCCATGGATGTGCTGAAACCACAAAGTTCCAGTCTGGGATCTGAGCCTTGTAATCAGATTGGTGAGGTTTAAGTTAAACAAAGTACAAAATGAATACATTATCATCTGTTTCCTCCCATTTTGCCTCAGGGCACTAACTGTGGGAAAATCACAAAGTGCTTGAATTCTCCCCAAGCTTGGGCAGTAGCCCACATCTCAGAGGCAAGATGGCACATGGAGCATTTTCTGTTTCCAACCATTTCCTGTGGGGCTACCAGGTGCCTCTTTCCTGCAGTCTTTCCTGTGGGCTGTGCTGCTAATTCAGCGTGGGTAGCACCTCAGAGCTCTCAGCGAGGAAGGACAGATTCCCATTTCTGTGTTTTCCCTACTGTATTGCTCATGGTACTTGAGAGAGCCCAGTGGTGTAAACATACCCAGATGGGTGAAACATGCCCTTGGCCTCTCTGGGGGTGCTGTGAAGCATTTCCACTCTGGGTTACAGGTTGCTGTGGGAAGGGGCTGTTTGGACAATAACACCCACGTGTGCAGTGGGCCTGGCTGCGTGTCCTTGCAATGAGGCAGCTGGATCCCATCCCTGGCTCACACTGGCATTTTCTGTTGTGTGGTGGCACTGGCACCATGAAATGTCAGGTCTCAAAATGGAAATGGCTGGTATTGTTTAGGACTGATTCCAACAAATGCCTTTTGGATAGAAGCACTTTTTTGCTGCCCCTTCTCCTTTACCTCGTGAGGAGAAGTATCTCAAATAGGTCATTGTTATGCACAGAGAGAACCCTGCTCCCTAAGCTCCCTTGTTTTCCAAGTAAACGAGCTTTGGAGGTAAGTTAGCAAAAGAGGCTGATTCATTAGCAGCAAGGGAAATCTGTGTGTTGGAGGGGAGCCCAGCTGCCCAGAGGGATTTACGTAGTGACATGCTTCTCAAATCTTCATAGAACAAGCTGAGTGATACACACACAGGCTTGAACTGTATCACAATCACATGCTTGCTAGGCTCAGTTCTTATCTCACGGGTTTCTCTGGAGAGTATCAGTTGCTCCAGTCCTTCACAGGGCTTTAAAATTGTAAGGGAAGAAGTCACAGTGAGGGGTCCTTTAATGTGAGAAAATTCTGTATCTGTTTTCTTTTCCAAATTAGGTCATCTTGTAAGGCAGTTCTGGATGGAGTTTGTCCCTGCAGTTATAGAGGCTGTAAATAACATAGGTATTACAACATGTTTGACAGGATTTCATTGCGCCATCACTACTCTCTCCGAATATCATATCTCAAATTAATAACAAATTAATTTTATCTGCTGAAAGACCCCAACTGTCACCCTCCTGCCCGGAATGAGATAATTCTGGGCAGTTACTCGCTTAGAGGAGGAATGGGGCCAGCACATTCTTCTGGCATCATTACCGAGGGCAGGCTTGTGCACAGGGATGAGTGCTCCCCTTTGTCCAATCACACAGAGCTCAGGGAGGAGAATTCACCTCCTTGGAGCATCTTCTGCCTCTTTGTTGGCGTGTCAAGCACTGGTGCCAATTGGTGCCAGGGATGAGAAGGGCACTGGTCCACAAGATCAGAAGCAGAAATGCACCAACTGCGCTCACAGGGGACACTGAGCAGCTGTGGGATTATAAAGATCTCTGGCCCCTCCTGACCTGGGCCAGATTTGAACCATTGACCTAGAAGCGGAAAGCTTGAAATCCCTGCACAAGCCACAGGATAAACAGGACTTGCAGAGCCTCATTCGCATTCAGTTGCTGCCATCTAATGGCAAATGGAGAGGGGAAAGGCCTCAAGCAAGAGACAGCAACATAAATATCACCCCTGGGACTCTGGTAGGTGGTAAAACCTGCACAGATGGTTCTCATCAGAGTGCTGGGGAAGCAAGGGGATTTAGGCTGGTTTTATTCCTCTGAAGAACAGTTTGACAAAGGACTGCTGTGCCCCACTACAAACACCAGGTCTTACACTGCTTTTGCTCTTCTCTGCTGGGTTGTTTCCATTCAGGAAACCTGAGGGAAAGTCTGTTATTGTAGTCTGGCCTAACAACTGCCCCAAGGGCAATGGCAACTGAGTGTTGAGTGCCTATTACTAGGGCAGGTGATGCGAAAAAGAAGGTAGGAGATGGCACTTTTAATTTTTCTTAGTAACACTGGTGCACACAAAATATCTGGACTTCCCAGAACTTTGTATCAGAAAGAGAAGTAGGTGGAGATTAGAACAAAATTAACAAAACTATCTAGAATTTCTTTGGCCTGGCGACAATAAAACTCACTTTCCTTCACATATTACATAAAGGAAAACCGAAGAGAAGAGATGTCTCCTTCTCCCCCTTTACCAGCTTCAGGAAGTTCCTGCTGGTTTTTGCCTCTAAACCCTCATATTTATAATGTAAAAAGTATTGATCATGCATCAGTTTTGCACTGCCTGTTTCTGTGTATGCACATAGCTCCAAATATTTTCTTTTAAGCCATGCTAGCTAACACTGTCTCACAGAGGAGAAAGGCTAGAGAATGTATATTCCTTTATGCAGCTGGAGCAGGTGGGTATCCAGAGTCACGTCCCATGATGGGAATGCAGCCTGATGAGCCATGCAGCAGTCTCCAGCAGCCTTAACACAGCCCCAGTGGTGACATGGGAGCTTGCAAGGCCCAGAAGACCAACTAAGTCTGTGACCAGGCTAAGTGAAGTCATAAATCAAGATTTATATTTGAGAAGTGTCTCCAGTATTCCCTAATCACCCAAGAAATGCCATTTTATAGGAGAAAACTGGGAAGGAAATAAAAAAATTAAAATCTTCAGACAGAATACTGAAGAAAGCTGCAAAATTCCACTTTCCTTGGCTGAGGGAATAATTGCTGGAAAGAAAGTCCAGTTGTGAAGCAGCATGGAGGTGACAAAGAGAATACCGATCTTATTCTTTTTTTTTTTTTCCCTGCTGAAAGAAACACTCTTCAAAAGTAATGCAGGGACAAACAGAAATGAGTGCATTGAGCCCTCGCCTTGTGACTGCTGGTGCTACCTGCACCTCTGTGAGAGAGAAGAGGAAAGCAGCACATGTGAATTGTAACTCAGGGGGGAGATGAAACATTTTAGCAGGAGGCTTTGTGCCAGCAGGCACTTCTCAGGCTGCGAGGAGCAGCTGAGCTATCCTATCTAAAGGGTCACTGCAGCTCTGTTTGCAATCAAGGTCCAGCCACTACTGCTCCCTTACGTCAAAGCCGGGGATCTATCCAAACAGCGTTGCTGCACTTCTGAGAAAGTGCAGCTTTGTGCTGCTGGTGAGAGCAGCCTGCTCAAATATACAGCCTGGGGATGCCCCGGGGACTGCAGCCTGCTCAAATATACAGCCTGGGGATGCTCCGGGGACTGCAGCCTGCTGCATGGGGTCACGCACATGAGGCAGGCAGGTCTGCTGCACCCAGAGGGGGCTCTGGCAGGAGCTGGGAGCTCTGCTGCACCCAGAGGGGGCTCTGGCAGGAGCTGGGAGCTCTTGCTGCGGCTGCTGTCAGACCCAGCTGTGACTCCGGTGGAGAACAGTAACATTCCTGAGCTGGAAGCATCACCGGAGTGCCCTTGTCCATCAAGCGCCCCGGGAGACTTTGTGCTTGCTCTGTAGATATTTTACTTTGAAGCTCATTGGTAAAATGATAGGATAATACACTTAACAGGTCTAAAAATGTCTTGGCAACGTTGTTACTGTTTAAAACCGCGTTCCTTCCCCTCTTGTTTCTCACACCAAGACGCTGTCTTCTGACCACTCTCAGGGAAGCATCAGTTGCAAAGTAAAGACGTAAAATTACACCAAGTGAGCTGAAATTTAAAGCCTTGCCCTTACAGAGTGACGTTCAGCAGCCACCGTGCACCCTCGGCTCGCAGCAGCTGCAGGGTTTCGTTACTGCCCCTTCCAAAAACCTTCAACTCCTTTTGGTGTGCCCTGCTTTGAGCCAGGGGCACCATTTTATCTTAAGAGCCCTTTAGCGTAGCATGACATCAGAGAGACTTCAGCAGGATATAAGTTTGCCCTGGCACTGAGGTATGATTTAATATCCTCAATTGTTCTGGAAATTTGAGCTGCATGATTCAGGAGACTTGCATGAGTGCGGTTAGCCCAGTGCTTAATGAGATTTTTGTGCTTAAATGAATGCTGTAATCACGTTTCTAACACGCTGATTCAGAAGGGGAAGGGGAGAAAATCCCAAACAACGGGAGCTTTACTCTGCTGGCGGTGGAGGCAGCCTTTTGCACACGAAGCTTGCAACGCGAGCTCTTGCAAATGCCAAAATGAGGAGGAAAAAAGAAAAAAAAAAACAAAAACCCGCCAACCAACCCAACAAAAACCACCCCGACGAACCCAAACAGAGGAAACGTCTTTCCGCAGCTATTCACTGCAGCCTCCTGTTTACGCTGCCCACGCTGGAAGCTGCCACCCTTTCCCCACCGCCCTCCCCGGGCTCCGGGAGCGGCGGGGGGAGAGCGGGGGGTGCTGCGGACCCCCGAGCGACCCCCGTCCTTGCTGGGAGGAAAGGGGGGCACCGGGAGGGGCCCGGGGCTGCTGCGGGCGTGGCGGGGCGAGCGGGGACCGCGGTGCGGGGCAGGACCGGCCACTGCCATTGACAGCACCGCCTCCGCCTCCCGGGCGGGGGCCGGGCTGGAACGGGCGGGGGCCGGGCTGGAACTGGCGGGGGCCGGGCTCGAACCCGGGGGGCCGGGCTCGAACCGGCGGGGGCCGGGCTGGAACCCGCGGGGGCCGGGCTCGAACCCACGGGGGCCGGGCTCGAACCCACGGGGGCCGGGCTGGAACCCGCGGGGGCCGGGCTGGAACGGCGGGGGCCGGGCTCGAACCCGCGGCCCCGCGCAGGGCGGGCGGGATGTGGCGGGAGCCTCCCGCGCCCGCATCGCCCCGGCCGCGCCCGCGGCCCCGCGGGGACAGCCCCGGCACGGGCAGCGCCCCGCCCGCTCTCCGAGCCGGTAAGCGCCGCGCAGCCACCGGGCCGCGGTCCGTCCTCCCGCAGAGCGGGACTTGGGCTTGCCCGTCTTTCCTCCCTCCTTCCCTCCCTTCCCCTCCCCAGCTGTTCCCTCCGCTCTCCAGATGTTGCGGCAAGAAGGGGGCTGGTCGTGCCTGGGGTAGCGCAGGGCCCCGGCGTGTTAGGGGTCCATCCTGAAAATGAGAGCATCAGAGAACATCTGGCAGAGGTTAATCCAGATGAGGGTTGGCAGGAGGTGATGGGTGAAGGAGTTGGGGCACTGCCTGGGTCAACAATGGGACAGGCAGTGTGAGTGACAGTTCCATCAAGAAAAGAGATTTGATGGCAACAAAAGGGCTACCGGTTAGAATTTTGCATGTTTATTTTTTTCTTGTAAGATGCTGTGGGGTCATGGCAACTTCTCTGTAGATGGATTAGTCATGTAGTGCATGTGTGTCACCTAAGGCACAAAAGGAAGGAAAAGTATCCAGATTAGCATGAAGATCAAATAATTGTCTTGTTATTGAGGAGTGGTGGACAGCTATGCTAGGTAGTAAGCACAGTACACACCTTGACCCTAGTCCTTTGCTGGACTGTGGGATGCTAGGATATAAAGAAGTCGATTTTTCCCATTTCTTGGCTAGGGGTCAGGTCCTGGAAAGGGTTGGATTCTGCTGGACTCATAAGTTCTTTGTGACTCCCAGTGTGAGAGCTGGTAGGTCAAGAGTTCAGGCCATGTGCAGCGCCTTCTGCATTCTTGTGGGAGTTCTCAGGGGAGCAGCCAGGATGCACAGCAAGCACTGCAGCGTGAGCACAGGCCTAGGAAGAGATGCTACTGCATAAAGGGAGATTGGTTTGGCACTATACAAAGTTGAAGGTAAACTAAATACTAGTGTTTGGGCCAGCAGAGTATCCTGGGTTTGGGGAGTAAGTGGTAGCTTGCCTTCAGGAGTGCACACAGTACCACAGAATTTCCTGTCTCCCACCTACCTGATACTTCTTTTTGTTATCTCATTGTTTCTGACTTTGTTTTTCAGAAAAACTGTGATTCAAGAAAGCCACCATGAAGGGTGATGAAGTCCGGCAGAGGAGAAAAGAGGGCAGGTCTAGGAATGGAGAGAGATCCCGGCACAAAGGAAAGAGCAAGGGTAAACACAGAGAGAGCCGACTTGGCAGCCAGGAGGCAGAGGATGTCTCTCTCTCTCTGCATGCACAGCAGAAGCTGCTGGCTGAGGAGAAAGCAGCCATGGCAAAGGCACAGGAAGAGTCAGCAATCTCAATTTGCCTGCAAGTGCTCCTGCCATACCTCCTAGCTGGGCTTGGCATGGTCTTGGCGGGCATGGTTTTGGATTATGTTCAGGTAAGGGGAAGAAGCTCATCTGACATACCTGTTGTGGGATAAGTGGGGGACTTTTCTTCACAGGCAGGGGATTTGGTCTGGGAATGGCATAGCAAGGGAGGATTTGCAGAAGTTTCCTGTGCCAGCATGTCCCTCAAAGTCAGCTATTATGTGCTGTGCAGTTCTCAAGAGACGTGGTGCTTTTCTGGTGCCTTTCCTTCTCTGGATAAAAAAGAGGACACGGTACTAAAGAGTACATGAAGGTTGACTAGGAATGTGGAGTCCTAATTGATCAGTGATTAGGAATATGCAGAGATCTCGCCTTGGTCCTGGGAAGAGGGTGGGTGAGGACAGCCTGGGGTGGCACAGTGCTGTCCTGCAGCAGACACAGTGGTGACATCGCTCGTGGATGTAGCTCTGGACAGTCCTGCACCCGCTGCTTCCTTGCACAAGGCACCAGCCAGCCCAGCACTGTTAACATTTCATACAACAGCTCAGCCCTGCCTGTGCACCACATCCTTTTCTAAGGCCTCACAGCAGAAGACCTGAATTCCTGAAGTCCCATTCCTGCCACTGTGGGGATCAGGATAAGACCTTTCCTCCTGTGCTGCTGCAATACGGACATTTAAGGCAATGATCAGCACCTAATTTTAGACAGTTTAAAGCTGATTATAAATTGCCATGCCTTTGCACTCTGGGTTCCTCTGACAGCATGCCTTTTTGTTAACCTTGTTATTTGACTAACTAGCTGTGAGGTCAAACTACCCTGACCTATCTGATACAGTGACACAGAAGCTACAGTGCTAACATTGACAACTTTCACAAATGTGGAGCTGTGTCCCTTTGTCATTAACCCAAGGCTGATCTCCCTGAGCTAGAAGAGCTATAAAGGCTTAGGAGTGACACAGTATCCTTAACTGACCTTAGCATGTACTTGATACCCAGCAGAATGTCTAGTCAGATCACGGAACACCAGGCAAATGCAGAACCCAGTGTCAAACTAATTTTTGTCTCCTTGGACATTATTCCCAAGAGCCTTGAACACTGAGCAGCCACTTCCGTTTTTATTTTTTAGACTTTCTAGAGCTGCCTGTTCCTATGGACCTCTGACATTAAATGTATGTTTCTTCCTACTGTGAGTTATTAAAGTGTGAAATGGATTGCAGATGGGTTTATGATGTTGGAGGAGGACTTTTCCTTCAATGTTTCTTCCCTGGGAGTTTTTTTTCCCTAGAGGGAACTGAGCCACTAACATGAACAGAATGTGAAGCAAACCTCATTCTACTCTGAAACTGCAAAAGTCTGTTTTCTGGTTTTGCAAATACAGAGCTCACTAAAAGCCATCATAGTAGTGCTTAAAGTATGGGAAATCAACCCATGCAACATCTCATAGGAAATGTGGCTTTTGGCAATTAGCACAGTGGCTGTTTGTGCACGACCATGGACTCTTGAGCACATCTCATCAAGGACTTGTGCTGCCCTTCCTTCCTGAGGCAGTCCTGGCCTTTGCCTGGCTGCTGCTGTTGTTTCTGTGGGACACCAGTGGGGATCCCTGAGAGTCCCTGGGCCCCAGGCACTCTCCATCTGCCTGCTTTCCAGCTTTCCACAAAAGTTCTCTTCTCTGCCCTGTCCTAAAGTGGGGAGGAGAAGAGCAGGTTAGAAACAAAAATACACAGCTTGGTGTAACAGAGAGCTCACAGAGTCAGGAGTGGTGGTGCTTGAGCAGCTGGGACAAAGCTTTGTTCTCCCGTGGGCCCATGGTGTTGGAATAGTGCTGCCTGCTGCCACCTCTGCCACGTTGTGAGAACGTTCTGTCATTCCTGTCTCCTCTTTGCAGGGATGGCAGGGTATGTATGAAACTGTGCTCTCAGACACTTGCCATCTTTCTGTTCTGTTTTTTGTACTCTGCTGGTGGATGGGGGATCTAGATCAGGGTCAGGACTCACACAAGAGGTTGTTTCTGTCCTCCAACAAAGTGCTACTTGTTGACTAGCAGGCAACATGAGGATATATCTGTGTGCAGAGAAGGGCAGCAGTGCACTTCTCCAGGTTTTGCCTTCTTGAGTGGCACAGCCATGAGCTGTTGGGTTTTTTTTTTAGTCTTTTCACTAGCTAGTCTTTTCCCACTGTTGATCAATGCTCTCATTCTTCTCAAACCTGATGCATGTTTTCTGGACAAATAAGGTATATTTCTTCACCAGGAAAATGTGATGCATCTCTCTGCTGATAAATATGGCATGGCTCTTTATCAGAGGCTCCTTAAATGCATAATAAAATGGCCCAGTGTACACACATGGGTCACCTGAACCAATTACCTCTCTGCATACTGATTTATCGGTTGAGGGCTTTTTATGGTGCTTGCTTAGCAGGAGAGAGATGGAGCGTGATAAACTCATAAACCCTGTCAGGCTGACGCTTTAGTACAGGATGTGTTGCTGCTGTGTTTTTTAATGTCATTTGAGTCATTCAGTCTCATTGATATTTCCTTTACATTAATGCTTCTGCCTGTCATCAATCCAGTTAGCTGATACAGTGACATATGGGACTAAGTAGGCACATTATTAGAACTGGAAAACCTATGATTTTGTCCAGAAGTTTTGTCAAGAAGTTGTCTTTTGTTTCCTTGAAGCCTCTGTGAATGACTAACTAGAACTGGGCCTTCATACTGTCATTTCTCTCTTCCCAGCTGGTATAAAGAGCTTGGGTCATGTGTAGTTATTACAGGATTGTTATTAACCTGACTCTTCCAGATATTGTGGGACTCTTTTTCCAGTTAGATTAGCTGAAAGGTGCTCTCCTGTTAGCTTTCAGCTAACTGGACCATTGTTAGGTGGTGGAGACACATGTACACACCAAGACAGCTGGGAGTGGAGAAGGTTTTAGGGGCTGTACCAAAAGAACAGCCGAGAAAACATCGAAGGACAAAGCCTCTGTAGCTTGCATTTGTTTTCTGCTCTGTCTTGCTTCCAGGGAGATCTGCTCTGTCACCTCAGTTGGTGTGAATTCAGACCAAAGAAACACTGTCTAAACAGCCGAGAGCTTCCTCAGTTCCCAATTTAGCTGCAAGCATGTCATGTTCCCTCCAACTCCCCCGCAGTGCTGGGGACCCTGCCACAAGGACAGAGTCCACGAGCCATTAGCCTTTTCCTCTCTGCAGAGAATGTGAAGGAAGGGGTTGATCCATCCTAAAAGGTAGTTTTTAAAGCTTTCTCACCCTCTGATTTAATTAGTTTGCCCAAAATAATTATTAGAAAGGAGCCTAGGCATAATACCATAACTCTTTTCCCTGTATGCCTGACTTTGAGCTCAAACCTTTACAGAGCAGGATACAAATTTTTTTTGGCTGTATGTAGCCATGGTACAGCTCTAATTTTTACCTTGTATAAGCTCCTTAACCATGAAGCCTCTGGGGTGAGACCCCCTCTCTCAAAGACAGTATTTCCCGGAGCATGCAGGAGCAGCGTGTTTCACTTTGGAGCAGAAGGGTGACCAGCCCACGGCGTGCCCTTTCTCTCCCTTGCCTGTCGTGCAGAGAGATTATGGAGCTACCTTAAATGAGCTCAGCTAGGACTCTTATCTTGGCCTTTGCAAACTAGCAGAAAGTTGAAGTGATGACAGCAGATAAGGGTGCTCGCTTTTGAAGCTTATTGGCTGCTTCTCTGAACTTTTTTCCCCCCTGAGAGCCAGTCATTCAGAGGTACAGCTGGCACAGCCTGATTGTTCTGCCCCACCAAGACCACGGAGCGACACGAGGGGCCGGGGTCTAGAAGGGCAGATCTTGTGTCACCAGCGGCTCAGCTGTGTCACCTGCCTGGGGACGAGACCTGCGTAATGCCGTCAGCTGAGAGAAACGTGGGCTCCTGCTTCCCTTGACCTTTCTTCACCTTGGAGAAGTGCAGAATGGATCGTGGTTGGTAACTCCGCAGCTCCTCGGCCTCGGGACAGTGAGGGAAGTCCAGCAGGGCTTGTGGTGGGTGCGAGGGAGCTGAGCTGGGCTGCTCTGCGGCAGGCTTACACATTAAACCATCGTATCAAACGCGCGCCGCGCTCTGACGAGAAATGTAACCCGAGGAGAAAGGACACCAGTGTGTTTGAGCACGCTGAGGGATTCTTGTATGACTTGTTACTCTTTCAGTGCTGTAGCCTGAGCAGGTCTTACTGGTTTTTACTGAAGCGGTGGGAGCTGAATGGGGTGTGGGCTCGTTTCTGTTCGTCCACAAGCATCTCTACAATCTTCTCTTCTCTTTTTTAATTTCCCCCTGGATATAAATCAGAGAAATTGTGTCCATCGAGTTTGCTGCCACCTGGGCTCAACCCAGCTGAACCAATTTTGGAGGATACCCTTGCTGCAATCATCTGGACGTGCTCCTAGGAGGAGAAGAAACTAAAGGAATTTGGCATCGTTGCTGTGGTTTGAGGAAAAACATTCCTTCTGGCTTTGGAGAGAGCTTCAAAGAGGATCTGTGTCATGTCCTAATCTCCCTCCATTTTCCTGCTGAGCATGGGGTAACAGCGTGTGACCATGGTGGTCACCCAGTTACAGCTGGAACTGTGCTTCCATGGCAAGAAGCTGAGAGGTTTCACCTGCAAGTTGACCAGGTCAGCCAGTGGATTTCTCCCAGAGACTTCATTCTCCATTGCCTCCCAGATTTTTGTGCCATTCCTTCTGGCTGGCTTGGGAATGGTAGCTGCTGGCCTCTTGATGGATGTTGTTCAAGTAGGTACCTGTGCTTAGGCAACTTGTAGTGAGAGGGTGGGCTAAGGCTCTGACCTCATTTTGTTTTTAATGAGTGTGGTCCTAGCAGCCAGACAGCAGTATGGCTGTGGGCTTGTTCTGTGCTGGAGGGACACCATCCATCTCCTTCAGATCAGTAGCTGGGTTCCTTGTGATGTGGGATACTGGTTTTCAGATGGCTGCCTAGCACTTTGGTGGTTATGTTAGACTGGGTGCTCCCTTTTCTCTGTGGAGCTAAACACTTTTTGGTAAAGACTCCTGTGAAGCAGCTGGATCAGGCTGCAGCATATTCCCCTGTTGCATGATATCATTTCTTCAAAAATTGCTGATAAGGAGATCTAGGTCAGGGTTGTTATTAAATACCTGTTTTACTTAGAGGCAAGTTCATGCTTTCAGGTCTTTGCTAACAACCTAATATAATCTTTGGTCTAGAAAGCATTTAGATACTGTGATGAGAGGCATGCCACCATAAAATGATTAGCATTACCTACAAACTGAGTGCTTCTTGGGCCGTCTCTGAGGTGGGTATAAATTTAGAATAACTTCCCCTGACTGCTGGGGAGTGCTGCAGCATTTACGCCATTGTGCCCCAACCAGGATCTATCCCATCCGTTTTTCTTTATACTGGTGGCACAAATAGAAATGCAAAATTTGATCTGGTAGATTTACAAATGCTGGTAGATTTACAAATCAAAAGGCTGGCAGAGTTTCCCAAGGATATATCCTACACTCTGAGCTCACTGGAGTACATTGGATTCTCTGGCATTAATACCACAGGATGAGCTAAATATGGATACATGAATGTTTGGAAAGACAATACCTTGCTTGTTTTTTTCTAGCGCTGGAAGAAACAAAGAAGGCAGAGAAGTCGAACTAAAGAAAGCACAAGGAATATCCAAGAAGGGTTAACTGGAGTGGCACAGGCTGTTGCTGGCCTGTGTTTGTCATCTCCACTTGGTGCAGTGCTTAGGCACAGACCTGTCTTGCAGCATTACAGAAGTTCTCAAACTACCCAAGATGTTATGTTGATAGTTAGCATTTATCTCAAAGAAGGAGAAAGACGTAGCACATACCCACTCTGTACCTTAGAGTGAATAGGTCTTTGTCTAGAAGAAATCAGTTCACTTGCTAAGAACTGAGCTGTGTCCAAAAATGTAACTGCATCCAAACTGATGAGAAACACAGGCCATGCGTGCGTACATTGCAACTGTCCTTTAAATAACAATGTGCAATCTAGTATTTGCTCACTTGACTCATAGAAATGGGGTCAGGTGTAAACCACAATCACAGGAAGTGTATAATTTGGTGAAGTATATTGAAATATAAACAGTCAGTCCATGGGTTCAGCTCCCAGAGGAGGGAGCCCAGTGCATTGAGAGTCACAAATGGCACTTAGTGAGGTGAGCTACCATGGTACCAACAACCCCACAGCTAAAAACAAAACCAGTAGCTGGGAAAATGCAGAGATCTTAGCCTTTAAAGGTTTGGGATATTCTTCGGTGCTTCTTTGTCTTTGAGCTGTTTATTTTCAACTTCCTGCAAGTGTGAGAGATACAAAATCACAGTCCTGTCCAACTAAAACCTGACACTAAATTTGTTTGCTCGAGGCCAGGTCCCATAAGACTCATATTGCCAGGCATGAGGGCTCACATACTGAAACTACAGGTTTTTCAAGTCCAGGAGCCTGTGGTTTGCCCATTTTCTAGTGGTTCTTCTGGCTAAGGAATGTTTTGCCCTAGTGACTGCAAAGCATTCTTAGGAAACTCTGTGTCTTCCTTGGACAGGGAGATATATGGGCAAGCTTAAGGATGGTATCTAAAGCATAGATAATACTGAGTTTAATCCTGCTGCCCTTCTTTTATGCATACAAAATATCTTGAAATAACTTGGTTCTGTGTTGTGAGTCCAGCTGATGCTGTCTTTTGCAGGGCTCATATTGCTGTAAAGAGAACAAAGTGTAAATTGCTCATTTGTATCCTGTCAAACTTCTCAGGATTTTAGCAGTTTCTGATCTACTCTGGGATGAGTAACCAAGAACTGTTCATATTGCTGTTTAAAAGAAAAATCAACAGAACAGATTTATCTAGCCTAGTTGACTCCAAGGCTCAGACCTGGGTGTCCCATGCTGTAGGAAAAGGATGCCCAAAGAAGTAGATGTTTGCCATTTTCTCTTCCTGAGTGTGCAGGGGATGCAGTCTCTCTGCAGGGCTGATAGCACAGCACAGGTTTTTTCCTTCTGGACATTTTTGCCTCTGTTCCAGTGATCCTTGGCCCACTGGTCCATCTGAATTCTGGGCTGGTTGGCATTGCTGGAGACCTTGCAGGGCCCTGCCAGTGTTTGGCCCACTTTTGTACAGTAAGGTGAAGAATCATATTGAAGCTGGCTGATCAGATTTCAAACCAGAGAATTCAGGAGGAAAGCTTCCCTTTACTTTTCCCTTTCCACACCACTGGAGTGGGACACAGTCCAAATAAAAGTCACAGATATAAGACATCTCTTTGTTGACAAAAGCCCATGAGATGATTAGCTTTGAAAAGGATTTTGAATTGGCTTGCATTTTGTACTCTAGGATATTTTGATCTTTCTGTTGACTTGTTCAGAGTAATGGAAAACCCCTGAGGCTTCTGAGCTGCTGCCATGGGATGTCCTTGGGAGGCAACAGGACAGGTTGGGTCTGTGAGGAGAGTGTGAGGAGCTCCAGCACTGAGGTTGGGGGGCTGCACTGAGGCTGGGGGGCTGCACTGAGGTTGGGGGGCTGCACTGAGGCTGGGGGGCTGCACTGAGGCTGGGGGGCTGCACTGAGGTTGGGGGGCTGCACTGAGGCTGGGGGCTGGCTCAGTGCATCCATGATAACCTCTCTTCCTCTGAGGGACCCCACGAGCAGATCCAGCTGCCATGGGTAGGACATGGAATTAACCAAACTTCTTCAGAGCCGAGTTCTAGGGCTGAAACTCCGTTATGAAAATGTGAAGTGGGAAAGGGTCCCTCTCTGGCTCTGTATCTGCCTGTGTGGGTTTGCAATGCTGCGTGGAATGTTTTTGTTCTTTCTAGGCCAGTTTTCATCTCAAAGGACAGAGACATTTCTAGGCTTTGTCCAGGTGTCTTCATTCAGGCATCTCCTTGCCTGCATGGCTCCAAACTGCCCCACTCACCACTCCTCCAGCTGGCAGTCCTGCAAGCTGATGGCACAGGCATCATCTGTTTATTCTGTATTTCTGCAGTCACTAACACAATGAAGTCCTGGCTCCTGTGGTATAAATCATTAAGAATCTTTCCTTAGGCTCTAGGTGAGTCACTAATGAGACTCAAATAGAGGCAATTAAGTCAGCTTTTTTTAATTAGTACAGTTGTGTGATTATTAATTGTTCAGAGCTTTCAGATGTAATTATATGTAAGGCAAAGTCCCAAAAAAATCATACCTCATATGCTGAAACTTCTCATGGCTTGAAACCTGCAAAATCTATTCTGTCACAAGTATTGGACTGTACCTAGGTATACCAAAGTCATATTTCCCAAAGGTGGCATGCACAGAAAATACAAACAGTTGAATTTTCCTGCTGCTTTCTATTTATGTCTTTTTATGTGCAAAATATGCAAGGTCTTAAGCATGAATTTTCTGCATGCCTCTGTGCTTTAAATGATTGGGGAGTTTTACATTGTGACTGCAAAGTCTGTGTTTCCTCCTCTTTCTTTGGAAGATATCAAAGATGTGTTTGGATCTTTATTCTTAATTAAAGAGAGAGGAGAGGGGGGAATATGAATCTTTAAAAGAGATGTCCACCCCCAGCTTTTCTCAGGTATTTAAGTTCCACGTTAACAGATTTAAACAAAACTGTAGTGTGTCAAATAAGGGGACAATTTTTGTGTTGTTGGTTGTTTATGCAACAGTAACACACCTTGAACATTTTGAAATGTGCCTGTTTCCAGCACTGCCTGGAAAAGTGCCGTTTTTATATAGATTATAACATTTTGCCTGTTATCTGCACTTCTGAGGTGCCTTTCACCACATGCTCAGGACTGGCTCAGCCCCAGTTTCATTCATCCTGACTGAGAAGGAAGCTGTGATGAATTCCCAGCAGACAGACACCACCACCTTCCCACAGCTTCCTGCAGCTTCCCATGGCACAGCCAGAGAAAAACACCAAGCTGTTACACCCTCTGTGTATTTCCTAACAGCCTGGCAGCCGAATGTGTCACCATTTGTGTCTGTCCAACCACCTGGATATTCAGGTTTATAGAATCCCAGTGGATGTGAAAAAGGTGGGTAGGGATGTGCTGGTTTGTTTTGTCCTCTAGTGCCAGAATTCAGGACCACAGTGGGTACTAGCCAGTGACAAGTTGGAAAGAACAAACAAATCCTTCACATGATGTGCAGCTAAAGGATGAAAATCTTTGCCACAGGATGGCACATGGGTTGGAGGGGAGAGTTTGGATGAGGACCTGAAAGAGAAAGCCTTTCAACACTGGGAATTGTGCAGCAAACCCCCACCAGTTCAGTACCCTGTGGCACATAGTCATAGTCTGGAAAATACACAGGAGAATTATCCCATTTACTTGTCATTTTTGTAGCTTCTTGTTTTATACACCCAAATTGGATTATTGGCAGAGCTAAGGATGGGTTAGATGGGCCTTTGATCTGACTCATTGCAGCCACCCTTTTTTCCTTGTATTCTGCTCTTGGATGCTGGGCTCATTACTTTTCCTTCATGCTGAGTGGCCCCATTCTGTGATTTCATCCTGATTTAAACCTCTCTGGCTACAGCAGGGCTTTGCCAACACCCTTGAATGCACGGAGGAGAAATGAATTCTATTCCTGGGCACTGTATGGTACAAAAATTAGAGAACACATGTCACTTAAAAAAGTTTCTTACGTTTTCACATTGTCTCTGACATTGCAGCTGGTTCAACAGCTTTGTACAGTTCAGCTTCAGAGGAGCAACAACAGTCAAGGTATTGGCCCAGCAGTCTGGCTTATGAGATATCTTAATTCAAAACATTTTTCCAGCTGTACTGAAATTGTGCTTGGTAACAGGAAGATTTAGGAACTGCCTGTGGAGAAGAGATGCAAAAATCTCATTCCCTCCCCTCACCAGTCTTAGGTGCTTGACTAGAAGTTTGGTAAGAAAAGACAGACACAGCTTCTTGTTGTGGGATAATTTTCCAGATCTTTGTTTTTGTTCTTAAGAGTTTGGTTAGCAGTAGAGCTTCCTGGGTTCTAGTCACAGAGGTTCTAATCACAGAGGTTCTAGTGTCAGTGCAAAGGATGGAGAACATGCTCTATTAAATTTGCCTTGTGAACCTTAATTACTTTTAACGTTGGTCTTGGCTGATGCTAAAGGCAGGTTTTAATTGGTGGGTTTCCAAAATCTTCTGTTGCCCCTAGAAGGAAAGCTCCTTCCTCTTTAGGGTAGTGCTTTGTTGTGCATGAGATGAGAAAGAATACTGCAAGCTGAAAATTCCTTCCTTCCCAAAATGCAAAACATAAAATGCATCTGGGCAGCATCTGCCCCTGTGTGCACAGGGCACCTGGAGGTGGTGAGACAAGAACCTGCTGCCCTGGGCTGGGCAGCACCACAAACTGAGGCCATTGCTTTGTCTCCTTGCAGCACTGGGACGTGTTCAGGACAATTACAGAAGTGTTCATCCTGGTTCCTGCCCTGGTTGGCCTGAAGGGTAATCTGGAGATGACACTGGCATCCAGGCTCTCCACTGCTGTGAGTGTTAACAGGCTGGTGGGGAGTGCTGGGAGAGGGGTGATTAGCAGGAGATTCTTCATTTATGTAATCACACTGTGTATGAGAGATGCCCTTTTCTGCTAACTAGAAACTAGTGGGGTGTGAGCATTAAAATAATGTGTTTGCCCTCATTTTGTAACTGGAACAGAGAACTTCCATCTGCACTTTGAAGGTGAATTAATCCCTGGGTGGCCATTTGCTGATATTTGGGGCCCTGTGACACATGAAGGAGACAAAGCCAGGGCTCCACAGCTGTCAGCTTCAGTACTGGATTGCTTTTCTGTGGGTATTGATCCTTGAGGGCTTCCCAGCAATCCTACCTTGGGGGGAGCAGACTGAGGCTTCTTGGAGCCTGCAGCAGCTTTTGCTGTTCTGTATTTGATCTCTTCTATCCCCCTAAGCAATTTTGTTTACCTTGGTCTTTTTTTTCATTATGCCTCAGGAGAAATTGTACCTTACGAGATCAATTTAGGGGGAATAAAGGATGAAAAATAGTTTAATTTGTTCAGCTTTTTGTCTGTGTGGGCTGTGGTGGATATGCCCACTTTACTTCTACCTGGGTGCCCTGCAACACCTCTGCACCTGCAGTGTGAGCCTCTGATGCCCCTGGGACACTGGGCTGGTGGAAAGTGTCAAGAAGGAAGTGCAGGGAAGGGTGGGACATCGTGACCTGCATTTGCCTCTCTCTGACAGCCCCTTTCCCCCAGGGAGCAGGTGAAACTGTCTTCAGCAGCCACCTGTACCACAGAAACAGCTTTTCAGAGTGTCTCTCTTTACTCCTAGGCTAACACTGGGCAGATGGATGATGCCCAGAAACAATGGAAAATGGCCACCTGCAATTTAGCCCTTATCCAGGTGAGTCACTTCAGCTGGGAGATGAAAAAGTCCCTTTTCTCTTGCTGCGTTGCAGACCAGCAGCATCTGTTCCAGCAGTGCTGAATGCACGGCTGGTGATTTGGGGCAGGTATTCTCAACACAGCCAAGCAGAGCCAGGACTTGACCTCCAATAAAGCTCTTTGTGGCCCCAGAGCTTGTAGTTTAGCTGTAAAACACATCTAGACATTCGTTGCCTTTGTGGACAAACTGAACTAATAAAACTCCTTTTGCAGCAGGAGCTGTGGCACAATCCCTGTTTCACAGCAGCCCCTGGATAAAGCCTGTCATTTACTGGCAGTGTGTGGGAATCGACCTTGGCCAGGAGGGGAGAGATGGGAGAAATTGCCTCTTGTAAAGGCAATTCTTCTGCCTGTTAAAATCCAGAGCCAGCCTAGAGTTTGCACATGGCAAGACCTCAGGGCTGGCAGCATGTGTCTGTGTGCTTTCCCTTATCTCCCTGCACAGCTCCAAGCCTCCCAGGAGTGCAGAGCTGATGGGGAGCCCACTTTTGTCTTGACCAGGGCTATTCCTCTGCTGATGGATGCAGTGTCTTTTGCTGGAGTGTTATCTGCCGTTTGCAGCCCCCCAGAGATTTTCTCCAAACTTTCTCAGGATTTCTTTTCTGATCTAGTGGAGCCTTGCAGGGATGCTGTTTAAATCCTCAAACAATCAGCATCTGTGCCAGGCTCTGCCCTCCAAGCTGTGTGGCAGTGCTGCAGCCGTGTAGAGCTGCCAGGAGAAGATGTGTGCTCACCAGCTGTCCTTTGTCCCCAGGTCCAGGCCACCGTGGTGGGACTGCTGGCTGCTGTCGCTGCTGTGATCCTGGGAGCCATCTCCAAGGGCTCTGTGGAGCTGAGCCAGGCTGCTGTGCTGTGTGCCAGCAGCGTCACCACGGCCTTCATAGCTGCACTTTCCCTTGGTGAGTGGTTCTGGTCCCTCAGACCAAACGTGCAGCGCTCAGGTGGGGAATGAGCTGTCCCTGTTCCACCAGGGAGGCCCAACTGGCATGGTCTGGTCTGGCAGGAGGAGGAGGGATGCAGGGAGCTGTGTCTGCTGCTTTCATCCTCTCTGCATCCTGCCTTTGCTTCTCTTCCCATGATCTGTGGCTCACTGGCATCCACAGGCAGCAAAGTGTGCTTCACCTGACACGTGAAAAATGCCCCAAGCTGTGCATGGCTGTACAGACACCCCCACTCCGTGTCCCTTGGGTGTCACATGAGCCACCTACACCGGCCCTTTCCCAGGGGAGGGTGAAACAACGTCACCCAGGGCATGGAGGGTCTGTCAGCAGACAAATCCAGACCAGGCTCGAGATGGGCTTGGGTCACCCCAAACCCTGAGCAGGGCTGTGGCCAGCCCCGCAGTTTGCCTGCTCTGAGCTGGCAGTCCTCTCCCCTGGCCCTTCCTCTTCCAGGGGAATGTGGTGGGCTGGACAGCAGGAGTTGCTCTGTGTGGCCTGAAGATCTCCAGTTTGTAGATCTGCCATACGAGGGCAGCATGATACCTGAATAGAGCAGCTGGCACAAAGGATGCTGCAAGTTTCCTAAATGAAAGGGACACGTTAGAACAACTGCATATCCCGAAGCTGGAATCAAAGGCTGGTTGTAGATACCTTTGATGAAAAACGTGGGATGAGGCAGTTGTTAAATACCAGCAGCTCAGCTTTCATTACTCTTCCCTACAATCTCCCTTCTTGGTGTGGTGCAGGGAGGCTTTGCTGCTGTACTGTCTCAGGTTTGACATCAGTTTTTGCCCTGGACACGGTCACAGGCAGCCTGTGTGTGGGTGTGCACGGTGGCAAGCTGCTGTTTTTATGGCCAGGGAGGGAAGCAGCATGAACTGTGCTGAGGGGAGGGGAGCGTGGGTGTCTGGGAGGGCTGCTGTGGATGTGTCATGTTGTGTGAGGATGTGTTTTTGTGTTAGGGATGTTGCATCAGGGAAGATGCATATGTAGCATTTCTTGGGCTAGAGCTGATGCTCCTGTGCATGATCAGCTTTGGAGGGGCTGTGCAGACTGGCACAGAGAGGTTGTGAGCTGGAGGGAATCCCCATTTCTTGGGCTTCCTTTGGTGCAGTCTGTCAGCTGCAGAAGGACTTTGAAGGGATGTCTTATGTCTTATTCTCAAGGCTGCCTTTGCTATTTAGCAGTGGAGCCTGGCCAGGGCTTATTCCAGGTGCTTCTTCCACAGGCCTGTGAGAGATCTGACAGCTGAGGGATTCCCACATCTTCATCAGGGGTTGGGGTTTGTGCTCCTAAACTTACTTGGACAAGTAAAACCTCTCTTCTCCCTAGCAATGCTGGAAAGCAGCTCAATATTGCAGGTGTACCTCAGAGGACAAGGGAAGAGATGTGGGCCACCACCATGACCCCTTGACTCTGGAGTTGCTCACAGCATCAATATTCATCCAGTGCAAATTAAAGCAGCCCCAAAGGCTCTGGGGCACGAGGGCTCAGTCTGGTGCCTGGGCTGAAAGGCTAATGCAGGCTACTGTAAGGATGCTCGTTGCTCCTTGGTGATTCAAACTTTGAGAAATTTCAGTCTAATATGGAAAATATCTTTGTGCTGTGGAATCCAGAGGAGGGGATGGCACCAAGAGGCTGCTGCATGCCTGCTGCGTGCTTATCTATGAGTGTGCTTCGTGCCTGGTCCTGCTTCAAGGCAGCAAAGATTAGGCTGCTCAGGAGGGGAGCTTCTCCATTTGGGCTGCCTGCTGGTATTCTGCTTTGATCCCTGGAATTCGCTTGTGTGCCTCTGGGCCCTTGGTGCAGTTTATAAGGACAGAGTCATGCACTTCAGGTTGGTGAAAACAAAAGGACAAATTCCTGGGGGTGTCCAGTCTCCAGCTGTGTGGTGCTGTTGTGGGTAACCTGCTTCTTGCTTCTCTTAGACCCCCACGTCCCTCTGGGAGCCAGAACAGCAGCTCTGGGGTAAAACACAGCCAAATGCTCTCTCTGATGCCTGCTCTGTGTCTTCTCTAGGTCTGGTGATGATTGGTGTGATCATTGGAGCAAGGAAAGTTGGGATCAATCCAGACAATGTCGCCACACCCATAGCAGCGAGCCTGGGAGATTTGATAACCCTTTCCCTCCTCGCAGGAATCAGCAGCACACTCTTCAAATACATAGGTACAGTGTTCAGCAGGGAACTGCAGCTCAGCAAAGGAGCTCACACATCCTTGGGAAATTACTGCAGGCTGCCTCAGCATTTCTGGCATGTTTCAGAATGGAGGCTGTCATGCCACTGGGGTAGAAAAATGACCAAAGAGTTTTTTTCCAGACTGTCTTTTAGTAACAAACTGGAAGGCAGAGCCTAGTAAACACAACTGGGATTTGTCAAAGAAATGGCCAACATGTATTGTGCAGCTTTGGAACAGAAGGCTGACATATGTGACACTGACTCTGTTCCTCGGTCCGTCACTAGCCAAGCAATACTACTTCCTGTGCATGGGTAATAGCAGGTCCCTCTTCACAAGGCAATTCCAGGGGTTTGGCTCTAGTAAGATATTCTTGTATCCTCTCACGTGGAGAGTCATGGATGAACAAGATATTCAGTTGGAGGGAAGTATCTGCAGCACTTGTGCCTGCAGGACTCTGAGCAGGAATGGTGGTCTGGGGTTAGCTGTGCTGCTGGCTGCCAAAGTCTTGGGCACCTGATGACCCTCAGAAGTTCAAAACATTGGTGATAAATGTCTGTTGCTTTTTAAGTGCTAGGCTGTTTACCGTGAGCCTAAGCTAGAACAGAAATGGGAAAATAAAAAGATCCGGCACACTCAGTTCCATTTGAAACCCAAACTGTTCCTTCAGACTGAGCAGAAGCAGTGAGGCAGCTGTTCTCAGTTTGCATAACTCATTCCATGTGCAAGAACAAGTGAGGGAGTGAAGGAGCACACACTGCAGGGAGAGGCCTATGATTCGCTTCCATCCTGTCCTCCTTGAGCTTCAGAGGTGCTTTTTTTAAATAGGATTTTTCCATGATGCTATTGCATCTGTCTCTGTAAAGCTAATCTCACTTTCAGTTGCTGTGCCTCAGATAGTATCTCCCAGGGAGCACAGGGCAGAACAACATGATAACCTCTATGGCTGTGACCAGAGAGCATTTCTGGAGTTGCCAGAGTAATTTAAAGACCCTCTTGAGATGGAAAATAGTCAGCACACAGACACCAAGTCATTGGGAGCATGAAGTGAAGCAGGTAGAAGGATAGCTCTGCTGATGGTGCTTGAACAAATCCATTTCCCTGCCCAGTGTGTAATGAGGTACAAGTCACACTCTAAAAACTTCTGGGTCCTACCAAAATGTATATGTATCCTTCAAAAACACTGATGAGTCTGTAAAGTTTGAAGTGCTGTGTGCCACTTGATGCAGCACCTTCTCCTTCTGCAGGATATCCTCGTGCCAGGGAAGATTCTAATTTTTTTTTAAATTGCCTCTGGTCCTTCTCAGTCCTGCATAAAGGAGATACAAACTGTGCCAAAAGGTTTCAGCTTGCTTATGGGCTGCCTGTGAGAGAATGTAGCAGAACTGGAATGTGGAGCCTGAAGACCATTCATCCTACCAGGAGCCTTTCTGTGGGCTCTGATAAGGTTTGATCAACTCCTGTGCTCTGTGCCTGCATTATTTAAGAAGGAATTAATTGCTCAAAACAACATGTGGTGTGGGTAAGAGATCCAGTACAGCAGCTAAGTCTATCATACAACCCTCCTGTCCTGGATGACTCCAGAGGGTAAAGGGCACTGACAAAACTCTTAACTCCCAGGAGGAGCTGCATTTCAGTGCCCACTGAAGCCACTGATGAAGAGTTGCACCTCTTTGTGTAAGAGCCTTTGATGAGCACAGAAGATGCCATCACGTCAGTGCTGTCGCATCCAGGTAGCCCAAGGCCCTGGCAATGGTGTTTTTAAAAATGCACACTTTGAGCTGCTTCATCTCCCAGGTTACCTGCAAAGCCAGCCTTACATCCCACTGCCTTTGGCCCCAGCTCAGACACCAGATGGAGAGCTTTGGTGAAGAAGCATTTTTGCATCAAAAGGGGGTTGGCATCAGCCCCATTGCTCGAAGGTGTTTCTCATGCTTCTGAGTCATGTTTATTTTCTTTTAGTGCTGCACATCTACTTATTTTTTAATTTCTTTGCTTTTAATGATCACTCCAAGGCAATGCCTCTGCTGAATGGAAGAAGCACCTAATGGAAACACATGCAAGCTCACACAAAAGAAATCCCAGATCTTAACTGGATTATACGTGCCAGAGAACATTTGTTCCTATAGAGCAGACCAGCTGCTCAGCAATTCTGTCAGCTTGCCTCCTAAAGTATTTCCTACCCACCTCTTGTGTTAGGTGAAGGTATGAGGTGTCTGCCCTAAGTGGGATACAGCTTCCACACAGGAGTTTCCCTCTTGCCCTGCTGTTTGATTTGTACCCTGAAGGCAGAAATTTTGTAACTTTTTGTCTTTCTTAGTTGGAGATGGAATTGGAGAGTTGTTCGTCTTCAAATATAACTTGCTTTGAATCCTGCTGATTTTCAAACAGCATCCTCTAGCAGTGAATTTCAGGGATTAATTATGGATTTCTGTGGTGGAATGAGGTGGTTTTGTGGGGACTATCATGCTTCATGTGATTTTTCCTCTAACATAACTTGGTTGGAGCAAAAGCCCTGCTGCATTTCTTCCCATCTTTGTGCATTACAATTTTAGCAACCAGTGAAGCTTCGGGTATTTAATTCAAGATTTCTTTTCTTTGACAGATGTGAAGTACCTTTCTCCTCTGATCTGTGCTGTATTCATTGTCATGATCCCTCTCTGGGTTGCTATTGCCAAGCAAAGTCCTTCCCTGGCCGAAGTCCTGAAGTCTGGCTGGCAGCCGGTTATTGTTGCCATGAGCATCAGCAGGTAAAGGAGGCACAGCTCCCAGCCCTGTGTGCACACTGCAGAGGCACCCTGGGCTCACTCAGAGGGCCACCAAAGGTAACACAGGCAGGGGACAGCAGGAGGGTATTTGCCCAGAGCTTCCCAGCCATTGGTGACTCTCCAACAGACTTTCTTATGATTCTGTAAAATTTTGAAGTACTGTGTGCCACCTGCTGCAGCACCTTCTTCTGCAAAATATCCTCTTGCCAGAGAAGATTCTTAGGTTTTTTGTTTTTTTTAGATTGCCTCTGGTCCTTCTCAGTCCTGTATAAAGGAGATACAAAGTGTGCCAAAGGGTTTCAGTCTGTCTCTCTTATTTGTGAGACAGCTGATAAGGAGCCCCCAAAGGACTGGAAAAAGCAAATAATTCTAAGTCTCATTCGCACATCCAGGCACCACAGGGGTGAAAGCTGGGAAACTAAACACAGATGATGATCATCACAAATTGTCAGGCTTCAACCTCATTCTTATCCAGCTGTAAAGAGAAAATACTGGTAAATGTAGAGCCAGGTAGTTCCTTCTTCCTGTGCTACATCTTTCAGCTGAGATCTGGAAGAGAATTTTTAAAACCTGCTAAGTCTAGTATAAAAGTGTAACAAAACTTTGTGGGAGGATGATAATGCTTTCCTCACTGCTACCAGTTTTGCTTGGGTGTGGGCAAGGAGGTCCTTCAGAACTCATTATGCTGTTAACAAAATCTGTAATGCTTTCTGTAGGGGGAAACTGAGCTGTAAAAGGAGTACATGGTGAAAGTCCAGCCCTGGCAATGGGGCAGATGCAGTAACCCATGTCAGTGTGCTATTTTCAGTGTAGGAATTGCCCTGGGAAAAGATTGGTCCAACCTCATTTGCTGTTCTTTTCTTAACAGCATTGGTGGGCTCATCCTGGACAAAACTGTAACTGACCCAAACTTTGAAGGCATGGCAGTTTTCACACCTGTGATTAATGGTAGGTTGGGCATGGGGGTTCTGTGCATGCTTGTATTTATACCTCCCTTTCCTCCCAAGCCTTCTGGCATCCACCATGGCCCCTACACAGAGATCAGTGTCCAGGTCCCTGCTCCCATCACGAGTGGAAGTGAAGCTGCTGGTCCCCATCATGTTCCTGCTTATGTTTTGAGCAATATAGCAGTGAGGACAGAGCTGTGCAAAAAGGCTAACAGCATCTTTGAGAGCTGCGTTGACACTTTTCATAAAAATCAAACCTACTAGGATGTCACAGTAAATCCATTTTGCATTGTTTCCTTCCCTCCACTCAGTAATTTGTGTGGTGCAATCATCCCCTATACAGAATGTTGATAACTAGTAATCTAATTAGATTATACATGTGTGTGTATCTGAAAGATTATATGCATGGATTGGATATAATTGGATTTATATATATATATATATCAATGTGTTTTGTGTGTATGTTTATATTTATATTCACAGTATACACACACCTCTCAGCACAAACTGCTGGGCATCCTGGTATCACTGAAGATCCACTAGCTTATTTTTCTGCTATTATAACATTCTTGTAGGACAAGCCCATTCCAAGGGAAACCCACCTTTGCCACCCTCAAAGCACGATGTCCTGTTGCAGTGCCAGAGGGTGTCACCCAGCTGCCACCTTCCTGGATCTGCATAAAGACAACTGCCTTGCTGACAAAGCCTTTCCAGCATGGTTGGTCAAGGAGCCTCCTTGGGAAGTCAACATCCGTTTAGCTGAGCAAGGACAGCCCCAGACATGGCTCTGTGGGGCAGGTGACCTGTTTGGCAGAGCTGCTGGCAGAGTTGTGCAGAGCTCTGTGTCTTTGCACAGGCAGCTCTTCACTCTGCATGTTCAAAGCGTAGCAGTGCATGGTCCAGGTCCCATCTTCAGCTACAGTGAGACAGCCCGAATATTTTCACTTTGATTCCTATCTGGAAAATCTCACATTTAATAATGATTTTTTTTCTCCAAGGAAGGGAAAGCATGAGAAGCCTGTAGCATCTGGCTCACTGTTATCTTTTCTGTGGCATTTCCACCCTGAAAATACTTAGGGTGGTGGAAGTTTGCTCCACAGATCATTATCCTTCTATTTCCTACTGGAAAATGTAGCTGCTTTTTCATGATTGCTACAATTGATCAGTCTGGAATGAATCAATTTACTTTAATTGGCTAACATTTTTGGGTTCTAATTCATTCTCATGATTCCTTCTCATTTACCAAGTGTGTTAGGTACTTCAGACAGACATATAATCACTCTCTGTGATGTTTTGTTGTCTTTTGAACAATAATATTTCTCTGAGTGAGTAAATCCAAGAAGTGTCCATGAGCAGCGTCTGAACTGCTTTCCCCAGGTGTTGCTCACAGACTGTGTCCAGCCAGGTGCAATTACATCATCTTCAGAGGCCACGTGGCATTTACATCCAGTGCTGGGGAGAAAGGGAAAATGTTTTCAGCCAGCAGTCAGAAGAATACAATTACTGGAGCCTTCGTGAATTTTAGGAGCTGTTCCTGCAAAGTGAATAGTGCAGCACCCCTAGGGATGCAGGGATGAGGTTTTCTCTTTCTCTCACTGCTGCTCTCAGTGAATGCAGATTGACTCACCTCAGGCTAGGTTTTGGACTGATGTTTCCTGCTGTGGTGAAGGTGATTTACAGGTGTTCTGTGTTTTGTCCTCACAGGTGTTGGAGGGAATCTGGTTGCCATCCAAGCTAGCCGAATTTCTACATTCCTGCATTTCTGGAGCATGCCTGGGGTTTTGCCATACAAAATGAGGCAGAATTGGCCCAACCCATGCACTACATTCTTCTCATCAGGTAGACACTGAACCCTTGGTGTCCATGTCTCAAGCTCTGTCATCACAGAGAGCTCCATTCCCAAGCCTGGCTGGTGAAGGACTAGCTGGGTTTCAAAGGCAGAACTTTCCCCTTCCTCAGAGAATATTCAGATCAGAGAGGAAATATCCTTGCAGTGGGCAGCATGAAAAAAAGGCTTAAGGCATATTTGCTCACTGGCATGCAAAGGAAGTGGCCTTCAGGGAGCTCTAAAGAAAGTAATTGAAAAAGAATCTTAGATTTGATCTAACAGAAAGTCATTTTAATGGCCAGCCTACAGCCATCACCTGTGGACAGAGCAGTGAATAGACCATAATCTTGCTGAAAATCAGCATTTCCTCTATCTTCAGCACTGGAAATACTTAAGCATCAGCAAAACTCAATTTTGGTTCTTGTCGGAATCTGTGGCATTTGTGATTCCAAGATTGTAGAAAGTCTCCGTCTTTCTGCCCCGCTGCCAAAGCAGAAGCCATAATTCGTCTGTGCTGGTTTCAAGGTTGTTTATTCTGTTTATCTCTAACATGTTCTGCTGCCCTGCCGCAGCTCTGTCCTGCAGGGCAGCGTGTGGGGCTCTGCCCTCAGTGGGATGTTACAAACATTAAATACCAGAAACTACCTGTGCTGTATTTACAATAACGTGCCAATATCTGTCACCTACGTTGGACAGTGTATCCCCAGCCTGAACCAACAGAAAAATGCCAACACCACAGTGAAACATGGAGGGCATGAAGAAGGAGGAAAAGGACAAGACACACCCAATTTCCTCCATTTTGTCCCCTCTGAACCCCTAATCTAGAATCCTAAAATTTTAATTTTGCACCCGTGCCACACTTAATTATTACTCATATCAAACACTCAGAGCTTGTAATTCATCCTGTAAGATTGAAAACTCTTTTCCATGGACAGAGATCACAGACAGTGTCTCTGAGGGCTCTGTCCAGGGGGGTTTCTGACCCCTGCCAGGGTCCCAGACCTTCCAGGGCAGCCAGAGGGAAGCCCTGGATTCCCACAGGTTCTGTTGTCTTTACAGAGTTCCTCTTGTTTTTCCCTGTTAGGTTGAGAGTTAGTGCTAGATTAAACTATAAACTGGGAAAATCTGCTGCAGTGAGGCAGAGCAGAAGTTGTGGGAGGCAGAGAGCAGCTGAGAGGAATGTTTGCAAGAATCAGAGTGGATCAGCACAGAGCACAAAGCCTTTGGCATGGTTTCAGTGCTAGACAAAGCTGCTGGGCTGATCCTGCAGATGCTTCCTATGTTTGTGTGATCTAGAGAAAGCATTAGCAATGAGGTTGGTGGGAGGGTGCAGCCCCGGGTTTATGCATTAAAATATACAGTGTCCTGTCCTCCCCTCACCCTCCCCAGCTGCTGTTACCCCTGTTTCTGTCTCTGTGCTCTGCAGGGGTGAATTCCAAGTCAGCCCGGGTCCTGTTCCTCCTGGTTATCCCCGGGCACCTCGTGTTCCTCTACACCATCCATCTGCTGCAGGGAGGCCACACGTCCCTGTCCTTCACCTTTGTGATGTTCTATCTGGCTGCTGCTTTGCTGCAGGTAAACCCCAAGCTCTCATCCAAAAGGAATCTATCAGATAACATAAAGCCAGCATTCTCCAGGTTAAAGAGGAGTCACAGTAAAACATTCAGCAGCAGCCTCTGTTCCCTGCCATTTCAGATGTGCTTCTGCCAACAATCATGTACATTCTGTAGCTCCAGTAATACTTCACCCAAATTGCCAGGCTGTAGTTTCCCACATGAGCAGAGCTGTGCTTTAGGGTGAGTGAGGAAAAAGTTCTCAGCATCCACTGAGCTGCAGTAAGTGTGCAGAGACACACTTAGCAAGAAGTACCTTGTTTTAAAATGTTCACTCCTTGAGTCTCTGAGCTCCAAGTACTGCCACTAGTCACCCCAGCGAGGTGAGAAGCAGTGAACTCCAGCCAGCAGGTTTCCCCACCCATTTTGGAAACCACTGTCAGATGTTAGGGTGAAGACCTAGGGAATCCCTCTGGGCAGGGCCATGTGGGCAAAACACAAAGAGAAAACCCAGGCCCTGAGCAGTTCATCTTCAAAAGTAAAAGTTCCTGGTAGGCAATGGGCAGATCATCTGATTTGTTCTGCTTGTTCTCTTTTGCTGCTTTTCCTGCCCTGTAAATTTTATTTTTCGCACTCAGAAATGCATGTGGCTGTTGCCTGAACTCACAGAGGCTCTGACTTCACGTGCCCTTTTAAATGAGTGATTCATTAATTTGCATGATGAGGTGGCTGACTCTCACTTTGCCTTACAAGCAGCCTTGTGTCTGACGGTGAATTCCTTGTGTGTGTAAGCAATCAGTTTTTCTCAACCTTTGCACAGCCCCAAGCCCAGAAGCACAGCCACAGTTTAAAGGAAAATATTTATTCTTTTTATGCATTGAGGTAACTCCTCAACCAAAGCCAAGCATGAAAAAACAAAGAGTAAATGACAGCATAAAGAGCAGCATCCCAGCAACACCGCTGACCCTGAAAGATTCCTGTGGAGGCCAGTGGAGGAGGGTACACTCAGCCTGGCCCTTTTCTCCCCTCTGTTATACTTTATAAAGAAAGACAGAAGGAAAAAGGATTGGAGGGAAAGTTTGGGTCAGTTGGAGGAAGCCCAAGATCAGAGGCCCAGAAAACATGAGCTCAGAGGAGTGATTGAATGGTCTGGGGTTAGCTAGTTCACAGTAGAGAGACTTGAGAAAAGTCTGGTTAACGGCCTTTAAACTGCCAAATTTCTGTAGGAAGGGACAGAATAACATTTGCTATGTGGTCATTAGGGGAGGAAACATGAAATCATGGATTTCAAATGGAAAAAGGCAGATTTATGTTAGGCCTTGGTAAAAACAAAAATGGGAGGGGAAAAAAAAACATGGGGATGATTGCTTTAAGTGTGACATCTCCATCTGAGGGTTGTTTAGCACAAGTTAAACAAATTTTCCATCAGGAAAGATGTGGATGTATTTGATCCTGAATTAAGGAAGACAAATGATCTGTGTAAAACTCTCAAAGTTTCCAGCCAGCGTTAGTTTCTGTGATTCTGTTATTTAATTTATTTCCCCCATCTCTCCTCCTCCCTTTCTCCCAACGCAGCTTGCAGTTTTCACCTTTAGAAATGCTGCCTCAGGCTTTGGTTCGTGATGTGCTGTGGTCTCCCATGGAGGGACCAGAGATGTGAGGTGCAAATTCTCTCTCCCTTCTTAATTCAATTAACTAGATAGTCTTTAATCTTTAACTGCAGTATTTTTTTTCTGCCATCTGTTATCAGAATCGGGAATGAAATAAGAATTAAAAGAAATCACAACAAAGATTTTTAAACTGTTGAGATGAAAAAAAAAAAGATTTTTTTTTTTCTTAACATGTCAGTTCTGCTTGGGATATCTTTGATGTAAAACTGCCTCAAACTCCAGTTGTCCACTGAGACTTTTAGGAAAAACAAAGTAGACATGATCTGAATTTTTAACGGAAAAAGGAAGGATGAAGAGAAAAAAGTCTGGCTACGAACTTGTCCTTTGGGGTTGCCTGCATATTCACAAAACCCCTTCATCTGGTGGAATGAGTGGGAGCACTCCCATTCAAGGCATGGGAATATGAACTGTACCTTTGGGAGATGCTTTTTGGTGGCTGGGCTCTGGTTTGGGCAGGCAGTGCTGGTGAACAGCTCAAGCAGGGTCTCTGCACTTGTGGCTGGCAGCAGAGGGCTGTGGCACTGTGCGTTATGTGATGCCAAAGGGTAGGAGCCAGCTACACCCATCCCATCCCATCCCATCCCATCCCATCCCATCCCATCCCATCCCATCCCATCCCATCCCATCCCATCCCATCCCATCCCATCCCATCCCATCCCATCCCATCCCATCCCATCCCATCCCATCCCATCCCATCCCAGTGAGGAACCCCAGCTCTCTGGGGAAGGTGGAAGGCTTAGTGATCCCTGTGAGCTCTGCTTCCCTGGCCATGGCTGTGGCTCTGAGCCCAGGGTTTGTGTGTTACCTTCTCTCTGCCCTCCTGTCTTGCTCTCCCAGGTGGGGATCCTGCTCTACGTGGCCGACCTGATTGTGCGCCTGATGTGGAGGAAGGCTCTGGACCCGGATAATTTCTCCATCCCCTACCTCACTGCCCTGGGTGATCTCCTGGGCACTGGGTTCCTGGCCATCTGTTTCCGCCTGGTTTGGCTCATCCACGGCACAGATATGAACCTGGGCAACTGAGAGTGCCTGTGCCGCTCTCTTCCCTCGTGCTTTCCTCCGGGACACCGGGGTACGGGGCACTCGGTGCTTCCCTCCGGGACACGGGGGTGCCTGGCACTCGGTGCTTCCCTCCAGGACACGGGGGTGCCTGGCACTCGGTGCTTCCCTCCGGGACACGGGGGTGCCTGGCACTCGGTGCTGGCTCACCCGGCTGGGCTGGGCCTCCCCTGCCACCCCGACACCCCCCTGCCCTCCCCGTTGTGCCTTACAGCCCCAAGGAGTCAGCACCCACAAACTCTGCCCTGCCCGTGAGCAAAGCAGATGGAAGGCGTGAGCACCCGCTGCTCACTGCTGCACCTGGCAAACAAGGCAACAAGGAACATTTGGGCCATGGGAAGGATGGAAGGAATTAAAGAAGGAGCATTTGGGCCGTGGTCTCAATCCCCAGCACTGACACAGCCCCGAGGCTGCCCCAAAGCCTGCCAAGGTCACTGCCTCTGATCTGGATCTTGCAGCCCCTCCATCACACCCTGACTTTCCACCAAGGGAAATTCTTTATTCACCCCACTTTTCTCCTGCTCCTAAAGTAGCAGAGCAACCAGGTCTTTAAATTTGTCTTGCCTCCATGGCTCAGAGGCTCAGGATCTGAGGCAGTGTGCTGCTGGCTCATGCCCAGTGGGAGGTTATTTAGGGATACCACCTACCTGCCCTGACAGCATTGCTGGTGTCTGACCAAAAAGCTGGTTAGATTGCATTTTGAGGGCAGGAAGGTTTGTTTTTACGGTTTATGAAATGTCCAGTAATCGAAATGTTTATAGAAACACACACATAAATAAAGTGGGTAAAAAAAAAAAAAAAAAAGAGTAAGGCTGTGGATTTGGAGGTTGCTTTTTTCTTTCCACGACTCTGCCTGTTTTTAGCTCTAACTTGTCAGGTAGAACTTCTGGGTTTTTTCTCATCCATTCAGGGTTGGACAACACAATTTTAATAGGGCTTCAGGAAAATCAGTGTTTCCTAACCAAGAATGTTTTGCCACCCAAATGTTTCAGGTTAGAATTAAAGCCTCTCCCACAGTCACCATCCACCATTAACAACTGCTCTGCAATGAGTCCAGGAGCTGCCTGGTTGGTCTGGGTGATGATCAGGCACGAGGCTTTGGCCAGTGGCTCCTCAGGTCCTTGCTCCAGAGTGGCAATCTGGTGCTACCAAGGACATGTCAGGGAGGCTTTTGGGGCTGGAAGCAGCCAGTTCTCACTGAAATTGAAGAAGCAATAGAGTCCTCCAGATAATAAGATGCTGAAGAGTCGGGAGATGAGAACATGGACCAAACATTTGAAAAATGTCACTAGGCCTCACCTTTATTAATTATCTGCCTTCATGCTGGAGAAAGGAAAAGGGGAGGTCAGGATCCCCATGATGCCTTATTGAAGGACCTGCCAGCTCTAAAACACTCAAATCTCAGCTGGGTTGAGTGCCTGCTGGCCTTGGATGTTTCATTGCTCCCAGCTCTGCTCTGGTGTCCCAGAGGCACTGCAAAGCTGAGGCTCCTGCATGGGTTCCACACATGACTGAGGGTCCCTAACAGTGAAAGCTGAGCAGCTCTGGGGAAAAGCACTCCCTGAAAAAAAAGCTGTAGCCTCCCCTTTTCCCAAGCTTCCTCTTCTTTTCTTTGTCATGAAGGAAGAATTGCCTGGTGTCACTGTTTTTCCTTTGTGCTGCCAGCTCTGCTTGGCCAGGGCACCCAGGGGCGACAGCTGCAGCAGCAGCAGCTGAGGGGGCCTGTAGGAAAAGCAAATCTGCCAGTCCCAGTTTGAGGGCACCTTAGAGGATGTGTACGTATATATTTTAATAACTTGAGCTTAGTGCTTTATTTTGCTTTAATAGCTCAAATTTAGCACTGGCTTGAGCAGTCCTGGCAAGTAACACCTGCCTCAACACATCATGGTTCCTCCTCCTTGCTGCATTGTCCTCACCACCTCAGAGAGGTCCTCTCTGGAGCTTGGTGCTTGTGCCAGTCTTGTGAGTCAGGTAAGGCTGGTGCTGAAGGCAAGCTGCTGGAGACACCCCAGCCTTCTACAGGATCTTGAACATGTGAATCTCCTTCTGCTTTTCTCTTAATAACACAGATTTGGCCCTGCCTCCTCCAAGCCTGCAAAAGACCTAGACTGGAGCCAGTGACTGGTGCAAGGGATCCCAGTCACACTCCTCCAGCATCAAATCCCAGTGCCCAATGCACAGGTGCTTCTCTGCTGTGTGCTTGCAGCAAAGCCCTGGCACTGGCCTGTCCCTTCACTGGGGGATTTCTGGGCAGAACTCAGCTTAATCTGGTTGTCGCTGTAGACAGAGGACAGGGATGGGAACACATAATGGGTGCCATCTGTGTCCTACTTGTGGGACTCAGCTGTGCCAAGGTGACCCATGCAGCTCCTTGCCTGTGCTGGGCTTGGGGGTTCCCCCCTTGCAGGAGGCTCTGGGGCTCAGAGGTGGTGTGGGAAAATGACAGAGGGCACAGCAAGACCTGCTGCTCTCCAGGTCACCCCTTGGTGGGCAGCCAAGCATCAGCCTTGTCCCTGTGGACTTAGTGCAGGGAATGCACTTAAGACTTAAAATTGCTTCCAGCCTCAAGAGAAATGATATAACCAAAGGAAATGGTTTCAATAAAAGGGGATTTTTTTTCCCCTTTTTTTTAAGGGCAGTTAGAGGCTAGTTATTTGGCTGCTCAGCCTGTTTACTCCTTCTCTTTCCTCTTTTTTTCTTCCCTTTGCAAATGAGAAAGGGTCTTTGCTAAGAAGGCTTATACGTAACCCCGGAGCACAGCTTGGATCAGCATTCCTGTAACTCTGTCTGAACTTGGTCCTCTAAGAAAGCTTCCCCAGCCCTTCCAGTGAGTGGGCAGCACTGCTCTGTCCCCTGGCACCAGTTGCCCCATCCATCCCAGCAGGGCCAGAAGCCCCTGAGTTCTCTGGGCACCCTCCCCCTTCCCTCCCCTTAACAGCAGAAATTTGATGCTTAAATACCTGCAGGCTCTTCAGCTTCTAAGAATTTTCAATACATCACAGCAGGCCCTACCTGGTTTTATGCTCTCTGTGGTGTTGTGCTGGAGCAATATGGCCGGGAGGAGATTTGGGGAGGGGGTTGGTTGTTTGACTCCCTTTTCCTCCACATACTTCAGTTGCAGAGCAGACTTGTGTGGGTGGCAGAGCCCAGACAGGGTGGGGACATTTCACAGGGATTTCTGTCTAACCCAGCAGGGAAGTCACTGCCAGCAGTGGGCCTGGCTTCTCTGCTGCTGGGTCTGTGTCATTACTGTGCCCAGCTTGTCACGGGGCTGGACCCACCCTGCCAGAGACACCAGCACCTCCGTTTCAGCTGACAGTGACTTCTATTTGTATTTAGTCCTCACAGCTCCCAAATAAGCAACAGCATTAAAAAAAGAATGAGATGGAAGAAGAGGGCTTCTTTCATCGTGCTCCTTAGTCCTTGGCTGCTGAGCTGCTCCTTGGGCTCAGTGCTCGTCCTGGACTGAGAAACCCATCCAATGCTGTGAGACGCTTGTGGAAGGTTTGCCTTGCTGTAATCTTCAGAGGGAATAAAGGAAAATGGGGAGTGTTGGCAGAGAATGAGATTGGCTATTTTTGAACCCTGTGCAGCCATCAGCCAGCTGATCTCAACTCCAGTAGTGGATAGTGAAACATTTTTTTTATTTTGTCCCATGGTTTTATTTCCCACTGTATTAGCAGTGCAGGTAGGCTCACTCCTGACACCAGCCACGAGCTGTGCCCCAATAAACCAAATCTCAGGTTCATGTCAGTTGTGCGATGAGGCTGAGGAAGAACACTGGGGTTTGGGGTTTGGGGAGGGTGGGTGCCCTGGAGCACCACGTGTGTTGGGGTGCTGAGGTGGCTGCTGGGGCCTTGGGGAGATCCCAGATGAACTAGGGAGGAAGGTCAGTTAGGGGTTCCCCCATTCCTGGGTACATAAGGGTTTTTCTTTGCAGGCAAAGAACGAGCTGTCACCATCTCTAGATGCAGATGGGAACACGGGTTTGTTTCCAGGAAAAGTCAAATAATTTATTTTTCTCCCCCCACTGCTTCCACTCATTGCCTCCATCCTAACACAGTAATTTTCCAGAAACTCTCTGCGAGATGTAACTTCCTTACCAGGGACAAGCAAAGTGCCAGCCAGCAAACACAGTAAGTCTGAAAAGCCTCCTTCAAGGGAGACACTGCTTCCAAGACATACTTGAACACTTGAACACACTTTTTTTTTTTGCTCTTCAATGACAGTCTATTTAATCCTCCAGCTGGTAAACAACCCAATCTGTGGTGCACAGGAAAGTCTGGAAGGAAACCTCCTGATCATTGAAGCTCCATTTTGTCCCACTGGAAGGAGAAACTCAACAGCTTCACACGGGCCACGAGGGATGGGGCCAGGAGCTCCACAGTACAGCAAACCCAGAGCACAGGCAGAGTGCTCAGCACACTCAGAAGGCTGGAACTGCTGGAGGCACTTGGAGGAAGGGGCAGCTCTTCATTAACTCCTGAGCCACGCTGGACTGTGGCAAAGCTCAGCAGTGCAGGTACTCTGCACTGGGAGTACTCTCTCTTTTATGCTGGGGAGTATACGAGTATTTATATAAAACATGGGATGGTCTACAGATACACAAATGTAGACACATGTAAGCCAAATGTCTATTAAGTATTATAACCATATAAAAATGTAATCACTCAATATATAATACATAGAATTACCCAGCAGTAATTCTATTATACATTATAATAGAATCATTATTTTCACTGTATATTTGTGCACACATGAAAGTATCAAAGTGAGGCTGTTCTTGTTTCCTGTTTCCCTGGTGCTCAGAGAGCTCCCCAGCAGCTCCCCAGCCTTGGACCAGACTCCAGGACCAACCTGACTTATTTAGAGTCTCTTGTCCCCAGGCTGTGCAGCCTGAGGGCAGGATGGGAACCTTTCAGGGGGCTGGGGGACATGATTACCATGATTACCATGGTCTCACTTCAGCAAGGCCAGGACTGGCACCTTCTGCTGCTCACATTCCCTGCTCAGAGAGAGCTGATCGGACAGGGCCGAGGGGGTGATGCCCTGCCCTGCTCCTGGGGGACAGACCCCGGGCATCCCCTTGTAGGTCATGCCCTGGCTGCACATCAACCACTGCCACATTCCGACTTCCAAGTGGAGGAGAGAACCAAATCCAGTTACATTTTAGAATGGCCCAGGCCTCCTCGATATTTTCTTCTCTGAAAAGAAAAAGGATGGGAGTGAAACAATTTGAAAAGCCCAACCAACCAGAAGCCATCAGAGAAATTGTTCCCAGCAGCCGAACAGGGAATCGCACCGCCTGTAGTTGGGATCAGCGGGCACACGGGGTCCTCCGAGCTCCGTCCTGCTCCTCCTCGTCCTCCAGCGCCTCCCGTCCCACCGGGAAGGGTCGGACCGTGCCTGCGGCGAGGGCGGCGGCTGCCGGCCCCGGCCCCGCAGCATCCTTACCCCATAGCATCCTGACCCCACAGCAATCTGACCCTGCAGCATCCTTACCCCACAGCATCCTTACCCCGCAGCATCCTGACCCCACAGCATCCTTACCCCATAGCATTCTGACCCCGCAGCATCCTTACCCCATAGCATCCCTACCCCATAGCATCCTGACCCCATAGCATCCCTACCCCATAGCATCCTTACCCCATAGCATTCTGACCCCGCAGCATCCTGACCCCACAGCATCCTGACCCCACAGCATTCTGACTCCACAGCATCCTGACCCCACAGCATCCTGATCCCGCAGCATCCTGACCCCACAGCATCCTTACCCCACAGCATCCTGACCCCACAGCATCCTGACCCCACAGCATCCTTACCCCACAGCATCCTTACCCCACAGCATCCTGATCCCACAGCATCCTGACCCCACAGCATCCTGACCCCACAGCAACCTGACCCCGCAGCATCCTTACCCCACAGCATCCTGACCCCACAGCATCCTTACCCCACAGCATCCTTACCCCATAGCATCCTGACCCCGCAGCATCCTGATCCCACAGCATCCTGATCCCACAGCATCCTGATCCCGCAGGATCCCGACCCCGCAGCATCCTTACCCCACAGCATCCCGACCCCACAGCATCCCAGCCCCGCAGCATCCTGACCCCCACCCCACAGCATCCCAGCCCTGCAGCATCCTGACTCCAGAGCTGGCCCCAGAACACCCTGGTCCCAGGAATTCGGCTTTGGCAAAGGCTGAGTGATTCCTGTCCCAAAATGCTCTAGTCCAGGCTGAAAGTGTTCACTTCAGAAATGCAAAGTGCCCCTTTTCTGTTAGGTTTTCCTTTGGAAAGCAGAGAGGATATCAAGGGTAGGACCTAAATGGTTTGGATTGTGGATGTTGTCTGTTGGGATTTTATAGGAGCAGCCCAAAGGTAGGCATTTCTAAAGGTCCTACATGACCCGAACCACACCTTTACAGGGTCCTGCTTTCAGAAGATCACGACCAAGGCTGCAGGGCTGCATTTGCTCCATTGGTGTGTGGCTGGGCTGTTGACTGGGTCAGGTCTGATGAAGATGCCAGGACAGGCTGCCAGTCAAACAGCCATTCACAGCTGGGACCACCTCCCCATGGCCACTGTTGCAGGAAAGATTAGAAACCACCTGGCTGAAGAACAAAGCCCAGAGGCTTCTGCTCCCTCACTCTCACACCAAAGAAAGCCCAAAGCAGCTCCCAGCCAGCCAGATATTGTCTAAACACCCACAGACAGCACAGCTGGGAGTGAGTGTGTCTGTCCTTGCCACTCACTGTGCCATGAGCTCTTTAGAGGTACTGGCAGGGAACAGTATTTAGGAAAAATAAAAACAAAAAACCATCCAAAAATCCATCCATTTATGACCCTGCATCTGACCCCAAATTATGATTCATGACCAAAAGCGATGAAAAGATCTTGCAGTGATTTGAACAATGATTTTTCCAAACAGAGGCAGCTCTAAGCAGGGAGCACAAGACTCCTGAGAAAGCAGGAGGAATGCACTCCAGGCCTGAATGCTGCAGATGAAATTTGTTGCATCATATAATCTATTTTTGTGCTTTGTGTTTCAGCTAGACAGGGAGATACCAAGATAGCATGAGAAAGGCCATTTCCTCAAGATCTCCAGTGCAGATTGGGAGAATCAGTCACACTGCCAGGATCCCCAGCAGCTTCATTTACTTCTCTTTTTCATTGCTTGGCTAAAGCCAATCTCCAATGGAGCAAGCAAGGAGGGAGTGTCAGCATATAGATGCCACTCAAGAGGCACAGAGGAAAAAGGTTAAGATATAACAGCTGAAAGTTGTTAGATGGAAACACCATTTTTTTACAGATACTGAGAACACTGTGGTTTTATAAAACCTCCCATTGTATTGCACTAATAAGTCAAGTGTTTGCAGCCAAGCCAGCAGACACACTCTACAGCATCTATTACCAGTGTGTTTATTTACAAAGGCAGCCAGCAAGCCAAAGCCAAACAGAAAAGAGGAAAGACTGAAATATGGACTGGCTTTTATTTAAAATCCTAGGGCTCAGTTTGTCATTTTCTTTTGTGTTTCACTCCCTCCTCCCTGTTTTTCCTCCAAGGAATGCTTATCCAAAGGCAACCAGGAAAAGGACTGTTTCCCTCTAGGTATCTCTCTCCCTGTTTTTATCCTCAATTTTTTCCTCTCTCTCTCTCACACACACAAACATACACACACACAGACCTTTCTCAGTCCAACATTACTTGCCACAGCAATCACCCACATCCCAGCCCAGTGTTCCCCAAACACTTCATAACTTTTGTAAAGGGGTTGCACACAGGAGCAGCCCATGCTGCCATGGGAAGAGAAGCCAGCACTGCCAGCAGGGCCTTGTCTGAGCAGCTGGGCCATGGGCAGGACATGGTGCATGAAGTTATTTCATCAGAGCAGACACCTGCACCAATGCTGCCTGCATGGCTTTACAGCTGTTGTCACCTGCTTTCAAAAAAATGGGAGGTGTGGGGCCTGGATTTAATGGATTTGACCAGAAATCCAGAGACATGCACACACAGACACCGAGCACTCTGCTGTGGTAGTTCAGGAGAAAGACTAAGGACCTGCTGCAAGCCTTTCCTCTCTATCTTTGGAGTATTTTGCACCCCAACTGAGAACACATGGAAGGAGAGAAACAAAAAATGTGGTCATAGTAAGACACCTCTGTGTGTTATATCCCCCTCAGTAGGGGATGGCATGAAGGACAGAGGAGAACTAGACAAAAAGAAAAAGCGGGAGCAATTTTAAATAAAAGGAAAAAGTTACATTAAATTATTGCTTTATTTCTGGCTCTATGCAAGTCTCTGATACACTCCACTCTGACCCCTGAGACTCCATGTCTGCCCCCAGACGGCCCAGTAGGGAGGAGAAAGACCTGAAGGGATCCTGCCCAAAAATGGAGCCTTCCCAAGATTTGGATCTACAGAGGAGTCTCTTAGTTACAAGTAAGTCCCCTCCCAAGGTAAGAAGTGTCCAGTCCCACCACCACTCCCTGTAGATATTGAAGGCTGGGAGAGAAAGGGAAGGGAAATCCCCAACCCCAGTGTATTGAGAAATGTTCTTCCTCCAGAGCATGCATGACCAAGGCATCAGGAGGTGGAGCAGACCCTAATAAAAGGGCACAGGGAAGAAATCAACCAAGAGATGAGCTCAAGGCAGGAGGAGAGGAATTGTGGCACGGTGAGAGTTATCCAGCTCTCCCTCGCCTCTTCCCCCGCAGCCCCTGCCTCACCGGATGCGGAGGTACGAGGGGATGGAGTAATTGAATAGCAAGTAGTCCATTTTGTATAAATTAAAGAGTCTCCTTTGGTAGAAGGGGCTAATGTCCTGGAAGAACTGGGCTGTCATGCCGTCCGTCGTCCTGGTGGTCTTGGAAGAAGCCGGGAACTTGACGCTCGTGTCGGCCCCCACCAGCTGCAGGATGTAGTTGGCATCTTGGGCCAAGGTCTCGTACTTGCCCACCACGTCGTAGTGGATGATGCAGGGGTGGCAGAGCGAGTGCACCCGCTCCCAGTGCTCGTTGAAAGGCTCCTCCTGCTGCGTCCGTGGGTCCAGCAGGTAGTACACAAACTCCTCGAAGCGCACGTCGTCCCCGCGCTCCAGGGCCCGGTCGCTGGGCTCCCGCCGGTGCCGCCGGATGATCTTGGTGCCGTAGCGCTTGTGGAAGGCCGTGTTGTAGCTGAGCGTGAACTTGTTGCGATAGGCCGAGACCAGCCGCTCCAAGGGCTCCCGCACGAAGACGAACTTGAGGTAGCTGCGCAGGCGGGCGTTGATCTCGGGAACGCTGTACTCGGACAGGCTGCGCAGGTTGGAGGGCACGTGCGCCTCGTGGGCGGGGATTTCCAGGGGGTCCCGGTACTTGCCTTGCCCCGTCAGGACCATCATCACCCGCTTCCAGTTAGTGCAGGCCACTTTGGGCACGTAGCAGTAGAGCAGCCCGTGCGTGTCGTCCACCACCAAGTGCCGCAAGTCGTCCGGCTGCAGGAGACGCCGCTTGCGGGTGTAACGGCCGCAGACGCTGCTCAGCATCTCCCGTCTCTGCTGGTGAATGGCCTGCAGGGATGACTGCTCAAACTGGGGAGAAAAAACCCAACAGAGACCGTCACCAGCTTGCCCAAGCTGACTGTGGCCTACACACAACACTTGTCCCACAGCTGTCCCCACTGTCTCCCCTTTACTGAGTTGGTCGGTCACCCGTGTGGGATTTTGGAGACAGCGCTCACTTTGAACACATCTTGATTTGGTGCACTTAATCCTTGGACGGGCTGGCATCAAAAGAAAGGACAAAATATGATGAGAAGAAAAATCGAAGGGTGGTGCAGAGAGAGTCAATAACAGAGCACTTTTTTAAAAGCAGACACACACACTGGGCTAATGTGCTCTCCCCTCACACCAGCCTGGGGGGGATGTATGGCCCCAGGGGCAGAAAGCACAGCCTGTTTGCTGGCACAGGGCCCTGCACACTCCTGCTGCTATGGGGCATTGCTGCCTCACACTGACACCCACACACATGTGCTTGCTGTGAACACCCAGCCAAGGTGTTGAAACGTGGCAGAACATTTGGGCATGCTGGATGGAAACGGCCTGGGTGTTCTGCCAAGGAAAGGCAAATGGAAATGGTCTCTAACGCTGATGATCAAACCCTGGTGACCAGGAGGGGAGCTGGAGATGAGGTGGGGTGGCAAGTATGATAGACAGGAGCAAGGGGCTGAGTAGGTAGTGCTGAAGCCCTTCCTGAGAGCTTTGGGTTCCTTCTCCTGAGGGACTTCTTCCACACAGGCCAGTCCAATGCCTCAGCTCTAGTCACAGTTTCCTTTGGCCGCAGGGACAAGGAACCAACACATGGTCCTTTAACCTTCCTGACTCTCACATCAAGAACTGGCAGCTGCTGCACTGGCTTACCAGAAGCCCAGAGTCCCTTAACCCCTGACCCAGCTGAAACCCCCTTACAGATCTGGGGACGTGACCTCTCCTGTCATGGTTTTTGTCAGAAATTCCAAAATGTCATTAGAACATCTGGGTAAGGAAACCATTTCCAGGAAGTCAGAAGGGGAAGGTCCCCTCCTCCTCCTGCCCACTATGTCCCTATTTTGCTCACAAGGGTTGGGAAATTTCGTGTGCCTCATTGCTGGGAACATCCAACAGCCTCGTCTGGGGACGGCAGCACCAAGCACCCACTAACCTGGGGTGGCCCTGACCCCGCAGAGCTGTGGCTTTCACGCCATGCAGTGACCACCACCTCCCAGCATCACGGTGGCTCCCACTTTGGGATTGTAAAGACAATCCTCCCAGGTCAGAGGGTGCCACAGCAAACAGCTCTGCAGTTGCACAGATGTGGTAAGCTCCAGATGAAGGGCAAGGGAAGGCCTTGCTGCCTACACGGACACCCTTGCATGCTAAAGGACACCCTTGGCCAGGCTTCAGGTGCCCCTCACTGCTCCCTGGGGGCTAATGAGGTGTTTGGAGGGACAGTTGTATGGGCTTGTAAAGCTCCAGCCAGGAGCTAGGACACCAAGACAAAGTGTCCATCCTGTGGATGATCCAGAGACACTAACATCTGGGCAAACAGCTCCTTCTGCAAGGGATGAACCACTCTCAAGACTCTTTTGGATGTTACTTCCACAAAGGAAATAACCTTGTCCAGGTCACATTAGTGACCACTTTCTCCAAGAACCTGTATGGGCAGTAATGTGAGACAGGGACAGGAGAAAGCATCCCATCCTTACTCCTTCCAACAGGGACATGATAAGGGAAAATGCCAAAATGAACAAAATTCAGGTAAACAGATGCCAACTGCCAGCAAGGTATGACTCTGACATTGTTGGCTACTAGGCTACAAAAAAAATACAGCACCTAGGGAGGTGATAACCACAGCTGAAGAAGCATTCTCATGCTGCCTTGCAAGACAGGCAAACCTTTCAGTAGAGATTTCTTTTGTTTGGAGCTTCCCTGTCAGCTTTCAGAATTGGAAAACCATTTTTGTAAGGGTTTAGAAAAAGAGGCATTTTAATAATGTGATTTTTTCAGGTGTTTTTCCCTGCACTTGCATAATCCAAAACTATTAGACCAAAGAGACAGACAGACAGACACTGTCTGCAGGCATGGCAACAAATAAATGTGACTACTTTTCAGCAGCCGCCCACCGAAATAAATGCATGTCTTGCAGTTATTTCAGAGCAAAATTGCTCCCTTCATTTCTTTCTCTTTAAAAGCCAGGGAAATTAAGTATCACTTTTAAAGAAATAGCACCATGACATTCCAGCAGCATCAGGGTTTGCTGGCATCATGGCCTAGGGAGTCCATACTTGTAATTTTTCTGAGAACAAATGTACTTTGGCTGCTTACAGACATAAGAGCATCAACCTAGACAGTGACACAAAGCAACACATAGGGGAAGAGCTGACTCTGGCTGCATGGAGCACTGCCCACAGGCACTGGGGAGGCAGCAGGGTTGGAAGCCCACTGAGGGGCCACCAGCATTGCCCTCTGCTCCTGGGGGCTGCAGCAGATGACAGCCCCGTGGACACAGTGAGATGCAGGGCACATTTGGTGGCTGGGACACGTGGCATGGCACCCGTTGGAGGGTGGTTTCCCACAGGCCTTCCTGCAGGGAAGTTGTGGGTGAAGATCCCTCTGCAAAGGGAAGTGTGGCTGAATTGGGGGAAAACTGCCTGCCCAGGGGGAAATGAAGCAAAAAGAAGCAAAGACTTTTTACAGCTCTGCCCACAAGCCCCACTGTGAAGGGCAAGCAGGACACCTTCCCTAATTCCTGCAGAGGGAGGGACCCACTAAGCCCACCTGGAGGGGAGTGATCCTTTGCCCAGGCTGTGCCTGGCTACTCATTTCTCAGCAGGTATAGCTGGCACAGCTCAGAGCGATGGGGAGGCCTGAGATATTCCAGGATTATAAATCCCCCATGGCTGAACCCAGCTGTATCTATGTAAACATATATATGTGCACATAGCTAAGTGTGTGCATGTATATGTAGCAGCTAACACAGAAATATCTGTCAATTATCAGTTCAGGAAGGGCAGCCATGAAGCTCTTGCCCAGCTATGATGGCAGAGAGTTGGCTTTGAAATGTTCAGATGGCAAAGTCTCCCAGGTTTGCCCAGCTATGGCTCAACCCACTGGTAACAAGGGCCATAAGCAGTGTTTATCAAGCTACACCTCCAAGCAGTGTGGTCTTGTCTTTTAGACACAGCCAGAGGACCCTTCAGCTGCAAGGGCCCTGGGGGTGGCTGGACCTGGCACGATGCCCCACACACCAGGGGAGTGCAAGAAAGGGTCAGCACTCAGTGCTCCACTTGATCTTTGCCCCACCACTTCTCTGTCCCTGTCCCCTTACCTGGTCACTCTCATACAGGGCCTGGAGTGGGCTGCGACCAGCCTTGCCTTGCCAGGTGGATCTCATCTCTTCAGAGGCTGAAAAAGGAGTGAGGGAAATCAGAGGGGCTGGAAGGGTCTCCTTCCCATACTTTCTCTTGAGATGCTCAAATTGGGATAAGACAACCTCTCCCAAGAAGAGACAAACCTGTTTTGCCTTGGAAGTGATGTTCAAGCAATGCTCTTCCCTCCCCCTTACTTTGTAAAAAAATCTGCAGCTAGGATTCAAAAGGTCCAGACCTATTTTTTATTAAATAAAACACCATAAATAAAGGTAACAATTACAATTTCAAGTGCAACTAGGAAAATTTGATCCATATGCTATTGGGAAATGCCACTTTGTCCAGGCTGTATGTTTGAGGGAATGACCCAGAGGAGACAGGACCCTGCCAGCATTGCCACAGCCCTGTGAGGGGTGATGCAGCCCCTGTGCTTGGCAGAGATGAAGGGCACATCCAGCACTGGCAGCTCTGTGCTGAGCCCCCACACTCAGAGTTTGCACTTCCAGGCTCAGAGACACAGACAGGAGCACACAAACTGGTCAGGTGCTTTGTCTGACCGGTAAATCAATTGAAGTTCTTATTTGCTATTTATATTTTTTTTCATCCCTTCCTCTGGTGTTTGAAGCTGAAGACAGCCTCCCAGGCAGTCCTTGCCCCCTCCCTGCCCTGCAGATCAGCTGTTTCATTTTGGAGGTCCATTTGCAGCAGCACCAAACCCAAGGCTGGATGTGGCCAGCCATAAGTGCAGCACCAGAGACCCAACCAGTGACAGCTGCTCAAGTTCTCGTGCTCATAAATTATTTAGGGATGCAAGCACCTTCCAGGCAAGGAAGCATCTGCTTCAGCTCAGCCTCTGAGGTCCCCTCAGGGACCTGCTTCCAGCAGAGTGGTGGCAGAACTACGTGGCCTGGATATCCCAAACCCAACGCAGGGAGCCAGCCAAGGCAGGGCACAGGCTCTCACTTGCAGCAACACTTTCAAGCAGCTCTTCCATCACTCACCCACCCTCTGCTTCTTGGCTCTGACTCTCTCCATTGGCAGAGGATGCCACGACAGCTTCTGCATGACAAGGTTTGTAACCATGGGGGTTGTGCAGCCCTGGAGTTGGCTTCCACAGAAGGAATCACACCATGAGTTTTAAAATGGAGAATTATGTTTTTTCTGAAGGGGAAGATAGGACACTTTGTTCAGGAGACTGTGGCCTGAGAGGCTTTTCCAGTCACTGGAAAAAGCATCTGCCACAAGACACTTCTGGCAACATGAAGGTTTCTAACAGAAGCTTTTTGCATGACAGTTTGGGGCTCCGGATCTTTTCATTCACTGACCGTCACCAAATAACCCCACATTTGTTATACAAGTCCCACATGGCATCTGCACAACCAAAATAACCAGAAGGAAAAATCCAGTGCTCATTTTGACATGCTTGTATTTTGCTTAAATGAAAACTGCACCAAAGCACAAAGTCACCAGGGTCTCAGCTAAACATTAGTCATTCCTGGAGCTGTAATTAGGAGGAAATGACTGCCTGACCTCACAAATTTCATCAGCAGTGCCTGTACGCTTGCGCGTCTGTGGGAAATGACACTTCCTGCAGCGCTGGATTGATCAAGATGCGACTCAACGAGAAGTTGCAGCTTCTTCCTCAATCCTCTGTATCAGTTACCCCACAGGAGGGTGAAATAGCATCTGTGCCAGCGGGAGATAAGCAGAACATCCAACGTACAGTCCTGGGCTGAGATGCTCATCCCACAAGAGTCCCGTTTCACATTTCCAGGCTCAGCCCTCTGCAAATGACAGGGAATGAGACCTTGAAAACTCGACTGACTGCAGCTCACATCTGCAAACAGAGAGCACTGAACTTGAGCCCCTTTCCCCTTTGGCTGGGGCTGATAAACTCCTCTTGGATGTAGGACTGTGACCCTGCTGAGGGCTGCTGGCAGTGCCCTGCAGCAGACACTGCTCCTATATTTAGTAAAAACAATGTGGAAGCGTTTGGTTTTGAGATTAACACATGCATCAGTCAGAACCTTTCTCATGGGGACAGAGGGAACCCCTGGGTGGTTCAGGCTGACTTAAGGCTGTTAGAAATGCAAATAGTTTGTGTTGGTGCTGCACAGGGCAGCACGGAAATGCCCCAGGGAAAGGCTTCAGTGCCTGTTGCAGCATCAGGTCACGGCCCCAGAGGAGTGCTGGTTTGGCAGGAGGCTCTTTGGGCTCAACAAAAGGCAAATCTGCAGTAAAGAGGGGAGGGAGCAGAGGTCAGGCAGGTCACAGCCATGCTCTGACCTCTTCAGTCCTCTTTTTTTCAGAGGGACCAGCCTGGCCAGTGGCTGCTGCATATTGCAGGGCTCTTGCCAACAGCCCCAGCAGAAATGTTGCAGAATGGATTTCCTCCAGCCTTCCCCAGCACAAGATCTGGCAGAGAACAAGGCATCTTCTCTGGATAGCAGCAAACCCCCTGGGATCCCTGCTATGCTCTTGCTGTACAGGGTTCCAGAAAGAAAGAGGAAGAGATTAAAAAAAAAATGGAAAAAAATAATGCCTGCCAGACTGCTCCCGTGCAGCTGGAGGAGGCTGGGAGTGCTGAGCTGGCAGGGGCAGACACCAGCACTCGGCACTGTGCGCTCCAAAGCGGTGACACCATCCCTGCCCAGCGCTGCCAAACCTCCAGAGCAAGGCCTGGCCTGGCAGCAGGTTTTGGGTTTTCACACGGCTCCACTGCAGGAACTGTCTGCTCACACTGCACACGGCATTCCTGGGACAAAAGCAGCTGGGATTCCAGCTGGGCCACGACGGTGACTTCTGCAGCCGGGGTGAAGGCCCGTGGCAGATGCACCATGAGGAGGGCAGCATCTGCTGTGTCCCATGGGATGGAGTGTCCATGCTCCATAAGGCTGGGTCAGAGCGGCTGCAGGTGTGTGTACAGAGACAAGTCCAGGCTGTCTGTGCCCAAAGCATCCCCAAAACATCTGGCATCACAGTGGTAAGCAGGCCAGGGCTGCTGCAACCCACTTGAGCCAGCAACAGGCTGGAGACAGTGATTTAATGGAGTCCACTCCACTAAGATCAGCCTTTGACACCCAACACAGCCCAGCCCCATGACCCCAGGCTGTGGCCACCCGCTGTTCACCAGCCTCAGCACCTGCAGCATCACTGCTCACACACTTACAACATGTAAATGCTCACATTTACACATCCCCCCTACTCCACTCATTCACGCCAAGAGAGAGTTAGGCATCCCATGCCCTGTACCATTGGTTTACCAATCTCTGAAATGCCCCTGGGACTCCCAAAAAGTTTGGAAAGGCCAAGGAATACTTAAATAAATGACACTGTTGAGGAGGGAGTATCATGTGAGTAGTTAATGGTTTGTGTTGCATTTTGGCACCACGGCCCTGAGTACAGCAGGATATTCCATTGTGGAGGAGCTGCCAAGATCTTCACATCTTGGATTTTCTCCTGACTTTATAGCTTGTTACTGAGGTTCCCAGATTCCACCACATGCAGTGGTAATCCTTGGAAATTTAGCATTGCCACAATTGCATGTGAAAGCAGGGACATCACTTAGCCAAGGCATATCAACTTTCTAAAGGGGAAAAAACACCAGCCCTTGGCAACTGCAGGATCACTATTTGGGTGAGAAGTATCAACACAGTGCATGTCTTTGATCGAAATCTGAAGTGTTTTTCACTGACACAGGCAGAAGGAAGTATCACATTTGTCCTTTTAATCTTCAAACGATGAGGCAAGGGAATGGGAATGATGTGGAGCAGGAGACCAAAATTGCTGTGCTAAGGCAGAGACACTGACCAGAAATCACTGAACAAGATGAGACTGAAAGGAAGCTCAGGCCCATTTTTGAGTCTCCCATGCTACAAGGGCTTTATTTTGGAGCTTAAAAAGATATCACATGTCCTCCTTTCTTTCCTCCTGTACCCCAGATTTCAGTGCTGTCCCACCACAGCTGAAGTTACTCTCTTGCAGTGTGACATCAACACCGCAGCAGGATATGGGGTTCTATGTCTTGCCAGCTGTCCTTGGAAAAGGGAATAGATTTTTAAGCTGTGAATATTTAGGTGTACTAGCTGATTACAAAGACAGCCAGACTTGTGAGGTGAGGGAAAGACTGGATCATGCCTATTCCAGACTTCTGGATGCAGCAGTGAAAGAATATGCTGCTTTGGCTGCAGAGACCCTTAAAAAAGGAGGGAGGTTCTCTGCAACCACAACAGCAAATCCAGCGTGTGAATTGAAGAGTTTGGCTTGGAGACAAGATTCAGGCAGCAACAAGCCTGCTAGGCTGACATCAGCATTACCCAGGCTTTAGAAAACAGTCTGAAGAAAAGAAAGCAATTAAAACATGTGGGTGCAACTGGATAATAAATAACTTAGAATGAAAATCAACATAGCATTAACCAGACACAGCTCATACCCATGCAAACTTGTCTGTAAATAAAATAAGCTGTTTCTGTAGATCAAGCCTATGTGGTAGATCCTCACCCAGATACACACAGTGCATGAGAGACAACACTCTGTAGGAAACAAGGATTTCATCCTCTTCAGTCAAAGAGGAAGTTTAGAAGGTGAACTGGAAAGGTCACAAGCAACAAGAAAGAAGGTGGCACTTAAATAAGAAATACTGTGCAGAAGGCAGATTCCTAGAAAAATACCTCCCAGATTAGCTTTGGGATTAATACATTGAGAAGGACTTGATACAAAACCTGGACAAAGACTTGAGAAAGGCTGCCGTGGCAGGGAGAGACAAACACCAACACAGAAACTGAAGTTCATCCTGGATGAGGGGAGTGGAAACTTAATAGGGGATTTAATTTCACAATCTTGGAATTCAGCAGTTTCTGCTACTTTGCTGCTGGAAGTAGCAGGAGGTCCCAGATGCACTAGTTCTGGCCCATCAGCTGCCGGTGTGACAGTCATAAAAAAAGGCAAATGAAGCCCTGAAACAAATCAAGTGAGATATTTGCCAGCACAGCAAAAAAAAGCATTATCCATATGCTACTATCCATAGCATCGGTGACCCTCCCCTGCAGCAGTGACAGCTCTGCTCTCCCGGACCAAGGCAGACCCAGAGGTGCTGAGAAGGGCTGCCAGGTGAGCGGGTGATGCCAGGACTCACCGAGCTGCGTGGGCTGGATGTGTGTATGAGCAGAGCTGGGATGCCAGGCCAGCAGAGAGGATGGCAGCTGTTCCACACGCAGGACATCATCACATCCACCTGCTCAGGTGCCAGACTGGAAGAGGTTTGGAAACCCCAGATCAGTGGGAGTGGGTGGCTGGGATGCAACAGGAAGAATCCCAACTCATTTTGGGTTTGAGGATGAAGCTTTCAGGTATTTTCCAGGCTGGACCCTCAGGCCACAAGAAGCAAAAACTCCAGGTGTGGTCTCCAATATGAAACACTGGAGAGGGTTAACACCTGGAGAAGATCAGTGGTCTGCAGACAAGGGAAGTGAAGAGCCAGCACATGTACTTGCACATGAGCAGGCACCCCAGAGGCCCTGAGGAGCTAATCCTGACCCCACCTCTGCCTCCCCGCCGCTGTCTCACAGCCCCTGCCTTGCTTCCTGTTGTGTCTGTGCAAAACCTAAAAAAAGAGAAAAAAATAATTGTGGTGCCTGAAATGATCAGGGTAAATTACAGCCTGCAGTTGCCAGCGGGGCAGTGGGAGAGGTGCTTCTTTGTTCTGTAGGAAGAGCCAGTTCTCAGGGGAGAACTGACTTCCCCCTTGGAAGGGAATGCTCTCTCCCACACCAAAGAAAAAGTTCTGAAATTGAAGGTGGTATTTTCGATGGATGCTGACTTGAACAAAGGAAAAAGGACTGGTGACAGGAGCTGTCTGCTTGGCACACATGGCATGTGTGCCGCTAAACTGCATTCATATGACAAGGACGAGCATACAGAGGGAAACAAATAACTATATCACCAGAAGGGTTAACAACGCCCAGAGCTTCACATTGTACAGGGATTAGCACTTGGTTTAAGGCATCACTGGAAGAGCCAGAAATTAGGACCTGGATCTCTTTGTGGGCACAGCAATGAGCTTCTCCAGATCATGCTGACTCCTCTCCAGGACCTGCCAGGGGCAACGAGTGCTTCAGCCTCAGCAGTGACAGCTCACTGACCCCTGACCACCAAGATGCCACTCCACAAACACAGGCTCCTCACTACTGAAATAATGCATCCAGAAGGATCCTGCCACAGAATTTCTGTCAGGATACTGTGACTGTGCTAGTCAAAGCCAAACCCTACCTGCAGACACTGGCTGCTAATCTGTCCAATTTTCAATTTTAACATCCAAGCAGGACCAAAAAAAAAAAAATAGAGAGAGAAAAAGAAAATAGAGCTTGGCAGCAGCAGTGATGGATCCAGACAGTTATTGCAGTCAGAACTCAGTTTTTCCTCTTGGTTTGATACCAAAAACTGAGACATGCATTTAGATGCACAGACTGCATGAGGATGGTCCAGGACATGGAGGCCAAGAAATACCACATGGCAGCAACAGCTGAACCCCTGGGCAGTGTTCAGTGGTCCACATGAGAGCCCTGCCTGCAAGGATCAGAGCTACAAAGTCGAACAGGGCTGTCTCCAGAAAGCAGTTTAATTCTAGGAAGCTCTGGCTTTTATGCTTGAGCTCCCTATTGGTGGAGAACGCACTTCCTTAATTTCTGCCTAAACACAAAGGCTAATTGTTGTTGTTTGTTGTTTTGAATTTTTTAAAAGACAGATATTTTTCAAAACTACGGTGATGTAAGACTCCAACACCAGAATCCCACAGAGAGCTCCAGACTCACTTACTGCCTTAATATTGTGGAAGGCATTGACCTCTCTTTGATGCACAAGATGACCAAATAAGTGACCATTTGCTTTCTCACATCATACCCCTGGCTGTGAAGAACTGTGTGGCAATTCTGGCGTTCACAGAGCTCCTTTGGGAATTATTCCTATTTTAATTCTTACTGAAAGGTTTTGATTGGGAATGGGAATTTTTTGGCTCCAAAAGCAAATCAAATTTTTGGCTTCAAAGAGGCAATCAAATCTCCTTAGATTCTTGTGACTGCTCATTTTTATTGCATCTAGAAAGTGAAGGATATAGACAAGAGAGGCTTAATTAAAAAGCTTAGGAAAAGAAATCTAATAGAGCCACACAATTTATTTGTTTAAATGCATCCTTCATCTTTGTGGATTCAGACACAAGCACCTCTGCTGGGGAGCTGTAATGAGGTGTGTGGCTGGGCTCATCCAGGTGTCTGCACCCAGAACACTCAGAGGGAGTGGGCAGCATCCATGCCCCATTCTGGCAGGTAACTGGCAGCAGAGCACATGCACAAGAAAGAATTTTGGGGAGACAGAACATGTCACAGCAATATTCAGACAAGCACAAGCAATGGCAGAAAGCAACCAGCCCTTTGGAGAACAACCAGAAGAGACAATTTCTGGTCTTTTCCCTGGGTTTCTTCCAGGCACAGCACAGCTCCCCAAGAAGAGGAGAGCTCAGATATCAACCCACAGCAGCCCACACCTGGCACAGCTTGCAGGTGGCAGTGAACAGATCCCTGAGGAGCAAACGCTGTACTTGACCTCTTTTGTTCCTCCTGGGGCTGTGCCAGGGAGTGGTGAGCAGGAGTGATGGAGGGGAGCTGGCATCAACTCACAAGCTCTGCAACTCTGATATTTACAATACAAACACGCATTTATTCTTCCAGACCAACATCCTCTGTAGCTCAGGAAATGTCCCCGTGGCCCTTCCCACCACTGCTTCTCTTTTCATGGTGCTTTTCTCCCCAGTTATGCCTTGTTCAGCCCGTTTTGCCTCAGCCAATGTCCTTTTGCAGAGGCTCAGCACTGACACAGGTAATGGTTTGCCACCTAACGCAGCCCCATGCAGTGTGGTCACGGGCAGACCCACCACTGGCCTCCTCCAGTCCTTTCCTTGCTGATGAACAAGCCAGCAATGTATAACCCAAGCTATTCCTGACAGCTTGCCCTTGGCTGTGTGGCCAAGCCTTGGGAAGGGCTGGCTGCTGTGCATGTCTCTCTGCTGAGGTACAGGCGGCGCAGAGTCTGTTGGAGCTGTCTGTCTCAGCTCACTCGCTAGGGAACGGGAATAATTCTCCATCAGACCTTCCCCTGCCAGCTCCCCTCCTGTTCCCTACAGACAACTGACAATCTGGAGCATCCTGGGGAGCAGCACAACCCTCACATGCTTGCTCCAGAGCATTTTCAGACATCAGAGCAGAGCCAAGGCCAGGATATTTTTACCCCTGCAGGGGTCCTGGAGCAGGTCCTTCCCAGATAAGCCAGCCAGGTTAATGTAGCATATCAGAAGGGCAGGACCTTTGTGCTTCTGCCTCCCTGAGCAGATCAGCAGGCAGGCACATCCCTGTGCCCTGAAAAGCCATCTTGTGATTCATTCCTCCATGCCACCAGTTGAGCCACCACCCTCAGGCACTGGCATGGCACCAGGAAGCTCAAGTGTCCCTCTGAAACCACTGGGTAAGTGTCCTCCACCAGCGCTGCACCCTAACTCTCAGGCTTAAAAACTGCCCCAAGTAGCTTGGTTTTGGGCCACACAATTGTATTTTGAAGCACAGGCAGTGCCTGGGTGTTGTCAGCCTGGTTATCTCCATGGCAAAGGGGCTCCATTTGGTGGCTCTTGACTTAATGATATTTAATTTAGCAGAAATTAAACCAAGTGACTTGAACTTGGCTGGATCAGACAGAACTGAGTCCCAGCAACACAGGGGTGCTTGAAAGCTTAGCTCAGGCTTTTTTCCCCAGAGTTGCATCTTTTCTCCCATCCCTCTTAAAACAGCCAAACCAAGTAATTAAACCCCCCCCACCTCCCCTCACACCCAGCACTTGGAAATAAAGATACACTGGGAGGAGGTTACCCACAACACTAAGGGAAAACCACACGGAAAGCAGCTCAGGGCCAAGCTGAGCAGGGCAAGACAGGACCTGTGCATGAGTAGGTTTGCACAGAGAACAGCCCACGCACAGTGAGCTGCATCAGGGGATGACAAATCTGCTCTCCCATCAGCCCGGGTGGGTGAACCCGCTCGTGTTTGCACAGGGGAGAGGGTGGTTTTGCATCTCCACAGGCACTGGGCTCACACAGAAGTGATGTTTTACCCACAAGGATAAAGTAGCATTTCAGGGCAAGATGAGGGGTAGGATGCAGCAGAGGGATGAAGGATGCACAGTGGTCCATCTTCTTCCTCTTCTCCAGTACCTGGCTATAATACATCACTCTCCTGTGGAGCCAATGGAGGGATCCTACCAGTCTCTGTCACACAGACCTTCCTCCCCAGAAATCTCCCCTTTTTGCACAAATGGCTCTCTTATTTTCCTGGGAAGCTACTTAAGCAAACTCCAAGCAGTCACAGATGGCTTCTGAAGGGTGATGGGGCACCCCATCCCCAGGACACATTTTCATCTCTGCTGCTGAAGCACCCCAGTACCCCCTTCCCAGCCACAGCCCTCAGAGGAGGCTCCACAGGCACTGAACTGAGGTGACATAGCTCACTTCCGAAGAGGCACAGTGATACAAATCTCTTAGCCAAGAGGGAAAGGAGCATTTTCCAAACTCCTTCCACCAAATGTATATGCTCCACAGTTACCATCCCCTGAGACAAACCCTTCTGCAGCATTTTCCACCCCAAACCACACAGCTCCTACTACACACAGTTCCAAACCACACACACACACACACAGATGTGAAGGTATTTGGGATCCCTGGACCTCACCATAACCAGGTCTACATAATCAAGATGTCCAAGATTGCTTCCCTTTGGAAGGAGATGAAAGGAGGTGTCACCCCCTAAAAAGAATACCCTTGTTTTCAGCAATTCCCCCCTTGCAGCTTCTCCAGGGCTGTGTGGCACAACTGGGTGGTGATGGCAGCCAGACTGCCTGGCACTGGCAACAGCCTTCCTCCAGCCAAGAAACACTCTCCCAAGAGGGGACAATGAGTCACTGTTTTACATGGGATAACTCAATGGACTGCACTTTCCTTTAGCAGGAAAAGTCATTCACTCCTGCAGGGATGTGCCTGCCGGCTCAAAGGCAATAACCCACGGGCAAGAGAGGGACAAGGGGGTGCTGCCTTCAGGAAATGTTAATGAGGGTGTGGAAGGAGGTTCTGAGCTATTCTCTCTGGAAAGTGACGGATGGGAAGAGCCACACAGAAGGGTGAGTACACGTCCTGCTCTCATTCCAGCCAGACAAGGAACAGCCAGGCCTGCCAGAAGCAGCAGTGATTGTGGTGAATGTGTGAGGGTGGAAACACACAGCCTCAGGGAACTGAAGTGAGACCAAAAATCCAAGCACACCTGCCTCCACTTGTGCCCAAGATCCCTGGTATCTGTGCACAGTCATCTGCAGACTGCATCCCTGTAAATGGGGCTCGTGGGACTGGAATGCCTCTGGCATGCTGCACTGGGGGATGGAGAGGCAGCAGAGCTGCATCACCTCTCTGTCTGACATTGGGGCACTTGTCCCACCCACACAGTGCAGATTATTCACAGCTCAGGCTCTCACACAGAAATCTGAAGGTGACAGAGGGCTGAGGGCTGACAGAAATCTGAGGGCTCACACAGAAATCTGAGGGCGTAGGGACAGCACAGAAGCCCCAGGCACATTAAATTAAACAAAAAACTCACATGATTTCCAGCCTCCAAGAAGCAGATGGATCCTTCCTCAGTGTGGGGTTGCAGTGACCCATGCTCATGACTGTCACCTACCCATAACTATTTATTTCCATGCTCAGTAACTCAAGCCAGATGCAATAAATCCACAGACAGCAAACGTGGGGCAGGGGCCAGCAGCATAAGGTGCCACTGGCACCAAGTGCCACCAGACTTCAGGTTTCTCCATCTGGATCCAGTTCAAGACAGACACATTGACTTTCATCAGAAAATGCCTCAGCCTGGCCCCTCAAGCGCCGTGGCAGCCTCTGTGTGTCAGGCCAGGAACGGCGCAGCCGCCTCCTGAGCAGGAACTGTGACACGCAGCAGCCCTGCAGCTGACCTGAGCCCCTCCCAGCCACGGGCTCCTCATGGCTGTCCCCCTTGCCACCACAGGTCAGCATCGTCTCTTTTAGCTGGAATGTGTCCCAGCTATGTTCCTTGCCAGGAGCCACACCTGAAGAGAGCCTTGTGACAGGCCACACATGGGGCTGGCACTCCATCACCACAGAAACGTGACAACCAGACCTTACTTCACATCACCACTCCTTCCTCCACTGAAAGGATCCAGAAACTGCCCCTCCAAGGGGCAATTTCTCCATTCCCACTCCCCAGGATCTGCTGTGGCTTTGGCACAGCTCATGGCTGGAAACAGGACTCTGGGTCGCTGGGCGAGATCAGCCCCTGCCACACCACAGCCTGCGTGTCCCACTCAGCACCACGTGGGATGGGAGGGAGGCAGAGGTCTGGTGTTCAGAGCTACTTGGGTTTTGTTCCAAACCACTAAAAAAGAAACACAGCAAGCACTGCTGACAGTATAATCTCCACTGTCCTTTTCTATTAATGCTCTTGCAGGTTTAGCAAAAACTGGAAAGCTTGGAGTTGGCCTTTCACTGCTCAAGACATGCAAGAACTCCCAGATGAGCAAAGCCAGTGTGACCCTGCATGCAGCCCCCATCAGCGCCCTTTGGAGGGGCACTTGCTGGCAAAAAAAGACTTTGTGTGTTTTGCTCCTCGTGTCTGGCTGACAAATGCACAGTGCACACTCAGCACTCTGCAGCTGAGCCAGGCTGAGGGACGATCCAGCACTCAGGGGTTTGCAGCCAGCTCTGTCTCTCTGCCTCCCATCTGCTGTACACAAAGCTCAGGCAGCAGCTCTGGGGTTTGAGGGGATGTCATCTGATGGATGTTTTTTTAAGCTGCTACAAAAAGAACATTAAACTCCAGACGTGAGATGGGGTCAGAACATCCTGCACCAGTTTAGATTTCTACTGCATGTCACACATATTGGGCAGGAAAATAATTATCTTTCTAACTTTACTTTTTTGCTTTCCTTTTTTATTTTTTTTTTCTCCCTAACAGGAGGCTGCTCAGCTTTTAGCTGCCTGGAAGAGACCTCTGAAATCTGAAATCCCTGGTCTGTCCAGGCTTCGGCCACATGCCTACTGTTTAGGGAGTGCTGGCTGTACCCAAGCCAGTGCAGGGGCTGGCTGCCACTCATTCCAGAAGTGACTGTGATTCAGAGATCCGGCTTCTGGACATGCTTCAAAACCACTTGTGCATTACTCTTGATGTTCAAGATCCTGGAAAGTTTATTTAGGAAGAAGTTATTGCCATTGCCATTAGGGAGATATTAAAATTACATGAAGAGCCTCCTTGTTTTCTACAAAGCTTCATGAAAGCTCTGTCCACTTCTGACTCTCGCTTTCTTGCACAGCTTACTTTGCCTTTATGATTCTAAAATAATTTGTCTTCATTTCTCACTGATGACACCTCTTGGACTATCACAGTGCCACCAGCCACCCCCAGGCTCAGGAGCTGGCACAGCTGAGCCTCGGTTGTGTGGCTCCCTCCTCCCCAGAGGTGGGGACTCAGGCTCTGTTTCTCAAGAAAGGCTCTCTTATTCCCATTTAGTCAAGTTGAGTCAAGGATCAACCAGGGAAACTCTAATCAAGTGATGGAAAATGGTGACAGTTATAGGATTAGCTCACAAAAAATCATGCAGAAAGGGAAAGAAGGAATCCAGCTGCTTCAAGGAGCTTGCCAAATGCCCCAGCATCGTCTGTGGGGATCATATTAGGAATAGAGCCAATGGCAGCTGGTCTGGACACTCTGGCCCATTCAGTGCAGGGGCTCTTCCTAAACCTTCATGTCTCCTCAGCAGCAGGAGGCTCTGGTCACCTGGTACCAGCCCGAGGCAGATGCCAGGAAGGTTTAATAGAAAGATCACAGGCATTTTAGCTGGAGGGATGTATTTTGCTGGGGCAGTGTCCCTAGGTCTCTAATGTCACAAGGACTGCAATTAAGATCTTTATAGGAAACAGAAAATTAACAATATCCAGCAGGAACACAACCTCTGTGAGCAAATAAAGTGTTTGTGTGTAAGTACCATGCAATCTTCTGTTTCCAAATGGTTAATTCCTCCTATAAGCCAAGCTCGAAGCTTTCCAAGAGCAATTTCTCTTCCCCATTACGCCTGTCATTCTCCTGGCCCCAGTTGGCTGCTTGCATATATAATTCAAGCCTGAACTGCCAGCATTTCCATTCCTTGTCAATAAACTCCTCCTTTGCAGCCTGCAGCCCGAAGGAACTGCAGAAGAAGGGCTTGCACCAGCAAACCACCCTTTGTCAGGATGGACAGGGGCTGATTTTCCCTGGGCAAGGCTGCCCCAGAGATCCACCTCTCCCTAAAATCCCGCTCGTGTGGTGTCCGTACCCCTGCAGGCCCCTTCTCTGGGCAGGCTCGGGCAGCCACAGCTGCTCACACAGCACCAGGAGCTGCCAAGCCAAGAGAGCATCTGCCCCAGCCTGCTGCCTCCTGCTCAGCCGCTGAGCCACGGCAGGCCAGCGTGCAGGGGAGCAGGCTGGGCTTGCTCAAAACCTGCCCGTGCTCAGGTCTGGTTTGGGCAGATGCTGTTTGTGCCCTCTGCACACAGGCCACCTGCACAGGTACAACAGAGAGGAGTCTCTCGAATGTCAGATGGCTCAACTCGCCTGCTGAACATGTCTCAAGCCATCTTCTCAGCTCTGTGCATCTGGGATTGATGAAAGTCTCAACAAGCTGATCTGAGAAAAAATGTACGCTCAGCAAACTCTTCCCAGTGCAGCACCTTGCATGCAGCCATCCCTCCCTGCTTTGCTTCATGGCTCTCATCCCAGCAGAGCCAGCTGAGGGGCTGTGTCCTGCCTCTCTAAATGACACAGGTCATCAGCTGGTGAGACTCTCTGTCTCAAGATACACAACAAGAGGCTTTACAAAGAATTGAAGAGATGCACGAGCTCACGGAGGAGGAGAGGAGTGAATTACAACCTGCTGGAGGCTTGGGAGAACCAGCTCTGAGACCCATCTCCAGCACATACGGTCCCACCACACAGCCCCTCGTGCCTGCATTTAGTAATGACCCCTGCCTGAGGCCACCACAGAGCCCTGTCCCCCCAGCCAGCACATTCAGCAGAGGACACAAACACCTCCAGTGCCATCGCAGCTCTGAGGCACAACACATCCAGCATCACTGGTAGCTGCTTGTCTGAGTGGCTGCTGGATTTAACCCTTCCTGAGAGCGGCTGCTGGCTCTGGGGACGTCCCTTTCCTCTTCACAGGGAGTGAGCAAGCTCTGATGGGCACCTCAGGAAGAAGGGAACTGGGAGGCTTGTGTCTACACCACCCAGCAGCAGCTGTGGGCTACTGATGCAAAACTCCAGCAGCATCAATTCAGCCTTGTTTGGGTCTCACAGTGCCTGTGTCTGCTGATCCTATTAAGCTAAAGGGAAATCAATCTCCCTGATACTGCCAGGAGTAAACTTGGAAGAGACCCAGCTGTGAATATGCTAGCCCTGCACCCCTGCCAAAAGGAAGGGCCTGGCTCTGTAGATATGTGCAGGACTGAACTCGCTGCCTTCCCCTGCCATGGGGAAATCTGCCCGTGCAGAGAGGCTCCCGTGGCAGGCAGAGCCCCAGTCTCACAGGGCAACACAGCACAAATGGGAGTGGGGAGCTGCTGAGGAGCTTCTGACCTGCCACTAGTTTGTGCTGATTTCTCAGGTTTCTGCTTTGGAGAAGGCCCTCTAGAACAGGCAAGGCAGTCCCAGGGACACCCACACTCGGCAGCTGCCAACAAACATCACCTTTGAACCTCAGGTCGATATTACCCACCTTCCTGCGAGGTCAGTGAAGCAACATCTGGCCAGAGAGCAGGCTTGGGGTGGGTTCCACATTAGTAGTGAGGCTGCAACTCACAAGGCGAGAGAGCACTGCAAGGGATGGCTCAAACCTGCTGCTGCTCCTCCCTGGAAGAGCTGGGAAAGCAGCCAGGAGATGGAGGGCTATAAATCAAGTGACATTTGCATGGAGAAGGAAAAGCTGTGAGCACGTTGTGACTGGAGGCCAGGACTCATGGCCTCAGCATCTCTCTGTACCACAGGAGATAAGCTGATGGGAAGGGACCTATGGGCCCTGTGTACTGCTATGAAGATCCAAAACTTTAATGGCACATCTTCTTGCACAAGTACCATGGGTGGAGATGCCAGCACCTGCCTATCTGCCATGGCCAGGTTAAAGGTTTCCTCACCTGTCACTCGAGCCACTGTGGAGGCAGCAACATCTTCAGAGACATTCTTTGGGGAGAAAAACAGCTTCTAGTCCAGTTGGATGCTGCTCTGAGGGAGTCTATGGAAATTAAGTCCAATAGTGAAAAAGCTGTGTCTCAGCAGAATCAGCTGCTTCCTCAGCACAGCAGGTCTCAGCCCTGTGCTCAGCACGGGTTGTGTACATGGCCCTGTAACAGACTCACCCAAGCACAGCACCACACACAAGCCTGGGGCACTGTGGTTTTACAGCATCTCACAGCTGCCAAAACAGCTTCACAGTGTGACACCATGCAAGGGTTCAGTGACCAGGGCTGGGGCACTGCTGGGAGCTCTGAACACCTTTGCCATTCCTGGCTCCAGTGTGTTGGGGATTACTGGTAAGGTGAAGGGGACGTGGGACATGCCAAGAGACAGGAGGGCAAGCAGGACCCCAAAGAGCCAGGCCAGGGCTGGGGATGGCTGGTGTTTGGAGAGCCCTGCTGGAGGTCAGGAAGCTCTTATCACAACACAGGGAAGGACCTGAGGTGGCACAGGACAGTGTGTTGAACCGGGACACAAAAATCAGCAGACCCTGAATCCACACACACTCACACCCTCAAAACCAGGTTCTTGACCATTTTCAACACCCAATGGTGATTACCCTCTCAGCAGAGCTGCCAGAGGATGTGGGTTCTGGTGCCAGGCTTTCCTGCACTGGGAGACAGATGAGCCACCTCAGCTGAGGATGTAGCTGCAGAACCCAAGGGTGGTGGAGCTGCTGCAGTCCTAACCAGAGAGGAGAAACCCTGCTTCCTTCTTCCAGGAAAGAGCAACTCCAAGCCCTTCCCAGCCAAATTCCCATCAGTCTGCCTGCCCATAAATTTACAACTATTTATTTAGTCAAAGCTCATCCAAATATTAAGAGCTCAGGGGCACTGTGGGAAAACAGGAGCAGGCAGAGCAGGCAGCCTGCTCCTCCAACAGGCTGCAGGAATTCCCCACTGCCTGGTTCAAGGCTGGACACCTCCATGCCCTGAAGCTAAACGTGTTCAGTGCCATGCCAGCAAGCTAAAGGGAGTGGACTTGTGCAAGGATCTCTGAGGCAAGGATCACCAAGTCTAGAAACAAACCCAAGGCAGATCTTTGCCTCTGAGACTTCCAAAGGTGGGAGGTGGAGAAGGTTACAAGGCAGAGACCTTCAAAACCCTACAGACCCCAGATACCCCAGTAAGGGCTGCTGCAAAGGGTTTGGGAAAAAATGAAACTTGCTTAATAGTATTCAAAAGAAATGCTGGAAGAGAACTCAGCTTCCCTCCCACTCGCCCTCTCCCTGTGCACCAGAAGCCAGCATAAAGATGTCCCCACATCAACAACTGGCAGGCCAGGAGGACAGCACCAGGTCCAAGATGGAGCTCTGATGACATGACTGTGGCCCTGATCCCATGTGGTGCCCTCACACAGCCTTTCATCAGCTTTTCAGACTGAAAATCCGTATTTTAGGCAGCTGCCCAGGGCGAGTCACAGCAATGTGGGGTGATGCCGAGACCAATTCGCCAACAGCAGGGGAGCGTGTGTGCACAGGGCAGTGTCTGTGTGTTTGCTTTTTGCAATCACTGTCCTGTCTGAGGAGCTCAGAATGAAAACATGCTCAGGGCTCTTCTGAGCTCTGACAGATTCAGCCCATCAAGAGGGGAGCAGAGATTTGTGGGCTGTGAAGTGATGGGGTGACAGTTCAGGATGTCAGGTTCCTCTGCTATTGGGTGTCCGGGGCTTGCTCAGCTCGGTGCAGAGGGGACTGGCACTGGTGGCTGCTGGAACCACCCCTGCTGCCTCCTGCATGCAGAGGTGCAGTGCCTGGCTGGTGCTGCTGCACCCCTGTTTGCTGAGCAGCCAGCACACCACGGCTCCTGACAGCACGAGTCTTGCAGTGGCAATGTTGGTATCATCTGTGTACAGGATCCAAGGCACACAGAGCCATTTCTCACACTGTGTCCTCTGGCTCCCCTTCCCTTCCCTGTCCCCACGAGGGACACACTGGGTGTCCCTCAGAGCATCACACTCTCCTTCCAACACAATGAATGAGGCATCTTCTCTGCTCCCCAGCTCATTAAACTGTAACAGAAACAAAACCAGCCCCAAGGCTCAGTGTTATCCCCTACACAGGCTGATCTCCTGTGAAGGATGATTTACCCAAGCAGTGGCTGCCCAGCTCCTGGGGATACAGAGAAACTTTCTTCTCACCTTTGCCCTTTAGCTTAGATTGAAATTTTGTCTTCCCAGTGGACGGCATAGGCAATTGGAAAATAGAGAACAGAGCAAAAAGAGACATTTAGGGGTTGAACCCAATTTATCAGAACTCTACAAGTGACATGGGGTACAAACCTGCAACAGCAAAAACTGGCATAGCTGGAATAAATCACAACAGCCAGTCATGAAGCAAGGATCTCAGCATCTGGAAATGAACACCAGGGATGGGGGACAACCTCACAGGGCAGCAGCATATGCAGGGGCCATTTAGCTATATCCCCCACCATCCAGCCTTCCTGGGAGGATTGCACTGCCAAGGGGGGAGTTCAATTTCAAGAAGGGAAAAATAAAAATATCTATGTGAATGAGTGGGGAAATTTCAGAGAGCTTGTGGTTGAATACAGACCTGTCCCACAGCTGCAGATGCAGACAGGAGACAGAGACAGGGTGTCCCAGTTTACAGCACTGCAAGCTCTGCAGGTACAAATACACATATGGGAGAGAACAGACAGGTCTAAACTGGGCAGCAAAGCCTGGGAATGTGGGGTTCAACTCCCCATTGACATCAGTCACTCCCCTCCATCCATGACAAATTTTACTGGGGGAAGAACGTACCTCCAGCTCCTAGGGTAGGTACATTTGTCCCTGTTTTCACTCTCAGTGCAAACTGTGCCATGCAGGCAGGACCAAGGCACAGTGGTGTTAAACCCAGGACTTTCAGGCCACCAGAGCTACTCAGTGAGATGTTTCCCCCTTGTCTGACTGCTAGTAGTCCTTAACTGCCTTTGAACAAGGAAAGTTTTGGGCTTTTGCCCAGCTGTGCCTCAAAGGCTCAAAGTGAAACATCCCCCCTTGGCCCCTCAGAAGTATTTGGGGAGCTAAGCTCTTCTTTGGGTACTCAACTCCAAGGAGCAGTACTGGGAATTAAGTGTCTAATGCCTTTGTAGTTTCTTTTGGCTTCTCATATAAAGTCTTGGGAAAGACAGCTGTGTTTGCACTGGAATTAAGATGGAGGGTTTGTCACGCTCTCTGTTCAGATGCTTGCAGGAACCAAGGACCAAGAAATAAACCCAGCACATAAAAAATCCCAAGCCCCTCAGGAGAGCCCTGACCACTGCACAAGCACTCATCTGCCAGCCTTGGACCTCTGCCCTGCACCAACACAGGCAAAGCCCTCCTGGTGCTGTTTTTGTGGAGTTCTTACCGCAGCACGTTGGAGTTGTGTGTGTGGGGACGAAATGCAGGTGCACGTGCTGCCAGGCAGAAAGAGCCAGGCTGAGATGGCAGAGGAATGTGGGGCCAGCAGAGGCTGGATGCAGGCAGCACAGCCACTGGGACACCAATTCCTCCTGCAGGGACAGAGAGTTAACTCGGGGTGTGCTAAGCTCACTCCTGTCCCCTCCAAAACCTCTTGCACGTATCAGAGATTGTCAGGAAACTGTATAAAGCCAAGAAGGACTAGACAAAAGCATTCCTCATGAAAAGCCCAGCCCTCAGGAGCAGATGGGCTTCATTACTGTCCTGCTCCCAGCACAGGACTGCGTGGATTTTTCTACCCCAACAGGTCACGGATGGAGTCTTCATGTCTTTTCCAAAAACGACAGATCTGAGGGTGCCCAGCCTGTGTTTGCCAGCATCTTTGGCAAATGTTACTGCACTTCAAATACTGCCTCCTCAAAAGGAAAGGGCTGCATTCTGGGCATCATGATACTATGACTGGGAAAATGAGTTGGGCAAAATTGCCCCATGACAAAGGGGAAAAAATGGGGAGGGGAAGGGAAGGGAAGGGAAGGGAAGGGAAGGGAAGGGAAGGGAAGGGAAGGGAAGGGAAGGGAAGGGAAGGGAAGGGAAGGGAAGGGAAGGGAAGGGAAGGGAAGGGAAGGGAAGGGAAGGGAAGGGAAGGGAAGGGAAGGGAAGGGAAGGGAAGGGAAGGGAAGGGAAGGGAAGGGAAGGGAAGGGAAGGGAAGGGAAGGGGGAAGGGAAGGGAAGGGAAGGGAAGGGAAGGGAAGGGAAGGGAAGGGAAGGGAAGGGAAGGGAAGGGAAGGGAAGGGAAGGGAAGGGAAGGGAAGGGAAGGGAAGGGAAGGGAAGGGAAGGGAAGGGAAGGGAAGGGAAGGGAAGGGAAGGGAAGGGAAGGGAAGGGAAGGGAAGGGAAGGGAAGGGAAGGGAAGGGAAGGGAAGGGAAGGGAAGGGAAGGGAAGGGAAGGGAAGGGAAGGGAAGGGAAGGGAAGGGAAGGGAAGGGAAGGGAAGGGAAGGGAAGGGAAGGGAAGGGAAGGGAAGGGAAGGGAAGGGAAGGGAAGGGAAGGGAAGGGAAGGGAAGGGAAGGGAAGGGAAGGGAAGGGAAGGGAAGGGAAGGGAAGGGAAGGGAAGGGAAGGGAAGGGAAGGGAAGGGAAGGGAAGGGAAGGGAAGGGAAGGGAAGGGAAGGGAAGGGAAGGGAAGGGAAGGGAAGGGAAGGGAAGGGAAGGGAAGGGAAGGGAAGGGAAGGGAAGGGAAGGGAAGGGAAGGGAAGGGAAGGGAAGGGAAGGGAAGGGAAGGGAAGGGAAGGGAAGGGAAGGGAAGGGAAGGGAAGGGAAGGGAAGGGAAGGGAAGGGAAGGGAAGGGAAGGGAAGGGAAGGGAAGGGAAGGTCAACACCATCTGAGGGTGGCTTGACTGTCACCCCTGCCTGTGCTTGCAGCCTTAGCCAGGGTAAAAGCAGCATCTCCCTCCTTATCTGGAAGGCTGAGGACATGTGTCAGCCAGCTGCAGGCACGACCAGGCTCAGAGCATTCGCTGGCCAAACCGTGCGCACGTCCCAAGGCAGCAGCTGAATTTCAGCCTCCAAATACCTTTAAACAATGGGGAGGAACTGAGGACTAAAATAGGCTCTTTCCTGTTCTGAAAAAAAAAAATATCCCTGGTTTTCAAAGGTCTGCTAATATTTAAGTGTGTATTTATCTCCATTCATGTCAAGTCTAGGTGCAGTTGTAGGTTCAGGGACTAGAGCTCTGTGGGTCAAATCACTTATCAACTCTGTGATCTCTGTAATAATTTGTATCCCTCTGAAGGGACCTATCTTTAGGCACAGGGATGGAGTTGACTAGGATCGATAAATTTGGAACAATGAGAAGCAAGAGTTTCTCCAAGATCTGCTGGTCCTGAGGGGTGTTGGGCTGGGCAATTGAAACCAGCTGAGAACTGGCAGAGAGTGGTGGCAGTGGTGTCTCCCATATCCACCTTGCCACATCAGAGGGCTAAGAAACAAAGTTGGTGAGGCAGTTTCCTACCTGTGGTATCTGCTACAAGTGTTGATGTGGCTTCTAGCATCGCTGTTCATCCTCCTGCAACACCCCAACCCTTCTCTCTCAGGCTGGGGAAGGGATTGGAGAAGGCTTTGCTCTGTCAAAGCTCAGAGGAGATCCAACTGGTGTATACAGGAGCAGATAAGAATGGAGACAGGGCTCTCATTGCTTCCTCACTTGGAAAGCTTTCTGGAATAGGATCACAACCCTGGCACTTCTGGTATCTCTCGTTGTGAAAGAGTCAGACCAAAGGCTGAGTACATCTCAGCTGCAAGGCCCCATGAGGTCCAACAGCTCGTGCTGACAGCAGGTTGTAAAACAATATGGGAAGTGCAGAAGCCAGCATTGAGCAAGTGCTGCTAAAAAGACCTAAGAAACAACACCTGGATGCTACAAACAGATAGAAAGAGAGCAGAAATAAAGCAGCACTTTGAGATTGAGAGCTTTTCCTTCTTTCTTATTGGAGAAAATCTGCCAGCTCTCCAGATGTCAGTACAGTTTGCCTACTCACATTTGCCCCAAAGACATACCACTGGGGTGGCCCCACAGTACTGCTCTGCAGAAACCTCAGCAGATGAGCATAAGGCCTTAGGACCTGCCACTCACCTCCCTCTACCTCCTTCACATGTTTCCCCTTCCCTCTATCCCACATCTGTCCTACCAGAGTCATCTCACCTCCCCCACTGTTGCTAAAATCAGTGTGGTCCCCCTGAGAACAGCAGTGACCAAAGCTCTGATGCAGACAAGGAATGGCAGCCTCCAGTATCTCCTGCTGTGCCAGCCTAGATGTGCTGCCAGCAGAGTGAGATGAAATACCAGCCTGGGAGCCCTGCTGTGTGTTCTCACCTCTGTGCAGAAATGTACAGCGTGCACAAGTCAGCACAGCTAACAGCACGCGGGAACAGCAGAGGAACATCAGCTCAGACGATGGATGATAATCATGCTGAGGCCAGACAGCATCTCCTGGATGGCTGTGGGGTGACACCAGCACAGCCAAGGACTCCTGGTGGCCCTCATCACCCCCTGAGCCCAGCTGAGATGGCACGAGGCTTGCCTGGGAGCTGAGCGTGCTTGCCCACGCCGCCAGCCCAGGTGCAGGAGGTGCTGAAAGGTGACTGCTCCAGGTAAACCCCAGAACTACCCACTGTGGCAAGGTCCAGGGCCAGTGTGCTCAGCACAAACACCTTCCTGCAATGCAGGTGTGCTCCCCTTGGCCATGTGCCTGTGCGCCTGGAGTGGGACAGCTGATGGCCAACAGGACAGACAGGTCACCACCGACGTGAAGGAAGCAGGGGACAGTCCATGGCACAGCTCCACCCCAGGGCCAGGGGAGTGCTGGGCCCACAGACCCTGTGTCTGCTCACCAGTACAGCCAGCAGGAAGGAAAAGCAACAAAAACCACAGGGCCACGAAGGCAGGGCACACAACCCCACTTCCCTGTGGAGCACCAAGACGTGTCCCACCCCTCTGGCAAACACTGAGCCCATTCCTGCCTCCAGGAGGTACAACAGGGAATTCTGCCACTGCAGTACAGACTAATTCAGCCCACCACCAAAATAACCAACTCAGCGGCATTTAGGAGCAGAGTTATTTCAGCACAGGCTGGTGTGTGGGTGTTCCTGAGGCAGAACAAGAAAGCCTTATTCCAGCCCAGCCATGGAGCTCAGCACAAACCACTCCATGCACAAATGTCCAGATGGAGCCGTAAGTGGGCAACACAACCAGAGTGGTGGATTCCTGCTCCCTGAGCTGAGTGAGCCCTTAGCACTCTCAAGCTTAAAGGTTTGTATCATCATTCTTCCCATTCCTTGTCCTGGTCACAGGAAGGTTTGGTCTCTATGTATGTCTCTTGCCATTAGCAAGGATTAATTCAGCATGTTCCATGTAATGGACTGTGGGTGGCCCGGGGAAGGCAACCTGCTCAATCCTGCTAATGATGGAGAAAGGATCTGACTGCTCCTGGGGGAAACTCATAGCATTGCTTCTTTTTTTTTTCTAGCATTTTTCTTCATTATTGTATAAAAACTAAATGACACCGACAACTAGAACTCCAAATAACCCCTAGGCAGGCATCACTTTAAAGATGACATTTTTGTTTGCAAATTGTTTACCTATTATTGTAACATATAACTTCTAAAATTCAAGCAATTGGCCTCAGTTTGTTTTCCTTTGGGATAAAAAATGAAGCAATATGTAGCTTGCTTCCTTTCTGTATATGGTAATGACCTTTCCTCTGCTAGTGTTTCTCACTGATCTGAAGAGGAAAGGAAAAACTGTAAACTGAAAAATAATAAGGGAAAGAAATGTCACAAAAACGAAGGCTGGACCCAGGGAGACAACTGTGTGACTAGAAAGTAAGCTGATTAGAGAACATGAATATTGCTTTAACTCACCTCTTCATTGAACCTAAAAGGGCAAATCTGCAGAGGGCATCCACATCCTCACAAATGGGTTCCCATGGAGTGACAAGCATTACTTGGTTCCAGCAGCTGGAGATTCCTGCCTCAGACCTATCAGTATCTACGGGAACTTTAAAAATCACACTTGCCCCATGTGAAAGAAGAGATTTGCAGGACATTGCATTACCATTCCAGACCCAAATTCCCTCCAGCACCTCGTGAGACACCACCACCATTACCGTCACTTGGTTTGCTCTGACCTCACGGGAGCTCTGTGTGAAACTGGGTTGAGATCAGGTAAGGAATTAAAGTCAGCTAAGCACAGAAAGTTCTGCTGACTCAGACCAGCCGAATGTCTGTTTTGAAAACCAGAGCCCTGAAAAGTGACACGTTTTCTAGTCAGATGCTAGAAAGCATACCCAGTGTAAAACACAATCATCTCTTCATTAGCACCCCTGGAGATTAAAGCTGATTCAGTGCTGCACTTTTTACTGAGCAGTCCCAATAATAAAATAAGACACATAAATCATTTCCTTAAGAAAAGAAAAAGTTACTAAGGAATACAATACTGATTATGGTCTTCTGGGATTTCTGAATTCACATGCTCGTCTAGAAATAACAAATGCTCGCTTGAAACCCAACTCCTTTTCAATCTTACTCAGCCAACAAGTTATGCCTTTTTTATTTTTAGGAAAAAAAACACATTAAAGTGATAGAGCAGCCCCTATAAAAGGAAAAACCCATTTCATTTAGTCTACACTGATAAAATTCCATTAACGTTTCAGTCAAGTTAGTCTTCTGAATTTAAAGATGTAACTCTAAAGGCCCCATTGATGGATTGCTGCTATACTCAGAAAACATTAGTACATTGTTAAAACGGCAGGAATTACCCAAAAACGTCTCGTAGGAGAGAGGAACTAATTTCCCCAAAGGATCAGAAAAGACAGGGAAATAAATTATCCCCCCAGCACAAAACGATTCAGATTTTAGTTCAGAACTGTTTCCCAACTTGAGAGAAATTTCTAAGAGCACACAGTAGAGAAGTTCCCTTGAGCCATTCAGACAGACTCCCGGGAAATTTCGTGACCGCGGGTATGAAGCGGCACTTGCGGGACAGAGCAGCTCTCCTCTCCCGCCCCGACCCCGGCGGACAGTTCCGTGATGGCACAAAGCTCACCGCGGCTCCGCAGGGACACCGGACAGGACAGCGACCCGAGAGAAGGCGGCTTTGGAAAGGAGACACGTTTGGGACGGGAACGCCGCTCCAGAACTCCGATGGGCTCAGCCGAGCGACGGGACTTCAGCCGGCCGGGGACCGCGGACACAGCTTCGGCTGGCCGGGGACCGCGGACACAGCTTCGGCTGGCCGGGGACCGCGGACACAGCTTCGGCTGGCCGGGGACCGCGGACACCGAGGACACAGCTTCGGCTGGCCGGGGACCGCCCGACACCGCGGACACAGCCTCGGCTCTCCGGGACCGCCCGACAGCCGAGGCGCTCCAGGAGCAGGGCAGGCGCTGCCCGCCGTGCCCCGCTCCGCCCGCCCGCCACCGCCGGGGAACCCTCCTGGAGCGCGGCGCCCGCGGACCCACCTGGGCTGAGGCTGTTCTGGAAGTAGAAGAGGACGAGCAGGAGCGAGCCGAGGCCGGCGGCCAGCGCCAGCCGCGGCGCCCGGCTCCGCCGCATCCTCGGCCGCGGCTGGCGGCGCAGCGCAGCGCCCGCGGCCCCGGCCCGGCCCGCCGAGCCCCGCCGGGCGCCGCCGCCGCCCCGCCCCGCGCCCGCGGCCCCGCAGGAAGTGACACGGGGCGGCTCGGCCGCCGCCACGGGAACTTGGCCCCCCGAGAGCCCCGGCGCCGGCAGCGGCTCGGCCCCGCCGCGGCCCCGGGGGGTTTGCTCGCCCCGTGCCGTGCCCGCGCCCCGCCGGCGCTCCGCAGCGCGCACTTCCCGGCACAGCTCCCGGCACGGCTCCGGGACTCCCCCAGGGGAAAAGGGAGCCGCTGATGCGGTGGCAGGGTCGGGAGTTTCCTGGTGGCTTTCCTCTGCACGGTCAGTACTTCGGAAGCATCGCAAAGTTTCCTGGCCTTAAAATACACGTGGCCTTGAAATGCACCTCTTCCTTTTTTTTTAATATACTGTTGGCTACCCCCGGCCCTGCAGTCTTTTACTGAAAGCAATAACGCTTCTGACTAATTCCACCTCAAGCAATAAATCTCTGTAGAAGGAGGATATAATTTTCTATTACTCCCGGCATGCTTTCGGTAAGTGAGGGCACAAAGTTCTCTTACTGCATGTTCTGTCCCCCAGGCTCCGCAATCACAGGCAGAACCAGCCCAGAGCTTTTGTTGCCCCAGTTTTGAAATAGCAGCAATGCTTTTCACCCAGCTCTCTAAAACACTCAAGATCTACTCAAGGGCCACCTGCCAAATTAGCCAGATCAAGAGCTGGATTCTACTGACAACACCCATTCACTGCTTCTCTTCAGCCCCAGCACACTTAGCTTTAAGAAAAAGAGGACAGCTCAAGGAGGAGCCACAGGGAATGACAAAGAAAGCCTGGGTATGTGCAGATGCTGGGCTTCAATTCTACCCTCATTTAGGGCAGAGGAAACCAGGAGGAGAATTTCATTGCAGTGAAGGAAGCTGGAATGAAATAAGAACACACACAGCATGTTGCAGGCTATGTTGGGCTACGACCATGGAATTAAACAGCTCTTTGATGTCCCTGTTGGATGGTCTAGAACGGGGCAACAGAAATGAGACCACAATTGGAATCCTACCACCCCTCCTTGCGAGGGCACACCAGTGTGAGCAGCTGGAAGGAGCCTCGGCAGCAGAGCCCTGCGCCTGTTTGATCCCTGTGACCCCAAGCACCAGACAGTGCCAGGGGAGCGCTGCTGCTGGAAAAGGCTGTGCACACACAGCCTGCTCTCTGTTGCAAATGGTGCAGTAATTTTGGCCCCTTGATGAGTGTGGAAAGACTTGGAGTTTGCCTCACATGTAAAGATGGGCTGTTAGACCTCACGGGCAGCAAAAGGGATGTCTGGTACTGCTGTCCTTGGGGCCAGAGAGAGTTAAATGACTGAGGACATATGCAGCCTGTGCAGTGGCAACCCCCTTGGAGTAGCTTTTCAGGAGCTGGAAGCTGTACTCAAGATTATTGCTGAATTTTTCATTATTTGCATCTCCCAGTACTGAAACACCAGAGAATCTAGCCCAAGGCCCCTAGAAGAGCTAGGGACAGCAATCATCCATTTAGCCCAGTTTCTCTAGGTTCAGCAGGAAGAATAAAAATGGTAGAAATAAGCAAACTTCTCCCATAGTTGGAAATTCACATTAAAAAAATACAGTAAAGCATCCCAGCAGAAACTCATGCATTGAGCAGGACCTGTTGAGTCCTGCTGCCTGCTGTCTGTATTTCATCCCCGAGGGCAGGGCCAGGGCCATCTGTCAGCACATCACATATGCGAGGCTGGTCCTCAGCAGCCCGAGGTGAATGTGCTGTTCAGATCCATGGGACTAAAAAGGGATCATGAGGATTTCATAGGCTTCCTATCTGGACTCAGCTGAAAATGCTCCCTTTTTCAAAGGACAAACCCCTTTCAGAAAGAGAAAACCCCTTTTAGAAGGACAAACCCATTTTCCAGGGGGAAGAGGTACATTTTGGTAAGAGCTGACTGCTGGCAATGGTACCAGCTGCTGGGAGGTCAAGTCTTTGCTGTTGCCTGTTCCTGAGTGAGTGACAGACCTCCCTGGTCACACATGCTGCTCTCTTGTACCATCCCCCTTCCATTCCAAAAAGAGCATCCCCAGCCCATTAAGGCAGATAACAGTGACCAGTACTTGCTTGAGAAGATCACTGCAGATATACAGGATGGCACAAAATGAAGCTGTCAGAGTCTCAGATTATGATCCCAAGCCTATTTCTAATGGAATAATCAGATTCAGACTGCTTTGGAGAAGCCCTTCTCTCCCTCCCCAGGCCCCGCTGGTGGCTGGAGAACAGCAGGTGCACAAAGCACACACGAAAATAAAACTGTTCAGCAGCACACGTGAAATAAATGTGGCAAGCACTGATGTCTGGTGTCTTAATCTGTTGCTTTGCCAGGTCAACTGGAAGAACTGAGAAATGAGTATTTGCTGTAGAATAGCAATGGCTCCTTCCCTGACAGGCTGTGAACTCCTTGTGGAAGGGCCACCCCGTTCCCTGTCTCCACAGTGCCTTCCACTGTGGGCTACAGAGCATGGCTGGAGCTATTTATGATTATTAAAACAATACTGGTAACCAAAAATAATGATCAAAAGGTGCTAAAAATGTGCTGTGGAGGGAAATTATTTGTTACTGCCAAGGTCTGAACTGCAGCTGGCTTGTAGGTGAAGAGGAAGTGCTGTTTGCCTGTGGAATGGTGCGGTGCCTTTGATGCAGTGCACGCTTGATTCCCTCCCTGCTCATTAGCAGTGCTCGTTACTGTCTTCTCAGCAGGTTTCTGCCACATGCTTTGCTTTTTCCCAGGACCTTGGTGCCACTGAGTGAGATTAACCCCGAGCTTTGGTCTGATGACCATGCTGAATAGAAATTAAACAGCGTCTAGTTTCTGCTGGAAACTGAGGAATCTGTTGTACTCCTCCCTGAGGCCCGGTTGTCCAGCCACTGTGAAAAAGCCTTTCTAGAGAATATTTTGACTTTGCAGCCAGTTGTTTCATTCTGGAGCTGCAGAAGCAGTTTTCCCTGGCTTCCTGCCACTGAGACTCCCATGTGCTGGTGGCCCTGGTGCACTCACAGTGCCGCCACTGCCCGGGTGTCACCGAGTGAAGGCTTGGGCAGAGATGTGGGCAATGACACTGGTGCAGCACAGGCTTTCCTCAGAGACCAGCAGCTGGGCGGTGCTCCAGGGATGACCATGGGTCATCTCCTCTCTGTTTGCTAACAACTGCATCACCCTGCCTCTGGGATTTCCCTGGACCCCTGTGTATCCTGATACTCCATGCTGTGTTTTAAATTTTATGGCATCACTGTAACACACTGGCTGAGAGGGACCTTGCACAGCTTGTTCTGCAAGTTTCCCCAAGATGGACACCAAAGATCTTGCCAAGCAATCCTTTCCAGATTTACAAACCCTATAAAATTTTTCCTAACACCTTATCTAAACCATCCTTATCAAAACAGGAACCCATAGCATTTTGTCCTGAAAGATAAGCAGAATGGCTGGTTCTGTCACTTTTTTTGAATTAAAAGGAAAAGTCACTGCTGCTGAGAGCACCAAGCTGGAGTACTTCCATTTCTCAAGCAGTGCATTGATTTTCCATCATTTCCTGTAGCCCTTTGCACCTGCAGAATGTGACTTTCCAAATATTTCATAAATGCACTGGCATTTATGCTCATTTTGCACTGATATACAAGGGCCTTACTTCACAGCAGCAGAGAACCATGCTGGGGTGGACTATTCACCATCAAGTGCTGGACTAAATATTAGTAAGGTCAGTATACAAAAGACACAGGTTGGATAAAAGGTAAAAATTACATTAAATAGCCCTGGAGAGGTAACTGGAGGATTACTATTTACATAGAATATAACAAGATGCTTTGTGTATCTTTTTAAAATCTGCAGCTAGATTTTGCCACTTGTTCATATAAAGTAGCACTGATGCCTTGAGAGATCTCCTTGGTCTCAGAAGGGCAGGGCAGGGAAACAACAGAATCCAACCTCAAAGACATTCCACACCCTGAGGAACCCCACTGATGTGGTGGGTATGAGACTGTACATTGCCTAAAGTTAATCAGGTTCTTATGCCTCATCAGAAACAAAGTACAAGGGTTAGAATGGTTCACATAGCACCTGATTCTGAGCAGTCAATATTGTAACCTGCTAAATTCCACAGCTTGTCAACCTTTCTGCTACCCCCTCACCACGTGAAAAAGAAAAAGCTAATGACTTCCCAGGGACTCTTTTACAATTATCTCCTCATCTCCTTGGTAATCTTCCTAAAGACCTAAAAGGAGGAACTGAGCTGTCTCTTCTCATTTTGGCATGCTGGCCTCTGTCAAAATATATTTCAAGGAAACATTCCTTTAACTTTATTTCTGCCACAATTTAAAAATAAAGTAAAGAAAAAGAAGCAACTTTTTCCTTTGAAAGCACCAGTGGTGATGGAAGCAAACCAAATTACAGGCTCCAAGGACAACCCTCTGCCTGGGTCTACTGGAAATGTGGTTGGTAGGAAGGAAACTCCCATTAAACTTTTTATTCAGTGGTGTCAGCTAGGGACTGTATTGTCTTTTGTACCAGGCATTTATATTTCATTAGTTTATATTCTGTTCCCATCTGGGAGCTTGCTTTCTGCTGATGTCTGATTGAGGGGCTTGCCTGAGGAAGGGATGTGATTTACAGATACACACTGGAAAGCCAACTGACCTTGGCACAACGATGGCAGTGGTGCAGTATTGTAAAATGCAGGGGAAAAAATGATGATGCCCAACTCCAGTTCAGAAGACTGAATGATTTCTTTATTATAACTGTGCTATAATACATTAATCTACTATATAAAGAAAGATACTAAAATTACATACCTACTTTTCTAACTACCATATCTAACTCACAACTAGTGACCTTCTCGTGAGAGTCCAGCCCCAGGTGGGTTGGATTGGCCATCAGGCTCAAACAATCCTCACCAGAATCCAACCAAGCACTCACCCCAGGTGAACAATTCTCCAAACACATTCCACATAGGAAAAACAGGGAGCAGAAATAGAAATTGTTTTCTCTTTCTTTCTCTCTGTGCACCTCTATGAAAAATCCTGAGAGACAGAGAGAAATGTGCTTGCCACAGTGCAGTTCCTTCGACAGCAAACCTGTCAAGTTTCCCATGAGGAGGATGGTCAGAATTTGCCTCCTGTTTCTTGCACAGCCAGGGAAGAAAGCCACAGCTTTTCTCCCTGCTGCCCAAAGCCACGGGTTGGCTCTGCCCGGCACCTCTGGACCAGCTGTGGTCAGGGTTGTACAAAGAGAAGATGATGGCTGAGATGAGAACTGGCCAAGGACCTCTTATCCCAAGGAAACCCATCAAATATCTGCAGGAAAACCCCACCAGGGTCGTGCCCATGGTGTGGCAGAGCACAGCAGCTCAATGCACAGCTGCTCTGGCTTGCAAGGGAACCCAGCTCGGAGGAGATGGAGGGAAGGAATTCTTCTGCTGTGTCACCCAGATCTCCTGTGACTGAGGCTTTGCACAGAGCAGGGACTCTCACATGCAATGCATGCTCTTACAGCCTGATTATGGTGGCTGGGAATAAGGAATTAGAGCCTTTCAAGCACAAAACCCCATGCATTTCAAGTGTCCTCTGGAGGTGGGAATTTTTCCTTCTTGCTCCTTAAGCTGTTGCTCCCCCCAAAGAAGAACTGTAACTGCCATATCACAAGGGCTCTGAAGCAAAGGGTAAAAACTCCTGAAACAAGACCCATAGAATTTTGCCTGGCTCACAAGCACCCAGTTCAGATCAGGTACATTATCAGACTTTTTATAGGACCCAAATTACCTTCTCTTGCAGGTTTCTCAATATTTGTGGTCACGAGTAGTCACTATTTCATAAAAATATCTTCTGCCTTATTCATACCTTGTACTGCAAATCTCAGCAAATAACACCAAATACTCTCTTGGGGGAAAAAAAAAATATCCCTATAGTTATATACCCAAATTCCTCAGGGTAGGATGGTCTCTCCAGGGCCCAAGCCTGTAATTTTTGAATCACTGGAAAATCCTGAGTGCATCCTATGCCTTGCTGCTTCACCTCACAGTGTGACACAGCAATATTTAAATCCCTGGGGGGATTACAGGTCATGGCTAGTGTTCTGCAAATAAATGCTTAATTTGACTGCTCTCTACATCTGGAGGGAACACACTGTAGGGGTCTGCATTACTGGGTAGCCCTAAACCTCACAGATTCACCATGACCTGGTTAGGGTCTTTGGGAATCCAGTATTGGCAGCTCTGTTAAGCCTCTGTCTGCATTCAGGCACCCTCGGACCTCCCCAGCAAAACCAGGGGAGATGGGAACAACATCTGCACCACCACATGCTGACCTTGCTACCACAGTTCCAGCATGTCAGAGCAAGAAATTCTCTTCTTGGAGGCACGGTTTTCATTCAAAATAGTCTCAAAATGGGGAAAGAGAGGCTTGGAGATGCCATCAAGAAACTTCTCCATATTTCAGAGCACCGTGCTTTCAACCATTTGGCTGAAGCTGGTGATGGGGAAGCAAAAGGCAGAGCTTGCCCATGCAGACACACTGCCTTTGTGATGGATTTGCAACCAGGATTGTTAGATCAAAGCCTGTAATGGAAAGGCCAGATCTTTGGCTGCTCTAAGCATTTGCTCAGAGACTGCATTCATTTTTATCCCAGCTGAGGGGCCATGTCCAGGATACATGCATTTGATAGAAAGAAATTAACAGAATGCTTTTATACTTTCACAAGAAGTATAAACCAGATTATTCTAAACTGGGCTTTATTTGCTTGGAAGCACATAACTCAGCAGCACAGACAAGGCTGGTATCTCGGGAGCAGAGCAGTTAGCAAAGACTGCTCAGAAATCTCACTGGAAAATTCTGTTTCCTGGACTGCAGTTGATTTACACTGACTGTTCATGACTGGAATCCTGGGACCAAAGACTCTGGTCTTGGAATCTTCTGCATCCCATCAGCCACAGCCAAGAAACAGCATGAGAGAGACCTTAGTTTTAGTACCTCGTTTGGAGAGTCCCCTTCTGAGCACAGCAGCATTGAGCATTGTGATTGTGACCTGGGGTGTTGCACTCTATAACTCCTCAGGTCTGAGCAAAGGCAGGTTTGTCCCTGAGAGTGGAGTGAGGGGGTGTTTTGTGGGGTGCTTGTGGCCAAGGGAAGCATCTTCCAGCCTGGCAGGGCACTGCTAGCACTCACATTGCTGCTACAATGCACACATCCATCTGAACTGGCTCCAGAGGGAAGGGGAAAAACCCACACTGTAAATAGCAAATGTAAATTGCCATCAGTGGTCAGAACAGCACTATAGAATTCTCCTCAACCACAGAATGAACATGCTGGGAAACTTCTCTTTCTCCTCAAAACCCTGTGTTATTCGCAGGGACCAAGATCCCATTTATTCTCGTCCCTCTCACTTCAGGGAAGCTTGAGCAGGTCTGTCCTTTGTCCCCTCAGCACCCCATGTCCTGACAGCATAGCCAGACCATCCTGAAATACTGACATTGCTGACTCTTTCTACAACAAAGCAGGCTGGCCCTGGGGAAAGAGGAACACGAACAAAGGTAACAGTATGGAATGACATTTTCAAAGAAACCTGTGTGACTTAGGTCCTGTCCTCACTGACCATGTCTAGTTGAGGTTTTAGGTTCTTAAATCCCTTTAGAATGCTGATACATTCTCTCATGACTAAAAACAGATCTTCTTGTTTACCGAAAGAGGTGCAGTTAAAATAATCCTCATCATCAACTAAATACCATTAGTGAGTACATACTGCCACAAAGTCAAACTCAGGTTTGTTACTGCAATTCTAAGCATAAAGAAGTAATTGCATATGTCTGAACATGACAGGGCTGGTCAGATCCAATTCAAAGAGCTTCTATTTCATGGAAACCCTGGTTGAAAAGGCATATAAATATTCTTAGTCCAGTTCTTGTTCATGATACTCTGTGTTTTCACTATTCTAGGAAGCCTGAGATGCTATTTTTATTTAGACTAAAAATAATAAAGGCTTTTCTCCGATCCTCTGGGTGCCCTATTTGAATTACGTCTGCATTAGAAAATTCCAGTACTGCTAAAATCAGACAGCCACTGACCCATAATGTCTAGGAGGTCTACCAAGGAAGCATGGTGTCTGCCTCCAGCAGAAACTATATCCAGAGGTGTCTTGTGCAAAAAGTTTAGTCCTGGAGAGGTACCAAATCAGCTTAGTGTGGTGTGGAGAAAGCCCTTTCCAAGTCTCTGAGCCACTGCAAAGAAAGCCAAACCAGCTGGCTTCTCTCTTTCCTAAAGAAATCTTCCAAACAAGCACCTCATCCCAGTGTCCACAGACAGAAGGGAACAGACATTTGGAGCTGGAGCTTTTATTACTGCTGCAATCAATTCAGGAGAAACAGCCCAAGGAGCCCTGCAGAGCGCAGGCCAGACCCCTCAGGTAAAAGGTTTCCAGGTAGTGCCTTGGGCTCTTCTCGCAGAGATTGGCCATGGAGGGATGATTCATGAGCTTGTGTGTCATGGGCTTCCAGAAACTCAAGCTGTGAGTCCCAAATCTCAGTTGCAGCCTGTCCCCCTCTTTGAGCCACCCTGGAGGAAGCTGCAGCATTCAAGCAGAGAGAGTGTGGCTGCTGAGTTACTGCTGCTCTGCACTGCCCAGGGCATGGCCAGACCTCCTCTCAGAGCACCTGGCTTCTTGTGGTAGTACTGCTGACAGTGTTGGACAGTCTGGCTGCTACCAAATCTATACATTGATGGCAGCTGAATCATGTACTTTTTAAAGAGGTTGCTGTATTTCCAGCTGGTTGCAGTTAGACAGGCTCTACCCTTTCCAGTGTCATGAAAATAATCCACACAAACACCCATGAGCCTGACTTGCTCTGAAGTTTGCCATCAGTGAGAGGAGAGGAGAAAAAGCCATTTCATTTCTACAGATGTTCTCAGCAATAGAGTGATTTCAGCGAAGCCAGAGAGAATTCCAAATTCTCTCTCAGCTGAGGAAGACAGCACAGTCACAGCCTTGCCCAAACCCTCTTTCCAATGAACAGTGCAGCCAGTGTCATTGGAAAAAAAAAAAAAGGAAAAAAGTGAAGTGAGTATAGAGTTGGTGGGGTTGTTTTTTTTTTTTTTTTGGCTGCTATTTTGTGGTTACAGCTATAGCTAAAAGCAGCAGTAGCAGGTTACATCAGAAACTGAATATGCTACTGTGCAGAGGTTCAGTTCAGTGAACTGGGCAGATATAAATGGGCTTTTAAACTTCAGAAATTAATTTAAACAAAACACCATTATCTCTTTCAATGAGGGCATGTCCAGAAAGCACCAGCTGGACGCAGTACAAGGTAGCTCAGGCATATGTTGCAGTGTTTAAAACCTGAAGCAATGAGAACTGCACTGAAGCTTGCTCTATTTCTGTTTGGCATGCTGGAGCTAATGGACTGAAGGAGCTTGAACAAAGTGCCTCAGTCAGCCTCTCTGTGGCTTATGCCCTGAGGTGCCCCTGGCCAACAATTCTGCCCTGCAGGCCTCCAGAGGACTCTCCCAAATGCAGGATGGGGGACTACAGCCACCTCCAACCTCCTGGTTTGATCAAAGCAAGATGTCGTGGCTTGACACGGAAGAGAATTTTCTCGGGAAATTGGCGTCAAACCAGTCAGTGGTCAGGTTTGGATAATCAGTGAGAGGGAATCATGGTTAAACATTATCTAGACATAGGGCTGGCCCAGACTATAAACTCTGGCCCCATGCTAGGAAAAGATTAGGAATTAGGGGGAAAAGTGTAGTAAATGTCTGCTATTCTGACAGTTACCATCCACTGGAGTGCAGTGTATGTGACTTTACTGCTGTCCTGCACTTTTTGTCCCCAGTTCTCTCCCCAGCCGTGTGTGTCTGAGAGTCTGTCAGGCAGCTGTGTGGTGTTTTACTGCCTGCTGGGTTAAACCACGACTACTGTCCTCTATTCTGCTCCCATAGCTGTACTTTCTCTGGTCTTTGGTTAGTAGCCAGCCAAACTATTCCTGCAGAGCCCAGAAGAGACTCGTGGTGTTAAATCAGCCAAGCATGCAGTCCAGGCAAATGCTAATTTTCCAGAGTCTCCTCTCAGGATGTCCAGAGCTTGACAAAGTGGGCAGGACTCCATGGATCTCGTGAGCCACTGTCTGGGTACACTGGAATTTATAGCTATGTGGTTACTACAGCTTCAGCTGAAGAGATGTACTTAACCAGTTGCTTTCCAATTAAATCTTCACTGAACAATGCAGAAGATGAGAAAAGAGAACCATTCTCAGCTGAAGTCTCTCAAATGTATTCTTCGATCAGTCAGGACTGCAGAGGGAAACTTAATCCTAGATCCCACACTTTGTGACCACTTTGTTAGGAGTAGAAGTGAATGACACAAAACAAAATCTCCTCCTTTTGATTGCAGTGTCTCAAACACCTGCACAGAGTTCGAAGTCTGATCTATGACTGCATGTTGCTGTTTGTGAGTGTGGCAATGAAACTTTAAAAATTGCAATGAGAAGGCTATAAAGGAAAAGGTATCCATCAACAGCAGCATGGAACCTCTTCATGTCCTTCCTTAATGTGTTAAATAATGACTGAATAAAGTAAAAATACATAACAGCTGAATGAAATATTAGACTGCACAGAAACACATGGCATTGCTCAAAAGATCAGCTTTTCCTGCATGGAGAATTAGTGCTAGCTCTATATGGACTTAGCCATCACAACTTTCCATCCACTCCAGCTTTTGAAACAATTAATCTCATGGAAGCCAGAGCAGGAAATCCTGCTGGGGAACCAAATGCTTTTGGTGAGAGATCCAACAGCAATGAAAACAAATGCACCTGACTTTCTGGGCTGTGCTCAGAGAAAGTCCCTGTTAGTTACAGTGACAGATGTGAATATTTCTGTTTTCCTGCAGCAAGTCTTTCTTTCAAACTTTAAATCATATTAAGTGATATTAAATAATTATCATAATAACTAAGTGGGGAGGGAATTTTTTATTAACTAGCTTCCGGTATCTGGTTTTCTCCTTGCCCAAAAACCTCTTCCACCCAGCTGCCCATAAGAATACTGGCTATAAAATCAATCAACTGTATGAAGAAACCAGAATAAACTCATGTAACACAAGCATTTCCCAGGTGTCCATACCCTCTCCAGACATAGAAAGTGCAGAGAGGTTTTACCAAGTGGGAAATGTTCACAATGTGCAGACTCATACAGCCAACTAAAATCAGCCTATTTGCTGACTTCAGGGAGAGCAAAAATGTACCTCTGAGCACCTGGGATAGATTTGTAAGGAGGCAGGAAACCCCAGGTGTATTTGATTGAAGGAGGGGACAGCAGAAAGCTACTCAGCTTGGAGGGTGGGACTGAGGACAGGAGCAGGGAAAGCGAGATTTCCAGGAGACAGACTGTAACAGAAGGCAGTGATATGGGCTGTGATTTTACCATTTGTTTCATAGAGGCTCTCAGGACAACCCTGCCTGACACCAGAAATCACATCCAAGAAATGACAAGCTTAGAGTACAACACATGTGGGTGGTAGAATTTCTTTGATGGAAGGGATAACAACCTCCATCATAACCAAAGTAGTAAGAACAACGTCCAATATTGCATCTCTTTAACCTTGGCCAAAGAACAGCTGAAACATTTTGCTGATATTTAAAGCAAAATAATCAGCATGAAGCAGACATTCTCTGCTTAGTGAGTTTCAGCCCAAATAGTTGCAATCTGGCAAAACTATGAGCAGCTGAAATGAATTATTGTTGCTGGAAGTGCTGGTACATTTCGGCAATAGGTGGTGTACCTGCATCACTTGCCATATGCACAAAATTCAGTGTTGCAAAGACAGAAATGAAGGCTGACACTGTTAATCACTAACACCTAAAGCATTGTAAGGAAATTAAGGAAAGCAGCTTTTTCCTTGGAGTTAAGAGGTGGTAATTTCACCCTCTTGCAGAGAAAACATTGGTTGCTGAATTTAAATTTTCACAGGTCAAAAAATTTTTTTTAAAAGCCCTCCAGGTGATTTCTAGTCCATGAAGTTAACTCAGCCTGTGAATTTTGAGAGCCCCTCAGACAGGGATCTTATTTTCCAAAGCCTTTTGTAAAGCCTAATAAAGATGAAATGAGAAGCCTTTTATGATCCATTCCATCACAGAGGCCAGGAATGGGACACTGTTGGAGCCAGGACCATGGTGCTGTGTCTTCTCTGCAGTAGAAGCTCAGGGGTGAAAATGGGGGAATAGTTGGTGTAAGATATGGACTGAGCTGTGCAGGAGGAAAAAAGGTTTCAAACACAAGGCACAAAAGCAGCCCATGTTGTGGCAGAGGATGGAACCCTTGGGGAAATCCCCATGCCACAAGCTGGAATGTGCCATCAAAAGGAAAGGGCCCTTGGCTTTTACTGAACATCATGTGAGGATCAGGGGCCTGGAGGGGTTTTCTGACTGTTTTGCTGACCTTTCAGTATTAATCCAATGTTTTCTTTGTTCAAGTTCTCTCACATTCACAGTATAAGTTCACTTTCAGTTCACTTCCACAGTAAAGGGCAAACCTGTCACTTTGCTCCACCTTGCCCCAGGAATTCTTGTATTATCAGTGCAGCCAAACACCAACATGGGGACACAGCCTGGGTTTTTATCATTTCTGCAGCTTCTCCCTTGTGCACATGCACAATTCAGTCCAAACAAGCTCTCACAGGGATTAGTTCCCCACTGCAGCACACGGGCCAGCCTCTCTGGGTAGGATTTGGGCATCCCAAATGCAATGTGGCTGAGAAGCTGGCTGAAGTTCAGCAAATGAGGCATTTCTCCCTGGGGGCCACACCTTCACCAGGAGAGCTGGAGCGCTTTGAAGGGGTGCACTGAGCTTTCTCTGCATCCTGGGAACACTGAAAGCCCAAAAGGCTCCCTTTGTCCAGGGTGCCCACTGCAGCAGGGGCCCAAGCTGGGTGCAGATCAAGGCCAGGCTGTTCAGGCTGGGTGTTTGTATCCAAACCTGCTCAGGATGCTGCAGGGGGACAGAGGGAATAATGTCATTGATGCTGTTGATGTAGGATGGGAATGAATAGACTTTGTGCAGAAGGATGAGAGTATAACTCTGATTTATTTTAAAAGACATTGCTGTTTTATACATAGCTTCGTGTGGACCAACTCCATTGGTCCTGAAGTGAAAACATCTCAAACTATTGGTGTGCAGTGAATGACATACAGTAGCAAAGTTTAACTATAAACAATGTGAACAACAAGAGAGACAAAGAACTTATTTACATTTTTTTCCCAGTACTTTCTCAGGCTTCTGACTGGTTAGAAATTTTCCATTTTCTCTTTGACTGAATCTGAGACCTACATGTCACTCCCACAGTCACCGGCAAAGCCAGCCTCTCTCTGCAGAGAGGTTTTGCTGCCCTCCCAAGAGCGGGCAGGAGCAGAGTGTGCTCTGCATGCCCGGCCCCAGGAGCAGCAGGAGCCTGTCCCAGGGAGCCCTGTGCCCGCAGAGGGGCCCAGCCCCAGCAGCTGTGCCCCTGGCACTCGGAGCTGCCAAGGCTGCTCACACCCACCAAGGCCCCCCTGCCCTGGCAGCAGCCCCTGCACGTGGCTGTAATTCTGTCTGAACTCACCCCTGAGCCCTGGGGGCTCTGCAGGCTCCCCCTGTCCCCCCTGCACACAGACAAACCCCTCTTCATTGCATTCAGGGCAGGGAGTACAGAAATAAAAGCTGCAATACAGAGGGGCACACAGCCCTGGCTGTGCATGGGGAGCATCTGCTGGAGAGGAGCCAAGTGGCCACTGAGCCCTTGGAGTAAAAACAACAAACGGTTTTCACGAAGAATTACAAATCACGACTGAAAGAGATTTGAATTGGATTGAATTCCAAAGGGAAGCAGCACAGCTCAGCAAAGTCCCCAGTCCTTGGGAGGAAGAGGGTTTGTCCCCAGCACTGCTGCTCTGCCAGGAGCCTGTCCCAGCCCCATGAGCAGCCATCAATGTCCCGGTGCCTCGTGCCAGGCTCAATTCCCGGCAGCTCAGAGGAGCCACAGCCGAGGATGTGCAGCTGAAAGCAGCCAGCAGTAAAAGTCATCCATGGGGAGTGGTGCTGGAGCTCGTCAGTCCCTGGGTGACAGAGCCTGTGACTGTCAGCCACACTGGGTAGGCCAGCCTGGCTCTTGCAGAGCGCTTCCCCTTGGCTTTTGACCTGGCTGAGCATTCACACAACATAAACTGTTTTGGTATTTATTTCCCAGTGCTCTCCTGGGTATTTGAAATTATTCGCTGTGCCTGTTTGGGTAATCTCTTTGCTGCTGCCTCTGCAGAGGAAACGGCTGGCTCTCCTGGCAGCAGCCAACATGGGATCCAGATACTCTTCCAGCCTGAGCCACCCCCAGGGCAGCCCATGGATTTCTCAGGTGTATCTGTTATTCTCCAGGCCTCACACAGAAACTGGTGGCTCTTGGCTGATTCTGAGTCACATCCCCTGTGCATAGCATGGACACGAAGGGGTTTTCTTACTCTTCTGCTGACCTGCAAAAGATCCTGGAGAGGGTGAGGAGTCCTCCTGCAGCACAATGCAAGGATGGAAAAGGCTGCGAGACTGCCTGGAGCAGCCAAGCAGGCTGCTCTTGTTGTCCCTGGTTGTTTTCAGAAGACAGCAGGTGTTTCTCTGAAGCAAAAGAAGAGAAAGAGGTGCACAGAAGTCAGGTGTCTGAACTTTCACAGGTACACAGGTATGTAAGGGTAACACAGATTTCCACGTCTCTGAGGGGAATGGAAAACATTCAGCCTTCTACTAAATTCTCTTTATTTGCAGATTTGTTTTATTTATTGAGGGTCTCTCACAGTTCAGGAGTATAAAGAAGAGTTTATTTAATTTCCTGTCAAGTGCCACACTACGGTATGAAGTGTTTTATGCACAGGCAGGGTTAAAAGGTTTTGCTGAACTGAAAAGCAGAGTTGCATTTGATCACCATCAAAGGGGCCAAAAAATAAGAGAATGGGAGGAAAATAATTTTCCATAGGTTGAAAGGAGATGAAAGTTAATGATCCCTCAAGTTTAACTTACAGCCTCTTATTCGTTCTGGGTGTTAATGTTAAGTCAGCTTCACTCCTGCCAATTTATCTCCTGCAAGACACCTTTAACAACTAATCCAATGTTTTCTTTGTTCCTTTCAAGTTCTTTTACTTTCACAGTCAGAGTATAAGTTCACTTTCAGTTCACTTCCACAGTAAAGGGCAAACCTGTCACTTTGCTCCACCTTGCCCCAGGAATTCTTGTATTATCAGTGCAGCCAAACACCAACATGGGGACACAGCCTGGGTTTTTATCATTTCAGCAGCTTCTCCCTTGTGCACATGCACTATTCAGTCCAAACAAGCTCTCACAGGGATTAGTAGCCCACTGCAGCACACGGGCCAGCCTCTCTGGGTAGGATTTGGGCATCCCAAATGCAATGTGGCTGAGAAGCTGGCTGAAGTTCAGCAAATGAGGCATTTCTCTCTGGGGGCCACACCTTCACCAGGAGAGCTGGAGCATTTTGAAGGGGTGCACTGAGCTTTCTCTGTATCCTGGGAACACTCCAAGCCCAAAAGGCTCCCTTTGTCCAGGGTGCCCACTGCAGCAGGGGCCCAAGCTGGGTGCAGATCAAGGCCAGGCTGTTCAGGCTGGGTGTTTGTATCCAAACCTGCTCAGGATGCTGCAGGGGGACAGAGGGAATAATGGCACTGATGCTGTTGATGTAGGACGGGAATGAATAGACTTTGTTCACAAGGATGAGAGTATAACTCTGATTTATTTTAAAAGACATTGCTGTTTTATACAGAGCTTTGTGTGGACCAACTCCATTGGTCCTGAAGTGAAAACATCTCAAACTATTGGTGTGCAGTGAATGACATACAGTAGCAAAGCTTAACTATAAACAATGTGAACAACAAGAGAGACAAAGAACTTATTTACATTTTTTTTTCAGTACTTTCTCAGGCTTCTGACTGGTTAGAAATTTTCCATTTTCTCTTTGACTGAATCTGAGACCTACATGTCACTCCCACAGTCACTGGCAAAGCCCGCCTCTTGTGTGAGCGATCACACAATCTAAATATTTATAGTATTTATTTCCCAGTGCTCTCTTGGATCTTTGGAAATGTGCAGAGTCTCTTGTTTGGGTCATCTCCTCGGGGCTGCTGCCACTGCAGAGAAGGGCTGGCTCTCCCTGGCAGAGATCAATGTGGTAGCCAAGTCCTCCCTTCCAGCTTGAACAGTCCTTGTGGGCAGTCTATGGATTTCTCAAGTCTATCCATTACACTTTCTGATAGAATTTTTGTTTTCACCTTTTCCCCATCTCTGGACTTGTTAGAAGAACTCAGTGGCAGAGCAGGCTGTTGCACAGCCTTTGGGCTGTCACTGCCCCTGTAAGACCAGCAAACCCTTTTGTTCTAACCCCTGTATGTGGGGGAATAATGGCACAGCTTTGACATAAAGGTGAATAAAGGTGTTTGTTCTTTTTGGTTTTTTGGGTTTTTTATCTTGAGAACATCAAATCTTCTAGGTCAGACAGACCTTGCTCAGGGCAGTGTTCCTAGAAGCAAGATTGGTTTAGCTTTACCCTCCAACTACACCCTGAGCAGGAACAGGCCATGGGTGCAGATGGACAGAAATTCCTCTGGCTCAGTTTTTTGCTGGCCAGATGCAGGTGGCTCCTGGCCAGGAGCCGTGGGGCTGCATGAGCGAGGCCCTGAGCCTGACACAGGGGGCAGAGCCCCCTACACCCAAACCCAGGGGTGGGAATTGGCTCCCCACTGTCCATCCAAGACTCCCTGGGCAGGGCAGGGTGCCAACATCTGGCTGGGGTTTGTCTGCTTGGCACAGCTGCTTCTGGCACAGGCAGGAGCGTCACGCCCGCCTGTGGACTCAGAGCTATGCATTTTTATACTTCTTTCTCTTCTTTTAATTTGAATCTCTTGCAATTTTACTTGGAAAGCTTTGGTGACCAAGTGAATTGTGATTTACAGTGAGTTACTTGCAACACCATCCAATCGGGGGAAGCCCCACCAAATAAAGAAATCCGCAACATTTGTGGGGTCTCTTGTAGCATCTGCCACATGACCCCAGCTGGGGAGGAGGTGGCTCACTCCTTTATCACCCTGCCTGGATGCCAGGGAAGAACAAGGCAGCTGAGAAACTCCAAACACTGTGTGAAGCAGGGTTTCATTAAAATAAAATACACCCAGCACATCGCATTGTATTGATTTGTAATTCTCACCAGTGGTTGCTTTCACAAAGTAATTGCAGATGCTCACTCTTGTTCTTGCAAAGAGAGCAGTCAAAATTTTTGTCTTGCTTAACAGCCTCTGCATCAAAGACCTCATGAGAGGCTTGGACACTTTAAAAGGATCAGCAATTATTTGTGGTGCTGGCTTTGCATTTAGTTTCCTTGCATATTCATGCCAGTGATATTTTAACATGCACATAACAGGGGGAAGCAAAGACTGACAGTGGGGGATCCAGCTGAAGTGAAGCAGATGTCTTTTAAATTCAGAACACATACAGCACAGAAACACTGAGTGATCGAACACAAACTAGAAGCGAAACCAGAAAAAACAGATTTTATACTTAAAACTGAGCGCTGCGGAAAGAACAAAGAGCCTGAGTGGTGCAAAACAAACTTATATTAAAAAACTCTTCACTCTGAACACTCTACTGCATTGCCAAGGAGCACAGGTTAGGAATTTCAATAAACTTAGTTTTATGTTGACTGTGTCCCTTTAATTATTACTTTTTGGCACAGCATGTAGGACACCTCCAGGCCAAAACACAAGTGATGTTGAAAGTGCAACTGTTCCTTCCCTTTGGGAATGAAAGTTTTCTGATTATTATATAAAAATATTTGGATGTATTTTTTAGAGATTCACCCTATTAGCAGCTATATTATTAGCAGTGAGTCAGAGAACATTTTGCTGATGTTTTAAAACACGTAACTTAAGGTCAGAACTTAACTACACCAAGGAAGCAGGCCTGGTGTGAAGCAGCCTTATTCTCTCCAGTGGGATTGCTCTAATGAGCAAGGGTTGGCAGCATGTGATCTTAGATTGTGAACTCTACAGAGCAGCTTGGTTTTAATTGCGAGGCACCGGGCACATCCAGGCAGGCGCACAGCGTAAGGATAAAAGAGCAAGTGTAGAGAAAGAGCAGATAATTATAAACTGAAAAAAGCACCAAGGGTGGAGGGTTTCTCTTTTTGCTGGTTCATCTGGGAAATTTATTCAACTGTGGCAACAACCAGTGGTCATTAGAGGAGCACTGTGACACCAGGCAGTTAAAAAAGCTCCAATCCAGGCTTTTCAACAATCACAGGCCTGAAGACCAACATTCATCTTCCCTGGGAGCAGCCCTTTTCTAAAAGCAGACCTGAAATGTAACCCACATGCCTGAGGCTATCTTTGGTGCAGGAGCCCTTCTGGATAAACCAATGTGATGAGTCCTTGGCAGTGGAGCAGAGTTCCTTATAGCTCTGATTTGGCTTTTGCACACACAGATGAGGCCATGGGGGGATGCCGGTGGGCTGGGGAGGCTCAGCTGCTTTGTTTTGCTGATACTCACTTAAGATTTTATGAAATTTTGATCCATACAGATTAGACAACTGCCTCCCCTCCCACTCTTTAATTTCACGTGGGTTTCAGGGAAAGTTAAAAAAAAAAAATTAAAATTAAACTCAGCTTAAAATACAGCTTCTGTTTTGGGCATGTGCCCACTGGCTTAAGTCACACTAGAGAGTTGGCTTCCCCCAGTATGGAGAACATTCCAAAAGGCAGCTCGGACTTTTCCCAAAAACCTTGTGTTTCCCTGGGCCCTTGCACAGGCATGGGCTGGCTGCGAGGCAGAACCACACAGCTTTCCCACTGTTCTGCTTTTTGCCTGGGTATGTTTCTATTAAATCTTCTTCCCTTCCTGAACCACAAAGGATGAGGTGAAGAGGGGAAAAAACACCAATGCTGTCAGTGAAACCCTTCCTGAATAAGGTGCTATAAGCCTTGCTTTAAGATTAAGCTAAATTTCTGAAAGGGGACAGCAGAAAGGCTGGTGGGGTTCCAAATAGCCACAACAGCTGTGTTTGGGTTGGCCAACAGCAGCTCCCACATTGGCTGGGCTGGCTCGGCTCATGTGGACCAGGCAGATTATTGAAACACACGTCCAGCAATCCCATCCTTGGAGCACTTGACAGCGCTGCCTTCTCCTTTGTGTGTCGCTGCTTTGACTGAAAGTGGTAACAAAGCAAAGTGGAGTAATAATGTGAGGTGCCCATGACAACAGAGTCAGTGATAATCCTATGGTGCTGTCCTTAGTTCAAAGCAAAAGATACCATTTACTGGCTTAAAGCGCTGTCTTTTTGTTTCAAAAGTACCTTTTGGGTAGGGAAATGCATGTCTTTGTCTGGTTTAACTGCTGGGCTTAATTGGCCTTATTTTAGAGCATAATAGATAAATCAGCAAGACATGGCAGAATTCAGAATAAATCAAGCTAAAAAGCTTTTCATAACTCACCACAGAAGGAGAGAAACTGCCCATTTTCTAAGTAATAAGCTATGCTACCAACCTGAACAGCAGTTTAAAATAATTTACAATACCAAAAAAGAAAGGGTGTGTATATGAGTGGTTCTGCAGAGCCACTCCACCCAGTACAATGGAAAAAAATTAACTGGGTGGACCTGCATTCCTGTGCCAGTTCAGAATTACTGCACTGTATATTTCTGTGCCTTGAGATATACATTTCTTGCATGTGATCACAAGCATTGAGGCAAAATAAGAGCTTGAAAAGCAGAGCAGGACAAAAAAGCAGACTCAAGAAAAGAAATGAAAACAATTTCTACAACAAGACAAAAAACAACTCACAGTGAATTTTCAGGAGTGCTGGTTTCCTTCTTCACAGTAATTACATCATTTAGTAGGTGATGTTTCCTGTATGATATTTAGAATTATTGTGGGAGGATGTCACAACATCTATGTTTATTAGATAACTTTGGGGACCTTGCTGTGGGAGACTATAAGAGAAAAGAATGAGGAAGATAAATTATCTAAGAAAGATTGAGTACTCTGCTTGAATGAAAAGGGCACCACAGCCTTAATGGAGATGGGAAATAACCGTGCAGCGCCCTTTCTCCTGCAGATGTAAAATGTCTGGTATTCAGCTTTAACCTGGTATTTAGGACATCTCTCATATTGACAATAATCAGGAAAAAAAGGATGCAAGCCCTGCCAGTTCTGGCTGGGAAGGAAGGAGATCAAAGGAGATGTGTATGTGCAGAAAGGCTGGGACATCTAGAACAGGAGAAGACTGAAGAAAGAATCCTTGGGGCAGGACAAAAAAAGCCTGTGCCATGCACCAAAAAAGCCCACAGAGCAGCTAAGGGTGCTTTTTACAGAGGGATTGCCCAAAAGGGATTGCCAGTGAAGAGCTTCAGGATGATTCTACTCTGAGGCCGGAACACTTGAGTTTGATCAACAACTCTACTGTTGATGGTGGCCTGGGGACCTCAGAGCTCTGTGCCACCACTGTGGGACAGGGCTGGACAGAAGGTCAGACAGAAAAGTGGGCTGGGCTCTGATATGGTTCAAACAATGTGTTATAAGTAATGAGAGCTGTGTTGGATCTGGTCACCATCACCTCTTTCTTGATAAGTTTGTTTCCTCAGGAGAGTCCAAGAATGAAAGCCAGGACCCTTCACTCCACTTTCATGACAAATATATTGCACTCAGACTTACTTTAAAAAAAGAAAAAAAGATGGACGTGTAGTTTCTTTTGTAAAAATAAAATTCATTTTATCAGTTGTACAGAGAGAAATATTCAAAGTATTCAGGTTTTGTCTCTGGAGTCAAATCAACTTGATTTCCTCTCCTTCAATAGGACGTCCCTTTGGTATTTGACATTTTTTGAAATTCCAATTTTATTGTTGTTAGTGAAATAGATTTCAAGGATCCTCCCAGAGTCCACTCATGAATAAATGTTGATTTACTGATATCCTAAAATCCATCATCTTGTCTGTGTACTCTTACTCTGTGTGGGGCTTCCTCCAGGTCTGCTCTCAACCAGCAGCTCTGTGGGGAGCTGAAGGTATTGCTGCTGTCAGCTCTGCCAGCAGATCTCAAACATCAGCATCACTGATCACTTGGCAGAAGCAGCAACTCCTTGGCAAACCTCAGGGAGGAGGAGGAGGAGGAGGAGGAGGAGGAGGAGGAGGAGGAGGAGGAGGAGGAGGAGGGGAGTTAAACCTAAACACCACAAGGAATGGAGGTGCCAATCTCATCTGATGCCAAGAGCTTGGGCATTTCCATCTCTTGTTTCACTCTGCTCTTTCTGGTCCCTGTTGTGTGCACAAGTTGCTGCTGTCAGACTCAAGCAGAGGGAGTGTGGTGAGAAGAACTCAGACTCCAGGCACTCCTGTCCTCTGGAGGCTGAGCATGCAGGTCAGGCAGGGGGAGCAGGGGGCAGGATACATCAGAGCACTTGGGGTGCTCAGGAGCATAAAAGCTGCACACAACTGTGCCTTTTATGTGCAATTGCTCTTCACAGCCATGCCCAGTTTATGGAGCTGGGAAGCTTTTTCCTTGTTTTAAAAGTAAGCTTTATGGATTAGCAACTGAATGGCAAGGTGAGTCTTCTTCACTGTAAAGTTTTTATTTACAGCAATGATGGAGCACAGAAAGAAAAACTTGGGGTTTAGCTGTTCAGAGTTTGGAATGACTGCAGTTAGAAGTATTGCCCTTTGACTTGTAGAAAGAGCACATTTGATCTGGGAATTGCTCAGACAAGAAAAATCAATATGGACGAGTATAATTTGTCTTTGACAAAAAGTTGTTCTAGTCTTGACTGCTAAAGGCTTTACACCATTTAGTAACAGACATTTTTCAAATAGATTGCACTTAAGACTCTAAAACCCACACAAAGCTCTTCTCTTGGCTGCTGGTTGCAGGTTCAAGTAGGATGTAAAACAGCCAAGGGGATGAGGCAGAACTCTGCAAAGGAAAGTTGAATATGGACACTGTTAACATTAGCTCCTAGTTGGGAAAACTTTAAGCTCCCCATGAAGGTCTGTGAATATCTGCCAGACTGTTCTGTCCAGATGGGTTTCTCCATGACAGGATCATGTCCTGTCGCAGAGAGTACCACAGAGCAAAAGAGAATAGTGCCAGGCTCTGCTCTGCAGCAGCATTTTAAAGCTGAAGGGAACCAGCATAACCATCCAGCTTTGTTCTTTCAAGGATAGGAAATTGCTCTTTTCTTTTCAAATTCTGAGTTTGTTCTGCACTGCTGCTAAGCTGGGAGTTCTGAAATGTTGTCATCTGACAAAATCTATATCTAGAGAAAAACTGAAAATTAATCTCACAAGAAGAGTGCAAATGTAAACAGACATCTAAGAAAACTCTGTCTTCATGCACATTTGATTATTTCCTTTTTTTTCCATCTCCATCTGCTGTCTGCATATAGCTACTCTGGCATTTCCACTGTCCCAAATTAACACTTTCTGCTGGACTAATGCCTTCTGTCTTATCACCATGTTGTCCCCATCATCTGAGCTGCAGAGAAAGGGTGGCATCCCAGCAGTGCAGCTGTATCATCACTGGCTCTTTCACTGAGGCTCTCTGAAAGTGCAGGAGTCATTTGGTCTGTGATGTTTCGATTTTCAGATGGAGAATTGCACATGTGGATCTGAAGTCTGTGGGAACAACACTTCTGTAATAAAAATGAGACTGGTGGTGGCAGTTTTCCTTATGGTAAAGCAGATGAATTCTTATAAATTCTTTTGTCAAAATTAAACTCTTCCCCTTGGCCTAAAAAAATACCATTTCTCTGTTTGAATTGTACATCTGATATTTTGCTTTTTGGTTAAATATCTCTGCTTTCTTAGAGAGACTGTTGTTGTTACTCAATTTCATCAATGTGGCACACTGAGGTGGGGAGGGACTTGTTCACTGCTCTTTTCGCTGAGGGTCTATTTAGGACCTGCAAAAATTAATCTGTAAGTGAGTCTTATAGTGCAGCTATATATATGTGCCGTGCCACTTCATCTGTAAATACATTTTTTTCATTTTAACAAGTCTTTTAATGTCCGTCAGTTCAGTCACTTTCATGACCTCGGCAAGTCAATGTCCTCCTCTGTAGCAACTTTCCTGTTTGTTTTCAGCTGCTTTCTCACTCTCCTCTAAGTGACCCCAAACAGTACAACATGGGGACACATATGATCATCACTCAAACAAGCACACAAAGTTTCATTTTGGGTAAAAAAAAGCCTGAAAAGCATCCTTTTTAGAAGAAACCTTACCTTGGTGGATGGGTAGGACGCACTGTACTCGCACCGTAGGTGTCCTTCTGATTCACCTCCTTCACCACCCACCCCAGGGCACATTTCCCTGGCAGATCCCCCACAGACAGGAGGTGTTTCCATGTGCAGCAGCCCACACTGCACCTTCTGACCTTACCCTGCAGAGTATTCAAGCAGTGTTGAGCAACCAGCTGTGTCAGGGATGCCAAAGCTGGGAGCTGTGCAGAGGGACAGGGGAGACATCTCAAACTGGAGATACAGCAGGGATGAGGGATTAGTTACAAAATTAAGATGGAAAGGAGTGATTTGGAAACTTTACCCTTTCTCATAAGTACAGATACAGTGAAGCATTTTTATTCTGCACTGCAGTCATAGCCAGCAGCATATACAGAATAAGGATTGAAATATTTTGAAGTGCTGTCACAGTGTGAATGATTTTCTTTAGAGCATAAAATCAGACTGCAAAGTTATTTTCTCTCTGCAGCAACACAAGAAGAATATGAATGTCATCATCTCTGGCCCTGGGCATACAGGAATGCAGAACTGGCCTTAAACAGATGCTCTTTTTCATTCTGAGTCCTTCTAAGAAATGTAAAATCCAAAACAAATTCTGAATCTGGCTAGGAGTCTCATAAGAGGAACAGGATTTCTGCATAGCTGAAGCAGCATGACTTTGATTATTTGAAAACGCATGATTTAATAATTTCATTATGCATACCTTTTCTCAGCAGGCACCACAGCCTAAAACAGACAGGGACAAGCATTAGATAAAACAATGTGCTTTGTAGCTGAAGAGATTGGAATCAAAGAGCTTAATCTTGCAAGGTACTGGTATCCTCAGTGCCTTTGGACTTGGCTGCAGACAGCAGGAGTGCTGAATTGAGCCCTGGTAGAGTGCCCTGCTCAGAAGAACCATCCTGCAGGATGGCTTTGATGTCTCCTTTCCCCAGTGCACATCTGCCCGTGTCCCACACTCCTCCCCATCACCTGCTCACCTGTGCAGTGAGGAAGTGCTGTCAGCATCCCGACACCCAGCCCAGCTCAGGCTGCTCTGAGCGCCCCCAGCTCCCTGCTGTGCACCCCTGCAGCATCTGTCCTGCCTGGGAAGTCATCCTGGAAGAGACTTGGATCCAGATCTGTCTCTGAAGAACTCTTTTTGCACCATGTAGTCAGTGACACCCTCAGCACAGTGTCTTTGTCACAAGTCACAGGGAGCTGCTCACTCAGAGGGGTTAGAGTGCAGACACTCTATTTTCCCCACTCAGAACACCTGGGGTACCCCTCTCTACAGTGCCAGATCCTTTTTCTCCAGGAGAGTGGAAACAACAGGGCCAATGCTCTGCTTGATCTCAGAGGAAAGGCATTTCACTGCCCTTCCCTGCCTCCCCAAACACCAAAGAGGAAAGAGATAAATTGCACTAAATAAAGTTTGTGCACAAAAGCAGGGTTTAACTCTTTAGAGCATCCCAGACAGAGAGCCAAGCACAAGTCAGACACAGTCTCCCAGACAGAGAGCCAGACACAACCAACCACAAGTCCCTGGGACCTCCTGAATGGCATGGGTTGGTACCAGAAGCCATGCCTCCCAGCTGGGAGGGTCCCTTATGGGCAGAACAAGCTGATTATTATTGTGAAAATAGCCACCCATCCATTATCACTCCCTGGGTCAGTGGGGGCTGCTGGCTTCAACAGGGGCTGTGGGGCTGGGCCAAGGGGCCATGGTGGGTAGTGCTGGCCTCCCCCAGGCCCACACCAGGGTCTGGGGCTATGACAACTGGGTTTGGGGGTCCCCATCAGGGGATGGGACCAAGCATGAGCAAGGTGGGCCTGAGCAGGGTGAGCAGCAGGAGGCATCCATCACCCAGTGCCTCATCCTCACCCTGCCTCAGACTCGTCATTCCGCCTCAGACCTGCTGCATCTGCCCCTCTCTGTAAGCTCCTCTCTGCTCCCCAGGGAATGGGGTTTTGAGGGGTTTGGGACAAGCCTTGTAAGCTTGGGAAGGCCAGCCAAACCTGCCTGAAATCTCTGCAGAACGCACCAGGGGCATCCCCACCCAACAGTCTGTGGGAATGGGTCTCACCCAAAGTGCAGAAACCCCAGAAGGGAGAGCAGGCACTGCAGACTGGGCAGGTGAGGGAACAGGGCAGGTGAGGGAACCAGGGCACACAGCCCTCTCCCCACTAGAAAAGAGGCTGAGAACACCAACCTCTTTCCTGCAGACCTAAACTGGATTCATCCAGTGACCCAAGGAGGCAAAGCTCAGTCCCAGGTCCTAAAATGTGGTCTCATGGCCAATTAAATGCTGTTCAAAGGGCAGCAGAGCATCAGGGAGTGCTTTGATCTCAGAGATGCCAGCCAGATGTGTAATACCTGCTCAGGTGTCTGCCAGGTATCAGTTTACAGTCCATGCACATCAGACAGACAGGTTTCTACCTGGCTCTGCTAACAGAAGCAGCAGTTCTCAGAAATCACAGAGAACAGAAATAATCCCTACCTTTTTATACATCAAAAACTGTAAAGCTTCACAGCTGCACAGCTCTGAAATTGAATTGAATGACTTGACTTGCCAAAACCAGAGATCAGAGTTCTAGGTCTTTCATGCCCCAGCTGAAAGCATCAATCCCACTCAAAGGAGGGCACAGAGCTGCCTTTCAAATACCAATTGTGACTTTAGAAGCATAATTTGGTCTCACCCTTCAAACACAGTAACCTCAGTTCAAAATGGATGTGGGAATAAAAAAATCTGATATTCAGCATGAGCATTTTATTATTTGAAGAACTGTTTTTCTTTTTTTTCTGAAGTTATATCTAAAATTAGCCAAGGAACCTAAATTTTGAATAGGTTTTGAATTTAAAATGAAAACATTTGAATTCATCATTACATAGGAGAGCAGCAATGTGTTTTCTCTGCAAGCAGTGCAACAATTCGAAAGCAATACTGATGGAATCACAGACTTGATCCCACAGGGATCCGGAGAAAAAGACTTTTGGGATGAAGCATTCAATTCCCAGATATTACTTTTCCCACTGATCCATAAGAATTCCAGGTCTGTTGACTGCTCCTCATGCTCTAGGACCTCATTGCTCAGCCTGAATATCTTTCTGCTTAGCTACAAATCCCTTGCCTTCATATATTGTCCCAGCCCTGAAATACCTGCACAGCTCAATGTAAATAATGTATTTATCCTCCTAATGCCCCTCTGAGTTCTGGCACTGCTGCTACCTACATTTTGCAGTGGGGAAAACCAAGGCAGAGGGAAATTCATCTAAAACCAAGGCTGGGGAAAACCCCAGCAGGGGTTTTTACTCATTGGTCACTGCATTTTTCACTTAGGTTATTATAGAGAAACAAAATGTTATTAACAAATGAAGAACTGATTCCAGCATTAAAACCAGAACTATTTCCCTTGCAAACACACAGAAGGGGATCAGACATTGTTTTACCCACCACAATATCTCTCTTGATACTCTAAGGGAGGCATGAGGAGAAAACAATGTCATCATCATCTGGGGAAAACACCTGTGGGTGATCTGACAGGCAAACACTGGATTCATACATATACACACGTACATATTTATATAAACCATAACTGTATTTTTATAGTTTTATATTTACAAACCTTCTATGCATACATAAACATATATTTAGGTATGTAATTGGCAGAAAGATTTAAAAATGTAACATCCATAACTGCTGTGAAATTAACTATCTTCAAAGCCAAACATCCTGAAGTGCCTAAAAACCTATTCTCTCTGACAAATACTTTCTCTTTTTTCACTGTTTAGCACATCCCTGAGCTGCAAAACACAGAACCACTTTCTGTCATGGCAGAGAAAAGAAAATAAGTCAGTGAAAGATTTAAAGTCAAAGACAATAAGAAGTTTCAAAGCCACCTTTGCTAATGCTACCAGCACTTTCTTGGTGAACACTGGTGTGTGTGTTCCACCTAAAGCTCACCCAAAAACCAGTGCTGATAATGCAAAACTTAGGGGCTGCTTAAAACACAGAGTGGGGCATCTACAGAAGGGCATGAGCTGGTTATGCTGAGCTGAAGAAGAAGCATCCCAAACCCCTGAGCTCTGAGCTGCCTGAGCCAAACCTTGTATCAGTTCTGCTGCTGCCTGGTCCTTGTGTTCATAACGCCCCAGGTGTGAAGCTGCATCCGAGCTTCCCTGCACCTTCGCAGTGTTTGAAGAGCATGACCCAAATTTTGCATCCTGGGACCCCATGGAAAGTGAGGAAAGTTTAAAAATAAACAAAAAGACAGCCCCTAAACCTGCTGCATATTTTACATTCTCAAGCTTCTTTGAATCCATACAAATATTAGGAACCAGTCAGACAACAGATGCATCAGGAAATTAGCTCATCTCTTCCAAGAACACACAGTAAAATGAGGAAGGAGATGAAGATCAGGGGACCCGATGCCCTCCAGGAGCTGCTGCTGGAAGCTTTGCCTCTAGGTGACAAAGGGGGAGATGGTTAATCCAAGGCAGACCGAGGGAGATAACATTTCTGTACTTTTACAATTCTGTACAACATTAGTCCAGACAGGAGTCTATTAACAGTGTCTGATGGAAGCAATTGTATTATTTATTAAACTGACAAGATCAATTGGCTGCTTTGTACCCATATAAAGAGAACTATTGTACTTTCATGTCCTTTTAAACACCAAGAATAAAGCACTCCCCAGGGTGCTTTCATGGGCTGCCTTCGATTAAGAGTTCTGAGAACATCTGATATTGTCAGAGATGGCTCTCCAGATCCCCAACTGGATTCACAGTCCACACAAAGAAGGAAGATGGTAGCAATTATAATTATCAGTGCACTGAGAAGGAACCTTACCTGACTTAGAGGAGTGCTTTTACTCAGTCTTCCCAAAGATTAGGCCCTCAAAGCTGAGGGAGACTGACCTGCTTTGATAGCAGCAAAGTCATGGCACAGAAAACTGCACATGGGATGTTCATTCTCTTCTTCACCAGAAAAATGAGAGGAGTGAAGGAAGATGACACTTTCCAGGGCATGAGTAATTTTTAATAGGACCTAATTATGGCAAGCAAAAGTGTTGTGTAAATTATCAGCAGGTTATGAGTTGTGCAATATATTTATATATTTACTCCATGCAGCACTACAGGCTTGGGAAAGAGTGGCTGGAAAGCTGCCTGGTGGCAAAGGACATGGGGGTGCTGATTGACAGTGGCTGAACACGAGCCCAGGTGTGTCCAGGTGGCCAAGCAGGCCAGTGGCATCCTGGCTGTGTCAGCAACAGTGTGGCCAGCAGGACCAGGGCAGTGATTGTCCCCCTGTACTGGGCACTGTTGAGGCCACAGCTCAAATCCTGGGTCAGTTTTGGGCTCCTCACTACACAAAGACATTGAGGTGCTGGAGTGTGTCCAGAGGAGGGCAGGGGAGCTGGGGAAGGGGCTGGAGCACAAGTCTGCTTGGGACTAGCTGGGGGTGTTTAGTCTGGAGAAAAGGAGGCTCAAAGGGGATGGTATGGCTCCTACAAGTCCCTAGGAGAAGGTTGCAGCCAGGTGAGGGTCAAGTTCTTCCTCTGGGAAGAGCCCAAGTCTGTTGTTATTTAGGACATGGTGCTAAAAACACGTGTTAACACACAGCTTTACCTGCAGAGTGGTTTGAGGAGTTCATCCAGAGGATGCAACTCTGAAAACTACAAGATAAGCACTTTCAGTCCATTCAGTGGCAGTGGATAAAATATGCTTGATAAATTGATAGCAATTGTGTCTCAGAGCAGCTGTTTCTGGGCAGTGTTGGAATTTTCCAACATCTGAATGCACCTTTTACTATGTGCTCCTAAACAGGGATGTGCACTGACTGCTCCAAAGCTGGGAGCAGCTTAGGGAAGGAAAAAACTCTTTGTGGGTATCAATGCAGTGTTGTTCTGAGTTTAACTGAATCACAGTTATGTGCTTATCAACCTAGAACTAAAGCTCCTGCAAGCTGCCAAGTACTGCTGGGACTCCTGTATGTGATGAAGCTCAGGCTGAGTTTCTCACAGCTTGTCCAGAGACTGGAGATGTCTCTGCTCACAGTTACAGCAGAATAAACTCCTAACAACCCTGCTAGAGGACTTCTGTGGGCTTGTTCTAAATTTACCTCAATGTAAATGAACGAGTTTTGCCTTATATCCAAACCCAGCTTTTATATTGGATTTTTTTATATTGCCAGGTCCTTGCTATGAACATAGAAAATACATCTATTTTAAGCTGAAATCTGTACAGTCTAGTTAATTACTGCCCCAAAGAGTTTCAGAAACAGTGGCAAATAGAGTTACATCATATTTCCTTTAGTTCAGTTCCCTACTCTTCTATTTTTCCCTGTTCCCTACCTCTGCCACCTGGATTTGACAACATTTTCAGCAGTGCCAAGAGAACTGATGGCCAACCAGCTTCAGTTTTGAGAGTGCTATTAAAAATTCTCACTTTCTACCCTTTCATTTGCGCAGTTTTAATCGGCAATCTGTTGCTACTTTATCTCTTCTGAACCTTGCAAGCCTCGAGGTTGGTGCTCAGCCTCGGTGCTGTCACCATCCCCAGCAGGAAGCAGCAAAGCCCGTGCCCCACCTCCCGGCTGCTGGACAGCACTGCGGGGATCCAGCTGCCAGAGCCCCTGGAAAAATCGCCTACGGTCTCAACTGCTCTGATTTTACATAATACTGACCGTTCTTGGGTGGGGGAGTACAAAGAAAATATGTATTTATGCATAGAAATAGAAAAAAAACCCCATCATATATTTATTTATATAAATATCTAACATACAAATACAAATGAAATAATATGCAGATAAAACATATAAAATATTAAAATTTTTATTTTTATATATATACATACACACAGAGCATATATATATACCCATATATATACACACAGCAGCATTCTCTGCAAAGATCAGTATTGCAGGAAATTGTTTCTTGTTCCAAAATTTAACAAATCTGCAGCACTGTATTTCTTCATTTTATTTATAAGCTGGTTTTCAAGGTACCTCAGTGTCATTCTGTCATCAGAAAGTGCCACAAGTGGAGAGGAAGCTCTAATCCTCCTGATGTGGGGTACCTGCTCCTCTCAGCATGAGGTGACGTTGGGAAAGAGCTCTGGAGAAAAAGTGACAGTGGAAGGAGACTGCAAGGAATTACCCATGGAAAGGAAAGGAAGGAAGAGAAAGGTAAATATTTGTGGCAGGGGAAGAGGACAACACAAGTGATGTAATACACAAGCAAATATTCAGATTTGCCCATCACACACCAGCCAGTGCCCTTTCCAGGACAACTTTCCTAGATTTTAGGATCTTTAGCATAGACAGGCTCGTAGTGCGTCAATTATAAAAGTTTTCTTGTTCACATTTAAAACATCTACCAAGAGATGATTCATTAATTTTCTCACAAATTGCAATGAGAAAATGAATCCTTAACTCTACTAATTTGTATGTAAATTTGATAAAGACAGCTGACCTTGCCTGCAGGAATAGCTAAATATGCTCACAAGACAGTCTTGGTGCCTCTAACACCCTGTGATCCCAGCCTGTGCTCACAGAAAAATAAACATATTTCAAGGAAACAATTGTGTGAGCACAAAGCATAATTTCTCCTGCTGTGGGTCATTAGAGCCCCAGCACAGTGACTAATGTGTCATTCCCTGTAAGTTACACTGAATGAGTAACAACTGTGGAAAGTACCTATTGTAGGATAGAATAGTCCTTGTGGATCACAGGAACTTTCTTTTTATCATAAGCATTTCTCAGGAGTTCCTTATTTTCTGTAATCTCTCAGTATGGACAATTTCAGGTAATCTGTAGAATTTGCTTTTAAACATTAAAATACCAAACCTACAACACACAAAACACTCCCAAAACATACACAAACACTATTGTTTTCAAGAGCTATAAAATCAAAGCTCTCCAAGTCCTTTCCAGTGTGACTTCATTCCAAGAGACACATCCTAGGAAAGGAGCAGCTTAAGGTGAGTTTCTCTGTCTCATCACCATTCAGGAGTTTTCTTTCATTGCCCAGCTGTGGTCTGAGGGCATCAGGGGCTTTTTCACATCCTGCACAAGAGCAGACAGAGAACACTGCTGTGGAAAACACCTTCAGTGAGAGCCTGGTGTCTGCCTCACTGGGAAAACTCCCACTTCTCTTGGCATTTGTGTCTTTCTGGGACCTGCTTTAGTTACTTCCCTGGAATAATCTCCTCAGCCCTAATTAAAAGACAAGTTTAAACATTTATTGTATAACGAAGTGACATTGTGAGCACAGCAACATCCGGCTTAACAGCCAGGAATACACCTCTAGAGTACACATGTATAGAATCACATCTTACTCACTGGTACAAAAGAGGCCAAGCAGAATCTAAGAGGTCTTTACATCCCATGGGGTCTCAAAAACCCAAATCTGTGCTGATTTTTGTGTCTGCTCATTGCAAAGTCTTCAATCAAGTACTTTGCTGTCAGCAGTAAAATGCTTTCCCTTCCTCAAAGCTCTCTAAACCACTGACTGAGCCATACAGTAACTTGAGGAAGTTTACGTGTGAAAGGTGAGAAATGGACAAACAGGGCACTTATCCCTTCTAAGCTGATCACTTGCAGAAAAATGAAGGGAATTCAGCCTCCCAAAGAGAAACCATTACAGTTACAGTTAATTTTGCTTCTGAATTCATAGATCAAAGTAAACTTATTTACACTAATAATGTGGACAGGATATCATCTTTAAATCCCAATTTCTATTTTTTTATGAACTCTGTGTTTTTTCCAAGCAGAATCTTCTGTCTGCCAAAAGGGCTTTAAAAAAACCCAAAAACCCCAATAATTCTGGTTTGGATCTTTCTTCACTTCTAATTTCTTGTTCTTTGCTTGATGTATTCTGAAGGCGTCTCTAACAGAGGATTAATTTTCAGTATCAGTAACCTAAAAAAAAAAAAAGCATATAAGACAACCACTAGCAGAAAGAAAAGCCTGCTTTACTCTTGTTTCCTAAACCAACAGCCTGCATGTGCCAGGGCCAGAAAGCATTGATTATAAACAAAAGGTGCCATCTCAGATCCCCATAGTGAACCTGGCCTTCAGGACCCTCTGCCAGTGGGACACTTCCTACCAACAGCTCCTCTGTGCAGGGAGAGCAGAACAAGCAAACCAACCAAAAGCACAGCCAAGCCTTGGAGGCAGCGACAGCCTATTCCCACTTATTCATAGCTCAGCTGAAATGCTGCCTGTAAACCCTCTGCAGTGATTGATTCTGCTCTCATTTCAATATTGCAAGAGCCCTGCCTTCCTGCCACAAATCTGCCTCCCTTTGCCCACAGAATAACCCAAACAAATACAGAAACCTTCACGCCAATAAATCCTGCGTTGGATTTAGGTGCCTGTGTTAAACTCACATATATTTCCAAGCTCCCTCCTGCAAACACGAGATGGTTCTACCAGTAGATGTCACCCGGAGCAGGGAAATGTCTGTGGGAATAATCCCGGTTATTCCCACCGAAGGAGCCCGAGGAGGAGGTGGCCAAAGCACCCAGGGTTCATCAGCATTTCTGCCTCCGGGCACGGTGGGTGCCGGGCTGGGGGACGCGGTGACACCTGGGGACACGAGGTGGCACACGGTGACAGGTGGGGACACAGTGACACACAGTGATACACAGTCAGGCATGGTGATAAAGTAACACGCAGTGACACAGAGTGACACAGAGTGACACAGTGACACACAGTGACACACAGTGATACACAGTGACACACAGTGACACGCAGTGACACAGTGACACACAGTGATACACAGTGACACACAGTGACACGCAGTGACACAGTGACACACAGTGATACACAGTGACACACAGTGACACGCACTGACGTGCAGTGACACAGAGTAATACACAGTGACACACAGTCATGCATAGTGACACACAGTGACACAGGTGCCCTCTGTACAGCCATCCCATCATCTGCACAGCTTTGATGCAAACAGGAGATTCCAAGCGTAGGAGTTCCCAGTCCCTGGAGCTGCAGCCCTGGCCTGGTTATTATTTTAATTGTCCATCCCAGTCACTCCTGGGGTGGGGAAAGGGAATCCCTGAGCTGATTTTACTCTTTGCTGCTGTCAGCTGAGCCCAGGATCACCAAGGATGTGGTTTCTGACAAGGCACTGATCAGGCTGTGCAGTGGCAATATGGAATTAAAAATCAACATTCCTACAAGAATGGTGGCTATAAAACAACTCTAAATGCCTCTGAAACCCACGCCCACTTGCACCCCGAAACATGAGAATCCAGCCCACACACCTTCACCTTTAAGGGTGCACATACCAAAAACCAGTTCATGGCAGCAGAAATCTCACTTGAAAAAATATTTTCTCCACCAGTGAATAAAATTCAAATATGAAGTTTGGGTGAGATATAAATGCTACACGAGAAAGACCATCAGCTGTGCCAAATCACCTAATGAATATGTTGTGTTATGCTTCTTTACATCAGAACAAGAAAAAGAAATTCAAATTAAAAATGCAAAGATAAATCTCCAGGCTTTCAAGTTCCCTACCTACAAGGAGAGATGCATAAATCATCTTGAGCACTGCTTTCACCCAAAGCATCCTTCTGAAAAAGTATTCTGAATATTTTATTTTGGTAGATCTTGGTTATTTGTATCTGGTATGGTGTAAGGTTTTCCTCCTGCAATTCTTGGAAAAAACAAACAAAAAAACAACAACAAAAAAAAACCCAAAACCAAACCAAACCAAACCAAACCTAAAAAACAGAAGCTGTGAAAACCTCAAAGATATAATTGATCAAAAGATATTTGCTTCCACAAAAATGTCTCTTTAATATCGTCATCAAAATTTAAGCTTCAACGAGCAACTTCAAATATGGATTCCTTTTTAAAAATGGAAGACCTATGACAAATACAGAAACAAACTTTCACAAGCAGCAAACTTTCACAAAAACACCAACAAATTCAGTTTTGTGTGTTTAGTGAGTGGAATGTAGAGGGAGCAGAGTACCAGGGAAATACCTGGAAGGAGAATTGGAGAGAAATAGGTAAGTGCTACAGTCTTTGTAACAAAATTCTTTTCAAAAACCCAGCCTGCATAACATAAAGATACCCCCTATTCAAAAGCCAGTTTGTTTGCACAGCCTAATTTGATGGAAGCATTTTGTGTGCATTTTTATTATGAAAGGTTTGCTTTTTTTCTATGGGCAGCAATCTCTGCTTTGGAAGCAACTCTCGACTAAAGCAGGATGGGAAATCTTCCAGGTTTTGGCTAGAAAAATAGCAGTTCTTGCAGGACTTGTGTCCTGGCTCTGGATTTCACAAAAGGTTCCTTTCTTCCTTCCTTTCACTGCCAACAATGCACCTCCAGAGATCTGCCACAAAGGATTGTTCTGAAGTATATTTAGCACATGGTGGCAGGCTTAGCTGCTGGGATCAGTTCTTCTTCACTCTGAACTGATTCTTACGTTTCTGAATGCAGCAGCTCATTCAGAATTCAATTCCTCGTTTTTCACAGCAGAGCAAGTTCAACTTAATTTTTTACAGGTTCAAAAATCAATCAGGCAAACCCAAGACAGAAAAATCCATGAGATGTCCCAGTTAAAGCTCAAGAAGCAGCAGTACTACTGTGCACTGGAAGCTGTGAAGATGCACTGGAGGGCTGTCATGGCATGTTTTCCTGTTCTTTTAATTTCCTTTATACTGGGCTCTGTAGACCTCTGGTCTGGCTCATTATGACTGTTCATATGTTACATTCCCATCAAAAAACCTTCCAGGTGGGAATCGATGGCAGTGACCCCAGGACCAGCAGCTTTTTCTCCCTTTTAAAGGTGTTTAAAGATGGATTTTCAAAGATGGATGAGTGTGGTAAGGATATAAAAAGAACAATATTTTATGAACATAAAGCTGGACATCAAGTTTAAAACCTCATTTATCTAAATATGAATATGCTTGCAGAGTTCCAAATCAAGGTTCCCCGCTAGGAACCCTATCCCATTCCTGCTTAATTTTTCCTGCAAATGATGTTATTAGTTTCTTTTTTCAGCAGCTCATTCAATGCAGACGCCAGAGTGTGATTTATTCTGGGTTCTCCACACTAAATAGCCCAGTGCTATTGTGTATGGACAGCAAGCACTTCAGAGAAGTAAAAACAATTTTTTTTTTCCTAAAGAGAAGTAATCCAATAAAACATTTAAATACATATAAGAATTAGAAGGGTTTTTTTCAGCTTAGGTTTGGATCTAAATTATGAGCCCTGCATTTTTGCCTTTTATACAGAATTGACCTTGCATTTTTTTTTGGGAGGGGGAGTACTTATTCCAATCCACAGGACACAGTGAAATAGCCAAAATTAAGGGATTCAAAAATCCAGGCTTGGATCTTATTGAGATTCAGGTTATCCAAATTTCCTTCAAGCAATACATTTTGTTTCAGATCTGCTTTCTGATGGAACAGTACAGCTTATTTTGCAGGTGATAAAAACAAACAAAAAAAAATAGCTGAAGAAAAGGGAAGATCCATGAGGTTAAGCATTTTTTACACATTCCCACTTTTTAGCAGTTATCAATACCCGAGAAACATCTGTACATACCAGTGAGAAACTTAGAGCATTAACTGCACAGCAAGATATAAAGATCATTTTTAAAAGCTTCTAAGATACCTTCAAAAGCAGTGAGGAAACAACACTGGAGTGTTATCAAGAAGGCTCTCAGACAGCAAATTCTGCTAAATATCCTCGAGCTTTATTGAACAGCTTGCACTGGAAGATAAAGGAATCAAGACCATCTATGGAACAATCTTAAAACTGATTTAGTAATTGCCTGTGAATACAGCTCAGCCCAGGCTAGATGAGGCTCAGGAGACCTGAGAGCCATCAGCTCCCCAAAACAGGTCATGAACAGAGCTTTAAGTGATGCAGACCCTGCGTGTGGATTCCCCTTTGGGGAATAATTCTTTGCCACGTTGCCACATGAAGAATCCATCACCTGGTAATTTTGTTCCATTTGTGAGGCACTGAGCAACTTCAGCAGGCAAAAACCAAGTTAACCTTAGAAAAGCAAAGCCCATCTCAGTTGAGATGAGGCAGCATTTTACCATGGGGACTTAAACACATGCTCAGCCAGCTGAGCCTACTGACAAACACCAGTGTGGGGCATCCTGAGCCAGCACAAGCCTGTCTGAAACATCACAGGCTGGGCTCTGACTCTTTAGCATTGGAAATGCTAAACTTGAGCTGATCTGTTACCACCTCCAGCAGAAGGTGTGTCTATTTTAGCACTTAGTGTCCTGTGTATCAACACCTCCCAGACACAATACCTCCCCTTTCTGGTCCAAAGCCAGAAGAGTACAAATTTACCTCCTTACTCAATGGCTTTGTCCCAGAAAGGCTCCAGTCTCCCCATTTGCTACTGCAGATATTTCTGAATTCTTTTCTGTTTCTTTTGATCTGCTCCTCTCTGCATTTCTATGGCCAAGTATTTTCTCTTCATCTCTGCGTTCAAAGCCCAGAGCTGCAATGCAGAAATTAATCACTCTGAGGCTTCTCTGTGTGGATGAGCACAGCCTGTGAGGACTGTGGCTCCTTTCAGCACCATGGGCAGGCTGATCTGCTGAGCTGTGACCAGGGAAACTGGGGGGCTGCCCTGCACAAAGTGCCTGGAGCTCCTGCCAGAGGCACAGAGTGTTCCCTGGTGCCAGTGGTGTGTCTCCAGCTGCAGCACAGTCCCCAACATGTGACCAAGGGGCAGGGAGAAAGAATGCACTCCACATTCATTTAACCAGCACCTTCACAGATCTCACTGCTTTGGCTGCCTGTCAGAGCTGACAGAATCCAGCTGATGTGGAGCCTTACTCCCTATTGCAAATGCAGAAGAACCCAACGGGAAGAAATGACGATGTCTGACTCAATTCAGAAGGCTGAATTATTTATTTATTACAACTATGCTAAAATACATTAATCTACTATATAAAAGGAAGATACTAAAAATACATACTACTTTCTCTGACTCTAACACAACTGACGACCCTCTCCCTCAAGTCCAGCCCCACGTGGGTTGGATTGGCCATCAGGCTCAAACAATCCTCACCAGAATCCAACCAAGCACTCACTCCAGGTAAACAATTCTCCAAACACATTCCACGTAGGAAAAACAAGGAGCAGAAACAGAAATTGTTTTCTCTTTCATTTCTCTCTGTGCACCTCTATGAAAAATCCTGAGAGGGAGAGAAATGAGCTTGCCAAAACTCCCAGCCTCCTGACAGACATTTTTAGAACTGTGCTTGCTGATTAGGGACAAAAAAAATGTCATAAGTCCAAAATCACCTGCAATTTGCACGGCTGAACACCTTCTGGTGAGGTCATGAAGCAAGTGGCTTGAAGATCAGAGGACAAACTGGCATCTACACGGCACAGTCTAACCCCAGTAACAGTACCCCAAAGAACTAAAACTGCAGCAATGAAAAGCAGAAAACAAAACTTTTCTCAATTCTGTGAATGCCTTCTCAAATTTTTATCAAATATCAAATGTTTTTTTAAAAAGTAGATTTTAAAACCCTTAAAGTCAAGATCCACACCTTCTTATCTAGCCAGCTGCACTGCTGTGAATCTGCCAACACCGCCAGGGCAGGGAGGCAAGGGACACACATCATCCATACAGAGCAGGCAGGGCCTTCTTTTGGGAGTATTCCCTAATTCCCCCAAATCTGTGACCTAGCATTACTCCTCTAAAAACCCACAATATACTTGAGATTGGACCAAGATTGAACAAACCAACATGTTGGAACATATTTTGGAGGTAGGAGAGGAAGGGAAATGAGCATTGTTTAAGGAGTTGCCTTCCATCCCCTTTCCAGATAAAGTTGGAACGCTGACTGGCCCAGCCCACGTAATTGTACCTAAACTGTGACATGCAACTCCCTTCACACATTTCTCAGGAAAACAAAAAACAAATAGAAACCCCAGCCTTCCAAAACAGAAAGGGAAACTTGGGGTTTTACCAAACACTAAACGCCAGACCATTACTATGATTTCAACTGAATTATTCATAAGAATATTCATTCACTTTTAGATGCAGGAGAACCAACCAAGAAGACCTCAGCAAAGGTCAAATATTTGCTGATACACCTTGTACATAACACAGCTCTGACCACAGAAAATTGAATCTAATCAGTCATATTGGTTAGACTACATGTGGGTGGAATTTAGGTGGGATGTAAGCAACTACAGTGCAGAAATCAGATTAAGCCTGGGAGAAACTGCAGCGTGTGATTATCATGTAATCATTACTCAACGTTTTGACAGAGCTCAAGACTGGGCTCAGCCCAGCCCTTGACAACGAGAAGGCAGCATAAACATCAGGGTATGAAACTCCATCACTTCTGTTAATCTGCCAGCATTTCCTCTGTGGGAAGTCCATGAGCTTCTGATGAAAGCCCAGGGCTGCAAATTCAGAGGTTCAGAGACAAGGTCCAGACCCCTGGAGAAGGCAACTCCAGGTCAGCTGCAGCAGAAATCTGTGAGGTAACCTTTTGGAATTGGGTCACCACCAACTGTCCATGTGTGTGGAGTTCTTACAGAAACCCATCTGGTCCTGGCATCCATCTGATCTGCTCTTCATGCTGTTGCCACAGCAACTGACACTTAAATGAAAAATCTTTCAGCAAGCTGGATCTATAGACAGCCCTACCAAATCACAAGGCAGCAAAAGTAGATGCTTGAGGCGGGTCTCGGAGGCATTTAGCTGTGTATTTACCAAAAGGGGTTTCAGCCTTGTTTTCTGTTTGTGCTTTATCATTTGACAGAATAAGCATCAGAACACCAATTTTTCTTTATCAACAAGTCCTCTGTAGGTCAGTCACAGCAATGATATCTTTCCATTTGGCCTGTTTTGCAGTCTAAATAGATCTTAAATATTTTGATTTCTTCATTGTTTCCATATCACACAGAAATTGAACATTTTTTTGCTGTAAACACAACTGTCGAGAGAAGTAATAATAGCCATGTACTTTTTCAGAATTAAAAGACACTTTACAAAAGCATAAATTCTAACTAGATCTTCCCAATGGCATTTAGATTTATCATGTTGGATTTGACACAAATTTCTTCAATACTTTAGGGACACAGACCTGATATTCAAATTCTTTTCAGGACATTTTAATGTTTGGCAATCCAGATGTTAAGACTGTAAGAGATGTCTATTAAGTTTTAATATTTTGAGGGAGGAAAGTCTCTGTTTGTAGTAGAGGATATTACATGGGTTGAAGTAACAAATTTTAATATTCTCCCAGCTAACTCTGAAAAATGCTTTATTTCTGTCTCTGGCATAACAGAAACCTGAGAACTAAGCTTAAGCTCTCAGTCTTCATAGCAGGTCAAATGAGAGAGGGTTTTGCCATGGTCCATGAGCCAGATTTAGGCTCCAAAATCAACACCCACACAGGTGACACACGACACAGAACACGAAGGGAAGTGGCAGCTGGTGGCTGAGGACAGGGGAGGTGACACTCGGACTGACTCTGCCTCACACAACCCACACCCTGAGCCCTTCAAATCAGTGCTGAGCATTGCCAGTGGAAGGTGAACAGAGGAAAGTAACATCATTCAAATTCTTATTCTTTGAATGCATCTTTGAAATTTCTTCTCTTATTACTCGAAGTCTACAAGTGAGTGGGACTATTTTACATGTAAAACACTCTGGTTTAGAGGTATTATGTCTTTCAAAGACCAAGAGGGAGGAAAGAAGCAAGGAAGAAACAGAAGGACACCACTGAGAGAACTGAGAAGCTTCTAAGATCCCTGAACGTGAAAATGAGAAGCACATTTCCCTAAAACTTCACTATTACATATTTTGCTCCCAAATTTCTTTCAGTTAAAAGAACTGGGAAAAAAAAAAACCTTCCTTGCATAAAAACCCTCCCAAATGCTATTTTGTCACTGCAACATTTTTCTAAAAAAATCCCAGATTACTTGCATATTAATAACTCACTAGTTGAATTTCTTTCAACTGGCTATTTAAAATTGCCAACAAAATTCATGTTTTGTAGAGTTGTAGTTGGGGAAAAGTCAGAGGGGTTTTTATCTTAATGTCTCCAACCTTTCTTTCACCCAGCCCTTTCCTGCTCTGTCCTTGGTTACCAGATTTGAAAAGAGGAAGAAAGTCAGAGCAGGAACCATGATTTACTCAATCACGAGCAAACAGCGACCCATAAAAATTTCTGGGACAAACCTTCCTGTGAACACATTTGCATGTTTATTAGTTAAACTTTGCCGTCTGTGAGCACTCTTGTGAAAAAACAACAAACCATTAGCACAAGAAATGGTAGAAAACACATTTTCAAAGGCCAAAAAATCTAAAGTAAACTGCACATGTTTTTTGCTGGAAATGTTTGAGAATTGGCTTGCCCTTCAGAAAGTCCAAAGAGTCCCAAGGTACAAATTCTGTCAAAAGACAAGTCTGAGTCTTGTCTTCTGAATTTGGACTAAATTTTAAAAATCCCAATTTGCAAATATAGTATAGATTTTCTCTGTCAAATGGAAATATTCCAAGTGGGAGAAACAACCCAGCAGGAAGATATGATGTACAGACTATTGAAATAAGGCCCAATTCTTCAATAAAGTTGAGACATCTCATGATTTTGGATGAAACCAAAGTCCTATAATAACCAAACCCTATAAATACAATTAAACTTTTTATTGTCCTCAGTAAGGTAAAAGGTATTGACACACTAGGAAGGAAACTAAGTAATTAAGGAAGAAAACTCCAAACCTTAATTTGACCCTTTACTTTCAGCGATTAATTTATTAATACTTATACAATAATATTGAAAATCTGGTTTGAAAAAGCAATATTCCATGCCATGCCAAGCCTGCCTCTCTTCCTCAGCAGTAAATCACTGCCCACCACTTTCAGTTTGTGAGGACAGAGGACGATTATTCATATTCAATACCCTGTTAACAAGTGTTTGTTCTTGTCCTTCTCCAGTGGCTTCACAGAGCTTTAATTGACAGCACAGATGTCACAGCTCCTGTCTCCAGCCCAAGCAATTGTTTGAAAAGCTTCTGAGTTATTTAACTGCTGGTGTTGACAGGAAGCTGGACATTTCTGTTCTGATGAGGGCTTTGTTTTAGGGTTTCTCAGGACATCTTACCTTCTGTCTCTTCCTGTCTTACACACATAAAATACTGCTAATGGCTGTGCACAAAAGGCTTCCCATTTCAACATCACATTTGCGTTTTGCAGGAAGACTCTCAGGAATTTTTGAGATTGTCCCACATTAGAGAGAGACCAAATCCATCACATGGTAATCAATTTTAATAGAGGCAAGATCACAGTCTCAACTCCTCCCTGTGTGTTCCACTAAGATCATAGTGCCTTCTGTTCCCCCAAAGTCAGCTGTTAATACAAATTAGATGCAGGAAAAAAAGGATCCCACCAGCAATGTGCTGGACATTTGTATTCCCAACAAGATGCTGTTAAAGACTGTTAACAAACCTGGTGGATGCCAGTCTTACTTCACATATTGATCTGGTGGAGCAGTACAAGGCCTGTAGACTGCTGTATTCATTTGTACTATAATTCTTGGCACAGGATCAGCTGGCAATGGTCTCCCCCACGTTTTAAATAAATTACCTGAAGCAGTAATTATTTGTTATCAGTAAGGGGGATTTAATAAACAAATATACTTGATAAATCAATGTGCAGACAAATCCAGACATCCACATATAAATTAGTTTACTTTAACTTACTGAAATGAGGCTGCTGGGATGAAAATGTTTCAATACACCAAAATAACATTACCAGTTTGTGCAAGTTGGCATGTTAAATACATCTCTGTCCATTCTTTGATTTTTTAGGGCTTTGCTTCTAGTGACAATAGTCAGTATCCTAAGGAGGGGCTAGACTGGAAAGCCCAGATTATTGTCTTTTTTTCATATTGTCTTAACAGAATCAGTGAAATAAAGTGATGAATTATGTTGTTATAACAACTGAACAGCTTATATAATGTACCTCTGTTCCCAAAAAAATTGAAATTTAGTGTTTTAACAATGGACTGTACTCTTCCACTCGCCTATAAATGAGCACTACTGGAGCAGCATTCAGCCCAGTTCTGCCCTTCTCACCAGCTAAATCTGTTTCCTCTTCTGTGAAATCACTGCTGCTTTACATCATTATGAATTAGGTCAGAAACAAACCCAGTGACTGCTCATTCCAGCTAGTGAAACATATGAAGAGTGGCTGCAATGACAGATCTGTAATAATGCTTCTCATCTGCAGTCAATTAAATTTAGACCACGCAGAACTATGAGAGGTACACAGTGGAAAATTTTGGCAGGGTGACTGGCAAGCTGTAGCACATCTAACAAACCTGAAGACTTTTAAATTCATCTTCCCTCTGAAGTTTAATCAAAGGCTATATAAAAAAAAATTTCCAGCTGAATACAATAAAAATTTAAACAGCGAAAACCATTAAAGCAGACACTTCTCGTTACCTCACGGTGACTTGCAGAAAAACCTTGTCAACGTCAGCTGCTCATGCCTGGTGTTATAATCATAATTCACCTCGCTGGAACGAACAGCACAGCAATGTCTGCATCTGCTAAGCTTGTATACCAAAGGCAGACATGAGAGGAGGCCAAACATGTTTTTAGAAGTTACAAAAGAGAACAATTACTTCTACCGGAGGGGTAAGAGCTTTTGGAATGTGCTTTTGGACATAGGAGTGTCTTTTGAGAACTACCGTATATATCTTCAAATGAAAACTATAAATTAAGTGTAATTATTTCTGACAGCTTGCATCAGAAAAATAAAGCATTTATCCTGTCATTGTGGTTCTGTGTCTCAGTGCACTCTCAGAACATTGGAATCATCCTTGTGGCATATCCACACTGCCCCACGGCAAGACTCCTTTTGTTGTTTTCTCCACCACAGTTGTGGTATTTTTTGAAAGTGCGTGATCTTCCTTCAAAAAATTTGTGGCTAAAATATTTGTCTGTCCTTTGGCTGTTTTGATTTTTTGAAGACTTCTCCAGCAAACTTCATCCTACAGCTGCAACATTCCCCTTCCGTCCGTACCCACCAGCAATCACACCCACATCACTCTCCCCTCCTCACAACCCCCAGGCCTTTGTGCCTCTGCCCTCCCTGTGAATCTTTTATTTCATTTATCCCCACTCTCTGCCCCAGAGTTTCTCAGAATTCATCTGTCCCCCCCTTTGCAGTTGCCAGTCCAGCCTTAGCTCTGGTTTTGCCTTTATTAAGTGCATTTTCCACCCCCTTGCCTTTTATTCAACCAGCCCCACAAGACAGATCCTTTCTCTAAAGTCCACGAATGATTCCTCTGCAAGATCTGCCTCGCTAATTATATACTTAACATACATTTATCTCTTCCTACAGCAGGTTCCAGAGAGTAGGGGCTTTTCTTCTGTGCCACTATCAGCCAGTCCTGCAATTAGGAGGAAAACTTGCCAGCAGAGGATGGGGTTTAAACTCTTCTTGACAAGGAAAACAGCATTAAAACAATTGAAACAACTGGCTGACGCCCTGTTTACAGGACCCTAAGGGGTGTCCAGGAATGCCAGGTTAAATGTGGATTGTCCATGTGGAATGGGTGGTTTCGTTTGGGCAACAACCAGTGACTAGGAAATGGGCTCGTGGAGGCTGTAAATTGTTCTCCATGTGGAACAAAGTGCACGGCCTGAATTTAGAGGCAGGTTGTTTTAAGAAAGATGGCACTCTAAAAAAAAAAAAAAATCCTGTAAATGTTCTTAAATATTACATCTGAAACATAGTGACATATATTACCCTATTTTGCTCCAAAAAAGAAATAAAAAATTCTAAGGATGATATAAAAAGCTGACAACACAAAATCTTTACTAACCCACATTCCTGCGGTGTTGTTGCTATGAGATCAGTCTGTCAGATTGCACAAAATCTAATGCAATGTGTTTATAATCCAGTAAATACATTTTTCAGGAGCAGGTTTCCACAAGAGAGTCATTCTCCAGGACAGAATGGACTCACTCTTACCCAGCTCAGCCCAGCAGACACCCAGCAGGAAAGAGCCAAGGAGGAGGGAGGGTTGTTCAAGGAATTGTTGGAGTTGTTCAATGTAAACAAATTTCTGTGATGTCCCTGGTCACTGGAATAACTGAAGTAAATAGGAAGTAGAGTCCAAAACCTGAGTCTGGAAGAAGCCAGAAACACTATTTTTGAGAGCAATATTTCTGTCTTGGAAGGGAGATCAGTAGACCAAAAGAGGGTAAGAATATTCTGATTAGAGAAAACATTTAAGATTTTTAGATTGAACTTATTAGATGACAGAAACAGCAACAAAAAAAAAATTAATATAATTTATGCTGTTATTTTGCATAGTTTCTGACAGAATTTCAGAGGTTTTGATCAGCATTTGCCCCTCAGGGTTTCTACAAACAGGTTCCATGCAGTATTTCTGGTGGAGTAGCACGCACAAAGGGTCTGGAAAGTTTCAGCAGACATCAGCAAATGCATCTTAAGTTTGCATTTGAGAAGCTGAATGCAAGAATCCTGTTTTTCAGATCACCAGCAGATTCAGTTGATAAGAAGATAATTTACTCAGTGTGTGGCTTTAGGCTTAGAGAGTGCAACAGAGCCCATTATGGAGCTCTGGTTATCATCTCTGCTTTGTGAAACCCTCCTTACTTTCATTGCACTGAGTTTCCAAGTAATTCCTTTAAAGAGGAGAACAGGTGGATAAGAGACTCCAGTGGGGCTAATGACATGGAATTAAACTCAATACTATTATCTGAGCTCTTTATCAATGTTTTGAGAGGAGATAGCTTATTAAGAGATCAAAACCTACAGCTTTAGGACAAGGTAATCTTACCTGAATGGAGACAGCCAAATTCAAACTTTTCAATCAAGAAGTTTAACTATATTAAATTTCAGAGTGGGTTCTGCAAAGGGTTTGTATAAGTTTTTCTCCAGAAGACAAACTGATGAAATAGTTTATGCAATATGTGGAAATGGCAGCTGCAATTGTTTCAGGAAAGTATCAAATCAATTTTTATACAGGTATTTTTCAGATGAACAATCTTAGAATGTATTCAGTTTCCCTTACCTTCAGGAACACCATTTGCAGAGGTGAAATTTCACCTGATGTGTTAATTCCTCAGCACAAGCTGAAGCTATCTTGCTTTAAATGAATATTGCTTATGTGCTTAATTAAAAAAAAAAAATCCCTTCTTATCTTTTTAAGTGTCATTCTGGTGTTTTAAAAAAAGTTTCACCGTCTCATTGATCGCTTTCAGATCAATTTTATGAGCAAGCACAGGAGAACAGTTGCCATTATCTCTGCATGGATTGAAACTCATCAACACTGCAGAACATTTTGTAAAATAAGTATCATGATAATATGGGGATTGAAATAATAAATTGATGTGCACTGGACCTAATTCAGCAAAAAAAAAAGATTAAATACCTGAACAATCCTTAAGGCTGGAAGCCATGCTCCAAGGAGACACTTGGCAGTTTATTTTATATTAGTTGTATCTAGCTGGATGGAAAAGATCCATTAATGTACAAGGAATTACCACTGCCAGTATTGGTGAGAAAATAATGAAAATGCGATTGGCATAAATCATTCAGAAATCTTCCTACACAATCCTGATCCATATATTAGATTTCCTAGCATTCCAGAGCTGAGCAGTACTAAGGTCAGACTTACTCTGGAGTACTGCATTTCTTTACACATTTTATTGTAAATAGAAATTGGGATTCTGATCCCATGGGAAATTCCAACATTTTGACATTTATTTTCAGTGCAAATAACAAACATATAGGGTTTGAATCACTGAAACTCTTATATTCAATAGTATAGGAATATGAAAGTAATGTAAATATCATAGAAGTTGAAATTAAATGAATAAAATGCCAATATAAAATATTTCAATGTTGCCAAAAAGAAATAAGGTAAAATTATTCATTTTTATATTTTCCCATCAAATTTAATCTAAATCAATGTGTTCACTTAAGATGATTCATTTCTTATGAAATTGCATTGTCTAAGTAGAAAATTGGGTTGGTTTTTTTTTCAGCTCGGTCTCATTAATAAAGATTGATCAGATTGTAAAAGTGTTGGGGAAAAAAACATTAGAAATTCAGCTTTTGCAAACTTACTATATTGAGGTAATTTTGATTGAAATTTCACCATCTCCAAGAAGGAAAAGCAAATAGCCACAGTAATTGTCAATCATATTCAAAGGACTTACAGGTGGCTCCAAAGTGACTTCATAAGAGATAAAAAACTGAATTGCTGACATGAATACGACCATTTGAACACAAATTCTGTCTTTTCCTCTGCAGGCCTGTGGTTTTCCACCCTCAGCAGCAGCCCCTGCTTTGGTCACTTTTCCAGTGTAATCCTGCCTGTGAGAATTTTGAGCAGCTCTGTTGTACCAACATCACAGTGCCCAATTTACTATCCTGGCAGGGAGATAAATTTGCGTGTCTGACTTCCCTTTTTATCAGTTCAGATCTGGCTCCTGCACCTTGTTTCTGTGGCTTCATGTATCACCTCACCCCCCCTTCTCTTCTAATTGTGATTCCTTCATTCACACCTCTTTTTAATCATCCCTTATTTCCTTCTTTAGCTTTTCTGCTTTATTACAAAATACTTTACACAATTTGTGCTGTCACAGCCTAGAAATGTTCTTTCCTCTCCCCAGGAATAGTCTCCTTACTCATTGACCTATCTCTCATCCTGCATTAAGCTTAAACACTTCAAGACTCTTTGGGGAAAGAAACTCCACATTTATATAAATGGTAAGACTTCAGCAGTATTCAGAAAACAAAGAATAAATGAGCAGAAACTTTCATTCTGCAGGGAAGGCAGTTTACACCAAGCTAATTAAGGCAACTCATGAAGATAAGGGATGCCTTCTGTTCAGATGTTGCTATATTTTATCTACAGCCTGTGCAGTTTCTGTACAGAAACGATACATCCACTCCCCAGGTGCAAATGGAGATCAGACCTCAAGTGTTTCAGGGTCCTTAGCTGATTGTTACAATGGTTCTTTCACTAATCCTCCAAAACAGGAGTAAAATTAGTCTGAAACAACAGATTACCCTGGAATTGCTAATAAAACAATAAGGAGGACAAATAAAAGAACTTAGTGCAACATTCTGGCTGTTGCCCAACTTTTGGTGCTGTTGAGCATGGAAAAACTCTGGCTTGGAAGCACAGTTGGACCTATTCATACATACTGAACCTTTCCTCATCTCATGCACCACTAAACTTCTTGCAGATGCTTAAGTGACTTAAGCAAAGTACTGCAGAAAGCAAAAACATCAGTGAGAAGTGGCTTTAGTTTCCAGTCAGAAGCAGCACATTTGGGCCCCAGATGCAGTGGCTCTGTGAATGACCCAGCACACTTTCCAAGCTGGAATTGCTAAATTTATCCTCCTGCAGGCTTATATGAAAGTATTTCTTACTACACAGTCAGCATTTCTCTGGTCAAATGTGTATGTTTCAAAATTTGTCTCTCAAGGAAGTTTCTCCTCTCCTTGAGTCCATGTAATTATTCCAGGATGGCCCTGCCTCGTTCCACCCTAAATTCCTGATGGTATTTCTAGACCATAATTGTGAACATTTATCACCAGCAGTTCTCTAGGCAGTCTTGTGACTTGGACAGCAGAATGTAAGTGGTGTTTAGCATTTGCTTTGTACACTTCCCGAGTGCTAAACAACCTTTCATTACCTGCACTTGGCAGCTGCCCAGGAAACTTGGGTTTTCAAGCCCACGTGAGTATGGGAACATGACTAAAATAGTCTTCTCGGGCTCCTGGATTTTCATTTACTTCTGCTGCAACAAAAGTGTTTCTTTAGTTTTTCAGACTGCTAGAACCTCAGAAAGGTGGTGGCACAATTTCTCCCCCTTTATACATAGATGCTGATCACCTGGCGAGCTGGACCTGGGCAGCAAAACCTTCCAGAGAGTGCTTTAGGTCAGTTCCATCAGGTGAGGCTGCCTAAAACTTAAAGCTTTCCCCTTTGCATGTAATCAAGTGTGTTTTTTGTGGTTGATTTTGAGTGAAAAAGCTGAATGTCATCTCAGGAAAAGAGATCCTTGTGCTTTACTCATTAGGGAAGGCCGCAGTCTGTACATTTCCAGAGATACAAGATAAGTCACAAATGAAGGGATTCAGTGACTATCATTATGTTAGGTGTTTTTCCCAACATAAATCACCACCCAGTCTATTGGGTGCTGTATCAGGAATGGGCTCAACAGACAAACTGCAAGTCCTGGCATACTCAGTGCTTAAAAACCAAATCACAACAGCACACAGGAGTATACAGAACAACAACAAAGGGCTGGGGAAATACCTGAAACACTTCTTGGCTTGATGTGCTTTCCTGGTTTCACACTGCTGTCTTCTGTCTGTGAAGTGTTGTTAGATATTACTGCCATTATAGCAATGCCAGGATCAGCACGCTAGAGAGGGGAAAGAAAATGTAAAAGACAACTGTCTCACAAAAATGAAGAAGTCTAATAAATACACCATGACTTATTTATTCTTAATTACAGATGGATTTTAACCTTCAAAACATAAGTATTTTTCTCCTATTAAAAGCAACACACACAAGTCAACTCATCCATTTATGTGCTTATAGGATTTAAAATTTTGAAGTAGGGATTTTCACCCTTTTAAACTTTAATGACTCCAGTGATACTTCCATGTCCATTAAATAAGGAATGCTAATAAGGAAGCCAGTGCCTGGGAACAGTGAAAGGCCAAAATTCCCAGTTTTTGGGATGAGAGAAACACACATGCAAGCACCCAGACCAAATGGGAAAAAGCAAAAATGTGGACCTGCATTCTACAGCTCCTAGATTAAACCTTGGCCACTGGGACAGTTTCTTGCTCAGGACAAAATAACAAAAAAATATCATCCTGGTCTTTAGGATCTTTTCTAACACTAATTTGAACATAGCTGGTGTTCTTCTAGGAAACACTGAAGTTTTGACAAGTCCATGTCTTTTACTGCTAATTAGACTGCTAACCCAGTGCAAAATGTTCATCCTGCTCTAGTGAAAATCTCCTTAGTTCTACCTCAGTGTTTTAATTTTTTGCTCTGCCATCACTATACCTTTGGGGCAGTCACTTCATATCTTGCACACCCGTAGTGTTGCATGATGCTGTGATTTTCCCTCCACAACCTTTTCCAGGAAATGGAGTCCTGTCCTATCTGCACATCTCAGATTGGAGATAAAGCTCAGGAGTTCTCAGGACAAGAAAGCTGCCTGGAGAGATCAGCTCTGCTCCCTCTGTGTTCTTGGCCTGAGTGCTGTAAAAAGCTTTTCCAGCTGCAGCCATCTCACAGGTTGCACAACACAAGGTGACTGCCAGAACCTTTAACATCCCAGCAGGGACACACCCCTTCATCCAGAGCCATGGTCCAGCAGCAGAATGGCCTTCCCCACATTCAGCTCATCATGAAGATGGAATAAACTCCTGGGAACCTGTGCACAGACCCAGGCCTGTGAGAGTCTGATCAGCCCTGAATCACCAACTGCTGCCTTTCAATGGCTGCACTGTGCTGCAAAGCTGCTGCATTATTCATTCAAAGCCATGGTGCAACTCCCTTTTATTGACTGGGGATTTAAAGCTGGCTCCAGCCAAGGGAAGGGTCAGAAAACAATTACTAAGGGCGCCACGGAGCCCCCACAAAGCTGTGTTAGATAACTCCAGGAGTCACTCCCTGTGCTTGCCCCATAACCTCTGCCTGGGGCCACCACTCTCCCGGCAGCTCTGCCAGCTAAATAGAGATTATTGCACCTCTGGCTGTGTGAGTGTTGTGTGTATGTGTATAAGAAGGAAGGAGGATTGTTTTTTTCCTATTGCTACATAGGAAGATCTCTCACCATTTTCTGGGAGAAAATATTTAAATCAATGGTGTGTCTGAAGGTGAAATCCACAGGCAGAGGCTTGTGCAATGCGTTTTGAAATTACCCACTGCTTAAGAGAAATGACAAGCAATCATATAGATCTGCACTTGTAATCCACTTCTACACGCTCACTTTAGTGAAAACAGATACTTTAATAACATTCTCTTACAAACAGCATTGCAGCTCCTAGAGAATCCAGTTTGTATTTTGTAATTTCTCAGATCCTGTCAATAGAGTCCTTAAGCAGATTTCAGATGCAGAACTGATCTCCACTGCCCTCTGATACACCTGTACACACCCTCTGAGACTTCAGGTGTTGCCAAATTCTCACTGAGGGTAGACTACAAATTGCAGTGAGAGCTGCCCTGGAATTTGTCTAGCAGAGTTCCCTTAGTGCCCAACACAGCCTAAGCTGTCCTGGTCAGACTTAACAACCTCTAAAATGCTATTCTAAAGCAGATTTCACTTACTATGTTCCTGGGCAAAGCTATCAGTTTTCACTTTGGATTTATTCTACTCGAGAGGCTGCATTACTTTTTCTTCCTTAGCTTTCCCTAGAGCCACATTAGATTTTAATATCTTAAGCACAGAAGAGTAGTAGCTTACTAATATTTGTGAAGGACACACAGGCTACCAGAACTCCATGTTACTCATCCTCTCCTGCCTGCATGTCATTGAAACCATTACAGAATCAGAGTGGTTTTGGTCAGATAGGAATTAAAGACCATTTAGTTCCAGCACACCTGCCATGGGCAGAGACATCTTCCATTAAACCAGGTTGCCCAGAGCCTTGTCCAGCATGGCCTTGAACACTTCAGGGGAGGGACATCCACAACTTCCCTGAGAAATGTGTTCCAGAGCCTCATGATCCTCACAAGGAAGAATTTATTCATGACATCTAACTTAAACCTACTCTCTTTCAGTTTAAATCCTTTGTATCCCTTAGTCATGGAGCCCACATGCAGCAGGGATTTGGGACAGCCACCTAAATAGGCTTCAATTTGATATTTGCCTGAGACAACACACTTGCATTTTTGTTAGGGTTTTTTTCAGATTTATTTTTAAATACAAGTGGAAAGACTAACATAAATCTAGCCAAGAATGGAGTCAGGCTTCCTGATTCCTAATGTCTATCTTAAAAGTCATTTTATTAACTCTGCTGTGATAGCTTTGTGAATATTCTGCAATAAAGTAGAAAATGGAAGTAACAGAAAAATAGAAAAGAGAGATAATTCTACCTAGAGACAGAGAAATCCACAGCCCACATTACTACAAAATGCTGTGATGAAGGTTTTCTTTTGCAAGTTCCTGGCTCCAGTCTCTGCTTTGAATCAATGGAAAAGGGATTTGACTCTGATTTCACCACCCACAGGTCTGTACTAGAACCACGAGAACAGAACTATCAGAACCAGAGAGAGCAGATCAACCAGCCCTGGTTTGATTTGACAACTTTGCTCCTGGGAGGGAGGTGGAGACTTCTTTACCTCTGATGGTTAATTAAAAGAAGCTTCTGTACTTGTGGAATGACTTTTGTTCCTTGGGAATGAAAGATGCAGCTGAACGTGTCAGATAATCCATAACACATTAGCTTCTTTTCCACCTGCTCCACAACACTCCTGAATAAACCTCACCAGGGGATCAGAAAAACAACAGCTCAGTGAAATAAAAATTGGTCTGTGAGCCTCATCCTCAGTGCTCCAGCCCTTGATCTATAAGTTTGGTTCTGTAAAAGAAGGGAACACCCCACAGATGGGTGCAGGGACAGGAGCAGGGCAGGTCACTCCACCACCCCCAGCCTTCCTTCTGATTAGGCTGTCTGCACCTGGCTGGCCAGGGCACCAGAGAGAAACTCACTGGAGGACTAATCCAAGTTAATGCTGGGCATTATGGATGAATGACACCTATTAACAGTGGTGCTGAAGCTTTAGCTGATATTTTGCATCCCACTGGGCACAGCAGCAGGAGCAGCAAAGCTCTCCTGGCCTGAAGGAGAGCAGGAGTGCAGCAGCTCTGCTGTTGGAAAGGGACACGAGAACCTTTTGTGACAGAAAGGCAGCAGAAACAGTGGCCCATATTGTGAGTTTTGTAACAATTTGGTCTACAGTCTGTATCTTAAATGTGTTCTTTTTTGTATTTTTCCTGTTTGAGATACACAGGAAGTAATAGAATTTTTGCCCTGGGTCACTTGGTGATTCCCTAGAAACACATTAGAGCAGCCTTTGGTAATCAACTCCATTGCAAAGCCAATGAAAGTACCCAAGAGTCACTATTGTATTACACAGGAAACAATTCAGCAAGATTGGAATTATTTTATTAGACAGTAAAACAGAGTCTATTTGGAGATGCTACCTATTTTAAAATTCAGTGATTATCTGAATTGGTATTTTCTTTGTTACTTAGGAGAGACAATATTTGAAGGGGGCTGAAGAGAAATAAGTATTGCTTTTTTTTTTTTTTTTAGCAAAAACTCAAGCTCTCTCTTTTTCTTTCTTATGATTTCATTATGGGAGAAATTATAAATACAGTCTGGAGATAAAAAGGAAATAAAACAAATAGGTTGGCTTGATTATTTACAGCAGATAAGACCATTGTATGGCTGTGGTTACAGCTCATGTAAATTCAGCTCCCTGATTAGCAGCATCCTCACAGGTTCTTTTAGTTTTCTTAATCTAACGTGCCTTCACATAACCCCAAACAAACTCTCTACAATACAAATGGACTCTGAACATATTGTGATGCTTCTAAATCCCGCAGACACCTATGTAAATAAACAATTACACACTCAATCCTCTCTGCATGCAGCACACCAGGTGCTTCAGGAGACAACACACATATTCTTTCACTGAAAATACGACCTATTTGTAATATAAGCTTTATAAGTGCTGGATTTAAACTTGGAGCATATTCAGAACACAACTAAAATCCCATTAAAATGGAAATGAATTTTCTGACTGCTATTCCTCTATCAAAATTTTTTTCTCAGTTTCCCTCATCTTCAGTGGGTTAGGATTCAGCATTTGTAGCTTCCTGTTCAGTCTAGGAGAATAAGCAGTATTAGCAGGGTGAAAGCTTATATTAAGGCAAAAAAGCCTGGGTATTTTTAATAGGAAGGGAAACATCAGGTTACATCACAGCTTTCTTTATAATCATGGCACAGCTTTTGCAGAGTAACAATTTCTCTAATTTGAGGTTCATAGGAAAGGGATGTGAAAGCGTTTGGTTAATTTGAGGCTCTCAACACATCACTTGCCATGAACAAGATTCAGGTTTCCAGGGCTTATAGAAAAAGCAAACAGCAGCAGAGAACCAACAACTCCGGCTGCTCAAGCACTCATTCACCCTCTTTGTATTCCCCTGGCCCCAGGTGAGATGAGGTTGTTGTTGTGTGTCTAAATCCAGGCTTTACAGGCTACCATCAAAGAGTAAGGCCAGTGCAATCCTGCCTCCAGCTTCACCACATGCTGCTTCAAACTTCCCAATCCCTTCTCCTTAGCAACATTTTCTACCCTCTTTCCCACAAAACATGCAAGATCTCAAGCTAGATCCTTTTCAAGAGACATACATCCACTTCAAGTGAAGCAAATGCATGGAATGAACTTCAGAGTCTTTCAGTTTTGTTTTCTGTGGCTTCTCTAATGTTTATTCCTGTAGAAGGAAGAAAGCCAATATTGACATTGCAACCAGAAGCCACTGAAATATGTAAGGCACCAATATAGATAGATCTTGTTATCTATATTCATATATACACACCCCCTCACCATCATCTCATCTGATTTCAGCTAGAAAAATGTCTTTGTAGCTTTTCCTCTGCCAAGAAAGCGAGAGAGAAGGGACAGGACTCCTCAGCAGCCAAGGGCAGAAGTTAGGCCAAGCAGCATTTCGAGCAAGGGAAAGGGCAAAAGCACAGCCAGGACCTTGCTGTGCAGGGCCTGACATCCCCAGAGGGGAATTGTTCTCTGGGGTGTTTGGACAGCAGGCTCGTGGCTGGCTGGAGCAAGGACACAGAGATGTCCCATCTTCTCTGGGTACACAGGGAGCACTTTAATCTTAGGCAAGGAAAAGAAAAAAAAATTAGGGAAAATTATAAATTAAAGCTAAACTTTCACTAAAGGAAAAGGATTACCTATCTCAATGCTAAAGAGCTTCCATTCAACTGCTGAGGAGCAGGGCTTGTTGTTTGCAAGAGTGTTTCCAGTTTCACTTTATGCTAAAAGTTGTCCCCCATTGATACAATGAAATGGGTGGCAGCATATATTTTGCACAAATTTAAACACTAAAAAGTATTGGAAAATTTCAAATTTTGTTAGAAGTGTTGCAAAGGATGAAAGACCAACTCTATCTGGAGATGTCCAGCTCCAACTTTGATGGAAGATGAGTGTCCACCTGTAAGTGCCAAGAGGTTACTTGTTGCCAAGAGGTTAATTCCCAACAAATTTCAATTCTTTGGAATACAATGCTTCAGTGTTTTGCTATTCCCACTAAACCTGCTGTCAGCTGCCTGCACCACTGCTCTGCTGGATTTCTCACTGCATTTTTGGGCTGGATTACTTACAAACTCCGAAATGGATGAAGCCATTCAAATGCTCAGAGGCTGCAACGAGAACAGCACAGCAGCTTCTCCTTTGTCAGGCATCAGATCCTTTCAGCATGCAGGGCCAGAACACAGGCACAGAGGAGAAAATCATGAAATAACTGTCAAAGGCAGCCAACATCAATTACAATACACTGCAGGTTAAATTGCACACGACACTTTCTCAGAGCAAATCACCTTCTCCTATAAAGAGGTTTTATGTCATTTTTAGATTCTAATGATTTGCTGAGAACTCAATATCAAGAGAAAGAAGAAAAAAAATCAATTATTTTCCACAGATGGCCACTGGACTCAGATGCTGCTGCGGCACATATAGGGCAATCACAATGACATGGCTTTTTCCCTCCTGTTAGCAGAGATTATGCTGCATTAGATGGCATTAGAGGGTGGAGAAAACTGGAATGCTTCAAGACAGTGATGTATTGTAAAGCTGGATGAGCTAATTTTAGACCATTTAAACTCAGATATTGGCAGTAGTTTTTCTGAGAGCTCAGTTAAGGCTAATTTACCACAAATCATCCACTGAACTCATCCTGCAGATCACAAAAATGTAAAACTATCATGCACTTAGAGGATAAAGAAAATACCATGCTGGTTCCTGCAGGTTACATAAAAATGCTTTTAGAAGCAGTAATGCCAAGAGGACATGACTTGCATTTTTATACTTATGAATGCTCTTCCACAGTAATTAAAAATGACATACCCCATTAAATCACTTAGTACATACCTTAAAGCATATGATGCAGAGGTTTCTTGAAAAAAGCCAATTACACAGTGTAGCTCTGTACAAGGCCAATGCTTCAAAGCAATTTTCAGATTTTATGAGTTACATATGCTTCAGAAAGGGAGAATTTTTTTATTTTTTTTTTTTACTGGCGGGAAGATACACTGCAAATAAGATACAAGATCCTACTTTATATTTTCGTTGCTGCAGTGAATTAAAAAGTCTGAGCTTCAGCACAAACAGTAACACTTCACTGGAGAGGTCTTTTAATGTGAGAGGATCCTTTTCATGCTGAACCCTCATGTAAATAAAGCAGTAGTAATGATTAAATGATGGAGGGGAGTATTGGCATTGTTGCCTACTCCCACCAAAGAACATTTCTGCCAGAATCCATGGGTGGGAGAAGCCTTGAGTCCTTGCCATGTAGCAGGATACTGTATTACTCTTGCAAGACTGCAGAGTCTAACTGTGCATGTCATAAGAAACATTCAGATTTCTTTCCATCATCTCTGTTTAGCCAACACTGGTTTGCTCTGATGACACTCCAAGAAGACGAGCTCTATTTGTCTACATAAAGATATTTTTCTTACCCAGATTTGAAAGAGGAGCAGTTTTACTGAAAATTTCAGTTTTAATTGGTCAAAGTAGGGTTCTTTCCTTCTGTTTCAGAATTGAGAGAGACTCCCAGAGCGCGCTGAGAGCACAAACCCCAGAGTTCCAAAAGCACAGAACTGGGAGAAAGGATCAAGTCAGTAAAATCCTTCATGAAGGGCAGCAGGCAGTGCTGGCAGCACAACACCCAGCACTGAGGGGTCTGAGTCTAATAAAAACCCAGCTAAAAATGGAAAGCAGAAGAAATGCCAGGATGATGTTTATCTCGTGAGCTGAGGACACCACAGAGGCTGTGCCAAGCCTGACTGTAGGAGCTGAACAGGGAATTTTATGTTGGCATTTTTAACCTGTAATGAGCAGGGAGTATGGCACCTCAAAAATCTACCTTTAATGCTGAAATTCTCAAGTTTTTATATAAATATTTTTCCTTCAGGGATGATCTCCTGTCACTTGAAATTCAACCACATGCCTCATCACTCACCAATACTTGCAAAACCTCTGCTTTGTGTCCACTGATATAATCTCATTGCTCTGGCCAAGAATTCAAAGATTAAAAAAAAAATGAAAGAAATATTTGAATGGACAAGGAGATTTGTGACAGCCTAGGTATGTCTGTGACTTGTGCAAACAGCCCTTTTTACTCCAGCATTCTGCTGTTCTTAATTAAAAAAACTGTCAGATCACAGAATATTAATTCCCAGGAAGATAAAAAAATAATTTAATCCAATTGTTTTCCTGAGACTATTACTATAAAACAGAATAAAGGAAAAATTAATTTCTGAAATGACAAAAAAAAAAAAAAAAAAAAAAAAGAATCTGAAGTTGGCTCTTAGCCAGAGGGCTTTTTAAACCTCTAAAGAAGCTTTGAAAGTGCCCAAGACCCTTTTTCCTGATAAACTTCACTACAAATTTGTACAGTCTTGACATTTTTCCGTGTTTAGCATTGGCTTTGACAGCAACAACCAGATGTTTCTGCTTATTAGCAGCTGCAAAGTCAGGGCCACCTAAGAACAAGTTCATCACCCTCACAAGTTTAAGGGCACAAGTTTAATGGAGAGATTCTTGAGGGAAGATGGGCAATTAAAAACACTGACGCCTCTTTTACAGGCAGTTGAAAAGATAATTGAGAAATACAAACATATCTGACTTAGAGTTCAGTTTGGTGAGCAGGCACTGCCTGAGCTTCGTGACCTGCTGCTGTCCCAGAAAATGAATCCTGGATGTCCTTTGGACGCAGCATTTCTGCAAGTGGCTCCTTGAGCTCTGCTAAGGAAACAAACACCTAAGGAGCAAAGCAGCAACTGAGGCTGAAAAAGGGGCCATACAATCTTTTATCTTTGCTCCAGCCACTAGGATCCTAATTTTAATGCAACACGAGTCAGTGATAAAGAGTATTAGCCTACCACTTAGTTTCCATCACAGTAGGTAAGTACTCAAACTAAAGGCTAAAATCTTTCACATTGTAATAATTATTAAATACTTTTAAGTACTATCATTCTAGTAAAGGATGACTTAGGAAACCACAAACTAAAAGGACTCAAAAAATTTAGTGTAAGAATTACCCTGCAATTTTTTTATTTCACTTTGAAAATAATTAAGTTTTCAAATGTGTACTACTATTTTTAAGACTAGCTGGAAAATTCTTTTGCTCTTTCAGGTATTAACGACATGCTTACAGCACAGAAGCAAAGAAAAAGCAGCAAAGGTGAGCTCTCCATGGTGTTGCCCACCAAGCCACCTCTGCCAGAGGCAGCAGTGATGTCTCCTGTAAGACATGGAAAAAGGCCACAGAGTTGCCAAAGTCAGAGATGAACATATCCCATCTCTACTGCAAACTGTATTGCCCCTTCCTGACACAAATCACAAAACTTTGGGGGACAGCTACATTTAGATGCATTCTTATGCTTTCCCCTCCTTTTTACTATTTCCTTGAGCTATTAAATCTAAAAAAACCAAAACAACCCCAAAAACAAACACCCCCCTCCCCCCAAGTCCCCAAGTGAAAAAGTGTAGCAGATATTTATAAAGGGATCCAAAATTGTGAGTAGCTAATCTCATTTATGTTAGGTTTAGAGATCATAAAATACAAGATTAAAAAAACATTTTGGTTTTAAAAAAGCACTAAAAAATAAAAAGTACTAAAAAAAAAATAGTGATGACCTGTGCTGTAATTCATTTTTTTTTTTCCTTTAGAACAGAAGAAAATAACCATGTAAGGAAAGTGTGCCCAAACTCTACTCTGGATCTCACCTATTCTGTATTTTATTATCTGTACTTTCTGAATTTTGAAGTGTATTACTTTCTCAGTGTCTGACAAATACATCTGTCATTGCTACCATGCTGGAAGAAAGTAACTCAAGGCTCAACAATCTTCTGCAATATTTAGGAGCAATCTATGCTTGCTATCATATGCCACTAGGATGAATTGCAAAGATAGTTTAATCCTTGATTACAAGTACAGTCTTGGAATACTGGAGCAATGCACAGATGGTGTGATGCTAAACACAACAGCTCTGCCCTATTCATGGTATTTTGTGAGCAGCAGAAGGACCACAGGAGAAGTGCCAAGCCAGAAATTCCCATCCCAAAAGCATCAATTACTTATTTGTGCTTGATAATTTAAAAGGGATTGAAGGCAGCAATGTAAACCCGTGTCTGTGGGGAAGTTTGTGCATTGCTTTCCCCAGGAAGGACCCCAGACTGGAGCAGGGGCACGGTGTGGGGGAGGATGAGGTGTTATGACCTGACCACAACCCTCCATCCCCCATCTCCCTGTGCTCCTGGAGAGAATGTGCAAGATTTGAGAGTGTGAGAGTGAAACTGAGCCAGCCAAGAAGATTGGTTTAGTTTTTATTTCTCACTCTTTGTCCAGTATCGATTTGCAGTAAGTTAAATTATTTTTTCCCAAGTTGAATCTGTTTTTCCCATGGCAGTAACTGATGAGTGGTCTCTGTCCTAAAAGCTCTGTCCATCCAAGAGCTTTCTCTTTGTGTCTTCTTTCCCTGTCCAGAGAAGGCAGAATGAGAGAGCAGCTTGGTGGGCACCTGATGCCATCCAAGGTTAACCCACCTCACTTCGCTTCAAGGATTTGCCTAGGGAAGTGCAGGAATTCAGCTTCTCAGGGCCCCAGCACTACCTGACACAACTGCAGGCGCTCAGCCAGGAACAGTTCCGTGTCAAAGAGATCCTGTTGGTGACATTGCCCTTAACACATCTCACTTCAGAACTCTGAAGTGCTGTGCAAACACAAGTAATCCTCTCACTCATGCAATATAAGCTTATGCTCAGAGATGTTAAGTAACCAACCCAGTCACACCACAAATGCAAGACAAAGCAAAACTTTAACCTCTGCTGTCACAGCCCACATTAGCAAACCTGAGTGCAAGGCACAAACACATTTAAAAAGTCTGCATTCCCTGCTGATTGAGGTCAGGATCAGCGGGATGAACTTCAGCTCATGTAGAGTGCAAAATAATTAAATGTGAACATCTCAACAGCAGAATCTTAGGCTTCCTAATTTAGAAACTCAGCTCCTTTAATAAGAGGGAGAGACAAACAGGAGCCTGAAGGGAAGGGGCTGTTTAATGATGCTTCATCACACGTGGGAAGCAGCTGGCTTGGTTCCCAATCTTTTTTCCTCCACCTCCCTGGCCCAGCAGAGACCTTGAATGTTATGGAGATGCCAATCTGGCAATCAAGGAGCACTTTTCATCACCTTCGAGAGGAATAATCCTTTTCAAGCTTGTCCCTCAGCTGGGAGGAGGGCAGGGATTGGCAAAGGTCAATAAAATTAACATTCAAGAGCAATAGAAATGCAATCGGGCTGTAATTAAAAGCCTGGAAAGTGACAGAGGAATGGGAAGAGAATTAAAGCAGGGGGTCTTTACTCCAGGGAAAGTGTGGGGCCTCTTTTTTGGGGGAAAGAGTAGGAAGATCTCATATCCCACAGGGGAGGCAATCTTGTCAAGGAGGACAGACAAGTAGAGGAACAGAATTAATCAAGCTGAGGGAAGTTCTTCCTGCAAAGGAAAGGAACTTTGCATAGTAAAGTCTGTGTCCCAGTCTGCTCACTGGACTCTACCTACACCCAGAAAAGGTGGACCATGCAGACACATCACCTGGCAACTAACCTGGCTGATACAGTCCCAGCAAAGCATTTTTACCATAGGCTGGTACAGGTTTTATCACAATTTTTCATGCTGCTTGAGGCGAGGGAGGCAAAGAAGAGTTGAGTGAAACCAATCCTTCCCCTTGCACCCTTTTTTCCTTCTTCTGGCCACCCGTGCCAGTGGGGCCCCCTGCTCTCCTGATGCACAATTCCAGCCCCGTGACTCCCACTCCATCAGAGCGGCCACAGCCCAGACCCCATTCCTGCTCTGGGCTGCCCTCACCCACACACCACGCCAGCCCCAAGTCAGAGCACGTCCAAGGGAGGGTTACATAAGGGAGTCAGTGCCAGGTTTTCAAGAGTCACATTTTTACAAGACAAAGCAGTGGTGAGCCATGCCAGCATCTACCCACAGCCATCAGCCCCTGTGAAAAGCACAGAGCAGAGCAAGCACTGCTTGAAGGGAGTTTCTTGTTCGCTGTGTCCTCAGCCCACTCAGTTCCAGCTTAGGTGCAGCACCTGCACTGCAGACACGGAGCAGCAGCACAAACAGGGCAGATCTATCCCAGCAGGGTGAGCTGGCAAAGGGAGAAAACCGAATTCCTTACACACCACAGTACGCACAGAACGCCTCAACTCTTGTATTTCAGAAGAGTGCAGTAGTAATTTTTAACAAAATTAACTGAAGAAATAACACTTCTGTCCTCTCAGTGGTCAAATCCACAAAGCTGCTAAATGGTTGCAAAGCCCACAAATAATTTTTCTTAAAAGTCTTTTAAGATAAATTTTTCTATGTATTGAGTAGAAGTCTTTAGATTTTCACCACTATTACGGTTGAACAGTACACATCTTAAGAATGGCAAACTATTTCAAGATAAGCTAGTAAAAAATACAGGTCAAAACACCTCCAAACTTGGCTATCTCTATTTGAACCTCTAGTAAAAGTCACTTTTTTCTTTTTGCTTAATGTCCATCTGCTACAGACAATTTTACAGCTGATTTTGTTAATTTTAACATTTCTCCCCTTGCAGAGCAAGGACCGCAAAGCACATGACATTCAAAAGATCCACTAATATTTTTAGTTAAAATGCTTGATTCTTCCTTCCTCTGTTGTTCCCAACTCTTGTAAGGCACATCCAGGAATTCTTCCCTTGACAATATTCAAGGAAGGCTTGACAAGCACAGGACTTTAACATGTACTTTTAACTTCAGTTTAGAGCTAAGGAAAAAAACCAACCCTATTTTTCAATTTTCTGCCAGGATGAGATGTGCTGAAAAAGGGTAAACACTGCAAGTCTTTGTCAAAAGCAGCTCCAAGGGGAACTGTGAGAATCAGAAGCTTTAAACAGTTCAGTTACCCAGGAAAAGTATTTTGTGTCTTATTTTGGCATTTCATGGCTTATTACAGAATATTTAGCTCCCCTTTTGTCTCTTACTTGCCCTCACAGTTCTTGTACAGGCCAACTTTAGCTGCGTGTGTTACTCAAGACAAATTACAGTGCTTAAGATATAATTAAAATTTATGCTGTGTGGAAAGCCATCTACTAAAATGACGATTGTCTCCAATGTTTACAATAACTATAATCATAACCACTTCTAGACTTGAAATGGATAAATTTCACCAATAAGTTAAAAAAACACACATCTTTGTGCTCATCCACCGTTTCAAGAGCTCCAGTTGAGATACAGTACCATAATTATCAGTGACTAGACAAGCAGCTAAGCACAGATTCAGCCACGACTGAGCATTTTCAGTTACAGCTTATAAAAGCTTCCTGGTATTAGAGCATGAATAAATACTAGTATTTTAAGAATACAGAACAGCTCTTCAGAATTTGTTCAACATTTATGACAAGAGAAATGTAAACACCAATTTGCTGTTAATGCCACTGCTGGAGTGTCCTTACTAACAAATTCAGGGTATTTATTTTGTTATTACAAGTCCCACTTCCAGATCTTACCTTCTTCTCTAACATCTAGTGTCCACCTTAAAATTCTGGCTTTGATCTATGGCTTGTTGTCACAGCAAATTTTATTTTACACATAACCCTACCTAAACACAAGTGACATGTTCACTTCCTTCAGCTATAAGCTACTCACTGTGTATTTTAACTGGAGAGTTGAAAGCTTTAAAGAATAACTGTGTGAAAGTTCTCAATGCCACCAGCTCTGTGTATCACCTAGAGCTGACAGCTGGGGCAAGCGTGACATAAGGAACATCTGCAATTAGGACAGATATGCAAGTGGTAATTATTGACCAATTAACATGAACCTGCAATTCAAATCTCAATTTGAAATAAAACTCAATTAGTGCTTACTAATAGCAAATTCAGGGATTAGCACTCATGGATTTGGCCTCCTCCACTTCCTAGCCAACAGGGCTACACCAGGTAAACTTTGCTACCCCGTCAGTTTGTCATCATTTGTATGAGACCAGAAGGAGCTCCCCGAAGTAACTCCTCTGCAGCAAAGCAGCCCCTGCAGCTCAGCAAGCATCTCCCCTGCCAAGTGAAGGTATTTTGCAGTGCTACTGACCAAAACCCCAAAGTCTCCAAGAATTAATAAATTTGAACATCAGCAAGATGTGCTGCTAACACTACCTAGATTCTACTCTGCACCTTTGAGCTGTGTTGCAGTTAAATAATATAAGGTATTCAGAATCTTCTGGAATATACAGAAACGGTATAAAACTGTTGCTTCAAGTTTGAACTCACCTAAGTTCAATTCTGTATACCTGAACAGAAGCACATTTGATATCTTAAGCAAGCTCCCAGGGGTGACAAGACAACTTGTTTCTCATGTAGAAGATTACAATATGCACAAATCCACAGGGGCTTTAGTACTGCATGGGATACACAACATAATTGAAGCCCAATAAAATCCCAGGCAGCACAAACCATGAGGTCAGACATGACAGAGTGTTGTATGCATTGTTTATTGAACTTCAAATTCCACAGTAGGTCACAGATTAAATAGTTAAAAACTGGTTACTATCATACAATGTTCAGAACAGTCTTTCAAACCAGCTCTTTGGACAAAACTAAGAGCCAGATTCAAGCACAATTCCCCCAGGACAGAATGCTAGGGGTGGAAGGGAGCTTCAAAGTACTGACAGTACACAACACTACGCAAAGCACAGCAGGTCATTGCCCTGGGCCGCCACATGAATCAGAGCAGCTCTGATTCATGTACAACACCTTCTGCCTCCATGGGCAGGCACCTACTGCGTTAGTGGGACACAGTCTGCTTCTCCAGGACTTCAGCATTCCACACAACAGCACAGATAGAATTCTGGGTTCTCTGAGGTTTTCAATTACAGAGCTGACACCAGATTTAAGCAAACCGATATGGTCTTGCACTCACACTCTTTAGCCTTGACACACAAGACACATACAAATCAAATTTTTATTTTAAAGACATGATGTCACAAGGTCAGAAAACTGAATGTGAACAACAGTGGTGTCTTTGGTTACTTACTCTGAAGTTTTAGATTGGTTGGGATGGGAGACTAGTGCTTGAACTGCACTGCTCAACACAGCATCCTATTTATGCCATCTTGTCTCAACTGAACACACAATTAAGTATAACAAAATGCATCAAAAAGATAAATCAGTCAACTGTAAACTGTTGGCAAGAATCACTCAATTATATATTTGTTTTCTATTTCAAGCATTTGTACAAGACACTGGAACTAGAAGCATTAGCTTTAATTTGTGCAATTTAAGAATTTCCTTCAGGAGGAGTTAGTTCAGTCATCTGACTAGACAAGAACCTCCCAGCCTTGCCTGGCAGCCATCAGTTGTAGCTCACCTTACAGAAAGGTTCCGAGCAACAACGTCAAAAAAGCACCGCAGTGCTGATTGCAAGCAAAGTCAGGATTCACAGTCCGAGATATCCCTGCTGCATTACTGCTCCCATGTGCAACACCGCTCACGCTGAGGAAGCCTCTCGAGGGCACCACTCCCAGCTGCAGCACCTACAGTGGCACTGATGCAAACGCTTGCACTGCTGCAGAGCAGTTGGATGTATCAGAGCTTCCGCAGGACCGAGAGTGCACAACATGGAAACATGTAAAACAGCAGGTTTAACCTCAGCAGCCCTTCTGAGTGATGTCCTGCCCAGAAGATTTGGTAATATCCATTGTAGTGAACACCTGTAAGAGACCAAAAGAACTGCTTAGTTACTGTTGTATCATCATCCACATGGCTACTGATGTCTTGGTAAAACTGTCTCAAGAGCAGGTTTTAAATCAGGCTGTGCCTTCCCCTTTTCTTACCTCTGCACAAGTAGGATGGATACCAATGGTTTCATCAAGTAATTCTTTGGTGAGACCACATTTGATTGCAGCAGCAAAACCTTGGGTAACTTCACCAGCATTGGGTCCAAGAACATGTAGTCCTATCACACGATTCTTTAGAACAGATGAGAGAAAAATATGAGTCAGTACCACGCAAGTTAGTTAGACAAAAGCTCTAGTGTGTAACTCCCACTACACTAAAAATGTTATGCAAGCAGGTGAGTAGCAGAGCCTTTAAGAATAAATTAACTACTTCAAATAAAGTAGCTCTGCAGCTCTTTCCATTTCAAGAATACTCTCAGCATATCCATTCCAGCTTGCTACTTACATTGTCCTGTTTATTGCAGATAATCTTTGCATAACAGGTATTGTTATCTCTGCCAGGCACTGTCCATTCAAGTGGCCAGAACAAAGTGTGATAAACCTGGAAGGAAACAAGAAAAAGAGCATTAGAATTTCACTGATTCAGTCGGGCACAATTCTACTTCTTAGTATCTTTATAAATAGGTGGTTTGACATTTAACCCACTATATTCTTGACTACAGGAAATGAGACAAGAGTAATTTTTTTCCACTCAGCCCACAGAGTCCATCCTCTAAAACTCAGCAGAGGAAGACTTGACTCAAACAATGTAGCTCTGATTTACATACTTGATAAAAACAGCAACAGCTACAATATACATTTGTTGAAAATCAAACTTTCAGAAAGGGAAGTACAAAATTTATATCCAGTTACTTAAGTTTAAACCTACTATACAAAACAGGTAACAGCAGAAGCTCAATAATGTCAAAGGATTTTGTAAGATGTAAGAAATGAAACACAAGGCATGCAAGCAGCTTCAACATAATTCCTCAGAGATGTGCAGAAGCCAGAAATTACCATAAATTGGGGAAGTTATCCCCAATATGCCTATAGACATATGTTAAGGTCAGCAAAAAATAAATTCACAATTCAAATACAGTGAACCAGCAGAAAATAGTTCATCCCAAGAGTTTGGTACACTTCAGCAATAAAAGCCTTTAATTCATGATAGCAAAAAATATTCCTACACCTCTGTAACTTAAGTCTGGCCTCCTGAAGTAAAACGCTTCTCTCAGCCACCTGCAAATAGTTATGCACAATTCTAATGGCATTAAATCCAGGACCTTGCTGGCCAGATGAAAACACAGCCACAACAGTTCTACATGTCTAAACTTCTAATCTTGTTAACACTATGCCTTGAGACTAAAGTAGCAAGGCCCAAGAAAAACACCCTCAAGCTACAAGTTAATTGACTCTTGGGTGTTCTTACCTCCAAGTTTTGCTCTCCATATTCACTGATGGCTTTTTCTTCAGGATACCCACAGCTGCCATACTCTAAAGGGGTAAACACTGTTGTTGGTACATTGATATAGTCACACTAAAAATAAAAATGAAAAATCATATTTAGACTATGCAAGTTCAATACACTACATAACAGAAAAAGTTATACAAGAACTTTTCTTTTTTTTTACAAAATACTTGCAGAGCCAACAGATAAGTGGATAAATTAACTCATGTTACTGCAGCTTTGAGGGAAAAGCATCTTACCGAGATGCTTTAACTTCAAGTTATTGAGAAATAAGTAGAAGTTGTCTGCTTAAAGATTTACCTTTTTGGAACTACCCCCATACAGCCTTTGGGCCAGCAGCCTCCCTGCCTGAATGGCAACTGGAGTAAGCTCAAGCTTTCCATCCAGGATATCCCCAATCGCATAAACATAAGGCACATTGGTTCGTTCTTCATCATTTACAGGGACTTTCCCATTCCTTTAAAACAAACAGAAGACCACAGAATTCAGCATCACAACTTTCCTCAGATCTCTGCAAAAAACCAGGAGAGAATTCTATTCTATTCTAGAAGTCAATTCTAACTACTGAGCTCATTTCATTATATATCTTTATGCTTTTTTTACTTCTACTGCAAACTCTTCAGAGCATCAATCACCTCCAACTCTGGAACACTGCTGAAGTCTGTATTCAGTGGGCCAGTTCTGACATGAACAACAGTGCCTGGCTGATGGCAGTTAAGCTACTCAGACATCTTTGGACTCACAATCTTTCACCTTATTATTATACAGCTCTGTGCTTTCAGCCAGAGCTTTCAGCCACCAACTAGTACATTTTCACTCAGAATAGTTGTTTTACGAAGTACATACTGAAGAAATTAAGTTAACAGACAACTGTACTCAAATTCAGAACATTTCAAAGATTCATATAATTGCCATATATAAGAGTGGGAATTAAAAGACCATCAACATCATGAGCTATTTTTACAGAGGTAAAAAAACATCCTTGCATTCAGTGGTTTGAGGGAGTTCAGCAATACTCACTTCTCATTGATTTTGACACCGATTGTCTGTAAACCAATATTCCTGGTACATGCATCACGACCAACGGCTAGCAAAACCTAAAAAAACCCCAAAATTAAATGCAATAACTTTATGCAAGAGAAGTACAACATACTTGATTTCCCTTGGTCTTTCAGTGAAGAAGCTGAAGCATATGAATAAAATTACTTCCAAATTTTTTTTTCCCAACATTTGAGAGAGCCACCAACAACTCTCTTCCATGCACAACTTGTTTTAGAGATGCAACAAAGCCAAAACAAAACTAGAAGCAACAACACTGTTTATATGAATTAAACTCCAGGCTGACAGGGTTCAACTAAGACTGAATTTCCACTATTTTTTCCTGCTAGTAAATTACATTAACAATTTTTTAAGGAGGAATTTCCTTCAAGTTGTTAAAGAGAAAGTATTTCAGTAATTTTCAAGTGCATCTATAGCCATTTATTTCAAATCCAGAAATTCTTACAGTGTTATATTCTTCTTCAAGGATTTCTTGTCCTTCAGTAGACTTTGCTGTCACTTTCAGTCTTCCAGGCATTCCTTGCTCCAGCTGCTCAACCTGTGCAAATTTTTGTAAGCTTAGAATGACCTGAAGCAGCAGAGCTCACTTCCATTGTCATTCAAGCCTTGACCTGCTAATCTATCATTCAGCAGTAAAAAAAGCTCAGCCTCATAAAACATTTATTTCTGCACAGAGCCAATGGCTTCCCAGACAACCCCTGCATTTTACATGTGCTGTTTAAAGTAATGATGTGTTAAGAGAAGAAAGCACTTGCCTGAACAGGTACAAACTTCCTGATGAACTTCACGCCGTGTGTTTCCATGTAGGCTCCGACTTTTTCTGCCATTTCTTGGTCAAAACCCCGCAGAAGAATGGAACGCACCATCACAGTGACATCCAGACCCAGGCCAGCCAGAAACCCTGCGCACTCCAGAGCCACGTAGGAAGCACCCACAACCAGAGTCTTGCCAGGGCAGTAAGGCAGGGAGAAGAGGTCATCACTGAAAAGAGAAGAAGTCTAAGTAAGTTACAAGGTTCTTCCAACACAACTTTGTTTGTCTTGGCGAAGACTACAACAGACAAGCTCAGTTTCATCTCACCTTGTAATGCAGAACTCTTTATCTCCAGGGATACCCAGGTATCTTGGCCTTTCTCCTGTAGCCACCACAAAAGTCTCTGCTGTGTGATAGGTTACTTGTCCTTTTCTGTTAGTTGCCTGGTGATGATGACATAGTTAAGACAGACATTTTCATATGCTTTAAGATAAAAATTATGTAATCCTTTCCTTAATTATTGTAGATACATTTAAAAATCAAGAATAAGCAATATGAAACAAGAACAAACACATTTAGAGATGCCAACAGGTCACAGAAGAACAATAGGTTTAAACAACTGACTATCAGGCTTTCCTTCCATTAGAGCACTTAAAATCACTTACTCTTTGAATCCTGCCCATTTTAACTACTAAGATTGGATTGGATTATTCACAACAACGTGACTTCCGAGTTATAAAAAGCCACAACAAATTAAGACAACTCCTTTATTCCCACAATAAATGGCCAACATAATGCAAGGGACAGCACAACATTAATTGGCTCTTCAGCTAATGTGAAACAAAAGTAATTAAAAAAAAAAGGTAACCAGTTACATGATTTCAGTTCAGAGGGTCCAAGACCCAATCTTGCATGAATTCTAACTAATTTGAATTCTAGAGACCCTTGGTCTTTGGAAATTTCATCTTGCCAATGCATCTCTCCCAGAATCGGACCTTCATTCTTGCTCTTTGTTAGTTTTCCATCACAGATGAAGGGAAATATTTTCCCCATTGAGTCAACAGGTAATTCAGGTTGGAAAGGATCTCAGGAGGTCATCTAGTCCAGCCTCCTGCTGGGAAGTCTCTCTGTTTTACTTCATTTATTGATTAAGGACACTTAAGTGGCTGGGACACTTGAATAGGTGGTACACAAGGTATACTGAATTTACTATTATCTTTCAGTGCTGAGCTCTTGGTTTAAAACACAAGTAGTTCAGTCTTGATATAGCAAACAGACAATTACACCCTTTGAGTGCAACAGTTGCCTTCAATATGCACTTCCAAGTTAACCTTGCTCACTTATAGCAAGATTGACAGAACAAGCTTTGTCTTGCAAAACGGACACTTTAATTTGTATGTTGATAAGTACAAGGTTCTAGCAGAGCTCTTATGAAAGTGCTTAATCTAAATTTGATTTCAATCGTTTTTATGCTTTAGTATGAGGATTTTCCAAGTTGCAAAATCACACAGCTAGAGCTTCCTTTCTTTTCCTCCCCTACTCAGGCTGCTGAAATCAGTCATGAAGGTAGAAACTTAAGACCACCTCCCTCAATTCTCACAAGACACAGGTTTACACATATCCACATCTCTCTTACAGAACTAGGTTTGCAAACACTGGAGCAGGTACTAAAGTACAATAATTATTTTAATTGGTAACTTCACAAATGAATTATTAACTTCAGTTAACCTAACTTGGCAACGTTAAGATGAAGCCTTTTCGGTGTTGAATTTTATAAGGCACTTCTAGAACATGAGTTTTCCCTCCCAACGAAGTATTTTAAATGCAAAGTATACCTTAATTTTGTGTGGTTCCACAAATTCTCCGTAAGAATTGAGGTATGTCACAGACTTCTCTCTCAAAGACACTCGATAGCCCCAGTTTAAAGAACCAATGTAGTTCTGAATTGCTTCTACCATGGTCTCCCAGTTGTGTTTAACTGCAACAAGACACTGATTTCATATTCTCAAGGAAATAAAAGTGCAATGTGCCCCTTAAGAAAAAATTATTCATTGTAAAACATCATTATCAGTAATGAGGCTACATATTAAGGTCTTGTTCTACTATGTTAATATTTATGTGACTTGTTAAGCCCATTCTAGAAGTTCTGTCATTTATTTCAGTTAATACAAGGAACAAAACACAATTAACTTTCAATCCCAAAGGTTTCTATGACTCATGAAGGAGGACACCTTCTGATTCACCTAAAAAAAGTACTGAACTCTGCCTCTAATTTGTTAAGTCCAAATACAAGAACAGTCTTGAGTTCAGCATCTCATATCTACAGTCTTGATCTTCTCTCTGTGTTCTTACCAACCTTGTTCTTCATACTGCCACCCATACTTCCTTGAATCTTGGAGTGCCTGACCCAGAAGTGCTGCTTGATGCATCAGCTTTTTAGGAATGCAACCTACATTTACACACGTGCCACCAAGTCCTAAGATGGAAAGAATCACATTATTGCTTCCATGAACGGGATTTATGCTTTCCCTATCACATACTCAGTATAATCACTCAGGGAGGTTTGTTACAGTCCCACCAGTAACATGAAATTTCTCTTGCAAAGGACATTTTAAAATACAATGAACACACTAAGCTTGTATTCAGCTTAAGGCTCAAGACAGGTACAGCATGTCAAACATAGAGCCTAGTTACTTACTCCACAAGGGTTCAGATTTTAGTCAGGTTGTCAAGTAAGCAAGGCAAAAAGCCCAGAGTTTCTACAATTTAGTATCATCTATTATGTGGTATTTTAAATATGCTTGTGTTTGAAATACTATCTACAAGAGCACATTCATTCCTTGAGTCAATAGAAGTTTCACACTCATTCTCAGCTGAGAGTATCACTAATGAGGTCAGCCAGCAGCTGTCCTCAATTAGGAAAGGGTGACATAAACAGCCAAGGAGTCACTGTTCTAAAGGGAGACTATCAGCTGTCTACAAGATAGAACTGGATGAACTCAAAGGCAAAATATCCCCACAAACATTAGAATGTGAACATGCATGCACACACTACCCACACTTAGTCTGAAAGTGATCAAAGCTAGAAAAACTTTTGACAGAGAACAGAGTTAGCAATGCTCAAAACAGAAACAACCATCATGCCAGGCAAATAATTCTTCTTATCTGTGTACCAGAATGACAGGAATTTAGCCTCAATTCCTAAGAGAACAAATCCATAGTATGTAACTTCTTAGTATGCATCATTAGTATTCAAACATCAAATACAAGATTAAAAAAGCTTACCCCATGAGGTTCCAAGAGGTGTTGGAACAACATAATCTAATACCATTACTTTCTTTCCCAAGGCAGCAGCTTCCTATAAAAGATGAAGACCAGTCAGCATTACTGAACCAAGCAAGCCTGTCCACTCATTTATGGCCATGATACATTTAGCACTAATAGAAGGCTTCTTTACTACCTTCACTAGTTAGTCATTATCATACATGGATCTTCTATCTCTTTCCCGAGCCAAAAATTGAAATCCCTCAAGAACTGACTTTTTCCCAAACTTTCAACAGCTCCTTGTATATTCAACGCTGCATCCAGATCATCCTATGGTGTCAAAAGCCATAATCTGCAAAAGGTATGACATAGGCTCAGCAGCCTAGGATTCTCTTCCACCTCACCTAAAGAAATACTTAGGCTGTTACCTCTCTTTTTCTTTCAGAAGGACAGAACTGACTTAGCATGCTCATACATAGAAAAGAAGGTGATACACTGGAACCACCATGATGTTCAAGGGGCTGGAGCACACCTCCTATGAGAAGGTTAAGATAATTTGACACATTCAACATGGAGAACAACTGAATTTGGAGGGGACACAAGAGCAACTCTCCAGTACCTATGAGAAGTACACTAAGATGACTGTGCCAGGCTCTTCACAGTGGCCAAGTAGCAAAGCGACAAAAGACAATGGTTTTAAGTTGAAACAAGAGACTCAGACTGGATCTAAGGAACTTTCACACCACAAGGGCAATCAAACAGGTTTCCCAGAAAGGCTGTGTCATCTCCACCCCTGGCTTATTTCAAATGAATGAGCTCCTGTACAGTCCTGTGTGACTTCACAGTTGACCTTGCTTGGAGCAAGGAGCTTACATTAGATATTCTTCTCATGTCCATTCCAACCTGAATAAGCTTATCCCTATATCCAAGGAATTACCAGGTACACATTGTTTGATTTTTCAAGCACTTCAATCTTGAGCAGTCTAGGTGCCTAAAATCTGTTGGAACTCCTGCACATCAACTGCAATCCTAGCTCAAACAAGGTTTAGCTGCTGTCTTATATTTTGTGAATACTACTCTGAACAATTTGACAATTAGCACCAAGGTTACAACTAATGTCCCAGAAAATACTGCAAGGAAAAATCTGAACATTCGGAAAATACAAAATTGGTCAACTGAAGAACTCCACTGTCAGCTTCCCCTGCCTGATTTGTATTAGCTAATGAAGGCTGCATGCTTGGTTGTATAGTTCAGCAATTGTCAAGGCTGTCAAGAAGAGCTTCACCCTGCCCAAGACATAAACTGACAGTTTAGGACCTCAGAGATGGGACTGTGTGTCCAAATCCCTTGGGTAGCAGAAAAAACTGAATCTGGACCTTAGATCCTGAGGCAACAGCTCTGAACAACAGCTAATTGTGTAAGGGCTACACGATCTCAGTTTCCCTTTCTCAGAAAGTACCTAAAAAGGGAACTAAAGAGTGAAGCAGCTCCTTGAAGGGAACTGCTGGAAGCACTTAATTTTAGACGACTGGTGATACTGAATCCTAAACTGTCAAAAGACTTCAAGAGGAGCCCTTGAATTTTCTAGATTACTGTTTGGAAGCACCTGTGTATTACATGCAGAAGAGATAGTTAAAAAAACATTTGGTTCCACCCTCAGCCAGAAGACTAAAACCTATTATTAGGATCAAGAGCTGAATAGACATTGACTAGAAACTGGTCCCTTTATCTCCTGAGTAAGCACATTGCTAGACCACTATTGGTTCATTAATTAACAAGTTGAACAGTAACACTCATCAAAATATAGACTGTTTTATACCAACATAATTAATAGAGAGATTAACTTTTGAATAAGTCTTACACATCACCAGTTCTTTAATGTCATTTTCACATCCTACCTTAGAACATGCAAGTCCACCTGAGCCACCACCAATAATAATGAGATCATATTCATAGGGTTCTGTAATTTGGTTGTCGCCAAGGAGTTTCTGCAGCGATCCATCCTTATAAGCCTGGGAGAGAAAAAGAAAAAAGTAATCAAATTAGCACACATGTTTCTGAGCAAACAACTGATAACACTGCCTCCTCTGACTGACGTCACCCAGTCAACTGCGTCACACAAAATTTAGCTACGATCAAACAGCAACTTCACTCAGTCTTGTCCACTTCCAGCTGATTTTTACAGCCAAGTTACCTGAAACGTTGCATCACAGCCACCAATGTGAGTTCCATTCACAAATACATTAGGCACTGTCCTCTGGTTGGTCAGCTCTGCCAATACTTGTTGAATACTGGCTCCATCATCTAAGAATAAAAGAAATGTGTACATTATAAACAGATTTCAGGAAGAGAGATTTTAGAACAACCTGGGATATTAAAGGTTTGGACTGTGATACACTGTAGGCCAGCCAAGACAACAATTTTATTATAAACATTCTATTTGCAGGTTTTCTGGACATAAGCAAGTCTTCAGAAACTACTTCTCAAGGGAGAAGGCTTAAATACAGAAATTAAATTGGTATTTCAAGCCACAATTCTACAGAATGGAGTAATGCTGAAGCAGTAAGAGTTTAGTTCTTCTATTTCAAGGATTTTTATCTCTTAGTGTCATATTTGTCGCTACACAATACAGTGTTCACTACACAAAAATTCTTTTCCAGCTATCACAGAAGATCACATAGACACCTTTTCTTTAATGAGAACTGTCTTATTTTGGAGCATGTTCTGTGCACAGGCACAAAATTTTGCCCAGCAGCTTTGGTATTATGAGATGATGGGTAAGGGAAGTATGAACATGCTTTTCTGCTTACCCTAAAGCTATCTTCCTCCTTCTTCTACCCACCACACTGTCAGAAACTTTCTACTTTTAAAATTATCATTGCTTGACCTGACCTGCCATCTGAATCATCAGCACCTACACACAGGCTCAATTTGGATCACTCAGCAGTAAATGTGGGAATGGGAATTTACAGGAATTACTTTGACTAAAATCTTTTTATTCCAAGATTGTATCTACTTAGTATCACTAATCGGAGCAACTGCAATATTATTAATTAGAAGTAATTCCAGGAAAAAAAGGCTGTGCATTGTACTTTACATATCTTGGGCTGTAATTAATTCACAGTATGACAACTTGAATAAGAAGCAAAAGTAACTAATAAGAGATTAATAAATAGCTACATTTCTCCCAAACATTGCTTAAGCAAAAATAAAAACTTTAAAAAGGCATTAGAACTTTAAAAAAGGGACTGGAAATTTAAGTTTTGTACAGAAAAAAATAAGACACTCAACAGCTTACCAAAAGTGCATTTAAGAGCTCAGTAAGAATCATATAAGAAACTATTTGTTCCTAAAATTACATTAAAAGCTACATGCATTATGTCCATAAACACATAAGGCACTGCACATGTCCTAAAACTAAAGCAGCTTGGGCTTTAAGGAAAAAAACAACTTGAAACTAGCAGCAGCCAAGTTACTGGAATTTACCCTTCCTTCCAGTGACTCAGCACCTTTCCCAAAGAAGGTCAACGATATACCAAGTCAAAATTAACAATTCATCTGAAGCTACAAGAGAAGAAGCAGGAAAAAAAAAAATCACAGATTTTTTCCCCCCAAAAGTCATAGCTCCTTGGAGAGAAATCAGATGTCACATTCTCTATCATCTGATGGTTTTTACAGTCAAAGACTTCAGTTTATATTAAAAATACATCCTGTACAAAGTCCACATTGAAGCCTAATTGCCTTTATCTCTGCATATATTAAAATGTATTTTACTTGTTACACATATCCCTCAATTAGTTCAAGACAGTTTAAGGAATCATGCAGCTTAAGGAACCACTCATTTTTAGTTACATTAAGCAAGCATGTGATAATTTTTTTTTCTCCTACTCACCAATTACATCCAGTTCCAGAGCATAGTACTCCACATGCAAGGAGTTGAAGAGTTCCTTCACCTGCAAGAGGAACAGACACCATGGCAGTGCAAAGGTTTCTCAGCTCGGGGTAAAACTTCCCTGCTGGACACACACAGGAGACCTCTAAGGCTCAGTTACGGAGCTCTGAGGCACAGGCTCCACACAGCTTTGGCACTTCTATGTTTTGCATGGTCCTCACTTAAAGCAGAGCAGTTAACTTTCCAACAAGTCCCATTACCTTAAGAAAATGCTTCTAGATATAATTTGCTTAGCTGACTTCTCCACCCATGACATACCAAAAGCACGGAAGTGACTGCCATATAAAAAAACAATGAGAGATAAAGCAGCAGCAAGAGTCCTTGGTAATACTAAAAAAAAAAAAACAAACAAAAAAAACCCCCAAAAAACACCAAAGGAGAAAAGGGAGTAGAGGATAATATGCAAAACAAAATGCTGTCAAGGAAATAAAAATACTGCAGGAGGAAGGAACACATGTAGTCAGCACTCAGCTGGGTGTTTTTTTAACCTTGGTTCTGGATGGACAAAGTGTACCATTACCTGATTCAAATCAGGCAGCCTCTTAGAAACAGATTTCTACAGTAACATTTTTTGTGAAGTTGAACATGTGAAAACAGCTCTAGCAAGACTCACTGAATGCCTGTGGGATGGACCCACTTGCCAGCATGGAGTCTGAACATTTTTCAACCGGCTTGCTGACGAACCCCAAATTTATTGAAAGAGCTTCACTAAGAGTATGTCGAGTCCCATCTTGTAAGTTAAAAGATGTCTAACAAATAAGGAATAAAATGCTTTTAATATTGCAATGATTCACACTGTTACTGCGCTGAATACTGAGTATTCCAGTGTTTTCTGATGAAGTTTCAGCTTTATGCAGACAAACAAGATATTATACCCTGTACCAACTACAAATTAAGTTTATTAGCACATCATATATCAACTGTAACATTTTTTAAAGAGCTTTGCCTCTGTAACTGATTATATTGGTTCTACAGTTTTAGAATAGAGGAAGTTCTAAGGGACCTTATCAGGCCATCTGCATGAACTTCCTGCTCAAAGCAGACCCAAATGTGAAGGTTGATGACATTGCTCAAGCACTGTCCTCTGATTTGAAGCATCAACAAGGGTAGACACCAGAACTTCCCTGGGCTGGCTCAACGTCTGACCATCCTCACAGTAAAGACCTTCCATTTTATCCCATTGGAGTGTCTGCAACTTATGTTTGTTGGTTCTTCTCCTTTCACTATGCAACTTGAGTAACAGTCTTCCCAGTAGAAAGCAGCAACTAAAACCCCTGGTCAGCCTTATCAAGGTTCAACAAACTGAGCTCCTCCTTCACACATTCAGTGTGTGTGATACTCCAGTCCTCTAACCATCTAGGGGATCCTTGAAATTTTTTGTCCTAAGCTCACCATTACCTTCAGGCTCACTTCCAGGAATGATTACAGCTACAGGCAGAATGAAAGGAAACAGCAGTGGAACCACTCCAGACCTCCTGCTCTGCATCTGCTGTTACAAATCCCAAAGTAAATGCCATGCAAGATCCAAAAAGCAAAGCTTAAAGTGATTGCTACTTGCTACTTGGAAGTGTTAAGAATGCAGCAGCAAATCCGAAAATTAGCTGCTTGGCTGCTGGTTTAGTTTGCAGCAAAGCAGCAGAGTAACAGGCAAGAGTTCATTAGTTTGTTTTCTTTTTTAAAAAAACTCTGCCAAAACATTGCAACAACAATGGGCAGGAGGGAGGACAGGACAGAACATTACTAAACCAAGAAAGATTACACTCAAGAAAGGACAGATTTAAGGCATTTAGACCACCTTTATTCTCTACAGAAGGTACTCTGTAGAGAGGAAAAAAAAAAAAAAAAGACAAATGCCAGCATCCTAATTAGAGGTAACTACTGCACTTTACACTTACGAACAGATCATGCTTGTGTTGTGCTAATAAAACTGAATGAAGGATCATAGTAAGCACATGAGCAGTTACAAAATCTTCAATGCAGGCAAGAGATAATAGGTGACTTTGGTTTGGAGAAGGAAATGATTAGGAGGAGTAGAAAGATAACACATTAATCATGAGTAATATCAAGATAAGCTGAACAGGAAATGATTTCTCAGAAATACTCACTGGAGCATTCAGCAATGACTGCATTTACCAGAAAAAAAACTTTGAAATGAAAAGGAAGTAAATCTCCCTAGGGAAACTTACTGCTATCAGAAAACTTACTGCTATCTGGCACTGTAAAAGCCAAAATTAAAATGAGATCAAAGGAGTTATTAGACCAACTAATGAAAAAGAAAATCCACTGAAAACTTTGAACTCAATAAAACTAATACCGACTCGGGTCAAGAAATTCCTGTGTTACACACACCCCGATGGAAACTTCAGCAGTGCACTGGGAGATTTTCTTACATATAGCCCAAAGACAAAACTATCATTTCTCCAAATGTCTGGGATGGGATACAAGGCTGCAGTCATGGATATAACCATTTACTTCCCTTTTCACCAATGCAAAGGCCTCAATTACCTACTAAACACTTCTAGTTTTCACAAAAAGAGATGGACTAGAAAATATTATTATATTGGACTTCCAAATATTATTAAACAATAGATAATTCCTCTGAAACCAAGAAATTAGTCTAACTGTAGGAAATGCTTCCCAGAGATGCCTTCTGTCACTAGGGAAGCTAAGCAGGTTTGAGATAAGGCTTCATATCATAAAATAATAATGTTATGTCCTAGGTCTGCTTTTTCAAGTATCAGCTAACATTCCCTAACAGCTACGACTGAATTGGCCAGAACCCCCTGAGGACAGAGAATGAATCTGTAATAGCATAAGATATAACTAAAATAACCAGTAACTTTATGCAATCACAGCTGTTGCTCTTAAAGTATCAACATATCACAGTGATCAGCCTTGTCATTTTTTCATGCTAAAAATCCATGTTTTCTTTATGCATTTATATCTTACTATCTTTTCTGGATGCTAAGAAATTGAAGAAACAGCCAAGTTGAATTACGACAAGGAAGTAATTCTACCACCACCCCCTCTCCACCACTGCCCAGTTAAAGCAGTTGAACAACAAATGGCATTTGCAGAAGAACAAAAGCACAATTGCCAAGTCATGCTATTAACTAACCTGAATACAATCACCTACCCAATTCACTTAGGGAATTTATTTGCAGTTGTGTTTCTGAAGAAAAGTGCAGTTTCAATTTTCATGTAGCATGGCTACCTCCACTTGAAATAGAGAATTCTTTCCATCCCCAAATTAGGTACTTTCAGAGCATGAGCACTAAACATCTTTTTCAGTTAATCCTACCAAAAGCACGCTGCTAACAACCAAAGTTGTTACAGCAAAAGACAAGACAATGCACACTATTCATATCTGTCTAAGAACTCAGAATATGTGAATGCAGTCTAAGTACTCAAGCTGTAACTATACTTCCAAATTATACTCACTTCATTAATTCTATAGACTTCATCAGCTAACAAGAATCCTGCATTAGCCATTTGTTTTCCCATTCCTTTCACTAATTTCTAAGTCTTTGGTAAGAGGGATTGTTAATACCCTTAGTGTTACAGATACTCCTCTGTTTTATCACTTGATGTCTCATGTGAGGCTTCCTTCTTCCATAAACTTTCTTCTTCTAATTGTCTGTCTGCAATCTATACCCGTTCTCCACATTTTCTTTGTTATATTACCTTTCTGTTCTGTTCCAAGCAGGAAAATAAGCCAAGGAAATCTGAGTACCAGGCCATTCACCTCTTCTTCCCCCCAGCCCTATTGATGACCTGTTTCTTCACAAAAATTCACACAGTGTTTTTCAACTCCCCCTCCTACAAAGGGCCATGACAGTGAGTCCTCCTACTCCCTGTGTTCATTCTTCCCCTTTGCAAGACAATAAGAATAATATTCCTCATATCCGATTGCTTCCCTGAAGCAAGCAATCTGCCTAATGGAGAAACGATGAACAAATGCAGGAAAGAACAATGTGGAATTTAATTACTGGACTACATCAAGTCTTTTCTCCCCTTCTTGTCTTAGTCTCTGCTTAGATCCTCTGCAACACCACAAACACATGAAGGACAAGGGCACCGGGTTTAAAAAGCTACAGTGCTATCATGTGATCTCAAACCCACTGAACTGAGTGCCATGAGCATCAGCATTTACAGTCACAAGCACTAAAAGCACACAGGGCAATACTGACACGCACAACAATGGGCAAGTCCGAAGTCCTCAAGAAATGATTTTTCCTCAGCAGACTATAACACTTTTGTCAAGTGGACTAGACAGGAGCAAGACTCCAACTCTTCACTTACCAAAACTTTGAGTAAGTTGTTGAGAAAAATTTGAGCTATGTACTATGCTTTACTATCTGCCAAAAGGTTCTTAAGACAGAAGGCATTGATTTGGTCGATCCTCCCAAACACAGAAGTTTCCTTTCTCAAAACCTCAATAAAGTTCCAAGTGAGATACGATATAGTCAGTTAAGTTTTGTGCAAGGGGGTCATAATATCTCTTCCCTCCCCAGAGTTCCCAGAACTAAACCTAATCCAGAAGTGGGAATGAGGTCCTGAGTATTTTCCCAGTTATCAGCTCTATGAGGAACACCAAGACTTGATCCAACAGTTCCAACTGCGGTCTTCCATCACGGCCATATCAAATATGGTAGTGTGAGGTTTAATTAAAATTTCCTAACATACTTTTTGTCACTGTCCAAGAAACCCAAGACCTACAAACTCTCAGGTCCTGGGTGGCCTATGACCAGTGTGTTGGCATAATAAAATTTTAACGAAGACCCTGATTTTTTTAATGAGTTTGGCTCACTAGCTATACCCAGCCTGTGACATTGATGTACAATTAGGGCTAAAAAGATATTTTTCTCTAAACACCACAATTAACCAAGAGTGCTTTTCTCTTCGTTTAAACACAAGCTGCGACCAGGATTTGGAACTTATGCACCTGCTACAGAGTCAACCTTCCTTAAATTTAGAAAGGGCAGAAAAGTTAACTCATCCCTCCCGTGGAGAGCAGCTTTGTCCAAGCTGAATACCAATGTGGTACCCAAATTTCCAGCGAGAAAGGAACACAGCAGCCTGAGCTTCCAACAGCTGTAGAGCTGAGGAACAAACACACTGTGCAGAACTCGCCACACATCCATCTCCCAGCGTGACAAAGCGAAAGAACTACCACGACCGCCAGGGATCGTTGCCTGGTTTCAGGGCTGGCAAGTGGTTTTCCAAGGCTGGCAAGTGGTTTTCCAGGGCAGGCACGTGGTGTTGGAGCGGGATGGACACAGCGCCACTTCGGCACGCTCCAGACGCCGCCGGTGCCGCCGATCCTCACAGCGCCTGCCCTCAGCCCCGCTCCCCTGCGCCCTGCCCGGCCCAGCGGGGCAAGGTCTGCCCGAGCATCCCTCGAGGGCAGGGCCCGCGGGGCACCGCGCCGAGCGGGCTCTCAGCGCCGCCGCCGCCGCCTCACCTTGTTGCAGTAGGGGCAGTAGCTCTTGCTGAAGATCATGACGCGGTGGGAGGCGATGAGGGTCCGCACGCGGAGCTTCAGCCCGTCCCAGTCCGGGAGCCGGGTCTGTCCCGGCGGCGGCGGCATGGCGGCACCGACACCTCCCCCGCGGCGGCCGCGCCGACCCTCGGCCGCGCCCGCCCCTTCCGCAGCGGGCAGCGTGACGAGCCGGGCCGACCTACCCGGAGAGAGCGGGGGGGGACTACATGCCAAGGAGGGCTCTCCGCCCTGCATTTCAGCCACAAGCACTACGAATCGTTGTAGAATAATAAAAAGTCTTCTATGCCACAAGCGAAAGTGCCAGTATCTGCCGAAAGACTATGCAGAGAAGGATAAACTTGCGTTTTTAAAGCCTCCTCTCCCCTCTGCGAGGGGGCGTGAAGTGCGCCAACAGGAGGCCGGCGGGAGCACGCATGAGCGGCGGGCGCGGGGCGGGGCCGGGTGGCGGAGCCGCCTCAGCGCCCGCCCGGCCGGGACAGCGCGGGCGGAGCAGGGCTGCCCTGGTGGTTGTTCTTTGGGTTGTTCTTTGCCCCCTCACGGATCGTCCGGCTCCCAGCCAGCGGCGATTGCCCCGGCCCGGAGCGATCGGCCCAAGTCCCGGGACGGCCGGGTTTGACTTGCCTCGGTGCCCTCTAAGTTAGCGCCAAGTATGGGGGGAAAGCTGCTTCCCCCGTGTGCTTCCACCTGCCCCTTGGATCTCCTGCAGGAGATCGGGTACGAGTGGAGCGTCTCCTATAATAAAATGGATTATTAGCCAAGAGAGCAGAAAAAGTTTCGTTTTCTTACACGTTGCGGGGTTGAAGGAAGAGCCCGCTGAAGCACCTGGTACTACTCAATGCGCACGGAGCCTGGTGGAAGCCTCAGTTCGCTCCAGCCGGGGCTGGCGGGTGGAAGGGCCGTTGTCTCCCATGGCAGGAGCCGAGTGCGGGCAGCCCTGCCCGGGCACTGCCCTGGCGGTGCGGTGCCGAGCCGAGGCTCCCGGAGCTCGGGCATCTCCCCGCACAGCGACCCGGCGGGTGCCGCTGCAGCAGCAGCTCTCGGTGAGCCTTCCTAAGGGGTTCTCCTGGTTTAACGTCTGAGAACTTCGCTAAGTCAAACCCTGCGAGCTTCTGGGTGACAGGAGTTATGTTCTGTACGTGAGGAAAGCGGAATGATTTCATAAGATTCAATAAGCTTTTAACAGCGTAGGTAATGAAGTCCATTGCTCCCTCCCACACCTGCCACAGACCAGTCCTACTGCTATTTACTAATGCTAAAAATAACCACATATAATAGCTGTAATGCCACCAGTGATGAAAATGGGCCTGGTGGGAGACAACTGAATTAACTTGCTTAATTCCTTTTTGGATCACATGTATCTATGATGTTCACTGCCCAGTGAGCTTGAAAAAATGTATATCGCATTTATTTGAATGTAGGCAATGAAGGAGTTCTAGACTAAGACTTTCTACACTCCCCACAGAGAAAAAATGAATCTGAGTTTCCCAGCCTTTTATTTCAGTATCAGTGTATAGGAAAGTGGATACAGTACCTGCAGCTACAGAGGTTTGACATAACATGCATGGGCCAGAACCAACCACTGTATTTTGTTTATAGTCCAAATAAAACTGCTTGTTCCTAGCTTTGGCTAATGGTTCTCTCTCCTTCTCAGACTCCACTTACCTTGTAAGAAACAGTGCTGCCTTTACTATTGTTACAGCAATTAATATCCCAGGCTCAAAGGTTTGTGCCAGTGTCTGAAGGTTGGTAGATTTTGTTATTAATCTTGGTCTATTTTCTTCAATATAAACATCCATCAGCTCTAGAAAGATCTGAGAAAAAAGTAAATATCCAAAAGATCTTTTTCCCTTGGCATGCTCAACACTGATGGCAATGTGCCAAGTCCCATGAGGAATGAATGTCCAAGGCAAATTAAGTTACTTGAGGGTTTATTTTCTGCTCTGCTCACTCTGCTGTTGGTTGTTATTACCACTGTTGTCTTAGAGCAAGAATGGGGTAATGGTTTTAAACTAAAGGAGGCTCTATTCAGATTACGTACAAGGAAGAATTTATTTACAATGAGGGTGGTGAAACATTGGATCAGGTTACCCAGAGAAGTGGCAGATGCTCCATCCCTGAAGACATTCCCGTCCAGGCTGATCAACTTGGCCTACTTAAAAATGTCCCAGCTCATTGCAGGGGGTTGGAGTAGGTGGTCTTTAAAAATCTATTCTAATCTAAACAATTTTGTAATTATATGATTTTGTAGAGAATGGAGGAGGGGAGCAATGTTGACTTGCAAAACAAAGGGGTAGTCTGGAAGCACTATGATGGCAGTTTTTTGCTTAGCTTTGTTTTGAGTCACTGTAGGTGGCTGACAGAAAAGGAAAGGATTGAACTCTGGAGAAAAATAAAGAAATTATTGCTCAGATCTAGACATGAATGGACTGCCACATTAGCGTCCCATCTCTGTACCCCAGTAATGGCTCTGATTATCATTAACAGATGACACCCTCAGTCTGTTTTCTGTTCTGAGTTTTTTTCTTCCACAGAATACCAGATCATACTCAGCTTTCAGGATCCTACTCTCCAGGTGTGCTGGGGAGAGATGTAAGAAGTTCTACAGCTTTTTGGGCAACCATTCCACTCACTAAGAGATTATAAAAAAATATTTGAAACAGCAGAAGTATAACATTTATAAATGAAGTGGTATGCAAGAAGAGACTTTGAAGAAGGGGCAAGTGACTTGGGGAAAGGATCAGGAAACTGTTTTAAGGATAGGAGTGCAAAAGACTTGTTTAATAAAGGTTTAAACATGCTTGCTTGAACTGTGGATCCCTGCAGGCCAGTCAGCAGCTGTACGAAGTGCTTACAGGATGATGATAAGCTTCCCCACCTTCCACATGAAAGGCCTTGGTCTGCTTTCTGTAATATAAACTGCCTCATTATGACAGTTCTCTCCTAGGCATTATTCAGCTTAGTCTGAGGATTAGTAATAAACCAACCACATAAAATAATTCTTAATAATGCAGCATTGTGTGCTATGGGAAGGCATTGAGGTGGAAACTGGTAGGGGAGGTTTATGAATAGAATAGAATAGAATAGACTAGAATAGAATAGAATAGAATAGAATAGAATAGAATAGAATAGAATAGAATAGAATAGAATATGCATCATTTACTCAGTTCTTGCATAGGACTTAGCATTATAAAGGTCTGATCTCATATTTGAAAGAATAAAGCTACACACCATTCTCAAAAACATGAGTAAGACAATCTCTGCCATAAAGGAAATGCTCCAGAAGACAAGTCCATGCAGACAGCAGGTGCTGGAAGCATTTCTAAATTAAGTTGTTTGCAAGAAGATATTTGGAGGAAAGAGCAAATGGCTCGTAGAAAAGAACCAAGGAAGTATGTTAAACATAACTGTGAAAATCTTTAGCCATTCTTTCATCCAAAACCAAATTAATTTGTCACCCAGGCTTGCTCCCATTCCTCGTGTGCAGTCAGATAGCCATGAGCCTTGATGCTGCTGGAGGCAGTCAATTTAACAGCAAGGAATAATCAGAGAGTTCCCTCCAGCCATATCCCTTTGTTCCCTGACACAGCCTCATGTCACAGGACAGGAAAAGAAAGAGCATGACCTATCTCCATCTTTATATTCTATTGAGGATCTGTCTATGAAGTGGGATCCTCTGAGGCTGCTCCCTCTCCCTTTTATATATCCAGAATGCATAACACAGATAAGAGAGTGTACAGAATGTACCTTAAAGACCAAGAAGGTGACAAAGGACCTAAACTGAGGCCTCAGTCTTTCCCACATTATTCCAGTGCCTTCACTGGTCTTCTGGGAACTTCACCTATCTGCATCAGGAGATGAATAAGGGTGCTGCATTTTAGAACTGCATTTCCTGTTTTGGAGAAGGAGCTCCAGATCTCCCCAAAGCCATAAGTATTTAATGGGTAGAAGAAAGAAAAGAGATGCTGGTTGTTTATTCAGGCAAAAAAAAAACCCCAACAAAAACAACAAGTGTCTCTCATTGGATTACTGTAGAAGTTGGTCATAAGCCAGGAGACAGCAAAAGTCCTTAGCCACGAGCATGGCTACGCCCTTTGTCAACATCAACAATGGAGAGTCAGTGGAGCCTGAGCTATGCTGGAGGCTGTTGACAACCTGATTTGTTTGCCAGCCTTTTGGGTGACATCTGGATGAAGCTCAGACTTTATGGATTAGTGTTCATGGCAACTGATACCAAAAATCTTCTGGCACATTCAGAAATTCTGGCACCATTAAGTACATTAAGTCAGCTCGTTGAAGTGCTCATGGTGAACCTAATCCAGAGTGTGTAATAACCCCGGGCTCCAGGCTGAGATGAGAAGAGTGTGTCAGATCACACAAGACTTTAGCCAGGGAGCAAGGGGGAAGAACTTAGGGAGAAATAGAAAAAAAGAGGAAAATAAGCCCTTCAGCTGAGTAGCAGCACTCTCCAGGAAGGGCCTGGCAGAGTAATAACTTCTGTTAGCAGTGGTGCAACTAAAATACAGTGAGCATACCCACAGCAGAGGGCAATCACGTCTTCCTTGCTGTAAAAATTCAATATCCCACCCAGAAGAGCTTGTCTGGACAATGGCAGTGTTGGAATGAGGCCTGAATGTTAGCAGCTAGTGAGAAGTCAATGGGGGGAGCTCAAGACCCACCAGGAATAATTTTTCTTCAAGATCTTGAATAAATAGTCAGCAACTGTTGTGCTCCTTTTAAAAAGGCATCAGAAACAAGGCAATTAAAAGGAAATAATCAAAGTGGTAGAGTTAGGACCTGCATCTGCTAATGATGTACACATGTAATTTTTCCATGCAAAAGTCATGCTTGTGAAGTTGTAAAAGACAGAGTAGGTACTTCAAATTCACTTTCCTGGTTTTGCAAACCATCTGCTAGTTTGTGCCTGCACGTGAGATAGGACTGTGTATCTGCTTTTCTGCAAACGTGATGTGGGTAGTCCTCTGTTTCAAAATTTGGCTCTGGTGGTCTGCTGAATGTATCTCATCTAATATTACCTGTCATACTTTCATCTAAAATGTATGGTTAATGTCCCTTGAACAGTGTTTTAGTTTTTATCAAGTGTCATTATGATGAAGTTGAGGTGAGCACAAGATTTTTCTGAGCATGCCCTAATTAGATTGCCAACACTTAGGCTCAGGAAGTGTGTCCTCCTATAGGGCACAGAGATTGCTGATGATGTTCCATCATGAGCAAGATGTTATTTTACAATAAAAAATACTTTAGAGAGTTCCAGGCCTTTTCCTCAAGTGGCTGCAGTGCAAAGGAAAGCAGTGAGGAGGCTCCAAGGATTTGTGCAGACCAGGGTCTCCCTTTGCCCAGTTGAAATATTAATGAAGTGAGAGAGAACCAGGCTGGATCTAAACCTGTGGAATAATGGCCTCCACAATTCAGCTGAATTAAGTGCTGCATGCCAGAAGCTTTTCTACAGCTGACTGAAAAAGTGCTGGTGCTCAGCTGCTTTACAGGATAAGCCCTTTATTTACCTGCTTTAATGAACAGCATGGTGTCCATCTGCCATGCACTAAAGTCACCTTTATTTTCTGGGATTCTTATGAAGGCTTTTTAAAGGAGAAAGGAAAAGAAATGCCGACATAAAATATAAAAAAATGTCCTTAATCTTTCAGAAATATGGGAACTTGGCTGTATTTCTAAGCAAAACCAGTTCCTTTAAGTAGTCATATGCTGCACATTTCCCAGAAGAGTATTTTAATTAAGGTTGTTTTGTGGTTTGGGTTTTTTAATGCTAATCCATTTTAGCAAGACAACTCCTGCCCTTCCAGTGCAGGGGTCTCTGCTTGGGTCTACTCCCTTTTTCAATCCTCTCTTCTAGTGAAATTCCTAGTACCTTCCTCTGTCCACGGTGCCATTCCCACTTGAGAAAAAGATGATTAAAACTATCACAGGTTAATATTTCAGAACAGAGAATATTCAAATGTGTCCTACAGTTTCTTTAGCTAGTGCAATTTATTTTATCCTGCAGCTGCATGGGAATGCTCAGCAGGAAGGTCAGATAATAAATTCAAAAGCACAGATTTCTACATTGCCTGTTGTCATAGATTTATTATCAAGTGTGTCTCTTAAAGTCTATTTACATGATTTTTCCTTTAGGTAATTAAGTACTGTGCTGAACAGAGATTCTCCCAGTTTTCACCCTTGGGGTAGCTATGTCAGAGAGATCTTTCTCTGTATGTAGATTTGCACACAGTTTTTAGTCTCCTGCTCAGTTTTGTCTTCCATTCTGCGGACAAGCAGGCTGGACGTCTTTGAATCTTTGGAGTTGACAACTCTGCCCTTTGTGCATTTTGGTTCACACATGCTCTGCTCCCTGCTGATCAGAATAATGTTGCTGACTCCACGTGTCCAAAGAAGCCATCCTTTTAGGATTTTTGCTGCTTCAGTGGAATTAGTTGATTTTCATAGTAAATGGTGCTGATAAGCTGTTGGCTGAATTTCTGGCTCCGTTCAAGGTTTCACATCTGCTCAGCAAGGTGGTTCCTTTAGTAAAAACAGGCCCGCCCAAGCAGCTCATGATATTTTTCTGCTCCTGGGTGGTGATCTCAAGGAACAATCTCCTTTGTGGTTATTTGGTGCTTCCAGACCTGGCTGGGACCCAGGAAGATGCAGAAAGCACAGGAGAAGGTATTGTGGAAAGGAGAAGACTTAACAGACTGGTGTTTTCTAAAGGTTTAGAGATTGATGAAGCTCAAATTTCAGGGAAGGTGCAAGCATGTATTTGTTCTCAAATAGATTTCTTGACCTTGCTGAATAATAGCACATCTCAGGTGCAAAACCAGACTGCTGTCAAATCTCATGATTTTAAAAGTCTCAATTTTTGTATTTTGCTAAAGAGAGTGATGGGGAGAGAAACTTTATCATATTTTTAAGCTCCTTGTGCAAAAAATAGTTTAGAAACATGGATCTGACAATCTTGAGTATCAGGCCAACTGTGCAACAAACTCAGCATTTCTTAATAGTACAGTTTTAGAGCCAATTGATTTTTGTAGGCTTTGGTGGCAAGACTCAACCCTCAGGTCTTTAGAGATTGTAATCTCATTTACTCTTGATACAGTTTTCAGGTGGCCCCTATTCTTCTACCAGGTTAACCCAGAAATCAGAATGAAATGTTGTTCCCAAACACTGGTGTTTGGGTCTGAACATAGTGTTATGGAGTATCTGAAATGTTTTTGTTCTTCATCTGCAGCACTAGCAGGGTGCTGTTTTAAAATCCTAATGCCTATGCATCCTCTGAATCCCTGTGTTCAGAGGTGCCTTACACTGCCAAGACAATATTCACAGTATGTCTAGCTAATTTAAAATTATTGACTTTATAATTGGTGAATCTGTGAACGAAAGCTTTAGTACTGTTCAGTGAAGGCCTAAACTCCAAACCAAGACAAATGCAGTTATTGATTTTAATTAACTGAGCCTGAAGTGATAGTAGCTCAAAGTAAGAATTGCTGAAGTACCTTGTTGGCCTCGAGTTTCCCAAGGCTGTTTTGTGTTTGTCCTTCTTTTCTGTGGTATTCCACAAAGATCCCTGTCCCCTGGAACGTCAACTGCTAGCAGTGCTGTCAAAATGAAGAGTAAGGTGACAGAAATGACTTATCCCAGCCCATCCTTCTCTCCTGAGAGGGTGCTGAGCAGGAGCTGAGCTGCTCCTTGTGCTGCAGGTTACCCAGCATCGGGACTGTGAGGGCAGCGTGGCTTTGTCTGCCCTGTCCACACAGCCCTTGTGGGTGTGGAGGATGTGCTGGATGGGGTTGAGGATGGTGGGAAGAACAAAGTAATGAGAGTATAGGAACTAGTTATTTAGCTTAAATCACTGGGTTTGGAGTTCTGCTTGGAGAGTAGGGCCAGCCAGGCTAAGGCAGGGAGCTGCATTCCCTGCCTGATTTTTCAATTGCTTCCACTGTCCTTTGTATGAAATGCATTTTGTTATTTTGACTTTTCTCTGGCTAAAGTGTTTTATGTAGTACTTTGGATGTTACTGAGTCATTGATAAGTACTAACAAACCATCTGCTTATCTCAGTTTGAGCCAAAGGATAGGATGCAAAGCATGGCTGGGTTGTTCTGGGGGTTTTTTGTTTGCTTTTTTTTTATTATTTTTTTTTCTTGTTTCATTCTTTTTTTTTTCTTTCTTTTAATATGTCTGAGAAAACTGCAGCAGAGGGCACTGTGTGGTTAGGTTTCAGGGGAACACTTATTGAATTGCATTGGGTGGCTGAGAGCAACCTCCTCCTGAATGCCTGTACAACTAAATAAAGAATATTACAAGCAATCCCTCTGAACATGAGGGTTTTAGGGTTTAGAAAGCAGGCTTTTTTTATATTGTAAGGACTTGGCTGTTTTAATTTTTACAGTACCTGAGAACTGCTGGCATCAGGATCTTTTTCTATTCTGTTCAGGATTTGAAAGACAGCCTCATTAAAGAAGCAGCATAGAACACAGATGACATTGAGTAGGCAGGCTACCTATAATAATGTCATGTTTTGTCATTTATAATAGATAGTTCTTCCGAACCTTTGGGATTCCCACAGCACTTGGCAAATTAAATATTTGAACGTTGTTAAAGGGAAGCCTGTTCAAAGAGACCAGGCAGCTGTGAAGTGGGACACCAATGCCACTGCAGGAAGAGGTGGAGTGCTGAAATTCCATTTAAGGGAAGTCCCCATTCACACAAAGCTTGCCATGGGACATTTTTAAGTGTCTCTTCAATACATATGGCCTGCTTTGAGTCATGATTGGAGAGAACAGTAAATAACATGCAGTGTTTTCAGAGTGCTGCCACAGGGCTCATCACACAGCAAGCTGTGTGCAACCCCCCTTACCTTCAGCTGACAGTAGGGAGGTGGATCTAACACGTCTGGAAATGAAATCCATGCCTTAAAGAGTCTCTGTTTGTTCAGACTGGAGCCTGGCAGTGCAAAGCCATCCCCCATGCCAGCCTTTGCTGTCAAGATAATGTTGAAGATATTGTTAAGTTATTATTTCTGGATTGTCAGGTCAGTGGTGAAGGTTTCTCTGGCAGATAGGGACACTGCTGGGATAAATACTGGACATCCCTGAGCTCCCTCTGGAGCAGGGCTTTGGTGTCACAAACTGTACCAATCAATTCACAGTGAAGCATAAACTTACAAAAGAAGCTCATGACTGTTCTGGTGCTTGAAATTAAGCATGTGCTTAGAAATATAGTAATGGATTGTATTTATTTAATTTGTAAAGCTGGATTTCTGGAAGAGGGAAACATATCAAGGAGAAGGGTGGACTACTCTGACACCATCCACTGTGGCAGGACATGCTAAGGGTGAGGAGCAGATGGAGCCCTAGAGAATGCAGCTACATCCCATGAGAGCAGGAAGTGCAGTCTGTCTTGTTTTGGGTCAAAATCAGGATGTCTTACTTCAGTGTAAGTTTATGACTTTCCTATAGGTTATTAAAGAAAGTGGGAAGTGAGGAAACAGCTATAAAATGAACAGCATTGAAGTCTCCAAAAATTAGAAGAGGAATAAAAGGAATGAGGAGAAAGCCTTCCAATCTCTCCATCACATAAATTATGTTCTTATTCCAGTAATGGTGACAGGAGGTGGTCAGGTGGCATTATTTAGCTGAATGGCCTGCATCTCCACGTGTGCTCAGATAAAGTTCAAAATGACCTTTAAAAAAATCCATTTTTAAAGATTCTTTTTACTTCAGAAAGGTCTAACTTTAGTAGCTTAAATTTAATTTTGTTCTTGAGGGAATTGGCTGTGGGGAGGGAAGGCAGCGCCAGAGATACTCGAAGTAAACTAATAGCAAGTAAAATGTCATTTTAAAAGAGTGAGAGGAAAGCATTTTCCATTGAAGAGAGGTAATTAATGAATGCTTTTCCCCTAATTCCTTTCCTCATGTTTGATTTCTGATGTCTTTTCTGACTGCACTGCCTCTGTTTGTGTTAACACGAACTGATTAGCTGGCTCATTGGTTAGACTGGACCCAGGGTCACAACACAGGGACTCTGCAGTGGCAGCTGCACACACAGGCACAGAGCACAGGCACAAGTGTCTGCAGCTCTAGGAACACACAGCTCACAGGACAACCCCCACTGCTCCTTGGTAAGCACAGACTGTGCTTTTTTCCCCCTGTAAATCTCCAGCAACAGAAGGATAAATTGAGTGCAAGTGCTTTCACAGCTGTACCCTGTAAGGAACAGCAGTGACATGTTGTACATGGCCAGAGACTTCATCACTTCTGAGAGCAGTTGCACTCCTTAGTTCCTCCACTACAGAAATCTGTTTTCAGGTTAGTAGTGATGCCAGGCCAAGGAGAGATTGCTGGGAAACTCCTGTCAGGACTGACTGGATGAGGCATTCTGGCACTGGCCTGTTACACAGGAGTGGAGCCACCTGTCTGATCCTGAGGTGGCCTTTGCTTCAATGGAAATTTGATCTTGAGCTCCTTTTAGTGTTTACTGTTCTTATGTAGAAAATAAAAGTTGTGCCAGTTCTTCTCAGTGGGAATTTCAAAATGCATGCAGCAGCTGGTAAGCAAGGAAAAGAGTGGCCAAATGTGTTTTACACTCAGCAGGGAAAAAAGTGCCATCTCAGTCATTGGAGTGAACAGTAAAATCCGCTACACTTATCACTGTTGTCCACAGAAAAACATCCTTTCTTCATTTCATACTTCCTCTTGCTGCCTGGAAGATCCTGGATGCTGGGGACAGCTCAACACTTTCATCCTGTGAATTTGAGGTCCACAACCCATGGACTTCCTGTCTGAGACTTCCTAATGTCAAGCAAAGAGCTGTTGCAGAGCTGCCCAGGACACTTCTCTTCTTGCACCGTAAGTGTCCAACTGCCTCTTGAAGTGAGGCTGGATTTAGCTGTGCTGATACCATTGCTTTGGCTTGTCCTTTGGTTAAGCCTCTAACAAGCTAATTCCCACCACTCCATCTTCCCTAGAGATCCCAACCCTCTCCTGGGCTTGTTTAGAAGCACAGAAGAGGTTGGGCTGGGGATGGACAGTCCAGAGTGCCCATGTATAAAACCAGCATGGACTGGCCGGTATGGGGTGGGTTGTGCAAGGCTGGCTGGGTCTGTTGCTGCCCTGGGATGGAGGGATAAGCAGCTCCTTGTGGGCTGGAGACTCTGTGGTGCATTGGTTGAATTTTTGCATGTGGTCCCTGTGCCTGGCTCTCACTGCAGGGTGGTGCCAGGGCTCGGCTGTGTTGGCAAGGCAGCAGCCTGGCCCCCTGCTCCCACCCTGGTGTGTCCCACTGATAATGTCCAACAGGGGATCCAATTGGAAGCTTGACTGGCTAACCAAAAACAGCAGCTGGAAGCTGAAGTTGGTGTGCCTGCTGTGGATAAAATAGAAAACTCTACCTTCAAATCCATCTATTGGAAATTACTGTGCCTCGGTTGTTTATTGCTAAGGAATAGCCTATCTGCTTCCAGGCTCTGATGCAATGACTCATTCACACGAGTCCAGTACCTCTTTGTTTTCTCTCTTCCTGCCACCAAACACAGTAGATCTCCCTCCAACAGCAGGCTGTGTTTGATCTAATTCTCTTCTGAGCCATTGTTATAGGAAACAAAAAATTCAAATCTAATCCCATTGGTCTCTCCCTGCAGGAAGAGCCTGGACTTCGATGTACTGCCTTCCTGGGAACATCTGCAGGCTCAACGTTTTTTTGGAATTAGGTAGCTGAGAGTCTGGGCTGTCTGGATGACCTCAGGCAGATAGTCAAAGATGACTTTAAAGGCTGGATAATGTATTTCACAACAGTATAATCCTGCAGTAGCCTGAGGGTTTAGAGTTGTTTTGTACTGTTTTTGATGTAGGGCTTATTCTAAGTTTTATGAAGAGATGTTGCTTTCTTAACTAACACTGCAGTAGCTTAGGAGCTGTCCTGCTTAGGACCCACTTGCTTTAGGCTCTCTGCATAAACCCCAGTACTTTTGGGGGGGCTGTGTTCAAATATGTGCATAACATGCACTGCCACTGCCACATGGAAAATGATCTTTATCTTCCAATGTCAGATTTATGTATATGTGCAAACACCTGCTGGTACATGCAGAGAGGGAGCTGTATGTCGTCACAGGCATGTGTCTATACAGAGATGTGCAGAAACAAACCCATACATGCAGTTCAGTTGAGGCCTCATTATAATATTTGTTCATGTAGTAGCTGTGCACGTGCTATTGCCTGCATCCTGACTCTCCTCAGATCCCTCACAACTGTTGGTTTCACCTTTGCCACAGAATACATTAACTAGTGATGAAATCTAGAGAAAAAAAGATGGGGTCATAATGTAATATAACATTGTAGGAGTCAATTTTGAGGTATTTTCCTCACCCTTTTCCCCCAAACCCTTCTAGACTAATCACAAATGGTGGTCCTGTTGTTTTTCTCCTCCAACATCTTTCCTTAGAAACTTTAATAAGTAATCAGGTGTGATCAATTCCAGCTACTACTCTCCTGCCCCTCCACTTGCTCTTCTAGTGCAGAGCGACTGTGTAAAAAAGACCTCCTGGGGATCCTGCATTGATTTATTCTCAGCTGATCTGAAACTTCAGCCATTTTCCTTCCAACATTGTCCCTGGCAGAGCCTGTTCTGGGAAAAGAAGGATGCTGTGCATGCAACCTCTGGTGTGTGATCTGGATCTGAAGCCTCAGACAGTCTCTCTGGTGCCAGGGGTGCAGCAGGGCAGACATGGGTCAGCTTCAGGCAGGGAAATGAGAGGGAGGCTCAAAGGGAGCATCTCAACGTTCTCTTTTTTTGCATCTATTTGGAAGCCACTAGTAAAAAGGAAGTGCATGTTTTCCTGACATGAGGGCTCACAAGAGAAGTGGGATGTAATAAGGAGGGAATTCAGAAAGTGAAGCTCTCTTCACTCATCTTCAGCACTGGAGTTTCACCAGTGTAGTATGAGAGAGCACAAGAGGTATCAAATAACCATCTAATCCAGATCCCTGGTGTTGACCAGTAATGGTGGATGGGGGTGAAGTCTGGAAAAAGAAAATAAGAAAGAGGCCAGATGGATAGAATGTTCTCTTCTGCAGCTCCTCTCCAGCAGCTGGCAAGCTGCAGTTCTAGGGATAGTCTTGGAACCCTGCGTATGTTCTACTGAAGGAATTCTGCAAACAAGCTGGGTTTGCTGACCCAGGGTGAAGATAGAGCTCGACAAAGAGGTCTCAGCCCTAGAGGGACCAGAGCAGCAATTCAGACTTTGGTCCTCCTTAGACCCACAAGCACGGATACAAATAATCTGCAGTTAAGTCTGCCAGTCATTTAGACAGAATAAGCCCAGCTGTACCATCCTTGCTCTTTCTGCATCTAGAGAAATGAAACTCAGGGGCTGTACATCTATGCTCATGGTGCTAGTGTTGACCTTCTCTTCTTTCTAGCTGAGAAAGATGAAAGAAGGGAGGGTCTGGATGCAATCAAAAAGCACCAGAACCCAGGCAACTCTGACAACAGTGACAATGCTCCCCCTGCCAAATCAAAGGGGTTTGGGTTGAAGCCCTGACATCAGGGCTCTGTAAGACACACAGGATCACAAGACAAGTAAGGTTAACAGAAAGTTAAAGCCACAAGTATTACAATGCCTGTGTTTTCAGCACATCTGTGTTTTCAGTTAGGATTAAGTGCTATGGCACGCTTTAATACAGGAGTCACGTTACAGCCTGCCTGTAGCTGTAACCAACAGAGGCTGCTACGTTTTGCTCCCTCTTCCCTTTTTGTGCACAGCCCATTGCATCACTGGAGCAGGATGAGGATAGGGAAACCCTTTGACCACAGTGTGCACCCTCAGTGCTTCTGGGAGAATAAAATCTGCTTCTTCCCTCAAGCAATTATAAGTGATAACTATTTTGCTATTCAAGGACTGTGATTTCTACACTCGAGGGGTTAATGCACAGGGGAGGCTGCTGAGGCTTTCGTGCTGGTGCTGTATCAAACAGTACAGTTTCCAGGAAGATAAATATCCGTAACCACGTAGCACAGCAGAGCCCAAAGCCTGTTCAAAAGAATTCTTTTTGATGATCTGGTTTTATTACTTTCAATGAACTGGAGTCTCCAAGGTACCAGTGAATAAGGGATGCTGTAAAGCTGCATCTTGTATACATGTTTCAAGCTATGTCTGCTGGTGCTGAAAAGGATGAAAGAGAAACTGCTTAGCAATGACCCAAGGGCCCAAACCCAGCACAAGCTTCCATGGGGCATTTGCTGAGATAAAAAGAAGATCTTAACCATTTGCACTGGGACATGACAACTGGGACATAGCCTACATCATTTGCTGGCTCCACTGGGAAAACGAATCCATTTCCAGGACAGAGCATGTGGCATGTGTTATGTGTTTCATAAAAGCTCTTTGCCAGCTGGAAGTGAAAAATAAGAAATGTCAGATCAGGAGCAGGTAGATGTGAATTATGAGGCTCTGTGCTATGTGGAAAATCTACAGGATTTATTGTGAGACACTGCAGTGGTCAGAAATCCTCTAGGGAAATGCAGTGCTTAACTTCACCTGTCTTGCTTAGTCTGTACAGAACATGTGGATTTGAGTATGAAACACAGCTTGGACCATGAGCACATGGACCCAGCTGGGAATGTGGTTCAACATAACCCCTGCCACACATGTGAAGGGAGGCAAAAATGAGTGAAACTTGATCAGAATCAGCAGAAGGAGCACCCAGCCATGGTTTCTTCTTCGAGCACTGTCTTGCCATTTCTGTAACAACACCAAGGAGAAGTTTTATAGCTGTAGGCTGGAGCTCAGCTTCTAAATGGACAGACTCTGAACTGTGCAGAAACGTGGAGTGTTTGGAAGTACTCTTATCAGTAAAGGAGGTCAGCTAGTGCCCATTCTTCCTAAGCTCTGCATACACCATTATAACAATATTAGCCCATGTACTGCCTCTCAGTGCTTTTGCTTTGGAATTCAAATCATGTGTGTGTTTTATAAAAGGCTCTCTAGTGTGAGCCTCAGAAATACATATTCACACTCCAACGGTGTGGGTTTTCTCTTTCCTGCCTAGTGCACAAATTGCTCACTGTAACATGATAAATGAATGGGGCTGTGTAACCCTCTCTGTAGTTTACAGTTTTTATAGTGCTTTGTGACCATATGATGTAAATTCATGAAGCAGCTGTAGTGTGTAACTACAACCTTTTCTTTTTGTTTTTCTTTTTGTGTATTTAGTTATTTGCTAATTCTTATGACTGTATATAGATGTATGGATGTGTGTGATGTAAACAGATATTTGCCTGGTGAACTGAAGCTTAGGAGAAAAGATCAGCTGCATCTGGAAAGCACTTGAGGAGCAGAAAACAAGAAGGATAAAAGTATTTCCTTGATATCTGGTGAGAAGTGAGGAGATTGAATAGACAGTCACTTCACAGGGAAATTCACATTTCATGGTCTGCAATGTTTTGGGGCAATTTCTGCTAAAGTCAGCTATATTGTACAGTCAAGGAAATACAGAATATAAAATTGTGTTAGGAAAAGCCTGGGGAATCTTCATGTGATCTGCAGCTTGCAGACAGAGAACAGAAGTGGCGAGCCAAGGAATGAGGAAAAACAGAGCTTTGAATAAACTTCTGGGATTTCTGATATGCATTGTTAGAGGATCCTATAGGAATGGAAGTTGGGGGAAGGAGCTAAAAGAAGTGTCTGATGAGGAGAGCATCTGGATTCCCATGTATGAATGTGAAATCTTTTGCTTCAAGCTGCAGTGCAATAATCTTCCCTAAAACCCCCACATAAGTCAGTGAACTTGTGTGTGGTACAATCACAGGAGGAACAAACCCAGCTGGTCCTTCAGGGGGGGTTATGCTGGGAAGGGACTGTTTGTGAACTGGGCTTTCTTCTTGCCAATTATTCTGTTCCTCTTCCTGCTCTCATGTGGCTTCCCAGCAGGTACTGTTGTCTTAGGCCTAGCTCTTGGATTCATCAGTTGTGAATAGGGAATTATATTGAGTACCCAGACAGATTGATTAAATTTTCCCATGTTTCCTGGTGGGAAATCAAGCTGGTATTTTAGTGGCAATCCCCAGACATTAAGACAACTTGCAGTCAAGGCCAGACAGAAGGAGTACAAATAACTGCCTATACATCTATATCTATGTAAGGATGCATTGTTTGCACATGCACAAACACATGCACAGGTGTATATATGTTTGATGATGAGCATTTACTCTGTGCCTGGCCAGTTTCAGTATCCTTCTTAGCAATTCCACTAGCATTCCCATGTGTCTCACTCTTTAATGGAGTTGGACAGGATGTGTTTGCACTTTATTTAAGAAACACTGTAAAAACAAAAGGATCTTAATCATCGCTAACCATGGTAGCTGCAAATTAAATATCTGAAGTCTTGGAAGCTCATTCATCATAAATATCCTAAATGTCTCTAATAAGGGACTTGAAGAATCATTATTAGTTCACCCGAGGGAGACTATTAGGAGGACATATATAGTGTAAGTAAAACAGAATAACATCTATAATGATGGATCTGGTACTTCTAATAAAACTATTTCCTAGTTTTTTAATGTTTTATTTTACTTATATATATTTCCCATTTAGAAAACAGCTTTAAGACAGTACCCATGCCATAACTTCCAAACTTAGGAATGTGGGAGAGAATCAGGGAAACCACACAGGAAGGTCAAACAGCATGGGAGAGGGAGGTTATCATAAAATAACAACAATAATTTTCAATATCTTTTCTCTGGCCTCACCAGATGAACCATGGGGCCCTTTTGTCTGGTAGAAATTACAATGTAGCTGATGATTCAGAAAAAAACCCACTAGCTTAATTAGTAGTTCCATTAAACCAATTTTCTAATAGCTTAGTGAGAAGAAAAATGCATTGCTCTCCTAGAAGGGTAAAATGTTGAGTATTTTTGCATCAGGTGGTTTATTTACCTACTGATGTTACATTTGTGCATGTATTCTGGAATAAAGCTAAACCTGAGCTCTGGATCCAATAGTACTGAATTTTGGCAGATGGAAGATTTATACACTGCCTTGGAGTACAAACTTGGCTTCCCCATTGTGCTGACAGGCTGAAGAGACCTCTCTGCAGGTCTAACACAAACCATGCTTCAGCAGAATTGTGTGATTCCCAGCCCTTGATATTACATCAGACTTGCCAGGTACTCAGCCCCTCCTGGAAGTCTGACCACTTCGTGAGGTTCCTGAGAAGGCTTTGAGGGCTTGCTTCACCTTCACCTTTTGAAATGGAGAAATGCAGAATTTCTTATTTGCCTGCATAAGGATTTAATTGAGGAGAATGCTCCCAGTAAGCTGCAGACATCCAAGCTGTGGATATTAACTTAATGAGGACAATGCAAGTGTGTATAAACTGCACCCACCACGGAGCAAAACTTTTATCTTCAGAGGGGCTGAGGTTTACATGCTGCTCTGCAGTATGGTGTTAGGAAATGGACAGCAACAGTTGGGAATTAAAAAAAAAAAAACCACTCAGGACTGCTTCAGCCATCTGGAGAAGCCACCTTGATATTGCACAAATGCTTTGCAAGGTTTTTATGCTTGGCAGTTGGATATGGAGGAGACTCGAGCTCCTAAAGTTAACATAGCAGCTCATTGGCTTGCACTTGAACCAAAATGAAAGCAAATCACTTGTTTGCTCTAGAAAGGGCCACTGTCTCCCAGATATTTTTGTTTAGAGATGTTATCCACCAGCAGTGACACAGCACCCAGGCTGTACCAGGGAAAGCTGGTGTTGGGGTCCAGGGAGAGTGTGTGCATGTGAGTACAGCTGAGTGCTGGAAGTGGGGAGAGAGGAGGGAACTCACTCTTAAAGAAGCTTAGAGAAAAAGGAGATTTAAAAAAAAATTACTCTCCCCATCCTTTCCTCTGTGAATCGATTGAGAAAGATTAAACAATTCATTGAATCACTGCCAATCCAATGAAGCATTTACCAGCACAGCCCCAAAGAGATCCTCAGAATAACAGTGGAGATTACTCAGCTCAGATAGGACTTGAAAGGTTCAGGGCTATGCTGCAAAGTGGTCTTGAAGGCAAGATCTGAACTGTGCTTTTGCCTGAGGAGTGCCAATGTGCACACCTTATCCTTCATCACTCGTTAAATGAGAGTTTGCAGAGCTGCAGGATTTCACAACTGCCTTCTGCTTGGGATGTAATCTGATGGGGAGACCTGGGGGCCACAGTTGTTCTGTGGTTGGTGAGGTAATGCCTGTGATGTTGGTCTGTACTGTGATGTACAGCAGAGACAGACCTGGAACCAACCCCACTGGTGGTTATATTGGGTCTCTGGGCTGTGCTAAGGAATTTAGCAAGACAGAATCTGTTTATGCAGGTATCTCTAGGCTTGTTTACACTCAGGCTTTGTGGGGCCATCTCACCAGCCTGCTTGGCTCTGTTTCCATTTATTCACTGAAGGCAAGCAGAACTTTGCCCTCATCCATCTGCTCCAAAGGTATTTACACTGCCTGTCTGTAGATAGACTTTCTTCTAAAGGCATCACTGGTACTGCTCCTTCTCATTGTCTTATTCCCCATTTTGTTTCAGTCAGATCTGGATTTCAAGACAAAATCTTGGGAGGAAGCATAAAATAGAAATGGACATTACTTGTGAGCAGATTTTAGCTCTACAGGCACCAATTGTAATTAATCTAGCCTAAGGTCCTCTTTGAGCCATAGAATTTCATTCAGTAATTCCTGAAGAATTCCTTTGATTGCTTTGATGTTATTTGATGTCCCCTTGGGCAAGTCATGGTCTCCTGTAAGGTTCAATCTCACAATTACCTGCACTCCCACTGTTAAGTAAGGAATAGTCCTGACCCCCATGGAGTCTGTTGAAATCAGCTCTGGGCAAGATCAAGCCACGAGTCTATTCTGCCTCCTCCCCTCCTCTTCCCCTGCACATCCAGTTTTGTTGCTTGTTATATCAAGTCCTGCCTTTGAGAGGCCCTGGGTCCTGTATTTTTGCTGCTGTCTCCCTCCTTCCAACCCCTCTGAGGTGAGCCTGTGTTAAAATGGCAGATCCTGTACCACAAAATTCCTCATGCCGAGGACACCAAATGCCATTGTCAGATGAGGTGAAGCTGACATTGGTAATACGTGCAAATTCAGCCAGAGACCCACATCCCAAACTGCCATGTAAATCCACCTGTTGACATCTGCAGGCACATGCCCTTGGTTCAGGATTTCAGCAGTGTCAGAGGAGGTGGCTGCCAGGCATTGACTTCTGAATCTGATTTACAAGGAAAATTTGCACCGCAGTGGCATAACCTTTTCACTGCGTTTGCTCTGAGCAGAAAAATGAATTGTTTCAGACAACTCAGGACATGCTTCCAGGACCACAAGTGATAAACTGAGACACAAATGGCCATCAGCAGAACCACAGTTTCTGCCCATGCAGCTGCTCTTAAACCCTCCCCAGTGGCAAGATAAAATGGTGTTGCTCCAGCTCTCGGGTTTGTGTAGTCAACAGAAAGAATCAAGTTGGGCCAGAAGAGTGATGTGGGACTTAGGAAATCCTTGTTTCCCATCAGGCTGCTGATTCCATGTGTGGCTATGGGCATTTGCACCTTGATAGCCAAACTGCTGCAAAACATGTGGACTTTGGGTCTGGTAGGGCATAGCCATGTGGGAGGTTTATTGTGCTCTTCCCATCCTCTGCAGACAGACATGGTCAGGATCTGGCCACATCTACCCCTAGATCTGTGAGTCCATGGAAGGTTTTCCAAGCCTCCTGCCTCCTTCTCTGTGCCAAGATAGAGTAGCTCCTATCCTGATAAAGATTAGGAAGGCAAGCAGCCTCGTGCTGTACCGGGCAGCATCAGTGGGCTCAGACCTTCTTCCTGCCCCTGGGGAGATCTGTGCTATTTATCTTGTTCTGAATCTCTGTCTTAATATCTGCAGCTTCTTGTTTCAAATGATTAGTGATCTGATGACTGGAATTAACAGTGATTAACAGAAACTCTGCAGAGAAAGAAGCACTGCCTGTGTATACACCATCTGAACTGGGGCTGTCAGTAAGTAGACTCAAGAGAGATTTATTCTGCAGCACTCCCAGCCCTAAAAGAATGATGCTAAACTCTATCCCTGCTTTATGAAGCCTCTTATGGCACCCCACTGCTAGATTCAACAAACCATTTTGCATATATTTACAGTCTTCCTAGCCCATAAAAGCTGGCTTTCCTTTATTAACTACGGTTTACTGCCACTCTCAGCAGAAGCAAATAATGGAAATAAAACTGTACTCATTCTGAAGACCCCAGTACTCTTCCACATGTTGTTCACATTGGCAGTGTCTTGTCAAACTGTAATTGCATGTATTGTGATTATAAAATGGTTAATAAACATGAGTCTGACAGATATTATCACTTCCTCCACCCTATATTACCACTGCAATGCATGAATGCTTCAGAGGCTCCTATTGTATCTATATCCCTGACTTATCTAAAGTCTAGTTGCAGTAAGTGCTGAGGACCCAACAGTGTCCTCTCCTCCCTGCAGGAACTAAGAATGCCTGGAGAAAAAGCTGGGAACACTTCTTAGGAGTATGGTTAGAGTAGAGGAGAAGGACTGAGCATCATGGCTTGTCCTGCCAATGTCATGACCACCACTGTGGCTGTTCACATTACTCTCTTCATCTTGGGCTGTGGTAGGCTGGGCTGTAAAGAACTTCCTTTGAGTTAAAGTGGTCACACTAAAGGTATTTTCAGGCTTTACCTCCCCACAGATGCAAACATTAATTCAGATCATAATAGATGTGCTCAACATTATGTATGTGCTCAACTGACTGTAGAAAGAATGTCAGGAAGATTATTTGCTTAATCCTTTGGTGGCCACTTGACCTCATACATCCTCGTGTTATTGTTTGAGGGTGGTAGATGAGGGCTGCAAACATTTGTGACTTCACCTTTCCATAGCAGCCAAAATTACTTTGGATGCTGAGAGTCAGGATGAAATTCTGAAGACTTGCAAGTGGCACCTCTCACCCAGCCTGCTGGAGGAGACCTCATGAAAAATCATGTTTGGAAGGTAGAACAGAGCCAGCCTACCCAGAGTCTCATACCAGCTAAAATGGCCTCACTGAGCTCTTCCATCACAGAGCAGAGTGAGGATTCAGTTCGATCTCCTGTGCTGAATAAAACAACAATATTCACCTCCACCCAATATTGTTGTGATGGGTCATGGGAGGTGCCTTTTGGTGTGCCCATGGCCCCAAAGAACTACTAAGCTATAAGGAGTTTTCTGTTTCCTAAAACATCCTTCTAAACTTGATGAAGTTTGCTGGTTGCTCTTTTCCCAAGCAGCCCTTGAGGGCACAAATGTGGGTCATGTCTGTCCCTTTGGTTGGAAGTGTGTTTTGCTCTGCTTGAAAGCATAGCACACAGTTGTTGGCAGCACTCTGAGTAAATCCAGCTGCACTGTTTAGCAGTTTAATTATAATCTCTGTGCCTATGGCACCTTCCATCCAAGAATCACAGAGCTCTTTACAAGCATTAATTCATTTTCAAAGGTAATCTGGTGAAGTAGCTAAGAATCCTGTCCATTTTCTAAATATGTATAGGGAGAAGGAGATGGAAAAGGACACGAAGACTTAGGGGGATAAAAGGTATAAGAGTCATCCATTCACATGCTCATTTATGAGTCCAAATGTAGAGGTGTGATTTTTTAGCTAGGTTGCACACCCCAGTGCTGGTGTAGGCTTGATAGGGATCCCCCACCTCACTGTGCTCCCCCACTGCAATTTTTGGCCGAGCTGAGGATCTAGTTGTGTGGGCATTTTCACACATGAAACTGCACTATTGGAAAAATCGTGACCCAGCCAGCCTGACAGTTATGAAAAGCTGTTAGCAGAGCTGGGACCAGAATCTGTGTATCTCACCTCTTACCAGCCTGTCTTTGCACCTCTCCTTCCCGTTCTGAGTGAAGGCTCCTGAGGGGAGTCCTGCCGTGCTGTTGCGTGACTTGTCCTGCTGCCAGTGGCTCTAAAGCAGATTTGAAGCTAGTTTGGCACCTCAGAGGAGAAAATCAAAGCAGATCTCTGCACTGCATCTACTGTACTATGTGTGTGGTCACTCTGATGATGAGTTCTGACAGCATAATCTTATTAAAGTTCATTCCTGACAAATGATATAGATATGGGTATAGGGGGAAAATCACATAGTGTTAGCAGTGACAAGGTAACCTTTATCAGGGTACAGTCCCTATTAATTGCTGGAAAATTCCTGCTTTAGAGAGGTTCATTGGACTCATAGTTGGCTCTACCTCCACTTGCCTTTGTTCCAGTTTAACTTCAACATTATAATTAATTTGCTCTCCTTGCCTTCCCTTGAGGCTATTGCCTCTGTCAGTCCACAAAGCACTTCTCAGCAATATTTTAGGAGAAGCTCATAGGCTTGATAAACCTATCTAGCTCTGGATTCCAAAGTCTAGGCCTGTTTCCTCTCCTTCTGTGCTCTTGGCCTCAAGAAACAAAATGGGTTTTATGATTTAGTGTCTGATTTCTGTGCTGAGGCAAGAATGATGCAATCACCACCATATGTTTGTGGTAGCATCGTTTGTACAAACGCATCCCTGATGATTCACAGGCAATTGTGGTTGGTAGGTACCAGGATGTATGCACTGAATGGATTTTTAGTAATGTATTCACTAGAAATTAAGCTGAAACTTAGCAGCTCATTTTCCAGATGCCACTGATGCAACTGTCAGACAGGAACAACTCCCAGTGCCTGCTTGCCTGAGCCAGAATTGAACAGGAGATTTGCAAGTAAAAAGCTTTGGTTTACAATTTCAATCACCAGCTGAAATTTTTTTGGCATTCAGCTTTACCAAAAGTGCTGAACATTTACTGTCCCTAAATCAGGTCACCTTAACTGTTCTCACATTGGACACCCATAAGCAGAGCCACTGGAAACCACCAGCAGGTTGGGGAAATATTTTTGTTTCCAGCTATGAAACACTTGAGGATGCCATGTCTCCTGCTTTTATGAAACACAAAGCCCAGAGCACACAGTCTCAGGGTTAGAGGGGAAAGCACAGAGAGGTAAAAGGTAAAGACTTCTAAACCAGCCATCTGCATTTAGGAGCCAGTGCCCAAACTTGAGGAGTGTGTGCCACTGAAAATCAGAGACATTCGAGCTGTGCTGTTGGTTTGATGCATTTGCTTGGGACTGCCCAGGGAGCAAAGCAGAGGTAGGAGCCATGTCCAGAACTCAGAACTTCTTGGCCAAAACCTAAACCACTCTCTTCCTGCTCCACAACTTGTCCTATCCCCACAAGCTCAAATGGAGAGGACTTGGTAAATGTGCTCAGGCAACACAGCTTCTTTTTTTCCTTTCTTATTTTTTTTCCTGTCTGCATAGAAGATGATATTAATTACTCTGTATTCTGGAAAGTGGTAAATAAATAAATAGATGGAAATCCAGAGTAAAAACAATCTGTAAATAGGAAACTGATGATTTATGAGGCACCACCTGAGGAAAATTCTCCATCTCTTTTATGCTTGGCTATTTCAATGCTGCATTTGCAGGCTGGGGGAATGAATCCTAATATGCAGATGAGGCTGTGATAATGATTTTGTGCTGCCTGGGTTACAGAATCATATTTTTGATGCAGATGTATTTAAGACATCTAAGCAGGGCTCTGAGTTCCCTGCATAATTTGATGAACAATAAGTAAGACACAGGTATGCCACGCAAGCAGCAAAATGTTAAAAGGTTATAGAAGTGTATTGCATCCAGTCATGTGAGAGAGCAAATTAACAGCACTGTTCTTCCAAAGAGACATGGGCTGTAGAGGGAAGATCATCAAGTTGATCTCACTGGGAGAGTTAAAAAAAAAAATGAAAATGAGTAAAAAAGACACTTGGTTATTTTATGGACTTGGCAGCTCTAGCTTGTGGGCTGCAGAGACTCAGCTGTTCTTCCAGCTGAATTTGAATTTACTTTCAATTTTTTATATATATGTATATTTATTTAAATAACTTGAGAAAAATGTGTTTATTCATGCAGTGGCATTTACCGTGCTACTTTGAGATATCAGTAAAGGAGTCTTGGCACAAAAATCAGACACTTTGGAATATTCTCCCATTAGTTTGCTCTGTCAGTAAATGGGAAGCACGACTCTCCAGCATACAATTCCTTCTGACATTCAATCAAAACATCTGACCTAACATTTTAGTACTGACACCCAAATTACAGGGCATTTTCTGAAAAGCTAACAATTCCTTCTTTTTTTTCCCCTTTTTCTCCCTTTCTCTACCTCTTTCCCTCTCCCCTCCCTGTCCCCTTTTTTCCTTTAATGCGATGTGTGGCTGTTCCTTGTCAGGCTGGAGCACGTTCCCATCCCGCTAAGTGTCAGCGTGCTGCTATCAGCTTGCAGCAAATTGTGCTTTCCCTGGGCTCTGGCTGATGGGATGAATGGCAGCCTGGAGATAGTCCTGTCCTTCACAAAGCAGAAAGGCCCAGAGTTCCCACAATTGCTTTTCCCTGCAAGCCCATTATGGTAGCAGGTCAAGGGAGTCAGAGAGTTGCAGGAGAGAGAGAATTAAAAATAGTGGTCTGGAAAACTTGGCAATATCCTGGCTGTAATCAGATGGAAACAGAAGAGTAAGGGCATAACAAAAAAATCACCCAGAAAAAATCTCTTCCTCTCTCTCCAAAGCATTTTGTGTCTCTTGAACCTAATGTGGTTTTGCAAGTTCAAGGCTTTAAGCTGAGGATGAAGCCACAGCTTCATCTCCCACTGCCATCACAGGTGATGTTCAGTGACAACTGTTGCATCCACATGTGTTTGTCACTGAAGAGAAACCCAAACTGTACTAAAAGTGGGACCTAGACCTGGATTTCACACAGCCTGCTGTATTAAAGCATATTAAAGGTGGGTGATAATTGCATTACATGCTGCATTACACAGAGCTGTTGGTGAAATCTGAACACAGACCCAAGTTTTCCTTCCAGATGTCTGTCTTGGCTGATGCACTGACAGAGGGAGGCAAGTGGCATTTTGGATGGGTGTCCTATCACCTGCCCCACTGAATAGGAAAAAGCCATGAGTGTATGCTTCAGGAACTGCCTGAAGACCTGTTTCACCCTCAGTGTTCCCAGGTCAGGGTAGGGCAGAGCTGCACATCATTGCCCTGTCACTTACAGGGAGTATGTCAGGACTCTCTGTGTCCAGGGGCTGCTCCCAGCTGCTCTCTTGCTGCTCCAGGTACCTTATCCCAGTCCTGGGCTCTGCCCCAGCCTTGTGTGGAGGAAATGGGGACGTTGCTACAGCAGGAAAGAGCCCCACCTAGAGCATCACTGGCCATTGCTCCAGAGAGTGCCTGGCCTCTGTTAAACCCTGCCAAGGAGGCTACAAGGCTTTCCTGAAGAGCTCTGAAGCAATAAGCACTTCTTTGCCCTCCTGCCACCTCAAACAGCAACAGCAGCTGTTACCAAGCCAACAGTAAAGCAAACGAAGCTCTTGTGCAGGGGCTGGGAGGTGCTGCTAATGACATTCACTTGCTGCAGCTCAAAAGCGCTGGCAGGGAGATCATGGAGCAGGCAGGCATCTGGACTTGGAAACACTGCATGTTTATGCAGGGGTGAGTGTCCCCTGTCTATTCACAAATTCTTTGCCTGCACATGCTGGAGGTTTTATTTAAAGACAAAGTAAGAAAGAAGAGGTACTTTCCAGGGGCCCCATCCAGCTCCATCTCCATTGCCATGCGTGGGAGCTGCACGGGGCTCTGAGCAAACAGACGGTTTCTCCTCACTGCCTGGGCTGGCAGCATATGGCTTTCCAAATGTGTTTGGTTTAAAGGTTTGAGCTGGTATCCAGCTTCTACCTTCCAGCAGGTCCTCATTGTGGTGCTTCATCTGCCTGCCTGAGTGATGGGCCAAGTGCAGTTCCTGTGTGCTCTGAGGATGTGTTCCTGTAGCATGAGCAATATTGTGAAGCTGGACCCAGAGTTACCCACGTCTCCCAGAACTTACATGCTGTCACAGAAATATGGTGGGATTTCAGCCCTGCTGGGTTCCAGATTTTCTTCAGTGAATCAGGCCTTGTTCTGCTGCTCCTCCTGGGAACCAAGTATTGCCAAGACACAGGCTGTAACTGTCCAGAAAAGGAGGTTATTTTATACCTCTGTTAAGGAGTTTGTTTCTTTTACTGACTTTTGGTAACACTTCCAGCATTCTCAATGCAAATGACTGGCAATAAAACTGAGCTAAGAAGATGTTTTTCCAATGACAGTTATATTCCTTACTTTTCCCTTGTTTGACTGTTTTTGGCCTTCTAGGCTATGGTGATTTTGGAGCACAGAGGTCTCTGCATCCACCCTTTAGACTAACATTAATTCTTTCAATTCCTTTCTTATCTTGAGTAGCAATCTTACACTCTCAAGCATTAAGGTAGCCCTTGGAATGCTACCTTACCAAATGTTTCTGCAGCAAATTTCTGTCTGCTAAAGGTCTCTTCTGTCCAGGGCAGAAAGGTAGAGCTGGGAACTAATGGCCAGGAGTTGAAGCCAGATAAATTCAAAGGAGACATACGGAAATAAGGTTCACATTTTAAGCTGTGAAGCTGATTAGGCACTAGTCCAAAGAAAGTGGTAGATTCCTTATATCCACCTGGCCTTAAAGCGAGCCTGGAAACACTTTCTGGAAGATCTGTTTCAGCAGACACAGGTTGTTACACTCACACAGGGACATTGGGTAAAATATAATGGTCTGAAATAAACAGGAGGTCATCCAAGCTGTGCTAATGGCCTTTTCTGGCCCTGAGCTCTAGGATTCAGTGAATAGCACGCATATAAAAATACACTCTCTAAAGCAAGCTACTTAAATACGTGTCTGACTCTAAGTGTGGAAGTATTCCAGCTCTCTTCTGGGGGACTTGCCTACTAAATCAAGACTCATGTCCTGCAGGCTTGATCTGATACACCTTGAAGTCAGCAGGGGTCTTATCTCTGACCACTTCAGGCTGCAGATCAGGCTGTCAGAAAGACACAAATAGGTTAGTACAACTCTGGAAATGTGTTTCATGCTGAAAGCACTTTGCACTTCTATTGTGCACTGTCTGATGAAGGATCTCAAAGCATTTTACAAACATTAGTTCGCTACTTAATTAAACTTAAAACAAAAAGCAGATGAGCTTTGTGTCTTTCTTCAAGCACCATTTATCAAAGGAACAGTTTGCTCTTGTCATGCTGATAACAGTGAGGAACTTTCTCGCTTGCATTGTGTTTCTAAATCCAGTTTAAGTTGTTTTCCTTCAATATGAATAATTTTTGAACCATTTTTGAAAGAAAAATGCAATCCAAGCACACTTACTTATTTTGTTGGTGATGCTGGAAATTAGAGTACAAATGCTTTATCTGCATTACAAATACTATTACAAAGTGCTGTGGTGCTTTAATCTATCTTCTAGATTTTTTTTATTATTATTCATGCTTGAAGTGCTTCATCTTAATGCTCACAGTAGTTACCATAGGTACACACAGCAGCACCAACCCCACTAGAGGGTTTTCGGTGTTTTGTTTTCTTTTTCCTGATGCTCTTATTATTTGGATGACATTAAAGTATAAACAAGCCAACAGATGTGCCCACAACCTGGTAGCTCTCTTGGTGGAAGGAAATACTTGATTGCAGGAAGAGGGGTTTTGTGTGTGTGTGTTAATGCTGGGATAATGTCCTGAGTGATGCTTGATGATGGTGTTATCAGAAAGTAGATTGGAAAATGTTGCCTAAAAATCACATGGGAGACAGTACATAGCTGCAGGGAAGGACCTGATGGTGCTGGATTTATATTTGGGTTGGCTTGACTAAAGTTCCAGTCCCTATTCTGAAGCACAGTTATGCCTGTCTCCCTCTGGCTGTTAAAAGCTAAAGGATGATGGATCTGAGGCTGCAGCATGAGGGGAATTATTGGAGCTTCAGTTCCTTCAAAATGCACCATCTGTTTAGCAGCCAGCGTGACTCTTAGACAGGAGACCTTTCATATCTAAGGCTGAACCCTTATATTTGGTCCTTCCTACAAACAGAGGGAAACCTGACAGATGCGGTATGTTTTTATCTAAGGACAGTGATTCTCTGTGAAGAATAACATCCTGTGCTGATGTCCCATCTCCTCTGCTCATTACTCACTGTAGGCTCAACCTGAGACCTGCTGCTCTCAGGGACAGAGCTGCTGGAGGAGTGGCCACACTACCTGCTATAAAGCAGAGTGGTTTTCCTGTATTTCTGCATTTTGGAGAAGAAAGGTCACCTGCTGTAAAGCAGTGGTTTCATTCAAGCAGCAGCAATTACTGCATTTTGCAGCAGGTGAGGGTCCACAGTGACCAATTTTATTCCTTGATTACTCAGAAGGGGCACAATTTTTTCCTGGATCACTTGATAGCTGGGGGTATCATGATTTACAGATATTGCTATTAAAATACCCCAAGCAAGCTTCTTTTATCTGATTTCCCTCTCCTCCTCTTTTTAATGCAAAATCTCATCAATCAAGCTATTATGAGGAAATGTTAGTATTTTAAGTGCATTTGCTATGTATGGACAGAGTCAGCACACATATCCAAGCACATAAAAATTTGATAATCCACATTTCAAAAAGAGATATCAAAAAGCATAATTTAATATGTTCTCACTGTAAAAAATAATGAACTGCACATTTCTTAGTACTGTCTATTCAACAATCCTGATTACTGAAGCTATTTACATTAGGAAGATGATTTTTACAATCTGAACAGTTAGAAGGTGGTGGTGTGGGGGAGCTGATTTTGTGTTGCATTTCAATTTCCATTGAAGATCAAGTCTTCTGATTCCTGGGAATGCACCAACCTGCAGGACCACCACTGAACTACAGACTGAACATGGAAATGGTTCATCATAATCTTTCTCAAGATGGAGAATGATTTAATTGAGCTATTTTATTGGAAAATTCCCTGACAGAACCAAAGCCTCTGGGATTTCTTGACTGGTGGTGCTTATATGTGGTTGCTGGAGCCTACAGGCCTGACAGCTTTTTTTCTCCATGTTTTTACACCTGTGGAAGGAGGGGTAGAGTTGTGGCAGTTGGGTGAACACCCCATAAATTTCAGATGGGTTTGTGGACAGACAACCTGTAGAGGCAGAATTGGGAGTGCTCATGTGGGACAACCCGCAGCAGGGCTTTGCCTTTGGTATGTGTTTTGGGACAGATAAGAGCAAAGAGATATAAAATTATTTCATAACCTGTGTTCTAGGCTGATCTGCTCCATCCCTGAGATAGTGAGCTGTGAAAATTGAATGTTTAACCTGTTGGTATTTGTGACTCTCCCATCTTGCCTCTGCTTGTGGATGAGCTTTGACTTTAGAGTTTGGTGGACAATCACTTCCTAGAAGGAGGGCATGTGCCTCTGAGGAAATATGCTGAAAGTTATGCAAATTTATGTAAATGTATGCAAATTTGAAATCTACTTTCCCCCCACCTTCTTTTGCAGAGAATATTAGCAGGTATGCAAAGATCTAAAATTATCCAATTGAGAGGAATTCTGTAAAAGAGTTAGAAGGGGCGGGTCCCCCAAAGTTTGGAGATTCAGTAGATGTGGATGTTTACTGAACTCTCTCTTCCCATCCACCCTTACTAAAGAGATTAATCATTTCTCCCTCCTACTGCAGGAAAACCTAAAATCATAAACACCTAATTGTGCTGGGGGCAGTGAATTCACATGAAAACTGTTGGTCTGATGCTGAATCGAAAGGAGTTGCCAAACCTAAATTCAGAGTTCCTTTCACTCGCTTTTTTCCCCTCTGTAATTTGGAAATTCAGTGACAGAAGGATGATTTTCAAGCTAACTACTATCTGGATTGCTGAAACACAGACATCCAGAATTTGACATTTTGAACAAAACAATACTTGATCCAGACAAGTAATACAGCAACTATGTGATTGCAGTGTTAGGCTTTTCTTCCTCCTGTAAGAGATACTTTCCCCCTCTTCTCTCAACAGCAAACCAGAATGTTCTGCATCCTCATAATTACCCAGATGGGTGATTCTCTATTTGTGTTGGGAATAAGATGTCTTCATTTCTTCATGCCATGTAAAAAATTTAAAACCCGAACAATCCAAATACGCAGGTATCCATGAAAAGAAACATTTGCAGAGGTGGGGCTTGGGTCTGAGCTGAGCAAACCTCTGCTTAAACCTTGAAAGCATCCAGGTCTGGCTATTGGTGAGCCTGGGAGCACTTTGTATTTATGGTCCTGCACCTCCATCATGCTGCTTTTACTGTGTGTGCCTGGACAGCTCTGAGAGTCTAGATCTGGATTAAAGATGAAGGATTCTCTGCTGCACCTTACATTTGCTTAGGTGATTCTCCAGCTTTTGCCCAAACTATTCCACTTTCCACAGTTTTCTGAGGACAACTGGCAATGTCATGGGCAGCAATATCCTTAGAATCACAGGATCATTTAGGTTGCAAAAGATCTAAGATGATCATGTCCAGCTATGACCCTGCACTGCCGAGCCCACCAGCCTGAACCAGGGGATGTTCCCGGATCCCATCGCCGCTGGGCTCTGCAGTGCCAGCGAACACACGGGCGGGACAGCAGCAGGTTGAGGGACAGAACTCCTCTGATTCCGCTCCAAGCTGCAGGTTTAGCTGGAGCTCCAGTGTGGGAATCCAGGACCTCCCTCTGGCTGCCCTGGAAGGCCTGGGACCCTGGCAGGGGTCAGGAACCCCCTGGACAGAGCCCCCAGAGACACTGTCTGTGATCTCTGCCCATGGAAAAGAGTTTTCAGTCTTACAGGATGAATTACAAGCTCTGAGTGTTTGATATAAGTAATAATTAAGTGTGGCACGGGTGGATTCTAGATTAGGGATTCTAGATTAGGGGTCCAAATGGGACAAGATGGAGGAAATTGGGTGTGTCTTGTCCTTTTTCTCCTTCTTCATGCCCTCCATGTTTCACTGTAGTGTTGGCATTTTTCTGTTGGTTTAGGCTGGGGACACACTGTTCAACGTAGGTGACAGATATTGGCACGTTATTGTAAATACAGCATAGGTAGTTTCTGGTATTTAATGTTTGTACCATCCCACTGAGGGCAGAGCCCCACACGCTGCCCTGCAGGACAGAGCTGCGGCAGGGCAGCAGAACATGTTAGAGATAAACAGAATAAACAACCTTGAAACCAGCACAGACGAATTATGGCTTCTGCTTTGGCAACGGGGCAGAAAGACAGAGACTTTCTACAATCTCGGAATCGTCAATACCACAGATTCCGACACTCCGGGAGGCTCAGATTTGCCTTTCAAGTCAAACGTTGGCTCCTCTTCCTCCTGCCGGCCAGAAGAGGATTCCCTCTGTAGATGCCGAGGGGACGGGAATGCCCTGCCCGGGGGCTGGGTCCATCCCGTTCCCATCCCGCTCCCATCCCGCTCCCATCCCGCTCCCATCCCTCTCCCATCCCGCTCCCATCCCTCTCCCATCCCGCTCCCATCCCTCTCCCATCCCGCTCCCATCCCGCTCTCATCCCTCTCCCATCCCGCTCCCATCCCGTTCCCATCCCGCTCCCATCCCGCTCCCATCCCGCTCCCAGCCCGCTCCCATCCCTCTCCCATCCCTCTCCCATCCCGTTCCCATCCCGCTCCCATCCCGCTCCCATCCCTCTCCCATCCCGCTCCCATCCCGCTCCCATCCCGCTCCCAGCCCGCTCCCATCCCTCTCCCATCCCTCTCCCATCCCGTTCCCATCCCGCTCCCATCCCGCTCCCATCCCTCTCCCATCCCTCTCCCATCCCGCTCCCATCCCGTTCCCATCCCTCTCCCATCCCTCTCCCATCCCTCTCCCATCCCTCTCCCATCCCTCTCCCATCCCGCTCCCATCCCGCTCCCATCCCGCTCCCAGGCCGCTCCCATCCCGCTCCCATCCCGTTCCCATCCCGCTCCCATCCCGTTCCCATCCCGCTCCCATCCCTCTCCCATCCCTCTCCCATCCCGCTCCCAGCCCGCTCCCATCCCGCTCCCATCCCGCTCCCATCCCGCTCCCAGCCCGCTCCCAGCCCGCTCCTGGCAGCCCGGGAGGAGCCGGGCCCGGTGACCACAGGGTGTCACTCGCACCCCACGGGTGAAGCATCCGCGGCGCTCCCCGCGCCCTCCCGGGACACGGGGGGAAAGGGCGTGCGAAAGGCTCCGAGCTACACCCCGCAGCCAGAAAACAGAAACCGTGGTGCTGCTCGTCGGGAACCGCCAGCCATTCGCACATCTCTTTTGACAGCCAGGATGCAGCAGAAGTTTCCAATCTGCCCGATCCTTCTCTTTCCAGAGAAAGTCTCCCAGGGAATGAATGAATTATCATGGTCCAGTGCAGACACAGGCAGGTCTAGAGAGAGACGTGTGGGAGTATGAAGGAGAGGGGGATAAAATAAATAGAGATTTGTAATAACCTGCACTATTAATGTTTGCCTATTCCAAACTGTCTTTAGGGGTATTTCCAAATTTCTTTTAATGGGATTTGTTTTTCTTAGACTCACAGGATTTTTTCTCTTTTGGACCAGGTTCTTGGAACATTTGGTTTTAAGAACAATTCTTATTAAGATCTATCTAGCAGTCTATCTGTCACAGACATTTTCTGCATATCCAATCTCACTGACAAGTGTCTAAGATGTTCCAGGCTAGGAAGCCTTCCATTTGGAGTTGGCAGCTTGGGGCATGTGAGCCAGGTGGCCTCAGGAAAGCTGATTCAGCACGTGGCTTCTGCCACTGCCTGCAGGACTTGGCCAGCAGCAGGATTTGTGTCCTGCTGTGGCAACAACGATTTCCAACGAGCTTTGCTTCTTGACCTGGGAAAAGGGATTGGGCAAGGAATGGAGGCACTGAGCTTTCCCCTTCCTGATGCTTTTGCTGCATGAATCACATCTTGTCAGCCCCAGGCATAATCCCTCCTGCTGGGTCTGTAATTTGCCCATTTGTGTCAATTTGCAGGTTAAAAAGAAGGGTCCCAGTCCTGCTGCTGATGGGTCTCCAGACAGCTTGGGTGGAACTTTCCACCTGGATATTCAGTGTTTGGCAATACGGGTAAAGGACATTTTCTTCTTGGTATGCAGATCATCAGAGTTCATTGTAAGAGTGCTTGGCCTAGTTACCTCTTGTTCTCCCTTTTCTCCTGTGAGTTCTCTAAGTGTAAAGGGCTTCTTTTCATATTGAAAGACTCTGCATGATCCACTGAGAAGAAAGAAAAGGAGGTGGACAGGACTCCTCTTCCCCCCCGCCCCGCTCTAATATCTTAGCTGGCTCATCAGCAAATTTGCAATGAATTTCTTTTCCTGGTTTTATGCAAATCCCTGTTGGGGAAAAAAACTCATAGATTTGAAGAAAAGTATCTGCTCCTTAAAAGTAATAGTTTTCCAGCAATTCAAATATATTCAAAGATACAACCTTTGAATTAATCTTTGTGTAGGTTCCTCTTCACAACCCTTCATGAATGCACAGACAAGAAGCTTAGTCTGTGCAAAAAACTGAAGAAGTGACACAAATAATTCCTTTGCACACTGCACACCCTACAGCTGTAACACTGGGATCTGTTGGCCACTTTGGGCGTGTCGGGAGTGGGGCAGAGGAAGCCAACAGCTGCACTGACTTTGTATGAGTCTGTTCTGTGCCATGCCCCCTTCAGCTCCTCTGGATGATCTGCCACGAGGGATAGAGGTGCCTTTCAGTTTTTTTTTGCTTGGATAGAGTCCCACGTGTGCATCCAGCACTGAGATATCTTTGACCTCGGGAGCAGAGTCCTGGCCTTGGTGACTCTGTGCCCCTTTCCCTTGCGTCTCTAGGTGCTCCTGACCCATCAGAGTGGGAGATCAAATCTGTTTGGAGCATGTGGAGTCATTCCACATCACTAAGTTAGCCTGGAAATGAGAGTTGGCAGTGACTGTTATCTATTACCACTCGACAGAGGGTTGGCTTCCTGTCAGATTTGTCTCTGGAGCCTTCTTCCACAGGCATGTGTGTCCCTATTGCAAACTTCTCCATCCTAAATGACATCAACTGTGCCTTCCCCGCAGGAGCTGAATTAGCCCTGGAGACTCACTCATCCGTCAAAAGCTGGAGCCAAGTCATGCTAGGAAAACAGCAGGATGAGGAAATTGTGCTTTCTAAGTCCCACTTGTTTTATGGATAGGTCAAGACCTCCAATCACCAGGGTCATCAATCCAATTAGAGAGCGTACTTAACAAAACCCCGTGAATGCTCATTATCAGCAAGTGCTGCAATGTGTGCCACAGGAGAAGGCAACAACACAGACACAGAGGCAGAGCAGTGATGCTGACCTGTTCAAAGGACTTTTCCATGGGCATGATTTCTGTGGCTACCCCTGCAGCTTCCCAGCCATTGTCAGTAAATCAGAGGAAGGTGAAATTTGTGAGTTTAATTGTGCCTGCAGTTAATGCAGAGAAAATGGGAGCTGTGGGCTGCTGCAAGGCCATTTCTTTTTTGTGAGATTCATTTCAGTGAACTTCACCTGGTCACTGAAACTCCAGACATTCTTCTAAAATGTCAGAGTCTCTCACGTCTCCTGAGATCGATTTTCAGCTCTCTTTGAAGCTGGTTTCTCCTTCAGCACAGGTGACTTTGTGGACATCCTGCTGATCTCCATCCTAGACTGAGGGGCTCCAACATCCCTTTGGCAGACACCATCAATCTAGAAGTGTCCACTGAGTCATTCAGGCATCTAGTCCAACCATCCTGGTCCTGAAGCATGGTTTGCCTCAGCTGCACTACAGCTTCCCAAGTGGGCACCTGCTTTTGAAAGACTTCATCTCTCCTTGATATTTCTAAACATGATGTTTTGCCCTGCTAAGCAAACAGCTAGAAACCAAAATGGAAACAAGGGAAAATATGACACCCTCTGTTAATAAATGCAAAGCGAAGGAAAACAATTTTGCCAACTAGGCAACTCAAATTAGACTTCTCTCTCAGAGGAATATGGTCGATTTGTAGCTCTTATTACAGTGTAATGCTATTTCCCTAAAAGTTTGTGTGTGCATTTTAATGAATTCATAAAACCCGGACTGTAAAAGCCCCATGGGGGAAACCTGGCAGCTCTTTAATTCAGCATTAAAGCTCAACTGATGTCAATTGAATTGATTTCTGTGCATAGAAATTGCATTCGTTGAATGAAAACTTTAGCCCTTGCCATTCCCCCTTTTAGAGCCCACTGTAACACAATTGGCTCCTTGAGTCAGGTTCAATTACACGTTGAAAGTTTATAATCTGGTGGGCTGAATGGAGCCTGTGAAATCAAGAGAGAAAACCCAGCTAACCTGATTAAACCTTATAGCACGGCCATCCTGGGGCAGCGAATCCTGGCTGGAGCACAGGGGCCCGGCTCTTCTCAGAGTAAGCAATGACTGCAGCTCAGGACTTTGTTCTGGCAACAACCACAGCAACCTCAGTGCCTCTAACAGGAGTTCAGAGCTCTGACCTAATTTTAAATTTCTCCTCTTTTAGCCTCATGAGAGACTTGAATCAAAAGAGGAATTGTGAAGGGAATGGAAAGATTCAGTGGTTTTGCTGGGTTTGGATTCTCTCACATCAGTGTTAGAGTATGGGCCTATTTGCAGTTGTGTTTCATATGAGTTTTACATCCCTTGATTTTTGCTATTAGCCTGGGGAAACTCCAGTAATTCCCCAAATTTTGACCTAAACAAAGTTAAAGCCAGGAAAGTTTTACTTGTTGGAAAGTTTGAGTTGTTTCCACAAACTCCAGTCTGCAGGACGAGTTGCTGACTCCTGCAGGTATTTCAGCAGATGCAATCTGCAACAGATCCCATATTTTGGATTTTATTTCTAGAATTGCTCCCAGTTCTCCTATGAACATAGTACAAACCTGATGAAAACAGCCTTCGTTTGCACTGTTCTACTGAGGGTCAGATTAATGTTAGTTGTTCTCTTTGCTTTTCCAGTGTTTTGAGTACTTCTAATGCTTTTTCACTGCTCCCAGAGCCAAAAGCATATGAAGAAAAAATATTGCAGATCGTCCCACTATTAAAAACCAATCAAATGGGCTTGTTCTGTGTTTCAGCCTTCAGTGGAGGATAGACTTGTTCAAACCATTTGTTTATCTGGAGCCAGCATCACTGTAATTTCTATGGCACAGAGCCACCTTCTAAAATCCCTTTCAGTTTGTTTGGGTCATATGAAAAGAATTATTCCCTAGTAACAACAGTGAGTGTTGGTATGGTGTATTCCAGCCAACAGCCACAAGGTTTACTGCAGCCACAGATCCTCACACACCCATCTGAGACAAGTGTTATAATCCTGTTTTATAGATGGAGAGAGTGAGAAATAGTGATGCTCAGCGACTTGGGACAACCTGGCTGACTTTCTGACTGCCAGCCCTGAGCTGTGGTCTCCACCTCAGTTCCTCCATGGGGTGTGTGAGACATGCCTGAGCCCCAGAGTCCAAAGTTTTGGATGGAACCCCTTTCCTTATTTTGACATCTCAACCTGCTGTTTAAACCCATGTCCCCACTGGCAGCCCCTAATCCAGCCCAGGGCTACCTGTGGTCACTGTAATAATTTCAGACTAGAGAAACTTCAACCCTTTAGTGAAAGAAAACTGCAGGTCCCTGCTTTTATTTGGTCTGCAGATCTGAAGGAAAAACCTCATCCCTGTCATGGCTGCTGAAGATAGGTCAAGGACAAGATGCTTCACTACACCTGGGTTACAAAGGCCTTTTAAGTGGCATTTGCACTTTGTGGTGCACAAGGAGGGCCTTAGGGGTGTTAGGCTATGTGCCAAATGGCCAGGTAGTCACAGGGCAAGCTCAAAACACCCAGCACAGTGGGAGTCTCTATTGGTCCTGGACGTGGATGGGATCTTTTTCCATCATTCACAAGCTGGTCTCCTATTTGCAGTCCACAAAGTCTTTTCAAATCCTTCTTTGGAAAAAAAATATCCCAAGTCTGTCTTATTTAGTGATGCCATAAGAACTGAGCTAATTGCAGAGGAACATGCAATTTTATTAGAGCATTTCTATACACACTGTGTCTTTCACACTGGGACAGAGACTGTCAAACACATGGAAGGTGCCCAAGAAATGGTCACAGATGATAATTAGCATAAATGATACAGAACCAAAAAATCCCTAGACTCTAGGAGCTTTGAAAAGCAACCAAAAATGGGCACAGCATCACACATGGGCATAATATCCCAGAGTCCTGAGCAGCCTCTCTGGAAACACAACAGACTAATACAGCAGAAAACTTTCCTTGAAGTTCCTTTCTGTTTTTCTTTCTTATTTTTAGCTTCCTCAGTCTGGTGCCATGTCCTACAGACTCACCAAGCAGCACTTAGCAGGATTGCCTCTGCCTATTATTGACTTTTTCTTTGCATGCTTTCTTACACCATGAAAACTGTAGAGCCTGGTAGATCTCTGCAGGCTTGGATAAGCAAGCAGAGTATTGGGAGTGATGGTTATCCAGGCATACAGAGGGTTTATTTCTCTGTTGCCATAAGTTTAAGAGGGAGCACACATTGAAAATCAATGTTCCTGCATCCCTCTGACCTTGTTTACCCAAAAGACAGAGATGCCCTTATAAGTTTTTTTGGGAAATAAAAGGAGCAGCAAAGCAAAAAAAAAAAAAAAAAAAGAGTCAACTGTTCAACTTCAGAATGAATCCCCATTTTCCTACCCAAATGCTGGGGAGAAATCATCATCAGCCTAGCCCATGTGCTTATCATTTTACAGCCACAACATACTTTACTTTGTTGGCTTTGCCAAGCAGCATGGCTGAGATGTAAATTGTGGGAAAGAAAGGAGCAGCAGAAGGACTTCGTTCCCTTTTCCCTTCATTCAAATTTTTTTTGCTGTATCATCAACTTCAGGCATCCAGCAAAAATAGCCGTGAAATATGGAAATGTCTTGTTCATAGCACAGCGATTTTTAAAGGCTTCTGCTGTGCAAATGCAGCTGAGATAGGCTTCTATAGTCTCTTGTCATCTCCCACTGTAACAGCCCTTCCTCGCTGTTTCACTGAATAAGCAGATACAACGGGAAACTATTCACCAAACTAAAACAACATCAAAAGCCCATTAAAGTTCTGATTTAAACTCTCCAAAAAGCATGGAAATTCTTAGCAAAATAACAGGCACCCAGAATCTGTTTGCAGCTAGCCATCACCCTTAACATTATCCAACTGTGCCTGCATATTGGATGGCTGGCACTCGGCTGCAAGTTTTTCCAGTGCTCGTGGGTTTAAACCATACTCTTCACAGCCTTTTCTCTGCTTCTCCTTCTCAAACGCTGCCCTGTTCCCCCTTTCTTTTCCTGTCTGCTTGGCAGTACATGGACAGAGCAGGAGGCTCAGACCAGAGCACGAATCTCCTCAGTTTGCAGTTCCAGAAGGGGCTTTGTGCAGGCAGCCTCAGCTCCCCTCTCTGTACTGCTCTGCCCTGTGCAGACCCAGGATGAGACCCTTCTTTGTGACTTATTTACTGCTCTGTCAACTTAGTGCTAGTTCTAGTTCTGCTGAGACCAGGCCCTCACTGTATAATCTCTCCCTGTCAACCCAACCCCAGCTGTCCTGAGGCTCTTATTTATCACTTCCAAGTACCTTCTGCCCCTTCAAGCTGAAGGAGAGACTACAGAAAACACATGCATCTGCAGGCAAATTAATACCAGGGAAGTAAGGTGTGGCTATAAATTAATTAAACTTCATTAAGCCCCAAGTAGATGTGGCCATTCACAATTTAAGCGGCAATATCAGGTGATGGTAAAACAGCTGAGGACACTTTTAATATTTAATGAGAAAAGCCAAATAGATAGTACAGCATTGTAATTTTCCTGGAGGAACTTTCTCTGCTGGCAGAGTACTGTAGCTGGGTCTCTACATCCTCCCAGCTTCGATGCTGCTCTGCTCCTGGAACCAGCATGCCTGATGCTCTCAGCCACTTTGGTGACCTAAACTGGCACAAAAGCATTTATTTTGATTTTTGTTTCTGGTGACTTGCTTTTCTCAACCAGCTCACTGAGCGTCTGCACAAGGACAGGCTCGTGAACTCGGAAAGGGCAGGACTGGGACAAGGTAGAATCAGCTCCTGTTCTCCCCACATGGTCAGCTGGGCAGTTTTAGATCAGCCTCTACCTGAAGAGCTTTTCCCAGGGTCCTACTAGAGCCTAATGGGCCTCTGGGTACTTTACAGATTCTATCAAGGCACTTAACCAACTTGAACTAAAAATCAAGAAATTGTATTACCAAAGCTAACATGCTATTGATCATTGTAGGCTACCAAATGCAGCTGTCAAATCAAAGTCAAATCAGAAAGTGAATCTCAGTATGAGACTGGAGCTATATTAGGCAAATTATCAACTATGCAGCAGAAATAACCTGTCCTTATAAACCCCTGAAAGAATCTGAGAAACAGCTTCTACGTGGAGTTTAGAAATGGGAAACTTGGGGGACTTTATACCTGGCTGTGTCCATTGATATTCCCCTGTTCCTTGCTGGGACTGAAAATATATGGGCTTTAAATCCAGGCAATTTTGAATCTGAACCAAGGACAGATAATGAAGACCAAATAAGCTTTATTTCCCTCTGCTATCCCAAAGCAGAAAGAAAGCTATATTTTTGATTGAGCAGGAATGCAAGAAAAGCTTGCATGATTTCAGGATCTCCCACTTGGAACAAGAAATAAGAAGCCTGGAAGGTAGTTAGCTGTGTCTCCATTCCTCTTGTGCATCCTCTGTACTACAGTTTGACATCTCCAAATATCCTCGCTGTCTGCAGAGACAGCAGGCTGTTTTGTGCTTCATTCACTGTAGCCTGTCAAAAAGGAGAAATCCTTGCCCTGCAGGCTCTGTCCTGGAGGATTTTATTTTGCAAATCCAGTATCTGTCTCCTCTCTGCAGATCTCCTGCAGGGTTCAGTGCCTTTCTCCTCTTCCTTTGCCTATTGCTGTTCACCTGCTGGCAGGGGATTTCTGGCTGCCTGTATCCCCATCTCACAAGGACAGAAGAGCCCCATGTACTCAGCTCTTTTAATGGGCCTGCATCCATCATCACTCATCCCTGCAGAAAATGCTTGGGAAGAGCATTAGTGTTTTCACAGCCTTTGTTGTACTGACCTGCCTCTGCAAAGCCTAGGAAAGGTGGGATGGGAAAAATATTGCTCTGAGGACATCCTATCCCCGTGCCAGTGTTTGTTCTGTGAGAAATCCTGTGCTACATGAGGAGTGCCCTGGAATTGTAAATCCTTATAAATGCCTGATAAAAGAATCAGCCTGTCACAGAAATGCAAGTCTCCATATGCTAGATACGGAAATGCAATCTGAAATCCTTTTAAAGAGAAGCTGATAAATAGTGGGAATTCAGAGTGTCAGCAGAGATAGGACTGGGATCACCTTGTTCCCTTTAATCTGATCACCAGGAGAGTCACAGTGAGGAAGGTCACAGGGCATGGAGACGTGCTGTCTCTGGGGTGAGAGGGCAGTGGTGACAGGCATTCTGTCCTGCTGACAGCACTGCTCTGCGTGGGCACAGACACATTTCATCTGGCTGAAATCAGCTTGCAAAAGCCCAGTGACCTTTATGCTACAAGGAAACCCTTGTTACACACCTGTGGCCACAAATGCTTGCATGCCATGTCTGAGACAACATTACTGAGGTGCTTGAGCACACACAGGATGGCTGGGACAGAGAGCTGGAGCTGCACCTTTTCACCTCATGCCACATCTCTCAGGAAACGCTTTGGATCCTCTGCAATCAAGGATAAAGTGGAATGCTTGCTACTAAGGTGTTTGGCAGCTGGCATCACAAAAGATGAGGCCTAATGTGCAGCTTGGCCCTTGTCCACCTCCCCTGAGCTCTGCTGGGTCAGTGGTGGGGGTCCCTGTGTCCATCTCAGGGACCCAGCACAGCCCCACTTTGGTCCTGCCTGGAGAGTGCCCAGGGCAGCTCTGCTGCTGCAGCAGGAGGGGAAGCAAGCAAACACAGAATGGGGACCAAATTAAAATGTGCTTGGGGTATGAATAAGAATTGGGATGTTGTAGCTTGGGTAGAAAGCAAAGGAGTTGAGAACAAACTTTCATTGTGAGAAGCATGGCTCTTGGTAGTTGATTTCTTTTAGAGTTTATCACATGTGCAATGTGCCATTATGGACAAATGCTTCAGCAGAATTTAGTTTTGCTTTTATTATCTGTTGTGTTTGGACCCCTCAGGAGTCATGTCCTGTCTCCCTTGGCTGATGTGCCTCGTGAGTTCAGCCAGCTCCCCTTCTGCTTCTCTTCCACTCTCATATGTGTCATTTTGAAACTCAGTTTCCCCTCTCTCTTGCTGCCTTTCTCCTTACCATGGTCCCTCTGCCTTCCCAGGGACCTTCTGGTGTCAGGATCACATTGCCCAGGCAAGTGATGGCAGCAGCCTGCAGGGCTGAAGGAGAACTTTTGTTGTTCATCTCTGCTGACTCTGTTAATGCAGGGTCAGCTTTAATAATGCTTTTCCCACAAACATCTGACAGAATTTTAAATTTTCCCACAACAGAGACTCAGCAGGAATTGAAGGTGACCTGCTCCAATGCTTAAACACCTGCAGGTTTATGGAAATGGTGTCCACTGGGCACAACTACAAATGACTGGACATGTTTGGATCATGTCTTTTATCTTCTTCCCCAGGCCTTGCACCCATCTGATTTCATATTTTCACTTTAGCAGAAGAGTTCCTCAGGACAGCATCCCCATGTGACACTGGGAGCAGTGTCACAGACTTCATGCCCTCATGTGTTCTGAGGAGGACAAAAATCCCATTTCCTGGTGGATTTTGAAATTGTGCCAGACAGAGCAAATCCAGGAGATGTCAGATCTCTCACAGTGGAAATTAAAAAAGTAATACTCTTTCAGGTAGTTCAAAGCCGTTCCCTTTTAACAAACAGAGACGTCATGCCTCAATTTTCCTTGAATTTGTGTCATATTTATAGCACATAATATAATGAAAAAAATAAATGGAAAGTAATTTCAAAATGAAAACCAAAAATGTTTCACTTTCTAAATGCTGAAACAGGGCATTTCATCCATTTCAAAACTATGCTTTAAATCTTTTTTTTTCCCACAAGATAAGAAATGCATTGAAAACAATCTTCATCTGCAGAACTTTTCAGTTTCAACAAATTGACAATTTTCACCAGAATTTTCTTTAAAAAGATCTAAGGATCTTAAACATTAATTTGTTGTTAGGCCTCAGAGCACTTCTGAGAGGTAGTTAAGTGTTATGATCCTCATTTTGCAGAAAGAGAATCTGACTCATAAAGAAACATAAAATGCAATTGAGTTCCCAGTTACTTCAGTGGAAGAATTGATGTGCCCAAGGTCAGAGAGAAAGTCAATAGTAGAGCTGGAGGAAAAAAGCCTGGAGTTTTGAAACCAGTGCCTTTTCTGCACCCACCAGAAGCCCTCCCTTGCAGAGTGATCAAAGCCCAAAGTCAGTAATGCCTGCTCCACTAAAACCTATCCTTGAGCTGGAAGGTGAAGTGGAAACCACCCCAAACTAGGAAAGAACTTTCCTTCTCAGAGGGGTGTGGAGCCGTGATTCAGCTGCTGTGGGTTGGATCCCATTTGGTGCCTGACTTCCACACGAGGTGAACTTGGAACTTTGGTGGTTTAACTTGTGGTTTTTGGTTGCTGCACCAGACCAGTTTCTCTTCCCTGCTCATGCTTCAGGAAGAAAGAAAAGAACAAAGCTGTCACATTTTATTGCAAATTGAATAACTCCTTTCTGGATTAACTTTAAAATTTATAGAGCTAAAGTATAAGGATGTCCCTGGAATTGAAAACCAATATATTAGTGTGCACAGCTGCTGCACACAAGCTTTTAAGGTATCATCAGTCCCTACATGCTACTGTGCCTTACAGGCACAGCTGTTTAATCTCTTCCCACCCTGGACTGACGCACCTTGTGTGTGGTGACACAAATCCACCCACCCTTCCTGTGCCTCCACCTTTTCCTGCACAGGGACCCCACCCCACAAAGGGTGCTCCCTTTGTGCTGGCTTCCCTGGTCACTGTGCTCCCTGCCAAAGGAGGAGATGGGCTCACACCCACCAGGCTCCTGCACAGGCAGTGAGAGGCACTTTCTTCAGGAGAGAGACACAGGGAGGAAGGGATTTTGTTTGCCCTGCCTGTATGTGTTTTTTTGTTTGATTCTGTGTCTCCCTGACAGCCCTGCACCATCTCCTCTGCACGCAGTGCTGTGCAGACAGGATTCAGGTGGCAGCTCAGCCCTGCTGCACATACCTGCTCCTGCTCTGAAGCTGGTCACGGGTTCCTGCAACGAAGACACATTCTGTGCTCTCCCTCCCCCCACCCACATCATTTGGATTCACATAATCAAGCATTTTGCAGCTGAAATTGCTCATAGAAAAATAATTTTAAATTGGTTCATTAATGCTCATTTGTGCAGAATTCTTAAATATGTTAAGAACATGAGAGCGAAAGAGAAAGGATCTGAGTGAGAGTAGGAGGATGTTGAAAGCAACTTTCTTGTAATTGTAAAATCTGGTGTCTAAATATGTTTAGACAATGTGAAAAGTCAATTTAAGAAGCTAGGATACATAGAACCACAGCAAGGGAGGAGATATCTGAGAGAGTGCAGACGTCCCATACTTAAGCTTTTGAGTTTCCCTGGATGGTATAGGATTCTGATTCGGTGCAAAACAGAAGTATCACCACAACAGTCAGAAGCTGCAGTTTGCAACTGGAGAAATGGGATGAGAATTGTGCTTTTCATAAATAAGCTCATATTCACACCCCCATCTCTGTTTGGCACAGGAGAGGGCAAAATAACAACTAGTCACCACTCAAATGGTGCTGAATTGCACAGGCTGAGGATCTTTGTATCACCTAAGGTCAGTGGATCTGTGCTGTTGCATATCAGCAAAGGATCTGGCCCTGGAAATGCATCAGCAGAGAGGTGTTAACCACTGTGGCAGCTGAGAGATGAGCTGCTGTGGCTAGAGTCCATCCCATCCAGTTGTTCTCTTATTCAACATCAAAATTTACCAGCAATTCTGTGAGTGCAAAATACTATCCCTTATGGAGGCTATATACTCCTTGGAAAGAATAAAACTGCTGAAACACATCTAATTGTCCAGTATCCTAACAAAGAGGTGCTCTGGCAATTATTTCCTGAGTTAGCCACTGATCAACTTACACCGTGCAGCATGAGGATTGATAGCTCCTGTAATTTTATTTAATAAAGATCAATTTAAATAGTCTGCCTTAAAAACAAAAGGAAGGTTAATGAAGGCAGAGTCTTAAATTATATAGATCACAGCTCTGATTTTCATGCTAACAGAAAACAGATCAATGGAAACTGTGCAGTATAATTGGAAATGTAAGAAAACTGAAAACAGCCATACTGTGGAAAAGGTAATAAATACTGCTGGCAGACTGGAACAGGGGCTATCAGAGGAGGCTAATACTGAACACAAAAAGATGAACAAAAGTCTTGCTGGGAAAGAGGCAGGAGAGGTCAGACTGTAATTCAATCAATGGGCAGCGTGGGCTCTTCTGTATTACTTCACCAAGTCCTATCAGGAGCTGTAGTGCATCAGAGTCTAGATCAGACCTGATTTGCCATTCGAGTAGCGAACCTCTGAAAATAAGCACACAGACATCTTCCAGAACATCAGATCAGGCTGAGGAGCCCTCTGTCCCCCGACACAATCGCGTTTTCTGTCTCAGGACAGAAAGTCCTGGTGCTGAGCGGGTCTGGGGAGAGAGGCAGAGCAGCCCCTGGGGCTGGGGAGCTGCTCAGGGCTGTGCTCCCAGCTGTGAGGGGTGGGAGGGCAGGGGCAGCACTGCAGGTTTGTGTCCCTCCATGGTGGCTGCCTGGCCATGGAGACTGCAGTGGCACTGCGGGGACGCGCCGGTGCCAGGACGGAGCAGAGCTCACCTGCAGCTGCTGGGCTTTGGCACCCATGGGCAGCACAGGGCTCCTGCTGCAGGAAATCCTCCTGCCTGCAGCTGCTGGGCTGCCTTGTCAGCAGAGCTCAGAGCTCTGATCTGACCCGCCACACTTGTGCTTGGCCCTGTGCTACCTCTCTCCCTCTTCAAGGATGTGCCCATAATAGTTTAAGCCATCCTGCCCTGAAAATTAGAGGAACAGTGCTGGTTAATTACTAAATCAAATGAGCCTTCTGTCTGTCTGATAAACTGGGCAAAGCATATATTTTCTGGCTTGTGGAGAAATCTCATAGTGAATTGGACTGTAATATTCATTACAATTGGTCTTTGGAGAGCTTGGAGAAGTCCTTTAAAGTCTCATCAAAGCAATCCACAAAATAGACATGATTGTTCCATTTTGTATTAGCAGACACCTAAATAAATGCCTTCATAAAATGAGAAATTATCTTTATCAATGGGATCACTGGAGTGCCAGGTACTAGGGTGTTTCTAGCTTTTTTTTTTTTTTTTTTTTTTTTTTTTTTTTTTTTTGTGATGGAGAGATAAATCAGCATGGGCAAACTTCAAAAAGGTTAATGGCTTAGAAGAGCATAGCATGTGGTATGGCTATCTTCCTGGCCTCAAGGCAGGAAATAGCATGGGATCAAACCTTCCTATTAATATTTCATCACAGACAACCCACACCTGACTGTTTGAAAATCAAGCAGACTCTTAATGCTCAATCATGTATTTTCTGATCACAGCAATCAGTCACAGAACAAGTTTAGACACAGTATTTGGGTTTGTTCTAATTTTATCTGCAGTAGATGCTCAAGAGTTCCTCTGTTCCACACATACACCAACGACCTCATTCTTTACTGTTTGCCACTGAACCTCAGGGCTGGGTTCCCACTGCAGATGGGCACCTACGTGAGGGGCTTTCTTTTTCTAGGTCTCTTTACTGTCTCTGACATGTGTAATATGAAAAACTCAGCAGTCTCCACTCCACAAACCCTGAGTATCTTTTGTGTGTTAGCCATCCACAATATCCCCCACTGCCCTTGCAGTCAAAACTTGGAATGAAACTCAATGTATGCTAGTTACACCACTCTACTGCAGCTGCAGAAACACTTCTTCATCTTTTTACTGGCTATGGATGTTGATAAAGAATGCAGATGTTTCCAAAGTACTGAGACAAGCTCAAAACACAGCTGCCTTTGGAGCTTGACTCTGCCATCACTTGCTGTTCAAGGACTGTCCAGACTTCAGTTCTGGGATGTAAACTTCCTCAGAACATCCTGCTCTTTTATTTCAAGGAAAAAGAAATTCACATCTGAGGTAAGAAAGATTGTGTCTTTCTCCTCCCTGCTTGTTCTGATTAAATCTCATTAAGTGCTTTTCTGCCTCTTGTTTTAATTTTAAAAGTCATAATCCCCCAAATTGTATGCAAGCAGCCTAGAAATGCCTCCTCAGCCTGGCTGCCTTTACTGTCAGGGGAGAGAAATGAGCATCTGCAGAGTAGAGTCAACACCTAGAATTACAGAAAACGAGTGGAAAAGCCAGAAAGTGGGGAATTCTCTTCTGCTTGCTTTCGTCAGTAACAAAGGGCTCTTAGAGGTGTCCTGTTCTTATCTGTTGGTTGTTTTCCCAAGTTTTTCAGGAAACAAAATGTAAGCATGCAACCACAGGAGGACTTTGCCTTGCTTTACGTGATTCAGCTAAAAGTTCTCTCTCTCTACCTGATCTTGACACAATGACACTCCTTCAGTCCATAGAGACACCTCTAAGTGCTACTCCTTTCTAAGAGGGTACCCAAGAAGGACAATATGGATATCCTTAAACAAAAAAAATTAAATGCACATTGGCAGGTACACACACACACATACACTGATATAGATATTTCTTTAGATCTGTAGATATGACAGATTCTACCACTTTTCCTGGCAGAACCAACCATTCAGCTTGGTTGGCTCAACACCTCTCAAGCCTGAATAAATCAAAGGCAATAAGTAAATTAAATGAAAAGAATTGTTCCAGTGCTAAGCAGTGCAAAAGCAGTGCAAGCCAACTTGTAATACATCTCTGTCTGCTGTCCAGGCATTATATCTTCTAATATGGGTGAATCCTAATGCCTTTAATCCTTTCTGACTTCCAGCACTGCACACTTCAGCAGTGGGGGAATGGGGTAGGGGAATTCAGGATTTGGGCTACCAGCCAGGAGCATGTCCCACTCCTCAGCCAGTGTGTACCTCTGTTTACTCTGGCATGCTGCTGCCCCTTGTGCCCTCTCAGAGCGTCTGAAAAGGTTCCCATTATATCTACTCAGTATTTATTCTTTCCCAATACCAGCAGATGGTCAAGTGTCACTCTCTAGCCCTCTCTTTTCTACTTCTGTATGTTTCTGATTGTTGGCACAACTTCTCCAGAATATGTGCTGGAAACTTTCAGCAGTTAACTTTCTCAGCCTGTCACCTGGTTTTGTCCCTTCAGAGCCATAAAAGGAAATGATTGCTTGAGGGGCAGAGCTACATATATCATCCAGAGTGTATCATGGTTAGGTGGATGTAGTGAAAAAAAAAAAAAAGTATATGTGTGGAGGAGGGATGTCTTTCAACACATCCATTTGCCAGGGAAAAAAATATGGCAGTTGGGCTTCTGAAAAAGAAGGTGGAGGAAAATAAGCTAATTAGCTGTGTAAGTCAGCTCTGAAAAAGTAAATAAAGAAATAAAGCAGGTAATGTTCAGATGCACTTTAAAATCCCAAGGCTGCTTCCTTGCTCTTACATCTATGTGTTTAATAATGCACAAGTTCCTCACTCGCTGTGTTCTTGTGCTGCACTCCAAACTCTGGGGGAGTTAGAGGACACAGCATCTCACCTGAGACCACACAGTGGCCCTGGAAAACTCCACAAGAACGACCCTGAACCTTGTTAGAAAAGCCCAGCAGAACAGAGAAAACACCAAGCTTCCAAATTAGGGCATCTATGTCCCTCTCTAATCCACATGCCCCTCTCTGCACTGACAAATATTTGATTACCTAACTAATTTGCAGGGATAGTCCATGCTGAAATATGCTTTTCCATCACATTTCCCTCTATTAATAATCAGCTGGCCTGGGAGATCACTCACTGTTTGCAATGCAGAGATAAGTGCATATTCTGGACAAACAGCTTGTTAAGAAAGACTTTTAGGTCTGGCCTTGTTGCTAGGAAACTGGAAAAGCTGCTGGAAAGCTGCTTGAATGTGATGGAGTGTATTGCTGGCAATCAGTGTCACTTGCCCTCAGTGATAGCCTGAAGCCTTTAAAAATACTGAAACATTGTCCAGTGCCATCACATGCATGCAGGATGTTGGGAGGACATGCAGTTAATTAAGCGGCCCATGTTTGCATGTTTAGAGCTCAGGAGCCCGGTAAACACCATCATTTAAAAGGCACTGCAGGAATGCTTAAGACAAAGTAGGTTATGTGCATTGCTGGCCTGGCTCATTAAAAGCCAAGGCTGATCAAGGTGTGAGTTTGCAGCAGCGTGGTAGAAATCTCTCATGCACTTTTGCAATACTGGCATCAGCCCCTCAGTGTCACATCCTGTTTGGAGTTGGGAAGTTATTTTGCCAGCTCTCCTCACCTGGAGTCACAGTATTCCCCATTTATACATCTCTATAGGATGCGTATATACCTTAATCTTCTTCCTGTATGTCTTCTTAAACCCAGTAAATCCCCAGAGCAATTCCAAATGTTGAGATGCATTCTGGTGTGGCACTGGGAGTATGAGAGAACATGGGGATGAAAACTTTGATGTGCCTTGAGAAGGGCATTGGGGGAGGCTGTGAGCAGATCGAGCAGCATCCCCAGCCACGAGTGCTCAGGACAGCCTGGGGGATGTGTTCACCAAGGACCCCAACCCCTGAGCCCAGCACAGCCCTTGGGGCAGGGGCTGCTGCAGCAGAGGAGGCAAAGCTCTCAACACTATCTGAGCCATCAGGTGCCACTTGGGGCTTTGTGCAAGAGCCCTTTTTGTCCTCTATGCCAGGCTGCTTCCCTGCAAAGTGAGCAAAGGAACTTTTCATTGCTATTTTTCCACGTCTCTGGAAACCTTCCTTGCCCAGAATTTAGGTTATGGCTATTTTTTTCTGGCCTTTCTTTAGTACCTCATACTCTCCAGGACTTTCTCTTCACAGGAGCTGCCAGGTGGCTCTGAAGTGCTGCTCCTTTCTTTGCTAACCAAGAGAGAAGTACAACTGAAAATAAAAGCCCACAGTTTCCACATGGAAAGTTTTCAGTTACAGTGCTTCAGATTGTTAACCAATAACACTATTTTAGAGATTCAAATGCTTTATGATAGGGACTGGCATGACCAAAAGATTTCTTTCCAGTGCAAAGACCATAATTTGTGATTTAATTAGACAGTGATTTTGCAGCCATTCTTACTTTGGGGTTCCTGACCCCAGAGTTCTTTGGACTCTTCCTCCCCACCCCAAGATACATAAACTGCAGCTCAACGCCTCAGAACTAAAGGATCATACCATAAGAGCCACCCAAAACTGATGACAACTTTTCTGAGGGTGGAAAACACACTGCATACATCAGCAGATAAAAGTTCACATGGATTCTTCCCCAGCCTGCATGGAGTGAAGGCATTGCAGCCACCCAGGCTGCCTCTGCTGCCTCTGTGGCTTCTGCCAGAAAACTTGGAGCTCAGTGTTATGAGTTCCGCTCCCTTGAATGAAGTTAAGGCTTTATTGCTTATTCTGAGGAAATGAAAACAAAACACAGGTGCCACGCAGTAAAAGGAGATATGAGGAGGGAAAAGGTGGGATTCAAGGGTGCAATAAAAGTGTTTATAGTTCTGCTGTCTGCTCTTAGGGCTGAACATCAACAAAGGCATAGTGCAAGGCGAGGCAGGAGAGACTAAGATGATAACAAATACTTGAAGTGATCCAACATCACCACTGAAAGGTAATCAGCAGAACAAGGGATGTAAATCCATGTGGGTTTTTAACTCAGCATCAAGCTCTGTCATTTTTTTGCCTAGAAAAAAAATCTCTCTCTCAAGGTCAAATTTATCTGTACAGACGTTGTGAATGAAGACTTGCATGAAGGGAAACTGCAGATGCCCTGAAGGACTTCAGTCATGAGTTTCGGGGGTCCTCTGGAAAATTCATGTGAAAAGATGTCATCACTTCAGGTCATGAAGTGCCCCCTGTGCACAGCTCCTACTCCCAATAGTTTGTCATCTAAGGGGACACTGCCTCCCTAACCCTGTGCTGATAGTGTGGAAGGACAATACCAAATGTGTAATTTCATCAGGGGTCTCACCTCACCCATATAAACATGTGAACTTGAACCATATTCGGGATTGTGCTGTCCATGTGCCTCCAGCCATCCTTCTGTTTGACACGGTGTGTTTGAACTGAAATGAAACTGTCAGGATTCACTCTGCTGCCTTATCTCTGCCCTGTAGTGGCCAAGCTTTCCTTTGCCATGGAATCTGGGAACTCAGTGCTCGTTAACAGACCCTGTCACTACAATAGCCCTGAAGGGAGATGAGGCAATACCAACCCATTGCATGGGTTGGGCACATAGACATAGATTTATTCCCTTCCCAGGCTCAGGCAGAATGCTGACTTCTGTCTGAAGGCTGGTATTCAAAATGCTTGAGTATTATCTTCTTTCAGGGCTATTTTTTAAAAGTTTGTAACACTACAGAGATCTTGCACAGCCAGGAGGGGAAGAGTGAGAGCAGAGGCCATGGAAGAGCCAAAAAGATGATTCTCACCATGCACTTTTCTGCTGGAAGTAGTGCCTTTAAAATCTGTCCTCTTTCCACCTCCAAGTCTCCAAACCATGGAAAATGAAGGATTGTCTAGGTAACAGGGACACTGTGGGGGCTTTCCTGCCCTTGTAATAGTCCAGTTCCCTCTCCCAGTCACAGCAGGAGACAGCTGGTGGTCCCACAGCAGAGCTGGCACCACCACAGCTCACGTTTCCCCACACACCCTGTCCTGCTCAGCACTTTTTCCATGAGCTTATCTTAGCAGCTCTTCATGCTCTGTGCTGTGAAGATCAAAGATGAGGTGTCCAGAATAAAAAGCTCACAGTTACCGTGAGGCCTCTCTCAACATGCTGGGAATAGAAATGTGGCAATCAGACTTGGGGATGAAATCATATTGGACATGCTGGCTTAATCTCTAAAATATGAAATTGTATGGAAAGAATTACAGCTAAAAAGCATTTTACATTTTAGAAAGCTGCTCTGACCCATGCTGGATCAGGAAAGAGAAGGAGAAGAGGGGGAAAAAAGCCTGTGGGGTGCAAAAGATTATAGCCAGCTGGGTTAGAAAAAACATCTATCATCAAATTAATAGTCTCCTGCTCCTGTACTATGGAATATGATTCTGTTTGAAAAAGAAAGGTCTGAGATGGCTTATTTCAATTCTCTGGATCAGATTATTTGCTGTTTGCAAATATCTGGGTGTTACTTGCAAATCCTCCCCAAAGCTTCATGTATTTTAGCCCAATGCATACACTCATTTCACAATCAGGTTTAGGTGGGATACAGAGCAGGACTGAGCTGGCTGCTCTTCCTATACACCTTTATTTAGCCAGGCCACCAGGGAGCAGAAACAACAGGCCATGGATGGCCAGCTGCAAGAGATAAATTACAAGTAGAATAAATGAAGAAACATGCAATTTGTGGGCTCCTTGTTGAAAAACATCTGCAATTCAATTAATATTTTCCAGTGCACATCCAAGAACAGATTCTTACCCCACTGTACTCTGGGTTGCAAAGCAACTTTTTTTGTTGCTTGAGAAATTTTGTGTTGTTTCCATGCCATCATGAAGAGAAGACTGATGTGATAAGGACAACGATGTTGAATGATGCCACACTTGGTGGCACACCTTGGATTTCTTCATTAATACAAAATCAGGGCAGATCGCTGTAGCAATGTTTTAACTGCATCTTTACTATATGGCAAAATTTTCCGACCCAGAGTTTAGAGAGCCCTTACACTCAGCAGCAGAACTTTGCTCACTTCATAGCTCAGCGTTGTGTCAAACAGTAAAAATAAACAAATGTTTGTGCTTCCTGGCTTTCAGTGTTGGAGCTGGTTTTGGATGTCACAGCCAGACAGATTTTTCCTGAAATACTTGTAAAGTGTGTAAACACCACCACATGGCAGGTTTTGGAATAAGGTCTCCGGTGCATGCCCAGCCCTGGCCCAGGAGGGCTGGACTGACCTTTGGGCAGGAGGCCCCTGGAGCAGCACAGGAGGGAGGCTGGGCTTTGTACCTTTGATTTCTCACTTCATCCCAGTGCTGATTTCAGAGCACAGGCTGATTTTCCCATCCCATCTCCCTCGTACATTGTGCTGAAGCAAAACCCACCAGCCTGTGGGACCCCTTCCCAGCCATGTCCATCCCTGCTACTGCATTGGCACAGCTTCTGTCCCCTTCCCACTTAAAATCCTGCTTGGCCAGCTGGAAGCCCACCTCCCTTCAGAGCCCTCATCCTCAGCCTGCCTGATTACCCACAAAAACAGCCCCATTAAACTCCTGGCTGAGGGGAGGCTGGCTCAGAGACACTCAGCCAGGCTCAGCAGGAAGCCAACTCTATTAACAAGGAGCAGGAAGCACCGTGTGTCAGAATATCTCTGCACTTGCAGCACCTGGGGGGAACATTATCAGTTATCAGCCTAATATTTTACTGCACTCTTCCCTTCACAGGCTTTTGATCCCTTCTCCTCACACAACAGCCTAAACACACTAACTAGACAACTGACGAAGTATGCCAAAAAATGTTTGTAATTTGGACAAATTTTCAGGGTTTTTTTGACAAGCCTGGTGAGAAGAGAAAAAACAAAACAAAGGTAAACTGTAAGTGAAACACATTTGGGCTAAAACCTGTGAATTAGGTCAAAAAAGAACAAATCTCTGCAGGATCCCAGGGGGAGATTATATTTTATTGGTGTTTTTATGTACAAAGGGAAAGGTTAATCGAAGGTCTGAGCAGAAAGGTTCATAGAAAATTGTCATCTGTTTGTGTTTTCTTTTTGAAGTAATAGTTTGCAGGAGCCAAGGGAGGAGGTAAACCAGTAAAGGCCAGAGGTAAATTGAAGGTGGAACAGTTTGGAAGAACTTTGACAAAACCATGTAAAACTGAGAATGCAGATTTGTCAAGACTGAAATGCGTTCCTGAATTATGCAGATTTTTGCCCAATTTTAGTTGTGGAACAAAGAATACAGGAAGGAATGAGCGCTAACATTGGGAATAACAGATCTTCTCCAAATGAATTTTCAATTAGATTAGTTTTTCTAATTGAGATCACCTAATAGGTTGTCCATAAACTATCAATGAACTTCAGATCAAACAGCGCTGTTCTAGAAAGTTTAAGTTAATCCTAAAGGAATCCCTGTGGAATGCTTTCTTTTGCAAAGAATGATGTAGTTTTCCATGGCTGGTTTTAAGCCAGACTGGAAACACAGCTAAAAAAAGATGATGCTGGGCAAAGCTCAATTTTTGTCATTTGTCCAGTGATGATTTCTGTGTGCAGCAAGACAGGAGGAGGCAGCAGCTGGGTCTGAGCTCCCTTCTAGTCTAGTCTCGAGAGCAAATGACCCTCATGTCAAAGGGCTTGTTTTAATTTTGATTTATGTTTGTTTAACATAAAGTTTGTTGTACTGATCAGACCAGAGGTCCTTGTGGCATAACATTCAGTCCCAGAAGTGGCTAATAGAATGGATTTTTTCAGGGTAGGGAGATAAAAACCAATTTCTGGATAGAATGATTTTTCCTATCATGTCAACTCAGCCTGGCAATCAGCCCCTTAGGAATTTCAAGGTCAGGTTGGACAGGGCTCCAGGAGACCAGGTCTGGTGGAAGGTGTCCTTGCCCATGGCAGGGGGATTAGAGTGAGATGGCTTTAAGGTATCTTCCAGACCAAACCATTTTATGGTTCTCTGATTCTCTGACTCTTGTTTCATTGTTAAAATATTGGGATGTAATGGACAGCCATCAGGTAATGTAGACATTTTGCTGGGCTCTGAGGATTTCTGTGCTGAGGAGGAGCAGTTTGGGCAGCCTGAGCACGCTGCTGCGGTGTGTGCAGAGCATTCCCAAGACTGACAGCAGATCCCTTAGGCTGAACATACAGGCAGGAGCAATAGCAGAGCATCTCTTCCCTTCCTGGGGCAGAGGCAGAGGAGAGCAGGGAGGCAGTGTCACAGCCCACAAGGCTGCTGCCATCTCCAAGCCCATGTTCCCCTCCCAGGCCTCAAATGTGAGGAATGTAATGAGCATGAAAATTATTTCTGAGGTACCAGAATTCCTTAGCGATCCTTAGTGCTGAACTACATCTCTCTCTTGGGGTTTATGAAGTAGATTTCATTGTAGGCTTGGGAAACTAGAGCTCCCATTTTTCTCTTTGGGATGTGTTTGATACTTAACCTGTCTTAAATCAATAGTCAAGTTCTAAACTCTTCTTGCTATACAGTTTCCTCCTCACACAAATGTCTTAAGCTGAGAATTGCAGTGAGATGCTGAGGAAAATGTATTCCTTGGTCAGGCAGCATTTCCTGAGGCTCTGCAAGCAGGGCTGTTTGTGCTCATGTTTGACAAAGGCATGTGCATGGGGCAAGTTAACCATAAATCTCAGAAATTAGAGAAAAGCCTTAAGAAGACCTGCTTTCAGTGAACTTAAGGATATGACTTGCCAATTCATCATGATGGTGTTCCCTGTGAATGGAAGCTGTACTCTGTGTTTCTAAGATGTTTTATGCAATTTTCCAGGATATTGTGTCACATCAGCAGAAATTCAGCATCATGCAGCCCTTTAGCAGCACAATTTGATGCTTCCTTTCAGCTTTAAAGAAAGTAGCATTGGTTCTTCTAATCCTGATACTTGCCAATAAATCAGGACAAGGAGGTTTAACCAAACTATAGATACAGCAGTTTGCTCCTGACAATGTTACTTGCTGAGATGTTCAATTGTTGGCCAACTGCATCTAGAGGAATGGTGAGATGCTGAGCATAGATATTTATCTGATCATTATCAGGGAGCTGGAAAACCTGTGAAAAATAACAACAGGTTTGCAATTGAGTTCAAACAGAGAACACATTTGAACATGAGAACATAACCACTTTGGTCTTGGAAAGATGGAGAGAATTGCCATGCAGAGATTAGACAGTCTCAATAGGTGGGTAGGTGGGCAGGTAGAAAGAAAGGAATAGAAAGAAACCTGAACAGAAGAAGGAGAGAAATTAGGCTAGGAAAATAAAAGGTGGGTGTAAAAGCCATTTCAGGGATTTTCTCTGTGAGAGCTCAGAGCACTTAAAAAAAAAAAAAAAAGAAATCAGGATTTTCTCTTCATGAAGAGCTGCAAAGGTGGGAGGAGAAAAATGTTTGCCCAAAAGGGCAGTGCCAGAATTAGGAGCAGGATCAGGACATGCTGGCTGTGTTGCTCGGCCCCACAGGGCTCTGTGAGGATGAAGTTGAGGACATTTTGGGGAAGGAAGTGCTCCACAGGCAAACAGGCAAAATATTTCTTTGTGAAACTGCTCTCTGAGAGCCCAGCACAGTAAAGTAGCTCATGTGGAGAGAGAGCAGTGGGGAATGCCACGGCAGGCTCACTGTGGGAAGAAAAGTTGTTGTGCTCATCCCCCAGCTGTCCATTGCACTTTCTGCTGAACTGCTGCTGTCTGTGGAGAATGTCAAGTCCTTGGGGCCTCGTCTCCCTGCATCTCCCACACGAGATTGAGGGCCTGGCAAGCACCTTCCCAATAAATTATTGTTATTGCAAGGAAGGGAACAGGCAGAGGAAAGACTTTTCAGTGATCCTAGCAACATTCTGCCTCCAAAAAGCACACGTCGTGGGAGAATTTCAAAATGCTTCCAGGAGCCGGGAAGGCAGATGCACGTTGGAAACCTTTGAAGGAGATGAATAGCAGGAAGCATCTCTAAAAGACCCACAACGGCATTACTGCAGAAAAACCAGCTGCAAAATGAGGTAATGACTCTTCAATACTCTCCGATAAGCTGGCACAAGTCCTCTGCGTTTCATCTCGCTATCTATCAATGTAGCATTAGAAGATCTTAAAGTGTTTACAGGTGGATGCAGGGTTGGTCTGCTGGCCCCATGGGGATGCTGACCCCTCTTTCCAGAGGAGGCATGGCAAGGCAGAGGTCACCCTTCTCTGTGCACTCAATTACAAGGGAACCAGACCCCACTGTGTTTTTTTTCCCTGAGAGTCCCCTTTTGAGCACTTACCCTAAAATTGTCTCCGGCCACATATTTCTTTCTCCTCAGATATTAAAAAATAATTAAAGGCAAAAGAAAGGAGCAGAGGAGGGCTGGGGGAGGAGGAGAGATGATGGGGAAGCCCTGTCCCTCAAGAGCTGAACAGCAAGTACAGAATCATCGCGGCTCGGTGCACAGGTGATGTCCTGATTTGGGCAGGACCTGAGCTGGATCTCCCAGTGCTGCACAGCCAGGTGCTGCTGTCACATCCTGCTCTTCCCTGCCCCGCTGCATGAGGGGACAGTGCTGGCATCCAGGGCAGGATAGGTCCCTGTGGAAAGGAAACTTCAGGAAAATAAGCTTCCAAGGGGATCCGAGTGCTCTTCTTTGTCTGAAAGGGAGATTTCTGCATTCAGGCAGCGGCAGAATAGATGGAGACCTGTCAGAAAGTGATGCATAGGCAGCTAAGTGAAGCTCAAGCATTCATAAAGAAACAATGTTATCAAAGATGAATAGCTTGAAAACTGCTTTTAGGAACATTTACACAGGGTTTCACCTCCTGGCAACACAGAAACGTCAATGCTGCTCGGGCTGACTCATAGCAGAGCAGGAGAGCTCTACAGAAGGCTCCTGCTCTCCTTTTTCTTCTGCACCAAGGTCTGTGCAGAGGTGTGTGTGTGCAGGGTGGGGGTGCTGCACTGAGGAATCACCCGGAATTGGCTCAGAGAGGAGTTGTTTTCAGAGTCCTTGCCATGCTTTATTAGTGTGGAAATTCAATAATCTCATTAATTACAGAAAAATAATGTAAGGTGGATCTGCTGGGCCTCTGCACAATTTGAGCTCTCCTTCTGTGGGTAATTGCCAATGACATGTCTGAGAGAAATATCACAATGATACATAACAAAGGGCAGCGCAGCTTTACAGCATAGATCTTGTTGCTATGGGAACTTGTCTTTGCTCCTATCCCAGAGCTAGATGATTTATGTATGTGCAAGAGTTCCTTTATTTTAGGGCTTTGCAAAAGAGAAAAAACCCCTATCAGATCTCTCTCCACATCTATCCATCCAGTTATCTATCCAGTTATCTAATAATTCTTTCTTTATTATAATTACCTGTCTATTATAATCTTTATCCACGGCCTCATTCTTCCAAATATTCTACTCTCTATCTACTTTTGGGGAGCAAGATACAAGACAAGCTGAGGGAGGGAAAAAAAATGTGGACATCAGTTACTCATTGTGTGCACTGCCTGGACGTGACTGCTGCTCAGCAGCAGAGACAAAGCAGCCAAGCCATCAGCCACGAGCCTCTCCTGCCCCAGTGATGCTCTCTGTGCCCACATGCAGCAGCAGGACAAAAGCATCCCCCTCATCCCTGGGGCATAAAGGGAACGGTGGAGCAAGGAAAAGCCTCAGATCTCACTCCTTGTGAATGGTAAGAGAGCACAAGGGTCACCCACAGCTGTGCTGGGTATTGAAGGTGGAGCTCTGGGAGGAAACGCTGAAAGTCCTTAAATAACTCCTCAAAAGACTGAAGTTGGAGCATAACTGCCATTAACTTTGGTCTGTTCATCCCAGGTGGTGAGAAAATTGGCTAAAAGGTGAAAATGCAATATTTTAATTCAGAAACAGGCACTTTTGGCTGCAGTTCTTTGCTGTCTTTGCATTTCATAATTTGTTAGGCATTCCCTAACAAGCTCTTGGGTCCAGATATACCTGAGATTAATAAGAGATCTCTTTTTCTCTGGTAGGATTCTGTTAGGGTCATTGGTTGCTCCAGGGGGACCATGTAAATTACCTGTGCATCAATAAGAAACTACTGAAAGGTTCACACTCAAAAACTAGTATCTTGCAGTCTTAGGAGACCCATCAAAGATGTTCAAATTCTGGTATGCACATAGGTTTAGAAACTTTTGAGACACAAAGCTGGTCCTGTCAGCTTCTACCTCTGAATTTATTTCACTCCACATTGTCTCCAGTGATATGAAACTACTTTAAACATGTGCATATGTTTTTGTAGGGTATTTAATGTAACAACTTGCAAGCTTAAGATATGATAAGGCAACCTGGCCAGCAGCCATGTTCAGGTCCAGGTTCATCTTTAAATCAATCCAAACAAGAGCCTGAAGCCACCTGACACTTTTGTTCAATCACAACAGTATGTAAAGTGCAAGCTCGCTCTGATTTTGCCACATGCTGTAGCATTTCTCAAGGCTATTATTTTACTGGGAGAGTGAACATGATGCCCATGACTTTGTTCACTCAATGGCTGGAAACAATCTCCTTCTTCTACAACGTATCAGAAAGTCAGGGCTTTAACTTTGCAAGGAAAAAAATAATCACGCCAACCACTTGATCTTGAAAAGAAAGAAAGTGAAATTCCATATTTATGAGAGCTCTCTTTCAGCCTGGAAATTCACTGATCGGTGAAACCTCACTTTGCAAGTTCAGGGAGCTGATTACACTCCTGATCTAATCAGTTCCTTGCTGCATGGAAGCCTCCTCCACACAGACCTCCTGCTTGACTTTCCTTCCCCCCAGCCCCGTTGTGGCTGAACCAAGGCTCTGCTGAAGTGCTGAATCACGAGATGGAAATTGCCTGTGAGGGCCCCACTAATACGACAAGCCTCATGGCACTGGAAGCACTCTTGCTCTGTAATTTCTCAGGTCCTCATGATGTGGGTGGTGCACTTGCAGAGTCACTGCCCTAGTTCATGTTGAAGGTAAAATCTGATCCTTTGGCACAACTGACCGACTCTTCGTGCCAGGGCTCCCGATCCACCACGAGTCTGTGGCCAGGAGCAGCAGCTCCCTCCTGCCCAGCTCCCTCCCTCACCCTGAGTTTCGATTCCTTAAAGCTAATCAATATCCTTATTAATGTTCCAAAATCAATTATCCTAATAAAGCCTGGAGGGAGCTGAAGGGTTGCTATTCAGCACTCACCTTTTATTATCCCAACTGTTTATTTCCCCATTGATAGAACTGTCTGATTTTATGACAGATTATGGGTGAAACTGCAGCACTCAACACACTTGTCAGCCCTAGAGATATGTTGTGTTATTATTACTATTTCGAGAGCCTTTTGCTTACATTTCCTGGTTGTATGGATGCTTTAGAAAGAGTCCCTGGCCTCGCTCTGCTGGAATAGGATAGGGAGGGCTGTAGCTCCGTGCTGCACATCAAATGGATAATAATCTGTTCTATCTATTCAATTATAATATTGCCCCAGACCATGGCATATTGTTTATGCAGCAGTGCTCTGTATTCTGCAGCAAGACATGAGCAGGGTAGATCACCTCGTGGTCATCCACAGCAAATCAGGTGAAGGTGCATTCAGAGGCACGATCCCAAAAGCATCAGGGGAGAATGGCATTTCCCCTGCAACTGAACCCCTCTATTGCATGCAGGAGTTGTGTCCAGAGCTGGGTGAAAGACTGCAGTTCTCTGCAGCATCCCAGGGGCAGGGCAGCTCAGGGGCAGGGGGCAGAGGCAGCACCATGGGAGGGAAGGAGCTGGAAATGCTGCTCAGACTCCTGAGCACTGAATTCAATCCCTGCCTGCCAAGCATGGTGTATTTTAAGGAAATTCAACCACATGTTTCTTATTTCCTTCCTGGGCTTATTGATCAACCACTTAAGAGTAGAAGAAGAGACTCCAGGTCAGGTTATCCTCCAAGATTGTTCCAGCAAGGTGCTGATCAGGAAGTGACGTGACAGTCTATAAATTAAATCAGCCCTTCCTAAATGCCCTCCTTCACCTTGCATGCAGTGTCCACCCTGGCCATCAGCCTGTTCTGCTCTCCAGCACTCAGAGAGCCTCTGGCCAGCAGAGCTGGGGCTGGGAGCACTGGGAATGTGATCTTTGGTTGTGTAGCCAGTCCTTAGGCTGGAATACATCTATTCCCTGCCTCCATCTTTAGACTATTAGCTCCCAGAAAAACTCCTCTACTTATCTTTGGAGAAAGGTGTCTGAAATGCTTCCCTCTCACAGTATTAGAACAGCTTCTGTACCCTGTACAGTAAACCTTTTATCCACAGGATGGCATGTGAATGGGGAGATTGACCCTGGAAGGACTGACAGCACAGCAGAGAGAGGCTTTCCTTTCTTACTGGGGCCAATAAAGAATATGTATCACTTCTTTTCAGTTAACCAGTATTAGATCACACCATCCACACCAGTTGTTAAACTGGTAATGAGACAGGCTCCATTTCAGAGAGATTATCGCTTTATTATGAAGTGAACATTCAGCAGATGTTTTAATTTTACAGAATTCATTTCACATTATCAAGATTTCTCTCTATCTTATTTGATTTAATGTTTCTTAAGAGTGATTTGTCTCTCTCTAATGCTTAAGACCAGTGCAGTCCAATCAGGCAAATTGTCTGTATTAAAAGAGTTCCTGTGGGATTCGTAACAGCAATAGGACCTTTTGGGTTTTCTTCTGAAAAGGGTTTCTTCCAAAAAAACCCCAGAAAATACATCCTGTGCTAATGATTTCTCTCATCCCAGTCCTCTTTTATCCCGGCCTTTCCTGCCAATATGCCCGTATAGCACAATTCCAGATAAAGCAGAAATGCAGTGAAAAGTGGCATGAAAGCAGCGTCACAAAAAGAAAAAAACTTGATTGAAGTTGTGAGCTAGCAAGAGAAATGTGAGCCCATCCGAATCTGAATTAATTAAAGATTTTATTAGCATCTGATGGCACCCCAGGGAAAAGTACTTTTTTTTTTTTTTTAATCCTCTCTCTGTTTTAAAGGCAAAACACCAAGCCAAAGCATTCAAGGGTCATGCCAAAAATTTTTGTTTTGAGGGTGACACAGCCATCCTCCAGCTGTGCCAAACACGTATGATGGTGTAAACAGGGCCAAGCCAGCTGAGTATTTTTCTGTAACAAGGAACTGGCAACCTATGCTGATTGTGAGCTCAGCTGAGTGAGAAAATCAAAGGTGTTATCAAATTTTACTGTTCTTTTTTTTTTAGTTTTAGCAGTGGAAGGGAGCCCTGAGAAGTCTGGATAGGTAAATAGCCCCATGTCTGGGTCACAAAGATCTTCTGTCCCTCTGTCTCACCATGTTTGACTCACTAAGGCAGCCAAGAGCATGAGTCCCCTGCTCTGTCCCGTGCTTAGGTACACTGCCTCAATGGCATGGGGCTGAAAGTTGAGCAGAAAGAACCTCAGCTGTGGAAAAGGCTGCCTGGGAGCACTCGGGTGGAGGAATTCACAGATCAGCAGCCCCAAAGAGCAGCGCACTGCGAGCTCCACCTGCGTGTGCTGGGAGCAGAAACGCGGCCAGGCCGGCGCTGTGCTTGCCCTGAGCTGTGAAACCCCAGCTCCACTCCCTGGACGTGCTCTGCCAGGCTCAGTCAGCAGGAAGGAAGCTGATAACTCCCCCTTCCACCCTCCTCTCCCTCCCCTCCCCATCCCTCTCAGAGCCTGCCCTTTATAACAAGGCATTTTCTTCCCAGGTAGGGAATCGATCCCCCTGGCTCCAAGGGCTACGTGCAAGACACAGATCCTGCTCACACATCAGCAATGCTGCTCCTTGCTAGGGCAGTGATGCATTAAGGATTACAACAAAAGCAGATCGCATATTTTAAGAAAAACCACCTATTCATAAATTATTTTTTCAAATCAGCAAGCTGGCTTTGTGCTGCAACACTTAGCTGAGTCATTGCATGCCGTGTTCAAAGGCGAGTGCCAGTAGACGTGTCACCAGAGATCTTATTTAAAATTCTAGCATAGTGATGAGCAATCAGGAGGTGCAAGAGCCCTGAAACTGTACAGGACACTGTCTAAAGGTATGGCCTGGTACAAGTCACAGCTGACAGAGACATTTCTTGGGAGACCAACTGAGCTTGCAAAGCCTTGGTGAGAGACTAGACAGTGGGGCCTGTTAGGCAGAATATCAAAAAGTGAGTGGATGCCATGTGGAGTGTGAAAGAGCAAGGGTTTTTACAGGCAATGGACTTCCTGGAAAAGGCAGTTTGGGGAGCTGTAAGTGAGGAAGCTCCTCAATGCTGGCCATGTTCTAGGAACCATGTTTCCAACCGTGCTTTGTAAAGAAATGTTTCTTTGCTTGTCAAAGAAACACCTGGCTCCATTGTCAAAACCTCCAAAAGAAACCGTTCCCAAGAGATGGATTTTTGGCTCACTCCTTGGGCCAAAGCACAGCAATAATATAACCAAGCCATGCCAGCTATTGCCCATCCCTCAAATTCACTGATTTTAAGCCGAAAAAATGATTCATCCAAAAATTTCGACCTCAGCCTTCCTGCTTTGGACACACATTCCAACAGCAGAGAAGAGGGGACTATGCTATTTCTGAAAGCTCTCTTTTTAAGGTTTTCCCTCAAAATCTCACTCCTGCACTGTGTTTGAGAGCCTTGATCCTTCACATGTGCCACGAGCAATCCTGGCTGGTGTGCAAGGCCCCAGAGCCTCACGAGAGAGATGCTGACAGCAAGTCCCTGTGAAATGTGTTTCCCAGTTGGCCCTGGTGGGTAGGACTTGTGGCAGACACAAAGGGGAGGATTAAACAGGCTGATCTATTTGAAATGAATAATCCTTATGAAGAAAGCACTTCTCTTCTTCTAGTCAGGAACAAAGCTGTACCAAACCCATCCTCTTCCCTGGTATCAAAGAAAAAGAGGTAGAGACCTGGGAATTACTGTGCTGCATTGCATGAACAAAAGGGTCATATTTCAAAATATAGATTTTTTCAACAAGCCTTTGTGAAGAAAATGGAGGGAAAGAAGGATCCCCATAGAGCCTTGTCCTCAGCCAAACTAACCACCCATTCATGAAATCCACAGCCCAGGCCTTGAAACTGCTGAGAATAAAAACAACGTGATAAAATTTGCTTTTTTGTCAAAGGATCCTGTGAGATCTGTAGGTGGGAGCAAAGGGTGGAAGAATAAGGAAGAGCCTTGAAATTAATTATTTTTATTATAATTTGAAAATCATTATCATCACTTCTGGCTTAAAAACTGTGATCTGTTCAGCACCAATACTGTTGAAATATCATTTACATTCTTGTTTTTATTGTTACTATTTTTTCCACTTTCCATCTTACTTGATTCCTGATTGTTCCCCACTTCAGTAGCCTGGCTTGTTATTCTATTATCTTCCTCAAGAGGCTTTTATGTGGAATCTGTAGGAGGAAATGGAGGCTTCAAGGAAGAACTCCTGCAACAAACCCTTTTCCATTATTTCTTTACTCAATTTCACACACTTATTTATTTTACATAATAATACACATGATATCAGGAGACGCATAAGAAAATAATACAGAAAGAAAGGCCAGAAAAATTAGTTATAGTTCAAGAAGCCTTAAAGTGAATGCCAAGAAATGAGCCCTGTATTTTTTTTTTTAACATGCAAGTAGCCAGGGTGGTAAATTACTTGTCATGCTTTTGCTGGACATCTTGATTGCTTCAGTTTCAGCAGGTCTGTGGACTGCATGGAAAAGTAGTTTACCAACAACAGAGCCACATCCTAGCACTTTTCTCAGCAGATGCTGAGTGAGGTGACCTTGGCAGAAGTGCCTCTCTTCATGCCAGGATGGCTGGGCACATTGAGCAGCATTTATCTGGGAGTACCAGGAAAGCAATTCCCATGCTGGCTGCAGGAAAGTATTCCTGGGGAACAGAGGACTCTTATCCCCATTTTACAGGTTAAAAGCTGAGACAAAAAAATAGTTTATTTGTTTAATTTGAGGCAAAGCAAGAAACCTGTGGGAGGACTGGGGAGCACCCTCAGTTCCCAGCCCCAGACAGATGGCCAAGCCAGCAGCACCACTGCTCTGTCACTCTGAGCTTTCAGCAATGGAGAAGCATAAAGTGAATTTATTTCTGCATATGAGCAGATGCTGGAGGGGAGATTTGTTTTCCTGTTCTTTTTCTTTCAGTCCTTGCCTAGTTCTGCTGGAGGCTGAGTAAATGAGATAAAATGCTGAACCAAAGCTGCAACACACACTGATGCAAATTGTTCTTGGCCAGTGCTCGTGGCCACCTTAATTTTCTGCAGAGAAAGGAGTGTCTGGTGCTCAGACACAAGAGACCCATGAGTTTGCTTCAGATCCTGGTAATTTCTCCCAGGCCAGCTTGTGTGTAACAAGGGAGCATCCAACCAACCAGTGATTTCCTAAACTTTGAATACAGCCAGCCTCTCAGGAGAGCGTGGGGAACTGTCCTGGCTTCACCCAGAGCTTGGTGGCCTGGTGAGGCTCCGTTGTTCTGAACAGCAAAACTCCTTCTTGCAGAACCAGCTACAAGGCCATCCCTGTAGGATAATGCAACTCACTTTTATATTCTCAGCTTCCTATTAAATTGCAACACAGACCCCATTGACAGACAAATTAGCCAAGTCAACATTTGAAGGATTCTCACTGCTAATGATCTCTGGTCCATGAAGGCAAGCCTAAAGACTTCAGGCTATACAAAATATTGCAGATGAGGAACCCATCTGTTGATACAGCTGGCATCAATACGCGCTTCTAATGCAGAGTCCAAAAAGATGTGTGTATAAAGTGCACTGCTGCAGAGAGATCATGCAGAAGTCAAGGGCTGTGCTGTTTACCTAAGTCTGGCATTGAAATGTCCCTCAGTCCTCCTCTCAGTGCACACAGCCCAGCCTGCTGGGACTGAAGAATCTGCAAATGCACACTTGTTATCACACAAGATTCACTCCAGCAGGGACCAGGCTGTGGATTGCAGCCACATGGAGGGGAACAGCCATATGGGGATAGACAATGATGGTAAAAGCAGACCTACCACAGGCAGGAACACAGGAGCAGATCCAGGGCACTGACTTAAGGATATGTGAATCTTCACTGAAAAAGGTAAAAAAAGGGGGTTTGAGCTTTCTCAGAAAACCTCTCAAACATGTTCAGGGCGACGAATGTAGTGGGTGAGGAGGGGGGTGTAAGTCCATTCCTCCCCAGCTGAGCCTGGGGCTCCACCACAGCCATCAGGCACCTCCTGAGAAGGGATCACAGGGTCTCAGGACCCTGTCAAATACTTCAGCTTCATGGCATGGCTGAGGTGCTAAAGAAATACAGGGACATGTCTTGCAAAAATGAGCTTGGCTAGGCTGGACTGAATTATAGACCCAAGGAGTAAAGATTAAGACAGGAATCAGCTCCTTTGGGTGGAATCCAGGGAAAGACAGAGATGTGCCAATACAAAGGGCAAGGTAAGAGCACAGTCAAAATCCAGAGAAGTAAAGGAGATAGCTGGAAACCAAGAAACCAGCTTGTAAAGCCAGGTGGTGGCTGTGGCAAAGTTAAGAGAGGAAGGAGTCAGATCTCAAACAAATCTGGAAAAGGCAGACCTTGGATGCTGGGTTCCATGGTAGTTTGCCTGGGGCAAAACAGTCTTAGGTGTGTAAGTTGAAAGCAACCCTGTGCCAACAGATATTTTAGGCAGTGGAAGTGGTTGGGTAGATGCTGGAAAGCTTTTCTTCTCTGAGCTGGTGCTTTTGTGTGCTTGCTCCTGTTTGATCTGCTCCTGCCTGGCACCAGTGAAGCTGTGATACACTCTAAGACTGAACCAGGCCCAGCAACATTTACTTGTTCAGTACAGACAAGGGATTTTTGAGGACTGATTAGCAAATATTTGCACAGAGCTTTAAACATCTCAAGGGCTTGGTTCAACTAGGCTTTACCCTGTTTACAGGGATGTGCAGGTAAAAAAAGGAAGAGTCAGAACATGTTGTCAAACAGGGTCTTAGCTGGCTGGATTACAGAGCTGGACCTGTCCTCTAATCCAGCCTCGTAGGAAGTGTTTGCAATTGAGCTGAAATGTGTGCTAAAGGCCTCACTGTCCAGGTCACAAAGCAGGTCTGCTACACCTTTGGAAACAGCCAAAGCTTTTTGGAGGCTGCAGAACCTGCATGCAGTGAGTCTGGCTCAGAAGTGATGTTGGAAGAGCTGCACCAGGATGTTCTGGTCTCTGTGATGTGAACGCCAACCCCACACAAGCTGCTGCAAACTGGCTGCCAGCAGTGGCCCGTGGGTGTGAAGGAGCTGTAAGTGCTCATGGTTATGTGGCATTTAAGATATGCAGAAACAGCCACAAGAAAGTTCCAGGGCTGTTCATCGCCCTCATACTGGCCAGACTGGACCTTCTCAGCTCTCACTGAAAACCTAGCTTCTCCTGACAGTTTTTGGTCCCTGCTTCCACAGCCTCATTCAGCACTGATCTGAGGAGATCCACTCCTCCCTGCTTTCCTCCTAGGGCAAAAGGCTTTTGAGGCCTTGCTCAGCCCCCACAGCAGTGCCCATGAGGGTTCATTGCCTTCCCTGGGCACTTCCTTCAGCTGCCCAGGTCTGAGCTACACCTCATCCTCCTGCTCCACCATGATCAAACAACGGATGATGCTGAACAGGATGGGAATCCCCCAGGCAGCAACCATCCCAGCTAATTGGGGAATTATTTATTCTTTACCTTCCATAAAAATGAGGAACCCCTTACTGCCCACTGGTCATTGGGAAAGTGGGATAGGTTTGATGATAAACAGCAGTGTCTGTATCTTAAAGCAGAAATTATCACAATAAAAGGGGCAGTGGTTATCTTCCAGGATGGTACATGCATTTCCCTTGCCCTCCTGCACTGGTCCACTAAACTCCCATGGCATGGCTCTGCACAGATGCTGCAGCTCCAGCTGTGGGAAGCAGACAGTGCTGAGACACGGCACAGAAATTTGGGGCTTTTAAAACCTTCTTGCCTTGCCTTTTTCCGTGGCAGAGTCAAGTAGCTGATCCAGAGCCCCTGCTGTTTGTCTCCATCCTGACAAACCTTCCTGAAACAACCTGAACTTCAGTTTGGTGAGAGCCAAATTACTTCCCCAGTGCTTCCCAGAGGGACTAGGCTAGTTAAGAGGAGAGACATCAGCACTGTCATCAAAGGGCACAGAGGATCTCCCAGGGGACCCCTTAGCAGGGAAAGAGAGAGGGAAATGTGGGCATTTCTGTGTGGGCTGAGTATCCACTTCACCCCCCTGTCAGCAGAGGGAAGAAGGGGCAAGGGAGAGAGAAACAAAGCTGGTAATTAGCTGGCTTGGGTATCCCAGGATGATTGCAGCTCAAAGTGTTTGGTCAGGACCTTGGTACACACCTTCTCACTGCACAGACAGCGCCAAAGAGGACAAACGAGTGAGAAGGGAAACAAACTGGAGAGTTCATCTCATTGTTCATTAAGTGTCTGGTGCTTAGAGGAACGATTTCTCCAGCTGTCTCTGGATGGAAGAGGCACTTGTGAGCATTAGGAGAGAATCCTGTAGGTAGCATCTTAATGAAGACAACACACTGCATTAAAGAGAAAAAAGAAAGAGGAGAAGAAAATTAAAAGGAGGAATGAGAGGAAAGCTAAAAGAAAGAATGAAGCATAGTGTCTCACTTGCAAGGTTAGAAAATGGAACAAAAACCCCAGTAGAGCTGGCTGGGCTATGGCTCCATTTCCATGGGAGACATCTGACAGGAGATGTCTGGCAAGCAATCAAACCAGTTTCCTTAGAAATCAGAGGAAAGCTGTTCTACGTCTCCCCCTGAAAAAAAACCAAAACCATGACTGTGCTCTTGGCCATGTTGTTGGAGGTGGATGTTCTTAGTAGAGCATAAGGGGACCATCCTGCATTTCCTCTCTGGTGACAGCTCTGTGCCCTGCACACCTCTGTGAATCCATGCTCAGAGAGAACCTCCCCACAGCTCTCCCCGGATGGCAGGAGCCTGGGAGCCAGTGTCAATCCCTCAAGGAAAGCCATGTGCCATCATAGGCTGAGTCCTGGCTGCTCTGCTCTGAATTACATCAGTGTTTTGATACTCTGTTGGTGACAGCTAGCAGAAGGTACAGCGCCCTACCCAGGGATGGCAAAAGCCATCCCCACCCCTCCACCTGCTCAATGAGTCATTGCATTAAGTTTTTAAAGGCAGATGCACAAAGACACTGATCTGCCTGAGTCCCAGACAGGTGCTGAGCACCTGTGCAAATCTGTGGAAATTCAGGACATCATCATTCTCACAAGGCACTGCCCTGACTGCTTGTGCCAGTTCACAGCCTCGGCTGCCCCACGGTGCATCGGGAGGGGGCACAGCTCCCTGCTCTCTTCAGTCTGGGTAATTGTGTGCTACCACGGGGGAGGATTAAATGTACATGTGGAGATATGGTTACCCTGCTCCTCCCAGACCTGATCTGGGTAGGAAATCTGAGTGCTGAGCCAGTTGTGAACTCTCTCCTACACTGCCTGGCAGAGAGTAGGAGCTGATGTCAAGTAAACAGAGAGAGGATGTCTGTAAATTAAGGGAATTCTGAGAAATGTTTTAATACAGAATAGCAGAAATTGCCTTCTCCTTCATAAACCATCCTAAGATGTGTAGCTCACAATGTGTGATAGAGACAGGTACAAATGCCTCTGTGCACTCTGGTTTATAAGTGGCTCTGTAACAGGTGTTATCGTTTTGTCTGCTCAGTATTTTAACATCATTCATTTGTGCCATTGCAACGTGGCACAACAACGCATCTTAGGATAATTTACTGTGAAGAAGGAATTGCTATGAATCACATCATATTGTCATTATGAATAAAGTAGCTCCACTCACTGTGCCTTCAAGGAAAGTGTGGAAGAGACGTGCTCACCATTCAGCTTCTCACGGGCCCGCATTTACTTTCCTCCTTTCTTTTCGGTTGTTCTCAATCTGCCCCTGCACAAATAATCACATCCAAAGGCTCAAAGAGTTTTTTTGCCTCCCTTTTATTCTTTTTTTTCTCTCTGTTTACCAGTCACAGAGTCTGTCTGACCATGACTGGTGGGCTTTCTGGAACAAAGAGTACAGCTGCAGGCGCTTGTAGATGGATGCTTCCGTGACTGACTTAAACAGAATCACAGAAAAAGCCAGGTTAGATGGGATTCCTGGAGGTCACCTTTACCACCTTTCCTCAAAGCAGAGCTAACCTGTTTGCTACCAACTCTCTAGTACATCAGCCTGAGAAATTGAAACCTGCAGGGACTTGGGAAAGATGAGAAGTGGAAGGAAAATCAGAAGAGCCCTTCACACTCAGACATGTGAAGGTCAAGGCACAATCTGTAGGTTTGGGTATGCTGATCCTGTCTCTGCTTGCTTCACAGCAGTAGACAATATGTATTTACTGACTGATTAATTAATGAATTAATTAATTTATAGAATGCCAAACCGAGGAAAGCTGATCTCACCCAGAGTAGGAATATGACCTTGAGTCTGCCAGAGCCTCAACTTTCGAGATACAGTCTTCTCTTCCTTCAGAGTGCACTCAGATTTCTCAGTGCTTGACTCTTAGTCAGAAAACAAATGTTTTGTCCCAGTTCCATTTCTGAAACACGTCCCCATACTTTGACTTTTCTCTGTCACAATTGGAAGAAAAAAAAAACACCAAACAGAAAGCAAAAGACAATTTTAAAACCTCAGAAGCTGACACAAAACAAAATTGCTATTTTCTCCTCCAGTTTCACTTTCTTAAGTCATTGTTCTGAGAGATCATCCTGATATTTTTTATTTCTCTTCCCCCTTTCTATTTCATTTTCAATCTGGCCTCTCTTTCCCTGACAATTCTGCCTGGCTGCTATCCAACAGGCCTGTCCAGTTTCTTCTTGTACAAGCATATAACACAAAAGAATACAAAGAAGACTGGAAATGCAATTATAAAACTGTCTCTTCCACCCAGGCACAGATTTTTTAGACAGCAACCTCCCTTTCAGCACAGTTGGAAGGAAAAAAATGTAACTAAAGCCCTTCTGAGCAATGACATTATTTATTCCGGATGAAATGTCTTGCAGGAAACTTTAATTAGACCACATGTATGATAAACTAACAGAGCAGGCTGAAGGGAAAAAAAATAAACAAATAAAAAGGGTAATGGTACAATTACCTATAGTCCTTAAATCCATCACTCTTGGAGGTGAGCACAGTTTATTCAGAGTTCAGGAGCTGAAAATGGAACATGCACATTGAGGTTACAAACACACACACACAGTTGTCATTGAAACAGCTTTTCGCTGGATATTTGAGCTTTTGAACTAAAAGAAAGTACAGTAAGATATGTCATTAAGGACAAGAATTGTCTGAGAAAGCAAAGTTCTGAATTCTTCAGATAGCACAAGAAAAGATTTAGAATTATGGGAAAGGAAATGTCCCTGTCAGAACTGCTGTGAAGTAGTTTCATGTCCCTCCGCATGTGCACACACTCTTGTGCATATCCATACATGTACAGGCATATGTGTATTTGTACAATGGAGTATTTATTTTGTGAAAAAACTTTTTCAACTATCAGCTAAATTGCTTAATTGCAGAAAAGTAGGTAAAAAGATTTGTCATAAGATCAGCACTGTCTGAAAATACAGTATCAGCAATTAAAAGAAATAGCCAACCCACCAACTGCTGAGCAGCAATCTATAACCCATGCTGCAACATTCTGCTGATGCCTTGTGCATCCTTCTCCAATACTCATAATGAAAAAAATATAATTTCAGACCTCAGGTGGATATCCCTCAATTGTTCCCTTCTTAAATGGTAATATTTATAAGCAAATATATGGCAAAAATACTGAAAATATAGGAGAAAAATGAAAACTCAGGAGGGGACTATGAAGGGAGCTGGAATTTGCTGGACCTTATTATTGATGGAAAGAGGACTGTGGAGTGCAGTTTTAATTACATATAACATTTCCTACATTTATCTGGGAAAAAATCTTTTCATTTGGCTCCTGCACTGCAAACAGAAGACAGGTGGAGGGGCAAAGCTCCTCTTCAGGTATTCAGCCACCTTTAAACATGAGGAGGGGCTGGGGAGCTCTGCAGAGAGTGATGCTCTATCAGGCTGCAGCTCTCACCAGCATCGTGAGTGCCCTGCCAGGGGCCAAGAAATCCAGCAGCAAACGCAGAGCTGAGTCTCCTGGCCCTGATCTCCTGGGGATCTGTGGTGGTGAGACTGCCATCCAAGCATCTTCCTGGCTAGTTATCTTCTGGGTGGAAAGAGGTAGGACAACTGTCACTGGATTTTAAGCCATTGTCTGGGAGCTTTTGAGATCTCCATTGAAGTACAACTGAGCTAATACAGATGGATGCCAAAGATGGATGAGGCAATTGGATTTATAAAGAGAGAAATGTAAGATGCTACTAAAGACAAACTTCTGCCATTGCTACTGTGGCAATTTTCCATGAGTTATCTCTGGTTTTGACTGCTTTTTGGGCATTTAGAGAAAAGTGGGTAAAAAACATAGCTGTTATTTCTTTCTTACTTGGCTCCTGAAGTTTAAATGGGACCAGTGTTGTCCAAAGCATGTGGAGAGGTCCAAATTTTAAGTGCTCTCAAAGAACAGAGAGAGCACTTTGGATTCTGACTTCTGACCTCCAGCTCCTGTGTTTATCAAAGTGTACCATGAATGTGGGGTATCGATACATAGTTAACATATAAGCACATTCACTGGATGTATATGCAATGTACCTTCCCATTACACATGGATTTCTGTCTGTGACAGGCATAATATGCACTGATGGAAGGTGGTGAAACCTGAAGGGAGCCTGAGTAACCAACCACAAACATCTGGAGGAATCAGAAGCTGAAATCAAAGGATAATAATATCTACATTTTTAAATGGACCTGTCACGTGCATCAAATCAGAGGCTGTGTCAATCTTGCTGGCGCTGCCCTGTGGTCCCTCACAGCTCACAGGAAGGGGAAGGAAGGGGATGGGAAGGGGAAGGGGAAGGGGAAGGGGAAGGGGAAGGGGAAGGGGAAGGGGAAGGGGAAGGGGAAGGGAAAGGGGAAGGGAAAGGGGAAGGGGAAGGGGAAGGGAAGAAAATATGTCCCACAGGAAGGCTCCTGGAATGACCCAATGTGTGTGTGCAGCCTGGGGTCTCAGCAGTAGCAGCACTTTGCACCCTCTGCAGAGGCACTGTGTTCATGGGTGTGGAGACACACTCTGCCAGAAGGACCACCCAAATCCCAGCTCTCCATTCCCTGCTGGGATGACTTCTGTCTGAGCCAGGCTTTACACTGCCCTCGTGTCAATAGAATCAGTCAGACCAGCCTGTGTGCCAGCACCCCTTCTACAGACAGTGGTCACAGGCACCATTCTGCACTGATGCAATATTCCATGCAAATCCACCTTGAGAACACCTGAAAGGACTTAAATACATGTACTATACAAGCATCCCACTAACACAGTGGGAATAGGAACAGACCTGTAATTACCAAGTAAAGACAATAAAATCACACGTACTCCCACCACCTGCAGCTCTAAATGAGGAGAAGTGTTAGTTACACTGTTGTATTTCTATAACATCTGAGAGGGAAAAGCAGAGGGTGTAATGAGCTACCAGACTTGTGATAAGCAAAATTCAAGTGCATTCACAATTTACCCCAATTTACCAATCCACGAGGAGGGACACAGAGGGAAGCATACTTGAAGTTTTGCACTTTCCTTTAATTTGGGGAACAAAGAATATGCCTGAGAGAACAATTTTGTGTTTTTTCACAGAGCCCAGCCATTTGCCACCCCCGTATGGAAAGATGTACCATGAAAAAAAGAGGAAAGGAGCACAGTGGCTGGAAGCCTTTGCCATAACATTGCAGAAGATCTGAATCTGTGTGGCTTGGGCTGAATTTTAATCACCAGGTGCTTGCTTTGCCCTGTGGAAAGGAGGAGTTCACTGAACTGATAGCAGAGCTGCAGTTTGAAAGAGATCTACAGAAAATGTCCCTTTCTTCTTACACAGACTTAAGAAATCTTAAGGATATTAATATGAAAGTAGAATGGTGAAAGGAAGATATTCCCCGTAGTAGGTTCCTCCATGAAGGCTCTCCTGTGGGGAAGACTGAGGTTTTATTCATGTCTTTTAATGCCCTCTTTTCAGTACTTTTAAAGGAGTATTGGTTCTGAAAGTTTTATCTTTGATTACTATTGCTCTGGTGTCATGTGGCTGGGAGTCCTTTTGTGGTGGAAAGGTCTTTCCAGAGAGGATGTTGCTGCAGTGTTTGCTTTGGATGCTCAAAGTTTGCATTCAGAAACATCATGCAGCCTTTTCACTGGGGACCCAGACTCAGGCACAGCTAATTAAAAAGCTGTCAAATATGCATTGTCTTATGGGGCAAAATCATAGTCCACATTATCTTACTCATTTTATCAACAGGGCAGCTTGTTTGAAGCATTTTCTTGGGTCAGTGGATAAATATTTTAATTCTTTCCTCAGACGGAGCAGGTTAAAGAGGACAATTTATAAGTATGCTCTTAAATAGACTTCTGAATGGAAACTTTTGTGGATTCAAAACTGATTTTCTGACACTAGAATTGTGCTTTGGCCTCATTCTAAGGCAAGAGCGTTAATCTCTTCTGGGCAGACAGGCCCTTTGGAAATCATTCACTTAGAAGGAAAAGAAAAAAAGCACCCTGAAAGCCATTTTCTTTATTCACAGAAAACGGAATGTCATGGAGAAAATGATGAGCAAGTGTGTGTGTAATCATGTATTTATTTATCTGAATCCCACACTGCAAATTTTGTAGGTACAGAAGATGATGAGGAAGATAAGGTACTGAAATGATTGTTTAAACTGAAATTGAGTCTCACCCACTGCAGAGTTTGAATTAAACAAAAATAACCCAAAGCAGCAATGTAATAACCTTAAGTGAGCCACTTTTTAAGCGGCTTATACATAATGGAATTCTCCCAGCTTTTTAAAAATGTTCCACATATGTTGAGATAATCATCAAACTGATGGGCTTTCCTTGCAGATGCCTGAAAATAAATGCTGATCTCAAACCCTGAGTGTGGCTTCTTTCTTTCCCCTGTACATCCAGCTCCCACACGATGTTCTTTATCCAAGTATCTAAGTGCTTTCAGTAGACCAGAGCATCCTGGTTTTATAGATATATAAATATGTTTTATAGCCACTATAGGGATTTCTATGCTACAATTTACTAATGGTTCACCCAAGCAAGGTGCTGTGGCCATAACAGTGATCAGTGCTGGATGTTGCAGTGCATAGAAAGGCTCCAGTGTCTCTCTGAACTAGGTAAACTATAAATTGTGTAACATTACCACTGCTGACTCATTATTTTCTTATGGTGAGTGCCACTGTAGAGATAAAATGCTAAAAAAAAAAAAAAACTTAATTGTTAAGTACCATTTTCAGTTTCAAAGACATGGAGTAAAAGCAAATAGGAGGAAGGAAAAAAACTGAAGAGAGGGAGAAAGGCTCTAAGAAGGAAATAGATATGAGACAGAAGTATAAATTCTGTTACAGATGAGTCTGAAAACTGGGCTTCAGGCAAATCTGGTCTGTGCAGACATCAAGGACATTTAAATTTGGATTTAATAAGGTGGCCTCTACCTATCATCTTATTAGCCTATGAATACAGTTATAGCAGAACTACCTTGATTAGCCTAGCCCTGAAAAAAAAAGCAGAACAACACATTTTCTTGAGCTCATCTCTTCATCTGAGAGGCACAGGAAACACCTGGATCTAGATGGCAGCACTGGGGATATTGTGAAAATAGATTTAGTCGAGGTGGGCGGCAGCAGCATCAGCAGCAGATCGTAGGAATGATCTCCATCATCTGTTATTAAACATTTTCCGAGCAGCGCTGAGCTGCGCCTTCAGCTGAACTTGCAGCATCCTCGGCTTCCAGTCTCATGTGCAGCACAGCAGCCAGCAAGTGCCAGAGAGCAAATGTGCTGCCTGTGCTGATGCAGGCTTTTCCCAGCAAAAGGAAAAGTGCCCGGCCTTGAAAGAGACTCCCGTGACTGAGTAACGCAGTGGCGGTTCCTCTAATGAACGCCGATCCGGAGCGCCTGATGGGTAATTAGTGACTTTGATACCTGTGGGGAGCAGGTCATGATTTTCCTGTCAGGAGCTTCAGTGCAGGAGACACATCATTACTGCACTCAATGCTGATTATTACCATACCTGCTCAGTGAGATTTCATATTGCTTTTTGGGGAGAAAAACAAAAATGCTGTGAAGAGGTGGAAGGGTTTCTTTCCCCGCCCCCCTTTCCCCTTTCTTTATTTTTGTTTTGTTGAGAAAAAGGAGAGCACCTCTGCGTTTTCACATAAAATTTTCCCTCTTATAAGAAGACGAAACTGAGGGATGGAAAGAACCTGACAAGTATCCACTGAAAACAATTCTTTAAAGCAGCAAAACACATCCACAATGCGCCAGTATCAGCAGAGATCAATAGAAGATGATGTTCTGTGATGTCTGTGTACACATTTGCCCATCTTACGTGTCCAAGATAGGAACAACACATTCCTGTTAAATACATCTTAGGAGACACAGGAATTCAACAGACCTCCCCAGTTCTCTTAATAAAATCCTGAAGGAGTTAGAAAGATAGATGAAAAGAAAAAGAAAAACTGTTAGAGGTGGGCTAGGTTACATCCTTGGGAAAGATGAAGTACTTCCAGTGGCCACAGTTCAGAAAAACCCTTTAATATGCAGGCTGCACTTCTCTGCTGAGCTGTGATGGACCAAGCATCCTCTTGTCTCCTGGTGTCTGGAAACACTGGCCAAGCTCCACTGGAGATGTGCAGTGTACCTACAGCTGGGGATGCAGGATACACACTGGGCTACACGGGGACCCATGGCACTCATCAAGATGGAGTGGCTAATTAAGGCACTGAGACTGAGGGCTGATTTTGTTGCACACATATCTCAGTACAGTGCCTAATTCAGTAAATGGCTCTCAATCACTTTCTTCATTTTAAATACAGTAGACATGGTATGAACCCAATATTTTGCAAAAATGGGATGAGAGGGTGCAGGAAAAGATAAATGCAGAACTATTTGTGCATTTGCCATGGCTCACACATGCTCGCTTGGTTAAATAGCTTTTCCTGGTGTGGAAATGCAGAGGGTGATTTATTTCCCTTTCATAAATAAAAGATTTGGGATAGAAGATTGGCTATTTTCTTTTATACAAACTATGACATCCTAACAGTTGAAGCGGAGATCTGAATCCAGCTTCCTGTGGACTGCTTTGACTTGCTCTGATACTTGCTCTGTGGGGAGCTGCTGTTGGTATCAGTGTTTCTGCAGCCCCTGACTTGGAGGTTTTGGATACCTCATCATCATTACTGATTATTTTACTCTCACAAATCCCAGTAAACAGAAAGATAAGATGGATTAAGTTACCTGTCCAAACTTCAGGGTAAGTATGGGGTGTAAATGAGAATGATCTCAAAGTCTCTACACTCCCAGCAGAGTTCTGGTCCCACCAGGTTCTGCTGCCTTCTCCAGGCAGGAGCACACTGTGGGCTTGTCATCATTGCACCTCATCCATCTCAGCTCAACAAAAAAACAGCAGAAATTATTTCCCCAGGAGCAATACTGAACAAGCAAGGTGAGCATCACCCCAAACCATCAGCTCCTAGAATGTCCCAGGGTGTCCTCACCTGGGGACGACACACCAGGTAAGGACTCAGCCTTTCTCATCAGTTCCTTTTCCTTTAGAGCACTCTGGTAGAAAAGTTTGATCAGGGAGATTTCACCTTCTGCTGTGGAAACCAACTACAATTTCCAGGTTCAAAAGCTGGTCTCTTACAAGAAGAACATTTCTTGTCTGGAGGAAGACTCTCTATCCCAGGTTAGAATCTGTGTGCACAGTACAGTTACACTTTCAGTTGACTTTTCCTCCAGTGCATTCTTTTGCTTATTTATAACATCAGAGACATTAAACTTTTCCAATAATTATCCTGATAATTATAGCCATCACACTCAGTCTTAACCGACTGGCGATTGTATCCTAATTTGGGATCAATGGGAAGTTAAAAGAATATACTTATTAAACTTAATAAGGATAAGTTACTAGTTAATGATGTGAAAATTATGTCACCAATAACTGTGTAATTACATTCTTATTAATGCATTCAAACATCTTGCCATTTAATTGGCATTTAACAAGCTCATTATAGCAAGATAATTAGATAGCCATTAATTGGTAAAACACTGATTGACGTGTAGTATACTAATAGATGTCTAGTGTGGTATCGTAGTCTTGCTATATGGTAATTTAATGCTTTTATGCTCCTATCAATTAGGTCGTTTAAAATATACAAATGTAATGTATTATAAAGTGATTGTATATTTATTGGCAAAGTCATCCAGACTGAATCAGAGTCAATGTATTATTTGCATACGTGTTTATCTCACATTTCAATACAACCTCTGCTGGCATTTGCAGGAACTACAATAAACAAACGAGTTCCTGGGCATCCTTTAATCCCTGTCTTGCAAAATGAAGCAGAAGTGTCCAAGGAGTGGTTTGTGACCAAGGTGTGGCTCTGGAAGCACATCTGAACAGAGCCCCCTGACCAAAAGGAAGTCCTTGCTGGATAATCCTGGGCTTGGCAGAAATAAAGCAGCACCAGCCACTGAAGTGGCACCATCAGCATGCCCGGGGTGTGGCTGTGTGCTCAGCACTACCCAGCAAGGAGCTGGTACCCCATGGGGAGCTGCTGTCACCTCCCACCTCTGGGTCACCACCAGAGCATCGCTCTCTGTCAGTGCTGCTGGCCTGAGATTCAAGTTTACTGCCTGTAGGACCAGGAAAGATGATGCTTCCCTTCTAAGAGTTATGGTGCCTGAAAGTCTTATAAATGTACAAAGGCAAAGCCTGGACTTTCCTGTTCTGAAGTTTGAACTGCGTGTTGTTACCAAGGAGGCTTGAAGTGTTCTGAGGTCTGCCTGGAGCTGTAATTCTGTTGATGGCTGCTAAGCAATGTACAAACATAAAGATCAACCCATTATCTTAATTATCCTTCTCTATATCATCCCTGTGACAGTTTGGGGTTTTGTGACACTCAGAAGATTATCTAGAATTATGTGCTGTCCACTTAATGTTAGAGCTTGTTCACTTCTGTATAATACATACCTCTTTTTTCCTAAGAAGGTTGTCAGATCCATTGAAACAGGATAGAGAGCTCAAGGATGCAATATTATTATTATATGCATTACACTAGCAGCTAAAGGTCCAGCAAAAATCAGTTTCCCTTCATGCTGGGAACTGTATAAACACAGAGATCCTGCCCTGCTGTCAAAATGGACTGGACAGCCAAAAGGCTTGTGGTGGAGAGTCAATGTCAGGAGGGAGGAGAGGACAGAAATTAATATTGCAATCTATGCTAATACATAGAGACAAAAAGGGTTCTGCAATGGTGCTCTGAGAAGTCCAAAATACAGAAAATTAATGTCTCACTGCTGCCTCGATGCCTCTCTCTCTCTAAAACACTGCCTGGCAGCCTGTTTCCCTGGCATGTCTCACACCCCACGTCCTGCAGCACTTGCAGCCCCTGGATCACTGTCCCACCCTGGCACAGCCTGCATTGCCAGCAGCTCTGCAGCGCGGGCTGGAGGTGCTCAGGCTCAGAGGGAGGAACTTCCTGGGACTGACTCTGAAGTGGGTTCATTGTGCAGAACTGGAGATCTCGATTAAGAATAGAATCATATCAGAAATAATGAATTAACTTATAATACATTTCCCCAGCTACCACAGGATTGGTCCCAACGGTGCATTAAGTGGAAATGATAATGTGAGTCTGACTGCAATGATGACGTGAATGTTGTTAATGTTCATATCCCCATTAGCTCGGGGGGGAGGGAGGATGGAGTTTCACCTGGAATTTTGCAAACAGCATGTGAGTGCTGTAACATTTAGAAGAATCTTTTTAATTCTCTTCCCATTATTTTTAATTGCAAACACTAGGAGAATAACAGGAATGACTGGTTCACTAAAAATAGCCATGATGTGACCATGGAGATACAAGTGTTTCTTGAGAAGACAGTCAACACTGCAGGGTATACAACAGGGTGTTTTCATTAGCTGTGGCATCATTCATCCAAACATAGATAGTGAAAAAAGGCTTGAAAAACATGGTGTATTTTTATTAGCAGAAAATTTTAGCAGGACAGTAGGGAAAATGTTTTATTTCTTCCAGCCATCATGGTAAGGAAAGAGATTTAATGTGCTGATAAGTAAAGAGGACAGGTTGTTGTGAAAAACCTGGCAGTGCTAAGGCTGTGGGTCAGCTGCAGTGCAGGGTGTGAAGCAGTGAGGATGGAAGAGCAGTGGACAGGGAAAGGACTGGGCAGCTGAGGATTTGTGGTTATTGAGAGAACTTTGCTTAGGTGATGAATGGGATGGATTGGAAGTGTGGATTGGAACAGAGGAGCATGCACATGTTTTAGATGGTGGCCTGGGGGAGATGGCTGGGTTGGGGAGGGATGCAGCACAACAGAGGAGGGCTACTAGAGCTTGGCCCACATGGTATGAGTAGCACAGGAGGGGCTTTGGCTGGTGGTGGAGTAAGGCAGGGGATGATAGGCTTGGGGATGCAGCTGTGGGATGATGGAATAAGCCCTGTCACCATTCCTTTGGGCCCCATTTCCAGCAAGGGCGAATCCCAGTGCCACCACCAATGGCAAGTCAGCAAGAGAGCCCTTAGCAAAATGCAAACTCGATCTGTACCAAAAAAAAAAAAAAAAAAACCTCTGTAAGTACAGGTCAAATAAGCCCAAGGGACAAACTTTCCTACAGTTCAGGTAACTTGGAGAAATGCCCTTGAATGCAGTGGGAACACGCAGGGATGAGCAGAACAGGTTGCTCACCCCCGGGCACAGTAATTCCTGTGTTTTCTCCAGCACTCCTTTTTATTCTGAATTAGCAGCCAAGAGCAGGTAGGCAGCTCCTGAAATCATTTGCTTGCAAGCCCTGATACCCATCTGGGATCAGAACAGAAATCAGATTAAGCTTGTTTGTGTGTTAAATGTTAAGGAAAAAATTACTTGTTCTAATAAGGGACAAGGGCTGGAATGTGCTCCCCAAAGTGGACAGCCCTAATACTTATCTGCCTGAGTCAACTCCAATCACACCAGACCCTTCCCTCACCACTGTGCTGCCTTCCCACCCTTCCAACTCGCCCTTTACCTCCCACCACACAAAAAAAGATGGAATTAAAGAAAAAAAAGTACTCCTAGCAAAATGCCAGGGTTTTAAATTAAATTTAAAACAGTTTAATTGCCTAATTGCTCAGCTATTTTGTGCAGTTTATTAACAGAAGCAATTCTTCGGCAGTCATGCCAACATAGCAGAAAATTGGCATTTGAGCCAGGGGGAATTAAAGAGGCAGAGTGCGGAACTAAAACAAAAAGAATGCCTCGAACCTAGTGGAATAGACATTTGAGGCTTTCATCTCATTTTTATCTCTTTCCCTAATCTGCTGCAGAAAGATCAAGGCTTGGTTTTGCTTTTTAATGTGGGAATGACAGTTGCTCATCACCACTGCCTTTGCATTTGGAAAAGTACTGGATTTCCAAAGAAATGAATGTTTAAGGAAGCAGCACATTTACAAAGAAAATAAAATGCAATTCTTGCCAATAATATTGGCATCTTTTAGAAGAGTTAATTTGAGGGCATTTTTCATAATAAACCTTGCTGTTAAATATGCGTGTGTGTATTCAAACAAAACTAGCAAATCATCCATATAAATGAATGCAAGCACTGACTGAATAGAAGAGATTAATATTCAGTTATAATATACTACACTCATCATATGCTCTTTCCTTACCATACAGAGGGAAAAATAGAAAGGAGAGGAGAAGGCAATCGTGATGCAAAATAAATAATCCAATATTTATTGCCTGTAGAAGAGAAATTCTAGTTGACTATGGATGATGCTATTGCTCTAATCTTCAGGGCTGCATCCAAGTACCCATCTGTGGATCTCTCAGTATGTCCTTGCTGATGTCTCCTCTCTCTTCAGGGCAGGCAGCCACTTGGGAAGCTCTTGTCAGGTGTTCTGTAGCAGAGATATTAAGAAGGGAACCCCAGATAAACTTCTGGGACTTCAGGATAAATTAATTTTGTATGTGTACAAAGGATGCAAACAACTCACTGTTTTGTGGAGGATTTCTATAGCTGTGATGAACCTACAGTGTCACAGCTCACCCTGCCTCAAACTGAGAGTCCTGTGCACAGCAATCACTGAGATGGCATCCAGGACAGCTTTTGTTATTGCTGTTAGTCGGGGTCAGGGTTACACCCCAGTGTAATTAAAGCAGACTGCTGGCCATGGTGTGGGTGACTGGAATATGCAGCTGCAGGAGTGGCATTCACAAACCAAATTCCCTACTGGTGTCTGGTAATTTGGGGCCACTTAAGAGATGACACATCGCAGGTGAAAATGAGCTAGAGCAGAGCCCCTCATTTCTCATTTATGTGTTTGAAATGCATTTCAAGACGCCCCTTTACATTTACAGGAAGGTCTGCTTGAAATAGCAGCTAAATCGTTCCAGCTGTACGAGCGCATCACGGTAAACAGATTTTTCCAGACCGCATTCGTACTGTGCAATTTGGCAGGTTTCCTGGGGAGACCCAGAGCAGCCCTGGGGCGTGTCCCCGTCTCGGAGGGGGCCGAATTTGAGGTGGTGTGAGCTGCCAGGTTGGGGAGAGAAGCAGCCTCGAGTGCAGCATTACACAGGAGCTCCTGTTTCAAGCTCTGTCTGCCCCCGCACCAACACACAGCACCAGCAGCTGGCAAATGATCAGTGCCTGACAATTCCTGGGAATAAAAAAAGGCCAACCCTTGCTAGATTTAGTCTGAGAAGTGTGCCCAGTAAAGGTGCCTCTTCTGTGAGATGATCCTGATGCCTCCAGTGCTGATTGCAGAGTGAGAAAGAAATGCCAGCTGACCTCACTGGGGCTGAAGGCTCTCAGAGAGCCGATGGAATGGTAACAACTTTACCCAGAACACTCAATGACCTCTTTCTCCCTTAATTTCATCACTCAGATATCTCAGTTTTTTTTTCCTGTGCGTAGAAAGTACACGGTTACACTGCACTGTGGATAAAGCCAGCTGTAATAATTATTCAGTCAGAGAAGTCAAACTTCTCCCTGCTTGAATTTTTGCAAACAACCCCACCTCAGCTTTAGTTCAGACAAAATATCTTTGATATATTTTGACATATGACATTTTAATGCATTTCTCTATCTGAAAAACTGACATTTTCCATGAGACACGAGTATTTCCTGTGAATAGACTTATTTAGGTGCTAACTGTTTGTTTCCAAAACCCAATTTCAATGGAAAATTGTCATATTGGCTGCATTCTTTCATCATGTGGAGAACAGGTAAATTTGCCTTTTCTCCTGGCGAGCTTTCGTGGTGCCATCTCTCATGCATGGTCTGCTTGTTTCAGCCCTTGGCTATAACTGTAGAGGAAAGCAATGTAGGTGCCAGTCAGGTCCCTGTATCCTTGGGGTAGAAAACTAGGAATCAAGAAGAGCAGTAGCCCTGGTGATATTCAAAACAATATCCCACCCACAAGCAGGTGGGATTCAACCTGGACATGAAGGAGAAGCTCCATTCCCTGCAGGTATGAAGGGGTGAGGTGATGCACTCTGTTCTTCCAGTAACACACAGCTGCAATTTCTTCTGTCTTTTTTGCCTCTTGTCTAGAAAAATGGTGAATGGGGCATTCAGCTCCCTATCTGTTTGACGCTTCTGACACTAGGTGATGACCACACATTTATTTTCTCTCAACCTCTGTTAATCTTACTGTACTGAGATGGTTTATCTCAAGCTTTGCTTTTGTCACTAAGAAAAAGTGTATTTTCCCAGGGGAAAACACATGTGCTTGAGCCAGGAAGCACCTGATGAGGGCAGAGAGATAAAAGTGCAGCCAGGACATGGAAAGTAAAACAGGGCTGCTCTGTGAGCCATGGGGCATCACAGCAGCACCAGGCAGTGATAAGAAGCATGGGAAGGCATCTAAGACCTAAAAGCTGCCACGGGCCATCACCCCAGCTCCGTCTGATGTGACATGTGGCACCTGCTGCTGTCCTGCCACCCCTCCGGGCCCTGGGGCAGGGAAGGAGCAGCCACTGGGGGGGATGGATCGGGGGCTCCGTGGGCTCGGGAATTGCTGCTCCTGCCTCAGCAGCACATGGCAGAACACCTTGGTGCACCTGAGAAGGAGGAGTTGGCATGACAGTGAGCTGTGACCCGCTTTTCCAGCCCCTCTGGGACAGCCTTTCCCCTGCCCCAGGGAGAGAGAGCCTTCCTCACCCCAGGCAGCGCTCCAGGGCATCCCACCTATTCCATCCACATCTCATCTAGCCTGCAGGCAGCCCTGAAGGACCCTGTTTCGCCATGAATTTGCACTGATTTTGACCCCTAATTCACTTTGCTTCCCTTGAAGGTGGCAGCTGGCAGCCCCTGGAGGCAGAGGATGCTGGAGGATCCCCGCAGCATCCTGGAGCTCCTCCGGAGATTTCCAGCTGGACCGGTGCCATTTGCTTCCCATGCTGCCATCCTTCTGCCAAGTGCATGTCCTGATTTTGTGTCCTCTAGGTCTGGCAGCATTCATCTTGCAAATGCCCCACAGCACAAAGTCCACCTCTTTTCTGTGCTCCTCCTGTGACCTCTCTCTTTCGATTCAAATGTGTGTTTGACACAAGTCAAACTCCTCTGTGCCTCATGGCCCAGATGAGTGACCCAGAAAAGAGACCACAGGTAACCCCTCAGACCCATCTTTTTATGTCCCATGCCAAAGCTCAGGGCATGGATCACTCGGGTGCTTTTTAAGGATGACTGAAGAATAATATTTCAGCTCATTGGCAATACTAAAAAATATGTATAGAACAGGTGTGGGAGATACATCCCAATCCTCCCCTTTTTCATAGCAGCTTTAGTGAATAGAAAAGTTGACAGGCAAAATGATATTTCACTTTGGTTTTTCAGCTTTATTTAACAGTAAAACTGGTAAAAAAATATAAAACATATAAACCCCAGAAGTTTTCTTTTTTTAGTTAGTGTTTTGAGACAGAAGGAATTACTTTTATTTAGTAATTGCTTTCTCCCTACCTATCTGCAAAGTGTTTCACTTGACCTGATATGCTCCTCTGGGCTGAAAATCACTGTGTTGGACTGAAAATTGAACTTACACCAGCTGGGTGCAGGTGTAAGTTCATCAGTGTATGAGAAATGGCATTAGAGACTACAGAGCCTGGGTGGAGAATGAAGCTGGAGGTCTTCTCTTCTCTCTGCCCCCCTTTTTTTTGTGTTTCTGAGTCTGTCTGAAGGGCTCTGCTCACATGGCTGGGAGGGAGAGCCCTGCCAGAACCCCCTCCCACCCCACCACCCAGCGAGAGGGAACGGGCTGGGAAAGGTGGGGTTTGATGTTCCTGCAAGCAGAGGCACAAAGAGGTGAGGTGTAATCTCCAGTACATATCTGGCTGATTCTCTTTTAAGGATAAAAGAGGGGAGCTCATGAAGCAGGGAAGATCAAAGTGCTGGTATTTAGATGTGCATTGTAACTGTGAAAAAGGTTTGGCTCTCAGGCAAATCCAGAATTAAGCTCTTATTTCAGGTTTGATGGTAACAAATTCCCACCAGTGGATCTGTGAGGTGCCCACCAGCTTGGAAAACACATGATATGGTCCTGTAAAGCCAAGTCTTTTATATGTGGGCTCCAAGTAAAGGATTAACACTTAAGAGGAAAAAATAAAATGTTGGATTGAAGTATACAAATCCCTACCACCCACAGTCATATTAATATAGCTTATAGATCAGTGGGAGGTTATGCTCAGGTCATGTTTCTGTTTTCCAGAACTGGGAAAATAACAGCTCCTGTAAACTTCTCTGGTCACTCAGATTAAGTGGAAAAATCTGACACAAATGCATGGCTGAACCCCTACCTTCCAAAGTTACTGAAACTTCAAATCCTACCTGTATCCCAAGAAAAATGTCAATATTGAGACCATTTCCTAAATTTTAATATTCACTTCATATTTTTAAATTTTATTTTTAAATAAAAATAATGGATAGTTAATATGACAGCCTAGTAATTAAACATTAATAATTCCATTAGTTCCTATTGAAAAGGAAATGGGTTATGACTCTATGTGCAGGCAATGTATAATTTCTTCTTAAAAAAAGACCCCAAATGATAATTTCTTTTAACAGAAATGGTTTCTTTGGCTAATCCACAGCTTCACTCTGCTGTGGCCAAATTGTTTTCCTGGGAGGACTAGCATATGATACAGATCTCATAGGATGCTTGATTTTGGACCACATAATTGCATTAATTGGTATAGCCAATGATCAATGTTAATTAAAAAAAAAAAAACAACCAAAACAAAAACCAAACTACAATGGCATACCATTTCAAAGCTTTCCAAGAAAATATTTGAGTGGTGAAGCCATTTTAGGCCTGTAGTTAACCCTTCCATCTGCAGCTCTTTCAAAGAAATCCTCTGCTAGGCTTCTACATGATCAGTGGCCCCATTAATTTTAACTGGTGCTATCATGGGGCCAGAGAAAGTAAAGAAGTGCAGTTGATTGCACTCATTCTCTCCCTCCCTTCCTCACCTGAATTGATGGAAAATGGATTCTGACAGAAACACTTGGTATAACCCAATGGGTATTTCCTCATCTTACTACAGGGACACAGTGAATGGGCAGATCCTTCTAGGAGGACACGTGAGAGGAGTCCTTCCTCTTGCTACACCCACTGGCCAAGTTCTCCTTGTGCCCTGCAGCTATCACCATCATTAGGGCTCATTAGGGGTTCTGTGAGGGTCTGTGATGAAAAACCTGACTTCTGGTAACAGGAATATGGAACGTGGAATACTGAGGGCCAGACTGGGATAGATTCTCTGCCTTGCTTTGAAGCTGGCAGATTGGCAGGTTAGTAATGACCTGTGCTGAGTTTTGATGGCCTCAAGAGAGATGCAGTGCCTGTCCTGAGAAACTGGAAACATTATGGTTTGAACAGCTGTTTAATGCAGACCCTTTTGAATCAATAATTTCCTCTCGCCCCAGTAATCTTTCCTGCTAGGAAAACCTGTTGGCTAGCAGTGTCAGAAGTGAGTGTGTGCAGTGGGAAGCCAGGGATGCATCCATCTTCTGACAGTAGGAGCTGCTGTAGCATTGTACACGTCCCTGCAGACACCCAGATTAATGGTTTGACCTGGTTCCAAGAGCTAAAAAGTGTTTGTGGCAGAGGCTTTGTCACAAAAGGCTGCCAAAATATTCTGCCAGACAGCAATAAACTCAATTTACATTATAACTTAACACTTCTTTACCCCTCGCCCTTCTGCCAAGTATGACAACATAACGTGCAGCACAGCGTAGGAAAAACCTTCTAGCATTTTCAAGCATAAAATTCCTGTGAAAGACCAACTCACTCTCAAAGAACTGCTGGAAACTTCTGGAAAGCACTTTTTGTATTGTCCTTTGCCCAGAAACAACCTCCTTCCTAGCTCCAGGTATGTACAAAAGACACTGAGCAAAATCCCCTTGCTGTGTTCCTGCCCTTTTTCCATTATATCAAGAAATTCAAAGGTCCTGGCTCATCTCATGTGACATGGCTCACACTGTTTAAGAAGTGCAAAAGGAGTTTCAGTCAATGATCTGTGAAGTTTCCTCTTCAATGGTGATGGTACAGCCTCATGTTAAGGGCTGAAAAGCATTACAAACTATTTTGCTGCTTGTGTGTTTCTATCTGTATTTATATCTGAATTAATCAGCATTTTGGAGTGTTTTTGAACTTCAGAATATTTAACTTGGTTCCTGAAGAGCAAAGCCAATGGCTCCCATTAAGGAAGCACAACAGATGTCCAGAGGACACAATGAGGAGCAGTTCATGGAAGCAGTTCAATTGCTGCTGGAATTCTGCTATCTTCACCAGTTGCTCTGCTACAGTGACCTCCAAATTCTGCTAAGGGCATTAGAAACACCAGAGCCAACTCTGCTTAAAAAATATTTAACATGAAGGGAAACAGGTTCAAATGGAATGAAAAGCAGAGCATCAGCAAATTACAGCAAAGCACAAGATCTGCCTGTGTTTCCAGAATAATGAGTGCATTGACTACATCAGCTGTGTGTATCTGTGCAGTAGCCAGCCATTTTCAATACTTTTAATGCATACAGCCATATTTCGTCTCCAGCACCAGACTAATGCTGTAACCATTGCATTAAACCCCTCATATTTTCTAATAAAAGAGATCCGTCTCTGTACTGTTCTGAGGGAGCTGTTTTTTTGGGGGGTTTTTTTGTTTGTTTTTTTTTTAATTCAGGTAAATTCACCTTCATGCACACGGATTCTTACATGAACTCTTACTCCAGTGCTCATCTTCCTCTGCCCCAGTTTGGACAGCTAATGACAAAGACCTATTTTCCTTACCCTCCAGACCTAGCTGTATCTCTGAGAAAGGCCTGGTGATTGTTGTACTCCAGTATCTTTGAAGGAAGAATTCCTTGTTATTATGGTTGTCTGAAAAAAACCCTGTGTGTTTACGGCAGCTCAGAGGACAAGCAGAAAGGACACACAGATTTCTGGGTGTTGACACTGACATACCACAGAGTTTTGCCATTGCCACTCCTAAATTTACGAGCAGTTTGGAATGAAAGCTATGCTGGGCAATCAGGCACTTTATTTTATGATAAGCAGGTACAGAAAACAGTGTGATTTCCCAGTGAGAAAATGGTGGGTGCAAGCTTTCTGAGCTGGAAATGAAAATAAAAAGCATTCCCGTGTGTGTAGTCTGGAACATCACCCATCAGTTTAACTCCAGCAGGAAAACACTATGGTCTCCTGGATGTCTGGAACTGTCTCAAACAATCCACTCTTCCATTAATGCCAGTGATTTTCTTTCTTTTTTCAACACACAGACACAGTTTGATCAAGCAGCAAGGCTCAGCAGCAGGACAAAGTTATTCCCTCCTCAACTCCTGCCTCCAGATCAGCCCCTGTGGCTGTCACCATGAGCTGACTCTATCAAAAGCATCTTTGGTGACCAAGGGGGAAGAGCTTAGTGGTCCAGCTCAGGTCCTGCCAGGGAGCAGTCTGTAACAACAAAGAATACATGCCTGAGGCCAGGCTGGCACTGACCTTCCTGTTGGAAACCCTGTCAGACAGACAGGTCCAGAAGCTGCACCCCTTTCTTGCCCTTGGAGATTGGTGGATGTGGGGAGTCTCCCTGGCTGTGTGCTCCTGGCTGAACCTGGGTGGATTTGTGGCTTCACTCTCAGCAGCTTGTCAGGCAGGCTGCTCTCACCAGCACAAAGAGCTGCTGCTCAAAGGAATCTACAAGGCAAATATCTTTTGTCTCCCTTGTTCTGGTAACAAAGGCAACACAAATTACTAGGAAGGCTGAAATGAAAATGGAGAATGAAAATAATTAAAGCCCTCTCCCAGCAGCTATGCTAGGCCTGGCTTTATGCTTTGGCATTATGCAGTTAGTGCCAGCAGGAGCAGAGCTGGCTGTAAGAAGAACTCTCTGGGTTATCTTATTTAGTTCTAATGTACTTAATATATTTTTTTTCGTTTTTTCTTCCATGTGCCAGCAAATGGCCCTGTGTATCTGTCCTGCCAGTTCAGCACAGTCTACCCAGTAAGCTACACTCTGGAGCTCCATGCATCTTATCAGCCCAAAATTAGCCATGGAAATAAACCTTACAAATAGAGGGAATGTGCTGGTCCCAGAAAGACAAATAAATGTTTTTTTTATGGGTCCAGACACTCATTTCTTGCTGCTGAAGAGAAGTTTAGATGTGAAAACATGAAACTTACTGGTGCTGGGATACACCTTGAAGGGAAAAATTCCAGTGTTTATTTTCTTTGCATTTTCTTTTACAGGAGTGGGTGTAGCAACCCTGAAAGAGCCAAATATTAGTGCAGATCGGAGACAGAAATCCTGAGGGCAGATACCTTGCTGGATTCCCCACATAGCTCTGCCAAGGCTCCTCATTCCTGACCTAAGCACAGAGGCCTAACTCTGTCTGTAGCCCCTGTGCTTGTTTTCAGCAATCTCTGACATCACCTCTGGGGTACCCTCCCAAAAGACTTCTCTCCTGACCAGCAGGATGCTGTAGCCCACCAACCCTTATCACTATGAGGATGAAGATCCTCTTCTTCATCTTCCAACAAACAGAGGGTGAGATGGTTGTCTTGCAACCTCCTTTGCTATGGCAGGTCTGCTTGGGCATGGACAGCTTCCCCCAGCCCAGGACAACTGAGGAGATGCAGGCAGAGGAAGGTGGGCGAAATCTCTCAGCTGGACATGGTGAAAGCCAGATAAGAGTCCTGGTCTCGGAAAGTTGCTCAGATGTGACCACCCAGGAAAACACTCCTGTGGGAGGATTTGCAAGCACTTGGCACTGATTTTACTCTGCTCCCCCTAAGCCTGTGGGATTGCAGCCCTTGTAGGAGCAGTGCTTTACCCTTATGAAGTGTTTCGGTATTTTTGACTGGTGAATTTGCACATTATGTATGTGAAGCCATATGTGGCTCTGTCGGAACCGCTCCAGTTCCCCATCCCTTGCAATGTGTTGTGCTGTTTTTAGCACACAGAAACATACGCCTCCCATCACTCACACTGACACCCATCAGTTTGCTTGGACCATTTCTCAACCGCTGGAGGCTGGAGCAGCACTGCTCAAGACAATGGGTTATTTATATCAAGTCCAACTTTTCCTCCAAATTATGATTATGTTCAGAACAGTGGCACACTGGAGGGAAAAAAAAGAGTGCGTTTTTGGCCAGAAAATCAGAAGTATCTTTTCATTTCAGTTCAGATATCTTTTAGACCTGGCTGCTGTGTTCAGCTTGGACATTCGAGGGACTCCTTCCCATGGAGATGAAGCCTAGACACTGAGAGCAGTGGTTTCTCCAAATTGTAAGTCTGTCTTTGGTGCTGTACTAGGAGCTCTAGTCAGCCACAGGAGTCCTAATCCTTCACAAAACACTGGCAGATATCCAGCAGACAGAAAATCCTTGTCCAGAGCTGTTACAGCCAACGTGCTCGGCATCCTACTCACAAAGGTAAGTTTGGCTCTGCACCCAGCTGTCAAAACAGGCCAGAAGTTCAGATACCAGAGGGAAGGTGCGGGAACAGAAGACAGAGCAGAACAGAAACCTAGAAAGCTACTTATGTTCATTAATAGCTTTCTTTTTTTCTCCCTTGTGAATAAAGGCATGGGGAATAATAATAGGCTCTGTGCTTGTTAGCTGCAAAACACTACCATCAAGTTTTCTCCAAAACTCCTATCCTCTGTCATGCAGTATACAAAAGAAAAAGGCAAAGGAATTCAAAGGAAGAAGGGAGTCTAAGTTCAACTTGTTGAGCAGAGTTTGATACCTCTGAGTCTTATTAATATTTATGTAGGTTGGGAGAATAGAAACTCCATGCAACAAGTATGGAATATATGTACTCAAAACTACACTCACTGTACAGACACACACACATATTTCTCTGTACAAGTTTGTAGCCCTTGATGCTCTACAATTCATAGCAAATCACTGTGCCTCAGTCAGAGTTACACCTCATTTCCCCCTCCCCATAAATATATTATGATCACATAATGTTTTAATAACTTCACAGGAAAATTGAAAACAAGGCAAAGACGACAACTTCTTATGGATATAAATTTCAACAGTCTGGGTTTTTTCTTTTTTATGAAGTCATTAAATGCTTCAAATTGAACAAAAGGTAGTCCCATAGCTTTGTTTAGCAGGGAATTGGAAATGCAATCAAGTCTATAACTCTGGAAAAATAAACCTAACTTTGTTGATTAATTTTGCTTCCATTAGGCTCCACAGTTCAACAGGCAATGATACCTTTTTAAGAGGATCAGTAGACATGTTGATGAATTCCCAGCCTGACCATTGGCAGTGATTTCATCACATCTCTTTCATTCACAATTACTTTAAGAAAATATTCTCAATTACTGTGATTGATGGGGAAAGACTGAATTACAACATATATACGAGAATGCTCAGAAGAAATAAAGCTGCTATTTCAACTTAGCTTCTTAATGTGATTTTGTTTTTGTTTTAAAATTGGGGACTAAATTTTCATGTGGTCTGAGTTTGACTCTTTCTTGCTGGAACTCAGTCCTTTATTCAAACCACTTTTCAGCTTGCTGACAGCAGCTCTGAACTTCGGGAAACGATGGCTGAACACGGCATCAGGGCTGAAAACTGGGGGTTAACCTTCATGGTTGGAACAGCCCAAATCAAACCCACCTCATCAGGAGACTCCTCATTGCATTGGCACCCTTGACTCAAGCCCTCTTTGTTGGTTCATCTCCCACAACCACCACTCATGCTACAGGGTGGGCTCAAAGCCTTTTGCAGCAGTTCACAAGCAAGCAGGTGGCATCTTTGGGCTGTGAAGCTTTCCCAGAGCAGTGTGAAAGTCCGTAGCACAAGAGAAGCAGTCAGAAGCAGGAGCTGACAGCCTGGTGAGGATGCTCAGTGTGTGGAATTATAGAAGATTCTCTGCTCATGGCTGGAAAATTCACATGCTGACTCTTCGTGGAAAGAATTACCACTCATCACAATAAAAATAAAATATTCTCTGTGAGGCAGAAAGGCATCACCAAAGTGCTAATTCTAAAACTGATTTATTATCTGCAGAGCTAATAGATTAACAAAACAAAACACAAACAGTGGGTGTGATATGCTGGAAACTCACCAACCCAATGAAGATCTACATGTAGTGATAAGAGGGGAAAAAGCCATCTCTTTCCAATTCAACTCATCTGAACTTGTGCCAAGTGCCACAAGGGAATTGTGAAGATCTGGTGCATGCATAATCCGTGTGGGAACATGTGTACCTTAGTTACTGTGGGAAGAACAACACATGCAGAGATGCTGCACTGAATACAGGTCAAGGTGCAAACAGAGAAAAAAACAGTGGTGGAATTGGATAGTACAAAGCTGGGAATAATGAGAAAGCCTTTGTGTTTGTGTGTGTCTGCATGGGCTGGACATGCACTTGCAGGGGGTGTTGTGAAAACAAGCTTTTTCTGACAAGCTTTTTATCACTTCCACTGAAGTATAAAAACAGGCCTGGACCCAGGAAATTATTTACTTTCCATTGAACAGCCCTAGGAAGCAATACCAGAAACACAGGTGAATGGAGAGCTGGTTTGGGATAACATGAGCAAAATATCAGTCTTTCTGCTTTCAGTGGAGCTGAGACCCTCAAAACCCTCCAGCCCATCCTGAAGTCCTCTGCCTTTCCTCTGTCTTACCCCTTAGGGTGGCAGCATCCCACGAGGGGTTGTCAACAGCTTATTTCAATCAGATGCTCTTTGAAGTTTTGTGTCAGGGGCTCAAGACCCAATCTGAGTGTCTTGAATAATCTCTCTTGTTGAATGGCTTCTTGAAGAGCAAGAAGCTTGGTCTTAGGCACAGGACTATGTGACAGTCACATGCTGTCAGTAGGAATTAATTCCCTCACACTAATTTGTTCTCAGCTTTGGGGATATGCAGGGGATGTTTAGTGAGGAGGCATTTCCAAAAGCTCTCCTATTGGCAGAGAGAAGGTTGCACAGGAACACACAGAGCAATTCCTCTTTTACCTGCCAAAATACTGGCACTCAAAAAATTGCCTCTTCTCCTCAGCCCCCTTGTGCAACATCTTGTCACCTTCTAGACAGAGGCAGCAGGAATAGAGACTGTCTGGAGGAATGGACTAACTTATCAGTGAGCCATCATGCCCTGACAATGTCCCAGACCTCCTGTGGTGGTCTGGGGGGCCCAGCTCTCTCTGGAGCACTGCTGAGGGCTCAGCACAACACCCAGCTGGACTCCTTGACACAGAAGTGAGCAACAGATCACCCCCCAGTGCAGAGGAGCCACTGCTGGAAAATCTGCCATACTCACATGTATAAAGCAGCTCTTTCCCAGGCTATTTGTGGACAGGTCAGTTTGCTACCCCTCCACCTTAAACTGCTCTTGAATACCCTCTGACATTTGCCAGTGAGACAGATACTGAGTTTTGAGGCCAGAGGCATATTGTGGTCTGTAAGGCCACATGAATTGTCCCAGAATCAAAGGCAATGTCGTGTTGTTACCCCCTCAGCTGAAATCAATAGGGCTTTGGCATGGAAAAGAGCTGAGCACCTGCACATGGACACATTGAAAATGCCAACACAATCCCAGGCTTGGGAATTACAGGCTTGCCAGGCAGAATTATCCCTCATGTAGAGAAGCAAATGGAGTCTCAGAAAAAAAAAAAAAACCCTTATTAATCAATAGCTGATCTCTTTAAGCAAATAATTTCCAAATTTAGGATCTGTGCTAGCAGTGGGAGACTCAGTAGGGATTACAGTAGCAGTTTTACAGCACAGAGTGCCACCAACATCAACTTAATTTACTGATCCTTTAGAAGGAGAAGGTAAAATTGGACTGTCATACAAATCATGTTACTACTATAAGTTTAGTTCGCCAGGCACAAATATTCTTCCAGCCAGGTAGCTTAGTGCTGGAAGTTAATGTATGTCAGGCTGCCATAGACCCCAAATTTAAAGTTTCCATTCAGCTCAGTGGGAATTAATTGTAAAGTTCTGGCTTCTTCTGTTTTCTTTTTAATGTCAAACGCCCAAATAGCAAGAGCTGCAAATAATATACCATCCTAAGGGTAAATTGTGAGTTCAATGCTCGTTTAAGTCACATTGAGTGAGAATATTCCCTGGCTGTGCTCTGTGAATCAAAGACAGAGCATATGCAATCATCTGAAGCAGCAGCTGCATTTCCCAGAAACCTTTGGGAAACCTGACACAATTACTGATCAATACCCTCTCCAGTTAATTGATGAGCTATGGAGCCAAAAGGGAAAAAAAAAAGAAAGAAAGAAAAGAAAGAGGCTATCAATAAATAATCTTAGTTAGGAAACTGAGGTCTGAAAAGTGCTTGAAGTTCAAGGGATGATGACCATGGCTGGGAAGAAAAATGAGGGTTGAGGAGAAGAGGGGCATTTGCACATATATGTGTCTTTTTAAGATAATAGGCATGGTGGAAACTGAATAAGATGCAGTGACGAACCCTGGAGAGAATGAAACCATTGCATCCTCAAGAAAATGTAATCATTGCTATGAAATTGCTTCCCGAGACTCTCATCCTGATCTCAGTGTGCAGATTGACACACAACATTATTTTCTACGTTAAACCAGTTCCAGACCTATTTTACCATGTCCAATTAATGAGCCAAGTGTAAAACTTTGAAAAGGCCATAGAACAGAGCAAGCAGCAGCAAGAGACCATAGCACAAAGCCAAAGAAGGTCCTGGCCACTGTTTTCTGGCAGTGACAGCTGTAGCCATGCTGGCTGCTGCTTTTCATCCTTGCTCTGTCTAGATATGCCAGTCATCACCCATGAAACAAAGGACCAAATCACCCTCTAGAGGAGCTGAGCCCAGAGTTCACTCATCCCAACTATGAAGAGATCTGGAGCCCATGAACTAGGCCAGACATCTTTGTCTCTCTGAAACTCAGGCTGGAGCTCTGCTCCTCACTCTGCTGTGTTTGTTCCACCACTGTGGCTCCAAGGCACTTCACTGCATGTGCCACCACTTCACCCCTCAGAAAACAGGACAATCTTTGTCCTGACTTGTGTCTTACTGGTATCAGGAGGCTTCATAACTGACAGCCAGGATAAAGGTGTTGAGAGGGGCTCTGAGGCAGCTGCTTTTATTGAACACGTGGGAAAGGCTGCTTTATCAGCTGTCACCTGTACTAAAGACAACACCCTCTTGTCTTTTGGCAAAGGAGCTGATGTGCTTTTCTGGGTAATCATGACCTTTTAAGGAGCCATTTTTGAGCCACTGGTTCAGCTGCATCTGTCTGTGGGTTGAGGGCAGGAATGGATGCAGTGCTTTAGCTGGTTAATCCCTGAGTGCTGTGTCTATGCTGAGGGATTGTATCTCCCCATCAGCACTGATTTTAAGGAGCAGCCCCAGCAGAAGCTGGTTTCTGAAGGCAGGGAAATGCGCGTGTGCCTGTGTGTGCACACGTGTGTGTGCCTAGAAATGGGGAAGGGGGAACCAGGGCACCCCTTTGAAACTCCTTCTTGTTCTTCCCTTTGATGTGATGGCAGGGCAGGTGCTCACACACACAACTTCTTTGCTTTGATAAATCCATGCCTCACAGGCAAGATTTCAAAGAGAATTTTCAAGCACCTTCCTTACCCTCTCCTGATGAGTTTGAGCTGGGAAGGGGGGAAGCTGGGGGGAAGCTGGGTGGAAGTGGAGGAGACGAGCATCAGCTGTGGAGGCACAGATGTGATAATCAGCAGCAGCACCAAAAGCACTTCTGGCACAGGCACAGTGGAAGGACAGGCTCTCTCATTTCTGTCTTTCAGATTGGTGGAAAATGCTGTGCCTTTGTGGCAGGATTGCCATATGTGCAGATGAAAGTGGGAGTGGGGGGGGGGGCACCAAATATTGTTCCCACCACTCTGGGAGTTTGTTGCCAGGGTCTGTTTGTTGGGTTATGGCTTTTTTGGTTCAGAAAACAAAAATCCACTGTGATTCCTATTGACTCACCTTATCACTTGGAACCTGTGAAAAATGCTGTTGCCTCTTGCCTTGGGAGCAGCACAGTTTAGCAGGAACCATGAAAGGATCCCTGTGTCCCTGCATGTGGGGAGAAGGAAGCTTCCCTCAATCCTCAGCCAAAAATGAGATGCTGTCTGGAGCCAAAACAGGATTTGGAGATTATGATTCAGAAGGAGTCTAATGCAGGAACCAGTGACCTCACAGGAGAAATCTGGTTTAAGAGTTTTAGTGGGGAAAGAAATGGTATGTGCAGGAAGAGATTGTAATCCCTAAAACTTTTGCAGGGTGAAAATTCCACCATCACCTCCAGCAAAAAGATGCTTATTTGCCCCTTTTGGTCTAAAGGTCTCCCTGAAGTGAGAGCATGTCTGGCAGGGATCAGCTGGGTGTGGTTCTGTGCTCCTGTCCCAGCAGGCACACAGGAAATCCTTCCCCAAAAACACAGGAGTCTGCACCCACTCAGGAGTGCTGAAATTCCCCTCGTGTGTCTGGCGTGCTCCTGGTGGCTCCTGGAGAGGCGTCAAGGGAAAGAGGATCCTTGAGAACCTGCTTTTAATACACACACAGGTACTGATCCCTAGGTGGGCAAGATTAAATCATCAAACATCATGAAAAGTCATAAAAACAGATTTGCTTTTGCTCTGGGAATTTTACCATCTCTGCCCAACCCTTCTCAAGGCTGATAGAGGTAGCACATGCAAAATTTAGCACACTTCTCCCACAAAGAGCACTTTTTGTGCCAGAATATGCAGCAGAGGTTAGCCTAATAAACACAGCAGCTCAAAAACCTGCTGCTTTGTTACAGGAAACTCACCTGAGTTCCTCAGATGAGGAAATAGGCAGCTCACAGCGACTCAGTGACACAGTATGAAAAATTTCCTAAAGTTCCTTTTACTCAAAACTTCCAGTTGTTTGATTTCTCATATTACGTTTTCCCTGAAATTATGCATTTTGATGACAGTCCAAACAAAAATATTTTTTTTCCCCATGAAAGTTCTAACAATGTTGTTTTATTAGGGGTTGGTTTTGGTTTATTTTATGGGATAGTAAATTACCTTCAAAAAATTATTTGAATTTTTTTGAGGGGGATAGAAAATTGAGTAATTTTATCATGGCAAAGTAAAGAGTAATTTGTAAGTCACTGTCAAAGGTAGAAGAAAACTCTTCTTTTTCCCATGTGAAACATTGCTTTCCTGGTCTTCCTACAATTCTCTTTTATTTTTCTTTGCACATTTTTTTTAACCACACTTTACCCAATCTATTTGCATACAGATGAGCAAAATAGTTCCTACAACACTGTTCACATGCATCTATCTAACCTCAGACTTCTGTCAGGGATTAAAAAATAAAAAAAGACAATTATTTTATTGCTAATGAATTAGCAACCTATCAATTTCATTTTATATTGAGGGATTTGGATTTATTTACAGAGACAGTGTAATATTTGGCTGAATTAACAGTTTTTGCCTGCTTTATGGTGAAAAGCAGAAATCCCCTCCTATTTCACCTTTTATGTGTATTATAAATCAGCTTAAGTTCATAAGGAATTCTATGATTTTCCGCTCTAATATACTCATAGAGCAGCACAAAGGGCTTTAGCTTGAACTGGAAAATGGGAGTAGTCACTATATACCACATATAGCCAACAAGCAAAAAGATAATGTGTTCTTGTAGCAGCAACATATGGTTTCCAAAAAAATCCATCCTTAAATATACATTGATTTTTCTGAGATGGGAAACTCAGAGTGAAAAACCTGTAGGAGATAGGGTGGTGGACATCAACTCAAATATTATGATCTGCTGAATCAAATCTGAATTTTAGATTGATCTCACAAGCAGCAGATTCTTGCCTGAACTTCTGTAGTGATTTGAAAAAGATGGTGTCAGGGAGATTTGCATATTATTACAGAGATACGGAGCCAAATTACCTCTGTCAGGATGAGATAGAATTTCTCCTCTGACTACAGTGCCACAAGGCATCCTGAGAGCCCTGGTGTGATAGATTGTGCTGGGAAAAGGAGTTCAAAAGCCAGAAAGTACCTGGAATAAGCCAAAATGAGACATGCTGCTAGCTCCTAATAGAAATTAGTGACCTTATTATTTTGCCTCAGTTGTCTATTTCACATCAGCCTACTCATGACCAAATGTTGCAATGTCAGAAATTCACATGGGGTTGCAGCTTGCATTTTCCATTAGCTCTAGCAACAAGATATTTATGTAGGACTTGTCATTGTTCTGTTCAAGTCTCTCCTAAACTTTAATTAATCTGTCCTTTCAACACCCCTGCAGCCCTGCAAAGTGAGGATACAGCTGGTATTCCTTTTTGCATGATTAAACGCCTTGCCCAGGGTCACCCCAGGAGTATGAGACAGAGCCAGAAACATAGCCTAGCTCTTCTTAATCTCAAAGGGCTATCCTTCTTCAAATCTCTGCCTTTGATGGATCTTGGCAGAGGTTCAGTCAAGTCTCATCCTGCATTCCTTCAACACTCGGTTCACATTCACTCAGAGCTGAGCTCCAGGGGCGTTCATGTTGAGCCAGCCTGGCTTCTGCCTGGGTTCTTGGCCAATTCGGCTGAGGGTGCCATGTCGGAGTCAAGCCAAGGCTTTGAATTTTTTTGAAATTCATCCACTGCTCATCCTTGCAGCTCACACCTCCAGACAAAGGGAAGCAACTGCTTTTCTGGAAACTAGAAGGAAAAGGGACTTCTCTTTCTGCATGTATTCAATCTTACTTAACTCCCTTTCCCTCTCTTCTTACAAAATTTATAGTGTATATGTAAGCTATAAAAAGCAAGGAGATGCAATTTATGCAAGTAGCATGGTAGTGCACCATAAGTTCCTGTCCCTTCCATGAATTAGGCTGGGATAAATTTTTATATCTGGGTTTCATGCTGACACGTCTTTAGGTGGCTAATACAGCAAGTGCCAACTGGAGACCACTAAAAGTAACAGCCTTGCAAACCAAGGTCAACTTTTCATATAAGACCTGGCCAAAATATTGCCAAATGGCAGTGTCACTGTTCTGCTTTGCTCAAGGGAAAGTGCAGCCATGGCCATTTGTTCCCTTCCTGGCACTCTTTGGTGCAACACATCTGTTGCTTCAGCTGCTATCAGAGCCTTTGGCAACTCCCTGCCCCTATCTGGTCCTTGCCAGCCTGCTTTGCATGGTGATTTGCAGCCCACATCCTTTCTGTTTGAAGCCATGGCTAATGAAACAGGTGGCTGTCATTATTAAGAGCACTTGCTGTTCACTCCAGCATCACCACTTCTTGCTAGGTGCCAGTGCTATTTCTTCCTTCCACTGTCTCATTCTGGGCACAACCACCAATGCCACCACTTTTCCAACAGTCCTGCCATTCCTTCAAAGGGAATGAACAGGCTGCTCTCAACCCATCCAGAATCCTCTCCCCACAAGCAGAATACCCTCCCAGCCCAGCAATTCTTAATCCAAACTCTGCTGTCCGTGGGGAAGGGAAAGAACAGGTGGGCAGATGGAGAGGGCTGGGAAGTCTGGACAGTGACAGTGCCACAGCCACGGGAAATCTGTTACAGCAAGATCTCCTCTATGCCAGAACTGCTGGAGCAGAGCTGGAAATGCTGGGAGGAAGAGCTGACCCATGGGGTTAATGGCCTGGCCAAGCTGGCCCGATCCCTTGCTGCTTTTCAATTCCCTATTTCACTTCTCTCCTCGAGTGACCAAATAGGATTGGTCTTGGGAGTTTCAGTCTGAGCAGGGCTTCAGGAGAAAGCACAAAGAACAGTGCAGCAACCATGCAGAAGCATCCTTGTTCCTGCAGAGCGTGGCACAGAGTGAGCTGCCCTGGGAGCAATCCACTCGTCAGGAGGTGAAGTCAAATGGAAGGACCTCGTGGTGGTACCCTGCCACCAGGCAGCTCTCAGAGGCATCTTTATCCTTATCCTTGTCCTTACCTTTCAGCACCAAACCTGCCCACTGCCCCATCAGCCTCACTGAAAGGCTTCTTGCTACCAGCTCCTCAAAAAGTCAAACTTCCCATTCTGCTTTAGTAAGCTCTGTTTTGTCCACTCAAGAGCAAACCTTTGAGAGAATATTTCAGAGTCTCTTTGATTGCTGAGATCAACCAACCATTGGGATCAAGGCTGATTTGGAAAAAGCAAGAAGACATCATTGGTGTATATTTTAGCATAGCATAGATATCTTATCCTGCCCTACAACAGAATTTCCACTGTCCTCAGTGAAAACATCTCTGTATTAATAAAATATATTAAATATTGCTATAACAAACAACAGTCATTATGTTTCTTGGGGCTCTCCCAGTCACTGTTCACTGTACATCATTAGAACAGTAAAATAAGATTACAGCTTTACAATAAAAGAGCACATTCTGCATGGTAATTTACCCCTTCAGAAGACATCTTCTCAAATTCATTAGATTATAACTCTGATTTTCTACAGTTCTTTGAGGAACACAGTGTTGAACATGATATACAGCTCTCAAGTGCTCTTGAGAGGAGACATCATTCTCATATCCATCAGTGGGGCTTACACAAATATAGGTATGAAATTCAATAAGATTCATCTTCCCCAAAGGCCTCTCCTGGGTAAAAGAGCAGATTCAGAGACACATTAAGCTCTTCTCTCCTTGCACCTAAACCTCTTACTAGTGAAGACAGCCTGGGTAAGATTTTTAGATCTGCTGTAAACAAAGTTTATTGACTAAGCAAACATCGTGCATTATCTCTTGATCAAGTGTTGTAAATGTGTACTTTTAGTGACGTCAGAAATTTACTTGAATAACCTTTTCCTTGGTCTGAATTAGCATTTGATCTTTTCTGTGATAGCTGGTGGGGAAGTGATATGGTAATGAGAGCTCTCACTTGAAGGAAAGATGCAAGAAAGGTTCTTCTCATGTCATATGTCACAGCAAAACACAAACAGTGTTCTCATGACCATGATTTTCTTTGCTCAAACTCTTATGTAGCCTCAGATGCTTGAAAATTCTCTCTTTTCTTTGTATGCAAGGGAAATTTTGCAAGAGAAATGCAAACCATTCTAAAATACATAAAACAACCCTGGAGGAACTTTAGAAGTCCAAATATTTTGCGTTTCTCTCTTATTTACATTCCATTTGCTTGTTTGCTTTAAAAAAAAATGCTTTGCATTCTTATGTTGGAATAATATTATCTGAGAAACCACACAGTCATGCCTTTTCACAAACACAATGTGGTTAAGGAATAAGGAGTAATTTAAGAATGCTCTTAAAATAATCTTGCATGGCAAATCCCTTTGTTTATGAGGATTAAAGAATACATGATAATTTTTTAAGCTCATTGCCTTGGTGATTTTAAAGACATATTCATGGACTCACTGTAAGTCATTCTCAGCACTGAATACACGCAAGGAAAAAAGATTCTTTGTATAAATTTGAATAAAACCTGTGCCACCTGCATAACCTCTTTCCCTATTGACAAGTCAAAGTCATGGTAAGTTGAAGAAACTACCTGTAGATGTTATGGTTTCTAACACAAATCCTATCAGATTTTATAGGGTTCCCACCATAAAACCCAGTAGTTCTGGACCATCAGTTCAGTTTCCCTATCTCATATGAGATGAAACTGTTCAAGGCCAGGTTGGAGGGGGCTTGGAGCCAAGGGGTCTAGTGGAAGGTGTCCCTGTCCTGGCAGGGGCAAGGAACTTGATGGTCTTTAAGGTCCCTTCCCACCCAAACCATTCTGTGATCCTGTGGTAGCTCTGCACTGAGATTGATGGCTGTGTCTCATCTTAAACTATGAAGACCAAGGACAGGTAACCTGGAAGAAAAGATTTCTGAATGAAGAGGAGGAGGCACTTGACAAAGCCAGACAAATAACCTGGCATGTATCACACCACTGATGGTGGTGAGAGCCAGTCACAGCTGCAGAGAGAGATTATTATCTGTGTTGATTTTATTTCTTGATATTCCCTATATAAAATGCATCTTGTTGTTCACTCAACCTCCATCCATGAAAAAGATTGAGAAACACTTTTAGTAAGGAGCACCATAGCACAGTCTCTATGCTTTTTCCAAAGGATCAGGGAAGTCGGGAGGGTCTAAGCCACTGATAAATGATTTCACCCAAAGAAACTTGTTGGTGTTAAGCTTTCAAAGGCTGGCAAATCTTCTGCTCTATTAAACCAAACCCACAGAACCCATTAATTGGTGTCTTTCTTACAGTGAAGTACTGGTTCTAATTTGACATATATTTTATGCATCACTCTACCCCTTGGTTCACAAAAATGACCCAAATTTGCCTCGCCTCGCTGGTTGAGGCCACTTTCCAAATGCCTGTCCATAATCGTAGATGAAAAATTATAGCCCTGGAAAGGTGATGTGTCAGGGGAGTGTGAGACACACCAACACACATCCAGATGCAAGGCAACAATCTGCTGAATTAAAATTACAAAAACAGGAAATGATGGACCATCTCATTAATTTAACTTGTCACTCTGATGGCCTCGCTCCATGTAAATAAATAGGGAATGGGAGAAAGAAAAGAGCATTATAACAGCACAGCTAAAACAAGAAAGTACTCAGGTCATCACCCGCTCTAAGTGACATCAGTAATGATACAGCTTTAACCTCATGATGGTTGGGTCACCCTGGCCTGACCATGGCATTTCTGATGTGTGATCAGATCCTGTGAGAGCCTGGGCACTGCTAGGGATGGTCTCAGCACATCCAGTTCCTCTGGCTGTATTGATAGATGAAGGAATTCATCCAGACAATCCCCAGTGCTTAACAGACCAGACCCCACACTAATCTCTCAGCATTTCCCTTTTCTGAAGCTTGAAGCCATGTATGTTCTGTAGTGGATTTTTCTTTCTCTTTAAGAATTCTCTCCAAATATTGAATTACTTTGCAACTCAGAACTTTTCTAACTATTTTTAATCAGTTAATTAAATACAGAAACAAGCTGAAATTCCACGGTGCACTGAAAGCAAAGGCAGCTGTTCAATACCAGCAGCTCAAAATGATGAATACCACACTTACTTCTATCTGAAACACAGAAAGCAGCTTCACACTTTAATATAGCCCCTAGGAAAACTAGAATGAAAAATCTAGCCACATTGCTAAGCCAAAAACGATTCAATGGATTTGGAAATGATGTCTGATCTCATGTTAAACAAGGTCCTCAGTAAATCACCAGGAAAGAGTCCTCTGGTGAAAGGGCCAGGGGTTCTGTGGAAGGCACTCTGAGGCTGCCAGACTGTGGGGCTCAATGTGGCACTTCTTACTGGATAAACTCTACAAGCCCAAGGTTCTTGCTTAGCTCCAGACTTGCTGATTCTATTCCTGTCCCTAATTACACCTTAACATACTTTTGGTTATGAGGTAGGTTTTTATTCTTATCCCACTTTTCTTGTAGAAGGCATTATTGTTGCTTTAGAGTGTATTTTCTTGTACACTCTAAAGCAATAATACCTTCTAGCACCCATCCAACAGCTCTATATGCAAATGCATACGGATATGCCCATACCTACATGTACCTATCAGAATAGTTCTAGTTACAGGCACAGCTGGTCCAGGACTTCTGTGATTTGCAGTGTTGTGCTGAGCAGTTGTGCCACTTTTTCCTACGGACACAGGGCTTTGTCCCAAACCCTCTCCTCTCAGGCTGGGAAAACTGTCAGCTGAAGTTAATGCAAAGTCTTGGGAAAAGAGCTTACACTTTACACCTGAATATTTCATAGAGCCATAATTGGCACAAGACTGGTGACAATTTGAGAAAATTATTGCAAAACAATACAACAACAATAATAGTAACAATAACAATAGATGTTTTCCCATTTATCCTTTACTTCTTTGCTGAAAATGTGATTGGAACGGGAGGCATTGCAAGAGCTCTGAATGACCTACTTTGAATTTTCCCATCAAGTTCTATTTCTGCAAATTTTCTTCTGCACAGCAGCTGCACAGAAAGGTCTGGAGCACTGTGTGAAAGACTGGTCTCATGGGCTACCCTGGCAGAGTGAATGCTAAAGCCTCTCCGACAATGCTGTTCTCAAGTGGTTTCCTCATTTCTGGACTTCAGAGGTCCCAGTTATTTCAATCATGGATAACAGGATCCACTTATCCAGATGCCTGTATAAGCTCTCAGAAACTGGAGGCTTTTTGTCTTTTATTTCTCTATTCTTTTATATATATACTGCATTTCCCTCAGTGTGCTCTACCATCAGGCCCTTCACTATGATACAGGAAAGCAAAGCTTGACCCTGGAGACTGCACTCAATTTGAATGACAGCAGCCAAATTTGACAGACATATACTGCAAGTTCTCAGCCATCAGAGTAGTTTCAAAAGAAATGTGGCAATTTTTTATATTTTGAATCTTGTTAGTATTCTTCCTTTTCTATCAGATGCTTGGGGAGCACTGGTGGAGATGGGGGGCACTTGCTGGCAAAACACCAGGTTCCCCTCAAGGGGCAGAAAAGGCTGGTCCCTGAGATGTGTATGAGCATCCACCCTTTTCAGGTTTCAGTGTCCATGCTGCTAATAAGGTTTGAATCAAAATCCACTTCCAGCCACCAGCTGTAAGACTCCAGCTGCACCCAGATCAATATGATCAAAGGCACGCTGTGGATGTTACTCAGAGCATACCCCAGACCTAAGCACAGTTTTCATTTAAAGCACATCCTCACTGGGATGCTGCTGATTTGGTAAACCTCACACTTCTTTCATCCTAACTCCTGAGAACTCGCTCCTCACACCTGCAGCTGCTTGGTGGGGCTGCTCATGGGCATTTTCCTGTCCACAGCCAGATGGAAGCAGGCTGGAGGAGGCCTGTAGAGAAATGAAGTTTTGCCCCCTGCACCACGAGGAAGAGTTATCCTCTGTCACCTGCCTGTTTCTTCCAGCTCTTCTGTTTGTCACCTTTTTCTCCACCCTTGCCCACCCACCCAGCAGAGGTAGCAGCTCTCCTGCCTGCAGGCACTGGCTCTGCTCTCTGTGCTAAAGGAGGTCCCAGTAGCCCCTCTGAGGTCTTCATCACCTCCCGATGCACTTCACACCAGTGGATATGCTCTCATGATCTCTTCTTGATGTCTCTTATGGTCCATAGTGTAGGATCCAAGGGGCATTAAGGGTCGTAAGGGGAATAGTTGTGAAAGTGACATTTCCTATCCATATTCCTTTCTATGTCAAGAAAATGTACTTCCATCCCCTGTAGCATTTAATCATATGGCTTTAACTTTCCTCCCAGCACACAGGGGGAGGGGAAAGTCCCTGGCTAAACTCAGAATGCCATTTTGTGGCAATTTATGAACAAACAAGCTTCCCATCAAACCAATCCTTAGAAATGTCACTCCAGGCTGGCACTAAGCAGAGATTAAACGATGGATTGTCAACCTTCCTTTTTTTATTTGATGTTTTGAATTTCACTGTTCCTCTCTTTCATTAAAAATGAACTAGAGGGGGAAAAAAGCAGAATAAAATAGAATCCTTTTACATCTAAAAGTCAAGATAATTATCTCTTATATCCAGCCCACTCCTCCAAGACTCTGAATGAAGCCATCATTAAAATCTGTGTCCATCTGGTGACTTTTCCACAGCTAATTAGGTGAAGAAGCCAGTTAACAGATATGTTCTGCTGAAATATTTCTCTCTCTCTCTCTCTCTATCTTTTTTAAAACTTCCAGACGTGGCCCATGTACAACCTGGGTGCTGCTTGTTCATCCCTCAGGGTCTATGAGAACATGAGGAGAGGCAGGGTGGGAGATGGATGCTTGGTGAGATGCTCACCAAGGCTCTTTCATGGCATCAGGGCTGGGAAAAAAGGAGGAAGGGGATGCAGGAGGCAGTAGCTTTGACTTCTGCTGTGCAGGAAGCCCTGGTCGGATGTTTTGCTGGCAGTGTTTCAGTGCATTTCTGCATGGGGCTTCTTTTAATACTGTGATTTTCTCCCTGTGGTTTGTCAGGCACTCAGCCAGCCTGCTAAAGACCCTCTACCAGATCCCCATCTGCTGCATTTATTACAGCTTGTCACCCTAACACCTAGGGGCTGCAAGGTATTGATTCCTCCTGGGTCCAGATGGACGGCTCATGGGGTACCCCCTCCTCCCCCTGACCCTGCACCAGATCCTGCTGTTGGCACTTTGAGGACTGCCAATTTTCAGATAGCCCCAAACTCACAAAAAAGTTCCTGTGGGAAGCCTCCAAAACTGAATATGGTCCATACTGACTGATATAAATGTGAGTGAAGGAGTGTGCAAAGTGCACTGACCTCATTTCAGGTTCAGTGCTGGAGGCAGCATCAGTCTTCAAGTGCTGAAACCATCTCTAGGGTCACAGGAGAAATATTCAGCCACCCTTACACCTTATGAGAGCCTGGATCTCATGTCAAGGACAGTGGACAAGTGTCTGAGTGTGGCAGCTGAGGGCACAAATCCTTTAATGATTCTGCCATTGAGCACCCAGAAGGTCTGGCCAGTTACTCACAGTGCCCAGGGTCAAGGAGAGCTGACTGAGGAGTTTCAGAGCTCACTGCCCAGTCTCTCACTCACTCATCCAACCTGGTTTTCCCTTTGCAGGTGTAGCTGTGTGCAGGACACACAGCAGCACACACAGGATTCTGGTTTGGGGATCAGGCATGCAAGGGATTGCTGGCAATGCAGCCTGCTCAGTGTGTGTAACATAATTCCATGGCTGCATGCACATCCATCACAGCAGTGGGAAAGACCCTTGGGATTTTTAATGGCTTTTCTGGTGTGCTCCATGGTCCCTCCAGCTGAACAGTCAGGCCCCAGTGCAGAGCTCAGCAGACTCTATGCAGCTGTACTGTTTGGGAATATAAAACTCCTGAGAGTACAAACCCTGCCTTGCTCACTTGCCCTTTTCTGGAAAATGTCTGCCTCAGTTTGGCACAATTACATTAATGTGGTTATAATTCTATAGGGATTGTAACAAGTGAGTAATACAATAACTTCCCAATCTTCTCTCAAAGACAAATAACAGACCACAAGGACTCTGGCTCAAGGGAAGCAGGACACACTGACCCAAAAGGTCTTAGATGATTTTAATTTCTTTGATTGGGTTCATGAAAAGAGAAAATTACTAGAAGGATTTTCATTGTAATTTAGTTCTAAATTTTGAGGTTAAATGTTAGGAGACCCTAAAAGGGTTAATGTTCACCAGATTCCATTTCTAGCCAATGATTTCCTGCTCCTCCTACATTTACATCATGCAATTGTCAGTATAGCTAAAGATGAGAAAACTTGATAAAACCAGTTCTTTATGGACACGGGACTGAAATAGAGCTGGGGGAAGAATTGTAGCAAGGGAAGGATTGCAGGCCATAAATATATCACACTTTAAATACAACCATAGCTTGCTACAGCGTCATCTAAACTACCATACATCCTGTTTGTGCTGCACTGTTCATGAGCAGTATAGGAAAAGCTCTACAATTCAAACACAAAGAGAATGAACAAAGACTATTTTCTTTAATGTTACTGCAGTTTTCAGGTACACTGGGTTTCTTCAAGGCCATGCAAGGAAGGTGCTGAACCAATTAAGATATTTTTCATATCTTGTGATAAGTTCACTGTATTTGAGTTAACTCTGCCTTGTACATCTTCATCAACAATGCAATATCCCTTATACCAATTTAATTTTACATTGCCAGCAAGATAAAGGCAATTTATAAGTTTCGATGAGGGCAGACTGGCTGTGCTCCAATCCAATCCAGGGAGTGTAACGTTTGCTGGGGAATTGCTCAAGACCCTAATGTCTGGCATATGGTGAGCTGCTTTCATTTCTGACCTGTGCAATTAAGGTCAGCGGCAAAAATTACATTAAAACAGTTCTTTATTAATCATGTTCTATCTAGGGCAGATGATGACAACCTCTTAGAACAGAGACCCAGCAACCACAAAGCAAAATAATGTGAATCTCAAAAACCACTCATTAACAGAGCTTTGAAGGAAACTTTCTTCCGTGTTTTGCCCATGGCTTTGTAAGAACAGAGGGTAGTGGTCACATCTTGGGGGGAACAACATGCAATCAGTGCTAGATGCTGATATTCATTCAAGCTGGATTTCAGAGGTACATGGCAAGAGAAATCCATGGGGATTTCTTATGCCTCTCTACACTATTGAAAAACAGGTTCTCCAAGCAGGCACTAATTTCTGAAATGGCTCTGAGTATCTCTTCACAAATATGCCTGCCCTAAAGACCAACTGATTTCCCTTTTGACATGCTGTGAAAATGGTCTCTGAATGTTTGTGGTCAGCAAAACTTTCATTTTTCCTGAAACTCAGCTCTCCACTTTACCCAAAGAGATGCCAATATCAGTAAATTCACAATGCACCATGAATTTGCAGATGTAGTGGGGAGAAGGAAGCCATCCCTTCTTGCCCCAAAGGAATACCCCCACATCATAGCCTTCTTCTGGACCTAATCCAAAGCCCAGTTACTGCCTCAGACAATGGTTTAATCAATTTTTTCTTGGATTTTGTCCTAGTCTGTCATGACACATCCCCTGACCTTGCAATGTGACCACTTGCAGCAGAAGCTCGTGGGGCTGCTGACCCATTTGAATGGACCAACAGGACACACTGAGACTCTACAAATCATCATGTGCTAAATCCTCTCCTGGACAAGGCTGATTGCTTCAGATTTTTGCTACTGATGCAGTGAGGTTGTGAACCACAGCATCACGAGTTCACACCCAGTGTCTGGAAGAGAAGGAGTGACCACAGGAGGAACCTCCTGAAGGACCCACTGAGCAGTGCCCCAGTGATGATCCTGACCCAAAAAAGGAAGGTGATGTCAGAGTCAATAGAAACAGAGACATGCTGGGTCTGAAGCACAAAGTAACACAAAAAAACCTCAACACATTAAAAATTAAATGAAAGATAGAGGAATCCAGCCAGAGACAAAGATGAATTTATTATTTCTATCAAGAGAAATGTGTAAATCTGAGCCCATATATCTTTATTCCAGCATTCACAAATATCTGCATTAGGCACTAAGAATAGCAATCCTATCTCATCTCCCTTCTCTTTGTTGTACATTACTAATATTAAAAGAAAGGAAAAATAATGAAAACAAGGTGTTCCTGTCGCTATTGTTCACTGAAACATAAAAAAGATTCAATTTAAAAAGAAAACAATAGCAAAAAATTTTGGTTTACAGTCAAATAGCTTCCCAATCTCAATTAACAAAATGAAGAGTAAAGCAGGATTTCACCAAAGCTGGCCAGACATCAGGAAGCCATTCTGGTAAGATTCTCCCTGAAAACACCAACAACATGTTTTGGTTTTGTGGTTAAATTTTTTGTCTTTTTTTTTTTTTCTTTCTCCTATACTCCTCATCCCCTTACTCACTGTAACTAGCCCCATAAATTTTGCTTTGAATAAATGTCTTTTCTTATCCTTTCTCCTGTTGTCCATCTCTTGGGATTATTTTCACTCAGGATTTTTTTTTCTGTTTTGTTTTGTTTTCTTTAACTAATTCATTTTTAAACACTGCCTGCACGCTACACTGCCCTTTCACCTCCCTGGTGTGACCTCTTTCTCCTTCCATCTACCTGATACGTGTAGCCCAGGACTTCTGTTATCCCCATGATAGGTTTATTTATCACACTCTAATGATTCTTCTATCCACGCTCCACATCTCCAGAGCTGGTTCTCAGGGAAGAGGGCAAGAGGTGGCTGTGTAGCAATTTTTGTTTATTTTAAATCTCAGTAAACCATTTGAGCCAGAGAGGTGGGAAGAAAAAAACCTGTGTCATCTTTTTATCTTCTTTTTTTTATTATTTTTTTTTTAATATTTAATGGAAAAAATACACCTGCAGCCAAGGCTTTTTGGCACATGAGCCCTCCTAGCCAGAAACATCTTACTGCTTAGGAAAAAAAAAGAAATATGCAGCTACAAAATGTATTTTACCCCAACTATATGACTTAACAAGCAACAATATGTGACACAGATAGGATAAGTAGCTGTACAGGCTTGAATTGCAGATAATTCACAAGCCAGTGCTTTAAGCCCTTGGTCCTAAGACTAAGCTCAGACTCAGGGAGTGGGTTTGGCCTGGAAACGGGGCTGTATTTCTCTGTAACCAGCTGGAGAGGGCAATGTGCAGTTTCTCCAGGCTTTAGGATGCCTGTAGGATCAGATGTAGAAAGCCAGCTGATGCACAGTCAGGCCATCAGTGGGTTTTGAGCAAATCTGAACTGTCACAGCAAGCACCCACCAAACCAGTGCTTTGCCTCGTGCAGCCACAGCATACCTGGTCCTGTGCTGGAAGCTTAAATGGATTTGTTGTATCATCAAAGCAGAGGTGGTGGGGAGTGGTTACGTGTCTTCAGCTCCATGTCAAAGTGACCTGTGTCCAACCAGAGAATGTTTTATAGATGTCATCAGCAGTGGTGCAGTCTGTGCTGGGGACAAACAACAAACACTTGTCACAAATCTTGGCAGAGGACAGCTCCTGTGGTCAGTGTACAAATAAAAATCAGAACAGGACCAAAGACAGGACATAAAGGCAATTAGTGAAATGTCTGTAGCATTCAAGGTTCTAGGAACTTTTCATCCATAGAAGTTGAACAGCCCTTCATTTCACCTTCTAATAACTTACAAGCCCATTAAAAATATATATCTATGTATTACCTCACCCCTAACCTTCTCCAAAACCAAATCTTTAATCAGCTACACCTCTAATGCAGAATCAGCAGCAGCAGCAATGAAGAATGACCCTGTAGCAGCAGCCTTGTGAGACAGGGATTTATTTTTCTTTTTCTCTCCTCCTTTTTTGTTTTCCCCTTTGCAGCTCAAAGTGTGCCTTTGAAACATCTTTAAGCATTGGAGCTTTGTCCTTTTCATTTTGTCCTCCTGTTTGTATATTTTCCAGATAGAGCCCCTGGAAAAATTGTTTTCATGGTTATTAGCAAGTCAGACATTTCTGCTCTTTCCTAAGGTATACATTATCTTCCTGGGCTGTGCTGCTTTGAGTCTTGGACAGGACTTGGCACGTGTACTCCCTCTCTGAAAATGAAATCTGAAGGCACCACTGCAATGCAAGGAACAGTCAGAGCAGAAATTATCATCCCTTTTAAGAGCTCTTGTTATTCCAAAACATACCCCACACAAAATGTCTCAAACTCAGCTTTAAATTCAGGGTGACCCAAAGACTGTAGGCAGAACTTAAGTCTGCTGCTGGTAAGTTTTATTCCCCTTCATTGGAAAACAATATTCATTAGGCAGCTGGTTTTTATGTATCCCCTAATCAATGTTTTGCCAGAGTGTAAAAAGTCTTGGCTTTTGTAAATGTCAGCTCTGTGTTGTGGCACTGGTGAGGATGTGGACAGGGGCTGCAGCACAGCTCCACCAACCCAGCTCAGACCTGACAGGCAGCATCTTCTGCCAGTCCAGCCTGGCCTACCCACAAAACTCAGTCAGTGATCCCCAAGCTTGACACTTCCTGCTACTCCAAGAGATCACAAGGGGCTGGAGATAAAAGACAAACTTCTTTCACCAGGAAAAATATTTTAAAATTGAGCCTCGAAGGCAGCTTCCAGAGGAGAAAGCTGGTAAAATAATGTCTTCTATCCTGGAACAGATTTCAGTAAAAACCAACAAGCCTTACAGTACAAGTTTTGGTATTTTCTGTACAATCCTGCTCAGCATTAGTTGTAAATCTTATCAAGGGATAGGCTGTTTGTTCTCACACAAATAAAATAACAAATGGAGTGAAGATCGCAGAGAGCTGACAATCACCAGAGGCAATGCAACACTCAGGGCTCTTGGAATCAGAAGAACTATTCAGCTCAAGAAGCTTAACAGCTCTTCATTTCTCTCTCCAGAAACTTATGAGCCCATTAAAAATATATATCTCTGTATTGCCTCCACCCAGAAGCTTTCCTCCTCCAACCAGCTGCGCCATTTAATGCAAACTCAGCTGCAATGAAGAATGATCCTGTAGAAGAACCCCAGGGAAAAAGCTTTTTCTTCCCTTCCTTCCTTTCTTCCTTTTTGCAGACCCAGTTGTGTGTCTGAAATCTCTCCAAACAGCTGGCACCTTGTCTTTTCTTTTTTTAATTTTCTCCTTTTTTGTGTGTGTTTCTAGGCAAGGTGGCTGCAAGAGAGGCTTTCATCTTCATTAGGGCCATACGTTTCTGCAGGTTCATTAGGCTCTTTTTTGTTGCTATTGGTGTGCAGTTGTCTGCAACAAGAAAAATAGCCTCAAACATCATTAGTCTGCTAAAGAAAATTTCAGCGCTCCTTGCCGGGGCTTTGGGAATTTGTGCTGTGTTGAAACTTCAGCAAAATCAAGAATCTGACATCAGGCTTCTTCCTTTATTTCTTCTCATGCACCTCGTGACAGACATGGTTCCTAAGGGCCCAATCTTGCCTTTACATAAACTGTGCTGTAGGCTTAAATATAAGCCAGGGCAAAGCAAGACCCTGATGTTTTTCCAAGGCAGCAACACACCTGCAGTGATTGCTCCCTGAGGTGAGAGCTGACCCATTCATCATGAGGGGTGTTGACTCTACACATAGAAATGACAGCTTAAATGGTATTTAACGATATTAGCTATTTCCCAGCTGATCGTTTTAGCAGATTCATTCAGCCATGTGCAAGTTGGCAAAGCTTGGGGCAGAAGGCCACACCTGCCCTTCAGAAACAGCCCCCTTGGTAGCTGAGTGCAGGTGAAATCAGGGCCCATTTGCTGAAGAGCTTTTCATCTCACCTCAGCGATCAGGAGGCTCCAGGCCCCCACTCTGCTGACCCCAGGGCTAATATACACACACAGAGTGTGCAAGCTCCTGCTAATGGTTTTTGGCTTGCAATCCTCTCCTCAGCATCTGTCTTGCTTACATTTGAGGCCAGTATTTTTTCCTAATTTATAGACTAAATAAATTAATCCATGACCTCCCGGCAGACATCCCGCCGTGCCCTGCTGAACACCAGGATTATTTCTAGCTGAGTGAGTTAAACAGCCTGGAAAACCCAAAAGAGCATTTAGATTTTCAAGCCTGAATGTTGGTCCTCCAGAAATATTGGCCAGTGGATGTGGAGGACATGACCTTTCATACCAGGGGACTGAGGGCTCTGCTGAGCTCTTCCAATCAACTGATCATGTGTCAGACAATCCCCAAAGTCAAATTTATGTGAACACCTTCTTCATCTACACACTCTGTCCACTTTACCCATCTTTATATTTGATCCCACTGATCGGGTTCTACTGGCTCCTCTTTTTTACTGGCTCTTCTGGCTGCATGTGCACAAATACTGACAATTTTTTTTATCTTATCTGCCTGTTTTCAGCAGGACTGATGAGCCCCAAGGCCATCCTGCTTCTGACACCTCTCTCCATGGAAGGACCCATCAAACTCATAAACTTCTTAAAGTGCCTACCAGACACGTGGTGGGCTCTGCAATGTGCTTAGCTTGCCATTGATCTCCTCATACATGGTATAAGGAAATAATCTTATCCATGCAATGAGGAATTGGAAGGGAGGCTGTATTGTAAGCATATTTCATAAAAAAAAAAAAAAAAAAGTCCTCAGATGTAATTGCTCAAACTAGACAGAAAACTAATTGAACATAATAACTGTGGTAATGCTTTGTGCTTCATGGCAGAGGCAGTACTGTTGGCAGAGCTTTATCTGGCATTATGGCATGTGAGTTCCACACAGCAGCCCTAGGGAACAGCCTGCAGCCTGGACAGGCTTCACATAAACTGTGTGGCCACCAATCCCACCTCCTTGAAGTAATAAGTGATTTTGAGAGACATAGATTATATAAGGTTGTTGTAGCCAGCTATTTTCTAAATAAGCAGCTCCATTTTTACCTTCCTCTTTAGCAGTTTTTACTCTACTGATTGGTGTTGTGAATATAAAATTTATTGCATCTTAAGCGAGACCAGGGGATTCAGGGAGAGTAAAGTAAAATGTAATTTGACATCAAAATAACTCACAGAGAAACTGCTTCACTGACTGTAAGATTAATTGTAATATTTAATGCATTATAAACCTCTACTTATTAATTTATGTCAAGTCACCCCAAGATTTCCAGGCTGTTGCATCAGGCAGTTACTGTTTTCAGGGTAGCTTGTTCTAACATTTTGGTCCAGCCTGGCTATAGTCCATTAGGATCTTACTGCTCAATTACAAAAGGAACATTAAAAAATTATTTCATCTCATGGCATCGATAATAAATCAGTTCTTCAACATCAAGTTTTATGCAATGGTTGACTGACTATATTTTAGCATATCTTTTTCAAAGCCTTGCTGTCTTATTTTGAAAACCTTGAAGCTTTTTGAAACCTTGTTTTTTGTGCACCTGTATTCCTGTGACTCCTCCCCAACTCAATCCCTGTGCAGATTATAACATCACCTCTCCCCAGATCTGTGGGAGTCCTTGAGCCACAAACCACTGGACAAGAAATTGAGAGGTTTACACCTATTTTTCCACCCAGTTTTTAAGAATTATTACTAAACAAATTATTATTGTCCAGTGCTTAAGGAAAGAGATGGCATGAGCAGAATCTTTGGTCTGATTTGGCACAGTCTTCCCTGGAGCACAGCTTTGGTCCTCCATCTGCCTGTCTGTAAGAGGGATGAGGGATGGCTTTGGTAACAGTTATGTAAAGTCAACATCCATGACAGAGGGGTGAGGCCCAGAAATCTGTTTTTCACACAAAAGGACTCAGAGAACTCCTTCAGAATCATCTGGATGGACTCTCCATGATGTTTGCTATGCTGCACAGGAAGCACGTTTCCCTTCAGACAAGGGCAGATCACAACAGGCAAAGGAAATATCTGTTTCAAGCAAATTTAAAGACTATCCATGCATGCTTTAGAGGCACAAATTAATCCCCCCTCTCCCCACATACCAATCAACAGCAGTGCTGTAAACATGGAGCCATCAGAGTGCAATCCCCCTCTCCGACTCTCTCTGTGCTCCACACACACACAGACACACACAGAGTGTTTGTCTCCGGGTCAGTGGGAAAGTTAATTAGAAGAACGGAGTTTCTTGTGATGGAAGATGCCACCCTGTTATGATTCTGAGTCCTCACTCTGCTTCTGATGAATTACAAATGACAGCGAGGGAAGTGAAGGACACTGGCAGTGACAGTTTGTCAGCCACGCTCACTCTGCGCACGTTTTTTTGGTGGATAACTTTTTCCTTCTCTGCTCATTTACACCGCTCACTATGGCTTCCTTCCTCCCCTCTGCCTCCTCTCCCTCTCCTTGCCTCTGCCAGAGGTGACTGGAAGGTACAAGAGAGGGCAGGTTCTTTGATCAGACCCTGTGAGCCTTGAGGGATGGGATTGGGTTGGGGCAGGGCAGGAGATCAGGAGGCACAACAGGAGCCCAGCAGTGACATGTGTCGTACCAAGAGATGCTGCTTCTTTCCTCCAGCCCAGCAATCAAGAAGCCAGCAAGTAGACTGGAACAGGGTTTGCTCATTGCTGGTTCTTCATTCTTCGTATTTTTGCAAGTTGTTCATCTACTGCTACAAAGTCCTTGTTTTCCTTAAGTGTGTTTTTAATGAGAGGTGGCTGCTGTTATCCTGGTATGTCATGGGCTGGGTGAAAACATACTCTCCACAGCATGATTTCTCCCATCGCATATGTCTACCAAATATATGTCTACCAAATACCTGTTTCCTCCCCCCACAAAAAAAAAAAAAAAAAAAAAGGGAGAGAGACACAGAGAGAAATTAATTTTAGTGAATTTTGCAACTTGAAACAATTTTTTTTTTTAAATACCTCTCCTTGAAGTTGGAAACATATTTTAATGAATTCCAGAGGAAGAAAATTCTGATTTTATTTTCTTGAAAATGAGTGCAAGGTAGATCAGTTTGGGAAGAACTGTGGGCTGTGGAATTCTTCTCAGGGCAGCAAAAGCTCTCTGAGTGATTGGAGTGTGCTTCTATTCTCCCAAGTGCTTCTCCTTCACAGAAGCAGATAAAACACGCAGGGCCTAAGTCTTGATCTAGTAGCCAGAATAGGGAATTGAGCACTTATTTCAAAGGATGGAAAATTAAACAAATAGCAATAGAGAAGAGTATGTGTTCATGAATCAGATTATGATCATGCCTGAGTGAAGACAATTGGTTGTTAACTCAACTCCTATTAAAGTTCATATTCTGAAAGGCTCTACAGCTGCTAAATAAAAGCTGAAATAGATTTCTGTGCTAACTTCAAGGTCATGTTTCTGCAGCATTATGGAATACATGAAAATGCTCAATTTATCCTTTGTAACTAAAAAAAAAAAAAAAAAAAAAAAGAGTGCAGCTTATATTAAATAAACCTTTGCCAGGATCTCTTCTTCTTTCACTTTTTCTCCTTTGACCTCTATATTTAATAGAAAAATGTATTTCAATATGAGAAGATTTTCTTTATTATATTTGCTCTTTCCTCAGTGGAAGCCATTGTTGCCCAGAAGGAAAAATACATAGTGTGTCCTCTTGCCCACAAAATCCACTGACCTTAATCCAACTATTTATTGTCCTACCATAGGACAATGGTAAAAGCCCTGATTTTCTTGGATTGTGAGCAGGCATCTGCCATGTTGTGCAAGAATAAGGTGGTTCCTTTATCTGCAGACTAACCCACCTGGGTGAGGGGAGCCCTCAGCATGCAGGGGCTGTAGTTGTGGACAGCAGAATTCCCAGCCCGTGTATTCAAGGGCAATCCAAAAAATCACAATCAGGCAGTGAAGTGTAAATGAAGACAACAGATGCAGTTTTTTGTTATTACTGCCTGCTGCTGCAGGAATTAAAGGGAAATGTCTCATAATTCGTTAAGACATAGTAGAATCCTTTAGGGAATGTTTTCACTAAGGAGAGAGCAACATCCTGCTAAAATAACCATATATATGGCTCTTATGCCAGGTTGGGATTACATCTGACCAGTTTTGGCCATCTTGGCCCCTGCCAGAGAAGATACAGCTTCAAAAACACTTTGAGTATGATGTCTGCTGAGTCTGTGCTTCTTCCATAGTGCATCCATCAAAATCCTGGTAATGTAAGGAGTGGTTCTTGGCACCCCTTCCACGGGAACAAAGAACAGGATTTGCCATTTGAGGTAGACTCACACTGCAGTCATGGGCACAGCCACCTTTGAGTTTGGGTAAGCTGAGGATCAGTTTCACATCTCTCTGGATTCAGCCAGAAATACCTCTTGCTTTGTGACACACCTGAAATTAAATCTGTCGGCATTTTAGTCCTCTGCCACGGATGGTGCTGTGGTGCAGATCCAGAAAGATGGACCTCTTGCCAGAGCACTGAGCACTGAAGGACATGCCAGAACCATGGGGCCTTGCCTGGGAAGAGTTTCTGTGAGCTGAAATAACCATTATTTTTATCACCCTTCTGTCAAATACTGTACTGCAAAGAAACCAGCTCCCAACAATTTACTTTACTGCTTTGACCTAGATGGAATTTCACAGGACACATAATTTTTCAGCTAACAAACCAGCTCTTGCTCCTTCTACCACACTGTCGTGCAGGGGGACTCTCTTGGCTCTTGCAGACCTCTCAGTGCAGCAGGGAGCCTGTTGTTCACCTCCTTGCCACATCCCTTGGGCTGCCTGGCAGCACCATGTCCCATGGGCTTTGCCCTGAGCTGCTCTGCCAAATGGCTTCACATTTAGAAGTAGAAAAGGAAGCTGTTTCCTGCAAACAGATTATGAATTTAAATATTTCCCTGAGCTTCTGTTCACAGGATTTCTAATGCGCTGGGCATCAGCTTAGCCCTCTGATGAATCAAAGTCATTTTGCAAAAATGGCACCTTAGTGTTGCATATATATTGCCCCTCTACAACTTCCTTGGTATTTTTATTCAGTTTACTAGTCAAAACTAGTTTCATGCTACACTAAGCCCAGCAGGGTCAAAACCTAGCCTATGAAAATCAAGCTGTCTCTTTCCTCTCTGCTTCATACATCATCATCAACCAAAGCTGGATATTAGAAAGTAGGTTTTGATCCTGGAATGATTATTGCTGCTGCTGCCTGGGATACGGCAGGAAGAAAGACAAAGAGAGGAACGTGTGAGTTTGCAATGGTTTGATCCTGCAGATCTGGGAAAGAAAAGCAGGTAGAGTGTGGCTTGTCACATCCAGTGAGAAAATCATGTGGACAAGGTCTAAGGGTGTCTGTGCTGAGGCTGCAGATGCTGTGATGGCTTGGTAGGGACATGCAGAAACATACCAGCACAGAGGAGCTGGAAGAGCTGCAGTAGGGAAAGCCCTGCCTGCACACAACACAGGAAAATAAAAGAGTAAAAGGGTAACTTAGGCTTCAGACTGAAACAAAGTAGATTTAGATTGGATATTAAGCAGAAATTATTTACTCTGGGGGCAGTGAGGCACTGGAGCAGGTAGCCCAAAAAAAGATGTGGATGCCCCACACATGGAAGTGGGGCTGGTTGGATGGGCTTTGAGCAAGCTGGTCTAGTGGAAGGTGTCCCTACCCACAGCAAGAGGGTTGGAACTGAATGACCTTTAAGATCCTTTCCAACTCAAACCATTCTGGAATTCTGTGATAGGCTGGCCCTGCTCAGAGCTGTCAGATTGGTCTGTGACCAGAGGATAAAATCAGGAGTAGTATCTGCCTATCCAACTCAAAGCACACAATCCCTGTGTTAATTCAAACAAGTTATGCCTCTCAAAATGAAAAATACTTTCTCCACTGATTCTCCTCTCACTCTCCCTGATTGTCTCCACTGACAGCTCTAGGATGGTGGTCTGGCCACCACCTTAGATACAGCAGTGAGCATCAGGGCTGTGCTTTGAAAATGGCCAAAACTCCACAGCTTCCTGGGGGACCAGGATGCCCAAGGGCCCAGGGCATCTGGTTCTGGCAGTACCTGCACAAGTGGGCACAGGATCAGGGATGTGTGAGGAAGGTGAGAGCAGGGACACCTACAGAGCCCCAGGCAGATTCATGCAGCACTAACTGTGTGCAGGTGTAACTGATGCAGTCCCTCTCTGACTGACAAACCCAGCAAAAGCGAGCTTCCCAGCTTGAGGTAAAAAAAAAACCTGAATGATCCCACACTGTGGCAAGCAGGAGCTGAAATGTCTCTCATCATCCGTGCAGCATGCACAAGGGGAGGCTTGTAACACACACACACACAGACACACACACACACACACACTTATTAAAATTTTGCAACCATAATTAAAAGCAGACATTTCCATCCCGCAGCACACGCTGTGCTGCAGCCCTGGAGCTGTGCAGCTCCCCCCGCTCCCTGCCCCGCTGCTCAGCTCCACAACAACTCCAGTTGTCACTTTTACATATCTCTGTGTTTAACATGCAGCCAGCACTCCTCACCTGCCTTTCACTGCAACTCAGCGTGGCCCCCCTGCTATTGATTAATTTGCGCTAATTGAAACCAGCAGTGTTTCTGAAGGAAAGAAAGATGTGTAAGTGTCAATAAATTATGGGAAATTTCACAGATTAAAGATTGCCAACTTCTGCTTGAAAATAACTAAACAAATGTTAATGGCTCCTTCCAAAGAGCCTAAATTCACTAACAATGCTGAACGAGTGGGCTCCGGTGCTCTTCTTGGATTTCAGCGACTGGCAGCGATGCTCTGCCTGGGTTAGAAACTGAAAGATTCCATTTTTTCCAGCATAGGTATTTCTGTTTTCCAAGACAATTTATGCATCGTTGCTCTATTCTTCCTTGCCAGCAACTCAAACCAATCCGTTGAACCAAGATTTTTCACTGCCAACAACATGGCAACCCTTCTAAAATCCCAAGCAAATAAACAGAGGAATTGTGGCGAGCCACCAAGCCAGCACTGCTTGTTAGCAGCTGCTGGTAATAAACTTGCTGGAAAGCAGGTGCAGTGAAGAAAACTTCGTAAATCTAGAACAAACAGCTGGGGACAAGCCTAGTTTTTATGGCATGAAACTGGGTTCAGGAACCTGAGGTAGAGGTAATTCAGAGCGAGGTTAGATTTCCATTGCCCCAAACCTGGGGCGCAGAGGGAGGGAGCAGGGAGCAGCACTGTGACAGTTTTCTTGCACTTTTCCTTTCCCTGTGTTCCCTGCCTTGACTCCATTGCTCCCAGTTTTAAATACAGCATCTTTTCTTGGTGATTTACAAGGTCAGCTTCAGGAGATGTTGGTTAACAGGAGCAGCCTCCCAGTCTCTGCAGCTCAACTGGGACTGTTTATCCTCAGGGCTTACAGATGCACAGTGCCTAAAATCCAAATGCACCAAAGTTTTGGAGCTTGCTGGCAGGTGAGGATGCAGGCAGCATCAGCTTTAGGCTTTTCAGCAGGGACTTACTGATTTTCAGGTGGGAGGAGTGAATTCCCTGGGAATGAGAAGTGTGATGAGGCCTGACAGTGCCAGTGAGGCTGAGGGCATGGGGGCTCAGCTGGGAGAGGTGTGTGTGGTTTGTTACAGGGTGAGGTTTAATGAAGCTCTTTTGCCCTTCATCTTTGGAGCTGTGTGTGAGAGCAGAGAGTGAGGCAGGGCTTAAATGTCAGCTCTGCACTGGGGTGGGTGAATTCCCCAGCCCTGGCTGGGATGAGGTCCTTTCCTGGTGGGAACATCTCATCAGACGTGCTGAGAGCAGCAATGAGAAATCAGGAAGTTCCTGCCGTTGGCTTGGTGGGATTAATTAACTCCAGCATTGTCGCTGCCTCCAATTAACTCGGTGGCTGCAGGCTGGGTCCTGCTGGGTTTTGGTGGGGAAGGACTGACGGCATGGAGAAGGCCGGTGAGTAGGAACTGTGTGAGCACAGGGGCAGGAGCAGATCAGGGGCTCAGCTACACACAGAGAAATGGAAATGCCACTGGAAGTAAACAGAAATGTGAAAGAAACAACAGTTTAAAAAGTCATACACTTGGGTGCTACATAAGTAAGAATTTTTACGGCAGTTAGGGAGGGAAAGGAGGACCCCTGTCCTTTGTAGTATATCTTTCTGTTGAAAGACTCATTTATTAGTCATCCATGATAGAAAAAATGTCATCAGAACAGTGTTTTCATGAGAAAAGGGAAGAACTGATGCCAAGACAGTAGTAAGACTCTGACTGGGATATTCTGTACAGTTTATGGTTACTCACAGTCAAGACAAAAGGCACTGAGAAAAGATGTCTGTTAGTCTGGCATGATGGACTTCAGCCTTCAATCTGCAGACTCCTGGGGTCAGAAAGTCCACTGAACTTTGAGATATCCCCTAAAGCATTATTTGATTCCAGAACTGGCTTGCCACATGGACCAAGGACAGAGATAGGGGCTCTGTGGCTCACACTTCATTTCACTGCTGCTAAGGAGCATATATTTGGTCTGATACATACCTCAGGCTGCAATAAATTAATCTCCAATAGTCCATCTCAATTACTGTCACCCATAATGACCAGTATCTCAAGATGTAAAGGAGTTTATAAAATTGAGGTATGATTTAGCATTACCTGACATAGGAAACTTAGTTTATTGTTTTTTGCAGGAAAGACAAGAAAACAAGATTGACAGTTCTGGAAATGTTCAAATAGCCTTAATCCACAGGTATTTTATACCACCCACTGCCTGGTCTGGTTAAAAACTCCAGAAGCTGCACTCAAGAATCTAGTTTGTGGAAACTGTGGAGTCTTTTTATGACCAATCCAGCATCAAACCACAGGAGGGAAGAGAATTCTGCACAGAGAAACCCAGAAATCAGAAATGGGATTAATTTCATATTCTTATTCGGAGAACTAATCCACTCATCATAGGTTTATTTTACAGGCTAGAAAGAATAATAGGCTTTTTAAAGTGCAGTTCATCTCGTGCTATTACAGACATTAGGCTGACTGCCTGTGTCTGTCCTTGGCTATAATTGGAGCCAGGGGTGCCCAGCTCAAATGGAAATATCTGCCTCGAAGAATTGAGATGAATCCAACCCCTTGCATAAAGAAACAGAGGGTTATACTTTTTCTTTCCTCTCCAAGACAGACAATCCTTTTAGGATGCTCCTATTCTGAGTTGCTCAGCATTTTTCTCGACAGGGGTCTTTGTTTTACTCCATGGTGTTTCAGGACTCTCTTTCCAAGCACAAGCTCATTGTGCCTGCCTAGTTGCCTGCCACAGGCTAACAGGTTTCCTCATGGCTGGCATGGGTGCTGTGCCCTTTTGTCATTCCCCCAGCTCTTGGGAAAGAAGATCTGACCTCTCTTGTGGAGAGGGAGGAAGGCCTGGCCCATGGAAGGGTAATGGTCATTCAATCCAGCAAGCAGCAGAGCTGGGCAAAGGCCTCAACGTGTGACCTTTAAACTGCAATGTCTGTCCAGACCAGGCAATGATGTCCTTACAGCTGAGCTGGGAGGAGGAACAGAAGTCTTTGGCAAGTAAAGTCTCTAAGGAAACACACAGAAAAGAAACAATATCACAGTCATTGAGATGTGGCTGTGGTGTCAAACCATGTTCATTTGAACTGACAATGAAACTTTATGTTCAAAACAAAGCACATGCTTTTTTTATTCCTTGGAAAACACACACTTGGGAGACTTGTCAGTTTAAGTGGATTGTTCCAGAATACAGTGTTAATGAGGTATTTTTCAACCTCTCCCCAGGTCAGTAAGTCAAGATCTTGTCCCTCATGCCAAATCCTAAGTGATCATATTCACCTCAACTCTGAAAGACAGCAAGGTACCAGCAGAGCAGAGGCAGGAGAAATGTCATGGAAGAGCCCTGGGGAAAGCTCAGATGTGAGGTTAAAGAGAAGCTTGGCTACTCTGTCCACTGGAACAATGTGAAAGGAGTTCAGAGTCCAGACCAGAGGGGGAGAAGTTTGTGTCAGAGGAGAGCAAATTGTGTGCTGAGCAATTCAGGTGGATGAAGACACACAGACGTGGATCCCTGAGGTGGAGCACCAAGAACTGGAACTGCAGATGCTGACACTGGCCAGATGGGAAATGCTAGGGGAAGTGGCCTGAACCTCGCACAGAACCTGCCATCCCACACAATTGGTCCCCTGGGAGTTCTATATCCACTCTCAAAGGTTTCAGACAAAAGAGAGAGCCGTGTCAGCACAAAACCCAGCTCCATTATGCATGGGCTGTTGGTTTCCCTTTATTGCCAGCTCCTCTGGATTCCTATCAGAAAGCCTGGAAGCTGCACATGCCTAATGAAAAGCAGAAGATATTCATTATTAAATCTGAACTGTTCAAATGCATTTGGTTGCTAGCAGACTTCAAGGTCTGCTTCAGTGATCCCCATGCAACAAAACCAATGCAAGACAAATGGTGATGGAGCAGCTCTGGCTGAGGCTGGTGATACAAAACTTCCACTGGATCTGCTTTTTGCTGTCTCCAAGGCTGCTGATTCATCTACAGAGGCAACTTCTGCCCTCAGAGTCTGACAGTGGCTTCTTAATTTGCTCTCTTCTCCTGAGTTTAGGTGGAAGCTCAGTACAATCAGATATTCTCTCCATGACATGAAAAGCCTTCCCTTTCATTAAGTGGTCACTTGGAAACACATCTTCTCTGGACCTCTGCAACACCGGATTTCAGACTATGCCATTAAAGTCATGTTTCCTGCAAGACTGTGGGTGATCTGCAGTAATTCACAAGAAAGTTGGGTATTTAAAGATATTCCACTACCATACTCTTAAGAACAACTATATTACTGCAGTAAAATGTGCCTGAATATCAAACCATCCATGCTGAAAACAAACTAAGCTCAAATTCAGGGAAGATAAAATGCAAATTAAAATTATTATTTACAATGTCTAACTGCACAACACAGTGGCAGGAGAAGAAAGCAAGAAAAAGCTACTTTATTCAGTAACACAAGGATCAAATCTACAAAGGCTCTTTCTTTCTCCATTTACTTAAGTTTCTCTCAGCTGGCACTACTGACTCTCTGGATCCACTGCAAGGAGCTGGTGGTGCAGCTCCTCGAAAAGTGGGACTTCTGGGAAAACTTAATGGCTGTGCAATCCAGACAGGCAAATCTAGAGAGCACCAACAGACAGTTTCAATATTCCCCCGTCTCTGCACACTGGGATCTTTGTTCATGAAATGCCTCTTATTTTAAACTAAAACACTGCCTATTATCTCGTCTCCAGACGCATCAGAACAATGTTTTTCAGCAAAGCTGTAATCAAGAGTGTGATACTTCTCTGGGCCTCATAGCTCTCTCTGTTGCTGGAAAATTGGGGGTTGCTTTTTAAGTTGCAGGCTGAAAGAAGCAGGGGATTTATTTCCATTTATCCCAACAGGAACATTTTAGGCCTGAGCTGCATCCGGAGAAATACTTGGAAGCCTCTTAAATTTTCAAGACACCTTCCCTTTAATTCATCATGAAATTTATTTTCGTGGTAAATCAGGAAAGTCAGTTTGTCTTGTAAATATGCAGATGAAACCCTGGTGGGCTGAGGGAAGAGGAGAGAGGCATGAAAGATGACTGCCTTGGGTGCACTAAGGGGATGTGAGCAAGCTCTGAGGTGCTGAGCTGACCACAAATGGGGTGACCACAGCAGGATGGCACTGGGCCAGAGCTAAGCCACCATGCTGACAGGTTTGTTTAGCTGCTTGGGCTCCACGCCGTGGTACTGCAGAGTGTGCTGGTCAGCCTGGAGAGTGGGCACAACAAACCTGGCTTGCTGGGGCTGGGTGTACCTGCAGCCCTTCTCTCCTTCCCACCACTCACTCAGTCTGCAGGGAAGAAATGTGTCTTGTTTTCTGCCCCATGTTCTTGCCAGGAGACTTGAAAACTGTCCATCTTTCCATTTATGCTCTGCAGAACTGTTTGATCTTAATGCATAAGCAAATATGAGCAGGAATGCCTTCCCCACCTCCTCAGCATCCAGCCTGATCTCAATAACTGCAGAGCAGTATGGCAGGGTCAGAGCTTGGGCATCCCTCACCACTCATGGAAAAAAGGAAACACATGTGTGAACCTCCAGCCTTGCATGGGAAAGGCACCTTTAGATTTAACCACTCCTCATGGTGACTAAAGCTGGCTGAGCAATGTCCAACTCCCCACCAAAGTCATTAACAAAAGTACAAAAAGCATGTTTTTTTTTCCTAAATCCAGTGTTTTAAAGGAAATACAAACCCTGAAATGTCATATTCACAAGCAGAGATATTTCATATTAATAATGTCCCTGTGGTATCTCATACTAGTCAGATTTGAACCACTCCAGGCTCTCCCTGCCTTTGTAGGTGAGACCTCCTGCTCACACTCCTTCTCAGAGGATTTCCTCCCTGAAGAGGGGAGGCAGTGCCCCAGGACCTCTGCCATGCCCACCACCAAGGAAACAGCAGATTTAGGGCATTCAATCCATGTGGGGAATGAGAACGAGAATTGCTCTGACAAAATCCCCTGTGTGGCAGCATTTCCAAATCAAAGTATTTTAACAGAGACAAAAACACACACATTGTGGATCGGATTTTTTTTTTTTTTTTTTTGTTGGCTGAAGTATTTAGGGTTTCCGTCAAAATGTTTTCATTTTTTAATATTTGTTTTTCTGAGGAATAATTGAAGTTTTTGCTGTGAAGCAGATACTTCACACAATAAACATGTCTTTTTTTCAAAAAAAAAAAAAGCAGATTAGAGGGAAAATTTTCAACCATCTGTCTGGCTGAAGGACTACTGAAGAGGCAATACTAAGGGTTTATGTAGATTTTTTTGCAACTCTATGAGACTCATTAAAAACCAGAAGCTTTGACTTACATGAAAAAAGGTGAAGGACAAAGAAGGGAAAGCAAAACAACAGGGTCACGTGAAATACCACAGTCAAAGTTGTTGGAATCTGTGGTATTGATGATTCCGAGATTGTAAAAAGTCTCTGTCTTTCTGCCCTGTTGCCAAAGAAGAAGCCATAATTCGTCTGTGCTGGTTTCAAGGTTGCTTATTCTGTTTATCTCTAACATGTTCTGCTGCCCTGCCCTGTCCTGTCTGACTCTGCCCCCAGTGGGATGTTACAAACATTAAATACCAGAAACTACCTGTGCTGGATTTACAATAACGTGCCAATATCTGTCACCTACGTTGGACAGTGTGTCCCCAGCCCAAACCAACAGAAAAATGCCAACACTACAGTGAAACACGGAGGGTATGAAGAAGGAGAAAAAGGACAAGGCACACCCAATTTCCTCCATCTTGTCCCATTTGGACCCCTAATCTAGAATCCTAAAATTTTACTTTTGCACCTGTGTCACACTTAATTATTACTTATATCAAACACTCAGAGCTTGTAATTCTTCCTGTAAGATTGAAAACTCTTTTCCATGGACAGAGATCACAGACAGTGTCTCTGGGGGCTCTGTACGGGGGGGTTCCTGACCCCTGCCAGGGTCCCAGGGCAGCCAGGGCAGCCAGAGGGAAGCCCTGGATTCCCACAAAAGTAGCTCTGAAATAATCATGAAAACTTTCAGTAGCCATTGTCTCTATTTCCAGTGTGTTTTTCCACAAAATGGAGCGACAGGGTATTGCTGAATCTTCTTGAAAAGAGAACGGGCTGCATTTTTGGAAAGGTCCCTTTCTCCATCAGCACTTCAGAGCAATCCCCTGCGCTGTTTGTGCCTTTCAGAAGCAGAGCCCAGCATGCAGGGCTGGCCTGGCAGAACCCCGGTGCTGTGCAGCCTGTGCTGCTCCAGTGCTCACACCCAGAGAGGAGCAGCAGCAACTGCTGCTTCCCCAGGGCTGGCAGCCAGGGTGCTGATTATCATCCAGCAAGGAAAGATCAGCTCATCAGGGCTTGTTTCTCTGCACAGCTAAGGAGCTTAGTGCAGTAGAGGCTAGCTGGAATCCAGGCAGAATAGCCAGCCCTGCTGCCCATCACCTCCCCTCCTGGGAATCACCCCCTCTGTTAGCATAAATCCTGAGCTCTGGACCCAGAGACAGTGGTGAAATATTAGTGGACCCTCCTCCACCCTCTCCATCAGGCAGCTTTATGTGGTTCAGCCCTTCCAAAAAAAAAATAAAAAGAGGAGGGGGACTCACTAAACATTTTCTATTTCAAAACAGATTTCATCTTCCTTAGAAAGTAATACTGCCTCCAGCCATGTGTAACTTATTTTTTATCCAACAGAGTATATGGGCTTATAACTAGATCCTGATAGGAACCCAGGTTTAAAACATTATTCACAGCAGGTTATTTGATCTTTATTTGCTGAATGCACTCAGCTGAATCCCTATCTCCAAACAATATGAGAAATAAAATGCTGGGCATGCTTCATTGGCCAGCCAGCTCATGTTGATTTGCAGAGATGGCTACATCCCTCTCAGCAGTTTCAGAGATGTGCTGCATCCCAGGCCTTAAGAGGCAGTTTTCCCTTCCTCTTCCCCCACCCAAACACTTATCATTTCTTGTTTTTCTCCTTCCCCCCATTAGAAGTTTTTACAAAAACACTTCAGACCAGACCTTTCCTCTCCCTTCACGATGATTTCTGGGAAATTGTTCTTCACACTGCGTATCTGTGGATACTCACACAGAATCACTTGCCATCTGTTGTCGTGCAGAAGGTCAGATGCTGATAACCTGCCCAGGAAGCCACGGGGTTTGGTGATGAGACTGGTCACCTGCAGAAAGGTGGGCTGGAGGAGCCTGCAAGACAGAATCACTGATATTACATTTTATTAACAGAACTGCTGTGACACACCTCAGTGCTGACCTTGTCTCTCCCACACCAACTCTGCTGCAGATTCAAGCTGTGTCACAGTTAAAGGTGGACTTGGACATCACAGGTTACCACTGGGATTGCTTTTTTCAAGAAAAACCCTGATGCCTACAAACTGGATTAATTGCCAAGCAGGATGGATAAGGCTTTGCTGTCCTGAAAGGAAAGCCAGAGCAGCTTGGGGAGAAAGGCCAAGCTGCACACAAGGAGGTCAGGTTCTTCATTCCCTTTGACTTTTGATGAGATATGCCTTTGAAAATCCTCTCTCACACATCCTAAAATAAAAGTCTCTAGTTTCCAGGCCAGAGCCCAAGCACAAAATATACTTCAGAAACTTCAGCATGGAGGGTTCTGCTGCAGCCGGGCTCTGGGAATAGGGAGCAAGTCCTGGGTGGACACCCCTGAATCAGGATGGTGTCATTAAACTGGCCAGCTTTGCTATTGCAGATACAGCAGGACAGGGCCCCTTCTCACATGAATGTCTGTAGCTCTAATATTTCCTTCCTTGGGATGTGTTTCAAAGCCTATCTGCCCATCACAGCTACCTCCTCCTGCTTCCCTTTCAAGACATGTCAGGAGGCCATCCTGCTGCCAGGCAGCGTGTAGTTCATGCTCATTTTCCCTGGGTAAGGGCAGAGCAGTGTCACTGACCCAGATGAATGTTTTTCCACAGAAACACGAATTAAAACCACCCCTGCTGTCAGTAAGCGACTGGCTGGGCATTGTGGAAGATTTGTCCCTGTCCTCGTCCCCGTCCAGCCTGGGAGTGTCACCGGGGCCGCAGGGACGTGGCAGCAAGAGGGACAGCTCAGCCTGGGCTCTGTGGGGTGAGGGCAAGCACTCGGGTTCTGGGCACTCGCTGGGGAGGGAGGGGGAGATCTGGGCAGGCGAGAATTAAATGGCTCACTTTTCTTTCCCAGTAATTAACCCTGGAAAAGAGAAGAGAAAAAAAGAAACAGAAACCAGTCAGAGATGCAGCTTTGCATGGCTGGATTAGAGTTACAGTTGGCCTATCCCCTTGGGAACACTACTCTGCTATTAATAAAAAGATAAACAAGGCCTTTTATTTATTTATTTTCCCTTCTCTCCAAGCCCTTTGATTTCTCTTTTCCTGCTTGAGGGGGTCCTGCTCCCTTCCATCAGCTCTGCATACAGGAGTGTTTGTGAGAGGCTGCCTGGGAAAGACAAAAATCAAGGGTGAAGGGACTGTGGGGAAGAAGAAAGTGGGTGAAAATTATTTTAACCATTTCTAGCAATCACATCACCTCTTGGGACTGGCAGAAACGATGTCTTTATTTATTCCTCTTGCACTGATGCAGCTGCAGGTGCCATTCCCACAGGCTTCCTCCAGCTCCCTGGGGCCACCCCATCCTGGCAGGTGCCTGTCTGTCCCTCTCCAGTCCTGGGGGCAGCTGTCTGGGGTCCCTTGCTGGGACAGACAGGCTGCTGGCTTCTCTGGGGCCGTGTGGGAATAGGGGCTGTCAGCCAGGGGGTGGTGGGGAAGGTTACCCACTGAGAAAAAGCGAATTGCTGCTCTCAGGCAAGGGGCTGTTTGCATCTAAACCATCAACAGAGGGCAACCCATCTCAGCAGCTCAACGAGAGGAAAAACACAATGGGTTATTTCCCTTAGAACAGATATGTGCCGGTTTTGTGGGCAGAAATGGGTGTGGATTAAACTGTGGTAATTCTGTGGTAATTCTTTATACAAATTAGGCATTCAATTGAATCTGAATTTTAAACATTTGTATTAAAAAAATTAAATACCTGAAAAATACTCCCTAAAGCTTCAGAATAAGTGATGAAAGCTATTTCCCAGGCTTGATGTTTGAGCTTTAGAATGGGAAAAAGGTAGATAAATGGCATACACAAACACCTGGCTACTACTTGTGTGCATTTTGGGGGGACCATCTGATCAGTACCTCCAGACATGGTCTGAGAAAAATTTGCTTGCTGAAGGGACAGGAGTGATTTGAAGAAGTTCAGAGCTTGGTGTGTTACTGTTTATTGCTCCAGAGACACTAGAGACTTTGAGCAACAAGCATCAGTCATCAGCATGGGGGTTCCCATGGTAGGAGCTGCCCCTGGGCTCTGTGTATCCCCTTGGAGAGCTTGCAATAGAGGAGGAGAAGATGGAATCACTTACACTGGCCATACAATCCCTCTTGCCCAGCCTGAGTACCAGCCTGACATGCTTTTTGCTGGTAAAAGCAGAGTTGCAGGGCAGTGAGGAATGGAGAATCAGGAAACTGAACTGCCAAGCCACTAGAGGAATATCCCAGGGTCTCACCCAGACACAAGGCCAAGCACTGCTTCCTCAGGGACCTCTGTCTCCTGATCCATCCCTCTAGTCTTTCCATCAATGTGTTGAATTTTCTTTAAAAGTAAATAAAAGCCCTTTTTCCTTTTTTTTTTTTTTTTTTTTTTTTTCCCTCAGCAAACCTGGGGCAGGAAAGTGGGAACAGAGGCCGGCACTGCAGTCAGCGTGTTAATGGCCACGGTAGCTGGAAAGGGGCAGCCGAAGCAGGATGTGTAAAACCCCACCCACGCTGCCCTTTAATTTGCTGTTACATGGAGTGGAAGATTTGAAAGTGTATTTCTGGGTAATTAATTCAAAGAGTGATTCTAATGGCTAATGCTGTCAGTTTTGACTGCAAGGGAGGTCTGGGGCTGAAGGAGGCAGTGAAGGGAAAGGAAAGTGCTTGGAGGTCACAGGCAGATGTTAAAATATTTTGACAGCCCACATCCAAGAGGCTAACTTAATGAAAGCCTTTGGCCAGCACCTTCCAAGAGGTCTGAAACTGAATCCATTTATTTTTCTCCAGAATAGCATGCATGGTTTGGACCATGGCTTGTCCATAAATCACCATTCTCCATTTGGTCAGCAACACCATCAATCATTCTCAAAGCCCACCAGCCTGCTCTCTGTGCCACTGCAGAAACACCAGTAAGAGGGATTTGGTGTCTCTTTGAATTTAACTCCTCAATTTTCAGTGACACACAGGATAAGCTCTGCCTTTATCTCTGCAGATTATTAAAGCCAGTGAGCAAAGGTCCTGCACCTGTGTATGGAAATATAACTGCTCCATGGTGCTGGGAAATGAAATTAGGAAGCTCTATTCATGGTGTTATTATCTTGTTTGGAAGGATTTAATCAAACCAGTGCCGTTCTGAGGAGGATGTCCATTGCCTGGGAGTTTGGTTCCTCCCAAGCTGCATATCCCTGTGGCATTTACTAAACTCCTCCAGCCTACCCCAGCAGGCTTGGCGTCGAGCAGCATTTGCAAAGGATTTGCTGGGGACCATTCTGCTGAGGTTTTTCAAAAGATTTCATCAGGAAGCTGGAAAGGCACAGCTCCTGGCAGTCGTGTTCACTGGCTTTCACTGCTTTTTTCTTTGTGCTTCAGAGAGCACTTGGAGTAAAGCACAGGGAATGAAAATTTGTGAATGTGGAAAATAACTGGGAGAATATTTGATTCAAGTTTATATTTTGAAATAAGTTGTGGGTGAAGTCTGCTACCTTTGACCTCCTTTGGCTGTTTTCAGAAATTAATTCAATTTCTGCTCTATATCAGCTCATCACTTCAGCATCTACCATTGCTATACTTCTTGTAACAGAATGTGTTCATAAATTGTTATATCCTTCATTTCACGTTCTTAACTATTGTGCAGGACTGTAATGCATGGAAAAACCTTTTTACAGCTCAGACCTGGGGTGGCTGCACTTCAGGATGGGTGAAAGAATGTCCTGTGCCTGTAGCACTTGCAGATGCAGTCACAGACATTGATTAGACCAAAGCTGGCAGATTTCCACCCCAATTCACCACATTCATTTTATTCAGCTCTCTAAAAAGCACAAGAGACAGACATCCACATGCAGAAATGGACATTACAGAATCACAGGTGTGGTACATGCCAACACAGAATTCAGAGCAGAGCCTCACTATCCTGGGGCTCCTGGAGTTTGAGTACTGGACTTGTGGGTGATGGCACAAGACACCACCTTCCTCTGCCTCTGTTCTTGTGAGCTGGGCATCCCTGAAACACAGCTATGGCACCAGAGATGCACAAACCCCTCTACCAAGCAGATGCACAATTGCACCCTGGGTTTATAAGCAGACACTGTCACTCCAGAGATTATTTGGTGTTTGCTCCACTGGCTGATCAGCTGTATTTGGACATGCACCTGGCCTTACTGCAAGGCTAAATTTAGAAAAAGTCTTTTGAGTCCAAAAATATCTAGGACTCCTGGTCATGTCAATACCATTTATTTTATCCAGTTCCGCATACGTGCAGGCAGTCTGTCCGAACACATTTTTCATTAGCAGTTCTCCAGGATGGCCAATGAATCTACATGCACACACAATTAAACCATTGCTGGCACAGTATCCTCCTCCAGGCACCCCAGGAAAATCAGTAAGTGGCATTCTGGGATCAGCAGCAGTCATCAGCCCCTCTTTGCCAGCAGTGAAGTGCTCTCACCCCCTGCCCCAGCCGAGGGATGAAGGAGACAGAAGGCAGAGGCAGACTTCACATTCCCTTCTGAGAAGCTGCCAAAATTCCTTCATCCCTGGTGCATGTTGGGCACTGTTAGGGTGTGTAGGGTGGCACTGCTGGGGTGTCCAGGGAGGGCAGTGTCAGGGTGTTTGGCACATTCTGCCTCGTTATCTGGCACAAGCTGCCCTTCCTTCAAGCTCTGCTGCTGCTGAGCCCTGCACAGAAGGTAGCTCCAGCAGCCCTTGCCACCCTCCTTGATATTTTGGCCACTGAGCACTGCATGAACAACAAGATCACGGTGCTTGGGAGGGAGTGGAAGCAGCTCTGCTCTCTCCCAGACCAAGCCTTGCTCTCACTGGTATTAAAAAGGAGAGTTCTCTTTAGCATTTTATTGTTAAGGAACATGGGACAGCTGTGAAAGATTTTTCCCTCCATGTTCTTTCTTCTCCACTTCTGCAAAACCAGAGCAGACTTGCCTTGCTGAAGGAGGGTGTGAAAACACATGGCAGGTTTTGCAAGTGTCCATTAAGCTCATCAAGTACACCCTGTACTTCTGTGTTAGCTCACTTCCCATGGCAGAGGTGGGAGTGCAGATACTGCCAAGCAGAAACGCCCCAGGATCAGAGCCAGCCTAGCAAAGCTGGGCTTTACTGACAGAAGGGCAGCTTTGATTCATTGCAGCCCCCAAATATTTCTGGGGTTTGCCTTGTGCTGCAAAAGTCTCTCGGATTTGTTCATTCCTGTGAAATTTCTTTCATCTTGGGTAGCATCTCACAGCATCAGCTCCTGAATGATGTGAGCTGTGTTACAGCTGAGGGCTGGGGAGCATGTCCTCCCATGGTGAGAAGGAGTCAAAGACCAAATTAAAGAAACTAGATCAGAGGGGCAGACAGTTACTCTCAGAGCACCAAAATCACCCAAATAGCTGCTGGGGGGTAGGGGGGCTGTGTACAGAGTCTGGTATTTCATATGCACAGCACACTCAATAATAAGCATAAGGGGAAGAGTGCTTAGTGATAGAGTTTCGGAATAATTTTAATGTTTTCTTACTAATTTTTCATTTGGATACTCTTACAGCTGTTTTTAACATTTCATCCGAGTGTGCTAGTCTCCTTATATTCCTTTTTTCCCTTGGAGAAACTGAGGCAGAGAGCAATGACATGACCTGGCTGGGCTGATCTGACAAAATGTTGTATTTTCCGTATTTTCCCGATCCTGAAAACCCAAAACCTGGGAGATTTTAGCTGCTTTTGGGCAGGCAGGTCCTCACTTGGGAGGGTAGGTAACAGCAAAAACTGCAGCATGGCTATTAACTTCAGTGCCTTCAGAAGCAACCCTTTATCCAGTGCCTGGCAGAGCAGCCCTCCTCACTCGTTAATGTGCTTGCCTAAAACCATTGCCCTTAAGCTTCCACCAGCGCTGAAGTTAATGTGCTGCCCTTTGCCACCTCGAGAGAGGCTGTGCTCTGGAAAGCTCTGCTGGGCTGATTCCTGTCAAGACTGTATAATCAGAGATGGGAAAAACTTGAGAAGTGGCTCTTAGGGGGTACCTCCCGGGCTGAGGCAACTTCTTTTTATGTTGGAAAAATACCGTGTTTTTCTACTAAGAAAGGAGAAAGTTGCCTGCAAAACTTCTACAACTTGAAAATTACTTCAGCCTCTTTGTGAAATCCCCACACTTTCACTGATGAGAGGATAAAATACCAGATATCTGCTCAAAATAAACAGAGGAAAGGGGGAGAAAAAAGCCACCTCCATTGCTACAGCACAGAAATGCTTTAGAAAGAGCCAGTTTTGCTTATCTTGAGGATGGATAAAATGCTGGTGTTGTCCTGTTGGAATCTGTGGCATTTATGATTCCGAGATTGTAGAAAGTCTCCGTCTTTCTGCCCCGCTGCCGAAGCAGAAGCCATAATTCGTCTGTGCTGGTTTCAAGGTTGTTTATTCTGTTTATCTCTAATATGTTCTGCTGCCCTGCCGCAGCTCTGTCCTGCAGGGCAGCATGTGGGGCTCTGCCCTCAGTGGGATGTTACAATCATTATACACCAGAAACTACCTGTGCTGGATTTACAATGACGTGCCAATATCTGTCACCTACGTTGAACAGTGTGTTCCCAGCCTGAACCAACAGAAAAATGCCAACACTACAGTGAAACATGGAGGGCATGAAGAAGGAGGAAAAGGACAAGACACACCCAATTTCCTCCATCTTGTCCCCTTTGGACCTCTAACCTAGAATCCTAAAATTTTACTTTTGCACCTGTGCCACACTTAATTATTACTTATATCAAACACTCAGAGCTTGTAATTCATCCTGTAAGATTGAAAACTCTTTTCCATGGACAGAGATCAGAGACAGTGTCTCTGGGGGCTCTGTACAGGGGGGTTCCTGACCCCTGCCAGGGTCCCAGGCCTGCCAGGGCAGCCAGAGGGAAGCCCTGGATTCCCACATTGTCCCAGATCCTAAGAGCAGCTGCTAACCTATGATTAGAACAACCAATCTCACTTTCTCATCCCCACCCTTCGTCCTGCTAAGAATGGCTCTGGCAGCCAGTGTTTGTCAGGCCAGATGTGAGCCAGACCTAAGCTGAGCTGCCCCTCCTGAGATGTGCCAGATGTGACAACACTGGGACAGAGCTGCGGCTTCTGGCTGGGGTGAAGAGGTGCAGTGTGGTGCCTTTGGAGCAGAGGAAGGGCAGTGCTCCAGTGGCACAATGAGCCCAACACCTGTGGTAAAGCCCAGAGATCCCATTTAAAGCTGAAATTAAAATGGACCTTGCCTCCATAAGGGTCTGATCTTAACCCCATGCCACAAAACCACCAAATCCCAAACGGTAGCAGCGAGGTTGCTTGAGCAACATTCACTTTTTGGCATGGTGAGGAGAGCAGGGGACTGAGCTTGGGGAGCCACATCTGCACGGGGGAGTCGTGCTGCAGGTGATGTGCTGGGACTGGGAGTGGGGGGATGGCTGCAGGTCGGGAAGGAGGTTCCTGGAGCAGCTTCCCAAGGGACTGGGAAATGGGGAAACAGTGGAGCACAGCCTGGCATTATGCCATGCTGGCAAAGCTCTCTTGAGTGCTGGGGAATGGAGAAGCAGAGAATTATTTTGGCCAGACTTCAGCATCTCCTAGAAGTGGTGTGCATGTGTGAGGGCTGGATAACTGAGGTTTTGGCAGGTGGAGGGATAAAAAGGAGCTTTTCTGTTGTGTTGCGAAACCTAAAATTTCATGAGAGAAAAATATGCATGAGTCAAATTAAACCAGAGCATTTGCAGGAGGAAGAATTCAAATCCCTAGAAAAAACATAATACAGGGGGTAACTTGAAGCTCCCCATTTGCACTAAAACAAATAATTCAGAATGTTTAGCCCGGAATTCTTTAAAACTCCCTTTCAATTTGATTCATTTCTAAATGAAAAATTCCCTTTTGAAACAATAAAGTTTCCCTCAAAAATAACTTCAAATGAAACACTGCAACATTTCCAAATATTTGTTTCCCTTTAAAGCTGTCAAAATGCAGTGTGTCACACTTGCCTACAGCTTTACCCTGACCTTTTTATTCAACCTAAGTAATTTTCTCAGTGTAACCTGAGCAACTTTAGCTCCCTTGAAGTTTTGCTTTTTGGGATGAATTTACAGTTTACTGAAAGAATATCTTTTCAGTTTTGCTTTAGTCTGAAGTGTATTAACAGAGCTGTTTTGGAGAAGGAAATACTCAGTTTTGTCCCTGCTGTTAAAACTGCTGATGGTCTCCATTAACAAAACATCACTTTCATAAGACATGGGCTCATCTGAAAGTGCATAGAAGAGAAGACCTGAAAACAGAGCTGAGGAATAATAAAAGAAAAATATTAACTGCACAAAAAGGCTACTTACATTTATGGGATCTTTTAAAATAGCATTTAGATAGAAAGCTGATTCCTCATTTTTGTCCATGCTGGTATTTTTCTCAGGCTATCTCAAATTTCAGGAGTTAAGAAAAGAAAAAAAAAGTCTTGCATTGCACCATATATGCCAAAGAAATGCAATACAATCTGATTTCATTCTTTCTCTCATGCCTGAATGTGCTCATTTTTGCTTACAAAAGGAAAGGCACAAAAGAATTGTAAGAAAAGGAATCAGATGGTGCTGCCCGATACTGTTTCACAGCTAAAACGTGAAAACAAGACCAGCTTCTTCTGCTGACACTCAGGTCTCAAAAAAGGGTTATTATTCTTTTTAAAGGGAGTTCTCTTAAAGGGAAATTGCTCTGAGTTTAATCAAAAGCAGCATTTATTATAACTCAGCAGAGCGGGTGCCACCCGCTGCAGAGGCACCGTGCCCCCTGCCCGGCTCCTCAGCAGCACCAGCTCCCAAATTCCCTCTCTGCTCTCCTGCAGGGCTGCACTCTTGGCAAATGGAGCCTGAGGTGGGACCTACTGGTTGGGGACTCATGGCTTAGCTTTCCCCTCCTTGGATAGTGCACAACCGTGATTTTTCAAGATTTCTCTTGATTTCTCAAGGAATTTCAAGGTCACCTGCGCAGCCTGTGCTGAACGGTGCCCCTGGGGCAGCACAATGGAAGGAGTCCATGGGCACCTGAAGGCAGCAGTCACCCAGCAGCTGCTATCACCCCTCCTGCTAGGTGATCCAAACTCATCCCATCTTCAGCTCCCTGAAAAAATCCTAGACCCAGCTTGAGAGAGACAGAGTGAGACAGCACATGGTGTGTTACAAAACCTGTACCAGGACCTCTGTTCCTCTCAGAGGTCTCAGTAATGAGGAAAACAAATGGTGTTTTGAGGCTTGCAATTGTTACATACATATAGACAATTTCACCTCCTCCTGTGTCCAAGTTTCGGGATATTTGGCACAGTGTATAAGCACAAATAGATTCACCCCCTCTCCCAGCTACAGCTCCCTCCCAGTGGATGATTTTCAAAGGACCAAATCTCTCACAAGGCTCTTTAGGGAAGGGTTCTTTCCTCTTTCTGCCTTGCTATTGTCTCCTTTGCCATCCAGAATTTTGCAGCTTTCTGCATTGTTCAGGTCAGGATGAAGGCCAAGAGAAACTGTGGTCCTAAAATCACCTAGTCTGAATGCTTTGTTCCTTTCTCATATGCTGGCAAAATAACATCTTAGCACAAGTGGAAATGGAAACAGAAGGAGAAACACTTGGAAATTATTGTTATTTTAAGTTCTGCCTCAGCAAACAGCCACTTGCAGCACTTACTGTCTGTCACATCAGAAAAACCTACATAGTTCCCCATAACCAAACACCAGCCTTGCCAATGGGCTCAGATAATGGGACCTGCCATTGCAGGCTCCTGTGTGGTTTCTGCCATGGATACGTCTCCTGCTGGCTTTTATCCTGAAATCTCAAAGAGAAGTTGAAGGAAAGGAAAACTTGCTGCAAAATGTTCTCAGCCACAGCTGGCAGGTCCCACACCCAGGCCAAAGGGGACGCTGCTCTTTCACATCACAGAGCCAAGGGCAGAGCATGGGACACCTTGGAGTGTCATTGCTGGCACGTTCACCCTGATGCCAAATACCAAATTGTGGCATTATCCCAGCTGTCGTGGAGAGGGGGATAATCTATGCTGCTGCTTCACATTGGCTTCCAGCTTGCAGCTTTCAATAGGCCTCAGGAAAATCAGGGTCTGACTTGCCTCCTAAGCCTTGCACTCTCTCAGCTGAAAGGGACCCCACCCCTCACATTCGTGCATCAAACAAAGGCACAATGTCCTAAAGGATACAGAAAACTTGAAGTCTAGACTTTTCTCATCACTTCTGATGTGGTTTGTAAACCTGGGTGAGTTACAGAGTTTATCTGAGAAACAGGAGGCATTTGAATGGTTACTTCCAGCCACTTCCATAAGCTCCCAGATGAAAACCTGTCGATGAAAACATCTCAATGAACGGGGCTTTATGCAGCTTGTGGTTATCTGAATAATCCTTAATACCAGCTCCCTCTTCCTGCCTGATTTCTGCTGTGGTTAAGAAGCCTAAAGTAGTAAGATTAAGAAGCCTAAAGTAGTAAGAAATATGCCCTAAAGCAGGCAGCTAAGGATCCAGACTTAATGGGAACATCTGCAAAGGACTGAGAGCTGGAAAATTAGCTTTGCAATATTGGCTGCTGTGTCTCAAGGCACAAAGGGAATGCTCCCAGACAGGAGGCAGCAAGACAGAGCAAAACCATCATATCCTGTGGCATCACTTGTAGGGCAAAACCCCATCCCAGTTTCAGCCAGGGAGATTAGCACTACCCTGAAGTTGATGTAACATATGCTGTGGAACAGGCCTTGCTTTCCCCATCCCAGCAGACCTGTGAAACAAAACAAAGCACCCCAAGGCCAGCTGTCTCTACTATAAGCCCAGAGGAAAGGATCTGACTCTGAAATATGAGCCCCTATAGAACCACCCTTCTTTTCCAGAAGGAATAATGGCAAGACATGCCCTCAACCCAGGCCAGCTCCCTGCTTTCCTAGCTTTCCCTTTTATCACCTGCAGCAGGGCCTGAAAGCTCACTGAATACAGCTGGGGGCATCCCACCAGCCCTTAGCCCTTCCTCTTCTGCTCTTCTCCCACAAAGCCCAAAGAAAAACGGAATGAAAAAAGACATCCAAGCAAAATTCCTTGAACTTTTTGGTACAAACCTGTAGCTTGCCATGGTGAAATGGGTACATCTGAAAATGCAGATCAGAGTAAAATCCTGTCCTGAAGTTCAGGAGGGCAAGAGTTACTCCAGCAATTCAAAAAATTTCTTTGCCCAGATGGTGCTTTGAACATAAACTGTCAAAGTCATTACTCAGACTTTATTGTCAGGGTTATGTTTTCTTTATTCGCCTTAATATTCCATATGCTGGTCATATAATACATTTCTTTGTATTCCTCTTCCCTTTTATTCTCTTTGTTTGTTCCATTCATGACTTATCACCTTCTGGTGGCAATTTAATTATCGGATCTATATTATTGGTATCTTTTTCTTTTTAATATAATAAAAGATTTCAGTACAAAACACTGCAAGTAATTCAATTTCCATCAGTGAGGAAGGAAGTTGGGTGTATTCAATGAAAGGGAGGAGAGTAGCTGGCTATAACATTTTTAATAAAAATATAATAGCCCTTTGTACTTTTTAGCATCTTCTATTTGGAGAATGTCGTGGCTTCATAATCATTAATATTGTTTAACTTTTCCTCTGCACTTTTTATCTATATCTTTCCCAGCACTTTCTAAAGGTGAATCAGGATTACCCTCCCTTTTTTTTTCACCCAGGAAAACAATATGAAAGCCAATACAATCCAGCTGGACAGAGTTAGTGCAGGGATGAGACCTCAGGCATCCTGGAGCCCCAGACTGAAGCCCTTTCCACTGGGCTATGCTGTCCCGCAATGTGAAGAGCTGCTCATCTCTTTCCATGAGTGATAAACAGCCCCATCTCCTTCTCAGATCTACTTGTTGCCCACAAGAGTCCCTCACTGTTCAGTCCTGGTGATTTACTTTAGTAAATTTTTAGCGCATTCTGCCCTGTCCAATCCAAACTACCTCATGTGCTCTTCTGGGCGTGAGAGCTTCAGAAGGGTTTGCTGCAACAGGACACAAAAACTACTCAACCCCAGCAGCCCTACAAAGACTTCCTGAAATGTCTCAGTTTGCTCCTTAATCACATGGGACAGATTCCTGGTTTGACATTTTGTGTGAAAATTCAGTTTCTCTAGAAGCAAAAAATCCCAGATTTGATTGACTGAATTCCCAATGACCTGAAGGAGGTGAGTAGGAGTCAATAGTTCTTGTCTAGTACAGGCAATCAAGTTGCATATTTAGCATAAAAACAATGAAATAGTTCTTCAGTTCATGTGTGTTGGAATTCAAAATGTCCCTCAGATATTTTTGAAGGTTCCAGGCCCTGATTGGAGGCATTTGAGACCCTGGCAGGCAGCTGGAAACAGCTGTGACTTTGATATGAGCCATGGAATGATTTACCAACTTTGCAGGTGGAACAAGCAGTCACAAAAGTTTAGATATTATAATAGAAGTAGTTACAAAGTAGAGGGAAGACTTTTTTAGTATTGTACAAGGGGGTTTTAACACCTGTACAGGGGGGGGTTTTACTTTGTACATGAGGGTCAGAAGTTTTAAGATGGAGGAATGTAGGCTGGTCCTGTTCCTCCTCTTTCTTCTTCCTTGCCTCCATGTTCTTGGTGATGCTGGCACTCACAGATTGGTTTAGAGTAGAAAGGCACCATTTAATATAGGTAGTAGATATTGGGGAAAAACTGTAAACATGTGTCACATAATATATCATATAAAAGACAGCAGCAGCTCTGGGCAGGGAGAGAAAAGAAGACACCAGACAGAGAGGGTGTCAAGGGTGTGTGTGTGCCTCTGCCTGAGCTGCTGAGCAAACCACAGCAGCCAGAGAAGACAATCCTTTAGATAGCTTACAATAAAGTGCCTTGAGACTGAACAAGAGGCTGCTGAGTTTCCTTTGGAAGCACGGGTTGGAGGAGAGACTTTTCCACCACACGGGACCCCTGAACCAGGCTGGAGTTCTGACAATGTGGAGCTGAGCTGCAGAACACGGATACTGAGGATGCTGGAAGTTCATATGGACGCAACAGATCATCTGGAGAAATCCACAGAAGGAAAAACCCCCAAGGGCTGTTGAGCACGGAGATGCCACCCTGGGCTCAGAAACTCCCTGAACAGCAAACAGTGTGGTGCAGTGTTTGCAGGAGGGTAATTCTGTGTCCTCTATCTGGTTCCCCCAGCATCAGCACCAGAGCTGGGATCCTGGGCTCACACTGACCGTCTCAGCAAGTGCCAGGCCAGGCAGCCTGGAGGGAGGAGGGTTGTTTGGTGGCCCAGATGTACCATGCTTTGTGCCACACCTGAGTGACTTGGGGCCTTCCTCTCAGGACACATTGATTGGAGAAACTCTGCTTGCAAGGGAAGATCTACCTTTGGCAGGCAGGTCCCTGTGTCTCTGTCATGGTGCCCTGACTTTTCCATGGGTGAGAGGATCCTCCAGAGAAAGCCTGTGGAACTATATCCTGAGCATGATCAATTTATTTTGTTATGCGTTCTTTTCAATTTCTTTTCTTCCTAGTAAAGTTCAAAATTACTCTCTAAGATTCTGTGTCTTCAAATAATGCATATGGTACTTCAAAGTGGCTATTTTGCCACCTCTAACTTCTTAATATAAAAGGTAGGTTCTTGCTTTTCCTATTCATAAAGACAGCTCTACTCCTAAGTCTGCAAACACAGCAGTCAGAGTGACAGAAAATGCCATTTTCTGATCAGTAAAGTGTTTAGAGTAAATGCTTTCCTTATTTTGCTGCTTCTTTAAGTATCAGTCAGTTTTCTTTTCCCATAGATCAAAGTTTTCATGTGGTATTTTTTTGTTTCTTAGGTCAGAAATTATTTAGAACACAATAGAGAAAAAGAAATCACCTTTTCTTTCCCTTTTACTTTTTAAATGAAATCACTAAAAATACTTTAAGGTCCAAAATTATCACCCAAACTCACAACACCCACAAAATTATGTGGAAAGTTAAAAAGGGGGGGAAAACAGTAGAAATATATTCATGAGACTAGCATGTGTGTGGCAGATTTATTTATTTATTTATTTATTTATGTGTTTTAATGCTAGGGAATTATTGTATCTGCAAGCCAAAACAACAGCAGTCCCCAATGCCAGCTCCAGCTGTTCATCCCTTGTAAAATTACGAACTGTTTTCAAGAGCTTGATTGAGTTCTGTGATGGAAGTTCAGCTTAGATATGCAGATATTTTTGATTGCTGTGGTGCTGTGAAGATTCCATGTGACAGGAGGGTGCAGTTGTTGTCCTGATCAGGGAGAGTCCTCCTGGAGAGCACACACATCCCCATGGCCATGGTCAGCCCACAGAGATGTGGGAACAGCTTGTGGGAAGAGCCTTGGCATGTCCTTCTAGCCCCAGTGTCCCTGGAGCTGGCTGTAGGCTCTCAGACTGTCCAGAGCCCAGCCCTAGGCCTAACCCAAAGACTAATCCTTAGGCAAAGCCTCACCCTAACCCAGAATATCAAGTATGGGTTTTCCAGATTAGAAGGATGGAGGAGCAGCCATTCTGGGGCCTTGCCAGCATACACTTGGCATGCCTTTTCCAGCCACAGTGTTCCCAGAGCTGTAGCCTCTTTGATTGTCTAGAGGACAACCCTAGGCCTAAGCCTAATCCTAACCCTAAACCTAACCCTAACCCTAACCCTAACCCTAACCCTAACCCTAACCCTAACCCTAACCCTAACCCTAACCCTAACCCTAACCCTAACCCTAACCCTAACCCTAACCCTAACCCTAACCCTAACCCTAACCCTACTCTTGGCATGCCTTTTCCAGCCACAGTGTTCCCAGAGCTGTAGCCTCTTTGATTGTCTAGAGGACAACCCTAGACCTAAGCCTAACCCTAACCCTAAACCTAACTCTAAACCTAACCCTAACCCTAACCCTAACCCTAACCCTAGCCCTAACCCTACCCCTAACCCTAACCCTAATCCTAACCCTAACCCTAACCCTAACCCTAACCCTAACCCTAACCCTAACCCCAGCCACTACCCCGAAGCTCTATCATAACCACTCCTGTAACCATACCCTTTCCCCACCCTTTACCAGGTGTCATCGAGCTGAAATGTCCATCCTGACTTAAGATCCACTCCAAGTCCTTTTGGGGAACCCTAGCAAAGAGGCTTACAAAGTCAGGATGAAATAATTTTAAACAAACCAGTGCATTAGTAGGAGAATTCAGTATCTTCACAATAAGTTCTCCACAAAGCTCCAAAAGGTATCTGGCACTGAAGGCAGCTGCATTGCTCGTGTGCTGTGGGGAATTCTGCTGAGCTTGAGGAAGGTACAGCAGACTGGCAGCTGTCCAAAACACCTGTGGCCTCACTCACTTTAGGTTGTGATGTAGAAGTTACACCCTGAGCATGTTTTGCTGTTAAAAGTCTCCTGGCAGGTATCATGAAAAGAACAATTTTATGTCACCTAATCTGAATTCAAATTTCATAATTATAATTTTATGTCTGCTTCTCCCCAAAGGAAAGACTCAACTATTTATAGAGGTCTACAAAAGACCATGGACAGAAGAAGCAGCAGCAGCATCAGTCCTGGATAAGTTGTTCAAAGCAACTAAAGTTAAGACAGATATTGCCAGGTTCTGCTGGCTGGAGGCATTAGCTCAAGTACTCCACACTCCACACATGCTTGCCATAAAGAAAGAAGTGCAGATGACATGAATTATGCAGCCACTAACAAGGTATGTGTCATTTCTGAGTTTGTGGTTTTAAATATTTTCATGCCACAGAGATCTCAAACCACTAAGCAGCTCAAGACTTGTAAGACAAAAGCCTTAAAATGTCTGCCAAGGACTCACAATAAAGGACATTAAAACTTAAATAGAAAATTGGAAAAGAAGTGAGATTATTAATTGCTGCCTTTTAAGCAAAGCTGTCTGTAGTATTAGGACCTTTTGTGGCTTGACATTTGTAGTCTTGGTAAATTAGAGCCATAAAAGAAATTGGCCTCTCTAGACACAGGTAAAATCAGGTGTAATACCAAGGGTTACTAGTTAGTTCACCATCCTTCAGCATATGGCAGATAAAAAGCCCTGAGGCCTGTGCTTCCGTCCCCATTTTGGCTGATCAGGAGACATCCCCAATTGAGGCACAGCTGTCCCCAGCTGGCCCAGGGAGCAGGTGATGCTGTGAGTTACCAGGTCAAAGGACTCATGGGGCAAGTAGAAAAATCATAGCTTTATCCTCTCTTTTCCTTTCAGATGATTTACATCCGTAGGAGTGCAAGGAGCAATCAGCCCCTCTCTCTCTTGCCTGTCAAACCATAAAGAGTCTAATCCAAATCACTGTTAATATTTCATTCAAGTTCAGTAGAATTTGGAGCCAGCCCCAGGCTCAGACTTAGCATGTCTTTTTGGAAGCTCAGTACCTGATTTTTATTAAGATGTGAGAGGCTCCTGTGAAGCAGAAGCCTTAGGATCCCTGTCAAAATGAGACTTTAAGCAGTGAAAGGAAGAAAAACTGGATTGTTTGGGCTGCGTCTTGCCCTGTGCTCAAGAAACTCAGCACTGCTCCAGGAGCAGAGGGAAGATATGGAAGTGATGTACTACAGATGTTTTAACATGATATCATGTAGCCTGCAGTTCCCAGTGCAGGCAGCACACAGGAACTTGCTGTTTTCTGGGATCTTAGGGATAAACTCTGATGTTGTGCATATCCTTCAGACACTTTGCACTGTTCTGAGCTGTGGTGGTGGAGCATTCTCTGCTCTGCATCATCATTTAGACTGCACAAGGCATAACAGAGTCAATGGCATCAGGTGGTGGAAGCTGTTTTTACATCCCTTTCTTACACTGTGTGTAATTTAGCTTGACCTAGGGAATTACCTGAAGGGGTAGGAAGCAGATAAGAAGACTCCTAGCCACCTCCTATCTTAGTCTCCACCTCCTCCCACCATGGGAAGGGACCAGCAAGCCAAATATTGTGTCAGACACCAGAATGCCTCGCCCTGTTTTGGGGGTACATGGTGTTTCCTGTACCTAGTGATTGAAGCTCTCCCAGTGCCCTTGTAGTGGTTCTTCATTGCCACACAGTTTGTCACCTCTGTGTTTTCCCACTGCTGCTGATGTAAAACCCAATATGTCTAGGCCAACTGGAAGGACACTTTGCTAAAATGTAGTATTTTTGAGAATTAATAATAACTGCTGATTACAGAGGTCATCTGTGTTTCCAAGATTTTATTTTTAATAGCCTTTTCTGATAATGCTTGATATAACTGACTAAAGAAGTGTAGCATCCTAGCAAATTCAGGCTGGCCTGCTGGTTATAACTTTGACCACTGCACTGGTAGGGTCTATCCATAGCTCTTTGGTCCTTTACCATCAGTCTTGAGTTTGCTCAAAGGTGGCGTGAGTTGTTTTGGAGTCTGTAATGAGTTTTGGTCTGTGAACTCAACAAGGATCCTTCCTAAGCCAGCTAATTCCTGTATCAGGGTGATCAGAAACAATGATCCTTATGGGTCCTTATATAGACCCATAGAAAAATCCATTGGTATCCTCAGAGTAGGCTGGAGAGACACATGAAGAGCCTGCTTAAGCTTAGTAAAGTCACATTAGTGGGATGTCAAGATGTAACCCTCGTGCCAGGATCGTTTTAATGCCTGGAGGACCAGGAATTCTGTGTGCTCAGGCAAAGAGGCAGCACTCTCCCATGGGCACTCTTTGGGCTACACAGGTGCATGGCAAAGTCAGGGACAGAGACCACTGCTGTCTTTCCTCTGAAAGGATTAACAAAGAGTCTGTCAGTAGGAGCCTGGGAGTGAGAGATCCCCATAATGGCAGAGCAAGTGAATAGCGTGTGTTTAAAGAGCCCATAATCCTATATTTACACAACAGTCCTTAATGGCTCATTCAGAGCCATTGCAAAGAACCAAGTAAATAGTGTGGTTAGAAAGTCTGTTACTTTATATTTACTCACCAGACCGTCTGCTGTGGGAGCTGTGAATGTCATGGAGAGCTAAAAGGAGCATTCTTTTGATTTTCTTTTTTTTTTTTCTTTTTTTTTTTTCTTCTTTTTGCTATGAAAAGCTAACTAATAATGATACTGAAAACCACTTTCAATAGGAACTATACCTTCACTTTGCACCAGTGGAGAACAACCATTAGCACACTTTGTCAAGGAAAGGGATGCATTTATCATCACCTGGAGTCTTTTCATAGAGGCTGGAGGTGCTCTAAAAGATCCACTCTTACTCAACAAGATGTTATTGAACTCAATAGCACCCACCTGTGTGGCGGGAAAAATTCATTCCTGTCACTGCAAGAACTTCTGGGAAGGCATAAAATGGTCTGGTTTACACATATTTTATATAAATAGTCTCTTCTGGCTTTAAAATATGCTACATGTGAGACTGGACACTAAATTTATTCTCTCAAATGTTTATTCATGTAAACAATCAAATCTTCATTAAAGTCAAAATTATACACACAAATCAGAGTGAAGCAGACAGCTGATTAGCATGTGAAATGAAGGTGACATTAAATATTTGGAGATTTGCATAGCAAATTATTATAAATCCAAAGTTAGTGGTGAGTTATGAAATAGACTGTTAAGATCTAACGAAGACCACTTAAATAAGAAAAATTCACAGAGGCAGCCTGGTATCTTAGATCCCTGAAATATTATTCAAGATCCTGTCTGAACCTTAATTAACTGATCCTCAAAATTCCCATGAGGCAACAGCAAGCACTGGAACGGAGCAAATAATTAATAAGTAATCACTTATACAAAGAATTTTTCTTCTTGTTTGTGATCATCTACAGAGATCATTAAATCTATTTATAATACACAATGACTCACAATTTTGTCAATAATACTTTGCTTGCAAATAGTTTATAATTTGCAACTAGAAGGAAGAACAGAGGAATCCTGCATGTTTACTGCTGTTTCCTGACTAATTACAAAAGCCATGAGACCAGCAAGGGTGACTGTGAATTCAGAATCAAATATTTAATAACCAAATGTGTAATTTTAAATTCCTCTTCAGTAAAAGAAATTAAGATTACTATCTAAGGAAGAAAGTGCTTTTTCCTAATGTGAGAGGAAATGACAAAGTGTAGTTCAGGCAGTACCAGCGTGTGCTCCCACACCACTCAGAGTGCCCAGGGTGGGTGGCATGTAGAGTGGCTGCAGCCATATGGGAGAAGGAGACCTAAAACTTAAAACCACTAGTGCAACATCTGTACCACTTTATTTAAACAGATCTGATGAAACTTCACTTTCTGCCATTTCCTTCCTCCAAGCACTCATGCTACCAAAATATGAGAAATAAATTGTGCCAGGAGAGTAAAAGGAAATAGATCAAGGACATGTCAAATTGACATTCCCTATCAAAATGGAGTGAGTTTTTGAGAGCCAGAAATATAATGTGGAAAATCCAGTTTAAGTAACAAAATTATTGCTGTCTGGGGAGATGGAGGCACAGGCCAGCAATGAGGAGCCAGGAATAGCAACCAGGATTTTCCTGTCAAAAGATCCAAAGTTTGTTAGACTTCATCCACCGCAAGGAGGGCACACCTATGCTCCTCTCTGTACCACAAAACCTCAGCAGTATCAATGTTATTTTCTTAGGATACTTTTCAGAGACAGCAAACCCATTTCTACTGCAAAAGTGCATTTCTGCATTGACCTCTGTAGCACATTATCACAGCAGAATGGCTGTAAGTACATAGAGCGCTGGTGATATTGGATATTGGAGTTTGGATAGCATCCCTTTCCTCCTCTTTGCTGTAGCACTCAGCCCTGCCTTTCTCACTCCACATTTGCAGCCCAAACTGTAAGGAATTATTTCAGTCTGGGTGAGTGGTCTTGTCCCAGGCCTGTGAGCATGGCTATATCTATTTGTGTAAGGACAGTAACCCCTCTCCCTGTTTGTGCCTTGCCATTCTTAAAAGGTTTTTCTCATGGCAGTGGAGGGAATGAGACTAGAAGAGCTGTTCTGAAGCATTTTTTTCGGTATATCCTTTTTCTTCTGCTACTTTGTCTTTTGTCCCTGAGCTGATGTCAAAGGTCTCATCTGTAAGTGGAGCCAAAATGTCTCCAGTCCTGACGAGGCTCAGGGGCAAGTGGACACCCACAAGAGAGGATGTGCATGAATAAAACCTGGAGTGAATCCTCCAAGCCCATGGGTCCTGGTGCCTTCATCTTATTTCCCTGGGATTTTTTAGTACAATCAAGATAATGACTCGACCACATCTGGGACTTTTCACACAGTTTCTTTAGCTAATTAAATGTTTTAAGATGCCACAATGAAAGTTATATAGACACAAGCAATTTTTATGAACTGGTAGCATTAATTTAAACTTAATTCCAGCAGAGCCATGCCTTGATGTTTCTGGCTATTAGGCCATTACTAATACAGACTATAGAATGGTTCATATCAGTCCATTCAAATCCACAACATATTTTGATTTGCTGAATAGCTTTAATTCTCCCAAAGCTGATCAAATAATAATAACAACAGTAACAATAACAATAAAGGCAATTCCAGTGTGATTGGCTAATCTGACGGTTTTGCTCCCAGTTTATTTTTAATTTCTGGCAGCAGTGATATTGGAAATTAAAAAGCTCTCTTGACACTCGAGTGACTCGAATCTCCGACCAGATGAAATGAGGTGACTGAAGCAGCTCTGGGCCTTTTATTCTCTCCTATCATTATCACAGCTAATAAGAAGAAACTGTGAGGCTGCCCAGCAGTGAAGGCTGAGGACTTCCTCCCCCCCACCCTTTCTTTCCTTTTTGTGCTATCCAAGATAAAGTACTAATTATCAGGACAGCTCAAGCTCATTTGTAGGAGGAAAGGAATTGAATGCTGCTTCAGTGAAAAGACTTAGCTCCTGTGTGCCCTTGGGCAGGAATTGTGGTGCTTTGGTGATTTAAGCAATCCAAATTTAAACACCTTGAGGTGACAGGCACACATCTCAATGGGCTTGCTCCTAGGACCTCTGTCCTAGCTCTTGTTGCAAGGTGCAACAGATAAAAAAACCAATTTCACCCAGACCATCACGTAGGGACAGGTCTTCCACATAAAAGCTCAGGCCCTTCTCTGATTTGGACAGCCAAACTGGGAAGCTCTGAAGCGTAAGTTTACCTTAGGACCCAGGGAGGTGTGGACTGGAAATTCACACACTATTGGATAGCAAATTATTTGTGTGGAAGAGCAATTGGATTGAAAGTCTGGGGATGAATAAGACTTTGGGCTGGTTCTGTCTGCAAAGGACACATTTTTGTGTGCACACAGTGTGATGCCACTGTCACTGCTGTTACAGCACAGGAAGCATAGGATGGTGCAGGCTGACTCAGCCAACATCCCTCTTTACGGATGTTTGTCACACCTCTTTTAGAAGACCCCAGTGATGGGGACTCTGCACTGTCTGGCCTTTTCTTCCTTATCTAGAGTCACCTACCCTGTGGCACGGGGAGGAATGCCAGAAAGAGGACTGTGGTTTTGCAAAGGGCTTAGCATCAAGCAAAGATTACCCCCGGATCACTGATGCACTCACTCTGGAGCTGCTGAGGGAGGCCACAGTGAGAATATAGGATGAGGGGCTGTGAGAGGGGCCCCAAAACCCTCCCCAGTGCAAGGATGATCCAACACCCCCTCTGCTTCATGGCCGAAGGTCCTGCTGTGTTCTGCTTGTCCAGGCAGAAGGCATCGAGTGAACAGAAGGAGTGTTTGGGCCATAGGTCTGTCAAATCCAGGAACTAATTATTTTGAAATAAAACACAGTGTTTTCATTGCTGGTATTAAAGTGCTTTATCAGCAGGAATCTGTGTCTGCCATGTTCCAGATAAATGCTGGGAGAGGAGCAGAGCACTGTGCTCACAGGCTGCCCCATCATCTGTTTTGTTAATGGCTCCATCGCTTGCCTGCCTGGAGAAGATGATTCTCACCATGCATCATGAGGATGGCTGAACGTGCCTTACAGGCTTCGGTGCCAGAGGAGAGCCATTCTTCCTCCCCACCCCTGCACCAGTGCCCCAGGAGGGAAAACATTCAGCTCTGCCACTTCTACCCATGAGTGGACAAAGCAGTGTGTGATTTTGCTGATTGCTCCAAGCACCGGCCACAGGTGAGGGCAGGAATGGGAGAAGTCGGGAGGGAGACTTTTGCAGAACATCTTCCCCGCTGGGTTGCTCAGGGCTCCCCAGGACAGTGGCACAGGTTTTCTTGTCTTCTAGGCATTTAATTCTTCTTTTTCCATTAGATGTCCCTTAGGATGCTTCACCCTCACTAATCCCACAAGTGTTTTGGAATGGTGGTTCACACTGGTGGACATTTGCTGTCCTGTATGCGAAGCAGAACTAAAGCAGGAGGTGAGGAGAGTGTTTCCCTTGCCAGGCCTGTCTGGGAGCCCTCTCATGTCTAAAGGGGTTGGAAATCCCAGGGAAGGCTTGCTGTCTGCCAGAGGACAAGGTGGTAAATAAATTTCAGGCTAATGGAGGTGGGTGTTAAATATTTGCTGTACTTGAGCAGGAGGGCCTTTGTTTCTAATTAGCAGGAGATGCTAAAGGAGATGGGATGTATTTAAACCTCATTGTTTGCCATTAAAGCACAGATTCCTTTACTTCTCTTCTGGGCTAAGCAGCTAATACATTTCAAGCAATAGCAGAAGGGCTTGGTGGAATAATCACTGTCCTTGGAAATAAAAAACTATTTAATTTAATGCATGCAAATATCAGGCAAGAGATAGAGGCAAGTGGTCACTGGATTGTGAACCAGATCAGAGTGCGGTCTGGTCTCTGCATTCAAAGAGGCTCTTCAGACTCAGCTGTGACCTGAGGGAGAGCAGAGGCTGAGGGATGTGCCAGGCAAGGGTGTCTCAGGCATCTTCACTGGTGCCTTCCTGGAAGCTTAAAGTCTTTATAAGGCCTGCCATCTAACCTCAGGGTCCAGCACTGGGGAAAACATCAAGTCCTGCAGGCTTAAAGAAAAGCTAGGTGACTGCAGAGGCTTCTCTACCCGTGTCTCACCACCTCAATCCTTTCAACATGTGTGATTTGTATGGCCCTTGGCAGCCGAGTAAATGGGTGAGCAGACAATACTAACTATACTATTAACTCCAGCTCAGTAACTATGAGGATTCCTTGGCCCTTTCCCTGCTGCTAAAAGTACAGCACAGAAAGGCATAAAACCCTGCAGGGGATTTCTTCCCAGCTCTAATTCCTGTGGTGTCACCCAGCCTGGCAGCAGGAGCAGCACAGGGTCTGCACCAAAGCCATCTGGAGGTGCCTTGTGGCTGTGACCCAGCCCAGGGATTGGGATGCTCTGGGGATGCAGCCAGGCTGTCAGCCTCCACTGCTCCAGTCCTCTCTTCAGGCTCCACAAGGAAACATTGTGCAGTAACACCCTTATTTGCCCCGGATGGATCAGATTAATTACTGCAACGAGAAATTTCCCCTAGCAAGTCATTTTCCCGTTCAGTGCACTTTGTAAATATGAACTGCCTCTTCCAAAATCTTCCTGCGAATCAACAGAAAATCCTGTTTTTCCAGAAAGGAAAGAGGGGCATAGGAAAAGGTAAATGACAGAGCACAGGGAAGTTTGTATAAATGAAAGAAGACCAATTTTATCAACATTTTTATGGGAATTTGAAGATTATAATTACAGTAGGTGATGGGGCATATTTTCCCAATGCATTGTGTGAAAGAGCAATTTTCAAACATTCTCTACCTCAAGTGTCTTCGGGCAGAGGAGGGAAGCCCTGAACAGTGCATCTAACTGTCTGCGCAACAAACCTGTTTTTCTCACTTGTGTCTTGCAGATCCATTAGCAATAGTCCATGAACTCCCCTAGATCCCTGCGGCAGAGATTAGCAAACATGGTAGATAGAACATTTACATCATAGTGAAAAAGAAGATGTTAAAAAATTGGTTTGGATCCAATGTAGAACCAGAAAACATCTGATTTCCTAGCTGTCCACCAAGCTGAATGCCCAGCCAATATTTTTTTAATTTAAATTTTATATTACAATATTAAGAGGAAACATTGTGCCAAAAAAATGAAGACATATTTCTATTAGTGCTAAGCAGGAACTACTCCTGGGATTTTACTGATGGGATGCAAAAAAGAATGGCAGAATATTTCCAGCAGCACATCTGTGGAAACAGAGTCTATTGGCATAGGTTATTATTCCAGTTTTTCTTTATGCATTTCTGTATGGGAATGTAGAAGGCAGGCAGATAAGAAAATTAGAATTAAAAAACAATAGAAATAAAAACTTCCACATGTGTTGCAAGGACCAAAAAATTCAAGACTTAAGAATTTCCCAAACAAAAATTTTTCTTTCACCACAATTCAGCTTTTGCCAGGAAGAAGGTGCTGAAATGTCAAGGAAACCAAGAAATATTCTGAACAGTGTTTTTCAATAGGAAACAGTATTGGTATAGAGGGTTCTAAGCAGCTCCAATCCCAAATCAACATTTGCAGCCCATAGTGACAGGCAGACTACAATGACTTAAATAAAGACATGCATTTTCTAGAAAGGTTGGGGAAGGCATCATAAAGCCTGGTGTGACCTTTTTTTGCCTACAAGAAGCACAGATGGATTAAAAGAAAGCACCAGGTCAGGGAATCAGGAGGGTCAGCTCAGCAGTGCCAGCATTCCCAGCAGGGTTTGATATGCAACCAGACTCAAACTGTGGTAAACAGACGGTGTGAAGGTCAAGGCAGTCAGGATCAGCAGGACCAGGATCAGCAGGACCAAACCACCTCCTTGCAGGCAGCCTTAGCCCAGGAGAAGCCTGCCCTGCCCCATGGGCTAATTCCAGGGGTATCGGGGCTGTGAGTGCTCACAGGGGAGCACCAGGGAAGGGATGGGCCTGGTGAGGAGGCAGTGCAGCACTCACACGTGTCAGGAGAGGTAAAATCCTGGGCTGTAATCCCCAGGGGTGGCGAGAGTGTAACTGGGGGCATAGACTGAGTTGCTAAAGATAACCTGGGTTGTGTATTGCAAAGGCAAGGAAGGACTGGGAGAAACACATCTCCCCAGTTTTATGTTCTTATAGAATCATAGAATCATGTAGATTAGAAAATACCATTTAAGGTCATTGAGTGCAACCATTAACCCAGCACTGCCCAGTCCAACACTTGCCCATGTCCCTCAGTGCCACATCTTCAAGGCTTTTAAATCTCCCCAGAGATGGTGACTCCACCACTTCCCTGGGCAGGCTTTCCCAGTGTTTGACAACCTTTTTTCCTAATATCCAATGTAAACTTCCCCTCCCATCACTATTTATTTCTCCTTTCCAAGAAGATCTTGCCTCTTATTCCTAAGATAAACACAGGAAATTTTATATCAGGCTTGTGCCTGCTATTTTCCCCGGATTTAGGAGACATTTCTGTGCTCTTCACCCCTGGGAGCCCTCCATTTGCAGCAGAGCTGGGAGAACTCGTTTCCCAAGGCAGTGCTGAAATGAGGATCTTTTGGATGAACCACAAAGCAGCTTATTCCAGATGAGCCAGGAGGAGCTGAGCGGAAGTGTGTCCCAGCTGGAAGTCTCTCTTAGCAGCTATTACAACAGCAGGGTTATCTCTGCTGCTGAAAGGAGATGTTACTGTGAGCTATGACAAACTCATTGAGTTTTGCAACAACACAGGCAAACTAAAGGCAATGAATTTAGAAAGGATGCTTGGGGAATGCTAAGCCAGTTCCTTCCTCTGCCTTTGGCTTTGCACCACCCACTAAGCCTTGCTCTAAGGCATGAAGGAGGAGTTGGGATTGAGGACACACACACACACACACAGAGGCACATCTTTTAGCTTTGTAGGGTTGCTCACAAGGATATGGCTATGGGGAGGTGCTTTATTTTAGCGAAGAATACAGAATACTGAGTTGATTGGAATTGGAAGATGGGACAAGAGGCCCCATTAGCATTTTCCTGAATTAATCTTAGACCGATATCAACAGGCGTGTGAAATCCTCAGCCCTTTGCAGCAAATCAGCCCACTAATGAGAAAACACATGTGGCCAAAGGAGTAATTGCAGCTCAAGTTTCTTGGCTTTGAAACTGCCTTTCAAGCAATGTGAAGAAAGGGTTGTGGTTAGCAGAAATGCTACAGCTACTTCACCAATACTCTCCCAAAGCTCCCAGCCAGAGTCAAGCCCTTTACTTGACAAATGTCACTAAAGTGGTGGTCACCCACCATGGGTTTAGGGCAGTTAAAGACTAAATTTATGCTCAGAGACTTTAGAGGAGACCTGGCAAGGGCACTGCCAGGCTCAAGAGCTATTCAGGTTCCTACACACGGACATCATGGACAACACGTGGGGTCAGAGACGCTTGGAAATGGTGGGTGGAAGTGAAATATGGGAGCTCTTGGCAGCTGGAGGCAAGGTGAGATGCCTGAAGGTCTTTGAAATGTCACTGTGTTTCACAACCTACATTGCTCACCAGATAACTCAAAAATGCTGTGGAGAGCTCTATGCCCTCAGCAGGCAGTGCTCTGGAAAGAACCAGCAAGGATATGCTTTGCTCCTGACACATCCCCTTCAACAGGACTCCTAAGAGGAGAAGCAGGCCAAAGTCTAGCCTGCAGCTGGTACCCTCCAGAAAAGAAAACCAAAAACATTTTAATAGAAAAGAAAATCCACAATGGCAAGGTGAACAGTAGGAGCTGGAGAATCAACAGAGCATCTCCACTGCTGTAAATCTTGCAATAGCTGCAACTGCCCCAGAAATTTATTTTGTTCCTTTCATGATGATTTTTTCAGAGGAAAATTGAGGACCTTATTGTTATTTATTATGATCACAGCTAGTTCTTCAGAGATTTCCTTAATTAGCATCATTAGACACACAGCTTAATCTTAAAATCCTAGGCTTGTCAGCATAGCAAATTAAAACTTGTTTTTTTTTACTCCCTTCTATATGCCAGGTTGGAGAGTGTGTGAAGGAAAACCGGGGGTCTCCTGACAGTTTCTGAGAGTGTGGGAATCTGCCTTTAATCTTTGATGACTGGAGCAGTGTATGTAGAGTGGATGAGTAAGAGGAGTCAGTTCTGTGGCAGAGAGGGAAATCAAGGGTCATTGCATTTAAAAGCAGACCTACCCTTTGTCACACCAGATGAGCTGAGTGTACAGCCTGCTGGCTCCCCCCCCCCCCCCAGCAAGAGATTTCTCAAACCCTTCAGGAATAATGGGAAAAAAAACCTGCTGCAGCTAATGAACACCGAATCCTAGCAGAAAGAAACCCTACAGAAATATCTGTGACATCCACATTAATAGCAAAGGAGTTAGTTGTGATTGATGCTATTCCAGAGAACACTAAAGGAATTAATAATGATTAGGGCCATTATTTTAAAGCATTACCCCCCAAAACACCCAAAGGAAAAACAATTAGATGTCTTCAGTGGTTATCTTTCACAGTATACTTACTGCAGTGATCAGACAAGATATTATGGCTATTAATCAGCAAAATGATGGAAAATTATGTAACTCATGTACATCCATGAGACAGTCCTTAGCAGCACATACCTTATTTGCTAGTCTGCTTATGAGTCTACTCCTGGCACAGAGGAATATGTTTTTTTGTTTTCATACCAGTAGAAGGTGCCTCATGAGCTTGGAAATAGGTGGAAGAGTTGTTCATTAAAATGAAGAAAACAAATAAAACCAGCCACTCTTAGAGATTTTGCTTGCATAGACCATATAACCCTGCTTATCCCCTGGGTCTGAAGGAGGGTGCTCTGACCTCTGTAAGATCAGTTTTTTATCAGCAGTGAAAAGTTGTGATGGGCTTTATCACTATATTGCAGGTGAGGAAACTGAGGCTCTGAGACATGATGAGTTTTTCCTGAGGTCACACACTAATCAGTACAGAGCCAGAGGGAAATCCTGATTTTGGCACTCTGCATTAAGCACTGAGTTAATAATCTCTCTTTGTCCGTCTGTGGTGCGTTGATTCACTTCCATCATCAATGGGTCATGACCCAGTGTCATTGCTCATCCGTGTCATGGTCCTGCAATGCAAAGTGAGCTTTTAGTAATTCATCTGAGCCTAATGGGTGGGTTGAAACACAAATGCCAGTTGGGAGAGGGCTGTGGGATGCAAAGCCTGTCCCAGATTCCCCACCCCTGCAGGAGACCCCTGCACTGGGAGCTGGCCAGCCCCAGCTGCTGTGGAAGCAGGCAGTGCCCAGCAGCACCAGCGGGTGCAGCATCATGCCCAGCTCAAGCCTGGCTGAAGTTAATGGTTCATACAGTTTATATTCCTTCTGCAGGCTGACAGGGCAGGTTGGGAGGAAAGGTGTTGGAAAAGTGGGATTAGCTCATGATGTGATGTATCTGCATTTTCTCAGGCAGGGGCAGATGAGATTCCACTATATCCCACAACATGCCAGAAGCTGAATAATCACACCAGCATCTCTATTCTCTTCCAGGGGCCAGTTATGTTCACTGTACCCCTGTCATAGCTGAAGAGAGGAGAGCTTGCATACAAGTCAATGACAAAACACCATCAACCCTTGGGATCATTTTCTTTTCCAAGTTAAATTTCAGCTGTTATTAAACTCTTTCAGACCACATAGATTTGGCTTCCATTTTCCTTTTGAAAAGTGATCTAAATTTTCCAGCCAATTCTCTGTACCCCTCAGTCCCAACTTTGATGATTAATGTCCCCAAGCGGGGCTGAGAATTCAAATAGGAGCCTGTAATCAAATTCCTCATTGATTCCCATGATACAGGATCAGAAGCACAATGATGAAGCAATCCTAATTTTGCAGCCAGAGCCAAATGCCAATTAGATCCTCAGTGGGTGTAAACTGAGCTGGCATTGTTCTCCCTGGAAGAAATAAAGCTGATTTACACCCGGGTGAAGATCTGCCTTGCCAGCCCTTCCTGTGCTGTACCACTGAGCTTCTGCTCCCACAGTGGCCCAGTGGCCTGTAGGGAAGTGAGCACAAGTGTTTTTCCATTACTATGGATGTCCATGTAAGTGGGAAATAATCCACTTTCCCTGTGCCTATCAGTGAGAGTGAGCATAGTCCTTGCTTTAGAAGTCATTTTGAAGCACTAAAATTCAGCCATGGAAATAATCTGTCCATACTTTCCTTTATTTCCAGCCTGGCACCCCCCCTGCCCTGGAGCTCTTTGGGAGACGAGGGAGTCAGGCTCCCACACCCTTCTTCCTTGGGGAACATTCTCCTGGCTCATGGCAGCAGCTCTGGTTCTGCACAGCTCCCAGAGCATCACAGCACAGCCCTGCAATGCAGGACATCTCCCCCACCTTTCCCAGCTGCTCATCAGTCCTCACTTTGCCCTTTCTTTCCATATCTGGGCTTAGCATTGCTTTCAGAGACAAAATCCTTGTGATTCCACTACCACAGAAATCAAAGCGAGCAAGAAAAATAAAACCTTTAAAAAAATCTGTCTACAGAAAAGGAGCTGTAGCTGCATCAGGCTGTGCAGAGCCACCCACCCAGCTCGAGCATCCTCACTGAGCTCCTGGGTGCCTGGATGTGGAGGGGTTATCCTGCACCCGTAGAGGAACAACCCACGTTAAAAATGGCAAAAGCAAAAGAGAATATATTCAGGGAATTAATTGTATGGAAAATTATCCAGGCTATTAAAAGCCACATGAACAGGCTGAATATCATGCATTTTAAGCGTACACAGAAAAACATCATTTTGAAGGGGATTATTGTTGAAATAGGCAATAGGGGTTCTAGCAGATAAGCTTCCCGCTCCTGTCTTCTCTTATTGTCTAGAGTACATTATCTCTACCATAATATTCTCAGCTCTCTCCAGGAGTATTGTCAGAGTGAAATGCTATTTTAAAAGTATATGTTTATGTTTCAATAGACTTTATAATAGCAAACACATCCACCCAAGACACAGTAAGTGAGAGGGAAAAAAAAAAAGGAGAAGGAAAATCAAGAAACAGAGGTGGCAGCTTTCCTGGCATGGAGGATAGGAGGAAAAAATGTTACCAGCTGAAGGTGCTCTGGGTTTTTTTCCTCACTGCTGAATGCAGGCATCCAGAGGAGGATTAGCTAATGTGCATTTGGACAAGCAGCCAGCAGCACATACCCCACTTGGACAAGGAGAGGTCTGCACAGGACCCAGCCCCTCTGTAGGGCTCCCCTGAGTTTAAAAGGTGAAAAACCAGGCCAGGTTGGATGGAGCTCTGAGCAGCCTGGTCTAGAGGAAAGCGTCCCTGCCCCGAGCAGGGGGTTGGAACTGGGTAATCTTTAACGCTCCTTCCAAACCAGACTGATCTGTGATTCAGTGGAAACAGCCCAATACAAGGCTGAGCTACCACAATCTCCCAGCACTCTGCTCTGAATTAGGGAAAAGTTTGAGTGACCTGATCCTGCATCTGGTGTTTGCCCCGAGGCCTGGAGGCATCCCACTGGGATGCCCCTGTGCATGTCTGTGCACACATGTGGGTGGACCTGGCTGGGCTGTGGGATTTGTACATGGGAGGAGGTAGAAGCTACTCCCAAGTCTGTAATTCACTTTTGAAGCTGTCAGACATCATTACAATGTATTTCTGAAAGATATACTGTACAGAGTGAATTTCTAACAAGCTTCCATGTGATTTTAATCTCTCGAGTGAGAGGAACCTGATAAAGATATAGATCCATTCTCACATCTTGGCATAAAATCATATCTTATTGGTTTAGATCATTCTGTGTTTTATTTTTTTTATAGTACTAGTGTTTTCTACTTGCAGTAGAAAATACAAACACTCAAGAGATCTCATTTTTCTGCTAAATGGATTTTCATTCCACATGAGTTATCACTCTCTAGATATAAACATACACACACAGATATACCATGTACACCCCCTCACATTAAATGCCAAAGACACCATTAAATGTAATGTTAAAATAAAAAATCCCCAGGCTCGCGCTCAAAAATACTCTCTTTTAAACATTCACAATTTAAAGATACTTAAATAGACATTCTTCAAACTTGAGTCAATTTTAGCCTCTGTAGCATAGCCCATAAAACAAGCTGAGAGTAGTAATTTTTTTGGGGGGGGCTATTCTGGGAACAGCGCACGTGGAACATTTCCATTGTTATATGGGGGATGAATGTAGTCTCCACTCATCCTCACCTACCTTAAATAGGTCATCTGAATGACACCAAACCCCCAGTAACCATAACAAAGTATTACAGAAAGGAACTAAATTTGAAAAGTGAGAATCACTTGCTTCCTCCCTGAGAAAAGGGAGAAACTACGAAGGACAGTCTGAATACTGAATTTACGGCAAGCCTTTTCTTACAGACTCAGAGCCAAAAATCTGCTGTCAGTTACATTAGCATAAATCTGGAGCAGCTCCACTATCATCATTAGAGTTACAGGCCAATTACGTAATGAAAAGAAGTATTTTGGGCTTGCCAAAAATCTTAAATGTAGGTCCTGCTTCAGGCCATGCTGAAAGCCTAGATAAGTAGCCTGAATTTCAGTGCACCCTTCACCAGCGTTTCATGTCACCTACTAGTTATTATTATGCCTATCAACAGTGTATGTATAGATTTATATTGTTACCAAGCATGATTTGACCTCTAATTCTGGGAATAAAAAAGAAGTCCACCCATTGATTTTCCATGTCTTTGATGTTAAACTCTGCAGACAAAATACTATTTGGGAGATCCTGATAGATGGCTGGATAAAATATCCAGGGAGATCTTAATGCATTCATTTGCCCTTCCTTTAAGACATGGCTGTCAAAGGAGATTGTATCACCAGCAGTGCTGGCAAGATTCAGGTTGACCTGGGATGTTTTAGGTGGCACAGTCCAGAGGAAGATTTTCTCTGGGTTTGGGAAAGTACATTGTGCTACTGACCTGTTGCTTCTCACACTTCCCCATGGCAACCCAAGAAGAAGTTTGGAGTATCAGCCACTGCTCAATTTACTGAGCATTGGCACTTTCTGGTTTAGCTAAAACACCCAATATTGGGTTGAAAGCACATTCCCCTTTAAAAGCCTTAGCACCTCTTACCAACTCTTCCTCTCTCCCCATCTTACAGTACCAAAGCTGGTGAACTACCATAAAAATAGAGGGGAAAAAACGTAATTTTGCTGAACTAGAATTTACCCAGAAAATATCCTCCAACCAATTTCTGCCAAACTCTGAGCCCCTGCGGAGCTGCCACATGGGCACACACAGGTTCACACATGCATACAGTGGACACAGATGGATAGATATCCGTGCAAGATTCACAAAAAGCTGGGATTAATCTCCAGCCGTGGCTGCAGAGCAGGAACACTGATCAATTCTTATTCACAGCATTGTTGAAAGGTAGAGTTCACAGAGTGCCTGGTGTGATCTCTTCCCCCATTTCCTGAAGATGCAGAGTATGTAGAAATGTGAAGGGAAAAAAGGCAGGTTATTCCCGGCGGTGTAATTGGGCAGCAGTGCCTGGATGGGAGCCAGAAGATCAGAGGAAGAGAGGAGAGCACTGAGTAATGAACCGCATGCTTTTAATTTCACTTAAGAACTCAAAGCAGGAAAACCTGAGCTGTATCCATGGGGATTGCAATCAATAGTCGAGCAGATAACAAAGAACTGCTGCTCAGGATAGAAAACTGCCTGGGCCCATTAGTTTATTGCCCAGCCTTTCTTTGGGAATTTGCCCTTTCTTTCCTGAGTTTTTTGCTCCAGCTCTGAATCCTGCAAACACTAGGGAGCAGCAGCTTCCTTTGAAAACATCCTGGCTGCACGATGGGGCTGGTGCTGTCAACTTTTGCCGTGTGCCAGCCCTTAAAATAAAGAGAGAGAAGCGGGGGGGAAAGGGAGGGGTGGCTGTTGGGAAAGCGTTCTTGATGATAATTTGATTGCATGCATTAATGATCAAAGTGTTGCAGACTAATTACCAACACTTACCTCTCAAATATTAAGTTATCATTTATTCCCCACCACCACCCCAGCTTTAGCTTTGCATTTACCCCCTACATTCAGGGTGATCTCCTGCTCACTGACACCTCACAGTGTCCGTGCCCTGGCACCCAGCAGCCTCACAAGCTCCAGCCCGGGCGTTCAGGGAGCATTCCCTCCCCAGCACCTCCACCATGTGTTCCCTTTGGTGGATATTCTCCCACTCCAGGGGTCTTGGGAACCAGGTCAGCCTGGAAGAGGGAAGCAGAGCACATTTTGCCATGATCTAGAGGGGTTCTTGGAAAATCAGGCACCTCCTCTTCATCTCTTATCCAAAGACTGATCCCTCCACGTGAATACCTCAGCGCAAGGTGCCTGTGCTGGATTGGTCCAACTGGGCACCAGCCAACCCAGAAATGCAAATAATGACAGTCTCAAACAATGTGCTTTTCGATGCTGCTTCCAGCATCCATTTTAACTAGACAAATGCCATCCTGCTGCCATCTGGTAACAAGAGGTACTAAAAGCCTCAGTGAGGAGCAGAGAGGATCTGAGGGATATATACCAGTTGCAAACAGGTTGCAGAGGAGGAGATTTCTTTTTAACCTGGACTTTTCTTACTCAAAAATGAACACAAAGGACCCTGGTAGTGATGGGGACTGAGGAAATACTCATTTAAGCATCCCCTCTCTCTCTATCCACTGTGACAGCAGGAAAAGCATCCTTGCTTCTTGCAGTGCCTCCTTTCTCTGGGGGAAGAGAAGGCAGGAGCAAATGCTGGGTTGGATTTTATGTTATGTTTTTAATTAGGTTATCTTTAATTGACTAACACCTTCCCCTGAGCCATCTTGCTCTGCTCAGAGACAAAATACCACAGAATTGGCCCATTTTCCATGAGCACTGTGGTATTTCCTCTATTCACGCAGTTAAACAGCCTCCATGCAGATTTGGTTACCTCCTTGCAACTACTAGAAATAACCAAAATACAAGGACTAAATTCAGAACCAGTGGCAACCAGCTCAACCAGAGTGCAGTCAGAAGAATTTCAGCTCTTCTGTGTGGTGCTGAAGAGCACTCTTAATGCTTGCAAGGGGTTTTTCCTGGGGATCTTTGGGTTTTTTCACCCCACTCCTTTCACAGGATGAAACTGGAGTTACTGCTAAATAAAATCTTCAGAGCTGCTCGTTCTGATGTGGTGCTTGAGGTACAAGTGGGTGCACAGGAGCTGACAGCTCCTTCATCTGGAGCCTGGCTGTATCTGGGGAGCTTCCCAGGCGGGCAGGTCAATGCTCCACACGCCAGTGACATTTTTTGGCAGTGGCACCAGTGGCCAAAAGCTCCGAGAGCGCGGTGAGGCTTTGCTGGAGCACACACACAGCAGATGAGATGTCACTCTGTTTACTCACACGTACTGTGCACAAACTGCCCATTATTGGCACTGCAGAGTTCCTGGCTGCAGGAGGCACAGCAGCGTCTTTCAAAGGGCTGCAGTGAAAGTGGGTCAGACGTTTTCCCTTCCTGGGGCAATCCTTTAGCATAAGCAGGGATTTAAGTGTGCACAATTCCCATTATCTGTGATTGTTATACTCGTTCTCACAAAGAAAGGGCTTCGTAATTCAAGCAGATCTGTCAAATGAACACACAGTGATGAAAATGGCCTGTTAGATGATAGGGGGTTGCCCTTTCAGTGCTGAGGAAGGGCATAGCCCTCCTGGGAGAGAACAATTCTAATCCTGAACCGATAAACTGTGCTTGATCTTAGAAGAAACGTTTGCAGAGGAGTCTTTTCATGCAGCTGTGGTGCTCATTTTGCCACAGGGGAGAGAGAGCCAGGGTCTCCTCTACAGCCAAGAGGGTGTTTTCAGGCATGATGTAGCTGATCCTGAGCTTCACAACAGAGCCAAGGGTGAGCAAGGCCAGCCAAAAACAGACCCTCCACCCAGTGAGGAGTGTCAGTGTGCTGCACCTCCCACGCAGAGCAGAGTGGCAGGCCCAGGGCATGCAGGTAGGACCTGCACAAGGGAATATCTGAGCCCTGTCAAGGCAACTGGCGTTAGACCTTCAGACATTCAGAAGCAGGGAGAGGGTAACTCCAGATAGCAAAATGTCTCTTTAAGCCCCTGAAAATCTGAGCTCCAAGCCATTTTAAAGATGCATGAAAAGCCCATCTGAGTGGCCAGTTTGAGATCAATTCCCCATCTCAGGCATTAACATTTGGTGTCAGCTTTGCTTTCACTACAAACTTTAGAATAAAAAGTGGAAAATAGGAATAGAACAGACCAGGTTGTAAAAAATCCTATCTCTATAATAGCCTTAAAAATTACTTCTGTTGCTCTCCTTGAAAGAGAGTGTTTCAAAAGCTTTTGTTGAGCTGACCTTGCTTCATTATTCTCTTCCTATTTGAAGGATGTAAGGTCAGTGGAGAAAAAGAGAAATTAATAGGATGAAAACAAGGAAGATGAAGAGAAATCCTGTATTGAACAAGAAGGGAAGACAAGACTGAGAAACAAAATTTTAAAAAATCATCATCATCATCCAGGTAAGTGTGGGTGAGAATGTTGCTTTCCTTTGGGTCTGAAGGGAAATTTTGGGTCTGTTTTCACAGGACATTGCAAACAGCTTCTGATTTCTTATCCTACTCACTTCCCAGGAATTCATTGGTGGTGTTCCTCAGGTAGCAAGGCTGTCTGGCAGCCCTTGGAAATAAAACCTCTTCCAAAGAATCAGAGGCAGACCTAAAGGAGAAAGTCCTCTTTTTCTCCTGTTTTGCTGCTTCTTTTAGCTGAAGAAATTATACAAATTGACTCCCAGGTGCTACATACTAATGAGCATTTGAGAGCTACCATGTTTTTGGATGACAAGATGGAAGCAAACCAGCACACATACTAAAAAAAGAAACGTGAAGCAGTCCCTCTCCAGAAGAGATTAAAGCACAGCAGCAGTCATTTCAGCAGAAGGCAGATTTCTAGTGGTGACCTCCAATGGATCCAATATTTTTTCCACTTCCACAGGTCTCTGCTCACCACTCAGAATGATGATCTTTCTAAATGCCAGCTCATCCAACTCTACCCTGATCGGAGGAGAATTCAGTCTGGCTCTTGCCTCCTCACTGGCAATAACGATTCTTCAAATGGAAATTAGCCGACAGATTTGATGATGATGCACGAGCCAGAAGAGAACACAGCTCACTCTGCCATAGCTCTGCAATCTCCTCAGGGAAAACAGGAGTAAAAATCCATTTGTGTTTGCAAACAAGATATGTCTTGAATGTTCACGGGGGACCTCTTGAGCAAGGAGGTGCCAATTTTACTGTCGTCTTTTCTAGACATCAAATAAAACAAGCAGCACAAGTACTTGAGGTATTTTCTTCTCCAATAAAGACCTTTTGCCCTTGTGTCCTATACTGAAAGTGTTTCAATTCCTAGAGGAATTTTTGTCCTTCCTAATGTGATTACTGATCTAGGGATCTCTCATGCAGAGAAAGAGAGTCCACAGTCTGTATGTTTTCCTTCTCTTTCCTTCAAGGCTGCAGAGGAACACAACTGTTTGTTAGCGCACACCTGCAGCTACTGGGTCTCCATCAAATCTGCTGGGACCACGTTTAAGTCAACAGGGTTTTCTCAAAAAGACAGGAAGGCTCAGGCCTCGGAAAAACTTAGCTTCCAGTACAGGCAGTGGAATTCAGGACTTAGGCAGCTCCAAGAAGATATTCCCAGCTACTTTGATTAAAGTTACCCCTTCTAGAAAATACCCTCCAATGCAAATTTTACCCAGAATTTACTCAGAAACTGGGTTTTACTGGTAACCTGAAGAGTTTCTGACAGCGTGTTGTCCTTTTCACATGCCACAGGCTTGGATTTCTGAAAATGTACCTAGTGGCTAGGACAGACTTACAAGATTAGAGGCAGAAAGCTATTAGCACTCTCAATTTCTAATTAAGAAGTAAAAATCTATAGCAAATTAGCCATCTAAATAGAAGATAGCACCATAAATACCTTTGTAGAGCTCGGGCTAAATCCTTTGCTTCTACCATAAATGATTGTTACCCTATGCTCCACGTTTATCTCGTCAAGTGGGTCAAATGTGAAAAAGCTTCATCAAATTTAAACAATGAGTATAATTTCGCAGAGAAAATTAATGAGAAATCTGATTTAAGACTCTGGACACTAACTCAGAGGAAAATTTAGCCTGAATATCTGAAAACACTATGTAACAATTCTGTGAGACTGGAGATGTTTCTCCACAGAAAGCAGGAGAAAGGAAATTTAAACCTAGGCTGGAGAAAACATCATGGCACTGCGGGAGAAGCCTGTGGTGAGAGAGGAGGACAGAATGAGTAAATAAAGCTTTTTGCCCTGAATTTTTGTCCTCAGTGAAGGGACAAAGCCTTCCTGAGTTTACAGTGACAAAAGAGAATGTTGCTGCAATCTCTTTTCATTTAAATTAGCAGGTCATCCTGGGAGATGTGGGGAGAAGGAGGAGGGAGAGGAGGGGACCTGCTTCAAATGACTAAAAGAAAAACAAGGACATCTCAAAGGATGAAGCGAATTGCTCAGAAAATGGAGTTCACTTACATATGCCAGCTTAGCATAAAAAGGCACTGAAACCCAAAAGTCCCTGAACAAAATACAGTGAATACAGCAAGTTGGAGACGTGGTCACAGGGAGTTTGTATCCAGGTGCTGGCTTAGTAATTGGGTCAATGTCTGCAGATTCATGAGTACAGGTGTCCCACAGGGAAGCAACAGAGCATGCTCGTAACCTACCCTGTATCTCCTGAATCCATCATCCATCCCCAGATAGCTTAATTCATTTAGAAGGAAAAAAAAAAATCATTTGTTTCTAAACCCCAAATGAGGCAACAAATTTGACAGTGAAAGAGAGAGAGAGAGGCTGGCTCTATGTCCTTGGTAGGCTCTTTGCTTTCCCTCAGTAAGCCATGAAAGGTAGATTAAAAAAAGAAACTGTTGTTTCAGAGTTGCATCCCCAAATTTCTCTGTTGTCATATCTGTTCTGCTGTGTTCTCCAAGGGTTCCTGTGGGCTGACTGCTGCTCTCTGAAAGAGCAGTCTTTACAAAGGCTGAAAGCAGAGTGCATCTTGTCTCCTGCCAGCATCCTGTTCACAGAGCCATGTTGCTGGCAGCAGATCTGAATGTGCCCCAGGGCATGCTGATATAAGCCAGGGTGATTTGAGGAGGGCTCTGGACAGGCCTGGAGTGCCCACAGGCTCACAGGGGCATAGGTGGGCACACCTGTCTTCAGAATAGCCCAAGAAAAACTCTGCACCACCCTGTTGTTCTCCTCACCTTCTTCCACCTGCACCTTCCATGCCAGGACTGGCATCTGCCACAGGTTCCTCTCTCCAAGGAGAGAAACCCCTGTAGAGCCAGCACTTTTGTTAGGGAGTCCTTTTTTAGCATTTGAGTGCCTTCATGGTAATAGGGCAGGAAGAGGGTAGAAGGGACCCATCTGGCACTTGGAGAGGGACTCAGCAAGCTTTGCAGTGGGCTTAATTGCTGTGGGATTTGCTGGCAGCTGCAAACTGAACTAATACAGAGAAGCTTCCTCCTGTGGTTAAAGAGATCAAAAAGGACAGGTGTAGAGAAAGGAGTCTGTAATCCTGCTGAGTCTCTGGGTACTGTGAGGACCCATGGGGAAGACCTTGCAGCCTAGAGCAGGCAGCCTGGTGGTCTAAATTAGGAGAGGAACACAGCCAGTCAAATTAATAGCTCAGAAATGCAAGGCACAATTGATATCTCTAACTGCACTCGACGTGAGAAGAGTTTCCCCCAAAATATCAGCCCAGACTAATGTAGTTGTCTCATGCTATTTGAACACACACTGATAGCACACAGTGCAGCCTAAGGATTATAAGACAATGACTGTTGTAAATGTAAGATCATGAACAGGGTCCACTGTTTGTCTTCAAAGCAATTTTGCTATTAGAGAGGGAGAAGAAAACAAATCAAGCAAATTATATTTGTTTTAAAATGATCAATCTCTTTATCTGATTCGTTTGGCCAGTGCCCATGCTTGGGTGTGACTGCCTGTACAATCTTCCATTGTTTCTAATGACCTGCTCAGGCTCGGGTTAATTGACCCACTCAGACATCTTTCATTAGCTTTCTTATTTTAATAAAAAACACTTGTGAAATTTATAGAGGCTAAGATGAATCAAGATAAAAAATAAAGAAGGTTCTTATTTAGCTATTTCCCTCTTTGCTTTTCTCTGGGTAATGGCTACAAGCAGGCAACCAGCAGTAAGGAAAGATGTAGTGCAACAGGAGGATTTCTAATTGCTTCTTCTGGTTACAAAGAACAGGAGCAGCCAATTGCTGCACCTTCATCAGAAGGGCATTAATTCAAAGCCCATTGTGTTTATGCCTATCTTGGATCAAGACTTGAAATAATTTTAAATCTGCTGTAAATACCTGAAAAATGTGTAATTACAGTCCCTTATGAAGGTAATTCTTTGATGACCTGAAGCCATAGGTGGAGCATTGGAAAGCATGGGAGAGTTGTTCAATATTTAACTCTCTTGCAAGCTGGGAGAACAACATTTAAATTAGTAATAAACTCACAGGCACCTCCAAGAAAGGCCAGTGGCTATAAAAGCAAAACTCCCATCAATTTTCCCTGAAATACCTGCTGGAGAAACTCAGCGTTCAATAGAAATTCCTCCTGAAACTCATTGAAACTTTTCACTCCAAGAAATTCCTGCAGGGATAGGATTTGTGAGGTGTGTACTTGTCTGTATATGTAATATTGGTTATATGCACTACATTAGCTCAGTAAGGACTGTTTGGAATCTCACTCAGGGAGCAAGCCATGAATCCAGAAAAAAAAATCTCTGCAGGTGCTCAAGGGAGGATGAAGGAGCCATTCCTTTTGATGTCTACAGCCAGCCCTGCTCAGCTGGTCAGATGCCTGGACCCAGCAGCAACTATAGCCAGAGGTGGTGGCTGCCTTAAAAGAGCACCAGAGTGAGGGTGAGGTAAAGGGATGTCCAAAAAAGACAACCCAACCCCAAGAACAGCAACTCAAGAGTAGCTCAGCACAACAAAGAACTGATGGAAATGGTCACAGTTTAGGCTTGATAGAGACATGTTTAAGATTTTTTTTATTCATTCCACCTCCTTTTCATTCAATGGCTCACTCCTATGCTAGAACAAACTGTGAATGGACAAGTGTGACAAAATTAGAATGCACTGTGGGAATGAGAGACTGAGAACCAGGTAGTAGCACCTTGGGGAGAGACAGCAACATCCAGGGTTTGCTGGGAGAGATCTGCTCAGAAAGACCCTGGGGAAATGTGCAGCCAGCTCTGTAATTGTGACAGTCTTATTAATAAAGCAGGAGCACTGTAGAAGACAGACAATCCAGAAGAAGCTCAGGGATTAAGGAGAAAGCTTTGCAGAAATTTTCAGATACCATCAGGTGTGCTTTAATATCAGTCAATGCTTACTGGAAAAGAGTGAACAAATATTCTGCTGTAGCTTTTAGTAGTTTGGGAAATTTTTGATCTTTCAAACACAGCTAAAGGGACTGAGGGGGGGTTCTTCTTTCCCTCTCACATGTTTCAGGATGAATTAGCTCAGTTCCCAACTCTATTTTGTTATTTTAATAAGATTGCAGACATATGTTTAAGGGTTTTATACTAACATATTTATATATAAAGATCAATAGAAATGCATATTAAGCAGTAGGTACACAAGTATACATTATAAAAGATACATTTTTCATATGGAAATCATTACACACAGCTTAGCATTTTGGTGATTGACACAACATTATTATAAGTAAATTGGAAAGTGTCTTTTCCTGTAACACCTGACTCACTCTTTGTTGCAGAGAACACAGATGGAAGTTGTGAGACTCTCCATACTATCTCTTTCCCTTTTATTTTACATTTATGCTCTGACAGGAGAGAACACCGCACAAAAGAGGGCAAATCCTTAATTTAGAGATGGGTTTGAGTTTTTTGGTTTTTTTTTTTTTAGCCCAGTCATGTGTGCACCAAGGCATGTTGGGCCTTTATTTCGTCCTTGCTGTAAGAGGTTGCACATTGAGGACACCAGGACACCCTTGTGTAGGGGAGGACACTGCAGCTCCCACTGAGCTGTGCCCGAATGCTGGCAGGTACAACCTGTGACTCACATCCACCTGGGGACAGCAGTGCTTATTTTAGCACTGGCGTCAGGGGGTCCCTTGCAGCCAGCTCTCTCTGCTCACTGCAACTCTTCTCTGCCCTATCTGTTTCCAGCCTGGAGTATGGATGGCCATTTTGCCAAGGTTATCACTCTCTGTGGTGCCCTGGAGCCCAGGATACATTTAGATCCCATAATAATACTGATAATGATAATAATAAATAAAGCTGGAATCTTGGGAGGACATTTATTTTAATGATTCCAGTTCTGCTTGCTACATTCAGGGGTAATATCAGCTATCTATCTACGTCTTCTTTAATCTGGCCGAGTAATTTGAGGTAATATTTATCACATAAAGGCTCTGGGTATTTGCAAATACCTCTTCTGTCCATTCATAAGTCTCAAAACTCAGATTACATGCAGTAAAATATTCCCATGGCTAACTAGTGCAGGCTTGAGGCATTTTCAGTTTTGAGCTCAATCCTGACAATGATGAGTGTTTTTCTGTGTTGCTGGGCTTGTTCACTGCTCTCAACCTTCGGGAAAAATGTAGAGATAAATAAAAAGGTGGGCAGGGATACAATGATGCAAATCCAAATAAGCTCCCATCCTCCATCCCTTACTGGTTCAGGGTTGTGTTGAGCCAGAGATGTAATGTCTTACTAGTTAGTAACACAGATGGACTCCTCTCCAGTGAGAATGCTTGTTTCCTTCCTGAACCTACACAAAATAGAAGTATCCAGAATTTCCCATGGAAAAAGGATTTCCCTAATTCACACACTGGGCTGAGAACAGCCACCCTTGCACTCACTCTATGTCTGCTGAGTGCTCACCTGATCTGGTGCTTCCTGTTCTCTTCTGGGAAAAACAGGGAGCACTTGGTTCCCCGGGTTTGCAGAGTTCACTGGGAAAAGCTGTCAGTCTGGCAGCAGAATCTGGGAGTCCCACGGAGCTCTCAGCATCCTGCAGCAGGCTGAGACACGTCTCAAGGGGAATTACAGGCAGCATCTCCTCTGGAGTACATCCCCCAGGAAGGGTCTGGCTTGGTGGGAGATTCAGGGGGCTGAGGCCCCTGGTTTTGCCTGGCAGATTGTGCTCTCACACTCCCTTCCTCTCACCTTGTCATCCAGTGAGATGACTCATGCAAATGAATAGCAGCTAAACTTAAATCAGAAAAGTCCTCAGGGACAATCAAAGGGCACAGAACCTGGGGAGAGGGAGGGGAAAACGTGTTTGCATAGTCATCCTGACAGTCACCAGAGCAATAAACAATTAGATTCTTCCCCACTGATGAATTAACAATGCTTCAGCTGTAGTGTCTATTGTGCAGTCTCTATGCAGGAGTCAACCAGGCCTTCAGGTGTTTAACTAGCACTTGCAAAAATCCTCAAAAAGAGTGGAACTTCACTTTAGAGAGAGCCTGTCCTCCCTCAGGGTGTCCCTGGAGAGAGAACTCCTTGACTCACCCACTTGGCTAATGACTGTCAGTGCTGCTTTGTGCAAAAACTCCTCAAGGTGAATGAATCTCATAGGAACATACATAGATATGAAGGCACACAGAGGAAACCTTTGTTTCCTACAGAAGAAAAAAAAAAAAAAAAGGATGAATGTGTCTGTGTATAGGAAATCACCCTTCCTTGTCCTTCATTTCCCCATCTTCCTTACAATATTGAATTCCTTGAATAAAAGGGGGCAGTGTTGAAACAGTGTCTGTAGGTCAACAAATGGAGGCTTGTTTATCAACACATAGCTAAGGCACTACTGAAACACCATCTTAATTAATAGCATGACCTTGTTAAATATGGCATCTAACTGCACATGCAAATTCCTGCTTATTTCTCAGTTGTGTTTGCTTTCTATTCCCAGTAAAAACAAGTGTTTACTCATCACCTAAGCTGCACGGAATGCAAAGGCGAGGGATCCTGCTATCCTCGCAGCTGCACAACCTCCACTGATGGTGCGAGGCATGGAAAAAGCAGAGCTTGATTTTCTCCAGTCACAGGCAGAGTTTCCAATGACCACTCTTGGGAGATGCTCTGCCAGCCCAGGACTTGACTTTTTGGGTTCTGTGAGCGGCTGGAATGAGGCTGAGGATGGAATCCCTGCTGGGAGGGGTTTCCTTGGCATTGTCTGCAGGACCCCCAGGCTCGGAGCAGCAGGTTCCCCCCTGGATCTGAGCCAGGGCCATGAATGGGAGTGGGAAAGGCAGGTTTCCTTCCCTGGGACCCAGCAGTGTCCTGCAGTCCCAAACCAAGCACTCATGCACAATACTCTCTCCAGAAAGGATCTCTTCCTGGAGAGCATCCTGCTCTGGGAAGTTTCCATGGACATGCAATATTCTTCCATTTAAGGGTAAGAGGCAGAATTGCAAAAGCAAAACAAAACAGAGAAATCCTTTCTGTCTCCTGGAATCTTTGCTACTTCATTGCTTTATAATAAATGCACGTTCCCAGCTGGCCTGAGGGCTCTTCTTTCCTGCCTGGGCAGAGGTGCTATTCATTCACGGTTCACAGGGGAGGGAAGGAGTCACACACTTTGCTTTCACAGTCATGTAGTCCCAAATCAAGAATTTCCACAAGACACTATCTAATCAAAACCAGACACTCCCTGAGGGCACCATATACATTTAGGAAACAAGGACATTCAGCCCTCCATGACCAAATTTCTCAATGAAGGAGGGAATATTCCTTTTTTTTCACCACACCCCCCAAGCTTACTTGAAAAATAGAATAATATTCTCATTTCCTTCTCTCAGTTCCCCATCCCAAAGTCCCCCCACAAAAGCAGACAGAGAAATAGCATACACACTGCTCAGGGATGCTTCTGTCTCTAATCTCCTGCTCAAGACAAAGGGACTCTTAATATAACAAATTTATTTCTTTCTGACTTCCCCACAGTGGAACTGAGGGAAAATATCCACAAACAAGGCAGAAATGCTACTAGTAAAATGAGAGACATGAAGCGGGTGCAGGATTCCTGGGCTTTGTTTCGTGTCCTCCCACTGCTCACTGTAGGGAGTGCAGAGAAGTCATGCTTAACCTCCCTCCACAATTTATCTAATGCCATCTGGGTTTATTTTTCTGAAGTCTCCAAAAACTCATGCTCACATTCACTTTTTTAGTGCCCATGTGCAAGATCACACATGCAGCAAAAGTTACTGCCTGCGTGTCTCCAGGAATGTGTGACCCCTGCACATGACACAAGAAGCCCCCTGGGATTGCTTGTGGCCTTGGGAAGTGGGCTGAGCGAGGTCTGGGAATCTCAAGGGGAGAGGGGATAGCTGCAGTGTAATTCCTGAGGAAGGGAAGTGTGTCCCCCATCCAGCTTTGCTGAAGAGTTGACATGTACAAGGGTTTCTTGGGAGGGAAAAAATACAGTTCTCCTTTCACTCATCCCAGGCATCATCTTCCAGCACCTGAACGATGGAGAATGGCTTCCCATGGGGTAATGCTGGTAGGGCAGCTGGAGTCACTGCCAGCCATAATTCAGCTCCAAATGCTAAAATCCTGGGGGCAGGGGCAGTTTTCTTTGCTCTTCCTGTTCCATGCTTAAGACTGTGGGGGCCTTAATTCATTTTTCCAGCCTCAGAGTACACCCACAGGACAAACATCAAGAGAAGCAGCAGCTCTGCAAGGAGCTAAGGCAGAGTCAGCCTGCGAGGAGGAGCTGCTGAGAACAGGGAGTTAAAACTAGAGGGTTATTTCCAAGATTGTTTTTCCTGCTAAAGCAAAAGGGTACTTAAGGATGGGCCTTAACTCCTTCAGTGTAAAGCACCATGAAGTGGAGAATGCCAGCCCTGCCTCCCCACTCTCCTGCTCCTATATGGAAACACAGGACTTTCACCCTTCCCTCTCCATTACTCCTGGATTCTGCTGCTTTGGGAGGCAAGAAAGGGGACAGCTCAAAATGGAAAAGAAAGCACTGAAAGGGATGATTACATGTGGGAGAAAAAGAAAAAGCCCACTTTTCTCCACACAAAGGGAAGCTGCTGGCTGATTGCTTTAGGCAATACATGAGGTTGCTTTGTAACACATAGTTTTCTATCCGGGGTCCTCTTTTAAGTGCTGCAATAGAAGAGGAGGGAGAAAGAAAAATGGAAGTGGATTCAAGTCCTCTTCACAGAGAAATGCCCAGCCCACCTTGTAAGGCTTTTATCCCTTCTTGTCAAAAATAACTAGATATGGTTGAGGCTTACAGAGCTCCCAGCTCTCATTGCTCCCAACTACCAAGCCCAGATGGTCATCCTGCTTCTCTGAAGCTGGCAGACCACCTCCTACTCCTTGTCTCCCTCTCAGGGACTAGGCTTTCCATAGCCTTCCTGCACAGTGTCACTGTGTCAGGTCACACCTATGTGGCTGGCTGGTGTCTCCCCACACTATAAGAAAATAGTCGTATTTCTAACTCTACCATCTAGCTAAGAAAAAAAGGGCTGGAGATGAAGAAATAAGAGCAGGAGTGCAAGAAACAGTGGTGAAGTTGATGAGAAAGATATGACCAAATCTGGGAGATGTACTGCCTATGGTGATGGGCAAAGCATGTTTCAAAACTGTAAAGCCCCCAGTGACTCATGACAATGATGGTTGTACACTCACTACCCCGTGTGCTAAACTTGGCACACGGGAAGCAGATGCTGATGCCAGCTCTCCATCAAGACCTTCTGTGTATCTCCAAAGCCATGTCCCTTCCAAACCTCGCATTCCTCACCTCCCACTGAATCCTGTATTTTATGCCATCACTCTTCTCACTGGCCACACATATATTTTTAGTAAAGATTTTGGCTGTTGGGAGTGGAAAGGCAGAAGAGTATTGCTGTTCCCTTGTGCATGAACTTCTCTGTGTTGCCTCCGTTAGGAACCAATCCAGAGTTTCCAAATCCCCCAGCCTGATTTCCAATGCACAATGATTTATCACTGTCCCCGTTGTCTTATCCACTTTTTACATCCAGCTATATATTTTGGGGAAGGAGATTTACTTTTTGAGTGATGTGAAAGCATTTGCTTGACATGATGGAAATTTATGAGTTGTGACTCCCAGCTCCTCCCCCAGGACCCAGGAAAGCAACTCCTGGCAGGGGATGAGGAGAGCAGAGCAGAGTCTGCAGACAGAACCAAATGGACATGGCTTCCTGCTGACAGGAGATATTTATGGATTTGCCAACATTTTAGTAGAAAAATAAGGAGAGTTACTGAGGTGTGGGGGGAATAGGGCAGAAACAGCAAACTCAAACACAGCCATCAATCTCCTGCCTGCCTGGGGTGACAAGTGGAGCAGAGACCTCCGCTACCCATCATTGCAAGCAACCATTACATAAGGATGCAGATGATGGACAATTTTCACAGGCTTCTGCTTTCTTTTTCCAAAGGTCTCCTGCCCCAAGACTTTTGCATGGAAAAATGGCTCAAAGTAGACAAGACCTGCATGTGCCAACTCATTGCAGGGGCAGGACCTTGGAAGGATGGGTGGTGTTTTCCTGTGCAGCAGCTGCACAGAGAGGGCAGTTCAAGTGTGGTGGTGCAGCTGCTCCTTGGTATCTGCAGGGACTCAGCACCAGGGCTGGTGGGAATGTTTGTCAGCTGCTTCATGGGCAGTGACTATACACTTGTGTGATTGTCAGCTGGCACCCTTTCACAGCCAGAGTGCTCAGTATTGCCAGTGATCAGTCCACTAAGCAAGTCCCAGGCTGCTTCCCTTCCACTTCTACCCCTTTGCCTGTTCATCCTCCCTTGCTTCTCTTCTTCCCTCCCAGTGGTTTCTCTCTTCCCAAGTGCTGCTGCAGGTAAGGGCTGAAACTTCTGCCTTTTGGTTACATTCCACACTGAAGGTCTCACCCATGAGATCACACTGAGAGCACTCAGTTTTATGGCCTTGGAGAGCATAGTTGTTGACTCAAAACTGCTGTTTATGTGGTCTGGTGTAGAATCCAGCAGCCCCTCAAGGGTTCAATGTGTTGTTCCTCCAGCCTCAGTTTTTCCCTGAGTTTTGTGACCAGTAGTTTGGAATCCCACACAAACGCAGCAGCTTTACAGAACTTCTGAGAGATAGAGGTAGTGGCATAAAAGGATTAGCCAGCATTCCTGGGAGCTCAGCACAAAAAAAGGAAGGTGCTATAAAGGGAAAATCATGCTGTCAAGAAAACTTAAAACTGAACAAAAAGTGTTGATTTTGGCTTTTTTTTTCTGGGGGGCTTGCTTGCTTCTTCTGTTTTTCAGTTGTTTCAGTAATAAATCATTAAGCATTTGTGCATATGTGTTCACAAATTGCTTGTGGATAGTCATTTGGCTTGTACTATTTTGTGCTTTAATTGTAAAGGATGAGCATTTTATGGAAGCATATTTCAGCTTATGGGCTACCCTGAGGATACAGCTGTCTTGTAATTCACGGTGTGTTACTGGTCAATGAAGTCTCATGATATTTATTTTATCTGTAGAAACAAAACTTCATTTTCCAAAAGCTGAACATGTCCCAGCATGGGAGAGGATTCTGGGTACTCACATTTGGATGCAAGTACCATCCTGCTGCACCCTTCACACAAGCCTTCTCAAGGAGGAGGATGAGACAGGCATGGACATGGGTCAGTCAACCCACTGCTGCAAATCCAAAACATCCCCGCCCACCATGTGTTGTATTTGCCTGACAAAATCTCCAGTCAGTTCTTGAAGTTGCACAATTTGTCCTTAGGGGACCTGAAATCCAATTGCATTCATTCCAACTCATGTGGCTTTGTCACACTGGTATGGCTGAAGAATAAAACTTCTGGGCTGCAGGATTTGTGCTATGAGCACAAATGAGAGACTGAGGAGAAGATGCTTCCTGTGAGAAACTGCCCAGATAAAAAGGAGCAGCTCTCACACTGCATGTCTATTTAATTTCCCTGTTTTCACTCAGGCAGTGCATTCTGGAGGAGTGATGGACTGCCTGCTCTGCAGCTACACTGCCCCTTCCATCCTCCCCTCCCACCCCTCTGTTCAAACCCGAGCAGCTGTGCACTGAAGGCACAAACAGCAGCTCGAGCACGGGTCAGCAGCAGGGACACGGGGAAGGAGGTGGCTGGTGGCACGTGTGGACTCGGGGCGTGCAGTTGGCACAGGAGATGCGGAGCTCGCCAGCTGCCGGGACCCACCCCTGCAATCTGCTGGTGCACACAGCATCACAGACAAGGGCTTTGCAAAGGGAGGAATGAAACCCATGGTAGCAGCAAAAATTATTTACCCAAAGTTCATGAGTTTGTTACTAATGATTTCTCCAAGCCCCGTGTGCCAGCGCGGTTCTGAGTGCCCACCCTTTATTTGCTGCGAGGTGAGAGCAAATATGAGGAGAGGCTGCACATCACAAACAGCTTCTGAGCAGCACAAAAACTGCCTGCCCCCACTGCCCTCCCAAGCAGGGACTGGAAACCTGCATGCCTTATTGCTCCTCGAACACTTTCTGATGCAGACATCTCCCCCAGACCCCCAGCTGATGTACAAGGCTGCAGACAGAGTGTTTTCTCTGCAGAGCCACAGCCCATGGCTGAAAAGCAGTCTCAGATAACAGCAGCTATGGGGCACAGCAAAGGACTGTCTCACAGAGCATTTGCTGGTGCTGCTCTGCAGCTTGCTGTGGTCAGCCCATGCTGGTGGGTACAGTGGGCAAGCTGGAAGCTAATTCCCTGACAAGGCATGCTCCAGTGGGACTGTGGGGCATCTGCAGCACACACGCTCAGACAGCCTGGCACTGATGGACTCCTTCAGTGTGTTTATCCTCTTAACTCCTCATTAGATAAGGAACATTATAGATGATGAATTGGAGAGGAGAGTCTAAGCAGGGAAAGAGCTGTACACTGTAAGATGAGACTGAGGAGTTGGCCGCCCAACAAGCCCAGCATCATCTGCACCATGGGGCAGGTCTTCTGAGGCTAAAAAATCTTACTTTCAGTACACAGGGCAAAGCCATCAAGCCAGTGGTATGCCAATATTACTACCAGGAGTAAAAAGTCTTATTTGGAATATTTTTTCCTTGGCTGAGACTGTCACCCAGGAGTTGTCCTTATCATCGTGTTTGTAGTTCCTGCCTGCCAAACAGGAACTGGATTTTAATCAACAATTTGTTTCCCTTCAGGGCACCAAGCAGTTCTGCTCAGACTTTGGGATATGACCAACACTCCCCTACGCTTCATTAATATAAATGAGCAGTGCTGTTGTTTAGTAGTGATTTTTAAGTAGTTACGAGGCTAAAACTGGACTTTTACACAATTTTCTCTGAGGAGACAGGAAGGGAAAGCAATGCCAGGATTAGGGGAGGCAAGGACTGAAGCTGTGTATCTCTGTGCCAGGTATTGGGACACGGGGTGTTTGAATGATCAGTGCTCACTGGAGAATATGGGGGGAAGTGGCAATATTTACATTTCAGCTGGGAGTTGAGTTCTCTTGCCCCTGACTTTCTTGAAACCCATTCCAGCTGGGACACATTTCCCTGAAAGCAGGTCTGGACTAATCTAGGAATAACACCATGGGACATATCACAGGGGATTACATCTAATGCAAGTCACAAGAAAATGCAAACCAAGATCTTGCATAGAGCAGTTCCTATTTAGAGCAATTCCTTCAATAATGCCTGTCTTCCAGGAACAAAACTTGAGCTGATTATTGCTCTTGTTCTGGAGGGGCAGAAGGTTTTGACTCTTTTCTGCAGCATCTTTCACAGCTGATGGTTGGCTTCCTTGTAGGAGACCTTGTCCTCCCTCCTGTCCTGGCAAGTGGCCTAAAGATTTTATCTGTTCCACTGACACCCACACAAACACTTGTTTGGGGGAATATAGATAACATTTCTGCCTCTTGCAAAGGCATGGCCACCCTTGCTCACATGGATTGTTCTTGTGCAAAGGGACTGGAGCCCTCACACCATGGCAGTGTGCTAATTCTCAGTCTTGCTTTCAGCTTCCTGAATTTAATCTGAACTTTTCTATGTAACACTAATGTTATGGAAAATCAGTTGTAATAGACGAGGACTATTATTGTTCTTCAGGTCAAGCAATCAGTGCAGTAATTTCCTTCCACTTTAATGCTATTATTTGGCTGTAATAATTTCCAGCTGAGTTTGCATGAGAATGAAGTAGAAATTTCTCCTGGTCACATTTATCTGGAAAATTTTCAAGACTCTGCTCTAGAAAATCAAGACTTTGTTCCAATGAGCTTTAATTAATGGTGATCATTACTCTACTGCTCCCTAAGGATTTCATATCTTCTGAAGATGTCACCAAAGACACTCAAAGGATACTGTAATTCACTGTATATTTCTGTCTGAGAAAGATCTCACTATGGCCTTGGATTTCAGCCTGAACACATTTTTTGTTAGCTTTTTAGCAGAAAAGCTAAACCAGAAAAAAGTCCTAAGCCCTGTCTTTTACGGACAGTCAGATCAGCCCCGGGTGATAAAGGAAACCAGAACATTGCCTGGAAAGCAAGGCTCAAAACACTGGCAGTTTTCTGCCATAAATCCTGTTCCTTAAACAACACATCCATATATAATTGTTTAAATAAAGCAGGGCCAGATGCATTTCAGAAAAGAAAGTAGCTAAAAAGAATGCTGTTATTTAGGGCTTTCCATAATACAACTACCATGGCTTATATATTGGTGCAGGGGTCTACAGCCCTTTAATTTTCCTGACAGGTTTATGCACAGTTATCCCTTCAGAGTCTGCCTCTGATGCCTCTTCTGCACTGTGTGATATTGCAAGTCATGAAGAACATCAACACAGATCCCAGTCTTTTTTGCCTAGGACGTGTCTTTCCCCAGCATGTTGTTGTGTGGTCTGGGAGAAGGGGAGGAGACCTTAAATACAACATATCTGGGGTTCTTCAGTCAGCAGGGGCTGATTGAGACCATGCATCAGATGAGACTCCATTGCCCAGTATTTCCTGGGTCTCCAGCTAGTTGACAGGGAAAAAGGAGAAACTTTGACCCAGTTTCTTAAAATCCTCACAGAGACGTGCTCCAACAGCATCCAAAAGCAGCAGCACTTCATAAAGGCCATTGTTTGCTGAGATAGACTTGGCCTGGCATCCTTGTGCCTGTTAGAAAGCTCCTTCTGCATTGTAAGGCCGGTGTCCAAAAGCAGAGGGACTGTTGGAGCAGAAAATTTGAGGCACACTCAGAAAAGCATGGAGTTGACTTTGCTAACCAGGTTTCCCTTGTGCTTAGCAACAGCTCCAGTGGGCCCCTGGGAGTTTTCAGTAGTCGGGAGCCTTGTTCCTTGGCAGAAACATAATGTTGGCTGTTTAGCATGCTGCTGAACCTGTAATCTACAGCCAAGCAATAGCAAGCGCTGGAGCCAAGTGAACAGCAGGCTTGGAAGGGGGTTGTTTGCGAGGGCTGATTTCCTCTGCCATTTGCAAAAGGGCATCCTGCAGCCAGGCCATAGGATTCTGGACTCTGCCTCACCGTGGACGTGCTGCCTCAGTGCTCTGCTTGTACAAAATCCAGTGCCACTCCTGACAGATTCAGGTGACATCAGGTGCCTGTTCAGTAGGCAGGTAAGAGGCTCAGTAATATCAAAGAATGTGCAACCCCAGAACATGCAGACCAAAGCTAGATGCTGCAAATGATTTTCCCCAAGGTGCTGACCAAATCAGAGCTCTCTCACACACCTGTCATCTTCTGCAACACTATTTTATTCTTTTGGCATCATTCTTACTAAACCTTCACCCTGCTTTGACCAGCTTGCCTTTTCATGGGGTCCCTTGTGGCTGTGTCCCACTTCAAGAACACATGTCGGTATCTCAGCCCACTCAAGACCAGAATCACTCAGAACCATGATCCACAATATCCCTTGCTGTTTCTCCCCTGTGTAGTTTTGAAGCAAAGGATACCAATCACAATAAATTGCTCCAAATGGCTCAGCAGTTTGCTGGTTTGGAGAAATGATGAGCAGGACAACTGCAGATTCATTTTCACTTGCACTCGCTGCCAGAATTGGCATGGACTAATGACTATGGCAAGTTGAGCAAATTCATTTTTGCCTGTGACCTCTGCCAGGATTTTAATGCAAGGTCTAGTACACTAAATGATTATCAAAGGACTGTCTGTGTGTGTCTGTTGAACACATCAGCGCACCCATTTCTAGGGAAGTGTGATCTGTACTTCCAGCACAATCCAAACTTGGGGGAGATCTTTCATTTTCCTCTCACCAAAAGTGAGTCATGTATTTGCATAGTGAAAACAGGCACATCCTCTGCTTGTGGAGCAGAGTTCCCCTCCTCCCCTCTCCCCAGAGTGAAAGGTGAAATTTCTCACTCAGCACCATGCTCTGTTCCATTATGTCCATATCTTTGTGTGTTCCCACACCCCTTTCCCTTCCTGTCATTTCCAGCAGGCAACTGGGATCATTTGTACTAAGCTTTGTTGACAAAGGTAAAACAAAAATAAAATTGACTACAGCATAATGCGTTCAAAACAAAAATCTGGGCTTCCTTTTAACTTGTTAAACAAAAAGCCAGGATACAAACACTTTTCGGAAATTCTAGGCCATGTCCCAATTGTCCTTTTTTCAGTTCCAGCTCAAAATGAGAGATTTGATAATGGTTTATTTTAAGATGTAGAGTGTCAACCCTCTATGTCATGGCCCCAGTGTGCAGATAGCACAGGCATGCAAGACAGACACCATGCACAGTGGAAAAGCAAGGAAAAGAGAGTTTGATACAGGGTTCATGTCCAGCAGATGATAACACATCCATAATGCTCCCTGTTGTGGAGAGCGCTCTGAGCTGGACTCAGCTTCCCAGATTTCCTGGGCAAACTGGTGGCATTGGTACCATCAGACCGTGCTGTGCCACTGACTTCACACATGTACTGCCTCCTTACCAGCCACTGTGGTGTGCTGGGGGTTCTGGGACAACCCTCCCATCCATGTCCCCTTCTCCTCTCTTCTGAAAGAGCGAAATGGGGTCTGCAGATGGGAAGAGCTGACCCTTGCACTGCCAAAACCATCCTGGGGTTTAGACAGCAACACCTCCCATCCCAAGCTGCCATGGGAAGTCTGGCTCAGCATCGTTTGGTTGTGTTGGACTCTGAATCATCCAGCATGAGCCCCCCCACCAAAGCAAATACATGGCTGGCAAAAGAAAGCACAGAACACCTTGGCCCAGACATGGTAAAATCTCACTTCCTTGAGCTTGTCTCCTCACACATTTCCTCCTTAGCCCCCCAACATGCCAGACTGGTCATTGTCCCTGGAGTAAACTCCATCTGACAGCTACCTTGCAGGCTGATGGCTTCACAGGGGACTCCAGGAGACCCACAGGTTGCCCTTTTGCCCTTGTTAACATCTGTATTATGAGTAACATTAATGGCAGCATGACAAGCTGGAGATAGATGGATGTAAATAAACTCCCTGCAACAGTCACAGAAAAGTTATTTGCATCATTATCTCTTTCTTCATTACCTGTAAAGGATCAGGACATTTATATTTTTGACATGAGCTGCTGGTCAGTTTAGCAGATGCAGCTTTAATTCTTATCCTTTGTTGAAGAGGGGAAGAGGAAGAAAGATTGGAAAGGCTTTGCCCTTGTTTATGGGAAGGCTCTAAAAGGTTGAAGGAAAGCTGAAGATCATCCCAGCAGTGGTGCCAGGCTCTTTATGGGCACAAGAAGCAGAAATTCTTAGGTTAGAAATCAATCTTCCTCAAAAAGAGACAAAGCAGGTATTGGGGCAGCACATGTTTCAGAAATCACATGGGAAGGTCAGTGGCTGAACAGAAGAGCACATGGTGCAACTAAACCTAAACCTGTGCTTCCTGTCAAGTGTCCCAAGGTATTGGAGGGAGAGAGATTTATAGTGCCTAGATGTGGGAGATGGCTAGGGAATATTCATTTTTCCAGGGTGACCAAGGAACTTTTTGGCTGCTGTCAAGCCCATCTCTTGGAGAGATCCATGGAGGAACATGCAGCTAGGAATTTCTCTGAACAGGAGCAGGCAAAGTGCAAGGGCTGCATAGTCAGAAAGAAGGATGGGCCATATCTCTTTCTGTAAAAATCAGACAGATATTTGGGCAATCCCCATGTACACTGAGTCACCACCCTCTTTGAGGCCTGTGTCATCTGGAAGCCTTGAAACCAGAGATATGAATGAAGAATATTCTCCTCAGGACCCTCACTGCTGGAAGGGCATTCTGCTGCTTGTAAGATGGGATGTGGGATGAGGAAGGGGTGTGAAGCACAAGCAGTACGTGAATGTGAGCTACCTGCATGGTAGAGCTGCTGGATAATCCACTGTAAGCAGGAGCTGGCTTGCAGGGCAGTAACTTGATATCAAACTCTACAGGGCCAGAAGAGATGGGAATTTTGGTTAAATCTCCAACCAGGTCTCCTCCAGACACACAAGAGTGTTCAGGTGGAAGTCTGGAAGCAGAGCCATCTATGAAGGAAAGGTGCAGGGTGGGGCGAGGTTCCTGAGTCACTCCAGCGTTTTGGCTGTGAGAAGAGTTCACCTTTGGCATCCTGTGCAGCCCTTGGCCCCTGCAGGCTGCCAGCTGTGCTGCCGGGCAGTGCCAGTGCTGCTGGCTTGGGTGGGGTGGGCAGCTCTGTGCTGGGAGCTCGACAAAGGCAGCAGCTCACTGGACACAGGCCAAAGAGCACCTGCAATGGGACGTGCTGGACTTCTGCTGGGCCTCCAAGCAAAAGCCACTGCTGACAGAGGTAATAAGGTACATGGAAGGTAAAAGCCCCACAGTCCAGCCAAATTCTTGTCCTATGAAGCCATACCATGCCTAGTATCCCAATACCCTTATTTCTTCACATAAGTTGCAGACTTTAATCCTGTAGTATATATTAAGAGAGTCTCATTGTTTTCTTGATCCTAAAGGCACCACTGTATTTTTCAGGTGACATGTCTAATACAGGTGGTGCTATGTTCCAGCTGGATCCCAACATGACTCCAAAGATCTCCCCAGAAACTTAAAACTTGCTCAGAAAAAAACTTTTCCAACTCAGTCACCAGTAAAAAATCCCAGGGAACCAGACCCAGCAAGGAATTAACACAACATGCCACGTGATACATTTACTTATTTTTATTGAGTCAAGCCATCTGGTTGTTTGGTTTTTCTCAGATATTTCCCTATAACAGATCTCATCCCTTCATATGTTTTTCTTATTAAAAAAAAAAAAAATAAGAAATCACCAAACATCAAAATCCAAAGTACTGAGATTATACACAGGAAGGATTTGGAAAGTTTCACAGAGAAAACTCTATATGAGCTGTTCTGTGCTTTTCCAGAGGACCCCCAGGATTTTCTTCATTGAGATTTATGAAAGGACCAGCATATTGATTATGTAACTGCCATCTGAAGTTTAATAATATATAGAAGAAGTAAATGGAGCTGCTGAGGAATTTAACTCGCCTATAAATAGAGAGTGGCATCCCCATTAATTCATTAAAGGTATATGGGAAGTGTAACGTATTCCAATTAACATTTCATAAGATGGTTGTAGCTTGTTAGTTATGAACCAACATTTGTCATTTTCTTTTTAGAGCAATTAAATGATGTCCAATTCCCTTGGCAGGCTGGAGCTGTCTCCTTTGATAGTTTTCAAAGTTTCTAGAGAGGACACATGCAAAAAGGTAAAGAGGTTCCTGTTTTGCTGCTCTTTTTCTTTTTTTTTCCTTTTCCTTTTCCTTTTCCTTTTCCTTTTCCTTTTCCTTTTCCTTTTCCTTTTCCTTTTCCTTTTCCTTTTCCTTTTCCTTTTCCTTTTCCTTTTCCTTTTCCTTTTCCTTTTCCTTTTCCTTTTCCTTTTCCTTTTCCTTTTCCTTTCTTTTTCTTTTTCTTTTTCTTTTTCTTTTTCTTTTTCTTTTTCTTTTTCTTTTTCTTTTTTCTTTTTCTTTTTCTTTTTTCTCTTTTTCTTTTCCTTTTTCTTCCCCCCTCCCCCTTCCTTTTTTTCTCCTCTCACTTTTTCTCTCTGCCAATCAGAAAACATTCTGCATCCTGAATGGGCTTATTCCCCCATTGTTTAGTTAAATAACCACTAGCAAGATATATCTTGCTTAAGCAAAACAACTGGCCTGGTACCAGATGAGCTTGATATTTATTTAAGAAACAGTGCTGTCTTCGTAGATCTAAATTAGAGCTTTATTTGAAATACTTAAAGTTTACCCATTACTGTTTGCCCTCAGTGAAAATCCAAGTTCTGGTTACGTCCCTGCTCACTAGGATTAGAACTGTCACAATATTTATTTAACAGGAGGAGGCATGCTAAGCCATGCTGCAAACATTGCTGTGCCAATATGAAGAGGAACTTACTGCTTTTTACAGTGTTTCTTTCTCTGCATGTGCTCTCTCTCCATCCCTGCCTCTTTCCTCTTCTTCCTGCTGTCCCCATGCTCTCCAGCCCCTCCACATGCCCTCTCCCACAGATGGCATTTCTATTGTCCATAGAATGGTTCTGGTGGAAAAATATGTTTGTAAAACAAAACATATGGGATTGGTGCTGATGGAGGGGAGGAGGGCAATGCATGGCCTGTCCCCTGCTCCCCTGGTGTCCCTTGTGCCCCAAACTACACTGATCAATGCAATGGATACATGGTAGGGCACAGTCCAGGCCTCTTGGTTCCTCATCCTCCTTGGTGAAACTCATGCTGCACCACAAACTGCCTCCAGCTGGGAGACTCGTGTCCCTTAGTCATTAGTTCAGGTTATTTCCCACAGCAGCAAGGCCATGTGCACTTTGGGTCTTTTCCTATCTCATTGTGAAAATGCCAGCTATGGCAGGGGGGAAGGAAATTGTTCTTCTGTTTCACCAGGTGATGCAAATTCCCATTCCCTGCAGGGAATGGCTGAACAAATACCCTTGGTACAAGTGCTAGGATAGCCTGGTAATTTCCCCTTCTTTTTGAGACACAAAACACAGATGTCTCCCTCCAGTCTGCAAAGCCCGCTGTATTTCAGGAGCTCAGCAAAGAGAAGGGTGGTTTCCTATCTCCAGCTCTCTTGAAAGACAGGAGCACGAGGAAAGGAAAAGCAGCAGCAAAAAGGTAGGAGGAAGAATGTGGTAAGCAGTATGCATGTATTTTATGCTGATAATTATGAAAGAACATAGTTGCTATCTCAAGAAGTTAGTATTTTCAGCCTGATTTCCTCAGCAATCATTCTGTCTGTCAGTTCTCCTTTAATAACTTTTGAACCAGTTGGCCAGTTTCAATCAGACTTGACAGACAGATGGAATTTTGAGTGGTAGCAGGCTCTTGCTGGAGTTCCAGTGTTGGTACCATGTTGAGCCCAGGGAGCAGAGCTCCCTGCAGAAGGGAGCAGTGCATGAGGGCTGCACAGAAGCCCTCTGTGCACGGCAAGATCACCCTGTGTGCTGGCAGCACCTGGGACAACCCCAGGCGTGGATGCTGCACAGAAACATTCCTGAACCCAGTGAACTCTGGGTCTCCCGAAAAAGGAGAGGGCAGACAGGGGAATGGGAGGGAGAGGGATTGCCAGATGTCCTTTGGGACAGATGCATTGCTGTGCAGAGTAAAGAGCTCTAGGGAGCACCCTAGGCTCTTCAGACAGGGCTGGAAATGTGGGGTGGAAAGGAAAGCCTACAGGTACAGCATCACAAAACCCAGGAATGAAGGAAACACTGCCATTCAAAGTATAATGAGGAAAGCAAGTCCAACTGCTTTCAGCTAACCCATCCCAGTCTGGGTGAGGAACACTCCATTCAAGGACTGAATTCCAGAGCCAACAGGCTTGTAACAGCCAATTATCGTTTCAGCTACAGATGGGAAAACCTGATAAAATGAGTCCTGTATGGACAGGGGATTGAAATAGAGCTTGGGCAAGGATTGCAGCCAGAGATTAGTGGCCATAAATACATCAAAAGCAAAGGACTTTAAGACACATGCATAGCACCATCATTTATAAACTGCCATGTGTCCCAATTCATACCTCACCATTCATGGGCATGCTGGGAAGGCTGCACAACTCAGGCACAGACTCCTCATGAAGAAAGATCCTTTTCCTTTAATGTTATTGCAGCTTTCAGAAACTACAGTGGTCTTTTGATTGGGTGTTTTTAATCCCAAGACCAACCAAAAAAAAGAAAAAAAAGCATCTGTGCCTATTAAGATGTTTCTCATCTGGTGTGCTAAGTCTGTGCTAGAGTTAACTCTGTGTCTGCATCTTCATCAACAATGCAACATCGCTTACACCAATTTGATTTTACCTTGTCTGGGAGATGAAAGCAATTTATAAGTTTCAAAGAGCACTCTGGCTGGGATCCAAACACAGGAGTGTAGTGCTGAAAAGAGAATTGCTGGAGACTTTTATGTCTGGCATATGGTGTGCTAGTTTCCTTTCTAATCTGGGTAATGAAGGTCAGTAGGAAGTGCTGAGTTGGTTGTGTTGGCCAAGGCATTTGACGACCTGCTCACACAGGTGGGGATTCCAAACCCCGACCAATGTGAACTAGCAAAAGGAAATCTAATCACTCACTACACTGAAAACCTGGAAATATGTATTTTCCTCCTCATTTCTGAATACATTTTCCTGGAGAAGACAAAAGTCATGACTGGGCTGCAGCAATGGAAGATTTCTACAGGCTATGCCACTTGGGGCTATTCGGTAGTGCACCTGGTGGATCCCACTAGCATCTGTGACTAATTGCGAAGATAAATCCATTTTGCTGGAGTGGTTTAGATTTCCAAAAGTCCTTCAGTCTATTCCAGCTGAGCTGATTAGAGTCCAGCTCACTGGGAGTCATTACTGTCAATCCCACCAGCTGGCCTGAATTTTGCAAGGAGAAAAAAAGCAAGAAAAATGCATTAAAAATGAATAAATCTATATTTCATGACTTATGCAAACTGATTTTCCCCAAAGGGGGTCCTATTCCTAACATCATCACATCTTTGTGATGTTCCTGCATGGCTTGGCTTGCTTGTGGATCTCCTTCAAAAAGAGAAGTAGTATTTCAAGAGTTAAGTGTCAGCATCAATGAAATTAAAAGCATTTTGGATATAGATGAGATAAGGGCACATACAGCCTCTGGATATAGACACATATAGAGGTAATGAATTCAATATCTAATGCAAGATCTAAATTTTTGCATTCAGCCAAGTTATATTTATCACAGACTCGGCTTCTTAGAGTACAGTCATAGCTGGAGCACAATTAGAAGTGCAGTTCATTTCAGTTACCTCAGACTACTTAGCAGTTGTATTTGCTGTAGATTTTGCTCATCTGCCAGTTCCAGGATTTTTCAGGGTCTCTGTCACTTGTTTTGCAAATGGGAGGAAAGAGCCACCAGCTTTGGAGGTGAACATGCTGACCTGGGAGCCTGTGTTTGGATAAACCCCCACATCTTCCCTCCACCTCAGGTATTTCATGCTAGTCCAGCTGAGGGACCTGTCACTAGTCCCACTGCAGACAGATGAGCCTCCATCAAGCCACAGAAAGGGTCAGGATTTTTTTTCACTCAATTTTCCTTTTTTCTTGTTCCCTTTTCCCTCTAGTAGTTTATTTAAGCCCAGAGAAAGAGCTTCGTCCCTAGCTCATGTAGAGCTCTGATGTATGCAAATCCTCCTTGTGCTCCCATGGCCCTTTTTTCCCCCCCTTCTTTCCTTTTAATTCTAGATTTGAAAATAAAATGCGAGCTGGCTGCACAGAGATCTCTCATGTGTGCAACTTCCAATTGTGGCAAATTGGAACTGTCGATGCAAGCAGCTCAGATTTATTTATATATTTAAGAGGAAGGAGGGAGGAGAGGGAAAGGGAGGGGGAGATACTCATGGTGGAAAGGAAAAAGAAAAATAACAGATACAAGCAAAAGGGGATTTGAATCTCAAATACTGCTCCCTGGCCCATATTGCCCAAATCCCTCCAGTTTTGTCCATGGCTGCCTCTTGCCTAGTTAAAAACAACAGGCAAAAGATCAAAAACATTTCTTTTCCCCCACAACACTAAGAGTTGTTGAGTTTTGCAGATACCATGAGGCAACCGAAGTCTAACACCGAGACTGATGCAATTAATACTTGGTGCTTCAAAACATTAACATAGCTATTTATATAAATTAGTAACCTTAAGCCCAGGCGGTAGCATTATTACAGCATTACTAATTAAATCACAATAAGCTTAGTTTGCAGTACTATTAATTATGAAGCTGACATAGTGATATTGGAGATCTGATTGGCCTATTGTCAGTCATTACCCGATCAGTAATGAACCAGACAGGCAATGAAAATCAAAGCTGATGCTCCAGCAGTGCTGCTCCCAGCTCCTGGGAGGAAGGGCCACCATTCCAGCAGAGGAAGCATCAGCATCTTCCATCAAAGCAGGGAGGCAGCATGAGCAGAACTTGGGCTGTGGAGAGGTGTGTGGGGGGAGGTTCTCTCCTGCAATTCTCAGACCCAGGAGGAAAATTTACCCATTCCTATGTCTAATGAAGAGGCCTCTTTTGTGAGAACAAGTGAAGAATTGTAGCTTTGTCACCTCTAGTGGAGTTTCTGATTGAAGTAGATTAGAGAATACCCTTCAGGGGGTTTTTTTATGACTAGGGTAGTGTAGGGAAGAACACTGATGTGGCCAATCTGATGTGGGCTCCTCTGTGATAATTTGTAAAGGACTTTTCATGAAGATCTGTCCAAATGTCTTTTTAAATGGAAAGGGCAGCAGGACAAAGCCATCATCTCAGGGAAGTGAGATTCAGGCAAATAGTGCTGTGCCCATGGGCAGGGGGAAAGGAGGGGGTGTCAGCATCAACCCAGGGGTGCAAATGGGGAGCAGAGACTGTAGGGCTTTACACTGGTTGTGATCCCCATGGAACACAAAACAGTCTGCCAGTGCTGGGGCTGAGGAAAGGCAGAGGTTGGTGACAGGAGGCTGAAGAGAAGAAGTTCAAGGTCAGGAAGCTACCAACCTCATAGGTTGGACCTACCTAGTCTAACCTAGTTAATTCTGTGATTCTGTGAACACAAGTTAGTCTGAATTTGCCCAGCTTTAACACAGCAGTAAGAGACAGAACAAGGATATTTGCACACCAATCTTGGCCTCTGCTTTAGGTAGGAGATGATGAGTTTACACAGAACAAGAGTTTCGGCCTGGGAAACCCTAAAATGTGCTTCTTTCAGAGTTGTTTGGTGTTTCCTTGTTCCAGCAAGACACCTGGCCATGGTACTCTCTCCTGTGTTACAGCAGTTCTCCTGCACAGCCAGAGAGTCTTGGAGCAAAGAGCCCATAAACCAGCAGGAATACACTCAGTGACGGCCTGTCCGTGTTTCATTAAAGTAAGAGCAAATGACTGACAGGTGTCAGTGTCATCTCCACCTGCTTCTCATTTCCCAATGGACCTCAAATGATGAGCATGCCATAGAAATGGAATCAAGCCAGCTGTCTTCCACTCCTGTTATCCACAACAGTGACCCAAAGCAATAAAACACTCAGAGTTTGGGAGCAGGAGGGCAGATCCTTCTCCCTGATTCAGAATTATCATCTCAACTTCTGCCCACAAAAGGGCACCTCTTCTGAAAAACAGAGCAAAACAATCATTCAAGCAGGTGGAAAATTATCATGGAAAGATCTGCTTATCTGGTGGAATTGAAGAGATGGCAAAGGTCTTGCTCAGGTTTTGCATTAGTTAAAGGATTTGCAAGATCCTAACAAAGTGGGGATCACCACTGGCCATTGGAAAGATGGCAGATACCAGCCCTCACTGCCAGCTGACAGATTCCTCATCCATCTCCAGCCTAAGGGAGGTTTGTCCCTCCTTTGAAGATGGGCAGAGGGATGCTGCAGGTTGTATTTCTACCCCACACTGCTTCATGTGTGATGGTCAGTGTCAGAAGCTGCTCGCTTCTCACAAACCAGATCTTGCTGGCACCTCCTCTCAGCATCAGTCTTAAAACACTGACCTGCAGCAACAACAGAGAAAGAAAGCCTTGGTCTATCCAAAGAAAAACACAAAGAAAATGTAATCCCTAAATTAAACAGCACAAGGCTCTCAGGCCAGGTCTCAGGATTTAAGTCTCTTCACTTTTTAAGATCACAGAGGTGACAGGTATTTTCTTAGTGCTGCAGCATGTAGGGCTGCAGCTACACATTCAGGGGAGCCCGGCATTGTCTGCCATAAATTACATGCTCTTTCAAGAGAGCCCTGGATTCTCCACCAGCTGAGGTTGTGACCCTTCTTATGCCCTGATGAGAGAGCTCCTGGAGCCACAACCCCAAATCCATGGGTATTTTGCAAGGATTAGGCTCTTCACACTAGCTACAAAGGAAAGGATGGATACACTCCTTCCCCTAGATACTGACTTGTTGAGGTTTGTGTTCCTGCCGTTGCATAGGTCAGCAGATGGCACTGCTACATTTAGACTTACAGGGTTTTTTTCTTCTTAACGTGCAAATGTGTCTTTTTCTAGGAGAAATGCTGCATTGCTGTACTGCCTTCTCACTGCTCAAAGTCCAGTGCTCCCCGGGCTGCCCACAGTCCCCTGACAGAAGCTGCTGTTGGAAACTGGGTGATGGTGGGACAGGTTGGAGCTGGGGACTCTCTGCAGGTCAGATGTGGACAAGTCTTTTCTACTGAGGGCAAAGTAGAAAGGCTATTATTCTTAGATTATACTCAGTTTCTACAGTGCCGGTTTCTTTTTCAGAATTACCACTTAATAAAGGTGTGCTGTAACAGTGGCAGCATCTTCAGCATTTCAGGGTGCTGAGATGATGCCTACGAACGGCTGTGGTGTCTCAATTCCCCCTAGACCAATATTTGATCTTCTAGCAGTGGCAATAAGTGGATGATGAAGGAACAATATGTACAGGTGACCTGTCCCCTTGAGAGTGCCCCAGCCATTTTCACCCTGGGGTTATCCTGATCTGGATGCAATATCCCTGCTGTGCCCTTATTCTCCTGAAGCCCACCTTGCTGATAGCATCCACAACATCCCTCAAAAAGGAGCTTTGTTGTCAACCAACCTGTTGTACAAAGAATTTACCCTTTTTTTGCTGGCTTTGAGCCTGACTCCTGTTAGTTCCATTTGATGGTCTTGAGGATATTTAGTGTTCAAGGGAGGGAGTGATCCCTCCCACTTTCTTCATGCCACTGACAGCTTTGTAGCCACTTGTCACTCCCCATCAGCTGCTGAAGAAGCCAGTGCCCATGGAGGAGAGAGGGGTGAGAAGCAAGGACAAGCTCAGACAGCAAGATAAGCAGCACGAAGCAGGGACCATGAGATGGTCTCAGCTCTCTACAGCCATGCCTTGAGGCAAGTTCTGTCCTATCCTAACAAAGATGGGGTGGACAGGGAGGCAGGGGATGGGCCTGGGCAAAATGGGGCTGCTCATCATAATCCATAAGGGAGATCAGAAGCCACTTTGCTGGAAGGGTTGCCAGGCTAGCCTACAGCACGGCTCAGAGCCAGAACCGCTCGGAACACGAGGAGATGCCTGAAGACATTGGCAGGCTTTCTAAGGAGGTAAAGACTGAGAGCAAAGAAGAACAGGAATACCACGGGAGGAACTTAAGCAAATTTAGTCTTAATTTGAACGGGAAGACCCTGGAGGAATACCTGCTCTGGCAATCCCCAGACTGGGGCCAGAATCAGAAGAAGCAGCTGCTTCTCTGAGGCTGAGCTGGGAGCTGTCAGAGTCCAAGGAAGTTGGTAAGTAGCTATCAGTGAGCACCGAGAGCCCTTGAGGAGCAGGAGCACTCCAAAGCAGCAAAGACAGTGCATTTGGAAGGAAGCCTCAGTCTCTCAATAAAATTTGTGTTCTTTCCACTTTATGGTCAAGGAGTTGCTTTCGCCCCAGAGAGCAGGGAAAGCCAGCTGCTCTCTGAGAGCTGGTGCAGGTGCTAGGGAGAGTCAGGTGGCTGCAGACACAACACATTGAGCTTTGCAAGGCTGTTGCAGCACTGTGATGTGATATGTGGGTTCACAGTTCCTAGTCTCACAGAAAAGTCCTTGTGGCTAAAGCAGATTTCTTACAGATCCCATCTCCCACACGCTGTGGCATCCTGAGGGATAAAGCTACTAACTGATCCCTTGTCTCCCAAGGGGAATTGCTCTGGAAGAAGCTATTCAAGGGCCTTTGCTGTGCACTTCTGGCAAGGTGAGTGAAACCTGGGTCTTGCCCTAAGCTTCCTGGATGTCTGCTCAAGGGCTGTGGGAGCAGCACCCCAGGGAGATGCTTCTGTGCTCAGAAATCTAGAAAGCAGAAGCAAGGATTTAAAAGAGGAAAGAGAGAGAGACCTTGGGAAGAGTGTGACAAAACACATCTCCAGACATCAGAAGGGTGAATATAAAAGATGGTTTGATCCAAGGCCGGGCAAAGGTATCATGCTAGGTGTGTGGGAAGAGACAAGACTGCGTTTAAACAGCCCTGCTGTGTCACTGCCACATGCCCAGGGAGACCTAGCAGCCCACAGAACAAATAGCCAGCACTGCCTTGAAGCTTCTGTAGCTCTTAAAAACATCAAGCACCATGACAGGCATGAAGTGCCAAAAGCAAAGGGACACCCTTCAGCCCCTTGAATGGGGACAAAGTAGTCTGCATGGCCAAGCACATCCAAAGCTGCCTCAGTATCTTTGAAGGTCCTTGCTCACCCTCTTGCACCACTTTCCTGTTTTAATTTGCAGAATACAGGAGCAGGAAGGAGTACAGGAGCCAAAGGATTCTGTCAGGCTGTGTTGAAAGCAGCAGCAGCCGCTGTAGCAGCAGGCAGAGCCCAATCAGAAATGACCTCACCAAGCTGCTCATTTTCTTTGTGCATTTTCATTCCTGGCAAAAGCCCTGCCAAGGCAGAGATTTCTCTGAACAGGCCAGGCAAGAGCATCCAGCCCACAGGAGGAACCCACCATCACTGCAGCTGCTCATTAGGGCTGGGAGAGGAGGCTGAGCACGGAAGCAAGGGCTGCTTTTTAAGCACCCTGGGCAGATCTTAGAAAACACAAGGTGGGCATAAAAACATGCACTGTGATTTCATAGATGATTACAGCTCTGAATCAGGCTGCTGTAGGAAGGAAGGCAGGAGCTGTGATATTAAATGAAAGGCTGCACAGAGAACCATTGCTGAGCAGAAATAGTTTTAGGGTACCTGGAAGGCATCACTGTTTCTAATCCTTGCAAGAGATTTTTACAAGAAACAAGATGTTGCTTTGCTTTGTTTTGTTCTCCCTTGAGATGGGATTCAGATGCAATGCTAGAATACAGATTTCACCCAGCCTGGCATTTTGGGCAATCTCTTCTCGAAACTCCACAGGTGTTGAGGACTGGATCCTGATTTGGACCTCATTGCTCAGATATGAGCTCAGAGTGGGTTTGGAAGGAGGTTTGGTGCCAGCCCCTACACACAGGGAAGTGTGGAGGTTGGCAAATACAGTCAAAAAACCCCACAAAGACACCAGCTTAATGCAGCTACAGATTTAAGCTCGTCTTGGACTCTGAGATGTTGAGAACAATGTGCAAAACAATTCTAGTCTTGCTTGACAGAAGATGGAAATGGTGAAGGAAATGTCAAAAGCAAATTGGAACTGGAAGCCAGTTCTCTGGAAAGCAGACAGAGAATTTGGAGGACAAAGAGCTGAATATTTGAGTCTCACAACAGCAAAGCAGTGACTGTGCTGGTGCCATGGACATGGGCACTGAGCTCTGTGTCCCTCCAGTCCTGGCTTCCCACTCATCCAGAGCAGGGGACTGGTTAGGGCACACAATGCTGGTTTCCTCCTTGTCTAGATACCTTTACAGACTGAGCTTCCCAGAGAACTGGGGGGACTCCTGGATCCCATAGTTTGAATAATTCCCATGTAAGAACACCAGTCCTCAGCAAAGAACTGTGCCCAGACAAGCTGTGATGCCCTAGAGCACGTTACAATCAAAAGATTACTGAAATAATACTAGATAGGAAACAGACACTGGCAAGGCAGCATCCAGCTTTTGACAAAACCAATATTGAGTAAATTTTCCCAAGCCTCCACCTAAACTTCAAGTTTCAACTCAAAATGCTGATTCCAAGGCATCTGGTTATGGCATAAATTCCTTCTCACTGCCCAGTCTCCTTGCAGCTGTTCTTCATTTTCTGCTTCTCTCCATCTCCCAGCTGCACTTGCAACAGCAATATTGTCTTGTTAATACGAGGTCTTCTTGTCCAGAAGAATTAGCACTTGTACAAGTGAGGAACCTGGGCAGCAGGAAAATTATGACACTGCCCTAGAAGCAAAGCTCATGTGCTGGGGGTGAGATGAGAGCAGGGAAGAAGAACAAGTTAGGGAGTGAGTGGATAAAGAGGAGGGGCTTCACTGGGTAATGGGGAAAGAAGACACATGCCTTTGGTCAGTAGAAAAAGCAGTCAGGGAAAAAGAGGGAAGGAAAACCAGCTGCAGGATTTGGGATCTTCTTCCATCAAATTGTAAAATTCCTGTAAGTATGGCATTAACTGGCAGATGATACTAAACTGTCATTCCAGCCCCTGGAAGCTTTTCTCATCCTCTGGTGGCCTATTGCCCCTTTAGGCACCTGACTGTGTCACCCCAGCAGCTCTGCCCCACCTGCCCCAACCTCCAGCTGCCTTCCAGCAAATCAGTCCCAGCAGCTGCCCAGAGGCAAGAGGCAGAAAAGGAAGAGCAAGGGAAGAGGGATTATTTTGGCCTTTTTTCAAAGCAGGACAAGTGCTTAGTGTTAATATGCAGAATGTCTGTATATCTCAATTATACACCTCCCACAGGGACCTATTACAGCTACCCTGGGCAGCCAACATGTGTCAGCAGAGCAAACATCGAAGGCTATCCCAATGTACTCCAAAAATAAAAAGCAGAGAAAGCAGGACATGAGCCTGTCAACAGCTGCTTCTTTTCTCCCCTGCCCCTTCCCCATGTGGTTTTCAGGTCTAGCTGTCAGGCCTTGCCTTAGCATTTGAACGTGTCCGTGAAATTGCAATCGCCCCTGTCTCTCCCTGCATGGTGGAAATTGGGAAATTAGCATTGCCCCATCACAGCTTGTACAAGTTCATGTTAAAATTCAGTGTTGTTTTTATAAATGGTTGATTGGAGATTGGAAGATGGAAAAAAAATTGAGATTGGAAGGGAAGAAAAATATTTTTCCAGTACAAGAATGATTTTCAGTGTACTGATTCCTCCCTGACACACATATTATTCCCACAGCCTGGGTACCTGAAAAGCAGAAAAAAATTAAATACATCCTTAAAAACATATAAACCTTACCCTCAACAGAGATTTGTGCCCTGGAAGAGGCAAAAAAATCCATGAACTGAATACTTCTGTACTTTTGTTATTAAGCTCCATTTAAAGGTGCTCAGAAACAGGCAGAACACAAACTCAAAGATGGATGAATTTGGCAAAGTGGGTCCCGGAACTGATGATCCACTTCACTTTTAGTAACGCCTTTAAACTCCTACATCTTCCCTTGTATATTGGTTCCTTATCCCATAGATATTTGCATGGTACCACCAGAACATTCACTGAGCTGAAGCTCCTGGTAGAGTTTCACACAAAAGCAAAAAACTGAAGAGAAATACCTTGAATGAACAAACCATGCATGAGGGGAAAAGGGAAAAGCCAATTCTAGTAAATCCTTGAGTGTGAATTTACTGGGAGCTGCCCAGTGGAGCTCACAGCTTCTGCTGGCTTTTTGGCCAGCACTGTCCTTGCACAGCACTGCCAAGAATGGAGCCCTGCTGAAACCTAAAGGTAGAGCCACAGCTGGCACCTTTCCAGTTACAAAGGGGTTAATGGGACAGGGGTGCTGTGGCACAAAAGCCAGGCAATTGTGTGTCTCTTCTGTTTTCACCTTGATTTCCTGTGATTGAGCAAGGCATAAAAAACATTCAAAATAATTACAAATAAGTGCAAAACCTTTTGAAATGCCCAAAGAAAATCCTGGTTAGAGAGCAGCCTGTTGACTTTCTGTGGCCCAGAAGTAGCTCCTGTCTTCACAGATGTTTCCCTGACACGTTATCCCCCATATATTACTGTACCTTCTCTGAACTATCTTGCTCATCCTTTCACTGTTTGCCGTCATATCTTTCTATTTTCTGAGAACATTGTATTGTTATCATTAGATTGATGCTTATCCACTCTTTGCCTTCCTTTTTATCTTACCTAGCCTGACTGCATTTCCGACCACGCAGGAAAGTGTTTGTTGTTCTGAAGAAATTCTTTCTGGCTATAATACTTTGCACTTTCAGGTTTCTGGTTCTGATGGATAGAAAGTGTCCTTTTTTTGTCACTTGCCAGATGTGGAGCTCAGGCAGCAAAAAGAAGTGAGCTTCACTTTAGAGTAAAGCCCAAGGGTCAGATTTAGGCTGTTCAGTAGCTGCCACTTCTGAGATGGTTTCATATCTCCCTCCTCTTGTAATTCTGAAATCAAAGCATTTAACTCTTTTGAAAATCTGATTTATTCAAAGCATCTGATGGAGAGGCAGAAAAAAAGAGTTCTTAGTGTGACAATCTCTGTAAGAAGAAACCAGGTGGTTTTACATTGCCATATTACCTCAGTGGGGATCCCTTCACCTCACGTGGAACAGGAAAGCAGCAGGCCACTGCCGGACTTGGAGCTGAATGCTTCCTGAGCACCACAAAAGAAGCTGTATTACCCCACCTGTAGGAATCCACAGCTCCTAGAGGGATGGGAAGGTGTCCCCAGAAGCGTATGGCCATGAGGTGCCACCTCCTGTTGCCCAGCTTGGCAGCCACCAGATTGGCTCCTCACCAACATCTGTGTCTATAAGCACAAACAACCCTGTGTGTGATGGACAAACACCACAATGTCTTCAGCCTTGTGTCAGCCAGGGGAAACTCAGTTTCAGAAAACAGTTTCCAGCCTGAAGATGTTACAATAGTCTTTCATGAGGCTGTGGAGATGTGCTTACATTACCCCAAACCTCATTATTTCCTCCATCAATTTCCCCTTTCTAGTATAAATTAGAGTGAGTTACAGTATTCATTTGGAATAATGTATAACCACAAATGGATTCACATCAGTCAGAAAGGATAGGTTTATTCATGAACACTCGTGTGTTTATTTCAAGAATATTAGTGGGGATAAATGAGCTTCAGAGATGCTGGTGCTGTTAAGTAGCTGGGAGTATTCCTCCTGGAAGTGTGCTTCAAGATTTTTTCAATGACTCCTATTTATTACTCACACAATGGATTAGTGGAGCACTTCCACATGCTTCCAAACAATTTTTGAATAAAGGGGTTCCTTTCCATTTAATCTGTCCCTCCCATCCATCCCAGCAGTAGAAACAAGACTGTACAACATGGATGGCCACTTGTATGAGCAGTAAATCAGAAACAGGTCTTACTCATTGCAAGTAAGAGCCATTCATAGATAGAGTAGCATTTGAATTTGGCTGTGCTGACTACAGTTTGAACAGTTGTGAAACTGCAAGTAATCAACACTTTAATAAAACTCATAATCTGCTTGCAGATAGTCTGGCAAGGAGAAAACTGCTAAAGGAGCTAAATCATTTGCAGAAGTCATTTTCAGTGGATAATTTGACCAACTCCAACATGATGGTATTCATGTGCAAAGCTCTGAAAATCTTTTCTCAATGGACTGCAGAAAATGACTGCAGATTTCTTATGGCTATGGATCAGAGCTGCTTTCGATGTTCATAAAGTAGAGACAGTATCTGTAGAAGACACCTGTCCAAAGACATAATGTATTTGTGCAAACCACTGAACCTTTTCAGTTCCATGAAAGCTCCTGGCTGCAGCAGTGCTCTGCACAGGATCTCCGAGTTTCAAGCATGCACTCAAAGTTTAGATGTCATGTGAGTATATCAATTTATTGCTATACAGAGTTAGATTGTGCCTGAAATCTGTAGTTACATGAGGCTACACACAGCAGAGACTCTTGTTCAAAATACTTAGCTAATAGTTTACAGGGTGACTCAATAATTTAAGAGGATTAGTAGCTGGAAATGAAGCCTTGCAGCTATGCACTGCTTATTTAGTTCCACTTCAAATTTACAATTATCTGATGGTTGTTTGGTGGTTGAGGTGAACTGAATTGCCACCTCCAGACTCTTTTGTGGGAGTCTGCTGTGTACTTATCACTGACATCACATCTCCATCACAACTGGCTTGGCAGTATAGCAGCTGAAAAAATCCTGCAAGAACTGGCAGCTCAAACATGATCTCTGCACTGAAGCTCCACATGCAAAAGGCACATGGGAGACATTCTCTGGTGGGGGCCCAATGTGAGGGACCCTGATAGGGTCCCACAGGCCACCTTAAACACCCTTCAGTGTTGATGGATGGCAGTTACTGTCAATTTGGAAATGATTTAGGGAGCTGAATGGGAAAAGATCTTTATCCCAGTTGAATTCACTGGGGCAATTGAGTCTGCCACTGTGGTATTTCCAACCTCCCTTGCAGCCTCTGTTCGGTGCATCAGAATTATTAGAACGCCCCATTTCAGTGAGTAAATTTTATTAACATGCATTACTATCACCTCGACCTTTAGTGCTCCTTCACTTGATTGGCTTCCCATCCCAGAGCTGCTTCCAGGTGGGATGGCAGGGATGGATGGAAAGAGCAGGCAGCTCATCACAGCATTTCCCCTGAGAAAGATCAGCAGGTTCTGCATCAGGAGAGAAACACTGACTGTCCCAGAGGTTCTTCCCATTTGGAGCTGCCACCCAAGGAGAGAGCTGGGCAGAAGCAATGGATCCTTGTGACGGATCCAGGGAGGATCAGGAAAAGTGAAAGAAAAACTGAGCTAATGTTTTTGCCTTAAGGAAATGAAAGTCTGCATTTCAGGCAAACAGACAAGCTGGAGTTTAATGAATAGGCAAAGCATGAACAGGGGTGTTGCCCTATTTCTGGGGAGATCAGTCTCTCTTCTCAGGGAACAGAGCAGAAAACTTGGAAAACCTTGTTTTAGCACTTGGAAATGGAGGCATTGGTAAAGAGTGTCCAGACCTGGCCTAAGCAGGGGACAACTTTGGAGTGTAACACTCATGATGCCATAATGTAAGATGATCTGGGATAGCAAAGGATCTTCATGCAATTAGGAAGTAAACAGAGAGCAAAAGCAGCAAGTTGACAACTTTTGGCACATCACATAAGCCCAAAGTTGCATCCTAGAAGCTGCATAGATACCCACCCTGGGATTCTCTATTTTTATTTCTTCTGCTGAAGAAGCACTGAATCTTTTGATTTTCCTTTCCCATGAAGAAGAGGGAAAATAAGTCGAAATGGCTTCTTTTGAGGCATTTACACCCACAACGAAAGGAAAATTCAATAAAGTAAAAATAAAAATCCATTGAAATTCCATTGGTTTTTACACAGGGAGGTTATTTGCAGAAGGTGAGCAGTTAGAGCCCTAGTCTATAATCCTACAGCATGCACAGCTCTATTGCAAGACACTAGTCCAGCCCCACACCAGCCTGGTAAATAACACCTGGCTTTAGGACAAAGCCTCTCCCTTCTGGGAGGTGATAGCCCTCTGCCTATGTTGACTTCACAGGGTAGCCTCCTCTCCTACCTGCAGAAACAGGTTCTTGTTATTTTTTGGATGCTGTCTCTCCTCAAAATTCAGCTACTTAAAAATTTCTCTCCCAAAATCTCTGCTGTTCACTCCAGAGTGGTGGAAAGTGCCCAGGCCCCAGCTCAGGCAATCAGGTATCCTGCAATCATGATCCTTCCCTACCTCTACCCTACAAATGCCTGCAGACACAGAATTGATCAATTTTTTGGCAAAAGAGGTTGAACACAGATGATATCAAGGAGTAAGATCTGCTATTACTGCAAGCTGCTTGGTTTAGTCCAGTTTTCTCCAGGCCTGTGCCCCATACATGGTTCCACTGGGGCTCACACCAGTGGGTACCAGTAAAGCTGTGATGCCTCCTTCCCCTCTTCCAGCTGATGCCAGATTCTGAGTTATCCAGATCCAAGGTCTCCCTGTGTGCAGATTCAGGAGTTTGGATCACCTTGGCATAGGAGGAACATCCTGATTTGAAGCTCCCATGTTTTTGGACATTGGGGTGATCACGCTGCTTCCTGTTCATCACCAGCTTTCTGCCCCTCTGACCCTGCCCAGCCATCAAACAGGTTTTCCAAAGGATCTTTTCCTGCCACAAGGCCAGGGCTTTGGGGGCCACCTACCCAAACAAGGCTGCAGATTGGACCCAGCCCTACCTTCCCATCTTTTCACCAGCTTAGGACACCTCTGGGTCTTCTTTGCCTGCCTCCCTTTCTCATTCACTGCTCCCCAGAGGACAAAAAGCACTTTAGAAACTGCTTTAGGGATTCTCCACAAGGATAAAACAAGGAAACCCAGAGACAACAACCTAATCAGCAAACAGCTGAGCCAAGGATAAATTCGCGTGGAAAGTCTGTGTTTGTTTATTACTAATGGGTAACAGAGATGATAACCTTTTAATCCAAAACCATAATGAAATATGCATATTTGTTAATGTGCGACTATAAAATGCAAATCTTGCAACACAATGGAGAAGGGCAAAGAAAGTACTCAGCACCAATACTAATTTATTCCTTTGGCTTCAGACATTTATTCAAATTGAGTTGTGTATGTAATATAAAGTCAAATGAATATGTAATTGTAATGTATATGTATAAACATTTTCATCTCAAATATGCAAACTGTTTATCATAATAGGAAGTAATACATATTTTGCCAAATAAAAGGTTACCTATTAAAATATTTTTACACTCTTCCCACCCCAAGCTTTTGTGCTCTCTGTAAAAGCTCTATTAACATAGAGACAATTTCTGATTTTCCCTTTTGAGTCACGCTACCCAAATTCAAAAGATTTAAAGTATTAACAAAGTAGAATCAGAAAGACTTTTACATGAAGATTTTCTCTCTCACTCTCTTCTTTTCCAAGCTACACAGAAATTGCTCTCCTAAATATCAATTTAAAACATTGGCTAAAAGGCTGAGCAATTTTCCCTTTCTATTTCCAGCCCCCAAAGAAACAGCTTTTCCCTGTTGCTGTTGGAGTAACTACATATTCATGTACATATTCATGCAGTAACAACCAAGCTTTACTGCTAGTCCTGGTCACCACTGCTTTTCTAAACTGTCTCTGGCAGTTTGGCAGCCTTGAGAGCTAGAACCAGCTTCACACACTGTATGTGAGAAGATCTGAATCAATTTGTGAATATCACAAATATCAAAGGAACCAAGAAAATAAAGATTTGAGACAAATTCTCATTTCCTAAACTCATCTGAAATCAAATCTCTGCCTGCAAAGGAAAAGATCACGAAGTTTTCCTTTTTTTTTTTTTCTTGGTGGGACAATCATGCTCATGATTCATGAGCTATTGAAACATGAAGAGTATTTCTGTCTGAAATTAGGAATGTATTAATTGTGTGAAACTTGAATGTATTAACATGAAGCCAACAACAATATTTCTACTGGCTTCATTGAGCAGTGGACCAGTGGAGTCAGGGCAGAGCAGAAAACATTTTGTAATCAACCTCTACCCATTGTTTCTTTCATCTCTCCTGACTCTGCTATTCCCTTTCCCACTGCTGCCATAACTCTGCTGCTTTTAGTCAGTCCTGCCTGGTGCATTCAGCATTTTCTTCTCTTGTCTTCCAAACAAAACATTTCCCACCTCTTTGTGTTTTCTGACTCTCCCGAGGACCAGAGCCATGTAGCAGTAGCCAGAAGAGAAGAGGAAATCCCATCACTATTTATAGCCTCAAATTCTATGAATTCAGGAGTTCTAGAGAAGCACAAAATGTGCTGGTGGGTAACTAAAGCTGAGTAATTTTCCATTCTCTTTTGCATATATTCCAGAAAATGGAAGGAAATATAATTTTGATGCAGGGCTATGGCATAGTCCCATGAAATCAGTACAGGGAATGCACAGATTTTCTCTTTCCCCACTGCCCTGAGCTAGACTAACACAGCCCTACAGCAACATGTCCAGGTCCAGTGGCACATCCACCCCTGGCATGAAGGTCAAGTCCCTGCCCAGCCAGGAGTCATCATCCTTCTTTCTAACATGATTGATTCCTGCAGTGTGGTTCAAAATTTCCTTGCTGAAACCTCTCCAAACTCCAAAAAATATTTTGGCAGCACTGCCCAGGGCTGCCAAAGCCACCTCACACTCACAGAGTTGAAGAGCAGCTACTAAAGTTCTTGAGAAAATAAGTAGGTCCCTTTTCTCCCTAGCATTTATTTGCTCAAATAATTTACCAGGAAAGCAGCCAGAAAGCACCATGCTTAACCTGTTTCTCCCCACTTGCACCATCCACAGGGACAATGCTCTGCAAACAGTTTGTGTAGGAGAAGAGGTCTATTCACTTTTGAGGAAGGAGGGTGAAGGAGCAAGGGAGAAAAGCCAGCAGGCCAAATGAGAAGCACTCCTCTAGAAGTCTTCCATCATTTAAGACTCATAAGTCATGATGCAGATTAATGAGAAATTAATGCAGTGCAGAAATTACTGGGGATGAGGAGCTGTCGGTCAGCAGCAGGAATGCCTGTATGTGAGACAAAGCAGTGAAAAATCTCCAAAAATAGAGAGGGCTCAGCAGCCTGGACAGTTCTTTAATGAGAAAAGACAAAGAGGTCAGCATGGGAACAAGATAGTGTGTGGCTGCATCAGGGAGACAAGGGGCACTATTTAAAAATCCTGTCAAAAGACTCTCTGGACTGATTTGTATTAAATCCTTATTCATATCGTTTAATGAAAAATCCTCCTGCATCAAATCATTATATATAAGCCTTAAAAGAGAGAGAGACTGTGTGTGTGTGCACAAGAGCAGAGGGGAGGATATCAAAGGAGTAGAGGTTAATTTCACCATGCACCTCCTCTGTTTGGAGGGAAAAATAACACAGGCAAGGAAAATAGCCTGCTTTACCTCCTGTCCTTTCTCTGAGATCCTCCGGTGACATTATTTTAAGCATTTAACTTTCTGATAGCAGTTAGGCTGGTCACATTTTCCCTCCATTTAGTGGCAGGTTTTGAGCGCATCATTTAGTAGTGCACTGGAAGTGATGGAGCATGGGCATGATAGATGACTCCCTTCCCTGCTGCTTGGGCTTTTGGGGCTAACAAGTAACTTACCACATTGCTGGTTCAAGCTCTCTGCAAAGGAGGGCATGCAAAGGTGGGGAGAGGGCAAAAACTCATCTTCCTTCTTATTATTTCACATTTAAGAGAGCTGAGTACTGTCATCTCCTAAGATATATTTTCTCTCCTCCTCTATGGAAAGTGTTCTCACTATGAGTCCAAGCCAAGCAAGTGCAAATTGAGTCCCAGTGTCCTATCTATGCAGATTTGGAAAGGCAGGGACAGAAACTCGTGGGAGTGATTTTGGAGAATGTGGCTGTTCCACAGCAGGTAGGGAGTCCTTATTCAAATCCTGCAGTAGTACCTGCATGTACAGCTCCTGTTGGCCCCAGTGCCCACAGGACGCTGTAACCATAGCAATGGCTCTGGTGGAGGATTCTCTTTGTGCATGGACCAGACAGTGGCAGCTGATGGTATCAGCAGAGGGGATAATCCAGACAGGGCCACTGTGGCTGAGGAGTGCAGGGGGAGAGCACACTCACAGCCCAGGCAGAGGGCAACCCAAAGCCCTGGTGTAAGCCAGGCAGACAGCAGTGCTCAGACACCATGGGGATGGGCATGGGAGAGGAGTGGGAAGGGAACAGAGGGTAAATGAGGGTGAGTGTTCAGCTGGCTCAGATGTGAATACGCACAAGTGTCACTGTGTACCACATCTAATGGAACTATATACCCTCAGTTTAAGTTCTGCTTGGTCCATCCAGGTTTTCCAGCTCTGGGACAAGGCTGGAGAAAAGCTGGGATATGGCCTCAAATGTTGAAGCATTTTGGGAGCACACTGAGAAGAACACAGAGCATTGCATTTGTATGAGTTGTTTCCAGGCTGGAGATGGTGCCTTTATGTGAGCATCTGAGAATAAACCAGAGACCAAAGCATGCAGATTTTGTTATAGGCAGTTCTGGATGCAATATGACATCCCTGCTGTGGGTACTGACCTCTCATGTAGCCCAGCTCTCATGCGCTCCCATTTTTCATTCAGGGGGTGGGGACCCAGGTAGAATGGAGTTTCTTTAACTTTGGGGTACAAGTCCCTGAGACACCAAGTAAGCCATACATTTGTGTAATATCCCCTCTGACTTCTTCTGTTTTTAAGATGTAGTCTTTAATATTGCACCGTCGGGTGGAACATCTTATTTTAAAACCTGCTCACATGCACACATGCACAAAGGATAAAAATACAAGTGGGGGAAAAGAAATCACAAAAAGGACTCTATTTATCAAAAAAACAATGGCTCAGTAGTGGCAGTGAAATAGAGATATTGTTACTTAGTGATAATAAGGGAAAAAAGCCATTGTCAAAATGATAAGGCCATTTCTGTTGTCTCCCCAAGTGATAATATCTCTGCTACCACTAGTGCCTGAGTATTGTTAGGATATTTCATGGCAAGTGTTAGACAGAATAAGTTATTCACTGAGCCCACAGCAAACTCTGAAGCATCCAACTTCACCTCCCCCCATATCCCTGTTCACACAACAGCATCTTCTTTAATACCTTTGCAGCAGTGCTTTCTGTTCCCCGTGGCTTTTCATCTGCTTCTGTTTAAATATAACACTGCTACCAAGTTGGTTGACAAAGTACCTTTCACTGATAAGTAGCCCAACTTTCTCTTGTCATAGGTCATCAGAAAGCCAGACTATCACATCTCAAAAAATGTAGGAAATGCTGGTAAAAGTGCCAGTGAAATGAGTTAGGGTAAAGAAAGAAAAAAAAAATAGGAAAAAAAGTAATAACATTGTAACAGGAATACAGAGGGCAGCTGAAAATCTCTGGCAGATGCCCTGATGTTCTTGTAGAGTCTAGAGATAAAATTTACCCATCCACCCAGGAGCAGAGTTTGTCCTCTTTTAGGGCTTTGACACAAAGGTGCTTTCAGTGGAGCTTCCACTTTCTCATTGCAATGGGAAAAGAGTCAGCCCCAGGGCAGCTCCAGCTCCAGCCCCATCCCCAGCCCCACAGCAGCTCCATCCCCAGCCCCAGCCCCATTCCAAGCCCCAGGGCAGCCCCAGCAGCAGCCAGACAGGGACAGCAGAGCAAAGCTCGGTACTGCCCAGCCAGTCACCACCTCCCTGCAGCAGCAAACAGAGAGTGAAGAGAGGGAGAAAAATCTCATGCAGAGGACAAATATTCCTCTTTTGTTAAATATAATCTCCTTTTCTATATATATGTATCATCAACGTCCCCACCAGCTGATGGAAACCACAGGGTCCCTGTTGCCCACAGCACTGGTTCTGTAGAGGCTTTTTTATCTTGCAGACCATCAAGCAAAAGAAACAGGGGTTGGCAGGACAGTGCAAGGAAGGTTTAAACCATCACAGAGGAGCCTCTCTGAGCAGAGGTTGTGTGCTGCTCACTCCAGCCTTGAGAAACTCTGCGGGTCTAGGAGTCACTGCTTGGAAAACCATGGAGGGAGAGCAAGCAAACCTAGCCAGGAACAAATATCCAGGCTGATAAATCTAAAAGCAGCCTCATCCCCTCCAGGGAACAAGGATCATGATTTTGTACTGGGTCACACATCAATGTCCACACAGTTTGGGGCCACAAGCCTGGTTTCTGCCTCTGTTCTGGGAGCCAGCATTCTGCCAGGAGCTCTGTCTTAGAAGGAACAGGACAGGGAAAATACAGTGTCCCGAGACACACAGTTCCAAGTTTCATATGCCATTCCTAAAATCTGGGATGGCACAGTGTCCTGGAGACTTCCTTCCAGTTCTGGAAAAAGGTCTGTTTTCCAGAATTGTTCTGGTCACTGAAGATATGGTATTATATCTCATTTTTAAGCACACCTTACAGTCAGTCAGTAAGGAAAAATCCAAATCTTGGAAGAGAAAATTGCTCAAATTAAAAACTTTTGTCACTCAATATTTAGTGATTCATGGGGGGGGGAAACCAAAACCAACAACAACAAAAAAGTAGCAATTCAAGCACTGAGCCATCGTCCTCATTTTTCTCTACCTTGGTTGAACATAAGGAAACTGAGTTTCTGGCACACTTTTATGAGTTTCACTTTAAAAATCCTTTGCTGAAGCTGGATCTTTGCCCTGTCCTCTGCAAAAACATGAGCAGCCCCAGGCAAGTAAAATGCAAATTGTAGCTGGATGGCCAAGGTGCAGCCAGCTCTGGGGCTGGGACATGGCAGTTCATCACCCACACAGCACACGTGGCTCAGAGCGAGGACTGTGCCTGCCCACCTGGGCAGAGCCATGACAAATGTTTACAAATTATCTTCACAAATGCCTTCACTCCCTTCTTTGGAGACAGCTAGTGATGCTTTCAAAAATAAATGAGTAAACAAAAAGATCAGCATCCTGCAAGCTCCCCATGGAAGGTGACATGGGAAGCTTCAGCAGCAAAGGCTGGGGGGGAAACAGCCTGGAGAAGGTTTGGGTTTTTATTTCCTTTTTTTTTTTTTTTAAATAAATATTTGAGGCACAGCATGGGAGTTGAGCAGCAGTGTGTAAGTATATCATAGAGAATCCCCAGATTATCCGTTCTGAAGGTATTAGCTGGCTGCAAAAAACAGCCATCTTGAACCCTTGGAATTAAGAAGGGTGCAAAAATATGGAAAAGTATTAAATAAGGTGTGAAATGGCATCAGGAATAAAACAATCCCTAACAAGGCATCTGAATAAACAGGATGAGAAAAATCAGCATTGCTGCTGCTGCTGACTGGCTCCCTTCTCCAGTCATTCTCTCTACTCCTTTTCTGCACCCTCACCTGCATTTGAAATCAAGATGGTAGAGTGCTGTGCAGCTCATCAGGATGGGGGCAGCTGATCTCTTCAAACAATTCCTGAAATGCCTCTTTGAAATCATCCATCTCCTCTTTGTCTCCAGTTTACATCTTCCTGAGGCCTTTAAAACCTGGGTGTAACGTGGAGCTTAACAGTTGGCAAACACAGGTTTAAAGTGAGCTTGTACATTTGCAGATTGATCCCAGAATGATCAAAGCTAAATAATCTCCCCGGTGCTCCTTGGTAAAAACTAATGAAACCTGGGGGGGAGAGGGAGGGAGGCAGTGCAAAGCAGGGTTCTGGTTTCTTGAATTTTTTTTGATCACTTGATTGCAATTACTGAAAGAAATTTTCCCACCCATCCCCCTCTTCCTGGCACCCTCATTCCCCTCATCTCCAGTAAATATATTTAGGTAATTTGACCCACTGCATACACCCACTGTTGAGAACAGCCCTCCGTCGGTGCAGCACCCTCTGCTTTGGCTGTCTGTGCCCACCCTTCACGTAGTTCATGGGCAAATGCTGATGGGGCCATGAGTGTGGGTGACCTCAAGGAATGGAAAAGGTTCCTTTCCCTCCCTGGAAAGCTCCTGTCCCAGCTGAGGCTCCCTTCCCTGTCAGGAGTGAGCTCTGCTACAGCTCAGGCACCAGCAGGGTCTGGAACTCTTCTCCTCCCAGGCTGGAAAGGGGAAAACTCCTGATGCAGCCTTTGCTCCCATTTGTCATTCTCAGGCACCTGGATGGATCTTGGAGCAGGCTGATAAAATGCTGATTTGGTAAAATCCCTGGAAATTAAATAAGACTACAAACTTAATGGTGCTATTAATCCCATCCCTGGGCGGAACAAAATATCTTAAAAGAACCTTTGGTTAACTTTTTAGCCTGCAGCCCTTTCTGACATCTTTGGGTTACCTATCCTGCTCACACGGTGCTATAATGAGCAACCTTTCCAGATCAGCTATAAAGGGGCACTGAAGGATATCTTCAGAAAGTTCATGCTACTCTCTTAGCTTTGCTAATTCATCAAGCAGAAGGCAGAAGGAAATACTGCTCAGAGAACAACAATAGAAGATTACAAATCCCTGAGTTTAAAGACTTTCCTTTCCAAACTTCTAACAATTTTTCAGTGTTCATATGCTGTGCTTAGGCACATTCTGTGTCCATAGATTCAATGTTTCATACACTGAAAAGCTTTAGTTCTGCCTTTCACATGGGGAAGAGACTCAGAAGGAAACAGAGCCCTTTTAATTTGCCACAGGGTGTGTTCTCTATGAACATCTGAACCAGCACCAAACCCAGGCAACAACATGCTATGCTCATTTTCCCTGCAGGCTGCTCCCAACTCCTGCAAAAAAATTGCAGTGCCTGCACTTGCAGAGCTGGGCCCAGTCTGAGCTTCACACATGAGCTACTGCCACATTCAAATGTACTTGGTAAAATAAAGAATTCATAGTGGTACCTCTCCCACCTAAGAAGAAGCAGAAGTGACCCAAAGACTTTGATCCTGAAATCTCTGACAGCTGTTTAGACTCTGCAAATATCCCCAGCACTTTGGTCTCTGCTAGATTTGATAGACTTTATCCAAACGTCAGAAATCATCTCTGAATATTGATAGGGAGGTTTTAGTGGAAGCATTCAGCTAAAAACAAGACAGCAGAAGAGAGGGAAAGGAGGGAAAGAAAACATTAGAAAGGGTCATGGCTGGATTTGCTGAACAAATGAGCTCTCTGGTGACTATGAGATCTCATCGTACTCCTCTCAATTTTGTTGTAGGAAGCAGTATAAGACAATGAGTGACCTTCAAAAACAGTGTGGAAATATGCAGGCTGACTCTCAACAAGAAAACCTTCCTAAAAGGGTATAATCAGATTTCCCTACAGGAGATCTTTTTCTATGCTGCTCTTTAATCTCTCCTACCATATAGCTGTGTGTACTTTTAAAATAGATAGAGCATGCATTTAGAAAAAAAAGAAAAAGAAGGAAAAGGAAAAGGAAAAGGAAAAGGAAAAGGAAAAGGAAAAGGAAAAGGAAAAGGAAAAGGAAAAGGAAAAGGAAAAGGAAAAGGAAAAGGAAAAGGAAAAGGAAAAGGAAAAGGAAAAGGAAAAGGAAAAGGAAAAAAGAAGGCTATGTGAGGAGGTTTGTGCCTGTGACATCAGCTGGGGTGGAGTAGGGGGTTGACAAGAGGCAGGCACAGCTGGCCTATCAATTAATCAATTCCTCCAGCTGTGGGGTACAGGCAAGGCAGGTATGGATATCCAGGCAGGCAATAGGTGCAGATCCAGCTGCTGAACATCCCAGCAGCTGCCTGCAGCCACCCTCCCCACCCCTGCCCATCTCACTGGTGTTGTGCTTGTTGTAACCACTCATCGAGGCCACGAGGACTGGAGCTGCTCAGGAAGGAGGGATGAGGAAATTCCCCCTTCCCAAAGCTTTTGCTCTCAAAACCAACAGGGCAAGCACCACTGGGAAAGAGGGAATCGGCCCTGGTTGGGAGGGAGAGGCTTCACCCTCAGAATGCAAAGGTGATTAATAAGAAACTGCTCAGACAGCTCCCATTCACTTCTGATGGGATTTAACTACTAAGTTTTAAAATGGTTTCAGACCTTAAAGTCAGAGCAGGGGACTCATCCCCACTGAAGAGATATGCAGAAGATTTTTGAAGCTAAATTTACCCAAAGGCAAAATCATCTGAGAGAGGTAATTTTTCTCCAGGGTTAAGAATGACCAACCCCTTAAAGCAGCTAAAACATCAGGTCCTAACCCTGAGTTCCTTTCCCTCTTCATGAAGACTTTTACCTGTGTCCCTTAGGGTTTAACTTTCACCCTGATTTTATAAGCAAGGAAAAGTGTGGGCTGGGTCTCTATCAGGTCTGTTTTATCCACTGTATCTACCCTGTCATGCAGACAAAGCCTGAACAATTAAAAAATTAAATCCCAGACCACGCAGTGCAGAATCAGACACAGATACAGTCTAACTTTACTCACTATGGTTTACTTTTTGTTTTTCTTGTTGTCTTTCTGAAAACGGGTCCCTGTGCTTTTTGATTTACACTTTACCATCTGAAATGCATAAAAGATGTGGCACTTTTGCTCCTCCATGAATCTTCCACAATTTTGTTCAAAATTTTACTGAAGATGACATGACAAATTACTGCCCGAGTCAATTTGTGCTGGAGGAGGGCATCATTAAAAAACAGAATACTTGTGACACAAAAAAAAGAGTAAAGGGAGGGTGGGGGAAACAATGAGTTCACGACCTCTTTGAATATATCAGACTCTAAAGGCAGTGCTGCCAGGATGAGACTGGCAGACTAATTACCCACACAGCAGATTGGCTGATTTAGGGGAAAAGGAGAACTCAAAAGCTCCTCTGACCCATTCAGTAGGACTGCACCATCTCTTGTTATCAATTTTGGAGAGAGCAGAGGAGCAGAAAGAGGTAGGGTAGCTCACAGCATCACTCAGGGCTAAGCCTCTACAGCCATCCCATGTCTCCGTTGCTGTAACTGTGCCCCGCTCCCCTCCTCTGGCAGCCCCTTCTTGTTTCCTCATCTGACTCTAACCCCAAACTTCATGGGCAGATAAGAAACCATTTGATTATGGCAGGTCCTTCACTGTTTTCACTGTATAAAAAAATATTTTGTCTCTGGTGCAGCTCCGAACAGTCAAGTAATAACATGCAATTTGATACAAAGAGCAAAATAAACGTATAACATGTTCATTTTATTTTCCCAGTGAAAAGCACCATGGTAAGCAGTATTATTATGAGCCATATTGCCACATGTACACTCTCACACATCTTTCAAAGGTGTGGGAAGGAGAGCTTGTTTCTGTAGTGAATAGTGTCCCTGGTGTTTGCTTCTGTATCTTGTTTCAACATTTTCTGCAGACAGAAAACTTGTATCCCTGTTGCAGTCCTGGGGACATTTTCCTTAGTAAACAGCGATTTTCACCGCAAATGCCAAGGTATCAGCCAGGATCAAATTCTGAAATGCTTGTGAAAATATCTGATTTCACACATGGCTGCTAGCAAAGTAAATATTAGCTAGGTTACCCACAGTTCTGGGTAGCACTTGGATCTGGTATGTTTGGTCTCTATTGGTCCTAAAGGTATTTTACCCTATTTATTTTCTTTACTTGATCCATTACCATTCTGAAGTGCCAGATGTCATGTTAATTTAGTGTTTCAATTTCTCACCTAGAACGGAATCATTTCAGGAGTGACTTTGTAATTTACCTTTCACTTCCTAAGAAAATCTCTTGCAAATGGTGATTTTGCACAGAGATTAGAGCAATTAGAAGATCCCGAGTCAAATTTCTGTTTACACTTGGCTTCCTGGGAAAATAAAATGCAAAAGAACACATGAGGTTTAGCACAAAAAAAAAAAAAAAAAAAAAAAAAAAAAAAAATCCAGTGATCTTTTAAAATCACTGCACTAGGCTTAACAGATGCACCCTGCCTAGATGCACCTGGAGTCCTGCTGAATTTACAATACACAGAATGTCTGTTCTGTGTTCCCCTTGGCATGCCTTTGGCAGCTGCAGAATGCTGAGAGCTCTGGGCTCTGTGGTTTTCAGAACCCTAAACCTGGGCATAACCTAACCCTAGGCATAACCTAACCCTAGGTGATGGAGTAAAAGAATGGGGGTGAAGCTGGAGCCATGCAGAAAGGGGGAAAGGAACCATGTTTTGGCAGTTTTGGGTTCCCCTTGGCATGCCTTTTGTAGATGCAGAGTGCCTGGAGCTCTGGGCTCAGTGGTTTTCAGAGCCCAAACCCTGGGCACAACCCTAACCCTAGGTGAGGGACTCAAAGGTGCATGGGAGTGAGGCTGTCAAGCAGAAATGTGGGGAGGGAGCTGTGTTTAAAGCCAGATAAAATGTCTGGTTTAAAAAATCTTTTATTTTAGGTACAGTGACTGCAGGACACAGCTGCTGTGCTAGCAAACATACCAAGTGCACCTTAATGGGCATGGTCTGCTATGCACCCAGCCTGTGACCAGGTAAAAGCCAGCATGGCTCACAGCCAGATCTCCTCCAAGGTGTTAAATTGCAGCATTTACCCAGCAGCTGCTTCCAAGGAACTTCTGTGGAACGCCCTGCAAGGGGTCTTGCTTTCTAATCCCACCGGGAATTCATGTGATCTAAAGGAATTCCCATTAACTTCCTCAGACATTTCTAGCACACTGCTAATTTTTAGAGGATTTCAGTTGGAAAAGGCTTCCTGAACTATTGAGTCCCAGACCTCTGTTACTGCCAGCACCATGTCATTCACCTCCACCGTGGCCTCACTGTCCCTTCTGAAGAGGAGGTGGTGACATAATGTGGTGGATTTAATGATGAGAACATCTTAATTGCTACCTAAATTTACCTGTAGGGGACTTGGTACCCTTTTTCCTGTTTGAAAGACATTTCTATCACCTGCATATTCCTTTACTCAAGTCTGTTGGTCCCCATTCTGGTGTTCATCTCTCAGACCTCTTTTACCCCTCCTGCAAGAAAAGAGTCACCCAGTAAATAGAGTGTAATGGGAAGTCTGGGACTAATAGGGAGAGATTTTACCCTTCTTTCTTTCACAGCTAAAGAGAGACAGACCCTGGGGAGGAAGGTGCTGGCTGGAGCACTGAGCCTTCCCAGAGAAACTGAGCAAGCATGAATGTCAGATCACCCTGGCTCTCTGATGGCTGCTGCTCAAGGAGGATGTTCTGGATGCAGGGAAGAGTTCTGCACCTCAAGGCAGTGCCAGTGAATGCTGGGACAGCAGCTGAGAGAGGCATCAACTAAACTGGTCCCAGTCTAAGTGGGAGCAACCCATGCTACTACAAATCACTGTCAGCAAAAGCCAAGTCCAGATGTGTGAGTCCAAGCAGCTGGAGGAAACAGCAGCAATCACAGAGCTGCACAGGGCAGCAGAGCCCACCAAGAAAGCAGAAAGGAGAGATGAGGTCCTCTTGAAACCTGGCCTGAGATGAACTGGATGGCACTTGGGTTAGAGGATTGTCCCCCCTGCATTTGCATCTAACATCTGGTCTCCACACCTACCTTCACTTTACTTGGTCCTTCCCCTCCCCAGCTCCCACCTTTCTCCATTTTTAGCTGTCTCACAGCTGAACACAGCATGCTCCATGCCCTCCCCCTCCTTTATTCCAAACATCCCCTTTCTCTTGAATTCCCTTTTATGCATGAGCAGCAGTTGAGGACACAGATTGACTGAAAACTGTGATGCAGCATGAACAATACCATAAACAGATTTCAAAAGACCCAACAGGAGCCTGGTACCCCTGAAAGATCAAAACCACTTTTCTCACTTCTTCGCAGAGGAAAAAGGAAGCCTACTCTCACACGCCTGTAGCAATCACTGCCTGATAGGGTTCTTTGCAATGACCTCCCCATTCCCTTGCTCCAAAACTTCCCTTCTAGCCACCTTCAGGCCCTTGAGACCTGTGCCATGTCTAACGTGGTGATGGACAGCACTGCCCTCAGCATGGTGGATGTGCATTCACTTTCCTTCCCTGCTCTGTCACTGGAGGGGGCTGTAATTTTCCAGGGTTGCTTTGTTTTACTGGAAGTAATACTCCCCATCTTCCAAACTCCTCCTAGCTTGGTTTATCTATTCTACCCACATGCTGCTCTCTAATAACAGTAGTGCAAGCCCAGTAGCAGATTTTGTCATCTTTCAGGAGGTAGCTGATAAATCAGATTGGGTTCAGTCCCATCATGGAGCAGCAGACCCTGGGCACACAGGCAGAGTCCTCATTTAACACTGAGACTTTTTATACCTTTCTCATTATTATGTAGCAATTCCTGAACAGAGTAAGCTGTCCTGTTAAAATGGCAAAGAAACAGGTGCTTGGGAGTTTTGTTACCCTGGGCCTGGCTGAACTCAGAAGAGTTGCCCTGTCCAGTGCCCAGTTTCACTCGTGGGAAAACTGGGCTTCAAGAAAGGATAATATTTTCAAGGCTTCTCTTGAAGCAAGAGATGCTTAACAAGTCATCCACTCTTTTCACCTTTAGCTCCTCTCCTGGAAGGAGACATGAATTACAAAGTGCCTGGGGGAAAGGCTGTCCAGAACGGCTCCTTTTCTTTAGGTTTATACCTGGAGCATCTAAAGAAACTCAGCAGTGCTGGGACCTCGCCAGCCTGCCAGGAAAGCAGAGCACTTGGCAAACACCACTGCACAGTCCAGATGATCCCATGTGCTCCAAAAGTTCAAGGGTATGGAGATCAGATGTTTTGATTGACCTCATTATATATAAAGGGATCATCTGCAAAAGCTCAGATCTGGCTCCAAGCTTCTTCCAAGTCCAGGTTCGGGATTTTGATTTGAACCTCTGCCTAACTCATTCAAACTCTGCCAGGGCACAATGAAAGCATGGTGCAAGATACCAAGAATCCTTTATTGGATCCAAGCTGAGCTCAGCTCCTGCTCAAAATCCCCAATTCTGGCCTGTCTTTCAGGTGTGCCCACCATCCTATGGCTCCCCTGCAAACCACAGCCTCTCCCTCCTTGCCTATTTTACACCTCTCTGCCACACTAAGGAGCCTCTCTGAATGCCTGTTAACAGAGTATATAAACCTGGAAAACAGTGAGTAGTGATGCATACACAAACTGTCTCTACTTGCAAAGGTATGTGGCAAGGGATCCCTTCCAAAGCAAATGTGGAAGATCAACAGATTCAGCACACTCCCAGATTCCCTGTAGGTCTCACAGAGGCAAAACATTTCATAAACAGTGAGCAGCTGTGACAAGAGACCTTTTCTCTTTCCTTTATTCCTGAAAAAAGAACTGCATCTTTGAGATCCCATTGACAGCCATTCTCCCTTAACAATCTGCTTGACTCAATACAGGCCATGCTCTTGAGACTTGTTAAGGGAGGGGTGGGAAAGACATCTCTACACTGTTCTCTCCTTTCCTCCTTTCTTTAATCAAAGAAAGAAAACAAGGGGGGAAAAAAGAATTAAAAAAAAAAAAAAAAAGAAAAAAGAAAAAAAGCAAGGAGGAGGAGAGGAACCAATAGCCCCCTCCTCCCTCCTCCTTGGCTTTCTCCCCTGTCTTCCTGCCTGTCAGATGCTCTGACATTCCTTGCACGTAAGTGTTTTGCTTCAAAAGTTAGAAGAGAGGGAGAAAGAGAAACTGCATTGCACAGTCCCTGTTGATAAGGTTCAAAGCAGACAGAGATGCCTCAGAAGCACATGTGGTCTCTCCCTCTCTCCCTGTTACAAGAGAAAAAAGAAGAGCTAAATTCCATGGCAGACTTTGCTTCCTCCTGCTGCTGTTATCTTCCCTTGCACACAGGCTTGAGGTAGGGGAAAAGATAGAAAATGTCCTGTTTACCTTGCAATTTCTCTCCACCCCCAGCCCCCTTTGAAATGCCATCTCTAAGCTGCTTATTCAGTCCCAATTTTTAATGGCATTTGTGAAATGAAAGAAAAATTTTGGACATGTTTGTCTGCCAAGCTGTTGTTTCACCCTACCTCCTCACATTGTTTTACAATTTTCCAGAAGTTAGGATGAGCCCAGCTGAGGTTAGTAAAGGAAAAATCCATCCAAAATCTTCCATATTGTTATTATTTCCCCAACTTTGTCGTTATCTGACTTTCCCCTTCCTCTACCTGTTGATAAATCCCTCTCATTTTAACTCCCTGCTTAGCATTGGAGTAGAGAGGAAACACTACAAAGTTACCACCACGCTACTGACTTGGGGAATCCAGCCAAGAGTACTCTGGCTTACCAAAATCATCACAGCCATCTGTCTGTTGGTTGTGCTGGAAGAGAAACATGCACACGAATTTACTAAAAAGAAAGAAACCCAAAAGCCATGAAAGTCGGGAACTAGCCACCAGGATCAGCAATCACAGAGAATGTTAACACAGAGTTTCAGTCACTCCACTGGGATTTCAGATGAGCCTGGTGAACAAAAAGCCCTCCCTTTATTGCCTTCAAAGGGGAATTAAAATAGCTAAGAGTTTGGAAGAGGGAAGCCAGTAAAAGTTAAAGAGCCCATCAGGCTGCCCCCTCACTTCCCATCTGTCTGATAGTAGCATCAATCTGCTCAAGGTGGAACATCCCCTTCAAGGGCACCTTAGGAGAGCCCCAGCTGCCATGTAGGGTTAATTTATGCTTTCTGGTGGAGTGGTTTGGGCTCAGGTGATGGGTGGGTACCTTGGGATCTGCAGGCGAACTCCAGCAGCTCCTGCCTGTGCTGGAGCCTCCTCCCTCACAGCTGAGGTATGAAGAGAGTTTAGAGCTGGGCTTTGTAACCCTGATCCAGAAAAGCCCAGCCTGCACCTCCTTCTCCCTTCCTAAGTAGGAATAAGGCTTTGGCTGCCTCGTCCCACTATGAGGGCAAAGGTTTTGTCTCTCTTGGAGCTGCTCCTCAGGAGAAGACCTCTAAGTCTGCATCCTGCATGAGTTCTTGCATGCTCTGAGCTGGGTTACCTCTGCACCCATCAGAGAAAAGGTGGCTGGAGGTAAAAACTGGTGCCTGGAGAGGACTGGACATGAGAAGACAAGAAAGGATTTATCTCTGCAGTGAGTATCAGTATATTTATCTTTCTCTCCTGATGTTGCATCAACTGCTTGAGATGAGTAAGCAACTCAGCAGTGGTATTTGAGGAGCACACATAATGATTTTGTCAAAATGTGAATGATAAGAAAAGCCCTTGGTGCTATCAGTGTTTACTAGGGAAAGCTGGCATGAGAGGGAAAAAAACCCCAGGATGTTAACTACATCCAGATTGTCACTAAGTTAACAATTTATACAAGACATTAAAAATTCTCTTTCCTATACAGCGAGGAATTCAGGCTATACATGGAGAATATTTCCATGCACAGCTATGCAGTCACTCCAGGAGGGCACTGGAAGGCTGCAGGCTGGTTTTAGCCTGTTGCAGAGCAAGGGAGGGAGGATTTTTGACTGAAAGTAATAAAACAGTCCCTGTTACTGGTAGCTGGATTTGGTGTCACTACAGTGAAAAGCTCTGGTGTCTTTTCCTGGGTGTTTTCCAGGACAAAAGAGAAGAAACTTGGAAGACCCTGAAGAGTGAAGACATTGTCCAGCTTCTACTTGGTCTGGATGTCCAAAGAGCTCTACTCATTTAAAAGATAAGGGGTGTTGATGCTATTGAGCTCTCTTCATCCTTTTGATGAAGAGTGTCACCTGTGCTGGTTGACATTCGATGCTTCCCTATCCCAAACTGTCCTGGAGATGCTGCTGAGGGGTGACTTTACATTGAAAGCAGCTTCATAATTCTTCATGGAGAATCCTTGCAGGGGAAAGTGCTGACCACTCTTCCCAACTGGCCAACTGAAGCTTCATGAAGATAACCGGCCCTTATCCATGACTATACATTTGTCCAGCTTGGCTGGGAAGATTTATCTGACATCTGAACTATGAATTCCTAGTCTGAGGATCAATATCCATAGTCAAGACCTTCAAAAACAGCCCAGGAGTGTGGCAGGAGAGCTGAGTGCTCTGGGGTTTTTTTGTTGCCCCTACCCTGTGAACAGTCCTGACTGTGGGTGAGCATTTCACTGCACCTGGTTCAGTCCCTGTGCCAGAAAACATCCTGTTTACTTCATCATCCTGTCTTCCTCATCACACAGCAGTGATTGTTTCCCAGTTCACAAACACACTGTAGTGCTGAGGAATTTCTCTGTAAATTACAGTAATCAAGGGACAGAGTTCATAAGTAGTTTGCCCAGGAAGGCAGGACACAGTGGGAAAAGGGACTGGTCTGTGCTAGGATGGCTCTGTGCAGCCTGTGGTGACAATTCTGCATTGCAGTGAGGACATTTCACAGCCAGAGGAGCAATCCTCCAAAGCAGCAGGACCCTTGCTTGGAAGTAAGTCTGAAATCATTTCATAGCTACCTCCATCACTTCCCTTTTCAGTTCACAGGCACAAGAGTGCAGATGCAGACTTCAGCCTGGTAATGGAGCAGTTTGGGAACACGTATATAAGCTGCAATTCAGGACCTAGCTCCCCAAATGCACATTTCAGACTCTGTTGCTGTAAAAGAATCATTTGGGGCAGAAAACAACTTACTGCAGAATAATAAAACCAGGAGATTTGGACTTTATAATCTGTTCTGAAGAATGTGAGTTCACTTACCACAGAGTGAAGCAGCAATAAACTTCCCAGTAGGTAAGAGCAAACCCATGCTGGTTACCACTGTATATCACAGCTGGCCTCACCTAGCCTGTCTTGCCTCGGGGCATGAGATCAGCTTGTTCTGCAAGTCACCTGCACTTGAGGCAAAAATCCTAAAGTTCCTGCCCATAACATCTGAAGCAGACAATTCGAAGTTCAACATCTAGTCTGTTTTCAATTTTTCCTTCAAATACCAGAAGTGATTGCACCGCATTATGGACTAATCGCCTGTCAAATTTAATTTCTTAAGATGAGGTTGCTTTAGAGCCAAGTGAATGAAAAGGAAGAAATATCCTGTCCAAACCTACTAAATTGTTATTTTTATGCTTGTATAGTTACCTGAAAATTGGAGCTTTTCTTTAATCTTTTGGTTTAACTATATGGCAAACACATTGCTGTCAGTCTAGGACATTATATGCAGAATTTGATCTTCCAGTAGGTCTTCATATTTAAACTGTAATGAGATGAATTTCATTAAAGTAGCACAAGGTCCAACATGGGGCAAAGTCCTTTTCTGTACTTATTACTGAAGATCAAACATGGACCTTAATTTTCTCTTACTTGAAGTGTCTGCACTACCTGTTGGGACAAGGCCTCTCACTTTATCTATATTTTGGCCCATGTGAAGGTCTCAGAGACACAAAGGTTTATTAATGCTCTTCTGTCCTAGAAGGGGCCTCAGCTCACCAGCACACATGTGCTGTCCACAATAGGATGATAACCACTGTTGGCACAGAGAACTGGGCCCTGTGTGTGGATTTTGGTGCAAACCTAAACCCAGGCTCTCATCCCTCACCCTACTGCAGGATAAATCTCAAATTTTGACAGGAGGTTATGGTCTGATGCAAGTTCACACAAATGGGGAGAAAATCTCAGAGAAGCCTCAGTGTGCAAACCTTTGGTGAGAATTGTAGCTCAGCTGCTAAAATAGCAACAGTTTGGGTTTCAGCATACATCAGTGCCTTAACCCTGAGACTGCAAAAGGGAGGACAAGGATGGGGGAAAGGGATAGCAGAGCCATTGAGGATCTGGGTGGCAAAAAAGGAGCCTAAAACCATCCAAGGAAACTTTGATAGAAACAGGACAGAAGTAACAGCAGAGGCTCCCAGTAAAGGTGATAACCCTACTGCTGCCAATAGCTAGGATATGACACCTGTGGAGGCAATCTAAACTTCTCAACTCTCTCAATTAGCCAGGTAGACTATGTGTTTTTCTTTTTTCTTTTCTTTTTTTTTATTTTATTTTTTGAGGCTGCTTAAGAAAATACAAAGCTAGAAAATTACTTCAGTGGAAACATCACTATCAAAAAGTTACAAATGCCAAAAAGAGAGGCAAAAAAAAATTAAGACTGTCTGTGAACCAGTGGAAAACCTTTTGAAGTAACTATAATCATTCTTGATGTACTATCAGAGAGACCAAGTCCAGCTCTGATCTGCTGGTGTTTTTCATCTGCAGTTTCCAGCATGCTTTATAGCCTTCCTCTGCCTTCTTTCTTATAGGAAAGCAGAAGAGAAATTTGTTATGGCTGAGTGCCTCGGGTCACACAGCCAGCCAGTGACTGGCAGAGATACCAGGCCTGCTACCTCCCAGAAGCAGTCTAATTTATTGATTTTCCTCATGTGGGTGTAGACTGTTGCTAATGAGAAGAAAGAACAGTGAACAAAAATGATTCCCAGCTCCTACCACCTACCAGAAATATCCAACCAATTTTGTCAATGGCTGATTTTCCCCAGGGTCTCTCTCATTTCCACCTCGCATACCCTGCTTGGCTCAATCCTCTCTCCTCACCAGTGATTTCACTGCCCTACATTGTGTTGAGGATAATATCAGCCCTTTCTGTATCTAGAGGTTGAAATATTTATTGGGTAACAGGATGTTTCTGAAATGATAAGAAAACTTGTAAAATACATAGTTATTTGTGGAAACTATCATCAGTAAACAAGTTACCAGCCAAGAGTTTCCAATTTCTAGTTAAGCCATGTCGAAAGAAAGACATGGCCTGAAAGAAAAGCTTGAGGAAATTTTACCAAGCTTCTTCAAACTTTTTAAGTGATAACACTGTGGTTTTACAGCACACACGTAAACCCATGCACAGTGAGATAAAAGTTTTGCTCTCACATTGGCATACCAGAGTAAATGGCTGGGAATTCTTCTGAAGTCTCTTGCTAAACCCACACTTTTGTTTGGTTCAGGTTGGTTTTGTGTGCAGTTCATCAGCACAGGGCAGCTGAAGCATTACTGTCCCCTCCTCCAATGCACCGAAAAATTCCTTCTCAGAGCCTCCAAAGTGGCTTTAAAAGTGGCTGAAGTGGGTTTGGCAGCTGCCCTGGTAAAGGGGAGAGTGGTGCCTGTTCATTTCTGTGTTCATTCAGGTCTCCCACCTTTGTGGCCAGCATAGTTTTCATGTGGATGGATTGGTGCTGGTGCCTCAGGCTTTGAGCAGCTTAGTGGCAGGATTTGAGAGGGAAGGGTTGCAATAGGAAGGGCAGTGAGTGATGGTGAAACGTGCCATGTCCACAAATACTGTAACCATTTCTCTCCCCCTGCTCTCTGCCTTTCCTATTTCAATACACACAAGCACTGATGTTAATAGAGCTGACTCCAGAGAGGCAGCAATCACAGCAAGCATGAAGGTCTGAGTATTAGCCTAGAAATAAGATGAACAAATAGCCTTGGGAAACTGCTTGCCTGCTATCTCTCCAACCACAGCCCCTTGCTTCTCTGGGGAATTGGCGCTCCTCCTACAGTTTGGTTACACCACTGAACTTGTTTTCCCTCTCTGTCCCACGTCCATCCCAGTCTCTGTGGTTCTGCAGTGCTCTTCAAGCCCCCTGATGTCCGGGGCAGACCTCAGATGCATCCCAAATCCCCATCCAGAGCCAACCTGGTGCTTCCATCATCCCTGCACCACACTGCTCTGAAGAAGGAAACCAGGGCTGTGCAGGAGCCACAGTTCCCTCTGCAGGTCTCCAAGGTGGGCAGTCAGCGATGTGGGTCTCGCTGTAGGAGATACCTGTCCCTCCTGGTGTGAACACATCCAGGGCCTGGTTCCTCTTGGCTGGGTGCCTCTGCAGGCTTAGAGCCAAACACTGGGAAACGTGAGATAATGGACACTTGGGTGGAATTTGTGCTGGCTGCATCCAGCCCATTTAATGTGTCCACCGAGGCTCTTTATTTTTTCAGAAGAGATGCAGAAAACAAGGGGTGGTTCTCCATTGTTCTGCACTTCATTGGCAATAGAAATGGAAAATATTCTCGTCCAAGCCAAGAGCTGCTCAACACTTTTGGGAATAGGGAGGTGTAAAAGTTGTCTGCCAGCTGTCTTATCCCTTATTCCTGCTTTTTAGTCAAAGGATGGGATTTATTTTGCAGCCAACAACTGGATGCCTCACCTGCATCTGCTCTCAGCCATGCAGTGCAGTCCTCTCCTCAGCACAGCACTGACTCTCCCATGAGCTGCCATGGGGAGCTAAACAAGCAGAGTTATTCACCCCTGCAGGGTTGCTTCTATTGCACTGTGCTGGGAAGTTTCCCCCACAAATCAATAGGCTTCAGGAGGTCTCTGATCTGCCTCTGTGTGATAAGAAGTGGTCAGCACAGAAACACTGCCCATCCTGCTCCCCTCCACAGCTCCTCTGAGAGGTCCGTCCTACTGAAGTGGCTGAGAGTCATGTTGGAAGGCAGAAAGCAGAACAGCCTTTCAGCTGTTGTCTTAAAAGTTTTCAGGCTCCCAAGTATAGAATCATTAAGGTTGGAAAAGGCCTCCAGGGTCATTGAGTCCAACTTTTGACCAAGTATTCGGGTAATGGAAATACTGGCAATCAGACAGCATCAGAGAGGAATTGCTCTGGAGAAATCAAAACTTGGAGGGTGGATTGATGGCAACAGCTCCCATCTTCAACAAGGATAAATCCTCTCAACCAACTTATTCACCTGTGCAGAAAAACTGGTTCTCAAAAGGCTGGTGTAAAATGATAGGGAGGGTGAGGATGCTCTTTGTATGAACCTGAGCATCCTGCTTGAGAATAACAGAAAGACCCATTAGCTTCAAAGCCTGGGTTGTTTCTGTCTTCCTTTGAGAGAAGAGAGCCCCAAGGAAGTATCTGTGTTTAGAAGGCTCCAGAGAGATGTTCTGTACTGAGTACAGAGGAGCAACAGGCCAGGAACCAGCTTCCCTGCTCGTGCCAGCTCTGTAGTCAGGGGAGGCTGGGTCTTGTGTGGGAAGGACAGTTCCTGGGCCATTTGCAAAGGGATTGGGAAAAGTTGCCACAAATACATTGCAGTGAATATTCCCCTGCTAGATCACAGGTGACTGAGGGGGTTGGGGAAACTCAGACATTTGATACCTAATAGGTCTTTTCCACCTCTGATTTCTATGATGTGCTGTACACAAAACAACAAGCAGCAGCCAAAATCAATGCACAGCCAGAGCCAAGTGTAGAGGCTTTAATCAATCCGAGAAACCGTTTATTGTGAGGATCCAACAAAGCCACAGAGATTATCATTACTACACATGAAATAGGGAAGGGGAAAGCAAAAGGAAAGCATTGAGCTTTGTGGGGACTGAAAATTGTACCTACTGTTTCTGTACCTGTCAGACTTAATGGTGGCATAGCAAGAGTAAATAACTTGGGCAGGGGTGTGGAGAGAGGGGATCATTAAGTCCCAGATATTGATAAAACCTGGGTTTAGAACAGGAATAGCTTTTGACTACTTATGCTTGGGAAGGAAATCTTAGCCCCCAAAGTAAATTACGTTTTCCACTGACACATCTGGGTGAAACACTGAGGAGCTGTGAACAGACTGTAACTGAAGGGACAGTTTATATGAAGGCAGATGTTCATGACTTGGAAAAATCAGTAAATAAATATCCTGCACACCCATCTCCTTCACAAGTCAGAACTGGCCATTCCTCTTTCCCCCAGCAGGGTTTTAAGAGAATGGAGTATGTCATGGAAAATGCCAATAACTGGGAGCAAACAGTGCAGAGATGTCTACCATGCCCTCTGAGTGCTCCTGCCTCTGGACAAAAACCACCTCTGACTCCAGAAAGGTGCTCTTGTCTTTGTTTCTCAGCACACACTAGATGCCCAGGTCTAGATACTTCTAGCAGATTTAAAGTTAAAATTGGATCCAAATTCAGAGTCCAGACCAGTTTTCTTCTGAATGTAAAACAATAGGGGCCTTCAGGCTCAGGCAAGAGCAATTGCTGTGTTGTGCTGGTGGTGACAGAAGTAGCTCTGATGTTGAACAGCAAGGAACTGTAGTTCATAAATGATGACCTCATAACGTATATGGTTGCATCTCAATATGATTACCAAGTAGATGGTAATTAAACTTCAGCAATTTCAGGAACACAATAATTTTCATTACACAATATTTGGAGGGGTTGTAGAGGTAACGGAAGGAACTACATAATCTAATAGACCTTTGCAAGACCTTTTCCATCTTCATCTTCTTTGATGTTCTAAATGTAAAAACTGAGCAGAACCATCACTCCAAGCAATAAGGAAAAATGCACATTGTAGCAGATGTTCACAGCTGCCCAGAAGAAAATGGGAGGATTGTGTAGACTTGGCTCAGTTCTCTGTCCCACCAGGAGAAACCCAGGGTTACTGTGCCTTCCCTGGCTCCCAATTCCATCAGACATTTCACTCTTAGGATGCCTAAAGTCTTCCTACTTGCTGCCACACCCAACTCAGGATCATGGCTGTTGAGGTGGCTGCAAAGGGACAGGGACACTGGACAACATCAGACAAGGACAAGGCCCAAAGCCTGGCCTCACTGATGCTTCTCATCTTCCCTTTCCACCCCCACAGAACCCAAAGGCACAGCATTTGTGGCCAACTTGGCTTTCCACTGACAAAGGTCAATGTGGGCTCAGGGCTTTTTCACCACCAGATAATTTCCAGAAGTCTGCTGTCCCCACACAGCCTCCTCAGCTCCAGCAGTTACCGTGGGTTTGATATCCAGGAGATCTTGTTTAAAAGCTCACGTGGACGTGGCTGTGGAGCAGAGCTATCTCTCAGTGACCACCTCCTTGTCTGCCTTACTGCAGAGCAGGTTCTGAGTTCCCTGAGCACGAACTGGTTGAGAAGACCATGGCTGGATCCCCATTTATGAAACACCAGACAATGCAGGCAACAAGAGCCAATGTTCTGCTGCTCTTTAGCCATGTCCCATTTACGTCAGCATCTGTGCATTTTGCATCCTCCTTTTCATTCCAAAACTTGCAGTGCTGTGGCCATGAGAAATAACATGCAGAACAAGCACCCAAGAGCCACACTGAGGAGAAACCCCAAACAAAACAAAACATTAATTTATCTCTCTTTAATGTATCTTTTCCCCTTTCCCTGCCCATAAGAGGAGATGGTGGGGGATGGCAAGGGGAGGGACGATCCCAGCAGAACAGCCTAACTATAAAAATATGAGTGCAGTTGCTAAAAGCCCAATCTATTTTCAAATGATGTGCTCTAATGGAATGTTGCTGTACATCTTTTGATGAGACAGGAGTCTATTTAAAAAGACAGGAGCTTTCGAATGTGCTTTTAAACCCCGTCTGTCAATTAGAACAACATCAAGGGTTCAGTGGCTGGGAAAAAAAGATGACAGTAATGAAAAGCTGGGAGGGCATCAGAAGAAAAGAAAGATGAAGACAAAAAAAGGTGCAGGGGGAGGGGGGAAGACAGTAGGAAAAGAAAGAAAAGCATATTAAAAAAAAAGAAAGAAAAAGGAAATGAAAGGGCAGAATAAGAATTTATAAAGAATAGAGGAGAATAAAGATTCATGAAACAAGATTGCACTCTTTTACCCCCAAAATTATATATTCATTCACTGCCAAGAAGGATGCTGAGTACAGAGAAAGCAGAAAATGAAATGCCTCTTTAAATCTGATTCCCTGCATTACTCAGCATCTCTAAGTAAGGGAGAGGAAAGTGTTCCTCAGCCTTTCCATGGGTGGATCCCATGCTGGGGCCTCTTCCTGCAGCTCTGCTATGGACCTGAGCAAACACAGGAAGATAATTTAATCTTTGAGAAGCACTAAGATGTGGGTCATTGTAGAAAAAAAGTCCACAAGGAAATTTATAACCGGTATCAAGTGCAGGCTGCAGAGAGCAGTAAATAAGTCACTAGGCCACAAAGCAAACATGGCAGGAAAAAACCTTTGGGCTGGGTTCTCCCCAAGGAAATGGTATCCCTCCTGCACACTGGAGGTGTCAAGAAAGGTGAAGGTGGAGGTGGGCACCTCCACATTAGAGGTGAGTAGAGGCACAAAGAAAGTAAAAATCTGATGTGATTTTGGTTTGGTCTCCCAAGCCCAGTGTCCAAGATGCAAGACTCAGAGGTCTAAATGCTCCCACAAAAGTCAGTGACAGAGTTTCTGTGCCTCAGCCCTCTCTGGTGCAGACAGCTCTGACATGCAGGGTCTCCTGGTGCTCACCTGTAGCAGGGAGTCCATATCCACCCCATACCACGGTACCTGAAGCAGCTGCTGTCCTGCAGGAGGAGCAGTCATTTTGGCAAAACAAGTTGTATTTCACACCTTTTGCCCTGGAAAGAACATATGCACTTTCCAAGAAGCAGTCCTGAGCTCTCACTCATATTGCTGGGATTTAGAGACTTTTGTTTTGCTCGTTTCTACGGCTACACATTGTTTATGGCCTCCATTGCAGCAAGCCTTAAAAAGTCATAACATTTAACATATCCAGCTCCTCGAGAAACTGAATAAATCCTCTTCACCAGCTCCCTTTGCTGCTTGTGGAGCTGCTGATGAGAGGCAGTGCGCTATTTCTGCAGGTTTAATTGCAGGCCCTGGCTCAGGTCAGAGCGGAGCAGGGAGCCATGGGCAGGGTTAATGCTGCAGCCTGGCAGGGGCCCGCAGGCATCCTGGGCTGTGCTGAGCTCCCTGCAAAGTACAGCCAAAGGCTGGAGGTGAGGTAAACCAGCACGATGAGGAATCCTCTCTCCAGATTAGACCCAAGTGGATTTACACACCTTAATGAGATGAACTGCAGGTTTTCGGTGTCTTTTCTCACACAATGCTTGAAGAAAGGGATGTGCAATCCCTCTCTCATGTGGCAGTGTAATTAGGCAGTGTAATCTGCAGGGAGGGAGGTAAGAAAAGCAGCTAACTTGAAATACTTTTTGGTTTTTTTGCATCATCTGCTGATGTGTGGTAACTTGTTGCCTGTGCTGGTAATTTCCTTATGTATCTCTATCCTATTTCTGAATAAAGCAGTGCTTGTCCAGACACTTTACAAGTATCAGCCATGTAAAGACATTAACTGGGGATAAATACTGGAGCTGAAGTTTCCCAAGTTAGACAAGAGAATCAAGACTCTTTTATGTAGCTCCCTCGGGCATTACTGCATATATATAACAAAAGTACTACAGGGAAACAATAAATGGCAGAGCTGGCTGCTGCAGGAACTTCATGGCCACGAAAATATGAACCTCTTATCAGGCCTTGGCACCCACAGGCATTCCTTCAAGTTCAGTGAAGGCTTCCTAGGCATTCCTTATTTTCCAGGGTGGAGTACTGGTTTAGGATAAATAAGTAGGGCTCCCTTGCGCTGAGGCTGGTCAATATTTGCTGTCTCTGAAGCAGAGGGGTCAGTGTCCACATCCCTTGAGGACCAGGCTTTCCTGTCTGTGTAAGAAGAGGCACAGGACCCCTGCTGGGGGTGCAGAGAGGGTTTGGTGTGGGCATAGGATTGCACCAAAGCTCCCATTTGTGCTCAGCTCAGGCAGCAGCACCACAGGAACCATGTCTGGAGGCACAATGCTTGGGTTTGGGGGGCTGGGGTGGGCCAGGGGTCCCCTCTCTGCCAGTCCTGTTTTCCTCCCAACAGAGATACCCAAACTCCACATGTTGAGATAACACCCTCCCCTGTTTGGAGAATAAATGCACTGCAGCGTGTGAGGTGCTTGGAGACTGTGGAAGAGAGGTCTATGCAAGAACCTTCACCAAGCAGGTATGTTTAAGCAGTCACCACTCAGATCTTCAGTCATCATTACCCAGGGAAACCAGCTGTTCTTCTGCTATTTATGATCTCCCCCTTAAATCTACCCTCCCTATGACTAAACCCACAGGCTTTAAAGTGTGCAGCGTATTGACATTTATATAGTACATTTCATACACTTCCTCTCAAAGCTTTTTACAAAGCCATGAATTACATACCTGTCACCCACTGAATTCATTCATCCAAAAAAGCAGCAGTCATTACGCACTCAGCAATAAGCCTCATAACACTGCCAGCCATTGAGTTTGTGTATGTGTGCACCAAAGAGATAAAGTTACTTTAATGCCATCTCTTCTTTTAATGCAATGGGGAGCAAGGGAGGGGAAGGATGAGGAGAGGGGGAGTAAATGATGGGTGGCAGGGTCTGGGTCTTTCTCCAGACCTAGATGCAGAGATGTAGCATATATTAACTGCCTAAGAGGCTGCAGCTGCAGCAAGGTAATTGTGTGAGTGGCAAGGTGCCTCCATCCTGGTCTATAGGAGAGATATTAAAACAATAGAATGCTTTGCATTTGTTTTGCTCCTTTCATTCTGGGATCCCAAGGTGCTTTTTAGACAGTAATTAATTCTCACTAAAGAAAAAAAAAAATACGACAACACCACCACAACCACAACTTTGGAGCAGTTCTCATTTTGGAGATGGAGGCACTGACAGGTTTGCAAATTTTCTGCAGGCTGCAGAAAGAATTAATAGCAGAAATAAACCCTGCCATCTTGGTTCCCAGCTCACTGGTCCACCTCACACACTTACCTCCTTTTCATCTACTCCTATCAACCCTGCTTCTTTTTAATCAGTATTCCAATGGGATGGCTTTCACTGCTGAGAAAAGGCTGCCTTAACTTTTCTCTCAATTAACCAAACATATGCACAGCATCTAATTAATATCCCTGGACTTGATTGCAGGCAGGAAAAAAAACCTTTCTCCAGATTCCAGTGATTTTAGAATGCATTTTCCACCAGCCCTGTGAAGCCCATCTGTGTTGAGGGACTGGAAGCAATCAGTTCAAAGACAAAAAGACTGAACTCAATCTGCTGCATCCTGCACAAGTCCTGGATTTCCCCTGAATGGAGTAAACCCTGTGGTGTGCTGCTTTTGAGCCAGCTTTTACCCAAACATTAACCCTAATTCCTCCTCCCCATGCTGTGCTGCAAAGACATTTTTGATTGCAGGATTCAACAGATTCAGATTTTGATAGTCCAAAGCCTACCCCAAACCTCAGTGGGAAAGGGCTACCCCTGCCCAGAGCAGATGAAGAAGAATTGGAAGGGGACACAACATAAATCACCTCTTAGGAGATGTACTTAGTTGATGGGCTGAAATTGAACTGTCGTAAAGTGACTGCTCCTGGTCTCACTTGAACTCTCCAAATTCAGAAGAATTCAAAAGCAGGGCTGAATGAGAGAAATCACTAAACTGGGGAAAGGAGTTAAATGTTTTTTTTCTCTTCATTTTGCTAGTCCTAATCTGGCTTTTGTAAGACAAAGTCCCTCTTCAACTCCCAGGACACCAAATACATGAAAGGTGTTGCTCTGCAAGAAGAAGGAGCAGAAAACAAGACACGAGAAAATAAATGCTCTCTTGTGGAAGGCTGCCATCACCTTCATCTTTCATGTTCCAAGACAAGCCAGGAGGAAAATGGTCTCTTTTTTTCCCTGGTGCTATGTTCAAGTGGTAGCAAACTTATCTCCGATAGATGAATTTCATTTTAGAAAGGTGGTAAGAGATTTACCTTCACCAAAAAATCAGTCTGGAAAAATTCTGAAAAACCACTGCCAAAATATGATCAGCTCATGATTTTCAGTCCATGAACCATTTTCTGGACTGTTCTGTCAGTGGTTGGAAAGGATGAGCCCATGTCAACAACAGATGTTCATAACAACTGTCTTTGCCCAAATCCTTCTCAATTCTCTTACCAATTACTGCAGTCACCAAGGACAAAAGTCATCCAGATTATCAAATGACCATGAAAATTTCTACTCCGGAATGAAGGAACCAAAATAAAAATTCTGGTATGTGTTTTCTAAGTGTCTTCTGACTCAGGACACAACTTGCCAGGCACCGACAACTTCCAGGTGACACGGCCACTCAGCCCATGATGAGGGGCTAGATAGACACATGGCCAGACAAACAGAGAATACACAGATCCTTATTTGCACCCATCCTGTGTATCACTGCCTGCAGTGAGGTGTCATCACTCATTTCTGAGGGGTTTCTACTCCCTATGCCAGGTACATGAAGCAAGTGCAGGGCATTTGAGGACTTGCTGTGGTAGAGAGTGACACAAATTGTGTAGAGCCACACTGATAGAGACCCTTTTAGAGAAATTTCCTGCCTCACTGGAGGGTGACTCAAGCCCAGAGTTTATAAACCAAATTTGTAAACAGTGTGTGGTTTAGCAATGACTGCCTCTTTCTTAATTCAAGTCATTAATTTAATAGCATATATGTAACTTAAATTAATAACATTAATTTTATAGCAATAATGGAACTTAAAAACATCTCCCTGTGTTCTTTTCCTCCAGGCTCTGGCCACAGCAATGAAGAGTGCCACTCCAACATGCAGAGTATGCTTACAAGGCTGGGAAATTCATCTGAGAATCAAACATGTCAATCACCAAATGGCCCCTCTTCAAAACCCAAAGGCCTCCAGGGAACAGGCAGGATCCAAATCGCTGACCCTCATGTAACATTCAGAAGCAGCAATACCTGTCTGTCCAAAGAGCTCCCCTCTGCATTGGCTAAAATACACAAATGTGGAATTCTCTTTGCCTCTGTTTTCACCAAATCACAGCTCTCAATGGGGTTTAAATATGTTCTCTCAATTGGAGATACATTCAAAAATCCCTCTACAAATGGCAAAATAAAATATAAAACAACAAAAAGGGCATTGCTTTAAGTCTAGCTAGATTGTAGTTATTATGAAAAAAGATATTTTACATTCCTTTAGTAAATTCCACAGTAAAGCATTTAGCAGCCTACTGCAATATGTTGAATCATGTGCTTAAGACCCACCAATTTAAATGAAAAGTAGAGATAGGCATTTACATCTCCTACATATTCTATCTCTCCCTTCCCAGCACACATCCTTGCAGACTCTTGCATGCACACAAAAATTCCTTTGGCCACGTGGTGGTTTCTGTCGTACTGCTGAGCTGATTGTTTGGAAAGTCCAATGCACTCAACTGGCAGGCAAGAAGAATGAGATCTCAAACTGGAAATGAAGGGGGGAATGGGAGAAGAAACCCCATTTTTTACTCATGGGGTGTCAAGAGAAGACCTATCAACCGTGCCTAGAAGGGGAACCACAATTTCTTGGAGAGTCAAGATGCTCAAGGCATTAAATTTTGCATCCTATTAGAGGTAAGTGCTGGAGAGAAAGAGTCCCCATCCTCTGCCAGACCCCTCATCTCAGCCATGACCAGAATTCCAGCTGTTGCATCCATGGATGGTGCCACTGGGGCATTCTTTAAAGCCTGTCTCATATTTCAGAGCAGGCTGTATCAAGTGTGTCACAAAGGAGGAAGCTGCTGCACGAGGCTTTGTGTGTTGCAGATGAGGGCAGGATGGGCTGAAAACTGTAGGAAATTTAAACCTAGTTCCAGTTCACAGTAATGTCAAACCACAGGAAATGAAAGCAGAAAGTGGGGATTTATGAAAAAAGTGGCAGGAGTCATTACTATGTGTGCAGTATTGATTGAAGAAGATCGTGTTGCCCCCAAATCGAAATGGCTTTTACGTGTTTGGGCCCATCCTGACAAAAACACTTTCTTCTCTGTTGACGAGGCCATGTTGCCATGGAGATGCAGGGCTGGATGCTTGGCAAAAGCACGTTTCGATAAGGCAGGTCTAATGGATATATTTTCACAACATTCACAGTTCCTTTCTGCTCATTTTCTCCTGGGCAGACTTGTCCACTTCTTCCATTTTGCCACTTGATGAAAAAATATCATTTTAATCTTTTAATTTAGCTTAGATTTCCCTCCCTCCAGCACCAGCTCTTGCCAATTAAACTACTTATCTGAGATGCTCCACACCAAGGCCAAGTGCTTGCTTTTCATTATCAGGTTGGGTGGCTTGTTCTCACCCTCCCTGCTCCATGTCTGAACCTCTTTGCTGCTTGCTGTATGTTACAGATGCTGTGATGCAAGATGTGAACTTAGAGTTTCATGCTAGTGGAAGAGGCCAAAGGTTCAACTTTTCTTTAAGGCAGCCCTTCTGAAGTCCTTAGGACAACAAAACTATGTTGTGGTGGCTGGGACATGTCTTGGAACACATGCTGGTGCTGCCTGGGCCAAAAGCAGGGATAATAATACAGTGTCACCTAGAAGAGAGGCAGAGTTTAGTTTCACGTTTTTAATTCTGTGTGTTTATCTTTTTGCTATAAGCCAATGCAAGACTCTTTTAAACTAATCTGAATAAAATAGCAATATCTGTGCTTATGCAGCTACACAAATACAAGCATTCCTACACACAGGGAAGCAACTTCGCATCCAGTTCCATTCAATCATCTTTTCCAGGTTCTTTTTTTTTTAGTATCTTTGGATCATCTTCTGGAATCTGAGTTTCTTTAGCAGGAATAACCAGCAGGCATATTGACTAGAAGGGGTGCTCACAAAACCAGCCTATTTCAAAGGAAACAACAATCTCAAATAATACGTTCAGTCAGTGAATTGAAAAAAATATTTATTCATGCCACAAAATGCATTTATGCCATGTGGCCTCTGTGACCAATTAAAATGAGTCAATTCCTTTTGGTTTGGGGATACTCTTAATGAACTTCTCCTAGAGAAAAGAGCAGACCAAGAAGTATTTGCATCAGCAAACAATTTCAAACAACCAATTAGCTGGAGAAATCAACACTGCAAGCATAGAAAATTCACAAATACAAAAAGAGGCAAAATTCATCCAATAAATTATTCATCATGAATTATTTGTCCAGTTTCCTTTAGATCTGGCCTAAGTTACTACCAATTAGTTATGGACACCTTTACCTACTAGGGCAGACTTGGTTGAGAAGTGGAAAAAACCATTTTCCACAGCACTGATTTGAAGGCAGCTCCCAGAAGCTGGTAACTCAAAGCTTGCATCACCAAGTGATTCTTACAAGCTCTCTTGTTCCAGTTGACAATAACAGAGGCTGATTTTCAATGGTGACAGTTATCAAAGAGAGTATTCATCTCTTTCCCCCCGAGTCAGGGCCGAGGCATGCTGTTGGGTCAATATTTTGGAGGCGTCATTGTTCAGCACATTCAGAAAGTGCCCGAAGGACTGCAGACACCAGTGCTGTCACTCAGACATTTTACAAAGATTGGGATGTTTCTTTGTCCTTTTGTACATGCCAGCATTGCTGGAAAAAGAAAAGAAGAAATGAGATTTGGTATCACAGGATTCCTTGTTTCTTTGGCTTTGCCTGTCCATGGCCGTATGTCGTACAACAGGGCTTTGGCCCAGGACGTGGGCTGTGAGATGTGAGGCAAGTGGGGCAAGGGAATAATCATCCAATAAGCAAATTCATTTCATCTCCTCATGCTTCAATTTTGCCATCCACAAGACGCTGCTAATGACACTTCCCCTGCTCTGAGATCTTTGGATGCAAAAACCCAGCATTAACTCTTTAAAGAGGCTAATCCTCTTCGTCTGCTTTAACCACAGAAGCATGCAAAGCTCAGTGTTAGATGTGCCTCTGCAGCACAGAGCAGCTATAATTGGGAGCTCGGGAAAGTACGGGGGAGAAGGGGCAAAGACAGCCAGCAGCAGGGAACTGCTTCAGTAGGAGGAGACACCAAGGAGGATCTTGTGGATCCTGAGGGAGGGATCAGATGAGGTCTACGGGACCACGAGAGGTGGGAAGGCAGTGGAGCAGGAGCAACTTTTCACCATGTTGCATAAGGAGTGATTTGTTAACACATTTAAAACACGTAAAACACAGTCCTTTCCACACCACTCCTAGTGACTCTGGGATTATACCCAAGAGCTTGTTATCACCACAGATGGAACTGTGTTTTAACAGCATCCCTGACCAATCTACTGACTCTGAGGGGAATCAACAGACTTCCCCACCACCCTTAGGATAACTGTCAAATTTTGCAGGGTTTTGAGGACTTTCTGCACAGTTCTGTCCTAAGCATCAGAAGATTGCAGCCACATGTCCGTGAATGCCCTGAGTGGGAAGATATTACTGAAACAGAGAAGGTATCCTTTCAACAGGACATCTGCACACAGCCACATGCAGCCAGTAGAAGAACACAAGATTTACTCTGTTTACCTTGTTCATCTGATTACAGGATGGGAGATCAGAGAGGAGGAGGTCTGAGTACGCTACGCCTTCCTTGTAGATTTTCTCTGTGGAGTTTTCACATGGTCACGCTTCATTGAGAAAATGAGTCCCAGGAAGGTTTATTCATTTTACTGCTTATTGTTTTCTCTAACAGGTGCAATTGCTATAATTAGGTCTGTACAACAGCATTTTCTTGTTACTCAAATTCCTTCTGTCTCTCAGATGCTCCTGGCTATACCACTACAGTGGCTGCTGCTTAGAGAATGAGTAAAAATGAGTTGTGTCTTTCCATTCTTTTTCTTCATTCATCTATATTAAGCCAAAAAAACACACCCTCCATTTCACAGAGATAATTCCTTCCTTGTTTCGCTTGGACTCAACCAAAGACGTTACCAAATGCCCCACCCACTTCTGATACCAGCATCTTCCTTGAAAACACAACACAGACCCACACCAGGAGCAGATGCAAGCACCAGAGCAGAGTGTAGTTAGTGTAAAAGGGGAAGGAAAAAAAAACAGGCTGTCCCTTTCCCTCCAGTTTTGGATGGAGGGAGACCAGGCAGCTCAGCAACTGACAGCTCATGGCTCCTGCAGGGATAATGTTGAGGCAAGGATTGATATCCAACAATTGAACACATGCTCACTACATATTTTCCTGCTTTAGAGGCTGTGTTTCTTTCCCTCCAAGTTAATGCATACCAATACATAACCCATCAGGCATGTGGTATAATACTCAGGAAAGTGTGGATGCATCCAGTTTAACCAGGAAAAAAAAATTACTTTTTGAAGCCACATCAAACCAATGCCTGCCCTCCCAGAAAACATTGAGCTTGCCTAGAAAACCAGTGAAAATGCATCTCTGTTGGCGCTGTAGATAAATGGGATGTTTTCCCTGTCATTTTCTTGGCTCATTATACAATGTGCCAAAAATGCAAATCCAAATAGAGCCTTGGAGTGGGGTCTTTCTGGAAATGATGGGGTTGCATGTTGGCAGAGGCCTCAAGGCCCGATAGGTTTGAGGCTACAAGAAGTAACATCGCACTGAGAAAATGAGGCTCTCAGGATAACAACTGGGGGGATGTGTGCTGCTTTCAGTCAATCAAGCCCAAACTCAGTCACAGAGTAATCAAGCTCAATTCAACTGACTTCTGCGTTATTATTGTTATTATTTATCACTTGAATTACTGGAGCACCTTGAGGAGGAACTGAAATGGGAGCAGGGAGAGCTGCTGCTGTACAAAGATGTAATGGGAGTGTGGCAGGCAGGGTGAGCATACGGGCTGCAGAGAAGAGGCTGGCAACAAGGTAAAGAGAAATGGGGTTGCAATTAGGCATTTGCAGTGTTCTCTGCTGGCCCTGAGGGGAAGATCCTGCATCCTGATTCCAGACAGGCTGCTCAGCATCTGGCAGACTCAAGGCTCCCTCCGTAGCTGGTGGCAACAGAGTGCAAAGCTCAAGTCTGACACAGGTCCTGTGCAGAGCTGCATGGAGCAGCAGGTTCAGGCTATCATGCTGCACCAGCCCATCGGAGCCTTCATCTTTCCTCTTCTTCCTCAGATTGGAGCTTTTTCATCTCACTGAAGTCACTGGCCACTGCTTGCTTCATCCAGCCCCTTCTCAGCACCCAGTGCTCACAGCAGAAAAGCTGACACATCCATTGGCATGTCAGCTGGGATCTGTCCAAATGAGACAGGAGTCAAGTCCCTTCCCTCTGCCTCGCTGCTGAGCTCACACCAACTGTCATCTGTAAGTAATATGCTAGACATGTTTCTTTTTCAGTTAAAAAAAAAAAAAGTAATTTATTTTCTAATTACAAAAGAATATAGGATAGGAAAAAAAAAAAAAAAAAGAAAAAAGAAAAGAAATTATGACTACCAGATGGCAAATCACCATTTAGCAGGAGCAGGCAAAGAGAGGACTCAGTCAATCACAGGGTAAGTGATAAGACACCAGAGGGAACTACCGAAAAGAAAGGCAGCTCATTACACAAAGCACTAAATTATTCTTAGTGGGACTTCTCCTCCTTTTCCCCTTTCTATTTTTTATTCCAAGCCATAAAGCAAGTAATTCCACTGAGGCCCTCTTTTAAATGATTAACATTTCCATTTTAACTTTTGTTTTTGATTGTGTCCCTGCCATTAATCTTCCTGTCTTTTTCTGTGCCCTGCTGTTCACCTCATCTTCTAACTTTCTAATTCCCTTGGCCCATCCCTCTCACCCACAAACACATCCATAAGTTTTGCTGTTGGTGGGAGCCTCGGATAGATCTAACCAAGGCAGGAGGGGACGTCCCAACACAGCATCACACAAGACCCCAGCAGCACCCTGGCCCATCAGCAGTCACCACCTCTCAAAAGAGACATCTCGACCAGATTGCCTCATTTGCATGGGTGTCCTGGGGCAGTTTAGAAATCCCTGGTAAAGAGATAATCGTGAGATACACCTGGCTAGCAATCCCTGCTTGACTAATGATATCTTTAGCTGATGATATCCGAGGCTGGCTGAGATCTCTTTCTGGCCCAATTCTTTTCCACTGAGCAGTTAATTCATAAGTGGGATGAAAAGTTTTGGGCAGCGCAGCATTTTCAGGCAACATCACAGCAACATCTGCCTTTGCTGTTTGAGGAGGCAGGATACAAAGCACAGCTGCTGGGGGAAAGGTGGCAGGTCAAAACAGACTGCTGTCCATTTTTGCACATTTCTGGGTAAATAGGAAAACTGAGGGAGTGTTCATGATTCACTGATGGCTCTCACTGTGCCACGGGTCCCAGAAGAGCTGCGGGTTGCTGGGCTGCATTCCTGTCCTGCCTTTGATCCCGGTCTGTACTGGGACATATCCAAAATCTCCTCCTCCCCCAGTTTCCCTCTATATCCAGAAAGGTAAATATTATTTCCTTCCTTTGCAAATCTCCTGTAAAACACTGCTAATGTGCAGGGAGGGCTCAGGTTTTTACAGCTGCTTCCTGGCAAAGAAAAAGCCTGTGTCCTCAGCAGGAGCGAGCCAGACATGGGTGTTGCTACCCCATAAATTCCCTCACACTACTAGTCTCCTGGCACTGCTGGCATTTAGAGCTTGTTCATGTGCTTTAGAAGCATTAGGCAAAATACTGAGACACAGGCATTTTATTATTCATATTTCTCTGGCCTTAACGACAGAACACAGAGCTACTTGCTAATGAACTGGGCTGAAGCAAATGTGTTGGTGTCACTAACAGAAGGGAAAGGAGTGAAACTTCACCTGCCTGCCCCCTTTCACAGCCATGGGTGTGTTACTGGGAATGCTGGCAGGAGCCAAGGGCTCACATGCTGGGGGATATCCCCCTCCTTGGCTATAAAAGCAGCATGGCTGGACCCGCAGCAGAGAGAATTTGGGGAAAGGGGGTGAGGAAATCCCAGGGCCTGGCACACAAGGACTCCCATAGCGCTCCAGGCAGCCTCCATCCTAGAGATGAACTGTTAAATGATGCACTTCTGTTTTTTCTAGAAACCACGCAGACAAAAAAGAGAGGTTTCAGTCGATACATAGAGTACTTTTTAGCAAATGGGAGAACTTCAGCTCTGAGCAGCACAGGGGCATATGTTAACTGTGGCAGCATTGGAATATAGGCGCTCCCTTGTCAATGAAAACCAAATCTTGCACTTGAAGCAAAAACAAATTAAAATTAATTAATCAGTGGAAAACACTTCATTTGAACTGGGAAGAGCAGATGCAACTAGCAGGTCTAGGTGGACAAACAAGATAATCAAATCAATACTCACACTCTTTTCACTGGCTGGCAGCCACAGGCTACTAAGTGAGAGCAGAGGTGTGGATCTGCCTTGTTTTTATCAGCTGGTTCTGCAATTAACTGGAATTCAGACCTGCTGGGGGAGTTATTACCCTGTCCTTGGGTAGATTTGGTCTGTACATGGTGGGCAGCTTTCTCCTGCTGCTGGTGTTTCCTGAATCTCATCTTGCTTCTGCACAAACCTTGCTCCCTCCCTGCAAACCAGCGCTGCCTGCGAGATGTGAACTGTAGGAGGGTGGTGGATATGGAGGGATAAACCCAGCTCAGGGCTGTACCAGCTAATCAGTGCCATTGTCAACAGGAATAGCTGCAAACGAGTAGGGCCAGGTGTAGGGCTCAGTTAATAATGCTGTAATTGAGAGTAGATTATCGGGCCCTGACACAGGAGCAGGGCTGTGGAGAGATTTTCTTCTCTCTTTGTTTTTAGCTGTGTTTAGCTGTTTATGAAATGCTGCTTAGATTTTGCAGATGGCAGTCATCGTGTTCACGTGCCAGAATTGTGGGGACAGCCACCAGTGCAGTCGTGATTTCTGTGGGTGCTTCCATAATGGATTACCCATGGGAAATATCTAATATATCTAGGAAAAGAGCAGTGTCCCCATTCCTACCCACCTGGCCCGGGGGCACATTGTGCCCCAAGGGCTGAAAACAGTGCTGGTGTCAGTTAAATATACCCTGTGAAATCTGGGCTCTACCATTTGAAAAGCAGGAACCAGGAGCTGGGAGTTTCCCCATCTCTTACTAGGGATGGCCAAGAGCCATCTCAGCTGAAGAGAGGTAGATTTTATTTTCTTTAATTACATTTTAAATTATTTTTTGACGTTTTCTTTTTGCTAGAAGAAGCTGTCTTGGTCCTAGAACTGGTTAGATACTGAGAAGAAAGACTCATAAATATGCATTAAAAATGCTCTAAATTAATTCCAGAGCAATTCGTTGTGGTTTTTGCTTCCCACGGACATTCAAGGGAAGAAGTTTTTTGCTAGGTGAGGCAGTAACCAATAAAGACAAATTTCACAGAAGTGTTGAGATTATTTGCCAAGCCACCCCCTACCCCATTCCCCCAAGTTTCTCACTTTGAAATCACAGGCAGTTTTGGTGGTGATCAGAGTAGAGCATGAAGAGTTAGTGCCATCCTGCTGGGGCTAAGAAACATGTGGTAACACCTACATACTCGAGCCAAAAGGGGTACACTGCAGATTTCAAGTAGCACCAATGACTCATAGGTCAAACCAGAGGCTTGGAAATTCACTGGAATATGGTATACTTAATAAAAGGGGGAAAAAAAGACAGCTCACTAGCAAAACAGGAATGGTTCTCCCTAGACTCGCGTTTCATTGTTAATGAATGCTTAGATAGTCTCTCCTGTATACTCAATGCCTTTTTTATTGTCCCTGTTTTTAATTTTGCATTAGTTACACTTGAAGTTTTTTGTTTAGGCAACAGAAACATGTATTTCACCTGCAGCACTTCTGTATTCCTGAGATGTATGTAGATCTGTTTTAGAGGCTGGGAAAAAAAATCATTACTCTGAGATTCAGGGTCTGTTTGCTATTCCAAAAGCTCGTGAAAGAGAGAAGTTGAGTCCCAATGATCAAGATTGTCTGTGTGTGTGTGTGTGTTTGCATTCACACCTTAATGTGCATCTCAGTGATTCTGTTCCTCCCTCACCCTCCTTCCTCCACCCAAGGTCTAATTAAAACAAGAATGCACCAGGCTGCCTTTTCCTCTGTTTCATCTCCTGATATTTTTTTGTTAAATCCACCAAGGAAATCTCCTGAAGTCTTTGAAGTCTTGGGGTGTGTGAATAAAGATGTCACAATGGTAGACACAGGGCTTCTTAATGAGGACACAAGGTTTGATGTCAGAACACTTCAGTGCCCAAAGGAAAGAGATGCTCTCCAACAGGCCCTCCCTTTCTCTCCTTCCCTCTCTTTTTTTTTTTCTTTTCTTTTTTTTTTTTTTTTTTTTTTGTATTCTTGCTGCAAGGGCCTAACATTTTTTTCTCTTTTATATTTTTTATTCTGTCCCCATCTTTCAAGGAGGAAAGTGATAAATGAGAGGAAATGTATGGAAAATGCAGTTTTACAAATCCTATTGTTGTTGATGACAATGCTTCTTTCTCCCATTTAATCCCAGTATCATCTGAGGTATCAGCCCTATCCAGATTCCCACTGCCTCCTTTCCAGTCTGGCCCGAGGTACCAGACCCTCTCTCTGTCTCTGTCTCTCCCCCAGCCAAACTTCTGATGCAGTGAAAGAAAGTTCAGGTTTATCAAGAGGAGAAATCAATTCAATATAACTGAGGAGACTATCTGATCCCGAGAGTAAAAAATTCATTACCACAAGCCTGGCCAGTGACAACAGCTCCAAATACTCCTTGGGACCTGGGTGTGTTTGAGGTAATCTATGTCTGCTTTGAATTCACCTGCTGGATCCTTATCCCTGTTGCATCTGAGAAGTCAGCTTGCAAAATGATAGGCAAATAGAAACCAAGGAAACCACGATTCTCCCCCACATCTAACCAGCAGAACAACAGGACACCATTAAGGCAGGGCTGAACATCCTCTTGTGCATGTCAGTTTTATGGTGGAGAAAGCTCCCACATTTCATGGGAAAAAGACATTTCCTACGGGTGGGAGATGCCTTGGAGCCAGGTGTTCCCTTCCCTTTGCTGTGTGCTCTCTTCTGAGGGAGCTTCTGAGGGCTGTCCTGTTGCTCACCTCTCAGGCAGGGCCTGGCTCGCACCACGTCCTGTCCCTACTGAGCAAAGTCCCGTTGTCAAATATGGGATCCACCTTTGAACACTGTCCTTGGGTCCAGCCACAGCATCCTGGCCAACTTGCTCCCCATTTATCTCCCATCACAATGGGTTTCATGGTGGCTCCCCCCATGTCCTGCCCTCCTATGGACCATTTGAGAATCTTTTTACTTTTCTCATCATCCTCCCAGGCTCTGATCACCTTCCACAGTACTTGGCACACTCCAGCTCAGAGCCATACAATGCAATCCTCCCAGACAGAAGGGACCTTCAATGGCAGGGATGTTGTTTTGGGGCTGTGTACAGGCACCTCATTTCATGCCCTGGGTCAGTGAGCCCCTGAAGGAAAACACTGAAGCCTTGAAGCATCAGAAGTTCAAGTCTTCATGAGAGGTGGTGGGGAGTACTTTCTAGTTTGTAGCAGAGAAAATAAAGTTTGGGGCAATGCTGAAAATCCAACCTGCTGGCTGCAGAAGCCAGTTTAGCTCCTGAGGATACTGCCTGTGTACTTTTCATTAAGCTCAAGCATAGCTGGAGTTCCTGCTGCAAACCTCTGAATTTCAAGCTCAGCATGAGTCAGCCCCAAAGTGCTGAAATATTTAAGGTTTTTTTTCCACTCAGGAGCTAGATTTATTAACACCAAATGAGCTGCATCATTTTTCAACTAAGAAAACCCTGAAGTTCAGGGTTGATAGTGATGATGATGATGATTGTTTGAAATTAAACCCTTTGCATTGACTGACCACATCTGCTCAGTTCCATCCTTCTCAAATAAGACACAATCTTCCTTCTCCATCAGGATTCCTCCTCAAAGCCTATTGTCTTCCAGCCCCCCTGGGTGATGCTAATACATTTTAATAGGGACGTGGGAGCACACTCACCTCCTCAGTTTGTACTTTGATTTAATTGTCTAGACCTGTGGGCTTTTGTTCCCACTGCTGAGAGACGTGTGGAGGAGGGGGGTGAGCTGTAAGATCCCAGCCTGCCTGCAAAGGAACCTGGCACAGAACTGGGCTGGAGCTCCCAGGATGTAAAATACCTGTGCAAGTGCAGGCTGGGTGGTCTCACAGCAAGGGGAACGTGAGTGCTTTTGCTTTGCAGGTTTGTTGAGAAGGAAAGGTGGGTGGTCAGCCCTTTCCTTTCCCCTCTAAGAAAGTCACAGCCATCTTCTTTTTTCTCTTCTTTCAATAAAACAAAGTAGATAGATCAGGTGATTCACTTTAATGGTATATGTTGCACAAAGAGGGGGAGGTTTGTGCTGGAAAATAACAGGGTATGATCTGAGCTCTGGCCCTTATGTTTACTGCTGCAACCTGCTGCAGCAATCAAAGGTGCCCACAGCTCCCCTGCCAAAGGAAGTGACCTCTGAGGCTGAGATTTGGCTATGGTGCTTCTGTCTGCACTGTGATGCTCTCCATTCCCCAGACAGTGATTTATCATCAGACTCCACACTGACAGGATAAGTTAACACAGAGGCAGCGAGTGCTTATCCCAGACAGAGGGGCAGGGAGACAGCTGGGTTGGTAGCCTGTTAGAGAGAGCTCTGCCAGAGGCTGCCTGTCAAAATGAAGCCCCTCTCTGCCTGTCGAGCTCAACACTTGTTATAATCTGCTCTTAGACCAGAGCTATGACTTTGCTGTCCTGGAGACTCTGAAAATTCTGCAGAGTATCAAGTTATTTTCTTGAGGGCTGGCAATTTTTAAGTGAGTGTTAACAAATTTGATGTGTGTATGCTAAGAGCTCAGGTTGCCATGTAGTTGTATCTATTTATCATCCCCTTTGCAGGCTACGGGCACACCAAAAGCCTGGTCTGTAAAGCCAGAAAAATCCTGAGGGGTGCAGGGCCAAATCCCAGCTTGCCAGCACTGGCCAAACTTCGTATCTGGACCTTGTCATCCTTCATATCAGGGATGTGAAGCCACACAGATCCTGAGCACTGTTATGATGACTGCATTGCTTCTGCTGTCAGACAGAGGATTAAGTCCTGCTCAGGTTTAAGGTCACCTCCTTTCCTGGTCTGGGTGAAGCCATCTGGTTTTTGTGTCACTGACCTTTGTCAGTTGCCACTAATTCACAGAGCTGGCAAAAGTGCTCCAAACTTGCTTTCTGCAGAGCCATGAGTCACCACTGGGAGCTAGAGGAGTAATGGAAAAGCTGTTCAGTTTTGTTGTGATTTCCAGATCCTCATGAATAAATCCCTGCTCAGGTCCAATCAGATTGTTGCTATTAAATTCCCTGCCTTTGATCCTGTTTGCCTGAGTTTCTAATCTCTATAGTGCCACAGCTCCAGTTACCAGCTGGAGTTCTTGATTTTGTCATCAACCCTCTCTGCTTCATTGTGCCAGCCTCCTTCCTTGGTTTTTCCCATGTCCTTCTAAACACTTTGGTATCTTTTCCCAAAGGCACCCAGTTTGGAAGCACTCCTGGTCCACCTTATCATAAACCCAGGTAGTCCAGTGTCTTCATTCCACCTCATCCAAATAAAAATTTTTTGGTGATAAGATGTGCCTGGTTTTCATAACCTGACCTACAGCCGGACCTGTCAGAGTCTGCAGGAGCACATCTGCTCATACATTGCACCAACAGCTCGTGAAAATGATTGATTAGTGCTAATTGGAGACTGTAGTGGGCTGACTCTGGCTGAACACCAAGTGCCCAGCAAAGTTGTTTTGTCAGTCTCTTCCTCAGAACAAGGGAGAGAAAATATAATGAAAGGCTTGTGGGCTGGGGTAAGGACAGGAAGAGATCACTCTTCAGCTGCCATCATGGGCACAACAGACCCAATTTGAGGAAATTATTTTAACTTATTACCAATCAAATCAGAGTAGGATAATGATAAACAAAACCTTAAAACACCCTTCACCCATCCCTCCCTGCTTCCTGGGCTTGATCTATCTCCTCCCCACCTGTGCAGGGGGACAGAGAATGGGACCTCCAGGAAAGAATTCTGGACAGTGTGCAGGTAAAGGGAACATCCCACTGCACATGCCATGGTCTTATCCTGCATGTTGAGCCAGGAGCTGGGCAGGGAGAGAGTAGTGCTTTACACACCATATAGCCTTTCTCTTGCCTGGAGTCCCAGGTCACCACAGTGGCACAAATGCCATTAAATTGCTCCAATCTGATTTGCTGAACTTCAGTGGTCCTTTGGTATTCACAAAATGAAAAGAAAAAAGGGCAGAGTTTCTTCTATTCATTCTGGAAAGCATTTTCTTTCCTGCTTTGTTGGTCGTGTGATTGTTTGGCTTGTGCTGCTGTTTTAAAAGTCTGTCAGACAGCCACAGAGAAGAAAGATTTCCATGTGCCCAGTCGTGTGCCATGCAGAAATAACAGCAAATAGTTGAACTAAGCAGTCTGCCAGCTCTCCATAGCGAGAGAGTCAGCCATCTGAGCTGCTCTCTCCATCCTCATGAATACACTCCCTAGCCATGGGAGACACTTCTCATATGCAGGGCTCTCTGCCAGTGGAACTTCGCTTTGGGAAATCCCATTTGCCATGGTCATTTCTCCTCACCTCACACTGTGCTTTCCCCCTTGCCTTCTCTTGGCCAGGTCTGTGGAGCTGTGTGGCTGCAGCCCCCCATGTGGGTGAAGGGAGAGCTGGCAGAAGTCAGGGCCCTCTGGGCAGTGGCCACTGACCTCTGTTGTTGGAACAGACATGAATGGAAGGGGCCTTGATTGCATAATTTATAATTAATCAACAAAATTGACATGAAAATAAATAAGGGGAGGGGTTCTAAAAGAGATGGGGGAAGCCAAGTTATTTAGGGCTGACCATGCTGCTGCCCCCCTTCTCCTTTGTCCCTCTGTAACTAGATAGCTCTAAGCAGGATAGTCTGGGGTCAAAGGCTGTAATAGCTCACATTTTCTTCTATCTTATCTTTGCCTCTGTATGGATAGCTGTGGAGCAGTATTTAGGGTTTGACCTGCAAATTTCTTCCAAAACTGAAAGATTGTGACAAAGAGCTGAGGTCTCATATCAAAGAATCTCACTATGCCTTGTGCACATATTAGGAGATGGAATATAAAGGTGATTAAAGCATCTAAAGGTCCTTTCCTGTCTCCAGTGTTTCTGTGTGCAGTTTGATGCTAGGATTGCACGTGTAACCTTTGCCATGTGGCTCAAACTCTGCGTGAACACACTCAGACCTCAGACCAAAGCACTCCTGCTGTGCTTCCTGAGAGGGTGGGGATGCACCTCCACAGAGACCTCTTTGGTCTTCCCAGCACCCATGAAAGCAGGTGAAAGAGAAATACTGAGCAAGCCTTGAAGTGTGTGGAGCAAACCACAGAAGTGGCCCTTGAATGCATAAATTGAGTGTAGCTGAAGCCAGTCACACCCTTCTCTGTGGGTGAATGCTTCTGAAACATCCACAGCCCTGGGAGCAGGGAGGACGTGTCCTTGGGCAGTATTTCAGCAGTCACAGGGTGTCCAAGGTCCTCTGGCATTGTGGCCAGATGAGTGTCAATGTGCCAAACTCTTTCAGCAAAGGCTTCTCATAAATGGTGACGTTGGGATTGAGCGAGCTGAAAAAAAAATGCCACGTTCAGCAAAATCCAGCTTCCCTTTTCTCCTTTAGAAATTACTGCCATTTGAAGTATGCAGAGTGACACTGCAAGCCAGACCAGCTGTGTCTGGGCAATTAACTCTAAGTTCAGATGAGGTTTGTTCACAGAATTAGGGTAGGAGGTGTGAGTCAAATGGGATTGTCACCACAATTTGAAAAAAATTGCAGCTCTATAGAATTTTTACCAAAACCCCCTTGGAAGTCCCCTGTGTGTAACACAAGGAGCAATTTTACCCTCTGGTGTAATCTCAAAGCAAGCATCATGCTGACATTGGCATCTGTGCAAGAATTAAAACAAGAAACCTTGCAAATGCAAACCAGCTCACTTCAGTCAGTCCCAGCGAGCAGCACAGTGAACTTGCTTGGGACTGAAGGCCATGAAACACCTGCTTAGCAGTTTTTAGAGCTGCATTACTGCTTGTGCCCTACTTGCGTGGAAATACACTTCAAAAATACACTGCCTTTCACTTTCAGCACTTGCATTTGCTTCCACACAGCAGCTTCTATGTTTTCCCATTCCTCAGCTTGGCTCTGTTTTATACATCTCATGCCAGGGGCTGACCCAGCTGGAATCTCTGTTTCTAGATCTTCAGAGTGAATCACAGGCCTTCAGCTTTTTACTTTTACTGTTTTTTCCAGGAGCAGAATACTTTCAATATCCTTGGGTTTTTATAAAACCTCATTAAGTTCAGAAATGATGGGCTGAGAACCACAAAGTTCAAAATAGCAATACTTTGTGGAGGATGTTCCACTTGTGTGATTCCCCTGATGTGCAGAACCAGTGTTTGACTGCCTTCCCTATAGCAAATATTCACATTGCCTGCTCCTGATCCTGATCACATCTATGTCAATCTGCTTAAAATACCACTGGCTGCATTGAGAGTGCAGGATGAGGGCCAGATGCTGTGCATGGCACCTGATTCCTGCTCCCCACACAGAGATAACCCATCATTCAAACCCCTGCTCTCCCTCTTCCTCCTCTTCTCTTTTGGCAGCCTGTGTGGATGAAACTGGGATGGTTTATGCTAAGCATTTTTCTTGCTTTCTCCTAACCTTTCTGCAACTTCTGGAAGTCTGATTCAGGCTTTCTGCAGTGCACCATTATTCCCCTAAAATTTAAGAGTGGGCTGATCATGTCAGTATGCCTGTAGCTTGGCCTTTTCTCTGTATGACTGAAATAAGCAACGTTCCACATTCCTCCTTCTCTGGTGAGCAGAGTTTCTGATGTCTGGCCTAAGGTTAATCATAGGGTTAACCAAGTCATGAAAATACATTCTGGGAAAATGCAGAAGATTTCTCGCTTGGTTGGACTAAGCAATCTTTCTTTTTTAAATTCAGTGGCACAGGGCAGCCAGACAGATCCCTCTTTCACTGTCAGTCTCTTCTGCTGTGGGTCAGCAACATGATGTGCTTCTCCTTCCTTGCTACCTCAGGGCAGAGCAGAAAGCTGTCATTTGCTCTGGTTCCTTCAGGAAGTCAGCTTGGTTTTCCCTTTGCTCCAACACCAGGTGAGGGGCAGCCAACCAGATATGTGTAAGAGCCTTCTCAGAGGGGCAAAAGAGAGTTTCTTTCTGCACCATCCTCATTGCAGTGGTGACCAAAGTCTGCCTCTCTGCAGCCAGAGCTCTGCTGGGAGTTTCTGGACCAGGAAGGAGCACATGGTGCCTTCACTGGGCTCCTGTGTCCCGGAGGGAGTCACTGAGGCTTGAGATGGGCCGTATGCACAGGCCATTGATGTCTCTAGTCTGAGATGTTTATCTCTTTTCCTGAGTGAGAGTCCCTCTGGGAAGATTGATTGCCCTGTAAAAGATAGTTTTAGACTATGTTTGACAGGGCTATCCGGTTCTGTCTCTGGAGCTCACTTACAGCTGCTCAGTTTTCCCCTCTGCTTGGCTGTTCTGATTTCTCCTGCCCCAGTCTGATTCCTGCTCCTCATTCCTTCCAACATCAGCTCCCATCCTCAGTAAGGAGCAGTGCTCATTCATGCTTAGATGGGCAACCTGTAAGCCTTCCTTCAAGTTTTAGGGATTTTGGAGTTGTTACTTATTCCCCAAGCCAGCTCATGTCACGTTCAGGAGGGCAGCATTGCCTGCTGCCTCTCACAGCCAGCATCTACATTTTGGTTCAGGTCTGTGTGCAGCAAGGGAGCCTGATGGGAGCGTGCATCCCATGGTGCTTGGATAAATTACCTGGTGCCTGCATGTCACTGGCAGCCTCTGGCCACTGCTGACATGGCTCTGCACTCCTGCAGCCCCTGGCATCAGTGGGGGAGCAGCCACACTGGGTGTCCTGGCTCCAACCCCACAGGCCCTTCCCTGCACCCCCAGGAGGTGCAAAATGTGCCAGGGGAGGGAGTCCAGGAGTGTCCCAAGGTGTGGGCAAGCAGCACTGAGCACCAGATGCCCTAGCCAAGAACCTCGTAGGAGTGCTCACTGGAGCTATTTCCCCACTCCAAGGAAGGAAGAAGAGAAGAATCCTGTAACTTATAGCTCTATTTAGGCTAATATCTATAAGCCCACTTAGAGAATGGGTGAGCCAAGGGCTTAAAGCTGAGGGTATGTAGAAGGGTAGAAAAAATAAGAGGAGTAGTAAAAACACTCCAAATTATGAGTTTATGCATACTGACCCCCTAATGACCCAGAGGTCTAGTGTGCTCTGCTGAGCTCCTGGCACACGGCACAGCTAACCCAGACACCCTGCAGCTCTTCTACTCTCTGGGCCAGTGTAGAGATATTACAGAAAGCTGCTCCTTTCCAAAATGCCTTCTTTTTAAATGCCCTTGTAATATGGTAGGAGTTGATCCTTTATATCGCTTCTTTTAAATTGCCTTCTGCTCATCAGCTGTTCTTTAAGAGATGAACAGACATCTTCACATCCTGTCCTGATCTGCTGGTGGCTCTGAGATGCTGCCAAGCAGCTGCTGCCTTGCACAGCACTGAGGGCTCTTTTCTCAGGGAGTGGGGGTGATATCTGTAGACTTAAGGTTTCAAAGTGCTGCCTAAACTTCTAGGATGAAAGCCACCAGAGAAATGTAAAATATTAGTGGTATTTTAAGGAAGTGTGTGGGTGTGTAGACACAATTAATTTTCCTTTTTATAGGCCTACATGGAATATCTCCATCTCTGAGGAAGATGCCTGGATCTGTGGAGTGTTGGCATCCCAGAGGAGGGCTCCGCTCTGTTCATGTTAACAGAAAATGCCACGGAAATTAACAGTGCAAGTACACTGTTGTGGTCAGGCTCTGTCAGCCCAATAAATTAATGTACATGTGAGAGGAGGCAGGTTCAGAATCTCTCCCTCCTTCCTGTGCTGAAACAGCTCTTGTTAAATGCACGGGGTAGCAGTCGTAGGGGATTCTTGTCATGTTAGTCCCCCAAGATCATAGAGAAGCTGATGTGACTTGGAAATCACTGCGTAGGATTAAACAGCAGAGGGGATGTGTGCTCACACACACAGGCAGAGTGTCTGCTCTCATGCTATGCATTGTTATTGACACACTGCACCTTAATGGCTATAATGTCAATGGCCACTTTGGGACCTTTACTGGCAGATTATTAATGCATTAGACCACAGTTTTTATGGGTTATTGTGTCAAGAGAGGAGGGGAGTGGATGCCTAAAGTACACTGGCAGAACAAGGATATTTTTTAACCAGGGCCGTGGTGTGTACTGCGAGTGCTGCACCTTAGAAATCATGTTTACTGCCCTCTCATACCTTCTTTCAGCAAGTGGGATCTCACTGCAGCTCAGAGGACAGCATGGAAAAAATGAGACTGCCAGAGAGGAAAAGGGACAGTCCAGGGAAAGGAAGAGATCCTGGTGCCTGTGGCCAGGCAATTGTACATTGCTATCCCAGGCTGTGGGGAGATGATTTCCTGGCACTAACCACCCTGAAATATGAAGATTAATAGGCTCTTTATTTTATTGTTAGGAACAGCAGGTGCTGCTTTTATTTATATAAATGTACACTGCTCTCCTCACTGTGGGCTCAGCCCAGGATGAATCCTCCTATGGGACTTTGGAGAGGGAAACTTTCTCACACTGCCCCTCTGCCTAGAGCAAATGTCACACCACAGGCTGGAGCACAGGCGTGGGGGTATCACCAGAGCCTTTGAGGGTGATGGAAGCTGCAGGTGCCCAGTGCTGATCAAGGGATAGGTCCTGTCATTTTCACTTTTTGAACACATCCTAGTTTGCAGAGGAAAGTGATGCAGATGTAACAAGACTTTGGCTGATCTTTTCTGGGTAAATAGGATGTATGTGTTTGCCAAAGCCCCGTTTGGCAGGACATCATGCTGAAACCTGCTGAGAAGTGGGAAGGGCAGTATAACACGTTCAGACACCATGGGTGAAGGTCTGACTGCTGTGCTGGGGGAGCAGGGGAAGAAGGGGGATCCTGAGAGCAGTGTGGCAGGAGCAAGGAGAACATGCATGACATTGTAGGGTTGGAAATGTCCTACCAGTCATTTAAACAATGCAGTCACTTCCAGAGGACTGAGAGAAGGGCTCTTAACAAGAGCTCTGAGTTTATTTCTGAGAGAAATTGCCATCTTTCTTGTAATCACTGCTACTCCATTCTGTGGAGAATTGGAGAGCTTATCCTCACAGCCAAACTAGTTATTAGGCAATAGAAACAATAATCAGCCAGTTATAGAAAGAAAACCCAAGTCACAGACCCTTCATCTAGGCATTGGCTCTAACAGATGGGCTGCAAAGGCATGGAGCAAGAGAAGAGGGGTGTGGAAGGCCTGAACTCATGGCAATGCTGATTCTCCAAAATCCTAGAGGGCAAGAGATGGCACTGACCCAGGAGGGAAATTCCCTATTTGCAAATGCTGTCATTGCACTTAAGGCCCATGTCTTTCACTTTCTCAACCTCTCATTCTCTTAATTTCATTACTGAAGGAGGCCAAGAAATCCCCCGATTTTCCTGACAATGCTGAGTTCAGTCTGACTTTCCTTAGTGTCATATCTGGGCCATGGAAAGGCCCCTACTTTTACTGTATGACGACATGGAAATTACTGAGTAATTACAGGATTATGCAGCACCCTGTAAATTAAATGTTACCTCTTTACCTTTTATAGAACAAAAAATAACCATGTAATTACCTAGTGAATTAAACTGTTAAGGTCTCATGGTAATTATACATGGAGTCAAAAGCTCTGAGTTCTTCTGGTAGTTACAAGTAAAGAATTATCTTTCATTTTTAAACATATGTTGCAGTTGGATCCCAAAGCCTGCACATTTCCATTTTAATAACACTATGGCCTGCCCAAATGAGAAGAGGCATATGTCTCCCATCTGAGTGTGCAAATAGAGTGAACATGTATATATAAAATAGATTGGACATATGCAAAACTGACCTAGGTTCATACCAGAAAAATGGAATACCAACAGAGGTAAAACATGATTAGTTAGATGATAACATTTAAAATTATGTTCAGTTTCCAAGCACTGGAATTTGTTTTCATAGGAAGCAAATCAGTTTGATCCTATTTCTCACATGCTTGTGACTATATTTTGAAAACAGACAATCAAGCTGTCCATCAGGAACCTCTGTCTCCTAAAGGAAGGCTCAGGACTTGCTGCTGTGGGTGGGTTTTGCCATGTATCAGCAAGGAGGAGATGACTGGGCTGACACAAGAGTCCATGAATCCACACATTGATGGTGTGAGCTTGGAGGGTGGTCCTGCCTCAGGCGAGGAGGTTTTGCTGTTGTCTGTCTGCAGCAATGGGACAGAGATCTCGGGGAGACTGGCCCAGCATCCAGACTCTCCACAGAGAGCCAGGTAGAGACTTTGAGCCACAGAGCTGCAAAAGGAGGGGGCTGCAGATGAACGAGGGTTTGCTGCCTTGTGGCAGAGCTCATTCCTCTCAAAGCACCTTCAGGAACATAATTATCCTGCTTAAAAAGTGCCACCAGAGATCTGGGTCTCTGCAGAGGTTGCTGAATATGGAATAAGCTGTAGCAAAACCACAGATCATCCAGCCTCTCTGAGAGGACAAGTATAAAAGTGGACAAGTAAGAAAAAGAGCCGTCAGACCAGTGATTGCAGATGCTAAAATTCGTTGTCGGATTTTTATTAAGTATGAGGATATGTAGAACATAGGAATTGCCACTGTTGTCTGTATATCCTCTGCTCTGGTCTGAGCTGGCTAAAAATGCATTTTTGTTATAAAAAGATTTGCTTTTTTTTTTTTTTAACTGTTCAGCATAAAGTTTTCTTGTTTGATTTTTTACCAGAAAACAAACAGACCAAAGTGTTGTTTCAGGTTGTTTTCTACTTTCTTCAGTTTTTTTATTTCCATTTTTTAGGAACATATTTCAGAAAAATGCCAATGAAATTTAATCATTCATTAATAACCAACTTTGATGTCCTTTTTAAATTAAACATTTTCATAGGTCCCAAAACCAGATACTTTGTCTTCATTATTTTCGATTCCTAAACCTGAAAAGCATGATGTTACAATAAGCCTGACATCGACTGAAAGGTGCAGTACATTCACCTCCAGCCCTTCAGATAGGTATTATGTACATTTACTAGTTAATTTTTTTTTATTTGCTTTGAAATATGTAGCATATTATATAAGCACTGACTTTGGTAATCCTGGGATAAAATGCAGAACCAGGATAGGGACGTGAGCTTTTATTTTAATGATGCTTAAGAGTGACATTTTAACTATTAAAATTGTGTCTGGCTTTACTATCATAGACCTAACTATTAGACCTACAAGTCATCCCTAGTCCAAACAGTAACTGCTCCAGGCACAAAATGAATCGAAGAAATTAACTCCAAATATTCTTAATTTGCATGTTTTTATTGTTTTGCTTTCAATATGATCAGCAATTCTTTGTAGCACTGTGTTTCATAGTGTTCAAATCCTGCAGTAATGCTGCCTGATGAATGCAGTAATGTGCATTTATTTCAAAGAGTCATTTATATCCCCTGGTGAGCAGGTAGTCTTTGCTTTAGAGATGCTGGGGTGTTTTGGTGCAAACGGAATTTTTTACATGTGTTTGTTGCACGATTTTTCCCCCCTCATGTTCATCACTTTTATCACTTTGTAGTTGATATCCAGTGAATATTAAAAAGCCCCCATTGGTACTGGATCTGAAAAAGGAGGTGGGGGAATGATGCTCCATCTCAATGCTCGTCTCTTGCGCACCGTGCCTTCATCCTGCCACAGATTACTGCCAGCATTGTGCTCGCCCCATTCCTCTGCCTTAATAGCCTCACGTCTCATTGGAAGGGAGATCAAAGACACACAAGTACCAAAGGGCTTACATTCAATTAACAGCAGAGGGGCAGGCTCTGGACGTGCTCACAGGAGCTGTGATTGCAGCAAACTGCTGACTGCAGATCACGTACCGCGGCTATCAGCATCTGCAGCCCCAGCCCTTCCCCTGCCATGCTGAGGGGCTCTGGGATGGGAAATGGCACTCTCTGCTCTTCCTTCCCTGTGGGAATCCACAGCTTCCCTCTGGCTGCCCTGGCAGGCCTGGGACCCTGGCAGGGGTCAGGAACCCCCCTGTACAGAGCCCCCAGAGACACTGGCTGTGATCTCTGTCCATGGAAAAGAGTTTTCAGTCTTACAGGATTAATTACAAGCTCTGAGTGTTTGATATAAGTAATAATTAAGTGTGGCACAGGTGCAAAAGTAAAATTTTAGGAATCTAGATTAGGGGTCCAAATGGGACTAGATGGAGGAAATTGGGTGTGCCTTGTCCTTTTTCTCCTTCTTCATGCCCTCCATGTTTCACTGTAGTGTTGGCATTTTTCTGTTGGTTTAGGCTGGGGACACACTGTTCAACGTAGGTGACAGATATTGGCACGTTATTGTAAATCCAGCACAGGTAGTTTCTGGTATTTAATGTTTGTAACATCCCACTGAGGGCAGAGCCCCACACGCTGCCCTGCAGGACAGAGCTGCGGCAGGGCAGCAGAACATGTTAGAGATAAACAGAATAAACAACCTTGAAACCAGCACAGATGAATTATGGCTTCTTCTTTGACAGCGGGGCAGAAAGACAGAGACTTTCTACAATCTCGGAATCATCAATACCACAGATTCTGACACTGCCTGTGTCAGGATGGAGAAGGATGGAGAGGCCCATTTCCCTTCATGGGCATGATCAGGAGGAGGAGGAGAAAGGTGGGGGAGTCTTTACCTCCCACTCTGTTCTTTTTCTCTCTCAGAGCTTCAGACTGAAAACTCTGTTAGACCTTGACCAATGTATTGGACAACTTGAATTTTTAATGAGGAGTGAATTCCCACTGCTCTCTTACACAGATCTCAGAGTTAGAGGCTTAGCCTGCGGCTGTCAGAACTCCTAGGGCAAAAGCTGAGACTTTTGACCCTTTCTGTGGATTTGGAGGGTATCACAATGAAATAAAGCCCCCTTCAGTGCTCAGAATAAACTATCTGCTTTCCTCTTTTCCAGGGAATATTTGTGACATTGGGAAAAACTGAAAAGCTGTGTGTATGAAGAGATAGCTTGTGATTAGGGGGTGTCTGGACCAGTCACTGCCATGGAAAACACAATACTGGGAAGACAAGAGACTTGATTTACTATGGCAGTCTGGGTTTAAAATTTTTAAGTTTCTCTTAATTAAAGGTACAGAGGAGAGTTGCAAAACTAGGAACTGGATCATAAACCTGGGGAGAAAAAAGCAGAACATAAAAAAAAGATAGGGGATCACCAGGAGTTTATTTTTTGAGCATTGCTGAAGTGAAAGAGCACATCCCATCCCCTACACACCCAGTGCTCATTGCCATTAACTCCAGTTATGTTGAAGCCTCACATTTCCTGGGGTTATGTGTGTGATGTTTGGAAAAGACACGAGTCCTTAGCTTTGCATTATTGCTGGAATTTATTTTAGTATTATTTTTTAGAGCCCTGAGACAGCATAGGTCCCTATTTTTATTAAATCTCACTCTCCACTGAGCTGATTGCTGAGATAACCTGCAGCCAGGGCTGTCTGAACTTATGTGACCTGGTTCCATCTGTGTACAACCCTGTTTTGCATTCACTTCGATTTACTTCTAACGCAAACCTTGCAGAGCAGGATGTTCCTGCTACACATACACAAAATCTCTTCCTAGGGATTCAGACTCTTGCCAGGAATATTTTCAACTATTTTAACCTTTTAAAATGTTCTGCATTACTATGGGAGATGACCAATCCTCACACTGCTTACAGGTTAACAGTGCTATAAAGAGTGCAGCTGGTCAGTGGAATTGGAAAACACTGAAAAGGTCAAAGCATGTAAGTATTGCAGAGGTTTCACTCTAAATGAGAGTAGCCTTCGACCTTCACTTAACCCTTACTTTACATGATTGCAAATTAAGTTGGGCAACTTAGCCTGAGCTCTGAAAACCTAAATGTACTGAAAGATAAAACTACATCTAGCAGCTTTCCATCACTGTCAGGCAGTGTTCTCTGACACACAGACATTTCTGTCTGTGAGCTTCACTTACCCACTGAGATGTATTCAAATAAAGCCCTATTAACATCCCCAGTGCTGAATGACATCCATGCAGCCATCCCTCCTGAACAAAAGCATATCCAACCAAGGATCTTTCCAACAAGGTGTTTTTTTAATCTTCTTGGCTTATACAGGACTTAGAGATATAATATATGGTGTTTGCATAGCAGTCAAAGCAGGGCTTTCAGCACTGTGAATCCATCACCTGCTTCCCATCAGCCAGGCCAGAGCTCCTTCAGCAGGCAATATCCAGTCTCCTGGGCTCTAGGGACCAAATGCCCTGACTAAATGGCCAAATGTCACTGATTAAACATAAAGAGAAGAGCATTGCAGCAAAGCATCCTGTGACACTCCTTGTCTTCACTTCCTCCATGCTGTGACACCAGAGCAAAATCAGAGGTGGGGACCCATGGCCTTCAGGGAGACCCATGGGGTCTCCTGTGGGGTCACAGCTCCTGAGCAATCCCCTGTAGCAGAGCCAGTGACACCTGCCTAGGGCCAAGGGATGGGATCCCCCAAATAAACCACCAACATTCCTTAGTCAAAGGGAGGAGCCCTGAAAAAGGCTTGGATCTACACAGCACCGTCATGTGTCAGCTCTTCTTATTGCTGTTCTTTAATGTGGCCTTTTTCTTCTTTTATTCCCTGCTTAACTACCTGACCCTTTTTTTATTCCACAACAGCAAATGTGAAAGCAAAACCATTTACTGAGCTGTAAGCCCAAGAATTTTTTTTTTTTTGCACCCACATAAATCTGCATCCCAGTAAAAAGAACTGAAAACACACCTTCATAGAAGCAACCCACAAAAGAAGTTCTTTACTTCAATAAGAATCCAATTCTTCCTGAAATTAGTTGACATTGAGACAGAGAAGTAGTGGTGGGGAAATGATATAACCTGGGAGCAGCTCAGATTTGTTCAATGCCTTGGCCAAGTAATGGCTGCTCAGTGACTGAATTACTGGCCAAGAGGATACTCCACTTTCTGAATTCCCATGGAGATGGCCTGATTTCCATAGCAACTGGATTCTTTCTCTTGCCTTTCCCTTTAACAGGTAGAAACATACTTGAATCCTGAAAATGCTAGATTGTTCTGTTTTATTGTATTTTTGGACATTAGAACACTTCTTGGACAATATGTTGAAATACAGGCTCCTTAATGATATTTTTTTGTATTCTCCTTTAGAACTGGTGATCTGCTCTTAAGGTCTGCTGTGATGTGTGCTTAAAGTTTTCTTTCTTTCTTTCTTTCTTTCTTTCTTTCTTTCTTTCTTTCTTTCTTTCTTTCTTTCTTTCTTTCTTTCTTTCTTTCTTTCTTTCTTTCTTTCTTTCTTTCTTTCTTTCTTTCTTTCTTTCTTTTTCTTTATTTCTTTCTTAGTTTCTTTCTTTCTTTTTTTTTTCTTTCTTTCCTTTCTTCCTTCCCTCCTTTCTTCTTTTTTCTCTTATTCTTTATCATTATTCCAATTTTCTACTTGGTAACATGCAGCACAGGGTGATGACTACTGAAGAAAGCTGTTGGGGGAAAGAAGGCATTGATAATACTAATAGCAGTATCCAAAATGTATGAGGTATATTTCTAGAGAGAGTTCAATCTCTACCCCAAAGATGGATTAAAAATTTGTGTATATCAGATAGGAGATGGATTAAAAATTCAGTATATCAGAAAGGAGATCAGGTCAGCAGTAAGTAAATACATTATTTTTCTCCTATTTATTAAGACATTCAATGTTTTTAGGTTTTCATTTTATATGCTAACTTGAAGTGTCTCTTTAGGTCTCTGCTTCCTCAAGTACCTCTCCACTGCTTCTCCTTTTTAGACTGAAGCTGGGTAGAAAGAATAAAACCAACCCAAAAGAAGTTGTGGGGTTAACTGTGGAGTTCCTCATAGCCACTGTGAAGGAAATGAAATTTGACAGACCCTGCAAACCATCTCCCCAAAGATCTGCTGAAGACACATCCAGGACAAGAAGTCATGGAAATAGGCTTTTGGATAGTAAAAAGACATCCATCTGATTCCTTGAGGAAAGAAGTGCCATGGACACCATGAGCCATGAATTTCAGGGTCTGAGAAGGTACCCAAGGTTGCATTTGTGAGGGACCATAGAGGTGATGTGCTCTGGAAAGCAGCAGGGTCATGGCAGTCTGGACTGCCCCAGTGGCTGGTACACAAGCTTCTGCATGGCAAGGGGTGCTGGACCCAGTCAAAGGAAAGGCAGCAGTAGGTGATGAGTGCAGATCTCGTGTCTGCTAGGATGGAGACTTGGTGAAAGGTATTTCTGGCAAGTGAAGGCATTTGGGAATCCATGAAAAGCTGAAAGGTGTGTGGGTTGCAGAGAATGTGAGAAGTGTTGTTACAGAGGTGTTTTTCCTTTAGCCACAAATCACAGGAATGTGATGCCTGCATAGAGGATGAATTTCACCAATATCCCTTTCAGGCAGCAGCCTGGCCCTTGCCCCAGCCCTTCCAGTTCCATCTCTCCCTGAGCACACATTGGCCTCTTTCCCCCGACCTGGCAATTAAACAGTCAATTGTGGTAGCCTGGGATGCCAGGAGAGCATCCCGAGGGCTTGACAGCACTTTGCCAATTCACTGACCTCTGTTATGTTCTGAACCACAAGAGGTTACACCCGAAATCAGACTAAAAAATGGACCGATTTTCCTGTAACCCCCAGGCTGACCTTACATCTGAGTTTACATTTTTAAATCTCACCATGAGCTGCCAGCTGACGTCCTCCCTCTCCCTGCAGCTCCTGCACAGCTGCTCAGTGGCCACTGTCTCCCCTGCAGTTTGCAGCCCCCCATGCCCACACATCTCAGGGGTTCCCCAGATCCTCTACCCTGGCACAGCATCCCTCTTCTCTTGCCTGCTCTCCTCTCCTTGCTCTCCTCTCCCCCTCCCCAGCTGATGTCCAGAGCCACAGAGGAAAGCCTTGCAAATGCAATAGATGAGAGCAGAGGAGGAAAGGGGGAGGTTGGAGGGGGGGGTCGAGGAGGGAGCTCCCAGGGCTCTGTCACTTTGGCTGCCTTCAAGACCATGGGGACAGAAAGCAATGGTGGGGCTGGGGCTGGAGCAAAGCCTGGTCCTTGGCAGCAGCAGGAGCTTTATCACCTGTGACCTCCAGAGCACTCAGTGCTGATGAGGAACATTCAGACAATCACATTAGGGTTGTTGTGGGGAACATTCAGGCGATAAGATGAGGGTTGTTGTGGGAACAAGAAGGGCAAGTGTGTGCTGGAGTAAGGGTAGAGCAATGCAGGGTGGGGGACAGCTGCCTGTCCCGAGGGAGGGGATCACAAAGGTGAAGGTGCAGTGCTTGGTACTCCCACCACAGCACCTCAGGAGCAAACACAGGGAAATTGTCCTTCGGGCTTTTTGGGGATATACCCATAGTGGGTATACAACAAATATACCTGTCAACAAATTTTAGAAAAAAGAGGTGTTTGGGTAAGAAAGTCTGGCAAGGAAGGCCCAGACATCCTCCCGTGTCTCCTGTAGGTGTGTTACTTCTGAGTTAATGATGGGCTGCTTCTTTTTTTACTTCCCCTGTCTCTCTTGAACATGCAAACATCACTGGGAGGTGGGAGCAGTGGCTTCCCCTTCCAGTTTGCTAGAGGAGCAGATGGCCCCACAGATGATTTCTCCTTGCTTCCCTCTGTCAGTAAAAGATACATAGCCTAGCTCTGAGAATACCATTTCTTGGCAAAGACGTCCCTGGAAAATAGCAGGGAAATTCCCAGCTCTGTACTTTAAAGCTTCTCTAGCCTCTCTTTTAAAAATTTCTTTAATTCTGCGGATACTGCCAAGGTGCACAGCTGCAGCTGTGTTTAGTTACTCAGAAGACTCTGCAGTGCTCAGCTGATGCTGCCAGGAGCCTGACCTCAGGGAAAACCCAGGAGCTCCACCCTGGGGACAGCATCCACCTCCCTTGGGGCTGGCCAAGCAAACCTTTCAGGTCAGATCAGTTCACTGTGGGGCTGCTGTGTGTGCACAGAGGTGTGGTGGAGACAACAAAAATCCTTGGTTGCCTTTCTTTCCCTGTGGCTCTGCTTCCCCTGCTCCCAGCTATTCCCACTCCTCCCTAGCAGACCAGCAGGGAGGAGGCCCATTAGCAGCAGCTCTGCTTCAATGTCTCTTTAAAGGAAGTGTCAGGAATAAAGATTTACCTGCAGGTTTAGGAAGACAATTATTGTACGTTAATTAAATACAAAATGACACTTAAGAGCATATCCATTGCCTTAACAGCGACTGTCTGTAATAATAATAATGCTTAGCACTTACACAGCTCTCTCCATCTATACAGAGCTTCACAAACATTAACTAATGAATCCTCACAACCTCCCTGCCAAGCTAAAGAGGCTGCTGGCATGATGGGGAGTGGGAAGAGGAGATGGATCAGGGGAATAACCTCCTCTTCGCCTGCTGCTAATGCTGCTGCTTTTCAGGCTGCTGTGGTCTTAGCTCTCCCTCCTTTCTCTCAGCATTTCCCTACTTGTGCTTCCCTCCAGCCCCATGCAACAGGCAGGCCAGCAGTGCAACAAGGTGCCTGTGGTCACCACTGGAGCAGGCACTGAGCTTCCCTGAGTCCCAGCACTGAGCACAGAGTCCCTGGATCATAGCAACAAGTCCATAGCACCCAAAAGTGCCTCCATCCCATCTCCTTTTCCTCAGGGCTCAGTGAGAGAGCTTCAGTGTAGGTTTGCCTGAAGCTGGAGTGTTTTGAATATGGCTGTGAGAAACAAGGTTCTGGCTTGGACATAAAAATCTGTAAAATGCAGAAGTCTACTGAAATAGTCTGGATTGTTGCAAATCAGTTCTGGTAAAGCTGTGCCTTTCCTTCAAGTCTTACTGGAGGAGCCAAGAAGCTTCTTTTGAGCCTATTTCACTCCCCCAGAATGGGATTTTTGAGCTGAAAGCCCAGGTCTCCTAGGCAACTCTAGGAGTTGACTTATCTCCTGGCAGATGTGCTTGCTCACCCTCTTTGAGTTCACTACATGATGACCCATCCTTTGGGACCACTGCTTGACCCAGAGGGGATCACAGTCTGCAGTCTATACTAAGTCTGTATTTCCTGACGTATTTACTTTTTCCTCACTACAGGCACCAATGACTGGAAAAGTCAGGAGAGCAATTAAAAAGAAGATTAATTCTCTCTACAAGAGGAAGTGGACCTGATTCTCCAGAAATCCCAGCACCACATTCTGCCCTCTGTCGACAACCCTCTCCTCCCTCCATCTCCCATGGCTCTGCCTCTGCTCTGGCTTTAGGCTTTTAGGCAGCACAGGCCAGTTTTACCTGTTTTTCCAGGTTTGAAAAGGCACTAGTTTCGTGTCCATTCCCTCCTCCACATCTGGGCTGCTTCACCCTAGCCAGGAGCCCTCAGCAAGGGGGAGAGATGGGAGCAGTAGATCAGGTCTGTTGGGAGGGAAGAAAGTGATTATTAATCCCTTTTCAGGGAAGGGTTTTCTGCACAACCCTCTTCCAGACTATTTTTTCCCCAGCTCATTCCTCTTAAAAAGGTAATAAATATTCAAAATGTACTTAGATTACCAGACATACCCTAACAGCTTCAGCACCTACAAAGCTGATGCCTGGGTGTATCCACTAAGTAGTTGTCAAACTGCATTGCTTGTAACATTTAGGTTTGGTTTGGAAGGAGATCTCAAGGCTACAATCTATAAAAGAGTCTGTATTGGCCAAGGGGGAAAAAAAAGACAATGTGACCTAGAAAATCTTGTCATCTTCAAAGCTCTTCTGCTGTTCCTTATTTAGCACTATAAGCCCACCAGATCCATTTCTGAGCAATCAAAGTGTGTTTTTGTCTTCCAGAAAGGTCTCAAGTAAATCTCTGAGTTTGAACATGCTGATATTTTCAGATAGTCCTGTCAACACCAGTGATTTCAGCTTTTTTCCCGGCTACTGGTGGGCTTCCAGGGGTTGCATTTAGATGTGAAAATGCCACACAGAGATGGTCTTCTCTGCAGTTAGGTGCAATATCAAAGGTTACCTCCAACATTCAGCAGAATCTGTGTCTTTCTGAACAGATCAGTTATCCTGGTTTTATCCATCAAAGAGCTCTTGATAAGGCAGTGGGAAAAAAATTAGTGTGTGAGAGCTCACCTGCCCAGCCCAAAATGTGCAGCTCGATGGAAGTAAATATCAAGTAATTTATTTAAATTATTTAAATATCAAGTAATTTATTTATTTAAAATATCAAGTAAATTTATTTAAAAATCAAGTAATTTATTAATGTCTCAGTTTTTCCTGTCTCCAAAATTGTCTTTCTCCTGCTTTTGTTTTGCAAATGCAGCTCCTTACCCTGGGGCTTTGGGAACTTCAGGTGATACCAGCAATCCTGGCAGCCTCCTTCAGCCACAGGCAGGTGACAGGTCAGTTGTGTTTGAGCTCAGGGCTCCAGCAGCAGGACCATTTAGTTGTTTCCACATGAGTGGCTTCCATGTGTGGAACGACTCCTACTCCGTGGGACTCCTGGCCTGTGGATGGTGCAGACCTGCTTATTTGCACCTGCACAGCACAGAGAGCAAAGTGCACCAGGTCCAATTCACCCAGGACTCATCCTTCAATCCCCAGGAGATTCCTCCAGGTGAAGCAGCAATTCTCCCACCCATGTGGTCTGTAACTTGGATCTTTCTCCTCCTTCACAAGTTAACAAATTGGCCATTCCCTGAGAGCAGATAATTTCTTCTTAATGGTGGCCATCTCTCAGCAGCACTTTGGCTGCCAGCTTTCGAAGGTAATTGCATTGTTGTTTAGGAAAGTCAAAGGTGCATTCTTCCAGAGTGGCTGTGGCTGAAGGCAGGCATGGGGAGGGCTGACCAGAGATGGCTTTGCTCACTCCCGTTGGAGCCAGGTGTCACTGCAGGCAGCCAGGAGACAGGGATGGATGTATATCCCCCACCCACTCCCCACTCTTCCCCCCCTCCCGACAGACAATCTGTAAGAAGTCATTTGCTGTAAAATAAAGATGGACTGAAAATACAAAACACAAAATGTTCGTTTTTCTGATAAGAAAGTGATGTCACAAATGACCTTATTAAAAAAAGGTAAAATGCTTGTTTACCTAAAGCACTTGTTCAAAGAGAGCAAGTGAAAATGTAGCTTTTGGGTATTTTTCTTTCTCCTTTCTCTTTCCTCCTAAATGAGATTGAAATACAGTTTCACATTTGCAAGGCCCAGTGCCCTTTCTGCCAAGAAATCCATTGACAGTCCAATCAACAGACATGTTCTGGTTACAGGAATCAGGCATCAGTCAAATGCTTGAAAGCCGGATCCAGCAAATGCAGCAGATAATAGTATTGAAAACAGCCAGTGGGGGAGATGGGAAAGTAATTGGAGTGCAGGTAAGAGCTGGTGTAAGCAGGATGGATCGGCACACTGCTGACACGTGAAGGGGGGAGGCAGAGGGGGAGAGCTAATGAGAGGGGTAATTCTAATGATAGAAGTAGTTCAATCTGTCAGGCTTTTGTTTTTTGAAGGCTGAGAGAAGGATTTATTTGTGCAGAGGTAACTCAGTCCATGGGATTTATAGACCACTTCCAGCACAAGTCCTCGCCAGCTTCTAGAGCTGGCTCAGCCCTGGGATTTTGCAGTGAGATCCACAAGAAAAAGTTATGTGGTATCAGTGGGGAAGACTGTGGGGTTGGACTGGCCCTGGAAGTGCTGGAGCAGATGTAGTGAGGGTTTGCAGGGGGATCAAGGCAAAGGCCTTTGTGTCAGCCCAGGGCAGCTACGAGCACCCTGGGGGGCTCATTACCATGAGCACAGCAACGCTGGTCTCTGCATGAGCAGGGTCTGCATCACTAAACACAGTCATTTCAATCTCCACAAGCCCTAAAATCTGCTGATTTCATCCCAAATGTAAAAATCTAAAGAAGACAGGAGTGAAAATGAACAGAATAGAATTTGATTGTATGGACTATATATCCTAATTTTTCCGGAGCCCTTGCTAGTAAAATACCCAGGCTCTGATTAGAGTGGTGAGCGAAGAGAATTACTCACTTCCTATGGGTAACATGACGAGCAAATTACCTGCATTTCTTGTAAATCTCTGATCCACTTTTGGGACACAGCACTATGGAAATGGCAGAGAGGGGCTGTTGATCTCATACACTGTGGTATGTACTCCCTCATACTGAGGGTCACCCTGCCCTGTCTGGGTTATTTCTGCATCATTTTAGATTCATTTTCTGTCCCACTGCCCCAAGCACTTGGCTCTGTTTCGTTTCCTGGCCCAGAAGGGCTGTTTTCAGGAGCTGCTCTATTGTGTGCTGTGCTGTGTTGGAGGTAGTCTGGACAAGGGGGCAATGGGGTTGCCAGGAGAAGAATTGAACACTCTGTAGAGACAGCACAAAATATTCCAAAGTAATTCGGATCTGACTTGAGCAAGTGATAAATGAGAGCAGCATGGCAGTGACAGGTCAATCAAATATTTATAGAACTTCATCCATTAGCATTGCAGCAGCAGAAAGGAAGCAATGAAATCTGGATGCTCCAAGATCTGCTTGAGGTACCCATGTGATCGGCTTCCCCAAAGTCTTGAGGTGTGTGTGGATCTTCTGACCTGTCCTGGAGGGGCCAGGATAGTTGAGGTGGTAGTTGAGCTAAAAAGATGATTGGATTATGCAGCACTCTGTATTAGAATAAACTTCTGTGATGTCCTTGGGTGGATTAATGTATGTACATACTGGTGAGGAGATTCCTGTGCCAAAGTGATGAGAAAGCTGAGTGGTGTGTGAGGGATGTACATTGGTGTGTACACACTGGGAAAGGGCACAAGATTTTGCAATACTCTGGAAAAGCAGTTGCTACAATCAGTGAAATGCCAGAAAAGGTTAAACCACAACAGACAAGAAACCTTAAGGAGAGAACAGAGTGGAATTGGAAAGCCTATTTTTAGGATCACATGACATGATTTGATTAATATTTTAGGAGGCAGTTATCATATGCTAAGAAACAGAAGGATTATTACGAGCATCCCAATGTGCCTGCTTTCAGGGTTTTTACAAGGGAATCCTATAGAAATTTCTGCCTCCTCACCTATGACCAATTCCATAAGCCAGGGATGTGGAGGGGTGACACATGGGTGCAAAGGGCTGTGGAGAAGCTATTCATGTGATTCCAGCACTTAACTGGAAATGCCATGGTGCAGCCCATGCTGAGGCAGGAGCACCCTGCAGACACATACAGACAGAGAAGTGTTTAGCTGCGACCATCTCCACTGTGCTCCCAGATACTCCAAAGCAATCCAACATCAGGCTGAGGAGGAGAAGGACTAGCCTGGTCTCCCAAGGGTTTAAATAAATGTTTGACTTCCAGCACAGGAAGGTTTGCACTGAAGTCCCTCTTTGACCTGCTGATGTTCCTGTGTGACCAGGAACTATGCCATCCTGGCCACATAAATGTGCATCCTGCACCCCACCTCTGGGCCATTCTCTTTTTCTTGTCATTTTGTCTTTTTTCTCTTGTCAGTTTGGGCTTCATTACATGTGGTCTCCCCCTAAGTGCTTCACCAGGTGCTGGGTCTGGGGCTTCTATGATTGTTCACCTGCTGCTTTTCACCAAAAGCTGAATTCCTGTGAATATAGGAGGAATGTGGGAAGGGAAACAAGGTCTTTCTTCTTCATTCACTGTTCTTCTGACAAAGTTTCATTCATCTGGCCTGGGAGCAGTAGGGACACCATGTGTCAGAAGCAGCCAGTCAGCCAAGGGGGATGAGGCAGGGCCTGGCACTTGCCAACAGCCCATTTGCTGAAAATTGATGATCCAAAGTTGCATGGGGAATTTGTATGAATGGAAGAAAAGACAGCCAGTAATTGGGATCGGTGGGTGAAGTGTCAGCAAACAGAAGAAAGGGATACTTTGGTGACAGTGATAAATGCTAGCAGCTTTGGGTCTCATCTGGAGGAGAGAATTGGAGCAGAGACTTTGTAAGAGAAGGGAGGAATAAAAAGACAGTGGTCTGATGGATGCTACCGAGGAAAAGGGCTCAGAAAACAAAAATTCAGCAATGTGTTTTTAGGGGGATGGTCAGAGGCAAGTCACAAGGGTCATTACCCAAGGCTGAGGGGGTCATAATTTTTTACGCTCCCAGGAATTAAGCCAGCTTTGGGCTCGGTGGTACATGGAGTCACCAGGCACCTGTTCCTGGAGAATGGGGGACCATGCAGGGAGCTGCAAAGCCCTGGGGAGGAGCCATGGGGTTCTCCTGGGTGAGCAGCACAGATGTGAAGGGTCTGTGCCTCTTGTGGGGGTGCAGAAGCCCTGGGGTCACCTCTGGGCATCAGGAGTGCCATGGCAGTCCTGCAAGCAGGGACTCTCAGCAGGCAGGGGCACACTCAGAGCTGCTTTATTTCCCAGCCAGCCCTGCAGGTTTGTCTCAGGGAGGAATTTGCCTACAAACCAAGGATGTGCAGTAATAAATGGCCATTTCCAGAGTCATTTCTCTGACCCTCACCAACATTTCAAGACACATCTCATATACAATTGGCACCTCTACACTGCCAATTTTAGAAACGTTTTGCTTTGGAGGAAGGACTGGAGCACAGAAGTGATTATCCCTCCCCTCCTGGCAGCTTCAGGAGTCATGCAACTTGCAGGGAATGTCAGAGATGTACAGCATGTAAAAGGTCTCCAGCAAACACACTTTCCCAGAGCACTAGAACATGCCTCTGTCCTCCTTCAGACTGGGGAGGATCTTTGCCTCTTACAAGAGAAAAGATCCTGGCTGAGGTAGCTCAGACATCCATCTAAGATGCCCTGAGACTAACACCAGCCACATCTAACACCAGCCACAGAGAGAGGGGCTGACTGCTGTCAGCAGTGTGGGCGGGGAGCCAGAAGAGTCAATGGGAGTCGATGTTTACTTCTGTTGTGCTGCCTCACATGGACACTGATAAATGTTATGAATTTTAAAAATTGAGATTCACATTAGTTTCCTTTAACTCATTTTAGATTTTCTGCTGAGCTTTATTAAGTGGCTTTTAAAAGCAGTTTAGCCTCTACAGCTCTTACTGCACAGCCCTTACCTCAAAAGCCCTGCCTCCCAGCCTGGCTCGAAGCAGGAATAAAATGAATCAGTGGAGGCTCAAAAAAGAGCAGGAGGGCACTAAGGATGAAGTAGATAGTCCATTGTGTGGGAGAGCCTTGGCAGAGCAGGGAGATGAAGGATGATGGTGCAGGGAGGTGTCAGCTGTGTCTCAAGGCCAGTTTGGACAAAGGTGGGAGAGCCTTCAGAGGATTGTGTCCTGAGTCATCATGCAAAGCTGAAGATCCAGAGATATTTCTGGTCCCTTGAAACAATGGCAGAGGAATATTAAGGCAAGGGTTGAGGTTTCTCTGTCCTGCAGAGCCACACAGAAAGGTAGGTCTAGGCATTTTTAGGCAACAGATCTGAGCTGATCTCCTGCATATTAGTGCAAATCAGGATTAGCTCCAGTGGGTTGAACTCAGCATCCTCCTGGTTTTTAAGGCTCGATCCAGCTTTTCCTGAAGTCAGTGAGAAGATGACAACTAACTGTTCTTGGATCAGTCTCCAAATGCCTTGTTTTAATATCCACAGGCTGCAGTAAAACAATCCACATCTCCCCTGTTCCATCCTAAACTCTGCTTGCCACCTGCCATTTAATTTTTCATGACATTATTATAATTTTTAATAATGCCACTGCATTATCTTGACCAAAGAGCCTCTGGAGACCCTGTGAAATAAAAGCTTCCCCATCTCTTCTTCTCCATGCCTTCCGATGCATCTGTATCATAGCAAGCATTTCCTAAGCATGTCTTCAAAGCCATTCACAGCTTTGTCTCCTCTAATCTTAGATGCATATTTGACATCACTAAATATGCATTTACACAGTAAACTGTGCTGGTGAGAGATATATAAGTGGCAAATGTCTGCTCTAGTGTCTAAAAATCAGTAACCCTGCCTCAGCGCTCACTGATTGACTGGATACTGAAGCAGGGGGAAGGCAGGCCCAGTATGGACAGAAGAGTAATACTGATTTATGGGAGGCAAACCTCTGAGATAGTGATTTACTCCCTTGGGATTTTTTTTTCTGAGGGATGACACCACACATCTGCAGGACTGGAACCAGGAGAGATAAAGTCTGAGTTACCATAAGCAACCAAAGGGGACCAAGAGCTCTGGAGTGGGATGTGCCTCCAGGGACATTACTCGCCTTCCCTATCAGCAATTCACTTTTTTACTATCGATTATAACAGGAAGGGAGAGATGGAAAACTCATGTAATTCCCTGTCCTTGGGGTTGTGGCCTGGGGGAAGTTGATGCTTCTAATCTAATAAGGATGCAATACAGCCTGGATCATCTGGGCTCTCCTCTCATCCTCTGGGAGTTGTGTGTAAATGAACACTACAGAAAGGAATTAAAAGTCCCTAAAATAACACAAAATAAAACAAACAAAAAAATCTGATATTTCTGCTTTCTTTTCAATGGTGAATGACTTTCCATCAGTGCTCTCGTGCCACTTTGGAGGGAGATTGCCCAGCAGAAATGTGAGAGGATTAAGCTGCTGCCTTTCCATCAGGGGAAAGGGATGCTGCCTTCCTCTGGGGAGGGAGTACAGCAGGGAAGGGTGACAGCAGGGCAGGCTGAGAGCAGGTTTGCAGCAGGCAGGTGCCTCTGTGTGCTGGAGCCATGCAATGGCCAGCACAGCACATTAAAACAACAAAACAACAAAACAACCTTCCCAACCCGTTGTGTGCATGTGCTGCTCCTGGTGCAATGTCACACAGGAGTGAGACAGTGCTGTGACAGTCACTTGCTCCAAGCTAAGCCAGGCCTGACATACACTCTGCACTAGTTCAGCAAGGAGCAAAATTAGCCAGAGCTGGAGGGTGTCCCAGGAGCTGGGCTGGGTGCAGCTGTGCCCAGCCCTCACCCTGCTCTCCACCTTGCACTGCACAGCAGGTTTCCTCAGAGCCCTTGTCTCAAAGGACAGAAGAAGTGTGTTGACTGCAAGTGTGGGCTGACATGGCAGGCAGCAGTGGCAGGTAGGAATTAATACATTGCATCCCAAGATGATGCATCTTCCCATTCAAATCAGCTCACCAGCACTGATAGCCTTATGTCTACAAAGAACACTGTTTAAATGGCAGATTTTATTCAGATGTAATCTGAAAGTTAGTTTTTATTGAATTTAATTTTAGTTAATCATGCTGCCTAGGGTGGGCTGAAGTGGCCTCTGTTTTTAATTTTTTCTTTCCAGAGTGGATGTCCTTAAACTCCTTCCATAATGATATGGTTGGAGCTTGCAAAAAGGCAGTCTGAATTTATTATTCTGTTTCTTGCCTTGTTCCTTCAGATCCTAGAGAGAGCATTGCAGTGACTGTTGGTTAGAAAATTAGATAAGTGAACTGTATATGGTATATATAGCATAGTACCATAGCACTTCTTATTAGGGAAAAAAAGATAATATAGTTCCCTCTCTCCCCTCCATTCACCCTGCATTCCGTCAGAGCTCATGTAAGGAGCATTGCAATGACTGCTGCAGCCTGCTTGCAAAAGGACTCATCCCATCTAAAAACCCTTGTGGGAATCCAGGGCTTCCCTCTGGCTGCCCTGGCAGGTCTGGGACCCCGGAAGGGGGTCAGGAACCCCCCTGTACAGAGCCCCCAGAGACACTGTCTGTGATCTCCATCCATGGAAAAGAGTTTTCAGTCTTACAGGATGAATTACAAGCTCTGAGTGTTTGATATCAGTAATAATTAAGTGTGGCACGGGTGCAAAAGTAAAATTTTAGGATTCTAGATTAGGGGTCCAAAGGGGACAAGATGGAGGAAATTGGGTGTGTCTTGTCCTTTTTCTCCTCCTTCATGCCCTCCATGTTTCACTGTGGTGTTGGCATTTTTCTGTTGGTTTAGGCTGGGGACACACTGTCCAACGTAGGTGACAGATATTGGCACATTATTGTAAATACAGCACAGGTCGTTTCTGGTATTTGATGTTTGTAACATCCCACTGAGGGCAGAGCCCCACACGCTGCCCTGCAGGACAGAGCTGCGGCAGGGCAGCAGAACATGTTAGAGATAAACAGAATAAACAACCTTGAAACCAGCACAGATGAATTATGGCTTCTGCTTTGGCAGTGGGGCAGAAAGACGGAGACTTTTTACAATCTCGGAACCATCAATACCTCAGATTCCGACAAGCCCTCAGGATAACTCTCAACTTCTGGTGCAAAGTGCAGCAAGGAGTATCCTGTGTGTGGCTGAGGAAGGTGCTGGGATACCAACGCACAGGGGCTGGAGAAAGGAGCCTGTCGGGGTCGCCTCTGCACTGCACAAGCAGCAGCTCTCACCTGCCTCACGTTGCAGCTCTGCCTCTGCAGCACTCAGGATTTCAGATATTTGAAACACAGCGCTGCCCTTTCCCTCTGGGTCCAAATGATCAAACTCCCCCAGCTCCACGTACTCCTTTTGGTGGGTCCCAAAGCAGAGTGGTGCTGCAGCAGTGAGCTCATCCCTATAGATAGCTCACATAGTAAAAAAAAAAGAAAAAAAAATACTTTCCACCAGCTGCAGCCTGGCAGCATGAGGCTGCCCACTCCAGGTGGTCTGTGCATGGTATTTGGAGATCAGAAACATGGGAGGATTGTAAATGGGGGCACGTACAAGGTAGCTGACCTCTTTAGCAAAGTATGAACAAGACATCCTGCAACCTGGTTAAAAATATTGTCAAAATTAAACTGAATTTGTAGCAGGTAAAAAGCCAGGAATATCCTTGTAAAACTTTATTGCCATACAGTTAATAGTGGATTTTGCTTGTCCAAATGGACTAACTAAAAGAAGGAATTTTCCCAAATTCAGTCAATTTATTGCACAGGGGCCATTTTGAAAAAAATATCTGACAAAGAAATAGATGAGCCTGTTATGACAATAAACTCCCAGACAATTGAAAGGACAGCCCCAAGGAAGGCCAACCTGATGAGAATGGAGAGCTATTAAATGAAGCTACTCTTTGTACTCCAAATCCAAATATATCTCATGCAAGAGCAGAGCTTTCTAAAACAAATCCCTATGATAGATGAAGGATTTAGGCACAGCCAGGTTGTCTGTTTAATGAATTCCCTGCATTTACCCCACCGAGGGAGGAAAACCCAAACACTGCTGTTCAGAACCTTTTTCATGTGGATTAGAGCAGCCACAAATGACAGAAGACTAATTTTGCCTTGTTTCCCTCCTTCACAGCTCATCTGTCCTACTTTTTACTTTTAAAGGAATGAGTAATTTAAAAAAAAACCCTCCAATATTTATGGATGCTCTGGTTCTTTTACACTCACTGACTGTATGTGAGCCAAAAGCCTAATTACATATTTTAGGTGAATATGTAATTCTTTGAATGTATCAGGAAAGCCTTCGCTGGGAGGGAAAAAAGATGTCTCAAAATGAAGTTATATGCCCTTTACTCTACTGGGCCATGTCCTATTCTGAAGAGACATTTTTGTCAGGAGTTCTACCCCTTTTCTGGTTAACTCCTGCATTAAACCTGGCCTGTTGACAGGAGCTTTAGGAACTGCTGGGAAGAGAAGGCTCAGTGGATTATCTGATGCACCACAGAAAAGAAGAAAGGTAGAGATCATCCAAGAGAATGCTATTTGGACTACATGGGGTGTCAGCCACCTTTCAGAGGGTAATAAGCTGAAATCCCAATTTTCAGTCATTCTTTCTTTGATTTTATTTTGAAAGTGGATATTGAAGCTCTGCACATGGAGAATTTCACAGCTGACCTCTGCTCACAAGAAATACCCAGCCTGATGGCTAACCCCAAGCAGTTTGTAAGGAACAAGAGTCATAGGCAATTTTTTGGGTTTTATTTAATTAACTGATCCAGCTGGCAGTTGAAAGAGAAGCCCTTTCATCTTAAAGTGAAAGTGAAGCCCTCTGTGGCTGTGTTTCTAGAAGCAGCCACAGGATGATGCAGGGTGCCTGTACCCAGCCCTGCTCCCTGAGCTGCCTGTCTGGCCAGGCTGTGCAAAGAACACTCCAAAGAGGGTGATGTGGCCTGAGAATTCCAGAAAATGCTGAAGAGTTCCCAAATGGAAAAGTGTCCATGAGTGCTCAGTATTGTGCAGCCCAGACTTAATGCAGCATTTCCTGTTACCAAGAAATGCCCTCCAGCTCATTACCCTGCAGCTGTGGGAGGCAGGACAGACATCCCACCAAGACATCCCATCCCACCCCAAGAGTTCCAGGAGGGAATGATGGCCCTACTGCTTGCTGGCTATCAAATTCCTGCCCTCCAGGGGCCACACTTCATGCAGTGACCTCTTGGAAGGAGATAAACTCTCCAGAAAGGTAAGGTTTCTCTTAGCTTCTCTGTTTTGAAAGCTGTTTCTGGATCCCTCTGAGAGATCCCTTTGTCTTAACTGGCTTTAAATGCCTACTTTTGGCATCTAAGTCTCACCCCAAGAATCAACCATGAAAAAATGAATAAATGAATCTCCCCTTAGGATTCACAGAGGCAGAATGCATTGGGGAACCTACTGGGCTAAGTCCAAATCCTGCTCAGATTTGTCTTAGGAGTAAATCTAAGCTGTCTTCATCCTTGACCTTGTTACCTTTCCCTTGGCACTTAAAAACCCTTTTTCCCAGACTAAATAGCACAAGAGGTGCTGGCAATAGGTGTTAGCAACCATCCAAGTGAAGAGTTACTTTAAATCCAGGCTGAGTTTTTGACTTCTCCTCCTGTTCTCCTGAGCCACCAGCTATGGAGGTTTTTCATCTCTGATAAAGCAGATTAGCTGCTGAAAATGTCAGAGAGAGGCTACAGCTGGCTGAACAGTGGGGAAATATTTCCCTGCTACCCCTGGAAGCTGCTGAACAGTGGACCCCAGGAGAGATGCTCCACAGTCTGTTGTAAAAAGTGACTTGGCCTGTGCTGCAGTAAATGCACAAACACCCCAATGTGCTCTGCTCACCAACAGCAGCCAGTCGAACCTACAGACAGCTCAGTGGAGGGGAGGCGGGGCAGGATTTCTCCTTTTCCTACTTCCATTTCTTCTTTCTTTAATTTTGGTAATGGATCAGAGTCAAATGAACAGCATCTGGCAATTAGCACATCCCTTGCCTGGCTCGGATCTGCCACCAAGTTCTGAGTGTTTGCCTTTATTTTTAAATCGGTGGCTGTCAGAGAGAATTAAATGGTGCCTAAAGAAGCACGCAGACGTTATAATTAAAGGCACGCCAACCTTGACAGGTAGCTGTGAGTGGAAATTTCAACTTTTCATGGGAAAAGGGGCTGTTGGCATGCGCATGTGCTCTTAAACTCCATGTGTTTCCCTCAGCTGATCTATCCCCAGGTGCTTTTTATACACCCATACTTGCAATTAATTGTCTCTTTGTCTGCTCCATTTCAACAGCCATCCAGCCCAGTATTGCGAGAAGAAACGTTTTTTAAATCCAGGAGTAAAACTGGAATCCATTAGCTGTGATTGCATGTGCTGCTGTGGGACTTTGCTGTTAACAAGGATAGAAATGATATAATGGAAAACAGAACAGGGAGCATAAACCTGCTGCTGCACAGAGCATCCTGAAACCATGTAATCCACATGTCTTCTAGCTAGGAATGAATGCCTGGTGCCCTGGGCACTTTCCTGCCAGGCCATGTTATTATAATCATGGTCTTCCCTCAGCTCGTTCTGCTCCTTCTAATTAAAACAGGGTCAAATCTTCCTCCTTACAGTATTGACCCACCTGAATCACAAGGCCAACTGACTCTTCTAGGGAATAATGGGAGTGTGGAAACTGGGTTCATCGGCTGCCTGCTTAGCTTTGACCCCAATGCTGCATGGAGGACGAACATCATGTTAATAGGATCTAGCCTGGCCTTACACCCTTCTTCCAAGGATTTCAGGCCTCTGAGGCTGCCAGTCCAGCATTTTTCCTGTCATTGGTTTAAGGCTATAAATGAAGGTCACATGTGGTATCAGGTTGTGATCCACTCTCAGTCTGAGGGCTGGTGCTGGTCCTGCAGAGGTGGGCAGAGCTGTATTGCTGATGGGAGGGGCTGTCCTGACATGGGGTCACTGTTCTATCACACACTGCAAGTTTGGATATAACACCAGGCAGCCCAGGTTGGAGAAGGCAGCCTCCCCACACTTTGCCTTTTAAATCTGCATCTGCCACAACTTTTGGTTCCTTGGTGATTTCACCTGCTGTCTGCAGGTTTAAGCTGAACAGCATTAATAACAGCCACACCATCCTTCCTGTCTGGGGTGGTTTCAATAAGGCGATGCCAACAATCTGGTTCTTAAGTTAATTTTCAAGCAAAATTTTAAATAAACTCCCTCCAGTTATTCTTGCACTGCCTTCATAGGACTTGCTTGGCTTGCTTTACTCCCTATAACCTTGTTAAACACCTATTCCATAGTGTTTAACAGGTACCTTGTCAATGTGCTTCCAGCTGCCCATCCAGCCAGGGCTGTCTGTCCAACCTGGAAAACCAAGGTGAATTTTGTGCAACTTCAGTTAATGTCCAAGGGAAGGAAGCCAAGAGAAGGATTTAAGAGAGAAGGGAGGAGCAATAAAGGCATGGTAAAGCCAGGCTAATCCATGGGACTGTGTTATGGAATAAACTCTCTTCCCATCTTCTTGCTCCAAAACTGCTGTAGTTGGAAAATGACTGAAGGAAATTAAATTCAAGGTGAGAAACACCAGAGGGATGTAACTTCTCTCTCTCTGTCCTGCACCTTGTAGCTTTTTCCTACCCAATTCCCTGCATCTCTCACTCAACTTACGATATCTATCTCCTTCTTTTCACCCCTCCTTCCCCTGCTCTCGTCCCCAATCCCTGCCTCTGATGGATGGAACCATTAGTGGAATCACTGTAAATAATGTGTAAAGTTGGAAGTTACAACAAGGTATCTCATTAAAGCCGCTTCACTCATCTTACTTCCCAATTAATGTTTAAGGCTTCGCTGGAATGCGGTGACAATATGTCACAGCATATCATTGTGGCAGGCGACAGGAAGTTAATAACCCACTGGCCCTTAAAGAAGCCTTTAATGTCAGCTGCAGAGGAGTAAATAACATTGGTTTCTTCCCCCGACCCCAGATATCCCCCCTTCTTTTTCCTCTTTTAATTTGCTGCAGGAATGAAAGAGTTTGTGCTGAAATAACATCATTATCTCATAAAGCAGTCTTCCCGCAGAGGCAGAGCACAAAAGGTGTTGCCCAAGGGACTCTGGGATTTTCAGCAGCTTGACAAAGTTGCTCCAACTTCCCACCCTGAAAATTCAAGAACTCGTGGAGTGTTTGCCTTCACCATCCTTTCTCCCTCCATCTGGGGCCTCTTTCCTTCTTTAATAATAGAAATTCCCTCACCCACCTTTTCTCAGTATTAATTTCTATCCCCTTCCCACACCTCAAGCCTCTAAACACAACTTCACAGCATCAGTGTAGTCAAAAGTTTCTTTTCATGTGTAACAGCTTTATCTACTATTATTGAAACTTCCTTTGACGTCGCTGCTTTCCGGGGGACGAGTCATCTTTGCCTTTCATTCCTCTGAGTGTCTGTTCACTTTGAGTGCAATTGCTGCTCTTTACCCTCCTGTTGCTGCCTGATGGGACTTCAGCTCCCCTGGACATCAACCATCCCAGGCTGCAGACCAGGACTGGTCCCGGGAGACCCCACTGGAGTGAAGGGAACTGCTGTATTTCATCCTACAGTTGCCAAAACTGGAGCTGATCTCCTGACTCCAGAAGAGGTGCTGTGGCAGCAGCGTCGCTGCTCCCCTCTGGGGATGTAAAGATCCATTAATCACAATGTGATATAACATAAATGATCCATTATTGGAAACCCATTTTGTTGATATATTTTTCCCAGGAGAAAAAAAGAACAAAACCCATATACATGTAGGATTTATTTTTTAAAAATTACAGAAAAAGTGTCTAGGGCTTGTGAAATGAATCCCACAAACTCACTGCTCAGCTCAGCCACAGACCTAATATATCACAGTACACAAATCATCATGGATTTCTCATGGCCTCTATTTCCTCCAGTACAGTGTGTCTAAAAATGTTTGCTCTCCACATCTGGGTTATTGCCTTAGTATTTGGAAAGGCTTTCAAATTTCAGGCTAAACAGTCAAGTGTTGTGACTATATAAATACTTATTTTACTTATTGTACCAGGGATATTTAAATATGGCCCTAGACTTCTGTTTCAATAATAGGAAAATGCAGGATGAATATCAAGAGCTGACTCTTAGCAATAAAAGCAACTGTTACTGCACAAAGGTCCCAAACGAAAAGTGTATGTTGGTTCTTCCAAAGCATTTAAAACTTCACTAATTCCAAATTTTTGGATGGCATTGTTCTTTTCCAGGAGAACAGGGATGGCCAACCAAGCTGTGCTGCATCTTCCTGTCAGCCTGAATGAGCTATAGAACATGCTGTGCAGCGCAGATGATGGAGAGAGCTCTGGAGATTGTCACCAGTAAAAGAGGACCATGAACCCCAGGGAACTGCAGGCAGTAGCAGAGTCATTGTGGAGCTGAGTCTTCAAGAAGCCAAAGTTTGGTCTTTGCAGTCCTGGAGACAGACTTCAGCACTTTTGGGAAACCACAAACTGGAAGCAGATGGAACTCAGCATCCCAGTGGGAGACCCCAGTTAGGGGTGAACTGAGGTCCTTATCTGGTGGGAGGGACAGGGAGGTCTGCCCCAACCCAAGGATCTAGCACAACATCTCAAGCCCTGCCCAGACCTAGACCTTTGTCTCTCCACCTTGTCTGTGACTCCTTCAACCACCTGGTTCTGCACCTGGAAGTTTAACAAACTAAAAGTTCCCACAGTGCTTTGGAATCCTCAGCAAAAGGCACTGCAGAAATGCAAATGTGCTCAGTTCCTAGCTCAAATACATTATTGATTTGCTCATTTGCCAGGGGCCACTTGTCAAAAGTATAACAGCATTAGTAGCACTTGACGTAATAGGGGAATGGAGAGGTCTGTGATTAAGTTTAGACAGCCTTGTTTGACTTAGTTAATTGGTTAAATATATTCAGTTACATGTGATGCTTCTGAATTTCAACTCCAATAAAGTATTATATTAATTTTAATTAAAGCTCAACAGAGTTGGCCAAATATTTCTATTTTCTGAATATTTTTCTTAATCATATAATTCATATTCTGATAAAACAGGGATTCTAGTAGCAACTAAGGCCTGGAGCACTTTGTCTGACCATGAGAACTTGAAAGAAGAATAGATAGACTAACACTGAGGAGAAGTGAATTTATTAAATCTCTCTAACCTGAAAAAAAAAAAAATGAGATGGAACAAGAAAAAATTCCCCTCTGCCTCAAGACAGGATTAACTTATGTCTATTCTGACAGATGTATTTCTGCTATTTCTTAAAAATTACTGTCATGAAAACCATAACTGCAAGAAGTTGCACCTCCTCCTAAGTTTGCCCAGAAGCCTTCATGTTGGCAATCCCTGATCACCATTTGCTGTTCCCTTGCTTAAGACCTGCATCCACCACAACAGGAAGGGCAAATAGGATCCCAGGGGTTGCCTTAGCTAAGAGTCCCAAAAAGTGAAGACTCTCAGCAGTGAAACCTGGGTGATTCCAGAGACAGAATTCCTTTTGTTTCCAGATCAAGGACACTCCTCCTTTATGTCAGTGTTTTTCTGAGGAGGGAACATTCATGCCAAGGACGTGTTCACACCAAAGGCAGATTTGCAAAGAGATGCTCAGCTTGGGCCCAGAACCTTTCCTCAGCCCTTGCCTGGAGAGGTTCAGTCTGGCTTGCTGAACTGCTGCCATCCTTGGGCCATAGGGATCTCCCTCCAAAGCACATCTGTAGTTAGGGGAGGCACAGTCACACTGTCAGACTGGCATAACTGGGACAGTCTCACCTGACCACCACAGCCCAGCAAGGCATCCAGCAGGTGTTGGAAAGGAGGCGTTGGATGACTCCAGTGAACCCCACTGACGTAGTAATTACCAGAGTGGGTATTGCCTTCTTAATGACAGCAATTGAAAGTGCAAATACAGCCGCAGCACATTAAAAATAGCCCACTGCTCTCATGGAGCAGCAGCTGCATCTGAGGACTTTTCCCAATGCAGAGCTCTCAGGACCGCCCCCCAGCTTTCCTGCCAGCTCCCCACCTCTCTGCTTTGCATTTCAATTATTTTTCCTTCTCTCTCCTTAAATGCAAACTCAAAGATTTGAAAGAAGAAAGATAGAAGACAATTTCTGCGCTGCCTACTGACCATAGTCTTATTTTCTTTATATTACCTACACAGGCAGTCAATTAAAAAAATGGGATCTTTTTCTTTTGCAGTGTTGAGATCCAACTCTGCAAGCCTTTAATTATCTATCAGTGGAGCCAGGACTGGTAGAGGGTGGAAAGAACATCTATTCTTTCAGCTGATCTGTCCCTGAGAGCATTTAGCTCAGGTGTTTTGAGCCTAGTGGTAAAAAATACCCCCCTTTTGCATGTTTTTTCTAGTGCTCTCTGCTGCAAGGTCATTAAGGCTCTGATCTCCTGAATTCCACAGGGTCTAAATGGACAGGTACATCTTTAAGAACTTCATTGATCAAGGGCCCCAGCTTGGCCCAATGGTCACACCTTACATGAAAGATGAATCCATAAATCTTTGGAGCATCTGTATGTGGTACATGATGTTCTTGACAGGGCTGATAAACCTCAGCACCAACTTCTGCTGGTTCAACTCTGTGTTCAGTGGCACACCCCACTCACCCTTTTTACTACCCGTTGTTTGTACACCTCCCCTTGGAAGCAGCCCAGCAGGGAGTGCCTGGAGCAGAAGGTGGAGTGCCCTGCTCCTTCCCAGAGCTCCAGCAGGAATGCTCCAACTCGAAATAAAGTGGGTCCTTAGCAGCTTTGGGGGAGTTGCTCTCCCTGCTCACATCTTCCTATAACTCATATCAGACACCACAAAGATGGATGAAGGGGCAGCCTCCAACACCAAATGGGACACAAGAACAAAACCCAGTGCACTGTGTGAAGGATTCACAGCACTGATGCCCGGGCAGTGCGAGGGTTTGCTGAATCGTGCTGTCGGTGGCGTTTAACAAATACGGCAGTGGGACAAGGCTGGTGTTTAACAAGTGCAGCAGTGGCATTATGCATAAAAGGCCACAAGCAGGTTGGGACCCAGTGTGCAGCAGCCTAACAGGAAAAGCCTGATATCTCACTCTTGTGTTAGAGAAACCAGAGTTATGTTCTCTGGGGAGCCAGTCATGGGGCTGGGATGGACTGAGATATAATTATGGAATAATGCATGTTCTTTTCCCACCACTCCCCCCTTTCTAAATTAGCTGTCATGTCACTAAAAACGTTTCTGTGTTCCACAATCAGTCCACTTAACTGTAACAAAGCAGTGCAGATCTATCAAACTCACAATGAGCTCCGCTAATGACCGCTGAAATTACCAAATCAGTCCTGCTTCCCACCACCCTGCCCTTCCCTCCGTGCCCCTCGTCAATCAGCGCTCTGCTTGTGGCCCTGCTCGAGGGGAAACGATGCTGTCAGGCTCCACATCCCAGTCTTTTCCATGCAAAGGTGTTCTTCTGGATGCAGAGCACTGAGGTTGTTGGGATTGTGCCTTTTCTCACTGTGAGGGGGCTGCTGGATGCCAGGGGTGGCTCTGGGCAGGCATTGGAGGCGCTGGAGAGAGAGCAGCAGTAAAATACCAGCAGAGAGCATTGTTCCTGGTCCCTGATTATGCATTTAACTGCATTGCTAAGCACTAAGCACGTCCTTTTTTTTTTTTTTCTTTTTTTTTTTCTTTTTTTTTGTAACCGCTCCTCGGAAGTGCAATCTCGCTACTATTCAGATACAATGTGGCTTCTATTCTCTCTCCCAGTTTTAATTATGTGTCCGCCACTGCTCCTTCTCCAAGCTGGCGGTCTCTGAGATTCATAATTTCAGCCTGACACCATAGTAACCACTTAGTTTGATTCAAGACTCTAATGTCATCACTGGCTGGTCTTGAATAGAGCAGGGAGAGAGGGTGTAATTTGAAGGCAGCATCACATAGAAACTGCAATTATTTCTCCCTTTCTGAGGGAAATGTAAACAAAAGGTCATCACTGGTCAGTGCTCTTCATTTCCATCCTCACACACTGACAAGCTGACTTTTTTGTATATTATTTATTTCCTCACCCACTTACATGCCTCCACACCGACACCAGGAGCAGCAGCCAGTGCTAGTTATCACTCCTGTGGAGGGACTTGACTACTGCATTGGGAGGACTCCTCTGGTGCTTGAAAATGGCCACAGATAGCTGTGGAAGCCATGAAGTTCCCATGAAGTGACTGGAAGGGACTGTCCCTGGTGGGGCACACAGCTGCTACAGCCCCCCTGCCACAGCCAGAGGCTGCACAGGCAGCACACACCAGTGACAGACATCCCTGGCTTCTGCTGTCCTCATGTGGAAAGGACTTGATTCAGATCCTCTTATTCTTCCTGCCTTCTCCCATTTAGTTCTCACGTAGAATTTCTTACACTGTTCCTCTTAAATTAAATATATGCATCTCTCCTCTGGGCATCAGACTCCATGAGTCCAGAAATGACCCGAGAGCCCCTGAGATTCCTCCTGTCCCCTGCCAGCCCAGGGGGATGGTCACTCAGAGCTGCTGGGCAGTAGTGTCACAGCACAAGAGACTTGCCCCAGGTCCATGGTTTGCTCCTTCTCTGGACACAACCTTTCTCTGATCCTACTGGGAATGGCAGAGACACATAAGATGAATATCAGAAAGACAGATGAATGTGTACACACAGAAAAATGCAATTCACTCGGCAGCATTCGCTGCAAATCCTGCTGCACTAAATGAAGCTTTCCTGCCTTCCCCCAATGGCTCAGTGATAGAAAGGAGTTAAGTGGAAATAAATGCTCATATCAAATCACAGGTATTGATTTTCTGAGCTAGTAAATGAAGGCACTTTATCTCCGATGGGAGATTGAATGTCTGTGTGCCATGCTTTGCTCCATTTTCATAAAAAGGAAGGCATGGTGGAATTATTTTACCTGGCTTCTCATAAAGTGTAGAGGGAGCAGATTCTCATGCCCATGACATGGGGTATCAATCAGGAGCAACGTCATCCCAGTGATGGGGCCACTGAGGATTGACAATGGAATAGCAAGCCTGGGAGGCTGGTCCTGGGCATTGGCTCATCCTTCCGCAGATGTGGCAGTGTCTTTCATGGGTCTCTGTAGTCCCCTTCCTTCTCCAGGTGATGGGGATGGGCAGGTCTCTGCAGTTTTTGCTTTGGTTTGCTAGAAGGTAATCTTACATCTAAATCATTTAATTCTGCTGGCTGGTTTAAGATGAGAACAAGAGTTTCACTGCTACTTATGCCCTTTTTGAGCTCTAATGAGTTCTGAGCAGGATGTGATATTAAAATTATAGGTACATTACATTTAATAATCTGCAGAAAGCCTTAAAGGGAACTGTCCATGGCCTTGAGGAGCCATTTAGAAGATCAAAGCTGACTGTGGCAAAGTAATTCATGTAGACAGGGGAAGTCACACTCACAAGGGTCCTTGGAAACACAACCTTTTTTTGACCAGGTTCACCTACACAGGCATGACTAAAAGTGAAAGAGCTAAATTTCTGCATCTGAGATCTGCAGATCTGTGTTCAAACCTTCTGTCTTATCTGGCAGATACCCATTTTATCAGGCAGATCTCTGGCACCAGCAATCCATCTCTGCAGCCCTCCACCCATTTCACTATGCAGCCAGCCCTGATGTATTTTGCTGCTGATATTTTTCAAAGTGAAAGAGATCAAATATATAAAAATAGATACAAAGAAATAAGCCACTAAAAAGCAGACCCCATGCTTTTGCAGAACATGGATTCTTCTAGTATAAAACTGTGCTGCTAAAAAAAACCCTGCATTTTCACTCCCTGCCTTCTATGACCCTGCACACCAAGATAAATCAGAGAGGGTCCACTTTAATCCACTGACAGGGAGAAATGAAATGGCAGGTGGATTTCAGCCAGGAGTGACTTCTGGATGGGTGAGGGATGATTAGGAGAGACACTCATGTTCCTGACTTGGAGCCTGGCTGCCTTTCATGTCCCCTTAGTATTCAATGGAGAGCCAACCTGGAATCACTGCCTCCAGGGACAAAACCACTGACCTTAAAATCTGAGGACTCTCTGTGTCTCAACTTGAATAGACCTGGAAATTCAGAGTTTAAGTTTAGTATTCAGAGTTTAAGAGAGGGTTGGCATGGCCCAAGACTATTGCTCTGCCCAACCCTAGCCTTACAACTTCTGCCAAAGTCTAAGGGAACAGGAGCAAAATCAAGTCCATCACTTTGGTGGAGGAAAGTTTATTTTCCCCATTGTGGATTCCCATGGGATAACAGGAGAGAAAATTGTCTCTTGATAATCAATGGTTGAATCTGGAAGGTGAGAAGTGGCAATATGTGTCTAAAGAAGAAACAATTTTCACTTTGCTTGGAAGGAAACCTACAGTAGAAGGGAAGCTGATCAGACACTGTCCCTGTCAGGCCTTCTTCTGCCAGCCATTGAACATGGCCCTGTAGGGCAATGCTGTCTTGATGTCAGGCTCCCACGCTGGTGTTTGCTGAGCAGTTGCAAAGCAGCACTGTGAAAATAAAATAAATAGTTTTGTGAAAGTGTCCTTTGAAATTTACTTTATTATTTCAGAGTTATTGTACCTCCTCAAGGTGGTACCTGAAATCTTCCAGGAGCTCAGATCTGCTCCCACAGGGAGGTGGCCAGAACTCTTTTATAGATCTCGACTGAAGCACTCGAGTCACTTTTGTCAGAGTCATGGGGCAAATAGGTGAGAATTCCTTTTTATTCCCAGTGGGGGGGGTTGAACACAAAGCTTTATCATTCTGCTTTGGTAGGACTCCAATTTTCATGATGACAATCATTTTACATCACCAGTATTTTTTAGCCTTTCTTTGCAACTGATTGTGGGTTTTGGGTTTTTTGAAGGGGTGACGGGGGATTGTTTGGAGGAGGGGTTGTTGTTGGTTTTTTTCTTTGTAGTGGAAGAAGAGGACATGCTACTTTTATTAATATCCCTCCCACCCACTTGTCTGAGACATCTTTTTCAATAGTCTTCCTACTGCAACAAGCAGAAACATCACCCGATACAACCTTTCCACAGAGTGCAAACATCAATCCTCTCTTATTAAGCTGAAGCTAAAATGCTCATAGACAAACTGCTAACAAGAAGAAAGCATCCACACTGTGGTAGAAAAGGTAAAATGCAGTAATTGTCCAAACCTCCAAGAAAGAATGTCTCTATAGGGAGGGGAGGACCATTTTCCTTCCTGTGGCAAATAGCCAGAAGACTCCAGTAAACCTCACTTCATCAATAGATATTTATTTTTTATATTTAGGCACAAAATCACCTTTCTTTCCCTTGATTACTGTGAATTTGTTCCAAGGACAGACAAGAGAAACTAATACCTTTCCCTGCCCAGTCTCCTGCACACACTAGCCCTATCTGACATTGGTGCTCTTTTTAGAGTGCTTTCTGAATCTGATTTATTTGTGCCTCACAAAGAAAAAGAAAGGCTCTTCCTTTCATGTTTACACAGCAACAAGAGGGAGAACAGGAGCATGTGTAGACATATAGGGTGAATTAATCTGATTAAATTCAGGCTTCTAAGTTTAAGCTAGTCACCCAAAGCTCCTTTCGTACAGTAGGCAGACATCTCATCAATATACAGTCAATGGAGCCAGAGGTGTAATTCATCTCATTCCAAAGTAGATGCCTAAAGTAGGTCACATGAATCACACTCCTGAGAGTTTTTCTTCTCCCCATTGACTGTAAAAGAATCCCACCGTGACTAAATCACTTGTAGATGCTGAAACCAGCTTTGACTGAGTGGCTTCTCTCCACTGCACAGTGCCACTCCATGCATTCACGGGCTTCTGTGAGCCACTCTTCTCCCCTGACATCTCTGATGCTGAGGGTTTGCTGTTGTCCATACTTACTCCCAGAAAGTAAGGCAGGTCTAACAATGGAGATACAGGAATAAAGGCCCAAGTCCCACTGAGGGACCCTGAAGCAGCCTAGAAAAGCAGAGAGCAGGGTGGAGCAATATGGAAAAGATGGTGCCCTAATGACATTGTTATCCTGATCTTGGAGGATCAGAGAGCCCTGTGCAGGGCAGCACAGCTTTATGGAGCAGTCCTCTGAAAACAGCTTTTGGCAATCTGAGGTGACCTGTGGAAGTCCTCACTTATCATCATCATCATCATCATCATCATCATACCTGGAATAACCAAGAGAGAAAGCAGATGACAATACCATTGAAGTACCAGAATATAGGAGCTCAATCCTTTTTCTCTGCTATGGAATGCAATTCACTGCCTCTGTGACTCCATTTCCCTCCTGTGACACTAAAATAAATGTCTCTTCTTTCCCCCTCCTTGGATTTATCTCTTGGATTTTGAATTTCTTATCATCTTACCAGGTGACAGAGAATGAAGGTGTACACCCATGAAGGTGTAAAACCAGTGAGCTGTTGATCTCTGAACTTGATATACAGCTTCAGCCCAATTAGCAATAACATTACTATTTGAAGATTAAGGAAGGAACTGAGAGCTTAGTTGGGAATGTAAAATGGATTCACTTGGTTATTTTGTTGGAGAAAAGGTGTTTTTCCTTTCTCTGTCAGGAGATTCTTTAACTGACCTTTAGATTAAAAAAAACAAACTCAGACAAACAAACAAACAAAACCCCAGAGAAAAGAAAAGATAAAAGAAAAAAGAAAAGAAAAGAAAAGAAAAGAAAAGAAAAGAAAAGAAAAGAAAAGAAAAGAAAAGAAAAGAAAAGAAAAGAAAAGAAAAGAAAAGAAAAGAAAAGAAAAGAAAAGAAAAGAAAAGAAAAGAAAAGAAAAGAAAAGAAAAGAAAAGAAAAGAAAAGAAAAGAAAAGAAAAGAAAAGAAAAGAAAAGAAAAGAAAAGAAAAGAAAAGAAAAGAAAAGAAAAGAAAAGAAAAAGAAAACTTAAGCTAGACAGCATGAAAACAGAGCTGTGAAATGCACACCAGTCGTCTCAAGTCTAACTAGAAGCCCTCCAAAGAAGAATCCAAAAGTTATTCGTGAGATTTTGATGCCTAGTGCAGAGAACTTTTTAAAGAAAAGGAAAGAAACCTGTTGCAGGCTGAACAAGTCAGTGCTTCACACAGCTGTTTTCATGAATCCAGAACGACAGTCCATACATTATTTAAACCATCCAATTTATTGAACAGCTCAAACAGGTTCTCTCTACACCAGTCAGAGCTGACAAGGGCTCACAGAAAACTTTGCAAAACGTTCTGCTTTCAGCTAGTTCTGCTCCAGCCATGGCAAGTTTTGCTCCCTTGCCTGGATCATTTGCATGTATAAAGGCCTTGCTCCTGTCACCTCTTTTCTGCCTCAGAGCAGAACCTCTGGTGTTAGCAAGAGTCACCTGTGCTTCTTCAGAGAGAGGTGTTGTAGAGCTTCATGGCCCCAGGCCAGCACCTGCACATGCAGTGATGACTCTACTGGTAACATCAGAGCACAGATATAACAGAGAGCACAGGAAAAGATGAGCCTTTATAACACCTACTCTGAGATCTGTCGGATCTGGAATAGCAGATATTAGCTGCAAGGCAAGTGCTCCCATCCATGGGTTTCAAGAGGAAATTGTGTTTAAAATCCTTCCCAACACTCACACAGTGAACTGACCACCCTTGGGTAGCAAAAAGATGCATAAGCCATAAAAGAAATTCAAAGTCCACGTGTTTCCAGATAAAACCCACACAGGTAGGTCTCTTACAAGTTGTGGAACTGGGAAGAAAATCAAACTTTTTTACCCTTCAAATAATCTCTGTTTTTCAGCCTGTGCTTGAATGAAAGTTTACATCTTCAGTTGAGGTATCCTAACAAGCTCTTTTTCTTTTCCTTAGTAACATTCCTTTGCCTCTCCAAGATTTTCTCACATGTGAGTCACAAAGTTTTGTGTTTATGGTGGAAATGTGTGTGAGCAGATCTTCCCTAACTAGTAGGGCATTGGCAAGGAGCAGCTGAACAGGAACATGCTCATACATGCACAGACACACTCAATGGACCCAGCACAGCTAGTTATAAATCTAATAAACTGGCAAGCACTGCGAGCCTTATGCTGCCCATAAATAATTCACTGCCAGGATGCTTGTAGGAACAGCAACTTCTGCATAGTCCACAGGAAATTCTAACAGGTACCAAGCCCTGCTGACTCTAGTTGTTAATCCTGTTTATTGCTGCAGTGCCAAAGGGCCAACACAGAATGAGCTGCCTTTGGGCTAAGCACTGTATAAACACAGACTCTTGAGTCTAAAAGGACTTTGGGAGGAAAATCTCTGGTATAACTACTTTAGCTCAGCCCCAGGACTGTCAAGACACAAAATTTCTTTCCTCTCCAAGAAACAGCAATAGCTTTTAGGCAAAATTCTCTGTTTTGTGTTAGAAATAGACACAATCTGCTGAGTCTGGAGTCTGATAAGGATGTGAATGTCTCAAGCTCTAAAAAATTTGTATGAGTTTCACTTACTAGACTGGTCTCTGCAGCATGTCCCACCTTCAGTATGGACCTGCTTCCCTCTGGACCACAATAGGATCACTGCTGGCTGGTGCTCAGGTTTGTGGAATCTGTCCATTCATGCAAAATGAAACTAGGCTTGGTTTGGGGCACAGGGTTTCTGCAGGACTGAGGGGGCATTGGAGGGAAACATGATTCCTCTCCCTGTGCTCAGCCACCCATCCCTGGGGCTCACCAGGTTTGTGATCTCCTCTCTCCAGTCAAAAACACAAAAAGCCTTTGGGATGCTGCCAGAACAAGTCCCCAGGAACCCTGCCTTAACCTGCTCCTGTTACTTACAGAAGTTTTTTCCTCAGAATTACCTTCCCAAAACCTTCCCAAATTTCCCTTCCAGACATTCACCTCAGATGATCTCCATCCAAGGCAAAGTGAGAAGCTCAGACTGGAAAGCAGCAGGTACAATAGAGAATGCAGGTAGAAGGCAGAATCAATGACTTCAAGAGAAAAACTACAATCACACCCCATGCTGCCACAAAAAACAAGCCATATCCCAGCTAACAGAGGAGAGAATCACACTTTTTTTTCCACCAGCCAATGACTTAAATTGATCTAATGTAGGAAGTCATCCTGACTAATCCTAATTTTATAGAGTCTAATGGCCATCACTTAGCTGTGATCACACTTTACCCAGTGTGTGAAAGGGACAATGGTCGAATTAGGGTTGGATAGGAAGGCAAGTGAGAGATTATTTGCTCTACAACTGTCGAAAATGAGGCAGGAAAGGAGGGTGGAGGGGAATAAACCCATCCTGATTGAGCAAGGCAGCTCCTTAGCACATCACAAACTGCATGAATGGATCCTGAGCAACTGCAGAGATCTCCACTCTGTATTGGTTTTTGAAGATTTCTTTCCCTGTAATCTGCCTTTTAGGATCTAAATGGGCCATGACAAAAGACCTCTTATTAAGCACTTCTTTTGCTTTGTTACACTTGTGGGTGAAATTGGTGTTCCTGAAAATAAAATAACTGAGTAAAAATGAAAAGACAGAGGACTGATTGCTTGCTCTCAGTGCTGGAGGCTCTTCACTGTCTGGTCCAAAGTTGTTGGAATTTTCGCCATAACTCAGTCTGGGTCAAATGCAACATTTTACTCAATCAGAAATAAATAATTTAATTTTAGGTTTTCAGAAACTTATTGTAGCTCTAAGAAGCATTCATATAAAAAATACTTAGGCTACTTTTTTTCTACTTTGAGGAAAAATTTAAGTATTTTAAAACAGAACCCGTTCACCAAAACAGACAAAGCTGCAAAATTATTTGGCTAACCCAAGGCCTGCAGTTCAATAAAGTGATTATGAGCTAGCCCATCCAGCTTTACTATCAAAGGAAAGTAACCTTCTCATTTAAGTTTCTTTTTCCAGTGGGATTTTACAGAGCTTAGAAGAGACATTTTTTCTAATTTTCTTTAAAAAATATCCAAGAATTATCTTTATATGGACCATGGTGGCTGCAGGGGGAACAAGCAAATTAAACTAACTAAAACCAAAACCAACAAACGCAGCAATGTTTCCCCAATGCTTTCCCTGTGCTTGGGGAAAGGAAAGATAAAATTGAGCACCACAGTGCACAGGGAGCCCATTTCCTGTCCTTCCAGCAATCCAAGTGCTCCTTGTTCAGCAGTGAGGACACGTTTCAGCCATCACAGCCTGGACCAGTCCACAGCCATTTAGCAATCCGGGGCACACGCACACTACTTCAGCTCAAAGCTCTGATTTTTTTCTTTCCCTTAGGACAAGTGAAATGCTGCATTACACAAATGTGGTACAAGCAAGTGGCATCTCTGCTGAACAGTGCTGATGATGCTTGCAGGACACATGCATGGCTGGAAGGTTAAGTCCTGAAGTGATGAAGTGACAAAGTGAGGAAGGATGGGGAGAGGAACTCCTCTTTGCTCTCCATCGTGCTCTGGTAAGGAGGAAAGACATATTTTTACTCATGGAATCTAAACTGCATACAAAACAGGGCGCTAAAGGGTGGAGGATAGCACATCTGAACATCTCTCAGAATTCTGCTCTTAGGAAGGATTGTTGGCATGTTGGCAGTGGAAGGGAAGCAGCAGAGGGAGTTCAGTCCCAGAAACTATGTCTGCAGTGTCAGGCACAAACACCTGAGCCAGTAAGGGGGTAAATGTCCCCATGGCTTGCCAAGATAAAATCCCCGGCTTGGTAAGCAAAGCAATGCCTGTCACTTACAGCAGAATGAGTTAGTCTTTCTAACTCCTTCCCTCTGAAAAAGTGATTCCATAAGTCCCAGGCCACCAAGCAGAAGGAACCTGGATTGCAGAGCATTGCTGGTACAATTGAGGTAAATCCTCTTTAGAGGTCTTTCACTGCCTGGGAGGATTGGTTCTCCTTCATCTCAAGGGAATCTTTCACAAACCTTGGATCCCTTAGCAGCCCAAACACACATCTAGTTTTTATGGGCCCACCCAGCTCTCACCCAGGAAACTGAAAAAAAATTTTGGTTAATGAAGAGTGCAAAGTCTGGATTAGCTGTTAGTTCCAGCTGCTCCCTGAATTAAGCAGCCAGACTGGGAAGTCAGAAACATTTCTGAGCACCTGGCCAAGCCCCTGTAAATCTGATGAGCTGAATTCTGCCGCTCTTTGCCCTCCGGCAACACACCTGAAAAGGTCAGGGCAATCACTTCATCCTGACAACTCTGGAGTAAGAGGCAAAAGCAGAGGAATATCTGAAAGACCCCTGTGTTTTTCAAGTTTATACACTGCTGTTCCAAGGGAGAAAAGAAGTGAATTTCCTCTCAGCTCCAGAGACCTGAAGATTCAACAGTGTCCATACAGATGTCAGAACAGCTCTCTCCTTCATCTCTCCTTGAGATCTCAAACACCTGCTTCAACATTCCTTTAAGCAAAAGGGCAGTTGGTGTTCCAGATGTTTTACTTTGCAAGCGAATGATTTTTTTTTTGTCCCTTCAGCATCCATCCCCATGCTTCTTTTTGCAATTCTATTGCCTAATTTGCAAGAACAAATTGCATGAGAGGACAATCTTTTGCCTTTCACCTCTGCCCCATTACTCATTAGGTGCACAACTTCCAAAGTAAATGTTCCAGGGACAGAAGTAGGAGGTAGCTGATGATTTTGCTTTTAGGGCGGGCTCTGCAGATAATTCTTGAATGGGGGAGATTAATAAAGCAGTAGGAAATCTGAAGACTTTGTGATTCAGCTCCTTTCCTATCGACCCTTGAAAAAACAGTGAAAGAGAGGCATGATTTGCCCAGAGAAGAAGGTAATTAGATAAAGCAAGAGGTATGTGTGTTTGATTAACTCTTCCCTCAAACCCTCAGGGTTTGTTCCAAAATGTGCACAAAAGCTTGGTGTTCCCACCAAAAAGAAGCATTTCCAAGGCTCCCCATTGGAACAGGGGAGATGCAAGGTGGATGGAAGGTGGGAGACAAGAACAAGGAATTGAGTTATCCAAATTGAGCCTGCAGAGCCACATGTCACATTCTGCCCCCGCCGAGGTGTCCAAGTCCTGCTTACCCTGGGATGCTGTACCATGAGCCCTGGGATGTGGCTGTCACCAGAGCTCTGAGCTGCAGCACCACAGCCCCTTGGCCCCAGCTCCACTGCTGTAAACGTTCAGCAAGGGCTGCCTCCTCACTCCTCCAATGCTCAAATATCCTCAACCACACCTCTGGGGAGAGAGGAAATTGTCAGCCAAGCAAATTGCTTTTTGGATTGCTTTTTGTCCCCTTGTGAGAGCTTAACTTTAGGAGCTATCAGGGGAAGGGGTGACATGATCAGGTGAAAACCCCACATCCCAGAGGTTGCTGCAGGGGCACAATATATATTAATAAATTAATTCCTTGCAGCTGAAGCAGAAGCATAGAGCAGCTGCTGCTTCTTCAGAAGACTGTAGATTTTTGATGAAGCAGTGTGGAGAAAAAGACCTATTTTATACCTAAATAATAAAAATAATAAAGGGAGACAAATAAATAAATAAGTAAATTCTGCTTGATAAATGCATTATTAGCTGTAGTAGGAGCAATTACAAGAAGAATGGGAAGTGACAGCTGCAGGTCCCAGATAGCCAAAGCACAAAAGGGGAATTTTAGACAAATGTCCTTCAGATAATGGATTTGTTTCTCATCTAGTTTGGGGAGGAGTTTGGGGAGGGAGGTGGGAGGTATGGGAAGCATTAACAGGCTGTGCCTCACATAGGGAACAGAGATGCTGCAGGAATAATTTAGCTTTCTTTTTTTTTTTTTTTTTTTCCCCTTCCCTAGAGCACCTGACTTCATATTTGTGTAATGCAATGTGGGTTTCTCTGTCCTGACCCTCCTTGCTCAGAGCTATTCCCAAAAAGAAAAGGAAAACAGGGTCCTGGGATGACCTTCTCTATAAGCATGTGTGGTGCAGGACTGGAAGCTCGGATTAATAAGAGAGTGAGGTGACCTCTGGGAATGGGATCACCAGCTCTGGGAGTGTCCATGCTGGGGGGGCAATGGAAACTTGATGGCAGCAGCCCAACAGAAACAATCCAGGGACTGCTCTCAGGAGGCTACTTCCTCCAGATACCTCAGGGACCTGCAGGAGTCAGGTCTGCCGTGGGTGTCTCATTCACCAGGCTCTTTGGTTTGCCTGGTCAGCCTCTCCAGCACAGGAAATCCACTCTCCCCTTAGCACAGCCCAAATCCACTGCCCAGAGCAATGCATTTCAACACAGCAGCCCCACAGCCCTGCTGGGCCAAACCAGCTTCTCTTCCACTGTGACACCTTCTATATTTGTGAGCCCTGGGTTGCCCAGCCTCAGGTCTGTGTATCCCCTCTGCTGACTGATGCTTGGCTGGGACATGGAGCCATAGGGGATCATTCTGCTCCAGACCTCGTGCCAAATATCAAGGTAAAGTTGCTGAGATCTTGCCATAAAATCTTGCCTCAGTGCTTTTCCGAATAAGGATGAACAGTAAAAAGAAGTGAAGAAAATTCCTCCATTTTTTCCTACTGACCAGTTCTGTCCATGCCCCTAAGACTGGTATCTAGAGCCACACCTGTTGCCCTTTTCACAAGGAGCAGAAAACCTTTTACTGTTTTAACCCACAGCAGTTTTTGAGCCACACAGTAATGAAAGATTTCAGCCTTTTCAGGAGCATGGCAAGGCATAGGTGATGGAAGGTGGAGGGAGAATGACTCCCCTGGATAGCAGTGCTTTCCATAATAACAGTGTGAGAACCAGTTGCAATTTTCTGGGGATGATGGCACTGAGGTCAGACAAGCTGTATTGTAATTTACATCCAGGAAAATGTAACCAGACATGACCAGACAATGAAGGATCACTCTTTCAGTTATTATGAACAAAGAACATGCAGCAGGAAATCATAGAGGCCTCTCTACAAGACCTCTTTGCCTTCAGCTTAGCTCCATCCCAGCATAATTGCACTCCCAGGTTTGCATTAGTATTTTCTCCTGCCTCTCCCATGTCCTCTTCTCCCTGTGTGTCATTCAGAGCCATTAGCAAAGATTGCACAACCCCACTAGGGATCCCCTGAAGGCATATATAAACTTTCCTCACAAAATATGATCAGTCCAGCCTGAGGCAACACCCAGGAGGGAAGATTTCAAGCTGAGTGGTTACAATTTGGGAAAGGTGCAACAGAAAGTGGCATATAATAATAGGAAATGTGAGGCAGCCCTAATAGAAAGCACATTATAGGCTTGTGCTCTGCATATAATGTCTTGTCTCCAAGTTAATTGCTCATCAGCTCAGTACACAAACAAAGACTGATGCTGTGACTGTGCAAGTGGCAGGTCTCATTCTACCATGAGCTTCTTGCTGCTAAAAAAAGGGTTTCCTTGTGTGCTGTCCTCTGCCTGCCCAGGATGAAAAAGTGTCTGGGAGAACAGCTCCCCACAAAACCAAGTGGCCCTCCTGGACCCAAGGAGCTGAGGGTCTGTCACCCTGCAATGGTACTCCCTCCTGTCAATAGATGTGTCCAGCTGGAGCAGGGTTCCTGCAGTATCTGCTCAGCTCCATGCAATCTCTTCTCCAGCCCCAAGAAGGCTTACAGGCAGATCTTTGGTAATTGCAGCTCATGGCTGGTGTTTTGAAACTCTGCCAGTTTTGCTTTTGTAAAAACAGGCACCTACAGGCACTGGGGCAGCAGCCCTCTTCCCAGCCTGAGGGGAGAGAATTTTTCAGCTGGGGTGGGTAAGAGTTGGAGAACAATAAAATAGGACTGGGAGGGGGTTACAGAAATGACAAGTTAACCACACATAGACTTGGTTATTCTTTTCTTACAGGGATCTAGATCCATCTCACATGAAGACAAGTTCATCCTACCCAGTCCTCTGAAGGTGTCACCTGGAAATACGTTGGCACAGACAGCTGAGAACTCAGATCACATTTATAGACAACTGAAAAGAGGAGAGGAATCCTGTACATGACATCATGATTTGTTTTGTTGGATTTTGCTTCTCCATCCCTTTTGCCATTCCTGTGTGGACAGGACTCTGTTTATTTCTCTTGAAATGTTACCAAATGGTTCCACACTGCCATCATGCCCCTCTAAGCCTAGAAAGGGGAAAGAAGGGGAAGAAGTATTATTGTTTTGAGAGATGGATAGTGGCTCTGTGGTCCTTCACATCCAGGAGAGGTCAGTCCAGACCACCAAGTGAAGAATCCCTTCTTAAACATCCCTTACTTCCTCAGAAGTGGTTGTTCCTACAGTGGCAGCTGAAACTCCTGCATGGGTGTGACACAGATGGAAACAAGATCTCTTCTCTCCCAGGCAGTGCAAAATTTAGCCTATTTCCACTCCTGTGCACAAACAATGGGTGAGGGCTCAGTGTACACTCGCAGGGATAGGGGTTTGCAGGAGGGAGTGCTGCAGGGAGGTGCCCAGTGATCAGAATTAATCCCTACAACACCCACAAAGTTATCAGCCTCTGGATCTGGTTCCAGATGATATGATGATCCAAACCATCATATCCATGATTCATGGGTACCCTTGGGTACCACGGTATCTCACAGGGGACTATTTTAAGAGTAATTTTCTCCTTTACCCACAAAGATGTACTTTTCCCATGCTGAGTGTAAAGACAACAACCTGGGAGCCCAGAAAGGCTGTCTCCATCACATGGAAGATGGCACAGCCATCCTAGGCAGGATGAACATCCCTTTCCAACACTTTCTGCTTTGTCCCTGAGGCTGCCCAGAATATCTCTGCTGGTTAGAAGGGTGTGCACACACACCTAAATATGTCTGCATGGACTGAGGTGGGCATGAGCAGGAACTCCATGTTCACTACTCAGTAAGGTCAGCATCTCACAGCTAATCTGATGGGTCTTTAAGTCTGCACCAGGCCTGTGGCCACCACATGGCACTGAAGACTGACTCTGCATGACCTGCTAAGAACAGCATCAGCATCCCTGTCTGTCCCTGCTGGGACAGAGATCCTTGGCACTTGGCTTGGCAAGACTTTCTATGTAGACTTAAGGGCCATCTATGATAAAAACCAAAAATCTGATATTCCTGATTGCATGAACAACTGGTCTCACCTGGAATAATACAGCAGGAGGTGTAATGAAGTGCTGGTGTTTGTCAGCAAATAGGTCTGTTTCTAAACAGACAGATTACCAGGCTGTTTCTAAATGGCAGAGAATGAATGGCCAGAGGTGAAATTTGTCTCTTCTCAGGAGTGCACTGTTTGCAATAGACTCGCTGCCCAGGAGGATACTCTAAGTTATCCCATGGCAAAAGATATTCTAATTTGTCTTCAGCTCAGCCTACAAGTCTGTAATCAGTGCTGCTAATCTTTAATAAAAGGGGTTCACAGGAGCCTTTGTTTTTAATGACATGGTGGGTGATAGCTCTTTCTTGTTATAATCCCCTCTCAGAAAGCATCTGATGGGGAAAATGTCTCCCTTGACGGTTTGCTTAAATTTTCATTTGCCAAAACACTGAATAAACTTCTTGTTTGTCTAATGGAACTAGAAGGAATTGTGACACTTTTATTATTTGTTTACTTCCTCACTGGGGCACCAGCTAAATTGAAGATGTCATCACACAGCAATGAGAATCAAGCTTCTTAATTGAACTGACTGGTTTGCAAACAAGGGTCTCCAAAGGGTCTGTGCTGAACCACACAGACTTTACAGTGACCATGGACTGAAACACATCAGTGAACTACAAACAGGAGAAGCAATGCAGTGGGGATGTAATCCCAGAAAAGCTGCTTCTTTTACAGGGTATCTCACAGAGGCACTGGTCAGATGGTATCTGTAAAACCAGCAATAGAAAGACAAAGGGAGCAAATTTTCCTACAAATCCTACATAATTAGCAGCTGCTGCTGGATTAATTCTAGCTCTAATTCTGAATGGGTAGAGGGGGGTTTGCTTTCTTGCCTGAATTCCCTCTATTATTCACTCTTTTTATGCCCTTAAAACCAGGAGTAGAATTACTCTCATTCTACACCGCACTAAGCAAGGAGAGAAGGCAGCAGTCGAGATGCAGACAGAGGAGCAGTCCCCCACGGATCGGTGAGATTTTCAGACAGATCAAATGTTGAGCTTCAGGTAATTGGCAGAGATCCTTTAATGTCTGAGTTTAACACTCACCTACTAGAAGAGGACGCAATTAGGCAATGAGATTTGGAAGAGTCTGAAGTGCCAGGTATAATAATTCAGCTGTAGTGAGCTGTTCAGAGGAAAGCTGAAGGCTGAGAGCTGTCAATTACACCAGAGGTGAATTAATACAACCAAATTCATGCACTGAAGCATCTTATTATTGCTGTGATCACACTTTATTATGAAGCGGTTTGGGTGAGGTTATTTTATTTAATTTATTTATCTATGTTAATTTTGTACAGAGGCAAATAAGTTATGAGTTGGGAATTGTATTAATTTCACTGCTTGGAAATATTTTAATAGCCGATTAGGTTGTTTGTTAGTTGCTGCTTTTTTCCTCTCTTCTTTCTGCTCATTAGAAAATCAGTCTTTTTTACAAGAAACACCACAGGCTAGCAAACCATAACTTCTCCTTGTTTTCACCCCCCCACAAAATTTACTGGTCACCACCCCCTAAACTCAGCTTCCTTACAATACATTTCCTTGCCTTCCATGTGTTCATTTTGAGGGCTTACCTCTCCAGTGCAAACAGAAGCTGATTTTACTGTCTGGAGGGAAGTCTCCCCATCCTCCCCAAGGCAAAATACTGCATTTCACTCATACAGCAAGCACAAGGGGGCTCAGCAATCAGAATCTACAATCAAGGAAAATCATCTAGAATCACAGAATGGTTAGAGTTGGAAGGGACTTCAAACATTATTTAGTTTCAACTCCCCCTCCATAGTCAGGATCACCTTCCACTAGACCGAGTGGCTTAGCTCCACCAGCCTGGCCTTGAACACTTCCAGGGATGGAGGATCATAATTCATCCACATCCTGCAAATAATGTCACATTTTGAGGGCAAGATTGCACTGCACCCTCCCAGCCTGCCATCAGCAGCACTGCTCTTTGCAGACCAGGCAGGCTGGAGGGGAATCACACTGTTCAGGGAAGAAGCTGAAGTGCCTTCTGGTTCTAGGTCATGATACATCACCCAGGCAAAAGCCACTGGTGCATGGTGCACATTTGAGATGGTAAGAAGCTGTCTTTTCACAGGACATGGCACAGAGGACACCACTGAAGCCAAGGACCATGTACACAGATTGGACACAGCACAGGAGACTGCAGGCAGGAGGCTGATGCTGCATTCTTGCAGTGAACAATGCTCCTGGGGTCTCCAGCCAGCATCCTGTAACTGCACAGAACTGATCTTCTGAGAAGAAAAAAGGAAAAAGAAGAGTTGAGGGAAGAATAAATAAATTATGTGATCTCTCATTTCTTTACAAAACAATGTGAGATAGAAACAACAATGTTTGAAAGCCCTGAGATGATGCTGGGAGTGTTGCCCATCCCATTCAAAGAAACAGATCTCTGAATATTGGCCACTTTTACATTCTAGACATCTCAAGCAGTTTATAGAAGTTAATTAGTTTTTCACCTTGAGAAGACAGTGGTCCAGGATTTTCCTCCTCCACACACGCAGCACACATGATGTGAAGTTTGTAGTTTGCTAGGCGTTTGTCTATGGTGGAGCAGGAGTGTCTGCAGATACCAAGCACAGCCCCTGAAAGGTTTTCTCTGCCTTTCCCTGACCTGCTCTGAATGGGAAGAGCCTTTAAGTGAGGGAAAAGACCACTTCATTGCCCTGGCTCCAGACATATCAGCACAGCCCCAACAGCTCTAGCTGCTGGAAGCTCAGAAAGTTAGAGGAATGCTACAGTAACATTTTTCTTTGCCTTAATTACTGAAATAGACAAATGGGAAATTTGCCCATCATGAAGATAAATAGCAATAAAAAAATGCAGTTGAGAAAAGTGTTACTGCTAAATTATAATTAACCACCCACCAGCAGGTACCTGACAGAGGTGAGAGGGGAGGCTGCGAGCAGCCCCTCTCATTGGCCATCAGCACTCCTGCAATGCTCCTCGTTACTGCACCTCTGGGGCACTTAATGCACCATTTTGCTTTCAGTGCAATTATAAAAGGCCACTTACATTTGCCACCCCCCCTCTTTGTCTCCCCACCCCAAGATCTCTAATAGTCTAAATTATCAGCAAATTGCCTATTTGATAAGGGCAAGCCATTTTGCTTGAGAGCTGAACTATTTCCCACTTCTGGGGGATAATATTAGGCAAATAACAAGCATCATTCTTTTGACATGTACAATTATTTGGCAAGTGTATGTTTGAATAGCCTGCTCCTTTGTGTGACAGGGTCCGTTCTCCATTAGCATACTTGACAGATGAATATGCTTGGTCCTTGTGGAAAAACCTGGCAGTAACCATGGTGATTGGGAGACAATGTTTTGAGTGAGGGATGTATTATCAATTTCAACGGGAAGTGGAAAAAAAAAAAAAAAAAAAGAAATGCACCACTAACGAGCTGATCTGCAATACAGGAAATATACATTGTTCCCAGGTAATTAAACCAATCTTGGTACTACTTTTAAACTCACATAAATTAGAGTCAGAGGTGTCTACCTGTTTTGCTGTGTTGCTGGTTCCCAATGGAGGTTTTTCTCCTTGAGTTTTAATTAACTTTCCATTTGAAGGAACTGAAATATGGCTTTCTACATCCTCCAAAGTTTTGGGGACGCCAGGGCAAAGGGGGATCATGAGGACACACCCTGTCCCTGGGTGTGCTGGGGAGGAGGTGAGCACCCAGCCTCAGCAGTCCCCACCATATTTTGGGTTGCACTGGCTGTATTTGGAGCTGACCCTTTGGAGCTGAGGAAGGAGATGTGGAGGGAGATGTTGCCCTCATGCCACCCATCAGAGCAAGCAGCTCAGCAGGGGCTGTAGAGATCCTTCCTGACGTGGCTGAACCAAAGCCAAAATGTAGAGATTAGTTCCCACCTCGTGGATCTGATTTCATGTCAGGGTAGCTCTGATATTTGTACTGGTCCCAGCTCCTCCTGTGCACACAGATTTCCCAGTGGAAGTTGTAGGGATGGAGGCAGGAACTTGGTGCATCTGGAGAGACAGCTCTGGGTACAGCACCAGAACTCACAGGGAGGAGAGGTATTCTTATCCCTATGTTTTATCAGAGTGGCTGCTCTTGTGCCTCGCCCCCTTGGAAAAGAGACCAAATAACCCATGAGTAGCAATGCTTTGCATTAAATCTTGTCCATCTAAATCTTTACAGAACAGATAAAAAGCATCTGCATTTTGTGCTGGTAATTACTTTGCATTAGCTTTGCTGGGAATAGAGTGACGAAACACTCAGGCAAGGAGGATCAGGACCAGTTTTCCTCCATGTTATGTTAGTAATAAAACCAGCAAACTTAAAGTATTGCCTAGTTCCTCTCCAAAGACCCTCAATCTCTGTCACATATAACCCCACTTTAAAGAAAAAAAAAGGTAGATTATAGGAAAAAGGTTATTATTAGCAGTATGATTAGGAACATATTCTCTACAGTCCTTCATTAAAAGGAATGTCCCTGCCCTTTTAGACATGAATTTGCCACCATTTCCCACACCTGGAGCTCTCTCCCTTTTATTACTGTAAAATATCGACTTGGAAAATGCTGAGTCAGGTGCCTGAGGTCAGAGAAGGCAATTTTTACTAGAGTAATGAAGCCCTCTGCCTTTTAGGAATATTTTTTTTTCTTGCTTTTTCTTTGTTACTGAGTCTATTTTAGGCAAATATTTGATTTTAATTTTTTTCCCCCCATCCCCATCTTCTGTCCCCATTGCTCTCCCCGTTTTGGACTTTGGCAGGTTGAGCGCCACGATTAGAGCCAGCGCAGTGTTTGTGGTGTCGGCCATATGGCTGGCAATGAAACCACCAGCTGCACGGCAATCTGGGCACGAGCCCTCCCAAGGGCACCCAGCGTGGCAGGGCGTGCCCACCCAGGTGTCACCATCCCCGGGGGAAGTGGCAGCGCCGTTCCTTGCCATGCATGCCCCTGCTGCAAAGCCAGCAGCTGCCGGTGTCACCGAGGGGAATTCTGTGGCAGCAGCGCAGCCCAGAACGCTGCAGGCTTCTGGCCCCTCTTGGGGAGCCCAGCTGCAATTCCTGCAAGGCTGCAGCACCGCAGAGCGGCTTCTCTCCCTGCAGCACCTGTGCAGCTCCCAGAACTTCCAGCCAACCTTGCTGAGCGTGGCTCTTGGGAGTTGCATTGCTCCTGGGTTGTTTTTTTTTCCACGTGAAAAAAGTTTGGAGACAAACGGAATGTTCCTTATTCAGGAGCATATATAGTGCCTTAAATGCAAGGTCTAGGCAAGCAAGGGGACTGAGGTTTTTCCCTTTTGTCAGAGGGTCTTTTGGAGGGGGTTTGGCTCCCTGGAAGACCAGAGAGCCACAAACTGGGGCTTTCAGGGCACAAAGTACCTCACTCTCCCGAACCAGGCAGATTTCTGCCCTTTTCGTTGCAGCAATGACCCTCTCCTTTCCACCCCAAAGATAACATGATAAGAACAGTGGTTTTTATTCCTTGATCCATAGTCTCAGCTGTGCCAGTGACAAAAACATGGCAAAAAAATCCATTCCTGCAATCATGAATGCATTACACTCATGTCTAAAGAGCAGAGCTTTGTCCCAGATGGTGCAGATTATTCTTTTCAGTGGAGAAGGCTGTTTAAGTCACTTATTTTTTATAGAAATAGTCCTGTAAAAAAGCAGCCTGAGCATCTTTTGCACCCGTCTGCTTTTCAGGAAACCTAGCGCCAAGCTGACCAAGCTGGGATTTCCTCTGGGTCTCTCGTGACATTAGCAGATATGCTTTTAAAGATGTCACATTCATAAAAGAGCAAGGATGTGACCTGACTGAGGCAGGCATTTCCCAGGCTGTTTATCACCCTCCAGTGAATGAATGAGAGCATTTGATGCTCACAGACTCTAACTAGACCAGAAGGGCACTCCCTGGGACTGTGCCAGCTGCCCTGCTCTTCTCAGCACCATAAAACTACACGTCCCAGGGACTAACACACAGGCCACTGAGCAGCTCTTCATCCTGAAGGAAGCTGGGGAGCTTTACATATCCCATGGTGTGGCCTGCCTCTAAAATGCCCACTGCTGCATTTCCAGTGTGCTGCTGTTTAACAGCATGTGGCAACACCATGCAGCAATTCAACACGGGAGGAGGAAGGCTGCCACAAATACCTCAAACTGCCTGAAGGAATTAGCCCAACAGGAACCTTTTCACAGGATACAGCCTCCCCGCCCTCACCAGTCTGAATGTCATGGCTGATTTAGGACCTAAGGCTCTAATACTCACCTAAAAACCAGCAAGCAAGATCTTGTCTGCCTGTGTTAAAGATTGCCATCCTGCCCCAAACTAAATCTATATGAGAAGGGATGGGAGAGGTTTCCCAGCTAAGCACTTAATTCCCAGGGCTGTTATCTACAGTAGCATGTTCAGTCCTCATAAGGTGCCAACAAAAAGTAATAGAAAGGGAAAGAAGATGGAACATATAAAATTTCTCAGAACATGTAAAAAGTTTTATGAACAGGTGTTCAGATTTCTAAAAGAGAAGAGCCTTAAACTAGAATAGTTTAAGTATGTAGTAGAAGTGTTAAGTGAAAACAGGAATGAAAATAACTTAATTTCCATTACCTTGTGACAGCCCAAAGCCCAGTCACACAAAAAAGGATGGCAGCAAAAGGGCAAGGCACCCGAGGTGATGGGGCAGAAGTTTTATCTGGGATCAGACCATGTTCCCTCTCATATAGATAGAATGCTGAAAGCATGGACATCTTCCTGTGAGTCTTTCACACTGCCTAATTTAGGTTTTACACAATGCATTGCTATGCACAGGGCTGCAGAGAGCAATTGAAAACATCTTAATGAGGTGCTTGGGCTCCTTACATAGTCCATGAAGAGAGTTGGTGACTGACAAACAGCTGAGGAAGCCTGGGAGGGATCAGAGCTGCTCTGCTCTGTAGAAAACACAAAGCACAGCACGGTATGAACTTTCTCCCTTCAGGCAGGAAATAATTGCCTGCCTTCCCAAACCAGGGCGTTTCTGTGCCTACGTGTCACTGGATAAAGTTTTCAGCTGAGTAAGGCACAAAATAGGAATTAGCCACCTTCAGGGTTTATCAGTGTGGGATGGACGGCTTCTGGGTTGCAATTTGGGATGCAAATACAAATACCCCCTCGCACTTTGCTGAACCAGCTTCAACACATGAGGCTGTGAGGAGCTGCTTATTGGAGAGAAAATCCAAATCTGGTGGTGAACTCAAGCTGGTTGGGACCTTACTGTTGCCTGCAAACCTGTGCTCCCAGGTGGACTGTGGTAGTATAAATGTGCTACCACAGTGGACAAACTGGGTGGTAAAGGTAAGAAATGAACAACCTAATCTCCTTCTGTGAGATCCACAGCTGGCTCATGTGACCTGGGCTGTCTCCAGAAGTGAAGACACGTTTTGGGATTCCTGGAGTTCCCCACCATGGTGCAGGGGCCAATGGTGTGGTGCCCAGCTAGAGTCACACCCCACATGCAGGCTTTTCTGGGCTGCAACAGCCTGCTAATTCCAAGGAGATCCAGAATGAACATTACTGTTAGACATAGGCCTAAAGACACATTAAAACATAATGAAGTGTCTTAATCACCCTTTACAAGCTAAATTTATCACAGGGAACCCTGTAAAATGAAAGTGAAAGAGTAATTCCACAATGATGCTTACCCAAGACGGATTGAGAGATATTATTTGTTGTTAATGAATGGCAAATTCATTGCTGTCTCATCTGCAGGAATGAAATTTGTGGGCACATGGAGCAAGGGCCCCGGGCTGCTTTGAGAACATTCTGTAATCAGCTCACGGCACCTGTTAAAATTGCCTGGGAGCTTGGTTACACTGATGCTCTAATGCCCAGGCATGGGCATGTCTGCCTCAAAATCCTCTGCTAACCTGGGGCTCAACAGCTCTGTGGCCCCTCCAGATTCAATTGACTCCATCAGCAGGATTTTCCTTCACAGAGCCCAGGGGGAGAGCACAATGATTTCTGCAGCTTCTTTAATGAAGCCAAGACATCTCTGCCTAAGTGGTATGTTTCCCTGCATAATTAAATATTTGGCAGAGGATAAATATTCCAGTCAAATACCCCCGGTTCCCAGTGTCTGCTGGGCACCTGCAAAGCTGCTGTCCCTATGCACGTGCATCCCCACCAGATGATGCAAAGCACGGGGAAGTTCTGGTCTTTCCCTGTCTCCCTGTGCCCTCTCAGAGCTCCCAGACCCCAGACGTGCACAGCTCACTGCAGCCAAAGGGCAGTGCAGGCAGACATCCCTCAGGATCTCTCTGTCCCACAGGCTGCCACTTGGGCAAAGCCCCAGCCAGCCTTCAGTGCTGCCCTGGAGAGCAAGAGTTTGATGAACATGCTGAGAGGCCAGATGGACCACATCCCACTGGGCTTCATTACAGACCTTTGCTCTGTTCAGCTCAAGTGGTCAACAATCTCTGTCCTCTAGATGTGCCCTGATGTGCTGTTTTCCTGTAGCCTTAATGACAGCCACGCTGTGTGTTGTGAATGCAGAAAAATACACAGACATGCCAGAAAGGCTCTTTGCTCACGTCTGCTTGAAGCCTCCAGGGACCCTGGGGCTAGCAGAGCACCCAGCTGCCCCTCCAGCTGAGCAGAAGCCATTGCCTCTGACTGTCACCAAGGGCAGATCCATTGGGCAAGCCAATGCAAACTCCTCTAAACGCTGCAGGAGGGAATTTGAATAATTTCCATCACAGATCCACCAGACATCTCTTGCTCCCCTGTGCCCATTTCCTGAGTGCCCTTTCTGTGTGTCTTTTCTACCTTTTCAACCATGAGATTACATCTATGTACTTTAGGACACCGGAACTCTGCTGTTTTCCTGCTCTAGCCCAGGCCACTGAAAAGCTGAACTTTTCTTCACAGGGCTAATTTCTGCACAAAGCAGCAGGGGCAAGATGCACTCTTGAAGGATAAATGCTTTAGGACTGTTCCAATGGACATTATAGGAAGCCTCAAAGCACAGCTGGAGAGGTCCAACTCGCTGCTTTACCACCAATTCACTGCATGAATGTGGATAAATAAATCATTTCACCTCTTTCTGCCCCCATATAAAAAGAACTGATGGTGCCTTTCCTTTGTCAAGCACTGAGAGATCTTGGGATAAAACACACTCAGAGTTTTATTAATTCTTCTTTTGGGCTCTTGTTATTAAAGTGATCTGTGTGGTCATGCACCTTTGAAGTAAATATCAGCAGGAAATAGAAAAAGAGAGCTCCCCAGCATCCAGGGATCAGACAGTCCCATCGATTGCAAACACACAGCCTCATTTAAACGAGTGGGTGCCGCACACACAGCAGCCGGGACTGTCTGCTCCCAGCCAGCTCCAGCTAGATGTCCTGAGTAACCTCCTGGAAACATATCCAATCAAACTGATGGTGCAGGGAAAAAAATCCTTCTTTATACATTTGCAGTTCTGCCATCATCAGAAGCCGGTGGCGTGGCATGACCTTCCTGCCAGCAGACGATGGCTGAGCTGTGTGTTTTCCTTGAGGGTCTCATATATCGTCCTCCTGAAACGTGGCTGAGGCAGGTAACTGTTTGTTAGGCTGTGTGCTGGAGGATTGTACAAATACAGCTTCTTCTTGTCCTTGAAGAGCCTATAAATAAATGGGCTCTTACCTTGACTGCAGGCTGCAGCATTAGTCAACACTCAAGCAGTTCATTTGGAAATTTGTACACAATAGAATCCAAGACACTTGAAAAAGCAGCAGAATTTACCTTTTTTTGTGTGGAACTGGATTTAGCGCTTGGGCAAACTGCTGGACTAATAGGCAGAGAGACCAAAGGCGTGTATCTGTCCACAGCAACGTGGCTCAGACAGCCACGGTGCTTACGCTCTGTCCTTTGCCACCCCAGCAGTGGCTCCAGAGCCTTCCAGGGGTAATGAAGAATCCCAGCCAAGCCCCTACTTTCAAAGGTGGTTATATTGCATAGTGACTATCTGTCCCTGGGTCATGGATTTTTATTTGGCCTTGCAACTTGAGAAATAACAGGACCAATTCTCCTCCCACCAACTATTCCCTTCCTACTTATCTGATCTAAGTTAAAAAAAAAATACTGTCTGTGTTGCCAGGTCTGGATAGGCAGCATACCTGAAAAGCAGATCCAAAGCAGTGCACAGCAGCTGCATGTCAAAACACAATATTTCTCTGCTGGTCATTTTTTAAAATACGTAATGGCTATAGTAATTTTTTTCTAGCTCTTATTAGCCTTATAGTTGGATGATTTAAATTATTACTCATTACCGCACTACCACTTCCATAATTTATATTGTTTATGGTCTTGCCACTTTAATGATTTAATTTTGCAAAGTATTTTGGAGACTTGTTTGTCCAGTGCAACATACTGTGTCAGCCTGACACATCTTGTACTGCTGTGATTTCTGGCAGTCCCACTGCACAGGAAAGCAAAGGGCAAAACAAAAAGAGTCCTCAGCCTTGTCACCTGCACAAAAGGAGCCCAGACTGATGGGTCTTGTTCCATGAGTTATCATCTCTCACCTCAGTTGCATTGGTGGGATCCTGTGCTATTACTGAGGACCAAGAGCAGGCTCTACAAAAATGCTTCTGAAGGAGGAATTAAAAACCATCACACGCTTAGTGAGGCTAAATGATATTCAAATTGGCTGATAAAAAAGTAATGAGGAATGCCTGCAGCCCTGAGCCACCTAAAGAAAATCAACAAATGCCAGCTACACAATGCAAACACTTTCCATGGTGGGAAGTGGGGATTTCAAAACAAGGTACAGTGGTCTTGTGGGGATGACAGGGGAGAACAACACAGGGATTGCATCTGCTGGAAGATGTGCAAGGGAAAATCATAGGAGAATTTCACACTGAAGGCAAAGACAGAGCCAATCCACAGAGCTCCCATCTGAAACAGGGCACATAGGCAGACTCCTGCTCCATCCTCCCAAGGAGGAAAACCTCCCCTGGGTATTGTATTGTTTCCTTTAGTGCTGAGCAGTGGACTGGCAAGCTTCTTTCTTCAACTTTGAAGCTCAAGGAGTATCTCTCAAGGAAATCTTCAGGTTTGGGTTCAGGTTCTTCCCAGCCATACCCAGGTTGCTGGAGGGATGTTCTGCCACCACACATGGTTTCAAAAAGCTTGAGGTCATGCTCCCATTGCATTATAGTGGTTCCATAGCATGGTCCAGCTTGGGATGTTTATCCCTGGGCTCACCCCCCATAAACACATGGGAATTTAGCCCACTTGAGGCTCCCCACCTTCAGATGCTCCTCTGGTGCTTTCTCCCTCTTCCATCAATGGTGGGATCTTAAATTCCATGCCTTAAGCTGGGGTAGATAAAGTTGGTGAGATGAGTGCTCTTCCAGGGCAACCACCACAGTGCACAGAATTGGAATGGGCTACCAACCTCCATATCCCTCTGTCATCCAAGGGGGGTGAAGGAGAGGAGGAGGTGATGGTGGAGATGTGTCTCTCAGAAACATGTGAAGAGAACCATATTAAAGATTGTGAAACGCTCAGGTAACCTGAAGACCATTTAAGTGCCTATGACAAGACAGTGAGAATAATTAGCTCAACAGATGTGGGTACTGATCAGGAGCATTTTTAACAATATCCTGTCATGTTTGGGTCTATTACTACAGTCCAGTGAGGTGTGATGTCATTTTTCCTGGTGATGGCTTTCTTTCCAGGAAGCACTGAGATGAGCTTACATTTCAGTAGGTATCTTGAGGGTCCTTGGCATATTTTGTCCCTCATTTAAAACTCAAAGCACCTTTTAAAAATGACAAGCCACAGAACTTGAGTTTAACAGACCTGGGAACAAAGGCTGGGTCTGCAGGTCCACAGTGTTAGAGAGTAAATGAGCTCAGAAGCAGGCCAAGCAAGATTTAGAACGCATACTTAAATGGGTAACAGGATTTCCTGACCTTCCAGGCTCAAAACATTTCCCTCAGCAGGACGGTTGTTATATCTCTTGTGTTATTTATCTCTTCTGCTCAAGAATATTGGCTTAGCAGAGCAGTCATCAAAATGTGAATGAACAAGGATGGAGAAGTTGCACCAAGAGTCAACTCAGAGTATCCCGAGTCCAAGCTGGGGTGACAGCCTGCGGTGTCTTCACAAGGGGCATCTCTCACAGCCTCCAGAATGCCACCTTCACGTGGAGAAGGCCAACAGAGGAGGGACAAGGAACATTGGCTTCCATACCACAGCTAGAAATGACAGGAGTGTGAAATAAGAAAATCCTGGAAGAGAGCCAGGGAATGTGTTTTCCAGAAGCATATAATCTGCAATTGGGCTAATTCTGATGTATTTGTGTCTCCGATTCTTTGTTTCCTTGTTGCTTGTATAACTCTTGATTGGAACATTTGACGTCGCTTTTGTGAGTTCCTAAATCCAATCCTCTCTGATGATGTACATGAATGTGCAACTGATGGATGTTTTCCAGCACCTTTTTGTTGCCTCAATTAAGGGATAACGAACAAGAATTGTTCCTATTTGTAAAACATCTCCTGCTATTTCCTGCTTCCCAATTGGCTGGACAATATGTCTTAATTAAACACAAAGCCTTGCAACTTCTTTCAGGGGAGAGGGACCGGAACTGGGAAGAGAGGAAGAAAAGGAGGAGGAAGGGAGAGGTGGGAGCCATTTCTACTTCAAGTGACTTGCTTGCAGAGGCGTTTTTGATTTGTTGCACTAATGGTCACACCTTGCAGTTTTCTCTGAGTCTGCTACTAGGGGAATGGGTAAGGACATCAGAGCAATCTCCACTCAAATCCATAACTTTATAGAATACCAAAATCAATGCCTCAGGGAATAAGAAATGAAATGTAGAGACTTTCATTTTTAGTTATCAGCCAGAATCCAGTTCATCTCCCAAGGTGCAAAGAGAAACAGCCATCACCTCCTAGGTCCTATGTAACACAACTTATAGATTAAAATAAAATAAAATAAAATAAAATAAAATAAAATAAAATAAAATAAAATAAAATAAAATAAAATAAAATAAAATAAAATAAAATAAAATAATAAAATAAAATAAAATAAAATAAAATAAAATAAAATAAAATAAAATAAAATAAAATAAAATAAAATAAAATAAAATAAAATAAAATAAAATAAATAAAATAATAAAACCAGAAGACATTGCACTGTATCTGCATCAGCAAGATCACAGGAAAGATGAGGTCATGAATTTTTAGCAAGCTCATCAGTGTGGGTTGATATCTACCAGGGTGGAGGGTGAAGGTCCCTTTGCACTGCCTCTGCTGCTGTGTGAATGGAGGGTAGGCATGGCATGCCATCTTTCAGCAACACAGCATACATTTGATTATGTGATTCTAAATCACATCCCTCCAGATGCGAGCACATGCATGTAACATGCACTTTCATGTTGTGGTCCAATTAAAGATATTACAGAGTGTTGTCTATTCTACCCAAGAAAAAGCAGCTTTAGCCTGATCTTTGGCCTCTAAGATCTCTGACTCCGGATTAAATGTGCGTTTTGTCATCTTTGGATAAAGCCCAGAATGGGTGATGGTGTCAGCCCTAGGTCTGTTAGATCAGCTGCTCCTCTGCCTCTGCTTCCCTCTCCAGCGAGCGCAGGGTGTGACATTTGTGGGGAGGATCGGATTAGGTGCTCTGATGCTGTTGGTGACTGATGGAATTCCATCCGCCCTTCCTAGGCGGTCTCTGCCAAACGTCCCCATCCGCAGAGCACGAGGGGCGACCGCAGCAAACGCTCGCCCCACGCGGGAGCCTGGCCCCTGGTTTAAGTGGAGCCATATGTTTAATGCATAACACACAGCGCTGGCAAAGGAGGGAGGCGATAGAAGGCTTTGGAGCCTGTGTTGCACATGCAAATATCGCCTGTGAAAGGCAAGTCTGTCTCCTTTGACACTGCTTGTAATCCTGATGTCATCCTCTTCACTCCCTCTCGCACACACAGTGTTTATTTTGTCACGGTGCATCTGAACACAAGACTAAAACCCTGTGGGGCAGCAGAATTTTGCACATTTTCCGAAGCCAAGTCTTCATCCCCACAGAATATGTACGTTTAAATATAGAAAAGGAGAGGCATGACAGAGGGATGAGGGAATTGCATCTGGTGTTTGTCATTGTAAAGTAACTCTGTAGTGTCATCTGTGAGCCTAGAGTAGCTCCAGCTGAAATAACTGGACAACCCTTTCTCTCTGCTGGGATATCCCAAGCAAACCCATGCCCTGAGCTCTGCTTTTTCTTTATATTTGCTCCAAGAAATCTGGAAGCAAATATTGGATCTGTGCAGCAAAAACACTCCATTTGCTCTAGTGTATCTAACCCATCTGTAACTGAAAATGAGGACATACTGATAGATGTTACACTCCGTGACTTTGTGTGGACAAAAGAAAGGGCTTTAACCTATCTGAATCCTGGCATCATCTCCTGGTTCATAAAATCAAGAGCAGCAGCATAAGCATCTCCCATTGCTGTGCCTCAAAGTCCCAGTCTGAAAGCACCTTGCCAGATAAGCAAGAAGAGCTGAATCTCCACGGTCCCCTCAAACCCGAGCTTCTCTGAAGCTGGCAGTGAAAGGAGGAGCTACTTTGTTCTTTGTGTTGATACCATGTAAAATGTGCTTAGGTACTCTAGAGATGGAGGCTCCTGTAACAAAGAGATAAGCTGGAGGTGGTGGCGGCTCTGGTGATAGGGATAGGGATGCTGGAGCGCTGGACACAATGCTGAGGCTCTCAGCAAGACATCAAATGGGCTGATAAGAATACTCCCCATCCAGACAGAGCAGAGACCCGGTGGCCAGACCTTTATCTTTCCTCCCACATGGGCTCCCTCCTCTCCTTTGTGATAAAAAGCCTTGTGCTTAGACCAAGGGAAATAAAAAGCACCAAACATCCCCGCGGCTCTTCTTCCTCAGGAGGGGACTTTGCCAGCTTGGCACTCTTTTCTCTTATTCCTTCCTTTCCTTCTCAACCTCTCATCTTTCCCTGGCTCTTCCAGTCCCATCCCTGTGCCTCCTGCCTGTGACTTGCCCCAAGATCTGGCACAGCCGTGGACATCCCAGTGGGAGAATTGCTGCTCTGTGCAGAGGAAATACCATAAGGTTTATTCTCTTTTCCACTACAACTTAAAAGAAAAATCTGCTAGCCACTCAATAATTAATGCTTATGAGCACTGATTCAGCATGTCAGGAAGAGAATTTTGCACTCTTATTGTAGACTTTTGTAATTGAATCTTATGCTGTTATATTAGTGTGGCCCCAGGTGAGTATGCAATAGCTGAGGGGGAAAAAAGGTAAGATAAAGGAATTACAATAGAGCCAAGCTAATGTGAGAACAAGGCAATGTCTTCTGTGCCTCAAGGTGTTAAGTTAATCTCTGATAAGTTATTAACTTATTAATGGGCTGAGAAAGGATGAACTACTTTTCATCCAAAGTCCCAATTGCTCCTTGTTTTCTTTTACATGCTTCTCCTTGTCAACTAATTCTCCTTTGGCACTGCTCCCCCATTGCACTGCCTCCCTCCCTCCACGTATCCTGTTTCAGCCTAAATGAAACCCGCTCAGAGAGCTGCTCTGTGCAGTGATCACATCGTGCTCAACACCGGGGATGTGGGACTTCAGGAGAGATTCAGGGACAGAAATCTGAAAGAATCAAAGATAAAGAAGTCATTACAGAAGTTTCTAATTAATCTCTCCTCATGTTGACTAATCACTGATGTGGAAAAACAAAAAGAAGGGAAAGGGGTTTTCAGATAAAAAAAACAGACTTGGAGTTATGCACCTCCATCCCAGCTCTCAGTCCAGCAATGGTTTCACAAGTGAGTCTTTCCCCACCCAGGACCCAGTGTATGATGCATCACCTGAAGTCATGACCTTTGATTCCAGTTCCTCCAAAACCAGAGCAGAAATTTCAAACTGATGAAATGAGGTGAAATTCTGAAAAGCTTTTGTTGAGGGAAGAGGGACAGGTCCAGTCTCATCCTTGTGGGATGTGATTTCTCCTCGTAGCTGGATTCCCTTTGCCACTGAACTGTCTCAGTAATCCTTCTTTTTGAAGCCACTGCTGTGCTTGAGGGAGGCTTTTGCCTCACTATTCCCATTGCAAGTCTCAGAGCTCAAATTGGAAACCACAGCTTGTACTCTCCTCCAGGTCTCTCCTGATGAGGGGCATCTCCCAATGGTGCAATGAAGATGTATTAAACTGGTGATCACAAAGTTCAAAGCTCTCCTTTAAGTGTGGTTCAACAAGGGATGGGTCCAGAGTTTCTGCCCAGAGCTGCTCCTTTCATCTGGCCAAAAATGAAAAGAAAAATGGTTTTAGCTTGCTGGATTGAATTGCCATTCCCTTGGCCAGAGAAGCAGAGCTAGTGAGGGTCAGCACATCAACACAACAGATTTCTGACTTCTGCACCAGACCAGAGACCTCCCTCCCTGCCACACACCACCAGAGCATGACATTGTTTCTCCAGTGTTAAAAGCAAACTGTGCTTTCAAACTTCCCTTCCAAGCTCAGACACCAGTGCTGAGATTGCAGGAAGCAGAAAAAGGATACTGTTCATTATCATCTGCAGAAGATGATGAACCTGATAATTTTTCCACATGAAAAAATCAATGACGTTTTAGCTGGAGAAAGGCACAGGCCATCACATGCCTTAGCACAAAGTAGGGAGGGAATAAAAACTAGCCAGCAGCCAACTTTGGAAAAGCACACAAGGGGTCTTCTTCAAATTAGCTGAGGCTTCAGCCCAAGTCTTTCTGTTTGCTCAGAGACAGGTTGGCATCTCTGTCTCTGCTGCTGCTGCTGCTCCTGCATGGGGTAGAGAGCTCATCAGAGCATGAAAGAGATTGTGATAAAGATACACTGACTGCCAGCCTCCTTCCACTGGAAGCAGGCTCAACTTCATACCTGAGTGACATCTCAAACACCAGAACCAGAAGGGGGGAGGGAGAGAGCTGCTCTTTCTTTGCCCTTTTGATATTATGATTATTATTTGCAATTATTCATTGCTAGAGCAGCTTCTCAGGTATATAAATAGAGGCAAAAGAAGTCCCCTTTCCCCTCCCTGCGTCAGTGCATGCTGCTCTTTCACGCTGCACCCAGGCTGATTGAATTGTTTGATAGATAAAAGCCTTGTCTGAAGATTCCCCTGCATCCCCACTTTGTGAGCTATTCCCATGCCAGTTCTGCTTTCCAGCAATATCAGCTGTGCATATAAATTTTCAGACTCATCTGGATGAATTCTCTCCTGCCAGCCAGCTGTTTGAAAGCATTCCCTGACACCACATGGCATTTGCTCTGCGGAGGTTGGCTGGCACTGGGATGTTGCTGTTCTGCCAGGATGTGATGCACTTCTCACCATCACAGGGAAGGGGAAAAAAACTCCTTCCATCTCCAGGGCTTGCCCACGGTGAGTGGGTTAGTTCATATGAAGGCTTTTCTAAGCTTTGCCAGCTGAGAGCAGCTTAAAAATGGTCTTCTGTCAGCTGAAGTTCATAATTCATGCCAGGTCCATGGCAGGATACCACAGGAACCATCACCAAAACACTTTCTTGTGTCATAGAACCAGTAATACTCAGGAAAGTAAGATGCCTTGCAAACATCCAGCCAGCAAAAAACAGTGACCTACAGGTAACCAGGTTCAATCTACACTGTCCCATGAAATCATTGGTGTGTTGTTCTCGCTCTGTAAATAGGGGGAAATAATAGTATTGTACCTCACAAAGGCACTGTCAGGATGAATACCCCAGTGACTAAGATTCTCACATCCTCCAGCATCAAAGGCCACCAAACACTTAAGAGAAACAGCTTTGCTTCAGCAAAGCAGTATAAACATAGCCAGGGATGGAAAAAAGAATTTTCATATCTCAAAGAGTAAATCTGGGGAAGGACAAGGGAGGCGTTGCACATCCTTACCATCCCAAATAATCCAAATTGTCATTCCCATTCATGTTTATGAAGTGTCAAGATCTGTAAACATTTTCACTAAGACTTAACACTTGGTCAAATATTGAGGAATCAAAAAGAAATTGTGAAAAACCTCGTGGTTATGACCATAGCATAAATACAAGGAAGCAATCCCAGACCACAGCCAATACCTCATTGTCAGGAGATAATCATCCAAGCAGACTCCCAAGTGGTAAATTCGAGTGACAAATGGGAAGCAGACCCCCTCACAGACATGGGAATGCAGGCATTCTGTGTGTTTTTCTGCATGAAACCATAAATCATCCACAGCATTAAAAAGGCTGGAGAACAGATAAAGGGTCTCTGTGTAGCTGAGCATGAATCTGAGGCTTCCTTTAAATGCAGGACTTGGCATCAAGCAGTTCACGCTCAGTTGATGCACATGATCCCACTGACTCCTTGTGTGAAGAGTTATTGTTTGAAGAACACCAACCACAGCACTGGTTTACCATCTTCCTCAGCCCTAAGGGTGTTCACAATCCCTCGGCCAAAGAAAGCAACAGGATGCAAAGGACACCAGAAATGAATCCAGCACAAAGTTACATGTACAAGCAAACCTGATCACACAGCTTTCAGTTTGAAGCTGGATCATGTCTGGCTGGTTCCTCTGAGCAGATCAGCTCCCAGAGGTGCTAAGCTGGTGTGGCGAACGGAGCCCAGCACATGGGAACAGTTCAAATACAGGTTTGATTTCCCTTGGTTATCAAGAGCTGTTGCTAGGCAGGGGAAATAGCACTCTACCTCTTCCATGGCCTACCTGCCTTTGGCCATGCACAAAACAGAGAGGATGACTAATATGTAACTCCCCCAAGGGAGAAGTGAAGGTCACTGCACTTGCACTGTTTTCCATGTCCCTTAACCTGCACTTACAACACCTTTTGTGTCCCCAGAATTATTGCCCTCTGATGCAGCATTATCCCATGTTGACTTGTTGTCATATTCATGGCAGCATTACATTCCCTGGGGAAAAAGGGCTCCTGTCAGTCCTGCTTTGAGAGACCCTTTATTATATTGATGCCAACAGAGATTGCCTCTTTGATAAATGAGCATGTACCTATGAATAAATACAGGAGTACATTTTATATGTATTGTATATCTGCAGTGACAAGGGTAGAGGCTTGTGCAGGCGTGAGCTTTAAATATGCATGGAGGACACAAGGCAGCAGGAACTGGCAACTGTGGGCTGCTGCCTGTATATTCCAATGCCAAACAGAGGATCCCTGATGTCATCTAGACAAGATGTTTCCATTGCATCCCTCACTTGAAGCAGTTGGAAGATACTCACTCTGCACACGGAGTGGGTGGGATACTCTCTGGGTGCAACAGGACCTCTTTGTGAACTGGCAAACTCAGCAGTGCTGGCCTGTCTTTGGTCCCTCCTGAACCAAGGAAGAGAAGGGATCTGCAGCTACACATGTATTCCCAGACTGACACAACAAAGCAATCACACACGAAAATTACTGTCTTCCTGGGAGGTCCTCCGGGAGGTGCTGAGTGGGTGTGGGATTGTACTGCAATGCTTTGGTGCAAAGCAACAGCTGGGAGGAAACTGATCCAAAATGGTTCAAAGAGCAGTGCCAGACTTCAGAGGCCATTTTGGTTTCCCAAGCTTCCCAATGAATGGCACCAGTTCTCCCACAACGCCCACCCTAGGCAGAAGTGTCTGTGTGCTGCCCTGGGTGCAGAGCAGCGTGGGGAGTGACCACCACACAGAAATGATCCCCAGCAAGAAGCCACTGCAGGGGTAGAGTACATCATTTCACTCAAAGGGTAAAGCTTCCCCCAGAGTGCTCAACTAAGAGGTGCCAGGGATTTGAACCCAAACCAGATTTCATCCTCCCAGCCTGGTCTGTAAGAGGGGAATTGAAAGGGAAGACAGAAAACACCGTTCTCATCCCTCCCCAAAACGAGCTCACAGTCCCTGGAGGAGGAAATAGCAGCCTGCCCCTTACCAGTCACCTCCCTGCCTGACACCTTGCCTCTTTCCAGGGAGCAAAGGAAACACATTTCCCAGTTCCTGCTGACCCTGCTTGAACAGCTCCTTGTTATATTCTCTGGAAAGTTAAGAAGTTGCCTTTGAATACCACAACGTCAAGGTGATGGTTACCAAGGGAACTGAAAGGAACTGGCCAGGAGAAGGTCAGACTTTTCTGGGTATTTTTTTGTGCTTTATCTTGGCTGAATGCTTTTCCAGACAAATCAGATGGGTGTCTTTCTATCCTGGAGAAATAAAGCCATTATATACTTGAAAAAGGACTGATAAAAGCCAAAAGGGGTGGCTAAGATTTCCCACAACTGCACACCATGTTCTGGGGGAGTTACCCTCAAAATCACCTATAGTGGGAAAACCCTGTAGCACCACAAGCAATTACGATTTCAATCAAGGGACGTAACTAGGAGAGCCCTGCGGTGAGGAGTTTAAAACTGGGTTTGCTTGGAGGCCACAGTAGAGATAAAGAGTAAAAATATCTCCAGAGCATAAAATAGAAAACTGAACCAGCAACTTGCCTGAAGTAAATCAGCACAACCCTTGGAGCATTTGCATTTCCATGGAGCTGTGGCATTTTCACCAAGAGGAAATTCAGCTCTCCAGGAAAAGACAGTGAAGCTGAGTTCTAAACATAATATCCCACACACCAGATCATCATCCAACCACACAGTGACAGAGATGTGGAATGATTTCTGCTATAATAAGAATCCCCAGCTGTGAAATTAAAATTAGTTAGCTAAACAAAAACAGAGCCTGATGCTGGCCTTCATATGCCAGTTGCTCAGCATGGCTCTCCCGGCCACAGAGGACTGGGCTTCTGCTCTTTTAGAACACTGGTTATCCAATGAGCAGGTTCATTTTTCATCCTGCATATGGCAACTATTGTGCTACAGCTGCCAGTCACACCTTTGATTTGCAGTGCTGCTGGTACCCCCAACAGTTGCCTGAATTAAATGAGATACAGGAACCAAGGAATGGCCATTTTAAGCTCTTGGTGTGTGTTGAATACCAGCTGCTGCCAGTTTTTCTCCTCTAAGAGCCCTGCCAAGCATCCTTACCTTCTGCTCTTCAGTTTGGATCTCTACCAAAGTCCTTCACTAAGAAAAACACTCTTGCTAATGAAAACCTATAAGTTTGCTGGCCCCAGTTGTGAGTACTGCTAATGGTAGGGGGGCCTCAGGAGACCCCATTTTTGTACAGCACAGCCACTTGACATTAGTCAATATTAGTTGCCCTTCCAATCCCTGATAGGGTCAGACAAACAAGCTCTCTCTACTGTAAACAAAGAGCTGGCTCTACTAAACAACTAAATGTCAAGGCAGGTCAGCCAAGGTGTAATCAGCTCTCATGGCATAGCTGTGAGCTGCAATGCTTTGTACAGGTGGCCAAGCAGACTACTGCTGGGAAAGAAACTTCCCCAGCTCAAAAATGAAATCAAAACTCTTACCTCCAGCTTGGTCTTCACAACAGAAAGCCCAGCAAATCAGGCTGATCAGTCAATGACATATGGTTTTGAAAGGTTTTGATTTTGCAGACAAATATGTGTTCCCAGCACCGAGGTGCTTGTGGTCTGTGCTGAAACAAGTGTTTTAGTGCTGAATTTCCTGGACTGAGGGCTTTTCTCTTCTCTTTCTCAAAGAAAATGTCAGTGCAAGTAGCCTTCACGATATGTTCATGTGCAGCCTCCATGCTCTGTGTGTGTGTGGCAGGGAAATTGAGCAGTGGGAGCTGCCAATGCAGGTGGCCCTGAGCACAGCCCTCACCAGCACACATTCATCAGGCCTGGGATGGGCACACTTCCAGATGATTATTGATATTTACTATTTAAATGCCAATGGATCATTTAGTCCTGGTGAGGAGATATTCAATAACAGCAGAGAGGAGCCATCTCCTGCCAGCCCATCCTGGCTCCTCCATCATTTAATGCCAAGCATGGAGCTCTCTCCCTGCTCCCTGGGCTTGTTGTGGGAGCTGTGTCACACACAGCTCAGCTCCCCCGGTCCTTGCTGCCCTTCCCACCCATCCACCACGCTTTGCTGATGTCAGAGGCCTCTTAGGATTCACAGCATCAGGATCCAGCAAGGAAATTCATTCAAGGTATCTCCTAAAGGGAACAGACAAAGCTCTGTTCCCCTCCCATCGCCCTGTGAGGATAACAACCTCTGCACTGCTGGTGTCCATGTCTGTTCTTTCAATGTCAGCTTTCGCACAGCTCTTTAGCCTTGTCCATCTGACTTAAAACTGCCCTTTCTTAGCAAGCAAGGACCCTGCCCAGCATATAACAAAGTGCATCAGTGACCTTGAAATAATAATTTGCTGTCCTGACACAGGCAGCTGGAGCACAGAGGACCTTGTCCACTTAAAAACCATCACCACACTTCTGGGACTCAGCGTCCAGCAGCACCTGAGATGACTGAAACAGGAAGAGTTTTTGAAAACCAATTTGCTCTCCACTATACCTCTTTGTTTGCATTTTTCATTTCTCTCAGTGTGGGGCATGAGGCTCAGCACTAGGCTCATGTTTATCAGTGCTTGGCTCTTCGATTGTCACTTTACAGCCCTGTCTGCAGGCCCTGCAGGTGGCACTTGCTTTCCCCTAAAGAAATAGCACCCCCACAATTTTTCTTCCAACTTCCGTCCAAAAAATAAGTAATACAAGAATGTTTCTGATGGTGTCAGGCTTTATAATAGTTCATTCATTTCAACCCTAAATTTGGGACTGAATTTGAGCTGGCAGTAGCTCTTTAATATACAGGACCTGTCTTATTACATCTCCGTCTAATGCATATTTGGGAGCTTTCCCTGAAAGCTCTTGTATAAAGGAGTATTATGACATCAGGAAGTCTAAAAGTACCTGAACTGCAGATGTGATAAATTCAGCAGGATGATACGTGCCTGGAATTAGTAGTTACCTTTTTCCATTGGCAAATGGCCGCCTGGGCTCCATCCCCTGGGATAGCTGTAGAGAACAGCCAGTTTGATGAGCCTAACCAGCCATTGGATGTCACTTTGGCTCCACACTAATTCAAGGGAAACAGCATTTATCTGGCAGCCAGGCAGCCAGCTCTTCGGCAGCTGAGAGTTTAATTATCAAAGGTTCAGGCAAATCTTGCTCTTGCTATCTCCAACCAGCTGCTGCAGAAAAAGAGACCTTCTGGCCCCATCCAGAAGTTTGTGAATCTCTTGCAAGTTCCCTTTTGCTGCTAAAATGAGTCCCAGCCCATTTGCCCTTTGCTGTGAAAGCTCTGGGCTTGATGCCACTAGAAAAAGGAGAGAGTGAAAATAATACAGCGGGGAAGGGCTCTAGGTGGATGGGGCTGAGCAAGCAGCAGTGAGGAGCAGGAGCACTGGGCAGGCTCCAGCTGGTGCTTTGATCCCGCCGTGGAGCCTTGCACTGATGGATGGATGTGGGCACAGCTTCCTCAAACCGCGGGATGCTGTTCTGTCACAGCTTCACTCTGCAGGGGCGGAGCAGAGCCGCTGTCTGGCCCCGTTCAGGCCAGGCAACCTGGTGTTCCTCCCTCCTTTGTGTTCCTGCTGCTGGAGCTCAGACTGAGCGCTCTCAGAGCAAAACACAAGGGCTACACCTGCCCCATCCCACTCTTCATCAATCCAGCGGGAAGGGTGGGGATTGGAGGGGGCAAAACAAGCAAGCTGAAGGCAAAACAAGAAGAGAACAGTCTCTGCAAAGGCAGGTGCTGTTTGCTCAGCATTTCTGCAGGACTAAAGACCAGAAGATGCACCAGGAAAATTAGTGGGGGAAAAGGTGACACCAAATGAAGCCACTTTTCACTCCAAGGAAACAAGAGGCCTGTGAGTGAGGAATGTGGAGGAGGTGTTGGGTTCATAGGAGCTGTCCTGCTCCACTCTTCACTCACTCTGCCCCAGTACCTCAGACACTTGACACGACTCCCCCACATCTGTGTCCAGGGATCCCTGTATTCCTCTCTCAGCCTTGCTATCAATCACAGCCAGTCCAAAACCAAAGATTGTTGGTGCTCTCCCAGGTTCTGCTCAATATCCAGCTCTAAGTGGGACACTCAAAACCTGAATGAGGTGCCATTTCCTATAGATCCTTTGCACTTCTGTGTCAGGGATGTCCCTGCCCTTCCAGCCCTGCAGTGGCTGGTTAATAATGTGGCCACTTAAATGCTTATCAGGGAATTTGGTAACTAATCTGCAAGTGATGCACCTGCTTTTCATTATTCTCAGGCTCTCTGCAGACACAATCAGACACAATTGGCCATTCTCAAGGCACATTTATCTTTTCGATATGAAGGCAAGAGACTCAATTATCTTGTTCAAAAGCTAAGATTCTGGCGAGCAAATTAGTTATCCTCCCCATTCTTCTTCAAAATGCCATCAGGAACCATCATAAGCAAATACTATCAATCACTATCTGTTTTGCCCAGTCTGCCTGAGCTATCAGTAGGGATTCACATAGGGAAATACATTGTCTCCACTCCTCTGCCAAGAAAAGTCTCTCCAAAGCTTGGGCATGACTTTTGTAGTTGAGACTCCAATAGAATAGCTAGACACAATAGAACAAGAGAGCTCAGGGCATGTGTGAACCTGAAGGAGGTGGAAGGAGCAAAAACCCATAAATACCTATTTTACTCTTTGGAAACATAGTGCTCTCCCTGCCTCTTTCTTACCTTCAAATAAATTTGGAAGCCACCCAGCCAACTGGTTCAGATGAAAGAGAAACATGCCCTGGTAGCAAGTTCCTGCTAGAAATTTAATTTTGGGCTCCTCCTTGTAGTCCAGGAGCACTATCATTAAAGGCAGGTTGTCTTGGGTGTCTCATTTTTCCATCCTGCATGAAAAAAAGTGTTTATTTAACACCACTTCTCCAGGGTTCCCTTAGCTTCCTGGTCTCCAGAGCTGTCAGTTTACTTACAGCACTGCTAACTGCAAACTGATTAGTCCAGTCCCCCACCCATCTCCCCCATGGTTATCACTTTTATTAACAGCAAGGGAGTGATAATGGGGAAAGATGATCAAAGCTGCTGGTATTAACGCAGAGGATTAGCAGTATTTATATTCCTGATCAGTGCAGTCTCAGTGTGAACAGGGAGCTGCCACAAATCAGCCTTTTCCGACTGAGAGTGGCTGCAGTGCCACTGCCTAAATAGCTGCTGGCTAATGAGTCCTTTGCAGCTGGCTGAGAGAAGAGCTCTCTCACTTGCCTACTGCCCTTGTGATATATAAATGTGCCCAGGCTGGCACCCATGGTGGGGTGAGGGTCCCTGACCTCAGGTTTCAAAGTGGGGAAAAGGTCCCCACTGTTGGGATCGATCCAAGTAAAGCTGAGCTAACAACTGAACTGGTGTGGCCACTTCATGGTGGGATTGCATCATTATCACAGGAAGGGAAAACACCACTTCCAGCTCAGTCTGGGAGCTGTGGGAAGTTCAGTGAGCGCCATGCTGGGGGAGGGAGGGGAGCCAAAAATCTCTGTGCCAGGTTTTGCAGAGAGGGCAGGAGAAATCCTCTGCAACTATCCAAGGATAAGAGCTGTGTACATTGATTCCAGGGAGATTCCTGCAGCCACTCAGGTGCAGGCAGGGATGCAGGGACAGGCAGGGTGCCAGCCACCACCAGCAAACCAAGGTGGAGAGGCTTCACCTGGCAAGGGCTGGGGACCAATGCAATGAGCAAAGAGAAAACAGAGGATGCTGAGATCAGGGACACAGGGGATGCAGAATTTCATTTCACATGGAAGAATGAGGACCCAAGGAAAGCTTCCACTTCTCTTCTGCATCCCCTGAGGACACTTTTAGGGGCCCCATGACCCTCATCCTCAGAATGCCCACAGAAAGGTCCCATTGCAGCACCCCCTTCCAAGCTTAGAGCAATATATAAATGCTCTAAGATAAACTGGAACAAAGACAACTCCTTTCCAAACCACTCAGTCTGTGTAAGGTGATCAATATCTTCAAAACTTCAATATTGAGCCAAAGACACTCATCCAAAGCCAGGGCATTCTTATAAATAAATCTTCACAAAAGGCAGGAGAACAGATGTCTTGTCCACCAGCTTCAGGCAGATTTTGCTGTTAGCCCACCAAGAAAAGAGAAACCTGGTTTTGATGTCCAAGTTTGAACACTGCTATTTGAGCCATAAGGTGATTCCTCGGGAGAATTAACTGGAAATTGAATGGGAGCTCTTAATTATTGCTAGTAAGAACAAGGGTCTTGAAAATACCATTTGTTTGCATATCATTTAGGCTCATTAGTACGTTCATGACCAGCTAGAGTTATCTTTGACTACCTACACAACTATTTCTTGCCCCCCAGCCCCATCCTGTTTTTCACTACTTTCCATCTCTCCTCCATGCAGTGCAATAATATCGTAGAGGGTTTATTTATATCATCATAATTGGTTGCTGTGGAGACAATCATTATGTCACAAGTGTAGGCCAGGGAGCTCTGGCTGCAGGATGAATTGCAAAGGGGCCGTGGAGGTGAGCCTTGTGGTTTTAGTGCACACTCCCATCCTCCCACTCACACCATGGACCATCTGCATCCATACACAAGCCCAGCTCCACTTGCAGATGTTGGTCCCACATGTGGCCATGTGCAGACACAAGCTGACTCGCTCTGGCAAAATCTCAAAGCAGTTTTTTACCCACGCAACAGGGAGTGGCAACTGAGGGAGCAGGAGACACAGGGGGGAACTATAGAAGAAGGGTGGAGTAAGGGCAAGCAGAGGCCAACAGTGATGCTCCTAAGCCTCTTCCACTCCCACCCCACCCATTCTTGAGTCACTCTTCACACACATACCTGGTAAAAATGACCCTGAAGATGTTGCAAAGCCAAGTGTGACCCATGGGGACTAATGAACATTTTATACAACCCCATTACTGTTCCTCTCTCATCAAAGCTGTTGTGGATTACCCCACTGTCTCAGCCTCATAGCACAGTTCAACCAAGATAGAATTTTCTGGAGAAAACCTTTTTTCCCCACAGGCTGCTCCCAAGGTCATGACACCTTGTACAGTGTAACAGCAGTATGTCACATAGGATGATGTGGACTGCTCATATTCTCTGTCTCCAGGGTGTGTTTGTCAGCAGGTCATGCTCTGCTTGGGTCCTGTGTATAATCAGGAGCAAGAGATGGAGGCGAGTGTTTTCTCCATGTGCTGCATCCATCCAAGATCGGCAAAACCACTCACAGATTGCCCTCGTCGTCAGATCCAATGGAAGGTGAATGCAGAAAAGCTGATTGGCAGTATTGGGCTCTGGATAAATGGAGCTGTTCACCTTGGGATCATGAGTTCAGAGGAAGGTCAGTCCACTGTTGACCACCATTCATTAGCCTCTGGCAGCAACTCAGCCTCAGTGAAATAAGGACAGCCTTGGCCTGGGTCCCAGTGGAAAGACAGTCTGTGTCACTGCAGTTGCTGTGCCCACTGGACTCTTGGCTGGCCCCACAGGGAAATTACCAAGCAGTTCAGGGAGCCCATCCTCATGGCTCAGCACGCACGTGGGGGATCAGCCTGATAACACAACAGAGGCTCTGCAGTGTCTCAGTGCAGACACCACTGCTGAGCTCCAGCTCTGGTTCATAGCTGAAGACCAGGTGCTGCCACCAAAGAATTACAGCAAGGAAAATCTCAGACTCATATGGGGGAGGTAGGAGAAAGGTTGAAATTTCCTGTGGAAGAAGTCAAGAGAAAAGCAAATAAAATGAGTGCAGAGCAGTTCATGTGAGGACAGGAGGCAGAAGGTGAGGTGAGAGCCTCACCCTGCTCTCACTCATCACTGTTGCACAGCTTTGGTGTTGGGGGGGAAGGAGAAAAGCCTTTTCCCCCCCTCCTATCCCCCTTTGCCCTATGCCCAAAGCAAATGTGGGTTCCACAGCCCTACAGCCCACTCCTGTGGGCTTCCCCATTGCAGGGCCATGGGAGACCCTGGACAGGAGGTGGGAGAGAGGGAAACACCAGCCAAATGAACCTTCCAGGTGGCCTGCAGGCCTTAAATTGAGCATTCTGGTACATACTAAAATAAATGCAACAAACCAGGTCAGTATCCCTTGCGTGAAATTCACTGATTGTTTTAAATCATCATTATCACCATCATAATTAAAATCAAGCAACAGCTTAAAGAAACTAATGAATATTTTTATACGTGAACTTATCACGGGAAGGGGAGAAAAAAACATAAAGTGAAAATGTGCCTGTATTGCTAATAAATATTATTGGAGGGACTCCCAGCTTTTCACATTACCACAGTGTGATATGACAGCCTATAATGGATTACTCAACTGCCCGAAGCCATTGTAGGAATAAATCCCTTTTAATATTCATGTGCGGTCTTTGAGAAAATAGATGTAAGCAGTTAATACTTTTCTATAGACAAAACAATGCAGTTTATCAAAACAAAATGTGTGCTTGAAAACAAAAATCACAAAGCTTCTGGACTCATTCTATTCTATTTTTTTTCTTTTTTTTTCTTTTTTTTTTTTTTCCTTGCTAATCAGAAAAAATAGGACCCAAAGAAAAAAAACAATTTGGGGAGCAACAGAGATTAGAAAGCAAGATGGGGAGAGAGGATATTAGCAGATGGGGAGGGGCAGGGTCAGTAGAAAGGAGGAAGAAGCATAAGAAAAATGAGAATTTTGTGAATCTGTGTTTGCAAAGAGAGCACCAAAGGAGCTGTGTGAGGAAGGTGTTATATGGTTGTGGGGCTGGTAGTTGCCCTATAAAGCTCTCAGTGGGACAGGAGGTAGTTTATGGGTGGCAAAGGAAGATCTGGCGCTTCCCAGGAAGGAGGCACAGACTGTGTGAGGTGTAAGGACGCTGCTAGGTGATGCTAGGGCTTACCATGTTTTTTAGGGCAGTAAAGGATGTAGTAAAAGAGCTGAACAGCAAAGCCTATGTAGTGCCAGCTGAGGGCTGCTCACTCCCAGCCCCTCTGTTCTATCTTTCTGCCTTTCCTTTTGTAGCTGATCTATAAACCCTACCTGGTTTTTAATCTCTGGTTTGTTTGGGTTGGGTTCTTTCCTCCCTTTACACTGCAGATCAAGAGCAGCAGCAGCAGCACAGAGGAGGATTTGTAACTTTTTGTGTGGTCAGGAGTGAGGGGATTGCAGGTTAACCCTTCCTGCCCCAGCTGTTTGTGGGTAGTTGATGGCTGGAGGGAAAACCAGATAGCAAAACTGCCTCAGGGAACGGCTGCAGCCTCTCAGAGGTGAGGGGGCAAAAATGACAGCTTCGATCTTACAGCACTGGATGCTGCTGAGATGTGAACCCAAGCTTTATTTGGCTGGTATAGTCTGTGGCTAAAAATGGCTGTGGATGTGTCTGAAACTGTGAGGGAGAGAGAGGTAGAATCTCTTCAGTTCCTCTTCTCCTGTGAGATCCAGGCTTCAAAGACAAGCTTACACCGAAGCATCAGGAATAAATAAGGCTCCCCTGGGACTCGTGGCTTTGATATCTGAGGCTGCCTGATGGCTGGAAGAATTTAGTCACAGATTCCTTCTGCTTGCCCATGTTCTGAGACAGCCTCTGATGACACCCTTTGTCCCTGGCACAACCACAGCAAAGGCAGCTCAGGGTCTGCCTCGGGTTGGGGTAGGTGCCATCCAGGCTGAAGGAGACACCATGTCCTTGAACCAAATTCAGCTCAAAATGTAGCCCCAGAGACTGACAGTGCTCTGAATGCTAAAGGCCTTGGTGGAAGCTGTGATTCTGCAAAGACCCACACGGTGCTTAACTGGACTTTCTTCCAAGTGCCACTGGCTCCCAGGGACCTGCTTGAAGGAATTCAGGATAACACATGCTGGGCTAACTGCAGCACCCAGAGATCCTCCCATGCTTCAAAATGCTTGGGGGAAGGACAGTATCCTTTAAGATATCCATTTCTACAATAGTAATTCTGACCATTAGGACAGGAAAAAAATCCATTAGCTACTGTATTATGAGTTAGACCAATCCACTCAACTTTCTCAGATTTTATTCACATGTAATTTCCATGGAACAGTGCAGTTCCCTGTCTGGACAAAACTTCAGCTGTGTAACCATTTGTGTAGCCAGCAGTGCTGGAAAGAGTCTATAATTAGAAATATTCCAGGAATGCTTGTAGAGGCAACATTTTTCCTATATATATTTATTAATATATTGTAACAGTAATCTTGTCACTGTAAAGACCATGAGAGTCCGTTTACATGCCAGATAGTTTTATAGACTGTACTGAGTGATATGAAAATGGGCCAGTTTTATAGGTCATATATTTCTTTGAAATAGAATAGGTCCAGGAGACAATTGGGAACCGGAATGGGGAGAATTCCTCCCACCCACCTCCTTCCAGCACAGCAGAGGTGTTTCTTGTCACGAAAGGGAAAGAAAAAGTTTCACCTTCTAATTGTTGTATTGAGTAGCTCATTGACTGCACTTTCTGTTCAATACCTTTTTTACCACTCAGATTGCCTAATCAAAGGCTTTTTCCTTCCTTGGTTTAGCTTTGCAGCCTCTAGCATTGATCCAAAATCAGAAACGAAAGAGAGAAACAGGCTCTGGGAAAAGAGAACACAATTAACACCCAAGCAGCTTCATTTTTTGGGGTGCCTTTAAACATCTTGCACTCCTCAGTCTATTCTCCCATTCTTTTATTTTCCCTTTTGTGTTCTGGAGATTTCTTTAAGGAAAGCCTTTATCAGCTGCTCAGGGGGAAGATTAAAGCACCAGTCTCCGAGAAACAGGTTACTTTTTGTGTCCAAGTTCTTAATTCACTTTATTAAAATGTTCCAAATCTTCCTTCAAGAGGAGAGATCAGAAGGACATTTCCCTGTCACCCCTGGCATGCCTTCCTTCCGGATACTTGTGCTTCATTAGAGGCTAAAAAAACCCAAAGTCGAGGCAAGGAAAAGAAGAGAGAACAAGACTGCAATGACTGGTTAATATGGGATGTGGAGCCTTCTACTTCATGGTCACTGGCACTGCTCTGGCCCCGGGCTGGAAGCAATTGAAAGCTTTTCCCATCTCAAAGACACTTGTGTGAACCGAGTCAGAGATCTCTGGCTATTTTTACCTTTCAGGTTCAAAGAAGAGAGCTTTGCAGTGAACAAAGGCAAGCATCCATCCAGCCTGCTGCCCTGCTGCTGAAAACAGCAAGGAAAGGGCACAGAAAGGGTGAGGATATTGAGTCTGCTTTTCTGGGTATGCTACCTGCTCCCCCAGACCTCAGGTCAGGTATTGCCCACTTGAAATAATGGCTCTCTGTGGTTAATAAACTTTGATGGATTTTGTTCCATGGCATCATCTGATCTTTTTTTCTGCATATCCACAATCTTTCGCTGCACTATCACAGCCCTTCCAGAGTAAGGCTGAAGGACACCAACACAAGCTGCTGCCTGGGTGCTTCTGATCTCTAGGAGTGCCTAAAAAGCCACTTTTTGTGATATTTAGTTCGAAGACTTCCATATCAAGACCCTTGGAAACAGAAACAAAGGATGTGATTCTTCTGGGCAGCACTGGGAGATGTCTTGGGGGGAAAAAGCCTAGATCAGGCCTAAATCCCACTTTGGATCTGGCACCAATTCCTCACACAAAGATGCTTCACCCCAGCTCCCCTTTCCTTTCCTTTCACTTCCCCTCAGGATTCTCACGTTGGATTTTCACAATCTGTCTGCCCTGACCCAGCTTTATGGCCACAACACAGTGCAGGCAAGCAGTGAGACACACCACCTCCCGTAGTGGAAAACTAAAATAAGGGTAAGACAGAAACTGCTCCAGGTAGCCATGATAGAGGTCTAATGAGGCATCTGCCATGACAGCTTTTCTATGTACCCTGTCTTGGTTTTAAAAGGCCACTTGCTTTGCATAAGTAGCTGCTGTTTTGTAAAGCAAGTGTATATGATGCAGACACTCCTCGTGCTTCCTCAGGGTACAATTACTTTCTTATCTGTCTTGTACTGCTGTTTCTCTGCAGCTGAAGTAAGTTCTCCAGTGTGAGACTGTAGGTTAATCTTATGAGTAGGGAAAGTTAAAAGGGCTGGAGAAAAGCATGGCAGCCTAAGAGAGCAAAGAGCAAGGAGGTGACATCCTGGCAGACAGAGATGAGGAGTAAGATGCTCCTGAAAGGCAACCTTCACATTTCCCATCAGTTCTGACTCACAAAATGTCAGGTTCATTAAAGGTGAAATACACACAAACTAGAACTTGAGCAGTTTTATACCCAGCAAAGCATCCATGCAATTGGCTTTTCCCCTGCATCTTGACACTTCCAAGTCTTCTGAGTCAAGAGTATCAAAGTAATGTGTCATCCAGTTAATAAAAGCGTAGTTGAAAGCTACCTTTTATTTATTATTCAAATTAGTCAGTAGCAGTTTGAGGCCTTGGCTGCAACACAGCCCTGCTTAGAACCAAGAGGCAAGTTTCTTCTGCTCCTACCCCAGTGAGTGCCACATCACAGGGGGGTTTCAGAGGGCACGGAGTTCTAGGTGTGGGATCCTGTTGATTCCCCTGCCTTCCTGGCTACCTTTGAAGTGCCTTTGCAGAGCCTCCTCCCACAAGACCACTGTGAGCACTGCAGGAGAGAGAGCCCAGAGCTCAGACCGCCTGCGACAGTCTCCAGCCACTCAGTGTCACTGCTGTTCCTTAATCACAAATCATCCCTTTTCTGCTTTTACATCAGGCACACTGCCGTGTTCCCTGCCCACCAACACTCCTGTTCCAGGTGTGGCACCGTAAAGCACTCTGCCTGAGGCTATTCTGGTGTCTCCTGATGGCTTCCACAACATATTTGCTCTATTTTCAAAGCCCTTTTTTAAGCCGCTTTGAATTCCCTTTGTGTTTAAAGATCTGCTTTGCTCTTCGAGCTCCGTGCACCCTCACCAGCCAGGTTTTAAAAGCAAGGCCGTCGCTGGAAGTTGTCATTGATACGTGATGCAGAACAAAATCCAGCTCGCTCGAATGCAGCTAGATTGGCTCAGCAGGGCTGACAATGGATGAACTGGGTCTTATCAGCGGCGGGAGCAGATAGAACACGGCGGCAGCATGCAGGGAGCAGATAGCAGCTCTGCCAGAGCAGACAGACAGGCTGCTGATAGTGCAGGGTGGGGGCAAGGTATCACTCTCACTCCCTGGCTGGTCTTGAAGCCGTTGTTTCAAAGCTGGCACCTTTCTGACCACAGCCACTGCATTAATGGGGAAAAGAAGCACAAGTGATGGACAAGCCAATGGAGCAGTGCCGTGATGGAAGGTCTCAGTGGGGCGCGTTTGTCCAAATGAGCCACTGCCTCCCTGCACGATTTATTCCTTGCTCCAAACACATTTGTTGGATTTAACGACAAGTTGATGGCATTTCTGCAATTAATCCTATCAAAGGGAGGTAATTTTACACAGGGCTGGTCCCATATTTCCTAGGCTGTGTTTTTGTTTATGAGGAGAGGGGCTGCCAGATATCTCCCAAGTCTGGGCACTAGAGTTCATGGAAAGGAACTGTGGGTTATTAACCAAGTGTCTTCTCCTGACATCTGAAAGCAGCACAGCTAAAAAATACAACCTCAGATGGTCCTAACAAGCAATCTCCAAACTGTAAATATGCAACAGTGAGAGAAAGTATTTCTTTACCAGTGAAACACTTTAATGAGTGGATGGCTCAGTAAATCTTTTATGCAGCTGCTTTTGCTGCTGCAGATACTGAGATTTATGGTAGGAAGGCAGGGGAGTTAACAACCAACCAGGGAACTGCGGTTCCTGTGTACTGAGGTTCCACCTCATGTTTGACTGGTCTGATCCTTCTGCAACTCTCCTTGGATAAACCATTAATGGTCCCATTTGCTGGGGTCTTTGAGACAGGAATGGAAGCAGCTCCCAGTGCCAGAAATCATGACTTGGCTAAGCAAAAAGGAACAATCCATCCTTCTGGTAAGGGTACTGATGTCACATACCCAAAGACTTGAGATATGGAGTGCCCTTTGAATAGTGATGAGCTCATTTGGAGAAAGAGAGAATCAATGGCGATTATGTATTTTTGCAATTCTGAGCTTTTCCATATTCTCCTCCAATGGAGAGGTTCCTAAACTCTTTATCCTTCTGTCCAATTAATGACATTTCTAATGAATACTTAGAACCAAAACCAAAATCAAAATAGCTGCTGGAATGGGATCCAAAAGAAATAATATTCTTTCATGACAGTGGTGGACTAAAGAGGCAAAAGAATAAGCATTTTCAGAGGGTCCTTCCTAAAGATCAAAACCTCTAACAACAAAGCCTGTTTGCAGAACAGGATCCTCAGACATGCAATTAAACAGCAATACAAACAAACAAACTACAAAAAAAAACACAACAAAAATAAACTTTACAAACCAGCACATTCTGAAGTGATTCACAAACCCTCTGAGCCAGCCCTTGAGTCACTCTTGCTGTCATGATGAAATCTTCACTTCCCTTGGACCTGAGTTCCCAGCTGGAGGAGAAAGCTCACACCCTGACTTGGCCTTTGGCAGCAATGCATTCATCTGGAAAATCCGCTGTATCAGAGACAGTGTAGAGCAATTTTTGTTATGACACCACATCTTATTTTGAGCAATTTAATAGTCATAAACCAAGCAACAGTTATCTTCTGATTTGAAAATAAAATGTCTCTAGAAACTGTTGCTGTTACCACACTTTGGTATTGCAGACTGAGTTTTCAGTCTGATAGTTGTTGGGAAAAGACTTATCTAAGATCTCCAAAAGCATTTTCTGATTGATACTTGTTTGCAAAGGCTCTGAAGACAGACCAGCCAGACACAGAGACCTGATGAAAGCTCCTGAAGGAATGTGAAGGTCTTGCTGCTGAGGACACACAGATGAACACATCAGCAGAATACATAAGATGCTTTGCACTTTTCTTATTTATCCAAAAAGCTATTTTTGTTTATTAAAACCTAGTTACTAGCTGCATCTTGCCAATAACCTGGAGTGCTTGCTTGGTTAATTTAAGCAAGCAGAGCTTTGACAAAGTAATTTTACCATCCTCGGGGATCTGCCAGCTTATGCCGGTCTTCACTATTTCAGATGAAATTGAGTTAATTTTCACTGAAATTGCTTCTTAGCATACAAACACATTCCCCATCATTGCGAGCTTATGCCTCTGCAGCTCTATTATTCTTTAATTTACACAACCCAGCAGCGAGGGATTAATGCCTGAGACATACAAAAGGCTACAGTGTGGAGAGGAGAAGGCACGGAGAGAGAGGGAGAGAGTGGAGCTCTGCAGGGAATAGGTAATGGTGTTTCAGTTTTCTAGTCAAAACATTTAAAGTCCGGCATTAATACGGAGTCAGCTCCTGTTGTCCTTTCGCTCTGGAAACGCGTCGTCCCAAGTCTCGAGGCAGAAAACCTCTCAGAAGCTCAGTCAAGCCAGAGGTGATGGCAGGTCCCTGCAGGATTGCCAGGCTGAGAGGGCATTCACTGGGATATTATAAACTCTCCACATCAGGAACTGACTGCAGGCAGTCGAGGCAATGTGGAGCAGAACTGCAGGGGAAGGCCAGGCTTTGCCTTTGCCTCTTCCACAACACTCTTCCCTCAAAGAGGAGTTCCCCACTTCCACACTCCCCAAGCCCCGCATGAAAATGCTGCTGCCAAGGCTCCGGGGATGCCTTCAAATATTCAGAAATTAAAATCACGGATTCTCGTAAGCATCCAGACAAAAAATATAACTAGTGCCAAAGCACCTGCACATGGGTGGAAAAGGGGGACTCCACTATCTGGCTTTTCCAGAGAGAACTGGCAGAAGTGCCAAGTTCAGCAGTCCTTGTAAAGTCTCTGGTGAGATTTTAAAGGAGCTGCATTTTAAGCTAGTCCCAGCTGATGATTGATCAGAATAGCAATTATGCTCCTTTTCTTATGCTATCACTTCAATTTTGCTTCTTTAATTAAATAGCTAACCATTTCTTCTTTTTATACATACACCTCCGAGGTATATGCAGGTTATTGGATAAAATATGGCAGACCTGTGTCATATATTGGTATGCACTCGGCAATGTCATACTGGGATGTTTAAATTCCTTATCTTCCTTTGAAGGGCTGCCTTTCTTTTCCCCTCCTGACCACTCCCAGTGCCACATCAGTACCCAGTGCATACCAGGATCCCACTCCACTGTCCACACATCGTACAGGCATGGCACACCAGTTTGCCTTTCAGGGCTCCCCAGGGAGCATTTTACCCTTCTGTCAATGTCCCAGATGTTTGGCTCTGAGTTCATTGTGAGATATATTGCTCTTTTCCCCCAGTTTGCAGCCAGCACTGCACAGCACTGGCCAACACTTCCTACCACCAGCATGATGACACTTGACCCTGTATAACACTAACACCTTAAGCTTCCTTTATCTGATAACATTCCCTCCTGAAAATTGTTGTGCTTAACTGTGGATAGGATAGCAGTGGGGAAGGAAGTCCTCAATGTAACTCACATTGAAGAAAATAAAAGGAAGTCTGGTTCCCTCCAGAAATGACCTCACCATATTGCAGTGTTAGCACCACTGGGAAATCCCAGCCTCTGGAGCAAGTCCTGTTGGAATCCAGGTGTAGGTCATGGTAAGAAAGGCTTTGTATTAAACACAGACTCATGAGAAACTCCCATGCAATTAGAGCAAATTTGACAACAAGATAAGTGCCCTTCCCATTTGCAGAAAAGGGAAGAAAGGGAAAAGCAGGAAAACATTAATGGACAAACAGTTCCATTGAGGTGAGTAGTGAATACTGAAAACTGGTCTTTTCAGCCACATGCAGTTGGGGTGCAGCAATTATCAGCTGGTGGAAGTTGCCTCTGTTGGATCTACATGACTTTTACTTGAAAAACCGCCGAAAAAGTTTTATTACACCAGTGGTCTAAGTCAGGGTAGCACCAGCAGCACACCAGCAGTAAGGATGACTGGGACCAGTGGCTCGGGCAGGTGTACTTTTTCCTCCCTCTGCCATCTAAGAGCAACTACTGCCATTTTCCCAGCAAAGTTATTTCAGAAATCAACTCCTTTCAGCTCAGCTGAGTTTTAGCTTCATGCATTTTTATACACTCTCTGCAAGATTGAGAAGGATATTTACATTTTTTAATAAGCCTGACAGTTTGAAAGTAATTGGGGATTTATAATGGGTTTGTTTAGGTCTTTTTTCCACTTGAATTCCAACTGCTAGTCTTGGGCCTAACAAGCAGTATTATCTCTATGGTGATGAGGGAACCTCAACAGGAGGCCCTGAAGCCAAAGAGGAAAGCATTGGCGTATTTTGTTTTGTCATGATTTTTTTTTTTCCTTTGAACCTGCATTTTAAAGCAAAAACAGCATAACAAAATTTTAAACAAGATCAGAATTCCTCCAGCCATCCAGAGCTCATAACTCTGGCTTCTTCCACTGGTTCTCCAAGAGAAGAGAAGCCAGTGTCTGATCTCTATTATGGCGAGTTTTTTATTCTTGGCAAAGATTTGCATTTATTTGCTCTATTATGACTCTAAAATTATCCCACTCTGATTTTTCTTTTTGGGGAGTCAGGTGTTTGGCAGTAAGGATGGAATTAGCCTGCAAAGCTCAAGGTCTGGAATCAGATTCCTGCAGGTAAGTCTCAAGGATTCAGTTCTGCATATTCCTAAAATGAAAAGACAGCTGTTCCCAGTGGAAGAGATAAAGGAGTGAAAGCCAAGAAGGGGTCTGATCCAGTTGTGATAATGGGGTTTGCTGTGGGGACTGCTATCCAAACCTCAGACTCCTGTGGGTCTCTCTGGCTTCCTTGACATGGCTGAGACACAGTGCTGATGTGTCCATGACCCCTCTAGGGTCTAGCTGCTGACACTTCACAGGTGATAAGCTCTGAGACTAAATTTTAAATAAGGTCCTTGCTTCTTTGTGCCTCAGTTCCACACCTGCTTAAGAGAAGAAATGACAGTCCCTGTCTTCTGCAAAAGTAAGGATATAAATGCAACAGAGAACAGCAGGGCTTAGTTTAAGTAAGAATTACTTAGCTTAAGTAAGAATTGCCCAACAAAACCCACAAGAAACAGTCTTAATGAGGAAAAAAACCAAGCAGGAGTAGCACTGTCACCCTGCTCAGCAGACATCAGCACATGCCTTCATTTCAGTGAAAGTGAGCCCCAAGCAATGGTGCCATGGGACATTCCTGACTTTGTTAAGGATAGAGCCTCTCGGTTCAAATCTCTGTGCCTCAGACCTCTAGGGCATGCAGGGCACACCAGATAATCCCTTCCAGCACCCCACTGTGCTGTCCTTCCCTCAGAGCAGCTAAAACTGTGCAAAGAATTACCTTCGTGAGCAAAGCAGAGCCGAGATGTTGCCACTGCTCTTGCTTGCTCCTCACTGAGTGCTCTGGGTTGACACCCAGGCAAGGCATAGAGCCAAGGGGCAGCTTTCCCCAGTGGGTCTCTGGCATGGGACTGTGCATTCTGATTTCCTTCCCCTGTGAAGCAAGGAGAGACAAAAAGGATGATTTCTATTCCTAGTGTTTCCTTACTCCCACAACCCCGGGAGGGGCTCTCTCTTCTCCAGCAGCAGAGAGAGCTGTTGTGCCTCTCCTTGCCCTGGCACCTGTGGCAATGCTGCCCACTCCCTGCTGTACCTCCCCAGCACATACATCCTGCATCTGCAATGATGCTCAGGCCTTGTCTTCATCTGGGAGGGCAGCAGGCAGCAAGGGGGCTGCAGGCAGGCTGGTGGGACACGTGGATGGAGGAGTGGGAGAAGAGTCAAAGTCAGGGAGAGGAGATATAAGAGAGGTGGGATGGGAATGAGAGAAAGGCAGCAGGGATGAGAGGGGAAAGTGGGAAATGAATTGAAATGAGTTAGAAAATTCCAGGCAGATGAGCTCTCATTCAGCAGCTGAGATGTGGGGCCTCATTAGTACAGACCGAGTGAAGATAGAGACATTAAGGAAGGAAATGTGTGACTCACGGGGGAAAATGGGAAAAACAGCACACACCATAGCAGCTGCTCCGTTTACTTCAATTAAAGAACAGCTCAAAGGGTATGTTAAGGGGAAAGAAGGGGGAAGCAAACAAAGGCACAAACAGCAGAAAAAAAAAAGACAACCAGATGAAGCAACTGTTACCCCCAAGCATCCAAATGAACTGAGTCGGGTATTGGAACAAGGAACCAGCATTCCTCACCCTGTCCCTCCAAATTGGTCAAGCTGCCCAGGGAACCTGGAGCCAGGTACAAGGCAGTGAACACTCACAAAAATACTGTCCCAGCTATCAGGTGGGGCAGGGGAAGGCAGTTTGCCTCAGCTCCATGACAGCTGGGGAATGGGCAGGCAGGGCCCTGGCTGCTCCTGACCCACCAGCCACAACATCTGAGCCAGGGAGGGAGGACAGCAGCAGTGGATGTTTTAACCACAGCTACAGCTCACAGCAGAGCTGTGGTGCCTAAAGGGAAGCAAATTGCACTCACTCAGCTCCAGAGTAGTGGGGAGCACTCTGGCAGCCTCTCTATCATCCAGTGCTCACCTGTCCCAGGCTTGCTGGCAGCATCAGCCAGAGCCAGGCAGCCTCTCACAGTTACCTCATACCTGGCTGGGATGAAAACACTTCTCTTACCTCCTTCTGTGGCGTATGGGGATGCAAAGAGCTCACTGAGATTGGTTGTGCTGCTTTTTCAGGGAAAAAAAAAAAAAAAAAGAAAAGATTGACATTAATTCCAGCTGGAGGCTTCAGTTATTCCAGCCACACAGGTGAACATCCTGGGAAAAGAGAAGAATAAGAACACTGGGAAAAGAGAAGAATAAGCAAGGTGACACCCATCTCTTCCTTCCTCCAATAAATGTCAACCCTAATTTCTCAGACCTTGTGAGCACTGAGAAATGTTATACTAAAAGGGTCCTGGATTGCAGTGAGTCCTGTTTTCAGCTTCCAGGTGATAAATACAGAAATTGAAGGAAAAAGTAGACCCAGGAGAAAAAGCAAGACACAGGAGAAGGAAGGGACAGAAGAAAATTTCATGCCTATAGATGTTTTCTCCTTGCACTTTCTGCCAGGACAAAATGTGTTAAGGATTTCTAGGGGAAGAAAGTTTTCTGTTTGCGGCCCCCTGACTGCCACGGATCTCTGCTTTCTTTACCAGTGCCCTCACGTAGGAGGTTTATCACTCTGCTCCAGCTGTGACACCAGCCTGCAAGGGTTAGTTGCTTTGCTTGGTTGACTGAAGCCTCAAATCTGGAGGCTACTGGGTCAATCCTAACTTATGGCCTTCCCAGATGACCAAGACAGACAACTCCACAGTGTCAGAAAATGTCTGCTTTCATCTTTGGTTGGGGAAAATCTTTGCCCAGATTCTATCCTTCTCTCCTTATCTCTGTGGATACTTCCCAATTCCTGGATACACCAAATCCATGACCCTTGGCTGACTCATTCCCTATATGAGCATGGCAGTGGATTTCATGACAAAGTCCCATGGTCTCAGGATAATTACCTGCCCAAAGTCTCAGATGGAGAGCCTAGATACAAGCAAACTCCCAAACTCCTGACATTTATCACTCTAAAAAGCATCCAGTGGAAAAGCAGCCCCCATCAGATAAGAAATGTCAGTCAAGATTTCAGTGTAGCCTGTAAAGGACACATCACAGCATATCTGCAGGACAAAGTGTGGTGAATGTTAAATCTCCACAGCGTGGGAAGCAGCACAATGGATCACATCTCCATACGTGATAATGGGAAACTCATCATTCTCTCACACAAACTTTAATGCCAAAAAGTTGCCACGGAGAACCACGGAGGACACAAGGGCTTCTTCTTCAAAGCATCTGAGTCTGGCAGCATTAAAGGCGCTCGCTTTGAGCTGGCTCTGTGTTCAGCTTCCTCTCTGTCCCTTCATCTCTCCCCAGTCAAGCTGTGTCTCAGTCAGCACCCAGTTGTTAAATTCTGGATGGATTAAAGAGCCTGAGAAAGTGCTTTTTTTAGGAAAGTGATGTTTATCCATCACTCATCTACGTGAGTGTTAAATTTCAGATCTTCAGCTCTCTAATGATTGTTACATGGTGGTGCATTCAGAGCCTTTGCTTTGCACAGTAGTGGGGATGTTTGATCTAAAGGCTTCTCTTTGCCCAAGATTAAATCTGAATTTGAATCATCCTTTGGGGCCTAATTGCATAGGATTTTGGTGACAGTGCAGCAGGGCCACAGAGTGTATTGGCAGGAAGAAGAGGACAGAAATTCATCAAATGATGGAGCCCAGGAGATTTCAATAACATTTTGGGCGGAGAAGAAAATGAAATTCAAAGACAGGAAAAAACCCCAGATTTTCTTGTGCAGTGTTAAAAATGGAAAAAGGAGAAGGGTAATATCTCTAATTAAATTCCTAAAATTCCTGCAGGCTTCCAGCTATTGCAACTTAGAAGAAGTATTGACCATTTTCAGACCCTCTCTGATGGAACTGTGGGTGGACAGGGTTCAGACTGACAGTAAGTTCTTCAAAACTGCAAAGTTTTGACACTGCATTAGGCATAATTACACCTGTCAAAGATAACATACTCCTGGAGATTTTCTGTTGCAGAGCTAATGGCAGAGGGACTCTTGCAAAACCCTCCACAATAATTTCTGGATGCCTCAGGCCTTCAGGATGATCTTGACAGGATGATGACATCTTGCTGTGCAACCAGAGGCTCTGCTTCAACTACAGGTGGTGTGGGACCAAGCAATTTGAAGCTTCTTTGCTTTTCTTCATCTGGAAAAGTCCATCCTTTGCACTTCAGCATTGCCACCACTTACAGAGGCATAAGAAATATGAAGTCATAAAATGGGCACTTGCCAGTCAGTTCCTCTGGTCTCTTACCTCCACTAAGGGGTAAACACCTCAACATAGCAAGGAAACACATGATAATACTGAGCTTTGTGGTAAGACAAACCCCTTTTCCCCTTCTCAATCCTAAAAATGACTTTATAAAAAGAAAAATATATTTCCCCCCTCCCACCCCAAAAAACACCTATCACTTACAGGGACAAGCATAGCACTGATGGTAGCCAAGAAATACATGCAATAACTGCAATATCCCTCCCTTGCTGAATTTCTTGCAAAGCAGCAGTGAAAAGATTGATGTGAAGAACAGCAGCTTTCCTCCCCACAAAGGAAAGCTCAACCAGACTGAGGCTAAGTAGGAGGGAAAGGTCTGTGTTAGAGCAGGACTTGCTACAGCTTTTCCTCAGCTCCTACCCTAGCCTGTCCCAGTGCCTGCCTTGCCCAGGTGGATCTGGAAAACTGCCCTAGAGATCCTAGACAAAGCCAGTCTGTGCTGTGCTCACTGGGCATGAGCCAAGGAGCACACAAAGGTGTGTCAGCATTGCCTCAGAGCCTGCTAACCTCACTCACATGAGGCTTTTTCTTCCTTCCCAGTGCCACTTCTTTCACTGCCACACCACCACACCCTTCCAGCTCCAAATTTGCATGCCCTGGGGAGCAGGAAGGTCGGCACTCAGTGCCAAAGGATGAAATGTTGAAATCCTCTTGCAGTTGAGATTAAATTAAGGGAGAAGGGATGGAGCATGCCAAAGGCAGTGAGGCTTAGATAAAAGCTCATTGTCTTCACCGGGAGTTGGGTTTGAATAAGAAGTTCAGGATTTGGCAGGCTCTGTGTAAAGCATTGCAGAATGACTGCTATGTGCATGCAGCTAGTTTCATGCATAATATATATAGGAGCATACCATATGTTTAAAGCATCAGACAATCAGGCCAATCTCAGATGATATTATAAAGCTTTACTTCAGTGTTGCATTTGTTTTAAACAGATGCATTTTTCCTTTTCTCCCTCCTCCCCCTAAGCTTCCCAGCCTGCCAACACTCATTTATAAGAAAACCAGGTGTCCGTCTTTAAAAAAGTAAATAAATCAGTATACAAAGGAATCTGTCCAGGAAGAAAGCAAGTGCCCATCTCTTCTATTTTTGTTTCAAACAGGAAATAAGTTGATAAACAAACTAACAAATGGGCAAACAAGAATCAAAACAAGGAAAAGGAAGACATGAAAACTCACAGGAATTAGGTTCTGAATTCTACAAAGCCAAACGCTAATCATGCCAGTCCCCAAACGTACAGAACAGATGAATTCAAGAACAGAAAGTGCACCAGTGATAGCAGATATGCTCTGGATGAAACATGTCCTGCATCACTTATGAGAAGGGCTGGATGCTCTTGTCTTTAAAGTGTATGGTTTGATTTTATATTAATTTGTCATCAGCATCACCATCTCAGGGGCTCGTCTCTGTGCATTATAGTGCATACGTGGTTGGGAAAGAGCCACCATTTGATTTGTCTCGTTGCTGCTCTCTGCTGTTGCCGTGTTACCCTGTTAGGGAGCTGCTGGCACCCCCCTTGCATCAGGATCTCTGCTGGGCCAGGCTCAGCCCCAGCAGTGTCCCGGCAGCAGAGCAGCTCTGACCCCTGGGAGACAGCCCAGCATCTCCCAACACGCTGGGTGCTGGCAGCACAGGGAAGGGATGTGAGAAAATCCAAGGCCAACCCACCTTGTGTGAATCATCGGCTCGAGGAAGAGCAGCTCTGTCCTCCTGCAGTGCTCCAAGCAGCGTTGCCTCTGTCAGTCCTCGGTGGAACAGCCAAACCACATTGCAGGCAAAAGCCACCAGGCTTGCAGCAGAGCAGCTGGGAATCCCCTGCAGCTGCTTCCCTGTCCTTCACATGGAGCTCCCTCCACTCATCCAAGCTCTTAAGGCCATGTTTTATATCCTAATTAAACTGAAACAAAAGGAATTGGATAACAGTCGAAAAGATTTGCAAGCTACATCTATTTCACAAAATTACTCCTGTTCCCACTAGTGTAGCTCATCAGGTCCAGCACATGCTCTAATGTGTGGGACTAATAGATTTGTAACAGTGATAGCTAATACGAGTCTGTTCCGGTTACATACTTATCATGGGTCCTTGCAGGCTTTCCAGCAAAGCTGCTGAATGAGAGCACTTTTTATTAAAGGATGCAGGAAAAAAAACCCTCTTTGCCCATAAATCTCTCAGCACATTAGCCCTCAAAACAATTCACTGAGGCAAGGTCGTATTTCCCTTGCATTAATTTAGATCCTTGGAAAGTTCAGTGAGATGAGAAAACAAGACAAAACACAAAAGGCTGCATCTTCAGCTGCCATGAATCAGTGTGGCTTCCCATCAGCTGAGAATCCAACCATACATCTAAAGGGAGCCATAGGAAATATGGAACTATTTCTTTAAAGTCTTGGAGTCTGGTAGTGATAATCCATATGTTGTGTTATTATTTCAAAAGGAAGGTAGATTCTAAAAGGACAGATTATATTTGACAGGTGAGAGCAGCTTTAACAGCACAACAGAGAAAGATTTTTTTATTTCAGCAGGATAGGCTTTGCCCTGTGGTGTTGGGAGGTTTTAGAGGAGGAGAAAATATTCTGTTTCTTTGTTTTGTGTCCAGGCAATATTTCTGTGGGACAAGCCCTGATGCCCGACACAGGGCTGGAGTAGAACGTGACAAATCAAGTCATGGAGGGAGAGGCTGAAGTGAAGTATTGGTGATGCTCTGCCTCTCAGTTATGTTCCATCCAATGCTCTGAACAGCAAGGAAAGCTGCCAGCTCTGAGTCCTGTACTCGGCACTGTCCCTTTGATACCACAGCTCTCTCAGTCATGTTTACACCCTTCAGATATTTTTAGGCCTTTTTTTCCCACATGCAGAACTACACGTTGTCATCTCATAGCCTAGTTTAGTGGTTTGAGCCTTCCCACATGAATCATTTTTCCCAGACATCTCATCATTTAGAGATCAGAAGGCAGAAGGGTGGTCTGGTTGCTCTTCTTTTATCTTTCTCCCAGGTCCTGTCATCTGGTCACGTCATGGAGGCCAGGACCAAGAATGTGATTTGTTTCAAGGACAAATCAGAAACAAATAGGGAAGAGCTGTTTCTTTCCCATGGCCCAACTTGCCTCTGTGGAAGCAGACTATTTTATTTGAAATAATATACTAGTTCAAATTGATCTCCAGTTTGCCATCCACTGGCACTTCGAGGACCCCAAAGCTTTACCTGGAACTGATGGAAAATAACTTGTCAAAACTGTTAATTGCTGATACAGTTGGAGGAGAAAGGGGCTCCTTGAAAGCAGCTTATGGTTTAGGATTAATTATTTCTAGAAGAAGGAACTTGATTTTAAAAAATTATTTTAACAATAATTCCAGATTTCTCATCAAGAGAATAAGATTTTAGTCTTCTTCACTTTGAGACCTTCCAAATCTCTTCTTTTTGTGAGTTGTTTCAATTCTTTTGGGTAGTGTTCTTGCACATACACATATTTGGCTGGTTTACCAGAAAGCAAATATCACATTACAGTAACGGATTTGTGGGCATGATCTGGTCCAACTAGACAGGCAGCTAAGCACTGTAAGGAGTTCTGTTAAGTAATTATTCTCATCAAATTTCATTCTCCATCACGGTTGTGTTATCCAGATGAAATCCTTGGTTCTTCTGTAAAAATATCTTAGAATATTCCACACAAGCACCATTAAAACAAGCTATGCCAAATCATGAAATAGAAATGCATCCAACCCATTATTCTGTGAAGAAAAAGCTTTTACAGGCCAAATCCAATTACATGCCATGCTTGTAAATTCATTCCAGAAAACCTTTGTGGCCACAAAGGTCCATGTTAGCCATTATGGGGTGTTTCTTAGCTAAAAAATCTCCTATAGCTGCAACCACTCCCCCCATCCCATCCTTGCAATGACCTCCGGCTAGTGCCAGATCCCAGCTGGTGTTGGCATGAAGCTGAGCAGTTGTGTGGTTGGGAGCAGCATGACAATTGCCCGAGGCTGGACAAGGTGTCCTCCCTTTGCCCACCCCTGACTCTCAACCCCGGCACTTCCCAGCACAAGGAACGTGTCCCAGGGCAGCAGCCTCACAACCAGGACCTGGCTGTGGGTTAGCACTTCATCAGGTATTATGCCCATCACTGTACATGACAGCTCTTGCTGCTGTGGAATGTAATCCTGCCTCTTTCTGGGCTCTGTGGGTTCTGGAGGGTGGTGGGTAACCATAGAAACAACGCTGTAAAACAGCAGGAGAGGTGGGGTGTAATAAATGCAACACCTGGGCAGAGCGCTCCAGGAGGAACCCTTGTGGATGCCCCCACATGGGCTCCAGCAGGGATGTCCTGTGTGCCAAGCCAAGAGTGGCCCAGAAGACAGAGTTAGCATGGGAAGGGTGGCACCAACCATCAATGCAACTTAAATTCCTTAAATTAAAGCCCAGAAACCCATTATCTTTGCACACTTTTTCATTCCGTTTCTGAAGGCAGCAGGTCATGCTGAGCTCTGCTCTGTGTCCCCACACAGCTGTAATGCTGTGCTCACCAAAACCTCCTATGAGCACACGTAGGACACTGTAAGTCTTGTCAGATATTTCTGAAGGAAATTCAGTCTCTTCTTGGCTTGTTTCAAAGCTTGTTCATGTATGGAGAACACTCTTCTAATTATACAGAAGTACTTAAATGTGAGATATCCTAGAAATACTGATATTCAGTAGCCTCTGGTAACCTGCAGGAGCAGGTTCCCAGATCACCATCATAAAAATATCAGCTCCTGTACTGTCAAACAGGTTGAATGACTGTGGTGCTCAGCTTTGCCAAACCAAGGAGGTTTCCATTTTAACACTGAGCTTCCTGGCTTTCTTTCAAGACATTCCCATGAATCTCAGTATTCTGTGGAAGGTACAACTATAAAAGCCATGGTTTTAGGAAGAGAGAAAAAGCAGATGCTCTTCCTCCACCTTCATTAGCCATCTGTACTGGGAACAGTCACCACTTGGACCTGAGATTTCAGCCCAGCATTAATGTTTCTCTTACCATATCTACACCTTCAGCTGTGGAAAACAGTGATGCAAGTGCAGCACAGTCTTAAACTGACACTGGTTTCTGTCTGTGAATTCTCCTACACACAGGACATGATAATAAATCATACACAGAGCTTGCTGATCGATTCTGCCCGAGCAGTATGTTGGTCTCCAGGGCCAACAAACCAGCACTTAAATTAAGTTTCCTTGCTCAGTGTGCCATGCTGCTACAAAAAAAAAAAAGCTGTTGTGCATCCCAGGCAGGTCATTTAGCCTCTTGTGCAATGAGAATGGCAAAAAGATACACATGTAGGCTTTAGAAAATGCTCCCTCCTGATGTTCTTAAAGTGAGTTCTCCAACAGCTCAACATTTTCCCTCTAGTCTTCCTAATAATTAATGGGAAAATAGAGTCTTCTGGGAAAATTGTCACTGGGTAATTAATAAAAAATGAAAGTGAGAGAGCAAGAACTACATAGAAGTTGCAGAAAGCCTGCAATTTGAAAGAGGTGGACTTAGAGGTGTGATGCCTTCCAAGTCTCAAAGGAAACTTAACACGTGCTCCCTGTTCCTCAGTGTCTCACTCTGGACTCTCCACCTCTTCCATCCCCACTTCTGAAACAAGAGGCATTGTGATGGAAATGTTCACACCTGCCACACTTCTCAATGCTCCAGCATGAACAGACCTGTTCAAACAGATGGGGAATGGCTGTCAAGGACAAATCTCCAGAGTCATTCAGTGATCTATTACCAGGTGATCACTTTCAAATAAAGGTCACTGTTTTCTACCTGTGATCTCAATCTGTTTATCATTTTGATGTGGAGGGTTCATTAAAACCCAGGAAAGGGGTCCTTTATCAAAGCAGTGGTGCAATGTCCTTTTGCTTTAGAATCTCTGAAATGGTGAAATGGTTCCCCACAGAGCAAACACTCAAGCACATTTGTATCACAGTCCCCAAAGTAGACTAGAGTTTTAAAAACCCCTAAGCTTTCAAGGTCAAAATTGATGTTCTTTTGGGATATGGGGTTGAGAAAGCATTGCTGGAAATGCCCATCTCCCAGTTCTGTCTCCACCTGCAGTTTGCCAACACGAGCGCCTACGCTGTCACAGATGCTGGGGAATCCTGAGGGGAAAGAGGATGAAGATGGATGGTCTTATGATTAAGCCAGAGGACAGGGATTCAGGGGACCTGGTGTCACTTATAGACCTCCTGTGCTGACTTTGGGCAAGTCAATTAACCTCTCTGTGCTTCTGCTTGCCATCTGTAAAGTGGAGATAAGAGACTTCCCTACAGCACAGGAGTGTTCGAAGGAGACTTGTGGGGTTGACGGATGCTCTCATCCGATGCCAACAGGAGTCTTGAGATTTCATTGACAGGAGAGTGATGGAGTGGAGAAGACCCGGTGCCATTTGGGGTTATGTGGCTTTGTGAAAACTCAATAGGTATCTGTTCTGCTTCCCTTGCCACCTGCTTCCCACCTGTCTGTCTTACAAGGCACAAACGCTCTCCTGACCGAGCACTGGCTCCAGTACCAGCTGTGGGAACCCACGTGTCTCATAGGATGATCCCACAAGAGGAAAGTGAGGACTTTTGGCATTAAAAAAAGTCATGTGAGTCTCAGAAATAGCTATGGAGATGCCAGCCCTGTCTTACCCCCATGAGTGTGGAAGTGCCTGAGGTGAAATGTTCTGCTTCCCTGGCCCGCAGCCCTTGTGCCCATGGGGCACCCAGATAATTCCCAGAGTGGGGAGGGGTGTCCTGCCCATCACAGCAATGCAAGAGGTATCACAGCTGGCTCCACCTGTCCTTCTCTCCCACCTAGGTAGGAGAGCTCACTAATATCTCCAAGACTTTTACACCTCTGTAAACAAGGGAACATAATTTGTGATTATGCTTTTTGATTTCTGTTTTTTGTTGTTGTTGTTGTTGGTTTTTTTTTTTAAACAGCAGAAAATAAAAGCAATCCTGTGGTTTCACAGGAAACACTCTATTTCCCCTTCCAATTGCACAAGACAAGTTAAAGCTTCTAATCCTGACCCTGGCAAAGCCTGCCTGACCCTTCCCTGCAAGGCTCAGGGGAAGGATTTCTTTCCCTCGCTTGCTGGGCTTGTGGGTGGTTTGGTTTTTTTCTTCTATTAAAAACCCATAGTATTATTAAAAGGAATTCTTAAATTCCTTTAATTGGCTCAGAAGATAAATTCTTCCCTCAGCCCAGGGGGTCATGGCCATCAGCAGCTATTTATTAGAAGCATTGATTGAGAAGAACAGCCTTTAAATGGAAATAAATTCAATTCTATGGCAAAGAGTATTCCATGCAGGCTATTAATATAAAACAAAGAGCTTAACAGTTATATTTCATATTTATTTGTTCCCCTCCTCAGCTCATAGCTACCTTCACTACTCCCAGGTACTTTCCATATTTCCCACCAACCATCCCCTCCTCATCAGGGGAATTTCCTTACCTGCATGGGTGAGAGCAGGCACAAGAGTGATAATGATGATAGAGACTTGAATGAGCTCAGGGAGGCTCCAAATCAGGTCCCTGGGAACCACTGAAAGACGGAGGGGTGATGGGGAGCAAGATGAGACTTCCACATGCATGCACAATAGAAATGAGAGGGGGAGAAGAGCTCTCCTATGCTCTCTGGGGAATTTTTTTGTTTTATTTTTGCCTTTTCCGCTGCTCAAAAACTGTCTTTACCACCTTCTTGTCAACCCCAGAATACATTCATAGTGCACACCTTCATTCCAGTGTTTAATTGCTTGAGATTGTTACTTGTAGGCTGCTAATTTATTAAAACCAGATCTCTCCTGTTACTCTGGAGCCCACAAGAATCATTGCCTTCTATTAAAGGCAGTGGTGCATGCCTGCTTGTCTCTTTTCTCTGGCCACCTCTGTAATTGCAGCCCATTGCTAAGATGTGAAACTCTGCCCTACCAGCTCAGCATCCTCCCCTGGGAGTGTTTGGATGAGGAATAAAGGCAGGAGACAAATTCATTTGGGATATAATCAGAAATAACTGTTCTGATGTTCACAGAGATTGCACTGGGGACACACAGAGCCTCTGAGCTGTTCAGGTCACATTTCACAGACGGGCCAAAAAGTGAAGCCAGAGACTCCTGACACAGATGGTCACTGGAAGCATCATGCAGACCTGACCTTGACAAAATATGATGATGGATCCCTACAGCACCCAGTGGAGCCAGCACTGTCCTTGCCCAGCTAAGCACAGAAAGATCTTCCCTGGTCACATGGGCCATTTTTCAAGTCAAACACATCCCTCCAAGCAGACACGTGCTCCATATACTGCTGCCACAAGCACAGATGGGACTCCCATAGCAGGAGATAGAGACAGAAAGATACACACAGCACACATATGTCCTTACACCAAGTGGCTGATACAGGCCAGAAGCTCCCTACTTCTTCTCAGCCACCACTCTCCAAGAGATCTGTCCATCTCCAAAAGGCTGCCCAGCTGCCTTCATCATCTCCTGACTCTGCTCTGCCTTTGAAGAGCTTCCTGGCAGCCCCATGCACACACCTGATCTACAAAACTGCTCCATAGCATCTACCATGGAGAAGTAGCATCCCTTAGAGCAGTGCCTGAGCCTGGTTTTCAAACTCCTAAAGAAAAGAAATCAACAGACAATTCAGTGATGGAAAATCACTCCGTATTTGAGATACTGCTGAGCAGCAGTGGGGAAGTTGTCCATCCCTCTCAGATTGTTTTCTGAGATCCTGTAATCTCAAGAGGCAGATACCTCTCAATATATGAGGACAACACCATGGCACTCGCATCATGGCACAGCTCATGTTCTAGACACAGGCTGTTTCCCTCAAATTTGGGTTCCTATGATTCACATCCTCATCTGGATTTGGCCCTTAGTTCCACTGATGTACAGGTGCAAATTCACACACGAGATTAAACCACCACCACATGCTGGGATGGGACACTGGATCCAGACCAGCTGGGAGATACCTTCTGGAGTTTCCAGCCAGTGGTCAGAAAGGACTCAGGAATATAAATCCTCCTGTGGCCCAAAGGCCACCAATACTCCACAATGCACCCAGACAGCCCATGACACTTTTCACAGTCAGTCTGGGACAGAGCTAACAGCACCTGCAGGCAGGTGCAGACAGAGGAGGCAGAGGAGGCAGGAAGAGTCACAGGTACCAGTTCTCAATACTCAGCAGCCAGCAATTAGAACAGCAGCAATACAAGACTAAAACAATAACATTTTGTTTATCCTCCAAAGAGTTAGCTCATTTTAGCACTCTGCCTCCAAGTGCTAGGTAATAACAGGATACAAGGCAAGTGGCAGCTTTCAGCATCCAAAACAGTGTGGGTGCATCTGTGCTTGTAAAGTGGAGGGTTGCTGCTCCGAACCCCCAGTCCTGGAAATGCTGTGGTTGCAGGTGGTGGTATGAGCTCTAGGTTAGACTGAATATGGGGATTTCTCAGGGATATGGAGTGGAGGCAAGCTAGACTAGCTGCTCTGGTGTCTGTGAACTGGCTTTGACCTACATCCTTTGAAGATCTGGCTCCCTGTTCCTGAAACAGCCTGCCTTATTCTAGAACTGTTTTGCTTTTACTTAAGTATTTGATTTATTTGATGTCCAAATGTCCCAGGGTCTATCTGAGACCTGCAAGCAGGACCACACAGAAAAACAGACTTACAAAGATACAAAAAAACGATTTCATTTAAATTAAACAAGGCCATTATTGTGGTTTAATATAGGAATTGATTATTATAAGTATGCATATTGAGCTTAACAGCTTAGATTTGTATCGGTTTCATCACTGTTAATCTTTGATAAATATGTTTTTAATAATCTCTGGGTATTTATTGAACATAAAACTGTCATATGAAATTGAGAATAAGATTGCTAAAGATACTTATTATACACTACTTCAACACAAATTCATTATTAAAAACCTTTCACTGAGGCTTACTTTTAACCACAACATAACAGATGCAGATACTGCATAGTTAATCTATAATAAATATATTTGCAATAAACTATTGATATTTAACCTGCAGTAACTGTCTTAATAAATATGATACATGGAAATGGCTTTTGAACAAGCTGCTCTTTTTTTAGCTCTGTCAGACCATTGGAGGACGTGGGGTAAGAAGGGGGACAGCTACGGCCTCATATAAGGCAGTTCACTTATCAGTCCCCACAGCCTTCCCCTACCCTGGTCACTGGACTCATTGCTGTTTCAATCCCCAGATCTCCAGCCCCAGACTCTTACAGGGATTTGTCATTTGATCTCAGTCCTGACTCACATTAACGTCTGGCCCCAGCCATCCCTACAACTCTGGTGGGCTGTGCCATACAAAGGCTGTGAATTCAGCTCCTGGTGCCCCCAGATGATGCTCTGTCTGCCCAATAGTTTTGTAAAGCGGATAAACACCCTCGAGGGATCTGAAACACACAGAACCCATACCCTTGGGCAGTAAAACCACAAGCTTTGTGAGAATATGGATCAACAGAGACACTCAGATGAGGAGATTTCAGTTTTGAACTCAGCAGAGGCCAGCAAATGCCTTTGATACGTGAATGAGACAGGAGTCTGACTCCTAGCCATCAGAGGCAAAGGATTTGACCCACTGTGCTGTTGAGACCCCTGGGATACCTCAGAGATGTGTTTGTCATTCTTTGCATCACTTAATGACTGAGGTTAGTTGCCACAAGTCAACTACAGCAAACATGCACAAAATTTCCCTCCCAGCACTAATCAAATGGGAGAGGAGCAGAGTAATTTCTCCCTTGTCCTCTCCTCTGGGTCTTGCCCCATTTGTTATATGGCCATTCATAAGGCCCTTTAAGACTTCCTGGAGGCCACCATCTGATTCTCACATATCAGAGAGAGCCAAAGATCTCAATGTGCAACTTTTAATTGAGCTGTATCATCTGCCACAAACATGAAATTAATGGTCCTACATCATAATCATAAATTCATACATAACCCCATGCACCAGCAAATAACTCTTTGCAGTGATACTACAATGGTAAGCTGATTTGCAAGAAGTGCACGCTTCCCAGGAATCCTAATTAACCAAATTAACACCATCACTTCAAATCATGTCCCAGCAGTAGGACATTTCCGATTGGCCTCGGGCTGGAGCAAAGCAGCCAAATGAAAACCTGACAGCATCTCTGTGAGTCCAGCAGCCTAACCCTCTACTGGGGGGAATATCTGCTGCCCATCCAAGCACACAAGGAAGGGAGCAAAAGTCTCATGAGCATTTGGAGGCACTGACCCAAAATAGACCATGGCACAGTGACCCAGTGCAACAGAGAAGCAGCTCTCAGCTCCTCATGCATTTCCTAAATCTAAGCAACAGCATGAGGAATATCGTCCTGCCATGCTGGCTTCTTCCAGGGGGTTTTGACACTACCAAATCCCCTCAGAGAGTGACAAATGTTGCTTTGGGTGAGTCTGCAATGGGTCTGGGGTCATGGGGCGAGGCTGATAAAAGGAACAAACTCCAGAAACCCCAAACCTGTTTCCCTGAACCCACTTGTTTGCACTGCTTTCCCCTTGTGACTTGCCCAAAATATTTAGTGCTCAACACCTTTTTTTCCCCTCTTCTGGGTAGTCAGGTTTTTCTATTTCTGCCCTGGGAAAAACAAGTCACTATTTTGGGAGCATGTGGGATTCAAGCTATGACTGTCTCAGCATTCCCTGCATGGGAGAGGAGATCCACAGCTTGTGTGCCAGAGGGACTGGCTTGTGCCTCTTTACGTATTCAGCCTGGATGGCACGGGGGCCCAGTCCCACCAGGGTCCCCACGCTGGAGGATGGAATGGCCTCAGCTCCCCAGATATGGAGCCAGAGATCCCATCCCTGCTCTGAAGTGATGCTCCAAAAGCTTGGAGCTTGGAGCTGGAGGAAAAGGAGGCTCCTACCAGAAGTGGGGTTCGAACCCACGCGGGCATGCACCCATTGGATCTTAAGTCCAACGCCTTCACCACTCGGCCATCCTGGTGGGCTCTGGCCTCTCCCCTGGCCCACCAGCTCCTCCCTGAGAGCTCACGCCTCACCAAGCCCTCGGGGTCCCAACCCAGGATGTTTCCCAAGCCCACTGACACCATTCCCTCCTCAATGCTTTCTTTAACGCCTCCAGCAACTGATGGAACATCTCATCAGGAGAGAGCAGGTCTCATGGGCCATGAAGAATGGCACAGCCCTTGTGTGCCACCCTAGATCCTCATGCAAGAACCACAGCCACTGGTGGTGATGCCAACAGGGACCCTGGAGCAGGAGGGGCATCGCTGGGAGGTCCCTCCTGACCCCACTTGCTCCTCAGGGGCAGGGAGCAGCTCTGACAGCCTGGCAGCTCTCAGCCAGACACAGTACACAGTTAAAGCCCTGGCTCTGCACCCCAAGTGCCACTCCCTACCCCCTCCTGTCTGCATAAGGTACTCTGCTAGTGCACCTAGCTGGGACAGACGGTGCTACAGGAAGGTCTTTATTTTTCCTTTGGGGTGAGGTGTTTCCATCGTCAAGGGAGAACAAAAAGAAACTCAAACACCACTATTGAAACCTCATGGGATTCAAACCCACAACCCTCAGGTATCCATGCGCAGGAAGTCTTTTGCCCTTAAGCCACAGGAGCCTGATAATTTCTGTTTCTGAATTCAGCCATCCTCAATCTTCTCAGGCCAGCACAGGGATGTTATCATAGAAAAACCCTGCCAGGCCCTTTTACCAGAGTATTCTGTCTGCTGCAGATACTCTCAGCCAGGCTGTCCTGGTCCTGTCCAGCTTCAGGGTGAGAGCAATTTCCTCCTTTCTTCCACAGGGACCACTCATTGCTGCACCCTGGGGTAGCTGAGACACTTGGAGGGCTTCTCATTGGCTGATGGAAAGGTGAGAGGCACCAAAAAGGGATATTTCCCGGCCTCAAAAGAGGGTGACACAGAGCTCCTCAGTCTGGGGGGGTCACCCTGGCCTCCAGAGATAATTCACAGGTACTAGGGAAAAGGCAGCAATATTCCAGACATCCCATGAGGGAATGCTGCACGTCCTGGGCTCAGCAGAGGACTGGGTCAACCTATTCATATGCTGACAGCAGGAGAAAAACTCACAAGAGGGAAGAGAAACTTTCCCTTTTTACCCTGTTCATTACAGCCACAGCAATCTGCCGTGCTGGTCTGTGTGTGCAGAATCACAGCACAGCATCCCTGGATGCCTCCAGCTGCAGCACCCACATTAATATCAAATGAAGTCATGCTCACAAAGGGTGTTGTGCTCGCCAGCTCCCGAGGAATCTGCTCCTAATGAGCGACTTCAAAGCATTAATGAGCTTGCAAAGCTCTCCTCTTCGTTTACAGAGCTGGATCTCACACGCTTGGCATTAAGACAGGGGTCACCCGTCAGCAGAGGAGAATGCGTGTGCATGTCAGCGAATATAATATATTTGTCATCCTCTAAGAAGCAAAGATTAATCATGCCCTCCCAAAAAGGAAGTTTTTTACGCCACATCTGCTCTTCACAGCGTGGAGAGAAGGGACCTGCCCGCAAGGATGTCCATAACCCACACTGCTCACATCCCCAAAGAGCCCAGCTTTGAAGTTAACAACCCACCTTAACCCCTTGGGTCCAGGCTGGGAAATGCTACTTGAATTGGCAGCCCGAGGGATGAATAAAGTGGTGGAATTCTGCTCCAGTGAAGGTTTAATGCATGCATGGAGGGAGGGAGTGGTATGGATGTGTGAGAGAGCAGGCTTGACTGATGCTTCCTGCTCCATGGCATCCATCCAGCACAGGCAGGGAAGGGAGATGCTGGCCCAGAGCAGCAGGGCTGCACAATGCCTCTGCTGCTCTCTCCAGGGGCCACTCTGTCCCAGACACAGCCCTCTCCAAGCCTCCCTGAGCTCACCATAAATCCTTGTGTTGAAACAGCCTCCAGTGCCTGGCCAAGAGCCCGTTTGCACCCATGTGAGGAGCTGAACCGATCCGTTGTGCTGAACTGGGAGGCAGTCACACAATCAAACTGGGAAGGGACCAGCCTGAGCACAGACCTGCTGCTGGGCACTGATTGCCCTTCCTCAAAAGCCCCTGAGCCTTTTCAGCCTTTGCAGAGCCCTCTTTTTGGCTGGTGTTTTTGCTGATGCAGAGAGGGTTGGACGAGGTACAGGACAATGAGGTATGCGCCTGTTCTTGCACCACTGCTGCCCAGATTTCAGACAATCTCCACGTACAGCCTACAGAGGCACAGGAGTGGGGGCAGCTCAGTTTCCTTGGTCTGGTACAAACTTACTGTGACACATATCCACGGGGGTCACAGGCACAACCTGTCTGTATCTAAAAATTCAGCTGCTTCCCAGGGTCTGCCCTGCCTGTGCATCATCCACAAGGTTGGTTGGCTTCACCTGCAAACCTGCACAGAGCCCTGGCTGTGTCCAGAGTCAGCCTTGCCTCTGGCAGGGTTGTAATATCAGCTGAATTACATGTACTGTCTTGGATGTCTCCTGTGCAATCCCAAGCCAGGCTGGCTGTACCTTGCTTGCAGTATCTCCACGAAATGTCAGCTTGAAGATGACACAGTGGCTATAGGCTTTCAGAACACATGTTCTGCCAGAGAAAGACAATAATGTCCCGAAGTCAGAAAGGTATCATCCTTTGGTTCAGAAACACATTGGCAATGTTAACTGGAAAGCTGTTTCTTCCCGCTTCTCCCTCCAAAGGAGATCTTCTGGCACTTGGTCTCTATTCAGTAGGTTATGTTTAATTTCAGTTGGCTCTGGGGGCAACTCTGTCCCACATGCTAATAGTGCAGCTAAAGAGGGGTTGACTGGTAATTAATAAAAAAATCCAAAGCCTTAAAGTTAAGAGCGAAGTAGAGTAAAAAATGACACTTTGAGGGATTTCAGGCTGAAACTGCTCCATATTAAAGTGGAGGCAAAAATATTCTCAATATCATTGCTTTAGAAACTAGTTGGAAAAGGGGAAAAGTGGGAAAGGGTTCTCATCTGTGGTCCTCTTGTGCCCTTCCCCTGCTATGAAAGAGCTCAGCATTGAGCTCCCTTTGGAGCTCTGTGACCTCAAGTTTTGGCAGTCCTACAGGTTAAGCATGATTTGACTGCTTAGCTCCACCTTGTGCCATAGGCTTTGGGGGAAACTTCATTATACTTGTGTTCATGTAGAAATTAATGGGGAAGCTCTTAGGACTTTGTCAAAATACACTACTGATGTCCCTCATGACTCGAAACTACCACATTTTGAGATTAGCTGGAGTTCATTGACAAAAAGAAGAGCTGAACAGCATTACTATTTAACTGGGCCCCAGTAGGTTTAAGAACAAACAGGCAAGCAAGCACAGAAGATCACTCTTGCTCCCTGTCTTTCCTCCCTCTTGAGAGGCAATTCAGGACACCAAGCCAGCCTTTCTTTGTATTCACAGGATTTTTGTTATAGGCTGGCTAGAAAATCCATGTTGTATTGCTATGGGTAAAGGCTTATACTCTGCAGAATTTGACATGATGCCCTGCTGCTTGTTGGTGCAATTCAGCCCCTGTGCAACTACAAACTTGATGGTGCTGTGTAGCTCCAGAGGAAAGGTTTTCCATGTAGTTTGCAAATACTGGTGTTTGGCCAGAAAATCAAAGACTACTTACTGTGGGCACACACACTTGATTAAAAACCAGTGGAGTTGTGCAATTACAGGAGGTTATTTATCCCAGAGGGAAAATAAGTCTTCTTTCTTGAGTAAATTCTTAAAAAAAAAAAAAAAAAAGAAAAAAAAAAAAAAACGAAACCCCCATCAAACCAAAAGCAATGCAGTTACCAGAGCTAAAGTAGTAAGTCACAGACAATAACAGATTTGCCTACTTTGTCCTTCTCAGGATTGCTGTCCCTGATGTTTATAATTTTCCACAAGGTATCGCTACTTTAAAATATTCTCCCAGTTTTTTTCCGCAAATATTTCTTGGACAACAGAGAGTTTCTCAAAAAATTAATCTGGAAGGTTCGACGCAGCCTGGCTTTGCAGCATTGTTTCTGCTTTCATTCTGAGTGGGCTTGTAAGGAGATGTCAGGGATGAACAGTGATGGTTCAGCATTTCAAAGTCATCAGCCACCCATATTCAATTATTCCTAAAGATGTTCTGGACAGGATGCACAACTGCTTCATCAAGACTTCACCTTTTTTCAGTCTGAATTAGATTTTGTGAAAGAGACCATCATGGGCACATCTCTTCCTGTCGATGTTCCGTGTGTCTTCCAAACAGAGAAAATGAGTCACAGCTTTGCAGAAGGGAAAGCTCAAGAACACATCAAGAATCACAGTGCTGTGGTACTGGTGCCTCAGATGCTGAGTGCCCAAACCATGGAGTCATAAAAGGACCTGATGCAAATAAGACATTTGCTGCATGTTCATCTGTTCTTGCCAATGCAGTCAGCTTTTCTACAGTCACTGCAGAGAGAGAAACTCGGCCAGTCCTGACTTGAAGCACACTCTCCCTTCCAGCCCCACTCTCCATGCCTGCATTTCAGCATGTATTGATCACCAGAGGTGTGTAAACCAGGCTCTATAAGGGCATTCCAAAATCACACAATAAAAACTTATGTGTTACTTACTTTTGGCTGCCTTTTCACATGACAGAGGAGTCAGCTCTGGTAAACAACAGCTCAGTGGAGAACTCCATCCCTTCTGGGACCATAACTTAGGAAATACTGCGGTAACTCTCCTCTGTATATCAACCCAGAGGGGAAAATGAGGTGACTGAGTTACATGTGGACAAACACCAGTAGAAGAGGTTCACATTTGTCAAAAAAGTCTCCTGCAATTATTCACATACCTTGGACAAAAGTGCTGGAATGGATGGAAAAAACCTTTTGCTCCCCACCTGCAGCATCAGCAGTGCCCACTCCTGCTTGTTAGCTCAGCAGGGAAGCGTGCAGGCGACAGATCACATCCCAGATGTCAAGGTGCATCTGCATGAATTCCTAAAATGACATGTGTTCTTTAGCCCAGAGCTTGGCTGCAGGCTAAGAGCTAAATTTGATGTTCTCTGCGGCTAAAACTTCTTCAAAAAACATTCCGGGTTAATTAGGGAAGGAAAATTTTGGCTGCAGTCTGTTCAAGAAGATTGACTTGGGAAATGGTATGAAAGTCGTGGTTTTTGCAAGAGCAAAGAGAAATAACAGACTCATTTCTAAAAGCCCTGCACCTAAGAACTTCAGAAAAGTGCAGAACTTCACTGAAATACAATAAAAGGGATTGCCTAAAAGCAGAACATCTCCTTTGGCTCCACGTACCATCTCCCAGAGGCACCACGTCATTCCTGCTGCTCACAAACCAGCTTCTGCCTCCTTTTAATAGCTTTATTTTTAGGCTTCTCATATTTAATTCTCCCTTTTTCCTTATGTAAGGTGCTTGGAAAGGCTGCAGTGTCAAACAATAATTACATCAGAGAAAATTTAGAATCCACAGTGTAAAAATGAGCCTGCTCTTGACAAGTGAATGGATGTAGGAAGTGAGGGGATACCGTTTTGTCGAAGAGAGCGCCCAGCTGGCAGTGTAACAGCATCTCTGGTGGGCTGGGGCACCCGCCCTCAGGGGTGGGCAGGCTCAGCCTGGAGCACATCAGTTCATGCCTGCACTAGTGTGGGATGAGATGCAGGGATTTGTTCAGGCAGTGCTGTCAGTGCCTCTCCTCAGGAGCAACCTGGAACTAGGCTTAGAATGCAGTTTTGCCATCCACTTTCCACCCCTGGGTGGGCTCAAGTATATGTGCCTATCTATAGCTGCAGCTTCACCTCAGCTAAGGATCAGGCATTCCTGGGGCCCCCATGACCACCACTATGCTGCTTATATTAGAACTGAAAGAAGGAAAAGATCTGTCTGCTTCACCCAATCTGTGCTTCTGAGGATATGGGTACCTACATCAGGCAGCATTCCAATACCTTTATAACTTATTCCTCACCATATGTGCTGAAGTAACTGGACATATATCTGCTCTGCTAAATTAAATTGTTTTAAAGTTAGAACTCAAACTGACACAATACCGAATCTTGTACTATGCCCAAGGATTGCCACTGCCAGGGTCTTAAAGGAGCTCATTGGTGATAATCTCCAAGCACCTGCATTGTGTTTTCCAGCAAATAATCAGATTAGAGTGAATTTAATCTTCCACCCATGAAAGGAATGTGGAAATCACTGATGACTGAGACTGCTGCGGGTGACCAAAAATTCATAGGAAGACCAGGAAAATATTTTCCTCTCTAAAAGAGAGCATCACTTGCCTTACAGTGGATTCCAAGTAGATATATTAAAATGCTGACAGGTATCTGCTATCTGTCATGCAATGTCTAAAATCAGGTTGTGGAGAAGAGTAGGTGTATAGAGTGAGCTCACACATAGTATATACAAGAAGTTTTCTAGGGATAACAAGTTTAAGGAATATATATATTTTTTCTCCATATGGGTTCCCAGCTGGACTTCTTTGCTGCCTTGGAAGAGACCAACTTGCTAAAAACATCAATAATGTCAAAATTCAGGATTGTCCTAATTAGATGTGACCTTTGAAGGGAACTGCCAAAGGCTGAGCACTCACCTGCTTCTGTGAGCTTACCCCTGCCTGCTAGGGGACACCATGACACCATGAGCATGGCATTTCTGTTTCCATTTGTTGCTTCATGACTCATGCTCATGCTCATGCTACCAAGGTAAAGGGAAAAGAGGCTTATGAAAGAGAAGGATGGGGGTGAAGGGGGGCAGACCTGTGAAGTTCAACAGCTTCAGATCCAAGTCAGTCTTCTGTCTAGCATTTTATAGAATTTTGCTTTAATTTTGCTTTTCCTGATCCATTTCATTCCCATCAGCTGGCTCCTGTCCTTCTCATCCTTTGCTTCTCCCATGGAACAGAGGCCTTTGAGGGTCAAGGCCATCTCCAAGAGGAACTGGCCACCAGGAGAGCGTACAACACAAGCAAGCTGTCTCAAATCACGTGGCTGGTGGCTTCCTGGGAAACTGGAAAAGAAACTTCTGGTGTTAAAAAAAATTAGAAAACAAAAAGCAGTTCTTCAAATTTATGCTAATTCGCTGCAACTATGATTTTTTTTTTTACACTCTGTTTTCAGAAGAGCCACAGTGAAATTAGTACTACAGCCCTTCTGAACATCAAGCACTTCTCTCCAATGGCTTCTTTCAGAACTTCTGATCATAAACAGTCAGACAAACTCTAACATATTTCATTCTTAATTTGCTTCCGTTTGGTTGGGCTTTCTTTTGTGTTTGGGTTTTTTTTTAAGTAAGATATATCCTTTCTTCTAGGATTTACAGCCTGAGTTTGTAACAATTAGGCAAAGTAAGCCATGTGAAGATTTTTTTATGATCTGCTTTAAACATAAAGTTTTGGAAAGTAGACAATTAAATTATTATTATTTTGCTGAACAGCTGTGCTAAAGCACAGGGGAAAGACTGAAAAGACACTACTATTTGTTTATTTGGCTTTCAATAGCTATGACAAAGCAAATAACAGCTTTGGTCTTGGTCCACAAGTGAGTTAATTGGTAACACCTCCAATTGTACATCCTAAAAAACTCCTAATTAGCAGCTAAGCACAGGATAAACTAGGTAGTGTGTTTTAATTTGTGTTCCTAGAGGACCGGCCAATACATAACAGACAGTCAACTGGAGATCCAAAGGCAGCTGATTTAAAGTGTACACATGCAAGAAGGGATGTGTGTATGTGTGTGCAGTTCTGTCCTGTGTCTGTACAGCACCCAGCACGAGGGGTTGGGCTCCCTAATGCATCCTCTACTCAACTGGGACCCAGTCTGAAAACAGAGATTCTTTTCGGGAGATTTCTGCTGCTTCCAGCACTCTCTGGGTCAAGGCCTGTTGGGAAATGTTTGCCACTGCCTTCCCATTTCAGAGAGCTCCCAAGAAATTCCCTCTCTTTCTTTTGCTGTTCAAGCCCCTCACACTGCAGGAAAGCACTCAGAGCACCAGGGGAAGAAATGGTCCAGATATGAGCAGTGAAGGAATGGGGAAAGTAAACACAGGTGTGCAAATACCTACTCTGTAAAAATAATGTTTCTGGGGTCAGAGCTAGAAATCATACACCGAGGCCAGCAGTTCAGACACCCAAGGAACACACTGAGAAACGTGGGCAGCAGAGGCATGGGGATGAGACAACAGTTTACACCAGAGTGAGCAAGCACAGCCAGAGTCCTTTAACATATGTCTGCAATACAGGCCCAGGATCAGGGCTCAATCTCTTGCCTGCCTGATGATCCCCTAAAATGAGTTCATGCATCTCAGTCCATCTTTAGTCTACTAAAAGCCTGCAGCACCAGTCCTTGGTAGGACAGCTGGTGATGCTGGGGAACACCTCACCAGCACCAAAGGGGAAGATTGGTAGCTCCAAAAAGCAGCAGCTGTGTTTCAGTCCTTAGCAGCATCTGGGGCACATAAGGTTGATGGATAAAGGCAGGAGGCTGTAAGACTGGCGCTGAAAACCTCACAAAGGATTGCTGGGTGCAGAAACAGAGGACAAGACAGTGGCAGAGCATTTTCCTGAAATGCAACATTAGTCCTCCCGTGGAGATGGATGAGGGAGAAGTTTTGTAGCAGCTGTCCACGCTGCCTTCTTTCTGCTTTCTTTCTCTAAGGCACCAACATGGACAGGAGGCTGTGGTCACTTCCTCCTGTCTGCCACTTGAGGCAAAATTTTGGCAACTCCTGTACAGCTACATCGAGCTGGATGTGAGAAGCAGGGAGATGGTGACACGCTGCCCAGTCTCTCACGAGTGACTAAGCCCAGCACAGGGATGGGAACACAGCAGTCTTGTACCCAGACTGATGGAGAAAGACAAGCCATGCTCCCCCAGGGGGAAAATCTCTGTTAGATGTGGGTATCTCCCTCCAGCTCTCTTGCCTGGCAGGTGAAACACAACTGGTGCTGGCCAGTGAGTGTCGAACAAAAGCCCTTCTTTCAGTGCTCTCTGCTCTGCTGTTTGCTCCATGAGGCAGATTGCTGTCTCTTATTAACTAAATAAACAAGCAGCAAAAGTTGAGCAAAACGGAAACACACACACAGCTTGTCTGCAAATAGAGACAAACGCCTCCATCGCATGGCTGCACCCAGCTGTCTGGCTGTTACCTGCTTAAACAGCTCTAATTTCGCATTAAGGTCAATGCAATCAGAGCCTCTCCTCCCAGCTGGAAAACCTGGCTAATGAAACACTCAGGCTTGTGTTGAGTCCACTTCAATGCATCAGCAGAGCTTTTTGAGGAGCTGAGGTGGGTGCCCTGACCTGTCTCCCACGAGGGTGAGTCTCCAGCCCAGGCTGCAGGAGAAGGGCTGAGCAGGGGGTGTCTGCAATCTCCTGCTGAAATGATGGGGCACTTCCAGCTTTCAACCAGGGCATTCTGCTGCCTGAATAATCCCACACTGGTGAGAGAGTGGGGAGAGCAGAGCCCTGCCCAGGTCTGTGCTCCTTTCTCCTGAGTACTCCAGCTGGCTCCACTTCTAGCAAATGGTATTTATCCAGCTTATGCATCCCTTCCCTCTATCATTCACACAGTGCCCTGAAAACATACACGGGCTGAGTAAACTGTCTTTATATCTTGTCTGAGGGCTTTGATTTTGGGCCTCATTTTTTACTCTTCAGTTTCTTTTAGCTTCTCCTTTCCAAACACTGGAGCTCCTGACCAAGTTTTGATGAAGTCCATGAGGGTGACAAACAGCTAGACGATGACCACTTGTATGTAGGAAGCTTTTTGACCTGATCTACGTTCTCCATGTTGCTTAAGACAAAACTAAAAAAAAAAAAAAAAAAAAAACAAACACCACCAAAAAAACCAAAACAAAACACCCTTATTCTTTCATGCCTTCAAAGTAACTGTTCTGAGGATAATTTAAAGTATTGAGACATTGATTCACTAAACATTGTTGGCCGGCTTATATGTGGACAGGCAAAGTCACCCGTTATTGGTGATTTATTAGCTGGAGCTGTCTCTTTGATCTTCTCCAGCATTGTGCACTCAATATCCTGCTCCCATGAGGCAGCAGGGACAGCAGCCCTTTCAAGACTTTCACCATATTGTGACTTACATTTCCTGTCCATGGAATCACCTCTACTTAAGACACTGCTTTTTACTGGATTCAGGGGAATCTTCCAGAGCCCTACAATATATGCAAAACCAGAAGTTATTCTTGGATTGAGAAATTATTATACCAGCACCTCTAAATTGCTTTTAGCGGCTTTCTGTGCTGCCTCAGGCTCAGAAGTGCTTAGTTTGCTGACAAAAATCATAGACTCGTACACATTGGAGATGGAAAAGCCCTGCTAGCTTCAGCTAGTCCATTTCTCCTACCAGGGAGGGAATATTCCCAGCAATCTGCTTTCCCCGCTACTTTGTCTTGTCTATTTTTAAACATCCCATGCAGCAAAAATACATTTAGATTGTCAGGATTTCAGAGCCAAGTTAGCTGTGGAAGTACCAGCTGTAGCCTAACCTGCTTTGTCTAGTGGCAGCAGCTAAATTGCTCTCTGCTGCCTTTGAAGTCAATGGTAAAAGTCTTATTGGCTTCTGTGGGAGCATTCTCAGGCCTTTGGTACGGATGATTGGAGCAAATAGCTATGGAGCACTGATAAGCCATTCTTACACTATGGCTTTCCAGGCCATAACTGCATTTTAATAGGCAAGAAATTGTCTCAGCAGCAGTCAGGGTGCAATAACAGCAAAGCCATGTGGAGCACACAACAGACTGGGTCTGCACTGAAGTGATTCCTGCCATGACCACACGAAGTCATATCCCCGGGCCCAAACAGGCCAGGTGAATTGTGTGATTCAGGGGGAGCAGTCAGAGGCATCTCCTTTTGTACCTCCTTGACTCTAAAATCTACCAGAGGTCAGTTCTGTTCCTAGACAGCTCCAATGTGTTTTCCTTTTTCCCTTTTGCTGTTTCATTCAGCGTCATGAATGAAGGGGGCTGGTCACATTAGTGTTCCCCTTTACCCATCAATCATGCCTTGACTAGAATATAGCATAGGTATGGCACTGCTCTACTGTTTTAACCATAGAATACACAAAAAGACTGGTTGTTGAATCACAGGAGTTAAGATGTTGCCATATAAAACTTGATTCACCTTCTCTAGGATAAAAGTGCCAAAAGCTACCCCGTGAGATGGAGCACTCAGCAGTGGCAGTGACACAGCCCTGGTGCAGCTCAGTCCTTTTGCTTTCTCTTTTAATTTCTGAAACAATGGCAGGTAGTGAGAGCCAGGGTTGGATTTAATTTAACTGTTGTTGTGCTCTACTGGGACAACTTCCTCTGCCTCCACATTTCCTGTCTGAAAGTTCTCCCAAAAGGATGGAGTAACCAATATATGACCTGTATGGGAAATGCACTTTATTGAAGCTATTTTTCTAGGGGGTAGCTGAACAGCTGTTTAACAGTACATAGCTGCACTACATAAGAGGGGGTAAAAACACAAAATGTAACTGTATTCAGGTATAACCAGGATGTAAGGAGGCAGAGAGAATTATATTGTGCTGTAATTTTTGCCTGTATGCAGAGGATACTGTCCTTGTGTGACAGACCATGGGGTACCACAGCATAACAGTCAGCACAGGGGCAGGGACTTTCTTGTGCCATAAATACAGACTGATTAATACCCCCATGGCAGGCCCCAGCATCCTGGCAAGGACAACTCACATGCTAAAGCTCTGTGGACATAGACACCTATCCAAAAACTGCTTTTTTTTCACATGATGGAAGCAGCAAGTGACATGGCCTGTGGGGACAGTTGTGATGGAGACCAAGCACGGTTCAATCCTCTCATTTGTATAAGGCTATAGCAATCAATAGAGGCCATAAGTGTCCCAGAAACAGTCCCACACTAACTTCATGGCAATCCCTGGTCAAGCTCAGCTCTTTGCCTGTACATACACAGGGAGCTGTTGGCTGCTGTGAGCTGCCACTGCCATCCATGGAGCACAGTCCCACTGGTAATGGCTCCTGTGCCAGGCCATGAAGGACCATCTCTGGGTGGCAGCATGGGAGATGGAAGCATCCAGAATCTCTTCCAGAAGCAGAAGCCTCAGTAAAGTCCCTGCATCCCATTCACATCCCTTCCTCCCCACCATATCAGGTTAGCAGTGCAATTCAGTTATTGCAAATTACATCAGGGCTGCAGACATGAGAAAGTGAGCAGAGGCTTTAAAAGCCAGCTTCTTTTTTTTTTTTTTTTTTTAATTTTTTATAAAGCCTGTCATAAACCAGCAGCCAGATTTACCCTGGGTTTCCTGTGTGTGCACATGAGTTATATGCACAGTAAGTGTCCCGTCATCATGAATTCTGCCGATGTGCCTCTTTAACAGCCCTGATCATAGGGAATTCATTTGGTCTCCATATAGCTGTCACCTGTATTACCAGAGTGATTTCATTCTAATTTAGCATTACTTAATGGTGAAGATAAAGTTAAGTGTTAGCCATGTGGGTCTTTTCTTGGCTTCTCTCTCTGACACAGCAAGAGTGTGACTGCAGGGTGTTTTATGACCAATAATTCAAAAGAGCAGGGAAAAGAAGGAGCAGCAAATATCAACTGCTTGTCAATCATCTACAGTCTTTCAGCTCAAATGGTTATACCTGGACCTCTAACCTTTTCTTCTGCCATCTCTGATCCCCAGGTTTGTTTGGAGTTCTTTAGGTACTGCAACCACCAAAATATATTTTTTAGAGGTTCGGGCTTAGGAAACCTGCAGTGGTTACCCACAGAGATAGGAAACTGTGGTATAGAAAGCCATACCTAATGGCTGCAGTATAGCAGCCAAATTACAACCAGCCCTACAAGCTGACTGAACACATGACAATGTTGGGGGGAAAAGGAGGGGTTTATAACATCAGTTATACAGCAACAAGTCATTTGTCTCCCAAGCCCCTGTGCCCCCCCTCTTTTCCTCTGGCTCAGAAAGGTAATCATTCTGTATATATCACAAGCTTGTTTAAACTGAAGATGAAAAGCTACAAAAGTGCAACTTAATTGAACTCTGCATTGTGTTATTACAAATGCTGCCGACCTCACTTGCAGTCCATTATCAGAGGGTTCTGCTGAATGCTTTAATTAAAGACAATAAGGCTAATAAAAAGGCATCATTTTCTTGTCTTCAGCACTGCTGGAGAGTTGGGGCTGATGAGATTATTTCCTGTTAATGCTCTTCTGTTGTTGTTTTTAAATCTTTTTCTCCCCATGGTTTGCAAATACTGTCTGAGCCTGAGTTGTACTAGAATCATTAAGAACAACAAAAAAAAAAAAAAATCAGCTTTGCCTCTAAAATGCTCACTAATATTTGACAAGCAGAGTTCCTCTTCCTGATGATTTCCAGTGCCTTACCCAAAGTGTCAGTGTCTTTTGCTGTCAGATGCAGTCCAGAGAAGGCCAAAGCTTCCCCACGCAGGCACAGGGGCACACATGGACTGGGGAAGGATGCTCTGCCCGCAGCACCTGTTTGCAGGGAGGGCAGAGTGATGACAGTGCCACTCGCCAGAGGGCAGGGTCTAGCCCACAGTGAGTAATGCAGCACCTCTCCATAATTAACATGCTTGCTAACAGCCCATATGTGCCATCTCTGCTTTCATACTGATGATGGTATTAATGATACCATGCCAGCAGTGTTTCCAAAGCCAATTAAGGCAGTCTGGCTGGGCTGCCTTGTCTCCAGCTTTGGACCAACAAAGCAGAAGGAAAGGAGGACAACACAGGAAGGCATCAGTGAGCTTTATCACAAGGAAAAGGAAGTTTGTATCCTCAGTGGGAGAATCCAAAGTGCTGTAGGGGAGGGCTTCACCCAAGGGAGATGGAAAGGTTTGAGGTATGACAGCTCTGCTCATCTGGCCACAGGGGAATGAGCAGAGGGATAAGTGAGGCAGGATGCTCTCTGCATCTGGATTCACAGGGAGGACACACCAGTCCCTGGTTGCATCCCTCAGACTTCAAGGACATCTGCAAGGGCTTGACCTTGTCCACCCCATGCATTCCTCAGTCTTTGGCAAATAGCACAAACTAAGAGTGGGGTGGGTACAAAAAGAGCAATGGGAAATGCCCTGGTGCTCCTTGTGTGGGTGTGTTTACTGAACAGGCACATCCACCCATCAGCACACAGACTGAACCCAGCAACTCCTCCTCACTGGCCACAAAACAGTTAAAACTTTGCTAGCAATCCAGGCCATATTTGAACAAGAGACCTAATGGCAATTGGCATTGTAGCCCTACTGTGAATAAGCCAAAGCATCCAGTCCTACTGTGATTAAAAACTCCTTCTTGGATTAAGGAACAAGCAGCCAGATGCTAAGTAACTGAACTTTGCCCCTGCAAGGAAGAGAGCAAAGAACTAACCACTGAGCCAGCCCAGTTTGCCAAGACTTTTATAGGGAAGGAACTTTTACAATTAAATACAGCAAAAGGTTTCTTCCACTGTGAGCCTCAGAACACAGGTTGAAAGAAGCAAAGTCGAACGTGAAAGCCAAGTTAAGGAAGGGAATAAAAAAAAAAAAAAAAAAAAAAAGAAAAAGTCTTGATCTGAGGGTTGTAGGCTCAAAGTAGCTGGAAACCCCATCAAGTGACTGAATGGGAACAGTGAGGGGTGGGCAAAGAGCACAACTCCTCCCTGGGTAAAGGATGAAGCTGTAATGTAAAGCAGACTGACCTAGTTACATATTTCTTCTTCGTTCCCCATTTCTCTCACTACAGTTGCCAGGCTGGCATGCTGCAAAGCAAATTGTACATGAAGTTCCTACCATCTAAGCCAAGACAAGGAGAAATAAGGAGCTCTGTAGATAGGAGCATATTGAGCAGCACCATCTCAGGTCTCTTTGGAGGAAAGGTGTTTGACTGTGCCACATCACCCCATACAAGGTGACTTTCTCCATCATGTCCTTCCCATCCATCTTTTCTTCATGTGTCAACAGCTGCCTGTCATTTTTGGCATAGTGGGGAAACGATCCACAACCCGGTGACATTTGCAGTTTCATCCTCCTGAGCAAATGGGACACGTACTCATTAAACAAACTCTCTCCTTCCTTCTGGTCTGCAGTTCAAGTGAGGGGGGCTTCCTTTGGGCTAGGAAGGTCCTGCAGCCCCTGCTGTGTCGCTATTGGACACAAAATGAGTACACAGAAACTTGGTGAGTTCAAGAGAGAAAAAAAGCTAATTTTATTTCTGACCTTGCAATATATAGAATTCTAAAAGTGACAGTGGATTGGAGGATGAAATTGTTACCTCTCCAACCACACTGGTCAAACTAACAGTCTATCAATTGTTTCCTCCTATAAAGAAGAATGCAAAGCAATCATTACTTACATGAACCGTGCATGAGAACTCTAGTAGAAATATGTAAACGTTATCAGAAGGTTAAAGAAGTTTTATGAGAACTTTAAAACTTTTAAAAGAACTATAAAAGAAAACTTAACACTTAAAATCAGGCAACAGTGCTGCTGGACAGGTGCTGCCCTGGACTACTAAAAAGCCAGCAAGTATAGGGGTGACATGGTGCTGCCATGTACAGGTGCTGATGACCCCCTTAATTCGGATAGAGTTGGGAATCAGGAGGAGTAAGGGTGGTGTCTTCCACTCACTGTGTCTTTTGACAGAGTCAAGAGCCCTCTGACAGGTTTAACACATTCCCAGATACACCCATGTGCTATTGCAGAGGGGCATCATGGTGAGGCCCTGCTCTGCTCTGCATTTTGCATCCTTGCAAAGCAAATCCCCAAATTGCACCTGGATTTTCCCAACATATGACAGAGCTGCTCTGGCTATGGCACAGGGTGGCATGCAGGGCACACATCAGGCTGGGCTGGCACAGCTCACACCACGCTCCTGCAGCAGGCACTGGAGATCAGCAGGCTGCCATGAATCCCAGGTGAGATCGTGATGTTTGGCCCTTTTGTACCCAAGGATGGCCAAGGATACCTGACCATGCTGAGCTAGTGAGTGTCTGGAGGTCAGGAAGTTTGGAGCAGCACACAAGGTCTGGATCCATTGACTGCAAATTTCCAAAGTATCCACTGTTACTGCTGACTAACAAGCCTGACAATCTTAAACCATAACCCACCAAGATGAGATGAGGTGCAGGGAAAGCTCTGCTCTTGCTGAGCAATTAGATAAAGGAGCAGCTTCCGGAGAGGCAAGAGAAACCACCAAGGGAAGCATTTCCAAAAGATGAACAAACCCTTTGGGGAAGACAGTACTTTGGAAGAATCGATGCTAAATGTAGGAGCTTTAATGACTTGTGGGGAGTCTCCAGTCTATAACTTCTAACTGGAAAAGAGGGGAAAAGAACACTGAAATCTGAACTTTCCACCATTCAGCACTACCAATGGTGCTTTTTTTGGCTCAGGACTATTTTTGATACAAGCGTGTCTCATTTTCAATGAAAAAATGCCTTGACAGAGAGAACTGGCGGTGATAAGAGGAGACTCATGCCCTTAGTCACAGCTACCCCCTCCAGCTGGAGCAAGGGCTCTCCAGGAGAGGAGTGGTGCAGATGCTGAAGCAGATGCTAAAGAAGTATGAAGCCAGACAGTGCTCTTTTGGCAGTTACTGTGACCCCACTTTTCAGCATCACTCATTTACTTAAAGCCTTGCTCCCACCCCACCATCACTTTCAGAATAGGGTAAAAGAATGGGCTTGCCTGCATGTGTGGGTTTGTCTATCCCAACCAGCTGAGGTGATCCAAAGTCCTGTGGACAACCAAGTAAACATTGCTGTTCTGGACACATTTTTCTGTGCCTCAGCAGTTCTGAGGATTTGACACTGCAAGAGGGTTTACCCAAAACAAAGCCACATCCCACCCCCTCTCCCTCCCCTTGCACATCTCAGATGTGTTTCAAAACCCAAAACATGTCACAGGTAGAGTGTCACACCTACCCTACAGCAAGGCCTGTGCTCAGCCTTTGTCAGCTGAGGCTGCTGGAGCACACTGGGGGGCAGTGCCCTGAAGGAGGCAGAAGGGGATGCCAGAGCCTGCATCCCACTGCCCAGTTCAGCTCCCAGGGGTGCTGGCACACCTTCAGCCATACAGCTGGGACTGGCATGGGGGGCTGTCACTCTCATCATCAGGAGGGTAATTAGGGAGCACTGCTCCAAACAGAGCTGCCTGTGCTATGTGAAAGCTGCCCCATGCTTGTGCCCAACAGGGAATACCATGTCCCAGCAGCACTGGGGCAAACCTACTCTATTCCCTCACCACAAAAGACAGGTCAGTGGTTGGTCATCATTTTCCAGCCTTCCCAATCCACAATTTGCTCCAAGAGCATCCTGAAGAGAGAGAAAAGGGTAGGTCCTTGTAGATGTGTTCTCAGGAAGAGATAAACCCATTCCATGTATTAGTAAGCTCCACAATCAGCACTGCTGGAAGCTGAGTGTTTATGAGAACTGGCTCCTTTGTAGGAGCTGCACAAACACAAAGTGGGGGGAATACCAACTTCAATAGGGGAAACCGAAATATTTGGACCAAGAAAACAGTATGATGCATAAACTGAGTATGATTTGCCTCAAATCTCAGCTTTGGGGGGAAGTGAAACAAAACAACATTCAATGTGGGACAACGACAAATGACTCATTCAATCTCAACAGGAATTTTGTTTGAACTGAGTATTATTTGACCTATTTACTTTTCTAGAAAAGAGGCCTGCTCTCTCATTTTAGAGTGAAAGAGACTATATCAAAATGTAAGTTTGACATGTAAAGATCTTGCCTCAGAAAGTTTCACCTGGTAAAGAAAAGACATATCCTATTCTGAAACCTGCAAACCAACACTTCTAGCCTTTGTGATCCCCCTCAGTCCATCCCTCACCAGAGATATGCACTGACTCCAATTCATGAGCAGTTTCCATCCTCCTGGAATTTTTCACTATTTGGCAAATTAACTGTGTGCTGCACATATTTTACCCAGGTCTGCGAGAATCAAATTTTCTGTTCTCCCCATTCCCTTCTCTCCCCCTTCTTCTCTCCAGTTCCCACCTCTGCCTTTCTGCTTAGGACTCACACACACACATAAATATAGCCTCTATTTCATCTGCAACATCTGTACAGCTTGACCAGTTTCCTCAGAAATTTTTAATACATACAAACTCAACAAATAATGCAAATGAGTCACCACTTAATTATTTCCTCAACTTGTCACACAGGGAGCAATTTGGAGTGAGGGATGGAAGTAGTGAGACAGGCAGCACTGCTGCTCTCCCTGGTCCCACCGACCCACCCTCCAGCTTTCCAGCAAAGACTCTCTTCACAAAATTTAATTACTCTGCTAACATGTCCCATATGCTGTGTGGCAGGCAGGGAAGGCTTTAATTACATCTGCTCTAGACGTGCTGGGTAGCCCTGATACCCCATCTCCCAGGGACTCCACACAGCACCCCTGGGGCTGAAGGTGCAGCCAGAACCACAATGGAGGCTCAGCATCGGGCCCTGGATACCAAAAACATCCTGTTTTCCCTCCTTCTGCCCCTATACACACACACATCCACAGATAACAGCAGGGCTGCAGCAAGAGAGGGCTCTAATCTCTGGAGGAAAACAATTCGTCCCTCTTAAATAATGCCGACCATCACTGTTAATGAACTGATTTTCAATCACTAATTATTAGAAAGCCCTTCCACACCACTGCTCATTTGTGTGGCACTTGAGAGACATCATCTCTCATTTGGAAAGTGGAGGACAAAACCCATTCCCAGCTGGTCTTCCTCTTCCCTCCATTGTCCCAACACTTCAGCACACCACGGAGCTGACTTTTCCCCTCCTTCCTCCACCCCATTTTACTTTTCATTTTCACAGCTGCCTTTGCAATTGCTACTTCCATAGCCAGCGGGTGTTGCTGAGGTGGCAGGTAGTCAAAACCACTTTGGGGCACAATACATCAGGTGGTAGACAAGGAGCAGGCAGGAATTTCTTTGACGTGACATTGTTATGCAAAGATGCTCACGGTTCCCAAGGCTCTTCATGCAACTGGCTGGCATTTTCTGGAGACAGAAATCCTGCTTAAGGGGAAGAAGGGCTGGAGGCAGGGGAAATCCTTTCATTTAGGATCATGTTTAAGTGTGAGAGCAGAATATCTATTGTGGTCCCTACTCTTTTAATGTGGTTTGTGGCTTATATGATCCAGCCTGTAATCTGTTCCACATCTTATACTGCCTTGAATTTGATCGAGCCATGTCTGAATTATGATGGACTGCTCTGCTGACTGCCGTGTGGTGGGCCATCTCCCACCAGCTACAGCTAGTGTTTTGAACAAGGGCCAGTCATTATTGTTTGCAAATTCTTCAGGCAGAGGGGCAATTTCCAAGAATATTGTGGGTAGGAGAAATTCCTCAGAAGATGCCTTTGATCTGAACTTTCCGCGTGTGGGGTATGAGTGTACACGTCCACACAATTTCTTTAGTGAACTCCCTGTGCATCCTCCATCAAAGATGCAGCTCCAGGGTCATGATTTGAAGCAGGAATAGCCCTGCTTTCCCAGGGATCAAGGATTGTGCCAGGGTGATTCACGGGCTGTGGATTTCCAAGCCCCACTGCAGCCATCTGCAGCATCCATCAGCTTTCCTGATGCACCAGGGCATCCCTGACCCAGCCATGCTCCAGTCACATTTGGCAGCCAAGAGAGGTGCAGGCAGTGATGTGCTGAGCAGTGGGAGAAGAGCAGGGTAAGAGGCTTTTCCTGAGCTGCATTCTTTGCCTTCTTGCATGAACTGCTGTGCTTGAAGAACAGTGCTTAGTCTACATTTTACAGTTGTTTTTGCTCCTATGGAGACATGGATTGGGAGCTTGCCTTTCCCCCTGCACTAAGTGGAGTCTTGTCCCATGAGCAAGCTCTGGAGTTAGGAGAGCAAGGCTCGTGGCTTGTGGCATCAACTTCCATCTTCCCTGTCCCCCTCCACTCTGGAGCTGCTACATGGAGCATGAAATGAGCACATCCTCGAGCTCCAGATCACTGATTTCTCCTGTGAAAGGGACATAATCCACAAAGCACTTGGTGGAAGGTTGGCACAATGCGTTCTCTTTTAGATGTTCATCTCAATGCCCTTATTTCTCCACCTGAGGTCCCAGTGAGGTCTCATTTATGGAATATTCCTTCAGGAGAACACTGGTCTACTCCCTCCCTTTCCCAGGAGTACCTAAACTGTGTTAAGGTTATCCATGTTCCATGCCAGGGAATGGACATGTGGCAGGTCCAGCTCCACTCTAAACTTTGTATAGAAGCCAGTTCCTTTTTCAGGACCATCATTATTTCTTTTTAATGCAAAGCCTAAAATTACCCCTACTCAAGCTGAGGAAAGGGAAGAGGAGGGGAGGAAAAGAAAAGTGACTAAAGAGAACAGACTGAGAGTGTAGCCAGCACTTGGGACATGGTACTAGAAAAGATCAGGCTGCACTTTTGAATGGCTCATCCCCTTATTTTGGTTCATGGGAATGGGAGATCCTGTTCTCTTCTGTTTTATACATTTCAGTAGCATCACTGTCCTTAGGGTGAATCAAATTGATTTAGTCCAGTCCCCCAGTTCAATTTCTAGGGCTGCTCAGCCAGGACTCCCTAATCTGTGGACAGGATTTCATTGTGGCTGGGTGCTCCTGATCCTTCAATTTATGGCTTGGCATTAAATTGGGTTCCAGTGATGCAGGTCCACTTAGATTATGAGTCTGAAAGATCAGGCAACTGTAGCTCAAGGAGTGGGAATATAGAGGAATGCTTGTGGAAGTGAGCCTCCCTCCCTGAGTAAAATAATCCTGTGACACCCTGTCTGTGTGATCCAAGGGCTTTGAGGTCAGGATAAAATCTCATTCAGGAAGAAAAAGGAATAAATTATCAGGGAAAGCTGGTTTGCAAATAAAAAAAGTATTTCTTTCTAAAGTGCCTGTTCCTCACTTGCAACAATTAAATGAGCTGAGCAGCTGGAGTTGTTTCAGCTTCCAAGTCTGTTTTTCCATTTTGGACGGCAGGAACTTGTGCAAAAATATCTCACAGGTTTGTTGTTCTTTTTTTTTTTTTTCATTCCTGGGGAGAGGCACACAATACAAAACCACCTAATTATAGAAGCAATGTTTGGAAATAGAAATTCCAAATCCACTATTGTGGCCTTAAACCAGAGCTTATCACTTCCAGGCATAAAGAGATGCTGCAGCCATTGCCTAGACATACTAAATTTACCTGATTGGTGCTGGGAGCTGGGTGGGCAGGTCTGAGCTATGACAAAGGAATTTGTCTCCTTCCTCACTCAGAGCAGAATACGTCTCCCAAGCATATTTTTTAAGAGCAACCAGGGCTGCATAAGCTCAGCTTTTGGCAGGGACCAACCTGCCTGTCCTTCAGTACTGCATTTTATCCATGACCTCAAAGCGCTGAGCAAGACACTCTGAAGTTTACCACTAGTTAACTTTCCAATCCCTAAATATCTGAGATGACTGAGGGGCTGCCCAGCAGCTTGCCAGGGGAATATCATCTGCTGCTGCGAGATGTGTGCCCTGAGGTACAGCAAGAAAGCACGTGGAGATGCTCAGGAGTGTAGAGGCAGCCAGGGCATTCTGCTTGGGAATGTGCAGTCTGATTCCTGCTGCCATTTAGGCATGGCTCCTAGGCTGATCCAACTTCCAGGGGTGTCCAGGGACACCCTGGAGAAAACCCAAGACAAAGCCCAGGAGTAACTTCACGAAGGATCTGCCTGGACCATGAGGCCTCTTCCTCACCCACACCAGCCTCCCTCACCCTGCAGCTGACCCAGAGCACAGCTGTGCCCAGACAACATCCCCTCCTCCTGGGTCATTTCCTAGGCCCTGTATTGTTGCAGGAAAGCGCGTACTTGGCAGCTCATGTTTTCCGAACCACCAGCCAGCAAGGGTGGAAATAGCATTTTTCCCAAAGAGTCTTTCTCCACTATGTCATGAGGTAAATATCCAGGGTGTGTTTCCTCATCCTTAACATGCACAGAGAGCGGGTAGGAGGGTTTGGCAACAGACCTCAAGGATCCGGTACATTGGGACAGCAGAGGCAAACCAGCCTCAGAGTCACTGCAAAGAGCACAGGGCTCCCCTGAGCACCAACCCAAGCAAACACACACCTCCTCCCCTGCACCTCGCTGCTCTGCTATAAAATCAAGGGAGGGCTCCGGGAAGGAGGGCTCTGTGGAGCACAAAATCCCTCACAGCCTGGAGATGAGCACCCCCAGGGCTCACCCCAGCCCCCTTGGCAGTGGAGCGAGGGGCAGGTCGTGCCTCGTGCCCCCTTCTCGTGCCCTATCGACTGGACACCACTGCGCTGCCTTCTGGACACAATCAATAAGCAGAGACAGGCACTACTGTTAAATTATCCCACCAGCCTCCTGGTGATCTAATAGACTCTCCAGTAAGGTCTTATTAAATTCCAAGCCAAACTGCATCCAGTTACAGTAATTACTGAATATTTAAGAAACAGCAATTGGCTATTTAGAGCACACTAAAAAATATCTCATGGAAAATTTCATGCTCTTTAATTACTGTGCAACCTATCTTTTTGGTGACACCCTCCAACCTGGATTTATGTGTTAATTTCCATCTGCTGTTCTATGCTTCAGCATTTTCAAAAAGAAATTAAAAATTAAAATTAAAAAATAAAAAATAAAAACTGAGAGCATTTCTCCTGTTGAGGGTTGGGACCTGCAGGTAGAGAAAAGCCTAATGAAAGCAGGTGCTGAGCCAGCTTTCCCTATCCCTATGTGGAAAGTCCAAATGCTCCAGTCCATCACTGCAGCTCTCCACAACATGCCAGCTCCAAACTCAGCCCTGTCCCTCTGCACACTCAGCCATGACCTCCACCACCCCCATCACTCCCACCCTAGGGCTCAAACACTAAAAAGAAGCTAAGTCAAGCAAACCATGCCTTTGCTGACCGATGTGCATCCTCAGGAAGTAGGGCAACACCTGCCTGGAGCTCATTTCCCTGCACACAGCAGAGCCGCGGCCAAATCCGAGCGCGGGTCCTCTGCACTCTCCGAGAGCCGTAACCCCAGCTGTGCTCTCCAGCTCACTCCCTGCCTTATTAGCACTGAACAGCATCCTTATTTAACACACTTCAATTTAGAGTGGAATGGATATTCCTTACTTCAGAAAGTCTCACCTGCCTCTCAAATGGCTCTTGGCACGTTGCCCGCTCTCACTCGCGCTCTGCCTTTAACAAGGCAAGCCTCATTCTCTCGAACGGAAAAGAGCTGGCAGGGCTTGATTGAAAGTTTGGATTCCTTCCCCCTCCCCATCCACTCAGATGCCACAAGAGCCCCCAAATCTGTATTGCCTTCTTATTGCCAGGAAAGCAAAGCTTTTGCCAAGACATCTCCCAGGTTCCTCATCACAGAAAGTGAAGTTAAAACATCTAATGGAGGCACCAACAAAGATTGGCACAAAAAAGGAAGGGGGGAAGATGAGCACTGTTTGTAGAGCTTGCCTGGCCTCCTGCTACCCCTGCTCCCGTCTTTTCTTTCTTCACTGTTGTATCCTCAGAACATCCAAGCCCAAGGTAGAAATATCTAACGAGTAATTTTTTTTCTTTCCCATCCCCAACCGCACTCCTTCTGCAGGCAGCTTGAAATGCAGAGATCCAAGAGAAAGGAGCATACCTCACCGCTCCCACTTTCCTAACAAGACCTCATTATGGTGCAAGAAAAACCTGACCCCATCAGAAGTGTCAGGCAGAGGCACCGTGTTTATTTCTCACATATTCCCCTTCACCTGAAACTTGGCGGGTGCTGTGGGGAGGTTATTCTTTCTTTCTTTGATTGCCATGGGGAGTAAGCTTTTCTTTTTTAACAAAGCTATTTTAAAATAGATGTTTAACTCTGTGCTATTTTAAATGATGCATAGAAAAAAGCCCACAGCGGAGCTGCAGTTCAGCACAAAGACTGGACAAACAGAAGCCCATGTGCTCCTAACTGTGTACAGAGGTGAAAGGAATACACAGACTACTGTCTTGAAGAAAATGGCTCTGTTTGGGGCAGATGATGGTCTTTCAGATGGGAACAGCTGCAAACCTGCTAGAGGCTTCCCCAGCTTGCTTTTGCAGGTCAGTGAATACCCATGGTCATCTCTAATCACTGTAAATTACATCTCTGCAAAGTGAAGAGCAGGCTGGAAGAAGGCTCCAGGCTGCTGGGTGCTGTAGACACCATATTTCTGGCCATCCTTTGTGCTGGTGGTTATGCTGTGAGTTGTGTGACATCCCATCCACAGCCATGAGAGAGAAGAATTAGAAAGACACAATGCATGTCATCCAGGAAATAGGCTTCCATCTACATCCCAATGGAAGGGAGGTCAGAGCCTCTAAGTATCAACAGTTCCAGGGACCCAGCTTGGATTTGCACTGTGATACAGAGACAAATATTTGAGTTTACTCGATGGGCATTTATTATTTTGGTACACTGCAGATTATAACTCTCTGAAGTTACAAAAAAATATAGCCAGTGTTTATCTCCGGTGTTCAATTATTACAAGTTGTTCATGCTCAGCAAATATGTCTTCTGATAATCAGCTGGCATTTACTTTATAGACATCTGTATTAGTAAATACACAGAGAGAGGGGATTTAGGGATTGTGACAGCAAATGGCCCTTGTTCTGTCCATAAAGCATCATGTGTATTTTCCTATCTGCTCCATCATGATGTGTTACCGTGGGTCAAACCTTCATCCAGCCCAGAGATCCCTGCATCTCCCAAAACTCCCTCCCCTTAAGCAGGCAAGGCCATGTCTTCTGCATGGTAAAGGCATCCCATACCTCCAGCTGCATCGATGCTGCTGTCTGGCACTGAATTATTTAGTTTCCTCTCACTGTGAATGGAAATGATCTGCAGTTTAAATGGGATAAAGAGAAGTTTGAATCAAAGGCACCTTAACTCAGTCAAACACACATTGGAGACTTCCTTGCCTGTGACTGTCAGGGGTAATAACCACAGCTCTGATCAAACAAAAGGCCCTTCAGACCCACTTAGTCCCTGGAATCAGCAGGTTCACATCTCCTCTTCCAGCTGTTGGGGAAGAAAGTATTTAAAGAAGTTGAGTCAGAGGGAAATGAGGATGTTGGGCTGTGGAACATGAACAACTTTCCTGTAGATTGGAGGCTGATTTAATGCTGGGCTTTCTCAACACCCAAACACTCTGTCATGCAGGCTGGCAACACTCTCCATTTCCTCCTGACCTGGCAGGGAGGAGGGTCAGTGTTAGCAGCGCTCATGTTGGCTAATTCATATGGAAGGGTAGAGCTATTACAGCTGTCACTGCCACATCAAATGCCAGCTTTCTCACTTCCTAAACCTTTTCTGCTCAAAATCCACCATCTCTGACCACTCATCGCCTACACAGGAGCTCTGCAATCTACCCATAGCCAAGTCCTCCCACCCATCTCCCCATCCAGGACTTCTTTCCCCATCTCTGTGTTGCCAACACCTGGACCTCTGCAGACATCAGAATTCCACGGATGGCAGTTCCCTCTCCAGATCACAGGATGATGCAGAGCACTGATTAAGTGTCCTCATGGTATGACAAGAAGGATGGCAGAGAGCTGGAGGAAAATCCTAACACTCATTGGAGGAATGTCCTAATGGTCTCTGCAGAGATCTGGTCAGTGGAGATCCTGAGGTTAAGCCGGAATCTGTCAGCATATGGAGAATCACGGACTCTGCTGTCTGCCCTGCCCCTGCTTCATTGCATCCCAGCCCTGTTCTCCCCACAGGAAAGTTCTCCCCTCCTATGCTGCCCTGTGAGCTGCCTCCAGTTTGGGATGCTTCCCTCGGGGAATGCCATTGGAGGGAAGCAGAGGGATGCTCTGGCATCACAAAGCCAGGCTCTGACCAGCACCAGCACCGCACCACAGCTCAGGCTTCCCCTGCTGCCCCTGCCACTCCCCACCCCCCAAGTTGCTAGCATTAAAAGGATTATGGAACAAAAAGATGAGAGAGAAGGGATTACAGGGAATTATCAGCCCTGATCCTCTCCTAATTAATTACTGGTCAGACATATGAAAGGCTGGCTGCAGCATACCCCACAACAGTGAAGAAGGAATGACACGTGCAACTGGAAAGGCTTTGGTAAATGCCACCTCTTACTTGCTGATGCAAGTTTCTTCCCAGAAAAGGCTCGTTTAGAGAGCAGTACCTAGACATGGCTGCTGCTATCATCTGTACAGTTTGTGTTCCTCCTCATACTCACCTTTCTAATGCTTCCTGCTCATACTCATTCTTTCTAATGCTTACAATCTCTTGGGAGCCAAACCTGCTCTGCCCCAAACCTTGGCACTGGCTCCACAGGGCATCCTTCTCCCTCAGCAGGCTGGGAAAGCTGATGCTTACCTGGCTGACTGGGGGTGCCTGGTTTTCTTGTGCGAGGCTGGGCTGACTAATCAAAAGGTATTTTTCTTAAAATTCTTATGGATTGAGGCAATCATCACAACAATCAGAGCAATCCTGCAATGAGGTGAAAGAGGAGGCATGTCATTTCAGCTCTGCTCTCTAGAGGAAGAGATAACAGAAGATCTATTTTTCTGTGTTTCCTGGTCTGAAAGGAAAGGATGTTCTCATCCCTCCCAAACCACTGTTTACTGGGAATGAGCCAACTTCAATGCTATTTTTTAATTCTCAGAGTTACACCCCAGTAAATAAGAACTAAACTAATGGCTAGGCTCTGCATGTTGTGCTTTGCATGCTTTCCAGGATCCAGCCCCTGCAGTGAGAAAGAGACACCCAATAATGATAGATTGGTTTCACCAGTCACAGTCATTTTTCCTGAGAACAGCAGTCCATCTAGTCCTATAGGTTTGCTGGGCCTGTTCCCACCTCCTTCCCTGAGAGACCAGCACTTTGACAGGGTCATGGTGCCACCTGAGCAGAGTCAACTCCAACTGATTCATGATTCCTGACTAGGCTCACTTGCTTCCTCACTGAACTCCACACCTTGAATAAGGGTGCCCATGATTTTGGGGTGCCCAATCTTCCTCAGACAACCTCCATGCTCTGACATCCCACAAGTCACCTGTAAATCTCACTGAAGCTCTCTAATGGAGCGCCTGGAGTCCCAACCCAAGTCAGATGTTTCCAACTTACCTATAAGTGAAGTGGTTGTTTCCAGCCCTCAGTCCCAGCTACACCATCAGCATCTGCCAGTGCCCTGGTCTTGCTTCCTCACCCAGCTGAGCATTGCCAGCCTGATGGGTGATTTTCATATGGCTTGGGAAGTGCAAGCTCTCTGTTTGCAAGCACCACAAAGCTCAGCAGCCCTGGACTGGCCAGTGCTCTGCCTTTAGGCTCAAAGAGGGTGTGCAGCCACAGCAGGCTTCAAAGTGGAAGGTACTTGCAGGAACGTGGCTGAAGATCATCTATTTTTGCATCACACCTTTCCCTAACTGCAGGGTCATTCCCAAAGGAGTCACAGCCAGAACACTACATCAAGTTTCCATTCATGACCCACAAAGCCTTTCCGTGGAGAACTCATACAAGACTTTTGTGCCAGCTCCAAGATCCTGCAGGTCTGTCCCCACTGCCTGCTTTTTTTCCCCTCTCTTTTAACCTGAACAACTCTGCAGCAACCTCAAATCAATAAAACAAAGAAAGACAAGGCAAGCTGCCACTAAACACCACCTGCTTAAAAAAGATCAGCTAGAACTTTTTGCTGCTACACAACAAATTTCTGCCTGCTCAGTCCCCTGGTTGCTGTGCCGTAGATGCCCAAATCAGAGCAGGATACAGAGGTGGAGGGACCAGCCAGCATCCCCTTCCTCACTGCACAGGGCTCTGGGCTCTGCTGCAGCTGCAGTTTGCACCATATGTTCATGTAAGCAGTGGAGCAGGGATGGCCACAGCTCTTCCCTTGCTTCTGGAGCTGAGAAACTCCAGTGGGAGAGCCCAGAGCTCATCCTTCTGCACCCAGCTGAGAGCTTATCAAAAGGCATTCCCCCAGCTGTGGGACAGGCAGGCGGATTCTGCACGTGAGCTCTGCTTTTGCCTGGGAGACAGAGGCTCTTCTCTGCTCTGCACAGAAAAGGTTAAGGAAAAGCAAAATTTCTGAGAAATACCAGCATGCTGGTTTTGACAAATGCACAAATTGGAGCCGATATGGAATGCAGATGTATGTAAACACTCATGAAATTATCCGGTCCCTCCAGCATAATGCCGCCTCGCAGCCACAGAGAGTCTGAGCACTCTGCAAGGCCCAGCCCGTTTAGATCCATGGAAATCAGGGAAAAGATGCTGTAAAGGTACCAGGCAAGAGTAGAAAAGAATGAGGGAAGAAGTCACCTCATCACTAAATTAAAGATAGTCCTGCTTGGCAGCAGGACACCCCAGCTTTGGGATTGGAGTCAGTGAAAACTTCAAGAGCTGCTTCCCTGCCCTGCCTGCAAACACCTTTAACCCTCAATCTCTAACCACTTTACAGAGGCTGGCATGGTAAATGCCAGGTTACAGGTATCGAACCAACTGTCCCAAGAACATATCACGAACCCTGAAAACAAAACCCAGGTGTCCTGACTCCCATATCCTTGTCCTACCCACTTAATCTGTGCCCTCCATAGCTGTTGCCATGGAGATAACTTCAATGCCACCCATTCCTTACGAGGACATCACTGAAATGGTCCAGCAAAAGCAGCACATAAGCCCTCAAGAAAAACATCCTTCCATGTTCCTGCTTCCATGGTGAGCTGCAGCAGGGCTGGGGCAGAGGTGAACAGCTTTCAAGGCTTTTCCACATAAGAGCCCCTTTTTAATATCAAGCTCACATATTTTCTATTTACCTACTGCCAGCTGCACCTGCCCTGATCCCAGCCATAAGCCCCAGCAGAAGTTAATCTCCCCATCCCCACATAGCACCTGCAAAGCCTCAACTCCACTTTTCATAATGGTCTGTATGAACAGATCTCTTTCATTAATCCCCCACCTTGCCCTGGCCCCCGGAGAGCTTCTCAGCACCAACCATCTCCCCTGTTCCAGCACTTCAAGCTGGATTTTGAGATGAGAGAAGCCTCTTGAGCACAAGATTTTCCGATTAAAATAGAGAGGGTGAAGGACACAAAAAATGAACAGCAGAGCAGACATCCCATATATTGTTCCAGGGAACTTAAAAAAATTCAGCTCTTGGAAATAAAGGAATAGAAGTGAAAGCAGTAAGTCCTGAACTGCCAAAGATATCTCACTCCCCTACCCCTCAGTGGGAGCACTGGGACTTACCAACCATCCTACTGCGGATCCAAAAACCCTTTTCCAAAAACAACTAAATCTGTAGGCTTCAGGGAAAGGTAAACAAGCACCCACACACATAAATAAAGCATGATAATAAATGTCTTAATAATTAGCAGTGATACCAATGCAGCTGAGCAAACATCCCTGGATCCAAAAAAACAAACAAGCCTTCTGCTTTCTGTCCTAGCTCCAGTGATAATTGTTTGCACGCCTTCATCACAGGGGATCCCAAAGCTCTCAGTAAATAGAGACAGGGATGTCTATGGAATGGCAGCTGGGAGAGGCAAAGGAAGGGTGTAAACCTGCTGCACGGGCTCCCAAAGGCACCTTGGGGTCAGCACAGTCACTGCCCACTGGTGCCACACAGAGCATCTCCAGCAAATCCCTCTGCTCTCCAGGAACCACACTTCAGACTGCTGAGGGGCAAAAAAGGGACTGAGGAAAACTGGGCATTTCCCTGCCCTGCAGAGCAGGCACAGCCCCCAACACCTCTGTTCTTAGGGTTACTCCAAAGCTGCCTTTGGGCTCAGTGGCACAGCACATCTGTGCTGGTCCAGGGCCATCTAGGACAAGACAAACACTCAGCCAGGAGCAAATCTACAAGACTTTACTCTCAGTTATTTTTCGCTCAATTATACCAGAGGGAAATCATATTACGAGAGGGATCAATAAGGAAAACAGAGCTGGAGGAAGGAAGAGAGCAGTACAAAAACACACACGCTCACACAAACCCCTCTCTTCCGAGCTCCAGCTGCAAAAAATCCCAACCCTTTGAACTTTCCCTTTGAGTCCTGAGCTCTTCTAGCTTTTTTCCTTCTCTTTTTTTTTTTAAATTTCCCCCTCCAGACTCAAGGATGAATTTCTAACCTCAGAAAGAAAATCCTCCTTCTGTAACAGTCATTAATTGGCTTTGGGGAATCTGGGCCACCAGATATGCCCCTAATCCTATACACACTTCCAGTCCCATGTTCAGAGTTGGGCTGGCTGGCACTTCTCTCTGCAAGAGACTTGTTAGGGGAATTAGCTGCTTTCTTCAGCCCCTGCAGCTGTCTGGATTGTTGTATTTTTTAAATATGGAGGGGGAAGGAAAAGGCAGTCAGCAGATCATGTTGGGGAGACACTGATGTGAATTTTTCTCTTTCTAAATAGCACATTTCTCCATTATCAAGACACACAAAGCGTTGTCAATCACCTTGTCCTAATACAAAAGCAAAGAGCTTGCCGAAAGGTTGGCAGCAATCAGCACATCCTTGTGGGTGGCAGGGTGTTATGAGAGTGAGTTTAATAGAAGCTGTTTTGACTGGAATGGTGTTTGTCATGATTTAAAATGTTAAACTGTGGAAGTGGTACATAAAGGCTAACACAAAAATGTCTGAGGAACACATCCGTATGGCTTCTTCTCAAAGGTCCTAGGAGACAAACCACAGTTCAGGTCGTGAATTCCCAGCTGCTCCTAGGAAAATTTTGGGTCATACCTCTTCCAGTGTGGAGGGAATTACAAAGCAGTCACCAATTGCAATTCACCATTTCCCCAGGTGGTCCTACCTCCAGACACTGCTCATACGTGCAGGGCATCTCCAGGCAGCAGGTGAGGGATCTTCCTCCACAACGTGGGGAAGTGATTCCTGCAGAAGATAGTTCAGGCAGAGGTCAAACTTAGGTGCCCTAAGCCTCTTCCCAGAGATCCCATTCTCATATCCTTTCCAGTACATACCAATAGGAACCAAAATGAAATCAAAATTGAATTGAATTACTGCCTTGAACAAAAATAAACCTACTCATCCAAACATATATGAGAATCCTCACTAGAAGGAAATAAAAACAACACATATTGTTCATTAAATTATTATTTTTCTTATTACTGTCTCTCCTGGTTCAGACTGAAGCATTGAAAAGCTACGAGACACATTGATCTTGTGCCATTTCCCATTTAATACTGAAGCACTTGAAGCTCATGGGAAAGGTCATTCTGTTCACATCTCTACCTGAGGAGATTTGGATTGCACAAACAAACACCCAGACGCTCAAGTCTCCCACCTATCACACATGGTTATCCTTTTGGGGTCAAATCCTGCCAGGCTCCTTTTAGCATCCTGTTGGTGCTTTTTGAAAGATGCAAAGTGTCCTTTAAAAGGAGAAAAGCCAGCACAAGATGGAGTCGAGAGGCTCTCCAGCTGGAACGTTATCCTGGAAACCGCCATAAACTGTAGAGGTGAACTCCAAATGAAAGATCACACAGCAGGGACCTGGAGGTAAGCAGATGGCTTTCAGAACTGGGAGTCTCACACCAGCTACAAGCAAGTAATTACCAGCAAGTCACAGCTGGGCTGGACGACATGAGCAGGTGAAAATGTGACTATGCTAGGGTGGCATGCTAGTGTGATCACACTGTCAGCTTCCTCTGACACTTCTCCTCTTCCCTTGCTGGCCCTAATGCTTCTGAATGTAGGTATTATTTCCTTTAGAGAAATCAGAGACATTTCGCCTTAGGAGGCCTCTAAAAACAGGGGTGGGAAGGAAGTTGCTCTGAAGTGGTGGCTGAGTGTAGCTATCACTGCAAGAGATAAGGAGCACATTCAGAAGACTGCAGAGTTTGCCAAAGTGGCTTTTGAGACCTGGTTGAGGTTGGGAGGGAGATTTCTTCAGCCGGAGCCTGGGAGGGCAGCCTGAGGCCACAATGTGGGAGTGACATTTTCACTAGGCTTGGCAAGGAGGATAGGAAAACCTGGCTTCCTCACTGCCTGCTGTCCACGTGGGTCTGCACTTGGACAAATTCAGACAGGCTGTTCTGAAATCTTGGGATTTACCCCCCTACCGAGTTCCTGGCTGTAAGCCCCAGTTGGGAGGGAGCAGCTAACACAAAATTTCTGATCCAAAATTGTGGGCTGGGCTGTAAAAGCCAAACCAAATTCAGCAGCCAGTCTGCCCCCTGTGTCTGGCTTTTTTTTCCTTCAGCTTCTTCGTCCAATATTTCTGGAGTGTAGATATATTAACAAAGTCTCAGGAAGGACTATGCATTTGGTTTTGTGCCTCTCTGGAAATGAGAGCAAGGAGAGGGAGGATGCCGAAATGTCTTCTCCAGTCCTTGCAAGTTACTGTCAAGTAAGTTTACAGCTCTTCATATCCATCATTGTGAAACTCTTGAGAAACAAGATGATTTCTGCCTTTGCTGAAACCTGGAAGTTCCTGGCCATTTCCTCATTGCTGGCTCTAACAGCAGGAAGAGGTGTTGAGTCCCCTGGTGCTGAACCCCCCAGTGCTGAACCAGCTGCAAACCACCCAAAAGGCCTGGCCTGGCCTGCTAGAAATTACTACAAACATCATTCAAGCAAGGCAAATCAGAGCCCACACCTCCCTCAGATACCCTTCCCTTCTGCATTATCTTTCTAGCAGTGCTGTAGAGGTCTCCTGCAAAGGACCACCTGATGCTTTCGGACAAAGGAGAGGAAAAGCAGCTCATCAATGAAGGCAAACACACTCTTCCTCCCCACTGCCTCACCTCTTCCCCCTCCTTGCACCCATCATTCTGTCTCTTTTTTCTTTTTCTGGCAGAGCAGCAAATTCTGACAGATTTGGGCAAAGGCAGGCAGCTCTATCGCAGCCGCTGTGCCGGGGATGTCAGTGTCAGATCCTCTGCCTTCCCCCTTTCTCAGGGGTGCTGGGAGCCAGGCTCTTGGATGGACTGGCGGATGACATGCCTGGCTGGGCTGAGGCACTCGGATCAACTTCTCCCCAGGGTGCTACTCCTGATGGAGTTTGCAGCAGGAGCTAAAAGCTGCATACAGATAACTCTTCCTTCCCCTTGCTTCCTCTCCTTCCTTCCTTTCAGCAATTCAGAGAGAAGAGGGTGAAGAAAATGGCACTTGGATTAAATAAACTAACAGCCAGCATGCAGGGCTTTTAGCTGTAAGTGAGCCAAGTGTCCTGTAACATTAAATAAATGCAAGATTAACCTTCAAGGCTTCCACACTAAATTATTTATCTTGAGAGGCAAAGAGGTCGAGATTGAAACAAAGGGTAAATATTTGAGGAGCGCACTGCGTGTGCTGGCTCTGTGGCTGTTTGCCCACGCTGTGGTTGCTGCCAGCACTCCCCTGCCGTGGGGACAGCCCTGGGCTGGCTCTGTCCCCAGCCTGCCCTGGGATTCAGCTGTGGGTGCAGCAGAGGGGACAGCCCCGTGCCACCAGGCACAGCATCCTGCCTGGCAGGAGTTGTGAGGCTGGGGGACAGCCCAAGTGACCTGACAGAGGCTGATAAGTTGTTGTGATTTCACTGAGCATCCCAGGCTCTGCAATTAGCAGTTGCATCTGCCTTCTGTATTGGAGTATTATTAACTGCATGATTTACATCCAACCATTTCTGCAGCCACGGTAGGCAGGGAATTACCTGATAACAAAATATCCTGCTGTTCATGCAAAGTGACAGACTCAGAAATATTAGTCTGTTTAATCAAAGCACTAACAACACTAAACAGATGAAAATATTTTGCCATTCCCTAGCTGATCTCTCCTGTTAAGATCTTTAAGAATTATTCTGTCAAAGATATGCCAATTATTTTCCTTTCTGTAGAAATATTTAAAATGTATCCACTACTGAGAAAGCATACAGCATCTGTTTAACAGTGAATTGCAAATTTACAATGTATTTTAAAGTGAGAAACACAAAAGGCAGCTATGGCCAGGACCAGTATAATTAGTCAGCATGCACAATGCCTTAAATTACAATCTCTGTACTTTCTAGAACTGCCAGGCTTCAGAAGGAGAAGCAGACAGGATCTCAGTGTTAAGTCATTTGAAAAAACCTCCCCTAACACACTTTTTCTCTAGAAAGAGCACCACCAAATCACTAATGAATGACTGCTTGCAGTGCCCATTTCCTCACCCACGCTCCTGTCCCAGCCTGGTACAGAGGCAGAGCACTGCAGGTGCCACCGCCTCCCAAGATCACAACACACTGTGGCACTGCCCAGCACCTGCTGCAGATGTAGTGTTAGACAAAAAAAAAAAAAAAAAAAAAATTGAGGGGGAGGGGGGGAAGAAATTATAATGCTGCAACCTATCAAATAAAAACATTTGAGCTACTTGTCAGTACACCAAGTTCACGACATGGTATTGAAAGTGTGTGCAGGAGAGAGCAAGACCGGGCTGCCCTCTGCCCCAGGCTGGTACTCAGCAGGATAGATGGAACTTCTCTGACAGCTTCTCAGCCTGTCCCATCCATGTACAATGCATTAAACTCCTTGAAAGGTGTAAGGTCAGGGATGGATTTTCTCTGAGTGAAGGGAATCACTGGAGTAGGATTTTACCATCTTTCACAGCAGGGTGTGTGCTTTGGACTGCCAGATCATCTGCTTATGTCCATGTAGCAAAGCCCTGCTGTTTCAGAAATCAAAGGCACTGGCACTGCTCTTGATCCCTCAGTGTCTTTGAGAATTGCTTTAGATGGTGGGGTTCAGTCTCCAGCACAGGGTGTGGGTGTGCTACAGGCTCTCCCTAAAAAATACTGCATACCCTCCCTCCTGCTCCTCTGCCCCCTGCTCTCCCTCCTGCTCCTCTCCCCCCTGCACCAAAGCCTCACCCACCACACACAGCCCTGAGAGCTGCTTGCCAAAATAACCCTTCACCCCCAGCACTCCTGTGAGATCCCAAGACACATCCAGGAGTGGTGTAGATCACAGAATCATAGACTAGATTGGGTTGGAAGAAGCCTTAAAGACCATCCAGCTCCAAACCCCCTGCCATGGTCAGAGACACCTTCCACTCAACCAGATTGTTCAAAGCATTGCTCAGCCTGGCCTTCAACACTTTCAGGGATGGGACATCCATAGCCTATCTGGGCAACTTTTGCCTGGGCCTCACCAACCTCAAAGCCATGAATTTATTCCTAATATCGAATGTAAGTCTACCATCTTTCAGTTTGAAGCCATCACCCCTTGTCTTGTCCCTTCCAGGTGATAGCGGGAAGAAAGCTGGAGATGAGATGCACAAAGGGACAAGACACCTGCCCCCCCTGCCATGCTGATGTGCAATGCTTTCACTCATCAGCAGATGAAGGCTTTCCCTCTGCTTGCTGCCAAAGGGCATAAGTTTTAGGGTAGGGTGAGATGAGCAAGCTGTGAAACCCAAGTGGCACTGAGATCCATTGCTTTCTACCAATTATGAGCATGAAAATAGGTAAAGAAGCCACAGCAACAGAAACTTGACCTGTTCCACTCCAGAGGTACAGCTGAAGCCTATTCTGGCTGTAATGTAGTCTCTTAACACCTACTGCTATTAATGGTTCCTGCATAATAAGAGGGATTACAGATCTATTACGGATCTGTCACCTCCTAAAGAATATGCCATTAATCATGATCATTTATTTGCAAATTGGTTTATAATTTTGCAAATCTTTTGCAAATTACTTTAAATAGCAGAGTGGGGGGCAAGGGACTTTCAAAGGAGACTTACATGCTATTTCCCTCCTTGGCTAATGACCCATTTCGGACCAAATCACTGTTTGTGCACGTCTGTATGTGTATATAGGTATTTATGTAGGGGAGCAAACTGGATGAGCACAACCAAACACTAAGTGACAGCGGTTGGCAGCGAACACATAGGACAGTGTATCTGTTTCTGCACAGATACCTTTTTACAGGCTTATTTTCACCTGGGCAGCTTTTACTGATGATGAGCAGCTGAGAATTCGTGTGTGCCTGCCCACTGGTGACAGCACTGCCTGGAACACAGAGAATATCCCTGTGTGCATTTCCTGGGCCTTTCACCAAGCTGGTGTGCATAAGATTTGGCGGTTGGACCCAAGATTCACACCCTCCCCATCTCAGCTGTGCAAAACCTCACTCCAGAGCCAGCAGCTGATTCACTCTGACCAACTAACAACCCCTTCAGCTGATTGGAAAGTGCTGCAGGGCAGAGCACAGGACAAGAACACATCGAACCCTTCCCACATCCCACAGTTCAGTCCGGGGTTGGGTGGGCACAGATTAACCCCCTACCCTCCCACCCTCACCCCCAGCTTCTGTGAGGCTCTGCCGTTCTTTCCAGCTTTCCATTAAACTCATCCCAAAATCCCCTTCCCTACCCGAGCCTCCCTCCACTCTCCTCATCTCCAGCCTTTTACATCCATCCCTGCTTCCCACCCCCACAGATTAAGTAGACTTTGCCTGGATTACAGCTGCCAATCAAGTTCAAGTGCATTTTTAATAGTTTAATTTGTGGCACAAGGTTTCAAATAAAATCATCAAGTGCAGTCGATTAAACTCATTAAGTCCTTACGGACTCGTCTGTGTACTGTGCTGTTATCAGATTCAGAGACATGAGAATTAATTAGGCTGCTGTTATCCTTTGTCTGGATTACTGTGCCAGGCCCAGCAGCTGGGTGTTTTCCTGTGAAATCATGAGGTCCATAATCTCCTTACCAGCACAACCAGGGAGACAGTGGCCTAAGAGATTTCTTCAGCATTCCTCAAAGATCAAACAACACGGAACACACTGTTCTTTGATTTGTTTTTTCCTCTCCCCTAGTTTTCTTTCTCTTTTTTTCCCTCGCCTGCACAGCACAGCTCATGACTAAAGGCAGTTCAGTGGTAAAAGGGCAGGTGAGTAGCAATGGGCTGCTGGTAGCAGGGCTCCTCACGCTAATCACCCCTTCCAGAGTACACCAGGGATCTCCTGCAAGGTTGCTTCTGCTTCAAAGGGATGCCCAACAGCCCCAACACTCTCTTGCTGGGACTATTTCTCCACTGCCACATCCTCTGTCTCACTGTCCACATTTGGGGAGAGAGACTAAGGGTACCCAGAGGGGCTAAGGGCATCCACTGCTCCCCTAGAGATCCAGAGTGATGTGAAATCACAGCTGATGCACTGCACAACACACCAGCACACCCCAGATGCCATCGTTTCTGCAGTGAGTGTGACACCTCCAGCACATGCTTTACTTGCTTCTGGGCACCAGTGCAGATGGTGACCTGCTTGGAGAGGCAGATGTGCAGGTGGGAGGACAGTGCAAGCTGCTGGCTGCCAGGTCTGTACAGACCTAAAGGTGAGGATGTACTGAGATGAGCACCCATGTGGGTGCTGCAGTCTGTACTGTGGGGCACCATGGGCAGGTGGGCCAAGGTGAAGGCAAACAGGATAAATGTCAACACCCTGCACCTGACTGTACTTCCACTTGCAGTATTCTGGCCCCTACCCACAGAGCAGGATCCCACTGCACAAACACCAACACTACACAAGCTATATATTCTCTATATAATTTGCCCTCTACTCTGCTCTATGGAGCAGAAATACATATTATGTATGTATCTCAACAGGGCTTTTAACAAGGAAATTCTCTCATTTGTTACACCAACAGCTACCAGTGCCTGTACCATGCAAATGCCAATATAGGGAGCTGAACAATTGGATCTGGACTGGACCTTATGGAGGCTTATGGACTGAACTGGACTGGACCTTATGGAGGCTTATGGACTGCCTTCCCACCCCAGCAGGATCCAGCCACGGGCCTGAGTAAGTGAAGATGATACCAGAGAAGAATAAAAGTACCACAGGCAGATGAGCATCTCTGACTTTCTAATGCCATGAGGAACTTCACTGAGATCAGGGATCTGAAAATCTCTCCCCTCATAGTAAGGCTGCATCTCATTTATTGAAGTAGTATCACAGAGAAGAGCAGGAGGTGTGAGATCCACAGCAAGTAATGACAAGTGGGTGCCCATGTGTGACAGCCAAGGGTTGTTGCCTCAGTCAGACCCTTGATATTGAAGGTAACGGGTCCTTGACAAAGCAGTTATTTCCTAGAGCAACCTGTGTGCAGGAGGGCCTTAAAAAGGCATATTGCCAAAGAGGGGTTTATCCAAAAGGCTTTTCTGGTGGACACAAATCCTTTCCAATGGGTCAGCTGCTGGCAAACATGCTGCAACACATTTATGAGAACATAACCATGCTGTAAGGAGATGAACTTAAGGGACAAAGAAAAGTAATCCATATTTAGGCTGACAATGGTTTTGTGCTTGGTAACAGTCCTGCTGAATTGCATTTGAGGGGAGCTGAACTATAGCAATTTCTAAACTAAATCACTTGGGCCTGCCAGTACTTTTACCAGTTTATTACAGAAATTTACTCACAAGGGTCGGTGACCCCTCAGTCAGTGACTCCCGCAGGTGAATTCCTGAGCCACATTAAGCCACGAGCATTTGCTCTTATTCCCTCTGATGTTCTCTTTCTCTGCTCCTCCTCTCCCACTTCCCATTTCATTCGCGTCCACTGAATCCCTTCTTTCTTCCTCCCTATTGTCAAATCAAGGGAGAGGGTACAATGTGACGAGCCAGAGTCAGCTGAACAATAAGGGATGCAGACGTGAAGGAGCAACAGAGGGGCAAAAGGGCTGGGAAGGGAAGCCTGAATGTGAGGGAGGGGAAAGGGAGCTGTGAGGAGCTGCAGGAATGGCAGTAAGGCAGCTGCACTCTTGGGAAATATGAGAATTTTCATACCTGCTTCTCTGTACGAAGACAAGGATGAGGAAGAGAGCAAAGGTGCAGCCTGCAAGATGCAAAAGGTCTCCAGAACCATTTTAGCTACTAAGGTGCACATAAAACAATGGCAGCTGCAGGGCATAAGGGGACAAAGAGGCATTAGGATTTGGTATGGAGGAGGAGGACTAAAGGGCATAGCAGTGAAATGGGCAAGAGGGAAAAATTAGAAAGTGTGATGGCACTGAAGGAGATAAAAAAGGGGGCTGTCTTTCTAATAGAGGAGTGCGCTCCCTCCATTAGTGGGCAGCCAAGAGTGTCAGGTGAATTCTGCTCCCCTCTCCTAAAAGTGAGTGTAGACAATCATGCATTCTCTGAGCCCAGAACATCTGCACTTGGACGAGATGAATCCTGCTGAAACCTGGTGTCACCTTAACCAAACTTAAACAGGTTCAGAGCATTTTCTGTAACTCGGCAGGGTCTCCAGGCCTGGCATAAATCTAACCCTCTGCATTTCTCCAGCAGAAATGTAAGCTAAAGAAGTTCTTTAAGAAATACTTAATACATATCCCTGGAATAGAAATTGCTGAAAGTATAAAGGCAACCTGTCTACAACAGGATTTCTGCCGTTGTCCCACTCCAGCCAACCTCTTCCTGCTTCTGCAGTTCTCCACAGATTATTAATCATCAGTGAAAATATACAGAGTGAGCAGGCTTCCTTTTTCCTTCTCAAACCCAAAAGAGTCTCCTTGCAGTGTCTCCTTCTCACTGGTTTGCTTTTTCTTTCTTCTCCCCTCAGCCACGCTTAAGAAATTGATAAATGTCTCTTTAAGGACGTGTCTGCCGCCTTGCTGCGCACCCTTATAAATCAGATAAATATCTCAAGGATCCTTATCCTGGGAAAATTGAGATAATTGCACTAAATTGAAGAGTCTCTTTTTTTTTTTTTTTTTTTCCCTCACCCCCTCCCATCCTTCTTCTCTTTTCAGCTGGAGTCTCTTGTAGTAACAGGTGTGCTGACTGCTAATTCCTGCACAGGAATTACCCCCTCCATCTGAAGGGATGGCCCTCAATAGCTCCAGGCTACCTCCTGATGTGAATTTTAACCAAGATACCACATCAGTTGGGAACATTTTCATAGCTCCATCTGGAACAGCTCACCCTTGCTGGTGCACTTCTGACACCTACCTGCCCAGGAAGCATCTCTGCAGTATGATTGGAGGGTTGTGTCTGTGATGGATAAAGTTCAGCCCCAACACTCGTCTTCTTCCAGGGACTGGTGCTGTAGCTGGAAAATGTGAACAGAAAAAAAAAGAAAGCTGGAGATGAATAGGATTCAGATGAAAGAACATGAGGCATTAAGAATCAGCAGAAAAACTAGCATGGTAGTCAAGTCAAATTAAGTCAAGTCAAATCAAGTCAAGAAGGCCCCCAGTGATCCTGTGCTCCAAGCAAGTCCTGAGATCTCTTTCAACCCATACCTCTTGGTCCCATGGCAGGACAGATGAACATTGTTGCTATGTGGGGGGAAGCAAAGACCCCAAAATCAGTCCCCATTTCTCATCATAATTACCATGTGCTTCTTCCCCACCCACAGAAATGAGAACACCTCCCATCACCAGCACCAGTTACACTGAGGTCTTCTCCCTGCCCTCAACCAGGGAAGGTATCAAAGCCACCAGAAGTGCAGGGAACAGGGTAGCAGGTGAAGAGATCAAGGAACAAACTATCACCCTGTTGGTTTTCTCCCAGGTGAAGAAAACTCTACAAACCAGAAGCCTACAGCTGTGTTTGACTTTTGGTACTCTACAGTCAAACACACAAGAAAATTTGGACTGTCAGAGGCACTGAAAATCACTGATGCTGCAATCCAAACGGGATGATTACTTCTCCAAGAGATTTTCAAGGAGCACCTGGGGTCACTGGGGGGCCAGCAAAAAGGATTTTTAGGTGACTTTGCATAAGACAGGGAGATAAACTCAGAAGGCTCTCAGTGGGCAGAGATGACTCTACATGCAGAAAACTCAGGAGGTGGCAGGCGGTGGATGGTGACATGATGGTGCTAAAGATGGCCCTCAAAACCACAGGCCTCCTCCAAGTACAAATTAGACCTTCCAGCCCAGCCAGCTCCTCTAAAGCCTGCATTGGCTGGGGAAAAGCAGAGCAGACTGGCTCCAAGCCCCAGGAGATAATTGCTGAGCTTGGGCAAGTGGCCTTGAGCCTGCAGGTGGGTTGAGAGAGAGGAGGACAACAGCTGTTTCTACTTCACCCAGCTCCTCTGTGCCAGGACAACCTTCCTTCATTCCCAGCAAAGCACCACTCTCTGCAAATTCATCAAGGCCCATTCTATGGAAAATGCTCTCATGTACACCAAAAATAGCCCAAGAGCCCATGCAGGGCTGAAACAAGATGAGTGTGGTGGCAGAACAAAGTGGTTCAGAGTTGTGAGTCCACCCAGAGCTCTGCCAGCACATCTCTTGAGGAAGCAGTTCTAAACTGAAGGACAGTCCATTCAGATTTGATATAAAGATTAAGTTTTGTACAGTAAGGGTGGTAAAACACTGGCAAAAGTTGCCCAGAGAGGTGGTAGATGCCCATCCCTGGAAACATTCAAGGTCAGATTGGACAGGGCTCTAAGTAATCTGATCTAGTTGAAGATGTCCCTACTCACTGCAGGGGGTTGGACTAGATGGCCTTTAAAGATTCTGTCCAACCCAAACTATTCTACATTTCCACGATCTCACTCCAGATTTAGGGTGGAAAGAAACAAATTTTGGGAAGGTGGGAAACAGCATCTCTGACATCGTCTGATGAAGAGGAGATGGAAGGAAGACTCATTAATCAACTCTTTTCAGTTGCCTCCCAAATTTTCTCACCTTTCCTTGCCAAAATACCAGAAACAGCCACCACAGGGTACCATGCCCTGTGCGCAGAATGGGTGCAGTGACTCCTCTGCTTGCTCCATGTCATCCACACAGACCCATGGTGAGTTTAAAAATAGCATCACCAATCCAGAAAATGGGGGTTGGTTCTCCATAGCTCCCCTCAACACTTGCCCTGGCTCTTCAAAGAGACTGAGCACAGCTTTCAGTGCCTATAGGACAGGATGATTCCTACCCAGCCTTCAGAGTCTCTCCTGGCATCAGCAGGCTCCACACAACATCTCCATTCCTCTCAGGAAGAATAGGCTTGATGGTGTTTTGACTCCTTTCTCAGAGACTCCCACATGGCACTTTACAATACAACTTTGCTCTTAAATACACATCCTGGGCTGCATCCCAGAGATGTGTGTCAGGCACGAAGTGCTGTCAGTCAGCCCCAGTCACAACACATCAGGGCTTAGGAGAAGTCTGACTGATCGGGGTGAGGGGGGAAGGAGCACAGGAATGAGAAGAAAAGGCTGAACAGGCAAAAAAAAAAAAAAAAATGAGCAGAGAAAGACAAATCAAGTGGGAAAATGGCAGGAACTATTCCATACAGCAAAGGATGTTTTTCATCTGCAATACAACAGCAGTGTCAGGCACCGAAAAGGACAAAGATGTTCAGATACAGGGTCACAGGGAGGAGGGTGGAAGAAGCTCCTGGGAGGGCTCCTGGGCTGAAGTCCGGTGTCTCTCATCCATGTGGCTTCAGGCTGAAGCACACTGCCACATCAGCAGCATGGCTTTTAATGTAAAGTGGGCTGCAGGGACAAAGCTACCAGATAAAATGTGTGCCTGGCTAAATGCCACTCCAGAGCTGGCTCTGATATCAGCACCCTCAGCCAAGAATGACCAAATGGCCAAGGCACTGTGGCTGCCTCTCCTGTGCCATGGAGGAGTTCATGGAGCACAGGGAATGTTCACTGCAGGAATGACCATATATTCATCACTGAGGCTCAGACCCCCTTGCATAAGCACTGTCTGCACTTCTGGCTTCAAGGGCTAAGTTTAGCCAGCTCACATAGCACTGTGTTGGATTTTTCTTTCATGAAAAGACAAAGAGAATGAAGTGGGTGGTGTACACTCTGACTTCATAAGGCATTTGCTAATCTCTGAGGAGGAATCTCATTAGAAAAATTGAAGAGGTCATTAGGGGTAGGGATGGGAAGCTCTAGAAATTACACATCACCTAGAAAAATGACCAGGAGAAATGGGAGTTTCTGTGCAAGCTGGCTCACGGGGAAAAGTGAGTCCATCACTCTTGCTTCCTTATAGTCACCATATTCAAAATCACTGATGTGGTGAACTGACCCTGACTGGATGTCAGGTGCCCACCAAAGCTGCTCTACCACTCCCCTTCTCAGCTGGAGAGGCGAGACAAAATATAATGAAGACTCAAGGGTCAAGATAAGGACAGGGAGAGATCACTCACAACTGCCATCACGGGCAAGCAGACTCATCTTGGGGAAATTAATTTGATTTAATAATTTAAGCCTTGGGATCCTGTGCTCAGTCACTTACTCTCACATTGGAAGAGAGCTTGTGAGTCAGACCAGTAGCCCTATAGCTGAGGTAAGGAGCCAGCACCCTTGCAAGTCACCTTTTTAATCCAACAATAGAACAGAGGATATGGAGAGCCTTGCCTTTCACTGGCTCATCTGAATCATATTTAAAACTGCTGCAAAACATCTCTGCAAACCCAAGAGGAAGCCAGCCTGCCCTGAACCTGTAGGGAGATCAGTCCAACAGCACGTGCTGGCCAGCCCCAGCCCGGCTGTGGCTGGGTTAATGTGACAATCCATTTCTGACAGCGTGTCAATACAAAGCAATTTAGGAGTGCATGACAAATCGACCCGAGGTAACAGGCAATTTCTGCGCTCTGCTGGTCAGACGGAAGCAGAGACCTGCGAGGCCACAAGCCCAGAGCACGCTGAGCTCGGCCTGCCCAGCCTGCTCTGCTGGCATCTTGTCCTAGGTTATAATATTGGGTGTATTCCATTACCACCTCGAGCTGCAACCCCTCTCTTTCCTTATCTCGGGACTCAGAGATAAGTCCCTCCAGGAGGAGCTGTTCTTTCAGCCACATGGCTGATAACATCACAGCATTCTGTTGTGAGATGTTCCACCCAGAGGGAGGAGCCAAACGATGCCATCAAGGATATAAGCGGGGTTGTGCAGACAGCAAGGACATCCCCTCTTCCAAGAGGAACAGCTGAGACCTTCTCTACACTGGATATCAGTCTACAGGAGCACTGCTTGGACAGAACCATATCTGCTACCACCACCCTAGCCAGCAAGTGTCAGGTTGTATCTCTGACTCTGCCAGTGGTCCTTCTTTTGTGCTATTGTATGTATTTGGTTCTTTGTTCCCTTTTTCCTAATAAATTGTATTTCTGACTTAGAGCGTCTCACTGGTTTTGCTTTTCAAACCAGGACACATCTCAACAGCCCTCACCAGAGAGAAGGGTGGAACACGGCAGGAGCAGGACACCTGCGGTGGGACACTGTCCTGAGATGGTGACAAAGAGCTGAGAGTAGCATCCCATAAAGGTTTTGTTAACTGGGGAGTATTTGAATACATAAAGTAACAACAAACTGGCTGAAACAGAGTAGATAGACTTAAACATAGAGATGATTTATAAAGCAGAACCTCAGCCTTAGTCCATGCCACCCTGTGGGCAAGGAACCACTGGCTGAACCTCACCAAGCTGGAGACGGGCAGCAGGTGGTGCAGGCAACCCAAAAACCTGATTCCAAAATGTCATTTCTTCTTTTAAGCCAGACTCAGAGCATGCCTGGGTGGGAACCCGAGCACTAACACCATGCTGCTGCCCTTCTGCCATGTACTCAAGGAGCACGTTTCACACTGGTGCATCTCCCCAGGCAAGGACTGAGAGAGGCCATGGGAAGTATCAGGGAGGTGCAGAGGGTGCTGTGGGACAGGAATTGGAAGGCACTGGCATCACTAAAGTCTGACCTGCCCTTCTTCTCTCTCTGTCACAGCACAGATTGCAGGGAGGACACTCATTTGCCTCTTGCCCACATGGTAGCCACCAGCAGCCATCCCAGAGTGCTGCCTCCCTGCCCACATTGGCACAAACACCAGGGCTGGCTTGGAAAAGAGAGTGTGAGCCCAATCCAAGCAAATCTGTTTGCAAATGCAGAGTGCAGCAGAAACGTGCTGGCAGTGCTTATCCAGTATGATGGGCTGAGGGACACTCCCACCACACTAAAAGCATCCCAGTCTGTCATTATTAAAGCAGAAAACACAAATGATGCAGCCTGTGCCTCCAAGTCCAAGCTTTTGCTCCCTTGCAGCTCAGGATGTTGCATTCTGAAGAGTTGATTCAGATCACTCACTCACCTAGAGAGGCCAGAAGTGCCACCTCCTCTCAAAGAGTCAGGAGAAATCATGCTTGCTACCAATTTTTTGGATGAAATAACTTTAAACCAGGCTGAGCTTCCCACCCATGCCACACACAGAAACTCTGGAGGGTGCCAAGAATGGTAAAGCAGAAGTCAAAAAAAGGAAGAATGGATAGAGAGGGGAAATATAACATTGTTGTAACTCTGCCAGAATAACATGCTGGTTTAAACCTATCCTTGGACATATTTTTATCTGGAGCATCATGGGATACAAGCAGGGAGGCAGAGTTTGAGGTTGGATCCTTTTTGTGTGGTTTCATTAAGACTCAGATTCCCACTTTATTCTGATTTAATAAGCTAGTTAAAGCGTGTTAACAAAATTAAAAGCCATTATTAAAGGCAGATGTACTGGTGTACAAATAGCTAAGCATCATCTTTGACTTTAGATGATCCACAGCTTCAGTGTATGCTTCTAATAACCAGCTGTCACTTACCAGAGATGTGGTAACTCTTGTTAAATCCTAAATGGGCATATGGATGTTATGTTTAAAGTAGTATTTTCCCCTCCTCACTTCTCTTTTTTCCCACAGGCAACTGAGCCAACTCACAAACTTCCTGCATCATTTTTTCCCTTCATTAATGGGATGCATGTTGAGATCAGAAGGGCCAAATGATGACCTGTCTTTTTGTTTTTTTACATCCATTTGGAAAAATCCATATGATGCTCTGTGTGTCAGAAGAGTCGTAACACATCCCAGATGCCTCAGCACTAATTGCACTTTTTCTGCTTGAAGCCACCAAGGTCCCCCGAGAAGCCATTCAACCACAAGCCCAGTTTGTTCAGCACTGCCATTTTCCTGAACAGCTTTGCAGAAACAGGCTGGGGTGCCCAGCTCTTGGAGGAGCCACCACCGCCAACCCAGCACAAACACCTCCTTCAACACAAACTACATGGTCAGGGGATCTGGAAACTAAGGCACTGTTGGGCTTGTGAGAAGCAAAATCTGTTCCTAGGATGGGAGTAGGGGAGAAGGGTTAAGAGAGAAAATCAATCTCACTTGCAAGGTTCCAATAGGACTACAGTAGAAGTGCCAACAAATTGAAACTTGAAATCAGGGGCTTGGAATCAGGACAACACTTCTACCATCCACTGTTTTTTATATCTTTTGCTTTTTAACTGAGGCAAATGCACTCAAGAGTGCAGGAGTCAGTTCCTTCCAACATTGTGGTCTCTACAGGATGCCATCCTCTGCCCAGGTGTCAGCCACCTGCACCAGGCAGGAGGTGATGCCAGCAGGCCCCACCACTGGGAAAGCTTTGCCTTGGTCCCTTTGCCACGAGAAGGAGCTGCCACCCTCCTTTGATTCTGTTTTTCCTGATATCAGCAGAGGAAGACAAGGCTTTGGACACACCACAAAAGAGCATCTATGAATATGTTGCCGTAACAGAAACAGTCTTTCCTTGCCCTCCACAGAGAAAGAGCTGGACTGCCTGCCCCAGGCAGTGGTCACTGCTGCCCTGGGAAGCAGAGGAGAGCATCAGGGCAATTGCTCTCCTCTAGGTGCTGCTGTCAGCCATAAACACAGGATATTTGTGGTCTAAACCTTTCCATCCTTATGTCTGAAAGTCCTGTACATTGTGCTATCAATCATTCAGAGAAATATTAAACTGCTGGGGAGCTGACGATACCATTTGCTCTGTTCATTCCCTTGAGGATCAAGTGTCTCAGCCAGAGCAGGAGCAGAGTCCAAATGTGGAGCCTCCCCTATTGCTGATCTCATTACAGCCCTGCTGCTTCCACAAACCCCTTTTCCCTTCAGCTCTCTCTTCCCACAGCATTGACCACAGCTCATAAATTAATAAGTGCATGCATTTTTTAAAATCAGGTTTGTGGCGAGCAGATGTTGAAGATGAAGTGGAGGGGAGAAGGGGGAAGAAAACAAAAACCAATACATACAAACAATTCAAGCACTGTGAAATGTTTAACAACATGTAAGTCCTCCAAAGCCACAAACCCCCTGGTCCCTATTCCTGGCTGGATTCACTAGTAGTTTTGCTGTAGTGGCAGTGTGGAAGGCAGGGGTGCACAAGGACCCAGAACCCTGTTTTGCCTCCAATTATGTGCCAAGTTAAAACTCAGAGAAAAAAATAAAAACAATCAACCTAATCCACAGTCATTCTTTAATCCTGTGCAGCTTATTAAAAGCAAGAGGACAAGATAATCCACCCAGTCTGGTAAATTGGAAGCTGCTCATTCCCTCTCCAGTAGAAATCAGCTCATGTTTTCTCCTGAGAATCCCAAGAGGCTCAAGTTCGGTAGACACTGACAATATGCTACAGAAAGGGAAAAAAATTTTTAAAGGGAGGTAATTATGGAAAAGATTCAGAGGAAAACATTTCTGTAGTGTTGCTGAGGCTGAGCAAGAGCTGTCCATACAGCAGGAGCTGCTGGCTCCCCACTCCTGGCCATCAGAGGATCCCACTGGAGAGGCAGAGCTGTGACTGGAGCTGTTCGAGGGATGGGCAGCTCCAGGGACTGGGCACCAACAGCCTGAGCTACAAGAAAGGCTGAAGGAGACAAAGGAGAATGCCTCTCCTGCTATACAGCCAAAGAGGTCAAGGCTGGCCAGGTCACACAGATGGAAAGACTGAGGGGAGACCTTGATGTGTAGGACCCTCACTCAGCACTTTCCTCCTCATCCCTCGCTCTGTCAGGCTCCCTTAGGCAAAGGATGGAGACAGTTCAGAGGGACAAACACTCAGTGGGACACAACAACTCTGCATGGCATGACCCTGGTGCTGGAGAGGTGACAAAACCAGGAAGAACAACAAATCTGGTGGAGCAAAAGTACCAGTGTGGCTGTTTCCCGCAGGAAAGGTGGGAAAGAAGAGGTGTGAAGTCAAAAATGCCCTCACAAATGTGATGGATGAAGACATATGACAGGATGAAAGAAGATCATTTTGGGCCACCACCTCTTGGACAAAAAAATAGAAGTACCTCCATTAGGAGAGGGCTGAAAGCTTGAATGGACACTGAGAGTTCTGTTAACATTATTAATAAAAAGAGAGGAACTATGAAAAATGCCCCTTCTAGGAGATTAACTATCAAAATAAACCTAAAAATGCAACAGTAAAAGTTCATACAGCCTAGTTGCAGCAGTTAAAGACTTGAACGCCAACTGCAGATGCATCACCAAGACATGATTGTGATTTAGACTCAATATTGGTGAATGATAAAAACAGAGTGGAAGAGATGGAACTGGAAAACAGCCTTGGACAGACTGATTTATTTAAAACTCATGTCTCATTTTGACTTCTTCTAAACAGAACAGACAGAAAACAACAGAGTGCTGCCTAAAGGTTCCTGGTTTCAAAAGGGCAAACCTACCCTTGCCTATAAAAGGTAGGCTCAAATGTCTTTAAAGCAAAGGCAAAATTTCCTGGGGATTTCACCCCAAACACAGAAAAACAGTGAAGGAATAAATCCTGGGTAGCTCCTAATTTGCTGGAATGAGTAGAGCAGTGCAGATAAAAGGAATAAGAAGAGAGCGGAGAAAGGGAAATTATTAATCAGCAAAGAGCAAAATTTTAGGGGCTGAAAATAGAAGAGATGGAATGGGAAATGCCAAATGTCAAAGGAGTTAGACCTGAGGAAGGATATTAAATAGTGAAAGTTCTCTGGTCATACAAACACTAAGGTAATAAAGACAGAATAAGCAGTGCTGTGATTCAGTCTGTGGGAAGAGAATTCACAGGAAATCCAGGTGAGGTCCCAAGACTAAGTGAATTCTTCTCAGCAGCTCTGGACAGTGACAATAATTACAAGCATATGAACTTAGCTGGGTGACTGATACAGAAAATGTACTTAGCACAGCTGAGAGAAGTGAATATCTAAGATTTCCGGTGATCAAGCCACAAGGCCAGGTGTCTCACAACCCAAATTCCTGGAGGAACTATTCCATGAAACAGACAGATTGGGAACAAGGGGTTCAATAAATTCACCAGTAAGGTGAGGAACATAAAATGCAGTACCTGTGAGTAAGAAAGATGAAAAAGCAACCTGAGCATTGTCACCCATGGCCATGTGCAAGGGAGGGAGCAAAAACTGGACAGGGCAAAAATGTGGGGGATGCCAGACTATCCCATTTGGGATTGTTTTTATTTTCATATCACTTTTTTTTGTTACTATCTAACCTTCTAGATAAAGGAAAATACACATTTTAGAGAATAATTTAATGCAGGGCCATGATGGGAAGTGATTTGTTGTGATAAAGAGGAAGAGGCTTATCCTGGGCAGAGTAGGATTTGATGGAGGCATAGCTGTGGACAAGGAGGGAAAGGTACAGCTTGTATGGAATTTGACAGTAGAGTTCCCTGCAGAGGGTCTCAGGACTTACCCTGGTCAACAAATTCCCTAATGAGTCCTTCTTAATTAAACTAGCCTATGAGAAGCAGGAGAAACCAGGGAAGACAATATGGATATCACACTGGAAGCACAGCTTGAGCAGGCTCAATCCCTGAAGCAAACCATGCAGTTTTCAGGAATTTCTGCTGCAAATGGGGAATTCATAAGTTGAAAATGACCGAAGAGGAAAAGGCTTTGATTGAAGGAGTCAGTTACAGGCTGACTAGTAAGATAAAGCCACCAAGCAGGTAAATTTGATCCTAACATGTATGCAGGGGAGGATTTCCAGCAGAGGAGGGCATCTCCCAATTCACAAAGTGTGGTTAGCCACACTCAAGAGCAGCAGTAGTCTCAAAGAAAGGCTGTCAGGATAACCAGTGTATGGAAAATGGTCCAAGAAGACTGAGGACTGGAATATTTTATTTATCAGGCTGAAGGAGATGTGATTTCTGTCTCCATTCCAACTGTAGTCAGTAAACATGGGAAAAAGCAATGGTGGTAGAAGGATGACATGAGTGCTAAAAATATGTCAGCTAGAAACATGTCTAAGCTCAAAATTAATGCCTCACCAGAGTAGGAGGCAGCTGGGGCAAACAATGAAAAAACAAGGAGGAAGTATTTTTAAGATGGCTCCTGCTAGGAGTATGAAAGTAATTTTATGAGGTGGTTCCCAGCTGGGAATTTAGCCAAGGTACTGGGGTTAACACACCCACTACTCTGAAAATCATCGAGGGATTTTCAGCAACCCGAAATTGCCAAGACCTTGGTTTTAAATCTCCACTGCTGAAAAGCAACTATTTATTCAGCGCAGTTCCACTTGAGCAACTATGTGAAATGCTGCTCTAAGGCTCTCAAAAGTCTCCCAGGGAGCAGGCAAAAAAAAAAATATATTCTGTCTGGAGCTGATTCTGTTTCCACACTTCTGTCCCTCTCATCCTGCTTCACCACTAACAGGATTTGCATCAGAGCAGCCCAGCTCTCAGAGCCAGGCAGCTCCTGGCCCCTCTCCCCGAGCCTGTCACACTGTGGAGACATCACCTTTGGACATCTGGGCACGAGAAGCAGGGTCCAGGGCAGCTGGGGGTGACATTGGCCACACAACAAACACCTCTGTGCCCCTCCTGGCAAGCAGAGAATGAGCTCAGGCATCACAGGGTATTGTACAGTTTAGACATGTCCAAGCAATTCCTGCTAGGAGCAGATGCTTTCAGAGCCACTCAAGACTTTCTTAATAACACAGGCTTACCTGGGCTGAAAGAAAACTGAGCCATCTCCATCCTAAGCCAAATGAGAAGATACCAGTAGCCTGCGTGATTCCCAGGCAGCAAAGAGCTCATTTTAACAGGCACCATGTCTTCATGCACAGAGGAACGGGCACTGTTTGGGACATCCAGGTGTTCCAATGCCTGCACAGAATTTTTTATTAGCTCAGTGCACTGTGTTTTCTTGCAACAACCACCAGACTGCAAAAAAAGACTGTTCAGTCAAGGTTCCTGGGTTTGGGGGGAGTAATTTTGGGTTTTAAAACATTTTCCCTTCTTTTACTCCCTATTATTTGTGTTGAATGATGCAGGTGAAAGACTCCACACCAAAGCCTGCACATGAACCAGGGAGCACTACAAGTCCCACCCTGCCAGCAGTGACCAGCATGCACAGCACAGTGTGGAAATGCCAAAGCACCACAAAAGAGCAAACCTGAGCAGACTAAATCCTCCTCCAGCTGCTTGTCGTTCATCCCTTGCTGCTCAGTTTGGCATCAGGGCTGAGCCAAGAGGGAAGCCCAGATGCTGGGAATGGGGCAGCAGGCAGAAGGGTGCTCAGCAGTGGGCTCTTCTTCCACAGGTGCCTCTGGGCAGAGAGGTGGATGGAAGCAGATTAAGTGGTTGACACACAGAGGTTTGGCAGTGAAACCTCCCACTCCTCTGAGCCTGTGGCTTGGCACAAGAGTGGCAGGTCAGTCCCCAGCACTGTGACTTCTAAGGTTGCCAACAAGATGAGGTACAGTTGACACCTTCCTGTCCTGCTCCTTGTCCCAAGGAAGGGATAGGTAAGTATCAACTTTCACTTTCCTCAGCTTCAGGAGGCTGTGCAGAGCCTAAATCACAGCAGAGAAGGGCCAAACAAACTGCATGGGATGCCGGGAGAGATGTGCCCAGTGCTGATCTGTCCCACCCCACAGCCAGCCCTGCCTTGGCACTTCACACCCACTGGTGAAACCGGGCTGCCACTGCCAACCACACACCCCACACACTGCCTGGCACCCGTCACCCCCCAGAGAAGGGCCAGGAGGGGCCCAGGCTGCCCAGTCCCTGCTGGTCCCTGTCTTGCCCACCTTGCTACCCCTGCACAGGCACACTCCCCTCCTCTCCCTTCCCCTGCCCTTCCCTGCTTGTTGCACGAAGGGCTCGTTTGACCTCAATCTGTCTGCTCGGATTAGAGTCTGGAGCTGTTCCCCTCTGCTGAGCACAGAGCCCCAGCAGGGCTGTGAGGCCACATCTGCCACAGTGGGTTATTCCAGAGGGCTCAGCCAGGGCTGCCACCCTCCCAGGGTGTGGGACTCAGGGGTGAGAAGGGGCAGTGCTGGCTGCACCCCACCACACTCACTGCTCCCGGCTGCTCTGGGGGACAGGCACCATCCCACCAAGCTCAGCTCGCCCTGCAAAGTGGAGGTGAAACACAAAGGGTTAAGTGGTGAAGGAGAACTGGGGACTTATTATCATGGAGTGGAGATGGTTGCATAAGCTGAGCTCCAGCTGTATGGGTATGGATCCTTTGGGTTTGCAGCAGTGTTTCTTTGGAGTACTCCAGAGATGCTCACAAATAAAAGTAAATAAAGGTAAGTATAGAAAATGCAGCAGGGCACAGTCTGTGGCCCAAGGCAAGTGACTCAGCAGGGCTCAAAACAGCTGCACTCTATAACCTGCTCCCAAAAGCAGAGTGACCTCACTCAAACTGCTCTCTGGGAGGCATTGCTGCCCATGACATCCCAAAAAAGTACCTGGTCAGGAGACAGGCTACCACAGGAAGCTCCTTTAACTTCACTGCATCCTGTCCCATGCCACAAGCACCTTCTGCTCCAGATGAAGTCCAGCACCACACAAAGATGTATCCAAAGGAAGGACTGGAGAGAGGCAGCAAAGTGCAGGAGGGACCAGAGGGAGGAAGGAAGGTGACTTCCACCAGCAAGTGGACAAAAAGGACAGAGACACTTGCACGAGAAGCTGACTGGTCAGTCTGGGAAGAAGCAGGAGGGTGACAGCGCCTGTAACAGTCCTCATGTGCACACAGCCCACTAAACTGGTCAGGAGGGAAGGGCAGCAAGCCCTGGAGGCTTCCACTGTGTTGGCTGAGGATGACAGGCCAAGTGTGACAGCTCTATGTGCTGTCACCATCCATTGTGTTGTGTTCCCTGAAGGACAGCAGGGCCAGCACAAAGCCCAGAGCCCTGCAAGGGCTCTACCAGACAAGAACTGTCCCCAGCTGCACACGCCTCTCCACACCAAGCCTCCCTCCTCTCTTTCTCTTAGGAACACCAACAGAAGTATTTCCCCCTGTTCAGAGGACAGGTCTGCTGGCAGCACCCAACCCATCACAGCCATTTCTGACTGCATCAAAACCTTCACTCCTTCAGGAGGGATCATCGTGCCCAGTGCCAGTGTGGTCAATGCCCCGGGGACACGAAATTTCACCGCAGGGTGAAGGCTGCAGCCCATTGTACTGCACCAGTGTCCTGCACCACAGCAGCTGATTAACACGGTGCTGGGACTGAGCATCAGCCTCAGACCCCTGACCAAGCCCAGAACTACTGGCAGTGGCGTTCATTCCACTTATTCTGCAGAGAAGGGTCAGCTGAGAAATGTAGATGTAGCTTGTGAAATATCCCAAAACCTCAGGTACTCAAGTTATACTCAAGTTATACACTTCCAGCCCAGTTCTCCTCAGAGAGCAGGAGAGGTATCAGTGCTGAAGGAGAAGCTCTGCTAAGTCTTAGTTGTTTTGTCCATGCCCAGAACTTCCAAAACTGTCCCATCCAGTGACAAGGACATATCACAAACACACAAGCTGTGGCAAAGATGCACATATCTCACAGAGGATACCTTTCAGCATTCCTGCTTCATTTTATCTTGCTCTGTCATGGCCCAGTTTGGAGTCACTGCCCATCAGACATGTTGGTGGGCAGTTGCTGATAGTCCCTAGGTGGAAATCCAAAGGAAACCCCAGATGAAGAAATTATGGGTCCAAAAGGATTAGGGCAATCCACACTCCACCCATTCTCTGCTCACCTCCAAAGGGAGAAGCCACCAAATGCTCTGGAGTTACAGCTCTGCAGGCAGAAAGTGCCACCCTGGGAGTGCACAGCTCTGCTGCTGCCTGGCCTGTCTGCTCTGTCCCTGCAGCCACTGAAGCTCAGCCAGCAGCTGGGGTGCAGGGTGACACGATGGTGACACGATGGTGACACGACAGAGCCCTGGCTGCAGCTTTGTGCTGGAGGACAGCCTGGCTGCCACGTCCCGGGGCACCAGCAGTGAGGAGACTGGCACGTCCCTGCAGCTGCCCTGATGGGTGGGTGGCCTGGCCGTGCTTTCCTTCCTCTGCTCCCTTGACCCTGCCTAGCCCACAACCCACAACCCAAAATGTTCCCCTTATCTCAGCCCAGTGACACAGAAAAACAGCCGCCAGGATGGGGGGAAGGAGTCAGATGCCAGCGTGGAGAAAACCTCCAAGTCAGACACACAAACAAACACAAATCACCGCTTCTCATGGATGTCACAATAAGTAGCACAAACTGTAGCTGCAGGAAAAAAATCCAATAGACACCAATTAAATGCATGACTTGGCTGCCTCTGCCGTGGCAGCCAGTGGTGGCTTGCTGGTGGCAGCAAAGTCTCATGGTCACTGCTGACACTGCTGAGCTGCTGCCTCTCCCAAGGGATGCCAAGGACGGTCAGTCTCACCGGTGTGACACATCCCTGGGTACCAGCTGGCTTATTGCCAACTAAACCATAAAGTCACTTATGTCCTGCCTTAAAAACAGGGGACTGTCACTCTGCCATGACCCCAGATCTCCCTGGAGTATTAGCAGTGGATGAACCCAATGGTAAAAAAAAAAAAAATCTCTTTTTAATTGTCCAAAATCTGGAGTAGCACAGATGAGGGCATGTCTGCTCTTTCTAAGCAGGATGCTACAGACAGGGCCAGCCTAGCAAAGGTCCTGCCACACCCCCTGACTTGACAGAAAACGGGATCACCCCATGACAGAGCTATCTGGGGCAGCTGTGGGACAGCCAAGAGAAAACCCGCAGCCCGTCCGTGAGTCACAGCTTTTCCCTGCCTACCCACAGTGATGCTGCCATCTGCTTTAGACATCCCAAAGACAACTCTGGTGTGATAGCCACAACAGCACAATGCCGTGCCAGGCAGCCTGGCCACAGCATTCCCAGCTGCAGGCTCTTCCAAAATCCCTCCTGGTGCTGGCACTCAGGCATCGGGTACCACACTGCAGCTACCCCGGGCATCTGCATCACTCTGCAATGGTGCTCTTCTGGGGGGCTCTGGGCCCCAGGATTCCCCATGGCACTGCTGCCTACTCCCCTGCAACCTCTGCTTGCCCTCTGCACTGCACCCCTGGACAGGAGCATTCAGTAAATCAGAGCCACGTCTGCAGGATTACGCATCCCTCCTTTATTTAATCTGCAGCCACTAGAGGGTAATCCAGTCCTCCAAGTTAGACCAGCTCTTGCTTTGATACGCTGGGCAGCAGGTAAGTGCCTGATCCCCAGCAACTAATTACCAGGTGCCTTTCAACACTCCAGCCCCAGTTAACATCCGTGCCTCCATGGCAAACCAGAGAGTCCTTCTGGCTACCCCTGAGCCCCACAGTCCGGAGAAGGAGCCCTGAGCCAGTGCCACAGGCTCAGGTGCACTTGAGGCTGTTTCTTCCAGCTGGCTGCTGCCCCTCCTCCAAGCTGATTAAGAAGAGTACGAGATAATAACACAAATAAAGAAATAACATTTTAAAAACCCACCATAACCCTGAAATCTTCATTAATTATGAATTTTGCATGGCAACTGTTACTAAGAGAGTCTCCTCTGAAACTGATGTTCAAAGAACTTCATATCAAATCTTCAAACAGTTGAGAAGGTTCAAGCTACAAAGTCGAAACATCTGTTGCTTTCCATGCATTTTTCAATGGGGAGATCAGAGAGGAGGAAAAAAGTGTACAAAATAATCCTGGTTCTGCTCTATTATTTAAATACAATGACGGTCTATGATATACACTCTGTGCAGAGAGAGAAATAAAAAATGAAGTCAGAGTGTTATACAGTTCTACCTACTGGAGCCAAAAATGTAATATACTTCAATTTGCTTTAAATTTAGCCCTTCTGGGAAATGCTGTATTAACAGCCCTTGGGGATGAAGTCTAAAATAGGAAAAGAAGGGCAACTTCTCCAGCAGAAACTATGAACTGACAGTCCCATCCCTCCTCCCAGTGCCATGCAAAGCTTGGCTTTAATGAGAAAGTTTGGAGTCAAGACTATGGGATGCACCTCCCAATGATAAATATGCCACCTCCCTTCATCCCTGCAGCCAGCAGGGAACAAGCAGAAAGGATTGTCCTCTCTGCCTGTGGGAAGCACCAAGCAGGCAGGACCATCTACTGAATCAGCCTTAAAACATACTCCCTGCACTCAGCTTTTTGCCCTAAGGGCAGGCAGAAATCGAGACACTGCTGCCTCTTCACACCTGATCAGTTCCATCTAGTGAGGTCTTCACTAGACCCAGCTGTGGCATTTTTCAAACTTTTCAGTTGGGAAAAAATAGCATCATTTTAGCCCAAACCAAACCTTTCAAGCAATCAAAAAATAACCAAGTTTCCCAATTTTTTTCCAAGACTTTGCAAAATATTTGGTGTCACACAGGATCGATGTGGCTTTCAGTATAACATTGACTTTTTTTTTTGTTGTTGAACAGTGAGTGGAAATTTCTATCAACATTTAGATTGAAGACCTCAATCCAAAACTCAGCACAGCAACCTCTCAGCACAGTACCCTCAGGAACATGACCCAGAGGTCCCTGCACTTGTGGTGTTTCCACAGCTTTCCCTGGAGCCCCAAGCATTGCTGCATCGTAGGACTGATCCCTGAGGAGAGAGCCTTTCTTTAAATGGGAAAACTGATGTCAGCTTTCAAACCTTGTGCTTTTGGGGAATGCTGCTCCTCTTACAGTTCATGCTGGAGGAAACCTGGTCTGTCCCAGCTAGGTTCATCTAATGCCACGAACCAAGACTAATTAACAAGCCTCAAGTGAAGGGCTGGACATCAAGGACCTCTGTAACACGAGGCTGGGAACGGCTCCCGGCTCACTGCACCAGGTCCCTGTTGTCACAGGCACTGCAATATATTATCCTCTAATAAACATAAAGTTCAAAGCTTTGGTTTAAATCCCCCAAAAATGAAGGTGGAATGGGGTGTGAGAGAGAAACTGAGAGTCTCCCAGAAGCCTTGTGAACCAGAAATTAATGTCCAAACCCTCCTCCTGCCTCAGACCCAGCAAACCTATCCTCAAGACACAGTCTTCTCCTTCTACCATGGCAAAGGTGAGAGTTTCCCACACTCATCCCTTCCAGCAGAAAGGTGTCAAACCCCTTCAAAGAGGCTTTTTCTGCCCCCAGAACTTTCTTTCAGCCTCTGATCATTTGGAGGCAGCTGAGAAATTTATCTGCTGCTGGCTCCATGCAGGCAGGGATGAATTATCAAATGCTGCTCCTGAAGGCATGTAAAACGTCCTAGTGGCAGCCACACTGAGCTCCTGGCCATCCTTTTGCTTTCTGTGTAATTTGTCATTTCAATTTGGTCCCCAACAGTTCAACAGCCCTTGAGGCTTGGATGGGTCAGAAAGATCAGAACAAAAGGAGGAACATGGAATTACCATTTTCAGAGAGCTCTATCCCAGCAGCTTTCACAGCCCCCATCTGATCCAGACCCACCTGGGCCCCCAGGCAGCTCCTGCCCTGTGAATCCCATCAGGTTTTGCTGGGTCCTGCCCGTGCAGCCAGCCAGGAGCAGTCAGAAGTGAAGGCTGAAGCCAGTGCAGAAATTCCCTCCTCCCCAGGCAGTGCATTTCAATTACCACAGCACGGGCTTCCAAGTGGATTTATCAAACTGGGCCTATAAAGAAAATTGAATAATCTCATGCTTCAGACATATAAAATTTAAGTATTATACTTGAAAGTACTTTGACAAAGTAATAAAGATGGAGAGTGAAGGGAAGGAGTGAGGAGATCAACCAGCTCCTTTCTTCATGTGTTGTAACCAATCCCTGGCTCTAAGGTGCCCCTGCAGCATGGGAGGCCTCAGGGCACATCCAGCTGTGAGACTGCATGATCTGCATGGAAAGATGCTAAACTCTAGGGTATAAAGGTGCTTGATCACCCATTTTGTCCAAGACTATTTCCCTCACTGCTGAAACTTCAGACAGCTCCAAAAACTAAAGAGTGGAGGGGAAGTTGGAGATAAGTGAGACCTCGGAGTTAGATGTCCTTCCAGAAACAGCATCTGTGAGCAGTCTGGTCTTCACCTCTCTGCTGAGCAGGATCAGTAGAAAGGGGATTGATTATATTGCAAGCAAGGAAAAACCTACTGAGTGGAGGAAGTTCTGCTGCACTTTGCTGAAAAAGGAGTTAGGGAAATACCACACCACAGTTTGGGATGAGGAGAACACTGATGCATTGGGCAGGTTCAACATGAGGTCTTTCATGATACTAAATCACGTGGTTTAGTATCATGAAACATGAACACAGCCACACCAACAGCCCTGGGTCTTCGGGAGTTTTTCTGCTCCATCCAGTTCTCCACACCAAAGATCTTTCTGTTTAACTCCATCCCTGGCTGTAACACTAACTCCCAGCCAGGGCTGTCGTCCCATACATCCTGATATTAACAATGAACACAGGTTCCTCCCCACAATGGTGTCCTCTCTTCCTCCCTTTCGTTCAAAGGGACCTCACAAATGTTGGCCACGTAACAACGTAGTACCTGGGATAGCTGCAAATGCCTCATCCCTCTAGCAGAAAAAACATCCTTACCCTGACAGTACTGCTTTCATTGTTTGGTAGGAACAATGCTAGGAGCAGTGCTCCAAGTTTTGCTTTCCCTGTTCAGTCCCTGCCCTTCATCAATCCCTTACAAACTACACTACCTCTGGAAACAGCCCCAGTGATCACCCAGACAGGGTCTGTAACCCCAAACAAGCACCAAACTACAGAAAGGGCTGAACTTCTTGGCTCTGCCTCCATCCTACCTCTCCAACACTTATGTGATCCTGGAGCACTAATCCAAGAAGTGTATGCATAAATCCTTCTCTCTGTCTCCTCCCTAACACAAACACAAGGGAGCCCACCTCTCTACATCATGTATTTCTAGCTGTAATTCTGGAGTAGCATGCTCAGATACCCAAACTGATGGCACGTGCTGAGCCAGCCCATGGCACATGCAGCCCTTCCACTCCAGCAAGCCCCGTTTTGGCCTGAAGCCCCATCCCTCGAGAGGACACCAGCTGAGGGCCACCTTTCCACCAGCTGGGACACATGCCCAACCTTCCACTTCACAGCATGGGGTGTTTCCTCTGCTAAATCAGCACCCAGATCTGGGAGATGGTGCAGGGTGGTAAAATCACACAACCAGCCCTTCAGAAAATTAAAAATAATTATCCAGCTTATTAATTTACCGCTGTGATTTCCCATCACAGTTAAACCCCTCTGGCCATCATCTGGAGCTCAAGAAGACATCAGACCCCTCTTCCTTGCTTATTATTTACTCTCCACTCACTGCTTTTCTTCTACCCCAGTGACTCCACTGTTCACACATCCCTGCTCTGCCTTTAACCCCATTTTCATTTAGGGTCTGATTAACTCTTGATGCTGAAGGTTTTCACCATCTAAAGGCTTTGTTTCCATGGTAACTCCTGGGGGGGATTATTTAAACCAATGGGTCCAGCTAGCACAGGGTCAGCAGGATGGAGGAACCCCCAGGGATGCTCAAGTCCTGCTCCACAGTGGTGACAGTGCCTCCTCCCACCACCAATTACTGCAGATGAGAGCCGAAATTCCGCTGCCCCCTTTAACTCTCTGTGTTAGCACTGGCTCACAGACATTTTTTTCTTCTTTTTTTTTTTTTTTTTTGCACCATGTGTCACTAATTTTACTCATTTTCTGAGTTTGTCTAGAATAGTAAAAGATTTGATTAGAGTGTTCCCGGTTTTAATTGTAATTAGGACAGTCATTGTACGAGCTATAAAAGGAAATTGGGCTACTGCTGAGTGGAAGAGCCCCTGAGAGAATAGGAGCTGTGAAGGGAGAATTTCGTTCATAAAAAAGGGAAGAAAAAAAACAGTTTGAGGAAGAAATAAAACTCCAGCTCAGGATAGTGTGGCAGCCAAAGTGGCCCAGGCATCTGGGACCATAATCAAAGCACATGTCCTGGGGATTTCAGTGTTGATTGTGAGTAGTTCCTTCCCCACTGCAACCTTCTGTATGACCTTGGGCCAAGCAGCTCTGCCCTCATGCCTCAGTTTCCCCACAGGGACTCATCTGAGCGGTCTGTGAGCTATTTGCTTATTTTACAGTGTGCATTGTGATCCCCTGTGAAATGGGAGAGGTGACCACTGAAATAACCCATCCCTGACCAGCAGACCCCTTGCTAGAGGCACCACAGCTGCTGAGGGACAGCACCTGGAGCAAGGAGACAGGAGGTGGCCCTGGCTGCCATCCAGGTCCCAGGGATGGACACTGGACATATCTGCTTTTTTCCAGCAGAGGGAGGGAAAAGCCCATTGAATCCCATTGCAGTGGGGTTACTGCTGGGAAGTGCACCCAGAAATAGCACATGCAGTGTCACATCAGTCACCTGAAAAGCACCCAGGGAAGTGCAACTCCCCCACACACAGATAGCATCAGCCCAGGTGTGCCAGCCCAGGGTGACCTTGCCAGAAACAGTGTGGTGAACCACCAAACCATTGAGGAGCAGAGGAACAGGCAAGATGCCTGCAGCGATGTTTCTCAGCTGATTTCTCTGTATGGAAAAATTGTTCCTGACAGTCATGGCCAATATTCCCAGTGCTCATGGTGTCACTGGTCACTGCACCCCACTTCCACCCCCGCTAAAGGGGGCCCCTCTGGCAAGGGGCAGCTGGCAGTGCCCAGAGCCATGTCACCTGCCCTCTGCCCCATGGCTCTGCAGTGGGGCAGATTGCTGAGCCTGAGCTGTCAATCTGGCACAATAAATCTTGAAACAAATCAATTTTTCCCCTTCCCCCTGCTCTAATTCCACCAGGGGAGACAGTCTTTTTCCTGAAGCAATAATTTGCCTCAGTTAAAAAAAAACCCACACAGTGGTGCTCTGCTCATGGCACATTAATGTGTATCAGCCATCGCCTGCCACCTCCTAATGATCCCACCTCCGATCCATGCCCAAAACTGTGGGCTTTTTACCACCACATTTAAAGCAAAGAACAAACATAAACCAGTTGCCTCCCAGCATGGCTGTGATTTTCATTAGTCCAGGCAGAGAGAGAAAGGGGTTGCTGCTCTGCTCAGCCCTTACTGCCTTCAAAATTTATAGATTTTCTTTTTTTTTTTCCTCTTCCTAGCAGCTCAGAAGAAACTTAATCATCACCTCTGAGGGGAAAGAAACCCCCTGTCATATCCTTCAACTTGCAGGATCACATGATGCTGCTCTGGCCTTTCCTATGCAATGTCTGAAGACAGCACATGGCCTGGCACTTGCAGCTGGGTTTTAATTTATATTCTATTCTGTTCTATTAATATACATAGTTATCAATTTTATATATACATTTGGATTATAGGCTATGGATTTTATATATATATATATATATATATATATATATATATATATATATATATATAAAATGTGTGAGAAATAAAGCTTCTCTCCCATGTAAAGTGGCTGCTTGAGGACCTGCCCATATTCCCCTGAAGATGAGGCCAATCCCTTTCCTGAAGGATTCCAGAGCTCAGGGGACAATGAGGGATAGCTCAATTAGCCCAGCTAATTGCTCTCTTCATTTGTGGGTCTCTGGTCCATGGAGCAGTAGCATAGGAACCAGGACTGCCCAGGGTGATGGTGCAGGAGAGGAAGGGAAGGTGCAGGTGGACACTGCTGGAATTTGGGAACGGTGAGCAAGGGAGATGTTCCTGCTGGTCTTTAGGCTAAACCTGAAGAGGATAAATCTATTGTCATTTTTAATGACCAGTGGTGACACCAGAAGCAAATGCACACTGGGAGACATCAGTGGCAGGTCAGAGATGTGTTGAACCCCCAAGCCAAGCACTCATTTCTTTCTGGAGCAAAACTCATGAAAGGCAGGTAGAGCTTTCCTGGTGACTGACACTGACACACAGCCACACGTGTGGCTGTCCATGGTTGTGCTGAGGGAGATGAGCTCTCACTCCTTGGGAAAACTGGTGCAATTTGTATTGAAGAACATCCTGATGATGGTGAAATACTAGATATTTATTTATTTACTTATTTTTTTGTCCCTGTGCTGCAGGCTGTGGGTCCCCAGGTCCCATACCCACCACAGATCTAAGTGACACCGAGCATGCAGTTCTGCAGGAGCAGAGCTACCATCTGCATGTCCCAACCCCCACTGCATGTGTGAGACAGGTAAAGGATTATAGAGAGCCCCAGAGGCAGGACAGCATCATCTCCCAGGGCTGGAGGACAAGGAAGTGCACAGGGAAAGTACAAAACCACGGTGCTGGTGAGGGGATAGAGGCTTTTGGACAAAGAGCCCAAGATGAGACCTTCAGATCTCACAGAGGTGCCCTGGGAGGTGCCACTCACCTGGAGCCCAAGTTTGGATGAGATGGGGACAAGGGGGTTTCCAAGAGCCCCAGGTCAGCCAGGGAGGCCACAGGGAGGGCTGCCTCCACCTCCACACCCTGGCCAGCTCCAGACACACGGAGGCTGCTGCAGATTTGCTGGATTAGCGCCGTCCCAGGCGGCAGCGGTGTATGTTATTGCTGGAAGGTTCACATTTTATCATTTAATCGAATAAAGTGCATTTGTGGATTACACAATCATTTGCAGGCCTTGATAATCTTTTTCTGGTGAGCTCTGCACTAGGACAGAGGAGGCAAACAAAGACATTTGTAGCTGTCTTTGGAGGCCCTGGCTTCCTGCCAGAAGCTCTTACTCCTTGGGAAAACTGGTGCAATTTGTATTGAAGAACATCCTGGTGATGGTGAAATACTAGATATTTATTTATTTACCTATTTATTTGGTCAACTAGGAGGTTTTTAAGTTTTTGTTCCCTGGAAAAATAATAGAACCATTTTTAAAATAAAAATCGTGCTTGCAAAGGGCTCAGAGTAAAGCACCAAGGTGTGGAAAGGTCTCTTCAGGGAGACACCCTCATCTCTTTGCCTTGAAAAAAAGCAATGAAAGCCCCACTACATGTTGGACTGAACTTATCTAAATACAGTTTCTGTACCCATCACAGTGCTCACCTGTTTCACACTCAGCTGCCACCTGCTCCCACATGGCCATGAGGATGGTGTTTGGGGCAGCACAAAATTGGGGAAGATGAGGGTCTTTTTCCTGCTGCCCTCAATTAAATCCTCCCAGAAACCTGATCAAAATTCAGTTAAAATGTGAATTTCTTAAGCATTTGAAATGTTGGTAAAAAAAACTTTATTTTTTTTTAAGAAAGGAAAACAAGATCAAAACAATCTTTGTTTTATTGATGCTATGGCAAATATAGTGGGTGCTTAATACCTGCCGATGATGTTCTCGCTGGAGAGTAGGAAAACTGCAAGAGAAAACATGAAAAACATCCAGTTTATACACACACTAAATGCAGAGAAAATATGTATTCAGCATCCACAGTACCATCAGTCCTGCCAGCCCAATCCCTCGGAAGACTGGCCCCAGGGCAGGAAGAAGCTAAGGAAACAATAAAAAAACAAAAAAGCAGCCTAATTTGTGTGACTTTGGTCTGTGTGCTGGGCTCCTGCTGACCCCACACCCCAGGGATTCACCCCCTCCTCTCCAGGAATGCATCCCCACAGCTGCCACAGCCACCCACCTCGCTGGGGAAGGTCCCCCTGTGAGGAGGGTGCTGGGGTGACCGGCTGCACCCTGGGCTTCCTCTCCTGGCGCTTCCCTTTGGGACCTGCAGAGACTCGAGTGCACTTTGGAGGTACTCAGAGTTACAGGATGACACAGCTTTAAAGACCAGGATCAGGAGCTGGAAAAGATGTCCCTGCAGTGTGCAGAGCCTGCAGAGACATGACTGCAGCATCACCTCACCACCATGTACTTCCTCCCAAGCACTTGTGCTGTCACCCCCTTATGTCCCATGGCAGGAAGGGCCAGGATGCCCGAGGGGTAGAAGTGAAGCTGCCTCAGCCCTGGTCGGTTCTCATGGACCCCAGTGAGTGGCAGAACAGTCAGGCAGGTATCTACCCTCTCTGTGCTTGCAGCGTGGCAGGTTCAGCTCCCCTGCATCTGATCAGCTCCAGCAGTTTGAAAGGTGACGAGTAAAATCAAATGACATAAAGCAATTTAACATAAGCTACCCAGGAAAGGAGCTGATGGGGAAGCACCTAAATCCCCCTGTGAGTGTCTGGAGCTCCTTGGTGGGTGTTAACAACCACCTCAGGACCTCCACACCCACACATGCACTGCATTGCTGGCACATCATGATGCTATTTTGCATCACATCCTCCTGGCACAGCCACGGATTTGCACACTGCTCCCAAAGCTGCCTGCTCCATGCACCCACATCACCCCCAAAAACACAGGCAAAACACCAGCTTTAGCAAAAATGTTTAATCTCTCCTTGATGCATGTGTTTATTTACAAGTACTAAATCTGAAGAACATTAAAATAGGAAATAGCAGGATATTTACACGATCAAAGGGTGCTTGACCAGCCACGCTGGCCTGTTGCTTCAAGTCTGAAACAATCACAGAAAGGGAATCAGGACTCCGGAGTGTGATTCTTTTTTTTCCCCCATTTAATTTTCTAAAACTATCAGAATTCTCTGCCTCTCGCCAGGTCCACCTTAGGTTTCCCCCTGCTTTCTCAAAGGACAGCTTGTTGTGCGCTTTGGTTGGGAGCGGGTGAGCCTGCGGGGGTCCCCCCACATCCCCCTGCTCCCTGTCCCCAAGCTGGGGCCAGCTCTGGGTGTGACATGGGGCTCCTACTAAGGGGGACACTGCCAGCCCAGACTGCACATTTTTTAACCCCAAACCAAAAGGCAACGAGAGCAGGGAGGGACCTCCTTGCTTGCAGCGGTGGGGATCAACCTGCACAGTCCAGCTGCCTCTGGTGGGGGGCCAGAGCAGAGGGCCCAGAAATGCAGGCTCACAACAAAGGATGCTTCTCCATCTCACCCCATTCTGGGGCAAGGGCTGCACCAGCAGTAAGAGGAGTCTTGTGGATGCTTCCCAGCTTCTCCACACCTTTCCCCCTTCCGAGGCAGGGTCTGACAGGGTCGGTTGTGACCCCACCAGGCTGGTCAAGGGAGGGTGGGCAGCTGCCTGGCACAATTAAGGACGCTGGGCATCATGCGAAAGGCAAAGGTAGCACCAAGAAGTGCCAGAGGCTGCGGGCAGCACTGCAGTGCCCACCTCGCTGAGCAGCACCCTCCTTGTTAGGGGCAGCAAGGGGACCCCTGAGCCGTGGGGAGCTGCTGGGGCATCCTTCAGTGGAGCAAACCACAGACACCCCAAAGCTCTCCAGGGGGAAGCCAACAGGAACTCATCCCAAGGATCACACTACTGGCAGTCAGCATCACCAGGGGGCTGGAAGAGCCAGGTCACAGCACAAGGGGAGCCCAGAAAGCAGAGCCACACCATGGCACTGCCAGCCTGCCCAGCATGACCTCCTCAGGAGCCCCTCTGCTGCCCAAACCCATCCCAGACCCACCATGGCCAAAAAACTCACCTGTCCCTCCAGGCTGGCTGCGGAAGCACCCCCAGCACTGGTGCTGGGAAAGCAACATGCTAATAGACCTCAGCAATTAACAGTGCTTCCAACCCTCTGTGTCAAAAGGGAAATTTTCAGGGAAGTGTTCTTAGAAACGCACCTCCATCCCCTCGGAACCACCACAAAACCCATGTGCTTGGCTGCCCCAACAGCAACCAAAGCTCCCCCAGACACTCTTACCACTGCAACAGGCAGAACCCACTCCAGTCCTGGACAGAGACCTCAGAGCCATCGCTCCCCTTCCATCACACCGCAGTGGTCACCGATGCATTGCCGCCATCCTCCAGGCCACTTCCAGGACCTCCACCAGCACCATGCAGCCAGCAATGCCACAGGGAAGTTTTGCCCCAAAGAGAGCTGCAGGCACCCCTCCACCCCATCACAGCAGCAGTGAATCCTACAAAGTGACCCCCAGAGGGTTCTGTCCCACCAGAGCGCCCAGGGAGATGCTGGCAGCCAGCAGTGGCCCCAGCACAGGGCACACAGCTGTCCTTTAAGGCTCTCCAAGTACCACATTTGAGATGTGAACCTCTAAAGTCTTTCTTTTTGCTGTTTCTTTTTTTTTTTTTTCTTTTGGACGAGAAAGTGGCAAATTAATTTCAAATTTAAAAAAATAGGTAACAGGTCTAAACAAACCTCTAATATTCAATACTCGCAGTTTCTTTGTTTTATGGGTTTTTTTTCTTCTGTTTCTTAAAAAGATCAACTCAGACTAAAATCTAGCACAGTCATGCAACAGCCCACAGCTCTCAGAAATCCAGCGACAGCTCAGGGTTTGTAGGTTTGGGAAACAATTAAAAATTCTTTTTCAAACAGTTTTGCTGTTGTGGTTGGATTCTTTTGTCGTCTCTTTTTTTTCTTTTCATTTTTTTTTAATCAGCATCTTCTCTCCTTTCCCTCCTTATTAAAACAAAACAAAACCAAACAAAATTACAACATAATGAGAGATGTGCAGTCTTCAAACGGTTGTTCTGTGTGGTGAGAAAGGCTTGGAAGTTCCTTCCACACCATTTGGTATCCTTTTTTAATTTTTTTTTTTTTTTTTTTTTGCAGTGGTTGTTTGTTTTGTTTTAACTGGCTGTGTAAATTCATCTCATTTTTATATTGGTTCAATTCTCCTTCAGTTAACTATACAGCACCCCACTGGGGCACGAGAATTAGATTGTAACCACATATATATATATACACACTTTTATTATTTTTTTTTTTAATTAAAAACTTCATTATTTCTCCCTCCCCCCCCCTTAACTTGCAATTTAAGGGAATGGACAGAAATCAGCTGGGCTCCTCTCCGCTCGGATTTCGACAGCCATCCGCTCCTGGCAGAGTGTGGCCCCATGTGCTGTGGCCTGGGCAGTGACAGGAGCTCTCAGTACATAAAAGGAAAGGGTTTTGCTCATTTTTTTTGGAAGTTTTTGGTCACCTGCTGCCATTCAGGGCAGCATTCAGCACCTTTTCATCTCTGGAAAGCACAAGCCCACAAGGAACTGACATTTCCAAGGGGGAAGCTGAAGGAGAGACCTCAGATCTCCAGCGAGGCCCTGTCAGGGCAGAGGCAGCGGAGGGCAGGCGGGGTGACAGCAAGGAGAGAAAGGGGGAGAAAGAAGGAAAAGACAGAGATAGAAAGGTCAGTCTTGGGTGGAAGGTCCTGCACACATTTGGGCTCCCCAGGTGGAAGAGCAGCCCCATGGCAGCCGGAATGCCAGTCCCTGCATGGGCTGGGAACCCAGTGGGGTTTGCCAGGGGGATCCCAGCCAGGAGTGCAGAGGAGCTGCCTTCCCTTTCACTGGGGATCTGGTCTCTTCCCCTGCATCAGCGCAAAAAGATGATGGGGAAAAATAAACATAAAGGGGATTTGTTCAGGTGGTTCCAGTGCCAAAGAATCTGACACAAAGCCAGGCTGGCTCTCCATCAACCCTCCTGACAGCCCCCAAGGCCCCACAGCCATCCTCCAGGGCACAACATCCCAGGGCAGGCAGGAGCAGGCAGCACTGCCCAGACCACCCCACGGCCACTGAACTGGGAAAACAAGGATGAACTCAACAAAATACCAACCATCCCTCAGTAATCACCCAGGAAAAGAAAAACCAGACTTGGGATCTCCCTTCCTCTCTGATTTTGACCTCCAGAACCACTCAGCAGCATTAAAATAACAGCATCTATCCAGCTAACAAAACTCCCAACTTTTTTTTCTTCAATTTTTTTTTTCGCACTAAACAACATTCAAATAAAACATGGCACAGGACGTATTTCAGAAATATCAAAGCTCCCTTTCTTGCCCACCCTTAAAGCCCCAACCCCAAATCTCCCCAGCATCAGTCCTTTAGCTTATCTCTTAAAATCGTTTTTGTTAGTTTGTTGCAAAAAATTCAGAATATTTTTTCCCCTCCCATTTTTTGTTATAATTTTTTTTCCCTTTAAATTAAAAATTTTGTTTGTCTCGTGTAAATTGTGCAAATATAGCAGTTAACACTAGTGGCAGAAGGCCAGAGAGAGAGAAAAGGGGGCAGAGACAGAAAGAGAGAGAGAGAGGAGGAGAGGGAGTGGACAGCTGGGAGGAAGGAAGGGAGAGCAAGTCAAGTACAGTAAAAATAGGAGCCCACCCACCCTCCCTTCACCAAAGTAACAACAACATCCAAACGCCTTCCTAGAAAGCCCCGCGGTCCCGACCCTCCTTCCTTGTGGGCTCAGGGGCTCTGCCCAGGCAAGGGATGCCCAGCAGGTCCGTGGGGCAGGCCAGCCCTTCTCCTCTGCCCGCACTCTGCAAGGTCCCTGCTGCGTCCCGGCTGGACTGGGGGTTTGTCCGTGGGTCAGGGAGTTCTGTCGGCGCCGCTGCCGGCGTCGGGATTTGTGGTTTGTTCCGCTAAAGCGCGAGGTTTGCCGTGTGTCCGTGGGAAGCGTGCGGAGGCTCCCGGCCGGTCCCAGCCCCAAAGTCTTGTGCCCGCGGCTGCCGCTGGCCGGTCCTTCCTCCCTCTGTCCATCCGTCCGTCCGTCCGTCCGTCCTGCCGCCCCGCTGCCGGACGCTGGCGCCGCCACCGCCTTCTCAGCTGCTTAAGGCCATTGTGTCGATCGCCTGCTCCAGCTTACTCCGCAGTCGCTGCCTCCGGGCCTGCTCATCCTTCTCCAACGCAGCTAAAATCTGGGGAGAGAGGGGAGGAGAGAGGGTGAGGAGGTGCCCTCCGACCCAAAGTAGCTCCTTGTGGCCCAGTGGCATCAGGACATGGGGGTGTGGCCCCATGGGTGTCAGAATCTGTAGTATTGATGATTCCAACATTGTAGAAAGTCTCTGTCTTTCTGCCCCGCTGCCAAAGAAGAAGCCATAATTCGTCTGTGCTGGTTTCAAGGTTGTTTATTCTGTTTATCTCTAACATGTTCTGCTGCCCTGCCGCAGCTCTGTCCTGCAGGGCAGCGTGTGGGGCTCTGCCCTCAGTGGGATGTTACAAACATTAAATACCAGAAACTACCTGTGCTGTATTTACAATAACGTGCCAATATTTGTCACCTACGTTGAACAGTGTGTCCCCAGCCTAAACCAATAGAAAAATGCCAACACTACAGTGAAACATGGAGGGCATGAAGAAGGAGGAAAAGGACAAAACACACCCAATTTCCTCCATCTTGTCCCCTTTGCACCCCTAATCTAGAATCCTAAAATTTTACTTTTGCACCCGTGCCACACTTAATTATTACTTATATCAAACACTCAGAGCTTGTAATTCATTCTGTAAGATTGAAAACTCTTTTCCATGGACAGAGATCACAGACAGTGTCTCTGGGGGCTCTGTACAGGGGGGTTCCTGACCCCCTGCCAGGATCCCAGACCTTCCAGGGCAGCCAGAGGGATGCCCTGGATTCCAACACATGGGAAGTATTCTTGTGCCCCACAGGGCCAAAGGAAGTGTACAGTGAAAGACACCACTTTGAGTGGTGCCATCCACAAATCAAGCCCACCAGGACATCCAAGGGGTCTGCAGTGACACCAGGGACCTGCTTGACACTAACGAGGAGCCAACTTGCACATGGGAAATGACAAAAACACAGTCAAACAGAGGGTGAACCCCAAGCCCAAGCCAATGACACCTTCCCGCCACATCTGTGACTCTGACAATCCTGTAACGCCTTAGGGAAGCAGGGGTTGTGTTTCAGAGACTGCAATCAAACCATGAACTGGTTCCACATGCACAAAAACACCAAATCCACAAAGGCTTCAGCTGCCACCAGCGTTAAAACCTGTCTCATTTCATCCCAGCAGGGGGACAGTGAAGTGTTGGAAGGGGACATCAGACAGAGGCACCAGCAAAGCCTGGGAGCCCCCAGTCCTGTTCAAGGGATGCACCCACAGACACCTGAGAATGACTTTCCACCCTTGAAATCTTTTCTCCAAACAAGCTGCTGATAAGGATGACAGACTGCAGGCTGGAGGGACAGTCCCCTGCCCTGGGCTAGATGTGACCGTGCCCCCAGGGCTGGGGAAGGACTAGCAGCAGCAGAAATGTAGAAAATGAGACTCAGAAAAGAGAAAAGAGAGTAACAAAGTGTAAAACAAAGGGGCAATTGCCCTCCCAACAGCCATGAGTCTCGTCTCAGTAACATCATGCCAGCAGAGTAGAAAAGCTGATTTAAAAAAACAAACCTGACAGAAATCTCATCTCCTCGGGTGAGCTAGTTGAGAGAGCAAATTTTTTGCAATTATATATCAAGGCATCCGTCAAAGGGGACTTGATTAACCATTTCATTGGCTGCATAATTGGAAACCAACTGTTGTATAATTAATAGACCTACTAGGAGGCAGGCAAAGTCCATCAGGAGCCCTACAGGTAACTTCTTAATGGGGAATCAGCTCCCTTTGATTAAGAGCTGCTGCAGTGCTGGCGAGTTGTTGAGAGGCAGGCAGAGCGTGCTGAGGAGCATCCACCACACTGCCACAACCAGCCTCTGGCCACCAAGAGACTGGGTCACCCCCAGGCTGTTTTGGGGCAGAACCAAGCTGGCCCCTGCCTCCTTGGGCAGCAAGATATGCCTGATGAGGAGTCTCCTCCCAAAAGAGAACTGAAAGCTACATCTGGGCACTGGTGTCAGCTCCCGAGGAGGGGAAAAATCACCAGCAAGAGCTGGACCCATCTGATTTACCTCCCCTGGCAGCAACAACCCAGGGCAGCAGCTGGACTGGGAAGAACTCATAGATTCTGCCACAAACCTGCTACTGGGGACACTCCCCGGAAATGTTCTCAGCCCTCAAGCTACACACAGAGTAAAATACCTGTAGTGACACACAGAAATCAAAACCCACATGCCTGGAAGATGACTGAGCTGGAACCAAGTGAGATTGGTCAGAGAAGTGAAGGGAAGCCTATTCCCCCTACCTGCCTCCTCTGCCTCTCCCTGCCAGACAGCGGTATATCCTGGAAAGCTGAGGTGCCAAATGATTCCCAAACTGCCCATGCATTTATTTACTCCTCTCTTATCTCAGCCTTATGGAAACAATGCAGTCAAAGGAAACTTGTGCTGAGTGTAGAGACACCCAGGTTTGTCACCTGGTGTAAGGAGCCAGGACCACTGATTACCAAGATGCAAGTACCCAAATGAAAATTAATTATGATTTTCATTCACAGCCAATGACAGCATATTATTGCACTGAACAACAGGAAAAATTATTCTCTCCCATTTTGCATCAAAGAGGGTGCAATCGGGCTGCATATAATTGTGCTTAATGATGAAAACAAACAAAGGGAACAGCTGCGATTTATTAATCCCATTACAAATAATAAAAGAAGTTCCTGAGAGCTGTGAACACACTTGTGATGCTCAGAGAGCAGGCATCAGCAAGACACTCAACAGATGTCAGGCTGCTGTTGGCAGGCAAGAAGAGGACCTGTGCTCCTAAAAAGCAGCTCATTAATGCCATGGGTTCATCTCACATGTTCCCCTCTATGCTCTTGCCCAGGGCTTGGAGGATTTATTTAAGGATTTGTGGGCCTTTTAGCCCGGAGGAAGCAAGCAAGCATTGGATGATGTCTCAGGGATGATAGCTGGACCACAGCAAATCTAGATCTTCCAGACTGCTCCACTTTCACTCTCATGGTAGCCACAGAGCTGTGTACAAACTGTAAAAGCCCAGAACCCCTTCATGGCCAACCCATTACCCAGAGCAACAGGGGCCTCTGGGATGTGCCATCCAAAATCATCTAAGGACTGGCATAGAGGTCCCACCAGCATGGTCATCAGTATATGGCCACCAGCTGCACGGTGACCACCACACAGCATCCTCCCAAGAACCAGGAAAACCAGGATGTCCTCTTCCCTCCTGTAAAGCACTGAGTTCCGTAGGATACTGGCCACCACAATCCAGTGCTGACCTTAAACACACAAGCCAGGTCTGCTACAACCTGCCCATGGACCTCTTAAATTCACACCTCAAAGAGGCACTGGGAGAAGCCTCTTTGGATCACTGCGTGGTATAACAGGCACCCCATTTCCTCTCCTGGCTCTGAGTGGGAAGATGTTCTGGCACTCTGTCACCTAAATTAGCCACTGTTCAAATACAGTCATCAAACCCCTTTATTGGGACCATAAAACCTGTACTATCATGCTATGTGTATAGACCTATATTTTACTGTAGTTACATATTTTATTGCTTTAATAAGATGCAGGCTGTGGATTTGAGCAGAGTTTTGAGAAATTAATTTGTATAAAATACAACAGAGGAGTTCTTAACCATCCTTACTGACATTCACAAAACAAGCACTGGAGAGGCCACCACATCTTCTAAGATCCCTGGGGAGAGGAGCCAAACACCACCTGTACAGTTCCACAGCATTGGTACCACCATGGTGCAGGATTGGTGGCAGTGGATAGGGGAAGCACACTGAGATAATGCTGGGAACTCTGCAGCCTCATGGAGCTCATGTGCCAAATGTGTAGAAAAATAGGTGTTTCCCACATTATTCACTGCAGAAAACATGAGGAATGAGCACTGCCCACTCCAGCTCCTGGCTTCATGCCTCCCAGACCTTTCCTTCTCCACCAGCCCAAGCACAGACATGGAATATGTTACTATTTCACATTTCATGGAGTGCTTTTCCATAGGAAAAAGCAGGGGACTGCAGAAACAAGGACAAAAGGACTCAAGTGGCAGCTCAGGTCTGATTCTGCCTCACCACATCTTACCTCATCCTTGTACTTGGTGATGTAGGAGTAGATCTCGTGCAGGGCACTCATGCTGTTGAACTGGCTGAGGTGTAACCGTGACTGCTCCGCCAGGTACGCACTCATGTCCTGGTCACTGATTGCTGGCATTTTAGCTATATCTGCATAATATCTGCCAGGGAGGAACAGAAGAGTGGGTTAGAAATAGGGACAGGCAGGAAGGGATGGGTCCCCACCACAATGGTCACAGAGAACAGCCACTGGAAAAACAAGTGAAGAGCATCTTTCTTCCAAGCAGTGACATACAATCACCCATTTTAAAACACTGTTCACTCTCTGAGCACCCCACAGAGCAGTCAGCACTGTTAAGAATGTGGTCCTGATGGAACAGCACCCAGTTCAATCCAATTCTGCTCAGCATATTGGGAAGCCAAACAATCTTGCTTGAAGGGTTTTCCACCCTCTCCTAAACTACACATTTTTGTCCTTCCCATCCCATTGGCATGTTTTGCCACCAAACTACATGCACCAGGACCCTCCACACCTGCAGTAACACACAAGGTTTTGCTACCACTCTCCTAAGGTCACCATGGTCCCTAAAGCCAACAATGGCCCTTTGCATTCAATTAAATACTTGGAGTGTGAACACACGACAAGGTGATATCCTTCCCCTGCAGCAATACATGTGCTGTGGTAGTGGAAAACCAGAATATCCAATAGGATGTTGATCACAACCCTGAGAGGACAAAGCTGCAGCACCCCATTACAACAGAAGAGTTACCCCAAGCAGACACACCAGTGGACTGGCTGTTAAGGACTTTTTGGAAACCAGGGCTGTCCACAAGCCTCGTTTTAAAAGAAACCCCACCCACAGCACACAAGCTCTGGGGGCTCCCAGGGAGCAGTATTACCAGCATTTCCACCTGGAAATACAGAGTGCCAGCCTCTCTCAGGTTTGCTCTGCTCCTCATGACTCCCCACTTGGTAAAGTTTCTGGTACAGTGATTAGCATCATTTAGCTGAATGCTGAGATGGAACACTGCTGAAAAACTTGGATAGGAGCAGATGGCAGCAAGACCACTTGAGAAGATGAATATGAGGATCCACTCCATCCCACTGCACTGAACTCAACTAGTGATAAACTACTTGGGCAGTTTTTACAAAGAGGCTCATTCATACCCAGAAAATGATGCAAGAGAATTTCTGGATGCTACCAGGAGAGCAGTGGTCTGAGGTGAGGACCTCTGACTAAACCAGGCATCTCCTACACCCCTAGAGAGATCACCCCAGAGTGACATCTCCTAAAGCAGCAGTTTCACACTCCAGGTGTTATCATGACATTTAGGATGGGAAGAAACCATCATTTTTCAATACAAGTGTGCATGGCCCACATGGACCAAGATTCTAATCACACCATCCATTTCCAGAGGACATCTGTGACCCCAGCAGTAGTCCCCTTGGGTTTCTCCAGGTTTCCCTTTTCCTAAGCCCTTCCCTGTGTTATTCCTGCCTCAGATTGGCAGGATGCCCTTCTTTCAGCTGGTGCCTGAGCCTCAGCAGCAGACAGACCTGTTGTTGGGACTGGCAGTCCCACTCAGCCAGCCCCACACCACTCCCATTCCTCCTCTGCAGAGCTTTGTGACTATAACTGTGCCAAAAGCCAGAAATGCTGATTATGCCATAAATCCCTGCAGCAGAGGAACAGTAGTAGATATAGTCACCCCCTGCACAGGACATCTCTGCCCCCTGCTCATCTCCCCCTGGGACCATAACAGAGGTAAGCAATGGCAGGAACATCTGTCACCACTGAGATTTCCCACCTCCTCCCCAGGGACGCAGAATGTCTAGACCAATGTTTAACTCTGAAATGGTTTTATGCCTTTTTTCTTCCAGACACATACACAGAGCTGAACATTTTTGTCATAGAGATGGCAAGGTCAGAGAAATTCACCTTTTGAAACGTGTGATCCTCCTACGGGACCCCACACCAAAGCCCCATCCAGCCCCATGCAAAGAACTTCCTCCTATTACAATGCAGCTCATCTCTCATCTCAGGCATCATATTTCAGGGGCACCTTTCCTTCTGATCCAAGCCCTACCTTCCTCGAGGGAAGACGCTTGTCTTTGTACTTGCCTGTGAAACAGCAAGCATGCCAATGGTGCAACAGAAATATCTGTGTACAAGCGAGTACCCAAGGATGATTTAGGCTACAAAGTTCCACCCTTACAAACTAGAGAATATGACATTTACTGTTGTCTGGACATCCTTCATTTAGGTCATTTTTTATTTGGTCACAATGCTGAAAAATGGCCCTCAGTTAAGAAAAATCTTTAGCCCAGCACATCATCACAAAGGAAAAGTTGCATAAGCAATCTGAAATCTGCCATTTTTTAAGTTTCATGAAGTTCCACTTCACAGGATGGCAACAATTTAACCGTAGCTCTGTTTGGAGGGCTTTGGAGGACATCTCCTAGGTTTCTCTCCCAAAAGGATAAAGCTAAACAGAGCATTATGCCTGAGTGCATCAATTCGCAATCAGTCTCATTCAAACCCTGAACCTTTAACACTACATTAATTCAGCAGGACAGAGGGACATCTCAGCTAACAGGGAAGGCAGAGGGTGTGGGAAGATGTCAGGGGACCTGCTCCTATCCCTGCTCCTCACTACAGAGACTGCAGCCTGAGCACTGGGAAATGATAATTTTAAAGCATTTCAGCAAAACCTGCATGTATTGTTGTGATACAAAAAAAGCACTTCTCTAGTCCAAGGTTGAGTTCTCACTGCCCTTCAAAAGCAATCAAGCGAGGTGTTAGTAATTCCCTAGTACAAACCAAGTTTTTACAACAGAAAACATCAGACAACCTAATAGTGGAGGTTCCTTTTAGCTCCCCTTAAGCAAGTCATAAACAGCTCTTTAAAACAGCCATTGCAAACTCATTCCAGGAGAGGATCATGAGAAAGAATCATCCCCCAAACAAGAGGGACCACCTTCTGCCAGCGTTAGTACAGTCCTGCTTCAGTCAGCTACCGAGAGGAGCCTTCCCAAAAACCCACATCCCCACATCCATGAGCATCCACTGCAAGTCCTCCAGGAGAAGCAAGGAGCTATTGCCAAGTCTACTCACCTTTCTACCCAGCTCTTGTAGTTGGGGATGTCCTTGGCGTACAGTAGTTTGTTGGAGGGAGAGTCCTTTCCTAGCTTGTGCTCAGAAGTTGAGCAGGAGTCCATGAATGTCTGAGCCACCACGGATAGGCAGGCATCAGTAATACTGTTCTTGTGAATGTCGAACACAAACTGGGGGTTCTTAATCACATTCACCCAAAAACGTAGAGGTAGACTGAGGGACAAAGGAAATAGCAGTCAGCACCTGAACCACACCCTGCAGGGCAGCTGGCAAATACATGCACCTCCAGTTGTGGAGAAGGAGCTTCCTATGACCCAGAATTGGGTAGGTTGCTTTTCCCAGCATTCCAGGGATGCAAACGCCCTGGGTAAATGGCCATTCCCCCCTGCCCACCCCAAAAAGGCTGCAGTTCTCCATGATTAAATTCCTCAGCACTGCCAACATCCCCAAAGGCAAGCCAGGGCTGTGCAGATCTGTGGTTTCTCCAAGGATCCGCTCTCACTGAAGAGACCTTGCTGAGCTCGTGGGTCAAACCAGACACAGTCCCTTTCTCTGACATTAATAATCCCTTCCAAGGCGCTGTGTGGCTTTTCACACATCTCCCGTGTCATAGGAGGGAGTTGGCTGAACTCAAGGGACTCATTAGCGCATTTAACACCAGAGGAAAATTTAGGTGGTCTCAGATGCTGGAAATAAAGCTCTCAGCTGTAGAGACAGCAGGTCTCCTGGTGAGCCATCGACTGGTTGTTTGCTGCATACTGACACACACGTGCCACCCTCCACGGCTCCACTTCCCAATCCTGCTGCCCCTCTCCTCTCCTCAGAGCTTCCTCACTCTGTTATCCTCCAGCACCTACTCTCAGTGAATGCTTTTATCTTAAACAAAACACACTTTGTTCCCTAGGACTTTCCTAATGAGGGTACTGGGTGCATGTACATATTTCATTTGTGAAGGGAATGGCCTGGAGAAATTAGCTCCACATGTCGAATTAGCACCCAGAGATAAGCATAGGCATTAGTATGCAAGAGCCTGCATGCCCAGCCCCTGAAGAGTGGGGCTTTTCTCCTCCCTTGCCTTTCACTCCTTCTTTTAATATAGGAAGCTGAGTTATAAATCAGTTCAAAGCACTTCCGCGCTCTCACATCTCCATTTAAAAATGTTTCTTTTCCTGCCCTGCTAATTGCAAACAGTTACTGAACTACACAAAAGCGATTTGGCTGCCATTTAACAAATGCCAGACACGGGGAACATACATACCCATCTCCAGTCACATTAAAATCAGAGAGACGAAACCAGTGAGGCAGCAGAAATGAAAAATGCCAAAGCGGGCTAAGGAGCCAACACCTGCCGGAGCCCAGGAGGTGCCACAAGCTGCCCCGCCCCAGTGCTCAGCCAGCGATCAGCAGAGCAGGGGCTGGCTCTGCAGGCAAGGGCAGGGAGGATGTGCACACAGAGCTGTGCTGACTTTGGGCACGGCTGAGTGACAGCAAGAAGTGTGGAAACACCTTCAGGACAGCAGAGACGAGAATTGGGGCTGGCATCCCTGGAGGAGCCCGGAGGATGGAGGGGCCAAGGTGAGATGGAGAGCAGCCGCTGTGCCCTCAGCGACTGCAGCCGTCAGGGGGAGCGTGGTGCTGGGGATCTGGGGAAGGGCTGAGGCAGCACTGCATTCCTGGGATTTTTTTCTTCGAAGGAAGGCATGCAAGGGATCTACCCACACCCGAAATACAGAGATATGGGCCTCTCTTGTCCTGGATCATTTCCAGGTTCATATTTCTGCTCCCTGCAGGCAGGCTTGGAAGCTGTGATGTTGTTAGCCCACCCCCAGCCCACTGTCCTTCTCCATTACCAGTTACTCTTCCAGGTGTGCCTGACATCATAATCATTGATCTGATGCTTATCAGCTTGCTCATCCAGGAAATCAAACATGTATTTGATGGCGAGGGGCAGTGCACTCCCACGGTGAGCTGTGCTAAAGATGGTCTCAAACAGGTCATCCACAAATTTCTGCAGGGTGCCCTGAGGAGGAGAAAGAGAAAAGGGCTGCTCAGCAACACCCTGGGCCAGCAGAGAGGTGAGTCTTTAACTAATGGTCAGCCTCTAAACCGATTTCACTTCTATTCCTACACCTGAACGAGCAGCACAGTACAGTCTGTGTAACCCTGCTGGTTCTCAGTGGTTTATACTGGGAAACAGACACTGCAGTGATGAGCTATCTCCTTCACTCTATGATCTGGCATGCTAAAAGTATACAAAGAAAAACACTATACAAAACAAAAAAGTGTTGTATGTGCTGAGAGAAGTGGAACATGCTGCAGTGCCAAATGCCTTCATCCTTCCCACATCACCAGTTCTGCAGTTTTATCCCAAACACCAAAGTGGCACCTATCCCAGGGAATCTCTGCTTTGCAGACCAGCAGCTGCTCAAGGATACAGGGAATAGTAAAAACACCAAAAGGTGCAAAGAGCAAACAGGAAAATCCACTCAGGGGATATTCACTGATGGTTTCAACACACAAACCCTTCACCTCCAGCTCAGAAAAGAGACCAAATGAGGACCTCTTCCTGTGCTAGAGCAGGAGGTAAACAGTGCTTACCACTTTTGGACAACCTAAATCACCACCCTTCCCCATTCCGATTTCCAAAGCCAGGCACCAGCTCTGGGTCTCTGGGCCATACCTTGGTGGCCAGCAGACGGGTCAGGTAGATCTCGGAGACCATCTTGCTGCCCCGGTCGCCCTCCCGCTGGTCCATGTGGTCGTGGTTTTTCACCAGGTGCCAGAGCTTTGTGCCACTCTCCAGGTCGGGGGTGATCATGGGGGTCCGTGAGCGCAGGCTGTCGGGGCTGCTGGCTGTCCTCAGCATGCTCTCTGCAAGCACAGGGGATGCTCCTACCCTGCCACCTCTGCCTCACCACCAGCCCCATCATTCCCCCTCCCTCCACAGGAGCTTTGGGATTCAGCCTCTGCAGCCACCATGAACTGGGAGCTGTGCTGTGACCATATTCCTGAGCCTGGCTGATGTACAGGGGCCAGGACAACCATGGAAGGAATTCTGCAGAGCCTGTCCTGCTCCCAGCACACAAGTGCCAGGATCACAGATGCTTCCTGTGCCAGTTTGAGCTATTCCCTTCCAAACCAAGGCTGAAGTACAGCTGCCAGTACATTCGTGGCAGACTTCAACTCTGCTCTTTTAAGTGCTAAGTGCCTCTGTGCTTATTTTAATTAGATTTCAGGGGAATAAAAGGGAAAGGATCCCTTAACAGCAGCCATCTAACATTTGCCTTTTTCCCCTGAGTCCAACACACTGCAAAGAAAGATGGCTCTGAGGGCACCTGCTCCCTCTCCAACACCAGAATAAATAGCATCGTGCAGGAGAGCTGGGAGTTTGGAGGACTTTGTTCACATGAGTTACAGGTATAGTCGCTTGCTCTGTGCCTTGGTCCACATGCCCAGCCCAGTGCCACCTCCCCAGCCAGCCCAGAGGAGGATGCCCATGTGCACTCACCATATCTGCTGAGGGACTTGGTGAAGGTGGAGGAGTTGGAGATGTTGTATGCTGAGTTCTGCTTGGGCACCAGGGCTACCGAGGATCCGTCCGTCACCTGCGGGCAGAAATGGGCTGAGCAGGCTGCCTCACCTGAGAGGCACAGGGGCAACAGCCCCAGCATGGGAGAAACCAGCCCCACAGGGATGCAGTGGCACTGCCACCACCTCGGGGACATCATCGCCAGCAAAGGAGCCTGACATATCTCTGTGACAGCTGGGGAAAGGGGAAGAACAGGAACACACCAGAAAGCTCAGCATGAAAATGACAGAGTAAGGTCAGAATGGGAAACAGCCTCTATGACCCCTGGAAATATCGCATTTAAAAGGACCAAAGCCACAAGGTGCAGGCAGGAATGTGACTGCAGACCTCCTGGCCATGGCCCTGGAGAGCTGAGCCCAGGCCCTGACCAAGCTGAGGAGGGAGAAAAGATGCTCAAGCTCAAAGCAGCTGGTGACTGCTCCATGTTCTCCATCATGGACAGCCTTACCTGGTAGTGGGCCAGGGTGTTCAGCCTCTTCCAGTCATTGTCAATCTTTGTGGTGACATCTTCATCCTGCAGGATGATGCGGGCCATCCTGCCCTGCCGCCACTCTGTCCCCAAGAGGGAGAAGGACTCGTGGTTAGTGGATAATAGGAACACAAAGATAAGGCAAGCATGCACACTATGAGCACAGTCCCAAGGCATCAATTTAAGAGGCCTCCCACCCCTCTCTGAGCCCCAGGGCTGATGACTATCGATGTGTTAGACAAATACAAGCACTCAGGGACAGACAGCATCAGTTTGACCCTGGTGACCTTTGCTCCTCTCCATTCCCCTGTCCCACTTTAAGAACAGGACTATTAACACTGCTCTCAACTCTTGCTGGCCTCCTTGGATCTCAAGACACCTCAAGGCTGCAATTGAGACCCCAGAAGACCCAAGGGGGCTCTCCTCCCTACCCCCTCCACTGGCAGGATCCACACTCTCGTGTCAGGGCTCCCCACACACAGTCAGTGCCACCAGCATGGCAAAAGTGGACTGAACAAATCCACCACAAATGTGCTTCTGTAGGATCTGTTGATTTTCCTGCCCTGCATGGATTTATTGGCACTTCTGCTCTTAGTGACATCCCTGTTCCCCACAGGGAAGTGCTTGGCTCTCTTACCCAGGTCCATGTCTCCAGCTTTGGGTCGCTGGGAATAGGGCACACCCTTGTAGACAGCATCCAGCAGCTTCTCCTTCACCTGTGTGATGGTGTCGCAGTTCAGCACCTTGACAGGGATCTCTGGGGCATTCTCATTCTCCGGGTTCACACAGTTGAGGGTCTGCACAGGGACAGAAAGGGTCGAGTGAGAGGCTGTGACACACTGGCTGCAAAGGCAGGTCCAAGGATACAAGGCTACAGCTGTCTACAGGCCATGTCTTCTCATCTCCTGAGCCGCTGTGCAGCTGTAGTCACATGGCACATTCCTGCTCCCCTTTCCCCACCTCTCCCTGCCACTCTCAAACCTCCAATTCCCAAAAAGGAAGCACAGTGTCAGTGAAGGAATCCTTGCAAACCATGCCCAGTGCAACAAAGCCTGTTGAGAACGAGCAATGCCCAGGCACACTCCACTCCCCTCCCAAACCATCCCTGTGGAGACTGAGCTGCAGGTGAAGAACCAGCTGCAGGCTCAGCCAGGGGAAGAATCTGGCTTATCATTTAGCTGGACAGAGGACATGGCTCAGAAGGAAGAGGCAGAAGTATCTCTCCTGCAATAACCTCAAAGCTCTAACTTTGATCCCCACTAAACATGAGCTATGGGCTGCTCCATATAGCACAAGCTCAACAGCATCCTCCACCCAAACCTGCCACTGCCAGGGGTTTGCTTGGAAAGATGTGGAGCAGGATTCAGTTCATGTTTGGCTTCCTTGGGCCCATGGTAAGAGCAAACCTTGCCAAGAAAAGGCCCAGTTTCTGACCTTGTCTGAGATGGGGCCCACTCAGACAGGGTGAGAGGCAACCCAGGAATGCTGGAGAGAGCAACAGACAAAACTCTCTCTAAAATATTTCATGTGCCTCCAAGATCTTGTTAAATGGACCTGGCAGTCCTGGCAAGCCCTGAGGCTCCTGCTTGCACTAACCAGCATTTTGTAGTCAATCTGCTGCCGGATGAGCTTGTCCTCACTGAGGGAGTAGCGAGCCTCTCCTGTGATGGCATCAATGGGTCCCTTCTCCATCTGCTGCTTGATGGCACAGTAGAGCATGAAGAGAGGTTCCCCAGCACACTCCTGTGGGACAGGGGGATGGAGGAGAGGAGAGAGAGGAGTTAGAAGGTGCCAGGCACCAGCTTTGCCTTTCAAGAACCACCACCATGTCAGAAGTCTCCTGTGGCCCTGCAGAATCAATCCCCACCAACGGCATTATAAAAAGTCTTCATCCCGTGCTCAAGACAGCAAGGAGTGGGGGTGCATGGTAAAATTCATCCTGTGAAGGAACTCACTCTCTCCTTCCAAGCCCACTGGAAGTTGTTTGTCTATCAACCTGTAGGCTCAGAATTCCAGGGCTTCCAGACACTTCTAGGTGAATTCTGCTCATTCTGTAAGCCAAAGATGAGCTAAACAGGGTAAATTCAGGTCTACTAAAGAGCAGATTGAATCTGGGGACATTGAGTATGGGATACAGCCTGTCCTTTGAGCTGCTCCAGACAAGAGAAGCACCTGTGGACAGGAAAGAGCACGCTGCAGTGGGACAGCCTGGGGGCTCTTGCCCAGATATCATAATGCAGTTCTGACGTCTGCCAGGAGCCCAGTTTCACATGAGAGAACGTCAAAGGAGGTTTCTCCAAATGACAGCTGGGCACAGCCAGCCACTCCCACGGGAAAGGAAAAGCAAGGGAGCAACCCTCAGACAACCCTGAGTCTCCAGGGGACGGAGGGGACCAGGCAATGAGGTTTCCTGCAGTTAAACTATTTGCCACCTACGCATCTCCACTGCCAAAGCCTTGTAGTCAGAGCCAGCTTTAGCTATCAGATAGAGCCACATCAGCATCTATCTCATACATGTGAGGAAGGGAAAGGGAAACTGGACCAGACACTTCCCCCTAAAACATGCTGGATGCTGGATTCAGAAACACTAAAGGACCTGCCAAGGTTGGAAGCACCAACCAGCCCGGAGCCAGGATTTGGCATAGCAGGACTGGGAATAGAAACCCATTCATAACCCAGGGCCCAAACATTTCCCCTGAGCTGCATCCCAATGAGCCCTTCCAGATACAGGCATTAGCCCTAAGGGAGAAAAAAGAGTACAATGGGAACAGAGAGAATGGAGAGAAGTCCCAGCAGATTTTACCCCACTAGCCCTCATCCCTCCCTCCCGGCCGCCTCACAAATAAATCGTACTTTGGTGCAAAGTGCGGCTGCTCTCCCTGTCACCATATGCTGTTAGCATCTCGTTAGCATCTGCGGTAATTAAAGAGACAGCTGCTAACGAGCAGGAACAGGCATACATCATCCCCAGACCTTCCGACAACATGCCTGTCTTTGAAATTATGTTTCATTTGCAAACTTGGCTTCATTAAGTCAGCTTGGAAAAGTGAGAGACCCGAGTGGGTGCTAGGCTGCACATCACCGGCTGCCTGCAAGGTGAGGCTGGCTGCAGAGTGGTGAGAGCCCAAGGGTCCCAGGGCACCCCAAGTCTTCCCCTCTGGTTCTGCTGGAAGGACTTAAATTCCCTTTTTTAGTTGTTTGCAAAAACTCCTTGTGAAAACTCTGAGTCTGTGAAAGTGGTATGGATAGAGGATGGCTTGGAGCAGAACTCTTGCTTCCATCTGCCCTGGTTGCTACAGTCTCAGCCCACGGATTTCACCTCTCCAGTAAGGCATGGCTGCTGCCCCCACATCTGCAGCTCTGCACCCACCTCTAGGGATGCACACCAAGAGAGGTGGGCTCAGTCTTTCTTACATGGACTCCTCTGTCTGGTCTTAGTGTGGACCCTTAAAATGCAACACCTCATTCCCAGCCTCACTGTCCCCACCAGCTCTTGAAGACCAGTGCTGCTGTGGGTCACAGCTCACTGAGACAATGCAGATGAGGATGCTTTAGGGATCATCTTTGACAGAGACCAACAAAATGAACAGGGACCAAAGAAACTCATGCTGGGCAGTTCATCTGAGATGAACTCCATCAGATGAAATACAGAAGAAGACCACTGAGATGTGGCCAGGTGGTCCCTCAGGTTGATGAAGGGCAGCCTGTTCCCCAAATATGACTGTGCCCACCCTGCCAGCCCTTATGCCCCCTAATGCTCACTGCTGGGGACTTGACTGAGGGGAGCTCTGAGGGCTCTCCATGGGAGCCAAGCTGGAGGAGGGCAGTGGCAGACATCCTGTGCATACTTGTGTTGGTATGTTGGGAGCAGGCTGAAAAAAGCCAGCTAATTCCCAAACTGTCTTACTGACTAGATCTAGCTCATCAGGCACCTAATATTGTGCATTTTTCAGCACTTGTCTCAATTTATCCACCTCCCTTTCCCTGAGGTGTCTCATTAAGAGTCTGATAAATGCTTCTACAGGGTCCTCCTGAAAGTGCCAGCCCTCTCTGGCTCCCCACGCTGCTGGCCCTGGGCATGAGGGGCTGTCCTGTGCCTGTCCCCATCCCTCACCCCAGTGTATCTTGCTCTGCTCAGGGCAGGTTTGCTGAGAGCTGATCCAGTAGCTGGGCACGTGGCTGTCTGCCTCATTTACATGCACAATTACTGCAGTTTGGGGCACTTTCCCTGCTGGCAAGCTGTCTGTTGTGATACTCTCCATCTACTCCACGGCCTTCTCCTGCTGTTGCTGCCACCTGTGATCCTCACTGTCCAGAGACAGGTGAGAACAGCCTCGTGGGTCTCCTCTGGTGGGACCAACCCAGAAGAGGGCATGAGCACATCCTCAAGTCTCTTCCTGTTTTAACTCAAGTGGCTCAAGAAGTGGAGTTTCAGCCACTTGTCAAGGAGATGAATCCCAGCGTAATGAACTTCATACCCAGCAAGTTCATCCAGGCCCTCTGTGTATGTTTTTCTTGTAATGGTGCACCTAGATCAGACCTTTCTCCTGCTGCTACCACCCAGAGACTGGAGGTGTTTTCCCACCTAAGTCATGATGTAGCCAAGGACTTTTTTATAAAGAGGCATTGCCCTGGTTCCACCATGCCCACACCTCTCACCTGCTACTCCTTATCCTCTTATTGCTCCACAACTGGTAATGTGCCCAGAAGCCTCTCTGAAGGGGGACAAGGACAGATGCAGGACATTGGTGGTGCATGAGCTAATCTAAAGTAGCTTCTGAACATGGCCCAGTCCAGCCAGGGACAGGTCAAGGATGTCAGGTCACACACACAAATACAGCGTCCACAAACCCTGCTGTGGGCATTCATAGGCTGTGCACTGTACTTTGCTCAGCCAAAGCATAACCCTGTTCACTTCAAGGAGCCTTGGAGGAGTCTATCCACAAGGAGAACTACTCCTGTCTGTCCCACCAAGTTCACAGAGCCCAGAGAGCTTTCTGCCAGTGTTCTACTTGATCCCACTGGCCACTGCTGGTGCAAAAGGGCCCTGCTGGACAAAGCCCTGGCACAAAGGGGCAGTGGGAGGTTTGATATCTCCCTGTGACCAGCACAGCTTGATATCTCCCACCCCTGGCAAGCAATCTCCAGCATGCTAGATAGATTTTTATAGATACAGGCTATTCCTTGACAGAGGCAAAAAGCCAAGAGCATGTAAGTGATATTATAAATCACTTCTCGTTGACGATCACTTGAGTTCTGCTGAGACTCCTGCTTGCTCTCATCTCTTGGCTGGAAATAGTTCAAACCTTCTTTATCTTAATGAGGGATGAAATCCCACAAAAACAGCAGTGTGCCACCCAGTGTGCCACCAACACCAGGCAGGATCCCAAGAAACAGCCCTGCTGCCTGACAAACCAGCTGCAGGATCGCAGGCACTGTTCACCCTCAAAGTTATCCCAAAGTTGCAGCAGGGCTGAGCCTGGGGTCCATGCACTGGAGCTGCTGCTGTGTAATCTGCATGGAAACTGGTGCAGCTGTAGCAGGTGGAAGCACTGGTGCTGATGGAATAGATGTTCTCAGTATGGGTAAATGCACCAGTGGTAAAAACAGAGCTTACACTGTGGCATCCTCCTCTCCTACCCCAATGAAATTTGAAACAGGTGAATTCAAGCTAAAAGCCTCTGCAGCCTCATGCAGGTGCAGTGGAGAGCTCTGTCCCTGGCTGTCAACAAGCCCCTCAAGGATCCATCCCCACCAGGACACCTTTGTCAGGGGAAGCAGCAGCAGAAGTGGAGATGCCTGCAGGAAACAATTCCCCTACCTCAGGACCTTAGTGTTGGAGAGATGAAGGAAAAGCAGTGGCATTACATGAAGAGCACAACTCATCAAACTACAACTTAAAGAGGCAGAAACAACCCCTGATCACAGCCATGTCTATAGAAGGATCAGCTCTCAGGGCTTTTTCCTCCTGAATTACACAAGCAAAGGCAAGAAGAGAGGAATGGGGACCACGCCAAGACTCAGCTGAGTTGCTTCAGATTTATCTTTCCTCAGGGCACCATTGTTAAAATCTCAAATCCACCATGCATTAAGCAATCCCGATCTGGATTTCATTTCCCAATCTCAGCTATTTCCCAAAAAGGAGACCAGAATTGCATCTCAGAAAACTAGGATGGAAACAGAGATCTGGGAAGCAATCCTCCCTCTGGGAGGGAGCAGCAATGCTGAGGAGCATGTCAGCCTGGGCTTTATGTAGCATGCTACCTGGCCCAGCGAGGCAGGAACCACCTCCCTGTCCACACAGGTTTGCCATCCCTTCCCAAACTCACCTTCAGAAACTTGTACAGCAGAAATGTGAACCAATTTGTCAGCATCTTCTCTGCCACTGACTCCGTTCTGCAAGGAAGGTAGAGAGCAAAGCCATCAGCAGAGAATATTAAAAGGCCTCTGATCTCACCCATTGCCACCTCACCCTTAGACTATAGCTAAATTGTTTTTGGTTTTAAAAGGCTTCATCTGGAAAGGAGGCTCAAAGCAAGGTGCACAAGCAGGCAGCCACAAGCTCTGCTGGAAAGCCTGCCCATCAGCAGCCCCCCAGGAGAGAAAAGCAAATTGGTCTCCAGTGTATTTGGAGAACTGCAACAAGTCAAGCTCAGCTTGTTCCACTGGGAGTCTCACCAGGGGATGAGAAGCTTTCTGCTTTTCCCTGGTACCTTCTACTTCAATGAACTTTGTCTCTGCTATGATGTCCCGTTGGAACCAGGCAGCTCTCTCCACAGGAGGATTGCATGAGGCACCTAAGCCAAGTACAATATCTCCAAATGTAGCTCAAGCTCCCCAGATAAAGTACAGCCTGAAAGAAGGGCTAAGGTTGCAGGCAGACAGATCTAGCTGGAAGCCCCTTTCCCCACCTGGCAGCTGCTGTTGCCTTCTGGTCCTGCAGTGCTCTCAGTACTGCCATTGCCCTGATGCAGGCCACCAGTACTGGTGACATGGGACTTCCCTGCAACCCCTGGAGCAGCCCTTGATATCTAAAGCATCAAAGTCCAGGTCCCATAGTAGAGCAAGAGGACATTGACCATCCCCAGCCCACTGGTACATGGCCTTGGTTAAAGCCACAACCAGATTTAGGTCTGGAAACTTTGACCCAAATGTATTTTTGATCAAATTTATCCTCACTACTAATTCAGCTGAAAATAAGGCCATTAAAGAAGGAGGGAGTAAAAACAGTGGTTGGAAACTTAACCTGTTTTCCATGTACTTTTGGATCACAGACACTGTGCCAGGCTTGGAATTTAACCCTCCCATGGCTGCATGGTGAAGTTTAGGGTTGCTGTGTGTCTCCTTGAAATGGGATGGTGATGCAGGAGTTTGCAAGTGTACACTGCTGCACCCACTTGCTCCAAAAGAAATTTAAAAATGGAGCCATGCCTCTCAGCTTTGGGATATGCAGTTAAAGGAAGCAGCCAAAGCTGCCTTGAGAAAACCTATGTATTACCCCTAGTTTCCTAAAGCACAGTTCAAATCCAGGTGCCAAAGCAGCAGAGCAGGGAAGGTCCAGGGAGTTGCCTGTGTCTGCTGGGGACAATGCACAAAAGGGAGAGCAGGATCGCTCAGGATGGGTGTGAAACATGTCAGTAGAATGAGGGTACTGCAGCGAGGATGTGCCACACCAGCAGAGAGGGGGACATGGAGGCATGGAGGGAGCTGAGGGTGACACCAGACCCTGGTTAACCCTGCAGCCCTACAGGTGTAGCTAACATGCACCACACCTTATCTCTCTGCCATAAGATTAAAACTCCTCTTAACATGTCCATTATTTTTAACGTGGCCTTCACTCCTTCTAAAATCTTCATCTTATCCACCCATTAATTATCAGATCAGCCACTTGCAAATGCAGATCCTGAAAGCACAGGCAGTACTAATAACCTCAGGGACATGGCTGCATTCCTCTTGCACCAGGGAAACAAATACAACTGGTTGACTCAAGAAACAAAATCCAGAAGGAACCAAAATGTTAGAGCCACCAGAAGGAGTCCCACTGCCCAGTTCCATGCACTGCCCAAGTGCAATGCCATGCCCAGCAGATGGGCCAGGAGCAGTTCCCAAAGACCAGATGGCTGGGGCAAGAAATCCACTTTCCCAGAGTTTATTCAAGCTGACTCAGTGTCATATGGTCCCTTCCAAGGTTTTCTCTTGTGCTAATGGGGCTTAGCCCTTTTTGCCCTCCCTGGAACAGCACAGCCCTCCTTAAACCATTTGAGGACTGCATTACTTGAACCTTTAGAGAAGGGAAGGCTCCATGTTCCCACCAGGAAAGAATAAGGGAGAAGGAAAGGGACATGTAGAGAAAGCCAAAGGTGAAGTGGACTGTAGCTATTTAGCAGACATCCTCCCTGGCCTTAGAAAGGACCTGACAAGCCTATAATGCTTATCTGAAGTGCCACCATTCAGGCTCTGGAGGATGTTTGTCTTTATCCACGATAGAGCCAGATGCCATAGCAATGGGGGGATTATCCAACAGCCAAATAAATAAGTAGCAGCTCTCCCCAGTTAGATCAGTGCTAATCCAGTTGCCCTGGGCAGTAAGCACATTCTCACACCCAACAGCAAGGCTAATCAAACAGATAGAGAAGCACAGCTCTCTGCACCGTGGCTTCAAGAACAGTGCCTCTTTGTTAAATATCACTGAGGGAGGCAGAAACAAGGTGCTGGCCAGGGGACTTATCCCTGTCCTAACTGCAATGGCCCTCAAGCACTGTGGCTGGGGACTGGCAGTCTTTGGGCACTGGTGCAGGTTGGGCTCTGCTCCTGTGCCACTGCCACAGGCCAGTCACTGCTGCTGCTGGCCTCCTCATGATGCCTTTTATTTATATTTTATTGATTTACTTCAGGAGCTGGAAATGCATTCTAAATATTTCAGTGAAACCTGGTGCTATGGATGATTGGAAGAGAAGAGCCTAAGAATGCAGTCGGGGACAGGGATGGGGAACAGCAGTTGGCACCTCCAAGACCCACCCCACTCCCAGACAGCCATCATCAGCACAACACACCCCCTCTGACACACTGCTAATGAGATGCTTTGAGACATTAAGGGCACCCTTGTAATGTGATAAATGAAGCAGAGAGAGTAAGAAAGCAACGTGCCTAACGAGATGGGCAACACGAATCTAACTGGGACCAGCTCACATCTGGGTCTTCTCCAGGGGCTCCCCCAGGGCCAAGCATACAGAACCTTGATATTTCCCCCTCTCTCAGTCCCTAAATTATCAGGCTAGCCCAGAGATCCAAGGCTTTGAGGGGAGGAATATCAGGAGATAGGCAAATATGTCCAAAAGATGTAGTTGTTCAGCTCTCTTTATTCTGTGATGTCCAGGGGGAAGAGCGGGGCAAAAGAGGATGAACAGAAAGGGTTAGGGGTTTAGCTAGGCTCTGAACAGGGAGGGCTTCTTGGCTACCCACCAACCCTGTTGGGGCTGGAAGGAGGAGACCAGACTTATCTGATCAGAGTCACAGGGGTCCCGGGGAATGGGGAAAAGGCATGTCCTGAGCGCAGTGTAACAGAACCTGACAGGCTTTGTCCAGTCTGGCCATGCCATGAACATCAGTTTATCTTTGAAAGATGCCCTGGGTTTCTTGAGCCTTTCTGGTGACATGCCAGCCCTGTGCCTCTCAGCCATCCTTCATCTCTGCCAAAGGTGGTGGCACCAGGCTGCTGGACGTTGGGATGGGGAGGCACCGCATGGTGTGCAAAGGAAGAAGATGGCACGGAGGGCCTCGAGCTGAACCAGTGGAGCTTATTAATAGTTTTTGTTCAGAACTTGGTGTATCTTTCAATATTCATCAGCCCGTGATGAAGGAGAGCTCAGAGCTATCGTTAAATATTGATGGGGCAGGCAGACTCACGGCAGGGCTTGGCAGGCTGCCTCCTGCTTGCACTTCCCCCGGCCCCAGAGAGACTCCCAGCTTGCAGAAATCTGAGTGACTTTCCCAGGAAAACCCCCATGTGACTGGCAAGGTGGGTAAGCCCTGAGGAGACAGCAGGGAATGGAGGACTCCTGCTTGCTGCCAGCCCACAGAGGCACCCACCAGACAAGGATAGAGCTGCTCCACATCCAAGTGATGTGGGGGACCACCTGGTCACCTTCCCTTCTCCAGGTGACCTACAGCAACACACCACAGTGCCTGGCACCAGCATGTACCCTACCTGCACCAGCCTGAACAGCTGGTGAGCACCTTGCTGTCTCCTGGCCAGGCAGCACGAGCCACACAGGCCAAACTGGAGAGAGAACATCCCACAGGTGCTCCTGAGTTGGCTGGGGCCAGGTAGTCCCACATCCCTCTCATACTTGCACACAGACAAGCAAGGAAATGCTTGACCACAGACTCAGTGCTCTCACTGCCACAGCCAACACCAAAGCCATCACTGGTGGCATCCCCAAAGGACACCGGCTCATGTCACTGTGCTCAGAAGTGCCTGGGCACTGTCCCACAGCTCCAGCCTCTCAGGGGGACACTCACCTCCGCAAAAGCAGCTTGGGGTGGTTCTTGCTCTCCAAGTTCTTCTCAATAAGGTCTGACAGGAGCTGTTTCAGCACCCCTGTGGCATACTCCATCTCGCCCTGCAGCGCCGTCATGATGAGCGAGGCCACGTTGCCGCGGTCCCGCATGGAGAAGCTCCGCTGGGCCTCCAGAGTACGGATGAAGGTCAGCAAGAAGTGCTTCTTGTTCAGGAGCTGACCAAAGAGGGTCAAGGACTTCTCCACATTAGCCTGGACCTGCAAGGATAGAGCAAAGCTGAGAGACAGAAATGATGGGGAGGGCAATGAGAAGGTAGCTGGACTGAACCACACCCTGCATTTACTCCACAGTAAGAAATTATGAAAAAGGGTCAAAAAGCAGCTGGACTAAGTCTCTCCCTACTACCAAGCTTCCCCTTTGGTGATCAGTCTCAGTTTCTCCAGAAGAGTTATCTAGTTTGTAAAATCCCAGCATCAGGTTAACACAGTCTCAGGGCATCAATGTATATATATGTCTGTATAGACACGCCCTTCCACACAAAGACTCTCTCCCACTTTGGTGCAGACACATAAATATACTTCCCTCCCATAAACAAACACTCCTTTTCTCCCAAGCACACACACAAATTATAATTTTCAATTTCAGCTAACAAGCAGCTCAATTCCCACCCAAGTCACTGCAACACGCGCTTTGGGTATTATATAGAAAGCAAATAAAGCTACAACCCCGAGCTTCACCAGCAGCAAACCCATGTGGTTTGTGGGGGGATGGATTTCAGATAGGGAAATAATAGCAGAAATATGTCTCTGTCCCACTGCAGATACACTCTAAAAAGTCCCTGTACTCATGAGACATTTGAAGTTGTATTTCTGGCCATATTTGGCCACATAGGACCCAGCAGAGATTGGGCTTGGCTGCTTTTGCACCTGCATTGCCATCAGCAGCCCAGGTCTGGCCAGTCCTGACCACATTTGTTATCAGAAATGAGTATTTTTACAATACTCCATTTTCCTGTTAGAAAATATGGTTCCCTCTGAATAAAAGCCTTCCTGTGATAAAACATCAATTTTTTTTTTCTTTAATTCCCCCCCTTGTCTTCCTGACTGGGAGAATAAGCATTAAATTTTGCTTCACGTCAGTATTTAGAGACAAAACAACACTTTTCATTTCAAAACATCAACTCAAAATGAAGAACAGAGTTTTGACACATCAAATAATTTCACTTCAATCAAAACTTTGGATTGGTGCTCTTCAGTTCAATGAAATTCCTTGCAGTTGTAACTTCCCTCTCCAAAATACTGGAGAGGGGTTTTTTGTCCCGCTGGAGAAAAATCCTGTTTCCCACCAAGTCCTTGTCAATTCAAAGCTCCCATGTTCAACTTGCTGATCATTAGCAGAAAGAAATGAACAATACTGAGCTAAATATGTAATCAGGCTTAAATTCTTATAAAGCAGCCAGCCACCCCCTAAACCCTGCAGAGGAAGGGAGCTGGTACCGGTGCTCACTGTGGATTAGCATGTGCATGAGCAAGCTTCCTTCCGTCACTTGCAATAGCTAATGTTACACTCTGAGTAAAGAGACAAATAAAAGCAAACCTGATTAAATTATATGAAGCTTACACAACTCTAGTTGCTTTATTTAATCTCTTTTGGGGATTTTTTTTTTCCCCCTTTGCAAGTTTAACCCCTCACTTCCCAGGCCAGGCTGAGCCGGTGTGCTCTTTCAGGCAGGATGTTTTGAGTTAGGAGCTGGAAATGGACAAAGTCCACCCAGCCTGCCACAGCAAATGCAAAATTCCTGCTCTGATACCCTTTTTGATACCCTTTCCACTTTCCCTCTTCAGGGAAAATCTTTAAAAGCAAGAGCAGAGGTGAGAGGAGAGCCAGGCATCTGTACAGACAGGAAGGGCTGTGCCCCAGGGGGACCTACACGCCTGCTTTGGCTCTGAGCATCCGGAAACCTGAGCTGCAAGGGGAAATCCATGGAAACAGGGTCCCCACCACCCTCCAGAACTGGGATTAGGGGCTGGGGAAACAGAGCAGGCAGAAGGCCAGGGCCCACGCCATAGCCATGCTGGCGTACAACAGCAGCGCGTGCACTTGCAGTTGGTAAGAGCTTGTTGTGCTGTAATTAGTGACCGTGCATCTTGCAGCAGGGCCAATTACTTCTCCTAAATACATTGTGAAGCCCACGTCGACATTAATTACTGTGCTGGGTCAGCAGTGAGGGGAAGCGAAGGTCACCCCCCTCCTTCCTCTCGTAATCAAGAGTGGCCTCAGCAGCCCAGCACACAAGAAGCAATTCTATGCAATTGCAGGCACTAAATTATACAGAGGTGGGCAGGACAGGAGAAGAGAAGGAGCTAGTTTGGGGAGCAGAGGAAGGATGCCAAGGATGGCTTCTGCATGGGGAAATGGAGCCAAGCAAGCAGGCGATGTCAGACAACCCTGCTAAAAACAAGCGACCAGTCAGGCATCAAACAAACCCAATTGAATAAAGCAAGTGCTGTAGAAAATGACAGCAGCAATGATATTAATATAAATATTGATATTAATGTCAGAGAACGCAGTAACCATTTGGCAGCCAGTCCACATCCGCGCCGGCTGCCACGTGGAGAGATGCACCACGCCGGGCCAGCATCCAACCAAAGCATCTCTCCAGCCCGGGGGCACAGGGGCTCGTGCAGGGGACTGCACAGGGGCACATCCCCAGTGTGAAACACTACAGAGACAGACAGACAGACCCACACCTCCATCTCTTTCAGCACAGGGTGGTCTTCTATCCCCGGGAACAGAACCCGCATGGCGTAGGTGCGGTAATCCAGAAAAGGGATGCCAGCCCCATCCAGGTCGTTGGTCAGCTCATTGATGTCTGTCTGCAGCTCAGCAAAGGCTAGGGTGGGAAAAGCAGAATTAAACAACACATCCTGGAGTCTCAGCACACAGCATTGGCATTCAGCCCCTCATCACACCCCCAGCACCCCACGGGCGGACCCTCCCGAAGGCATGAATATTCTCAGCATTTCTCTTCCTGGCAGGCTGTGATTGCTGTCCCCATCTCACAGATGGAGAAACTGAGCTGCAGAGTGTGGGGATGACATCCCTGGAATAAATGAAGTGGCAGATTTGGGAACAGAACTGCCAGGTCCCAGGGGGGTCAAATCCCCCTTGCCCAGCACTCACAGCCTCCTAGGGATGTTGGGGGCAGGGAGGAACAGCAAGGTTTGAACAAAAACAGAGCTTCTTGAGGAAAATGTTAGCCTAAACCACAAGATTGCCCTCATTTCTTTTTGACCTAAATACTACTTGAGAGAAGAGCTTGAACACACCCACCCCAGAACCTCCTGATCCCAGCAGAGGCAGCTGTGACTCCCAGAGGAACATGATCCAGGGGTGTCCTGAACCTTTAATTGCACCTACAGGGAAAAGCTGATGGGAGAAGAGTCCTGGAAATGCACCAGGGAGGGGGGTTGGGGTGGGGGGAGAAAACCCTCAGAAAAATCAAATTAACAGCACTTTAAAGGGAGCTGAAAGCCAGGCAGAGGACTGCAGGCTCGTCAGCCTGATGAGAAAAAACAAACCGTCAGCTTGAAAGGCGTGCTATCTTATCTGTAACTAGTGGGACTAGAAAAGAGAAAAGGCAGGGAAGAGATTGTGCCTTTTAATTAAAAGCAGATCCTTTTATCTGCCAGCTGTGGAAGACAAGACACCATCCCCTCCACCAGCTCCCTCCCCTCTCCCTGTCACCAGTGCCATCCACAGGCATGTGGAGGGATGGGGACTTGGGGGAGCAAAGGTTTGTCTTTCTTTCCCCTTTTTATTATCTCGTTTTCAGCGCCTGCTTCATTCGCAGTGTCCGGGCTGCTTGTGGCTGTGGCTGGCAGGGTCAGGGCCTCTGGAGCCAGCTCAGGGGGATAATGGGCAATTAGGCTTTATCAGCAGTATCATACAAGGAATTCTGTCCAATTTCACAGCTTCTGTCTGTCACATAATGAGAGATCCACTGCCCACTCACAGGAAGCCATCGCTACCCTGCTTGCTCTCTTTTTTCCCACTTGGAGAAATGGAGAAGAACTTCTTAACTGGAAAAATCCCCAAATCCCACCTAAAATGAGTTCACTTCCACTGACAAAGCAGCTCTGCCCATTCCCATTCCCTCTCTGAAAGGCAGTAAGGAAAGGGTAGGAGCACACTGAGCCTTGGAGCAGTTAGAAACACCCAAAGACCCCCATGCTGGTGGCAAAGGGACCCCTCACCCTCTTTGCACTCCAGGGCCACCCGGGACTCCAGGTTGTCCATCTGCAGCTGGAGGCGTTTCAGGGTGCGGTCGGCATCCCGGGACTTGCGCTTGTAGGCGATGAGGACGATGATGATGATGAGGAGGAGCAGGCCGCCGCCGCCACCGATGCCGATGATGGCGGGCAGGGTGAGCAGGCTGTCTGAGTAGATCTGCAGCGTCCCCGGAGAGAACTCGAACCCTCCAGCCTTGATCTGCACCACAGCAGAGGAAAAATGGACCTGCTGTCAGGGAATATGTGCCACAGGCAGCCCTCCCTGCTGTGCCCACCCTGCTGGGAACTGGGGCATGACTCCCAGCCCCTGGCATGGATGACGTGGACAAGTGCAGGTATGGCAGGGGCTGGTCTGGAGCAGTGTGAGGAGCTTTAATGGCATGCAGCACACATGCTGCCAGTGCACATGGAGCAGGCAGAGAGTTTGATGTCTCATTCAGACAACATTACAGTAACAGATGGGATGTAAAGCAAGTTTCCCCATGGATGGGGAGCCTGGGGAGGACTGTGTTTGGTCTCTTTTAACATGGTAGAGTCCTGGAGCGTGAGCACTGCTGCACTACAACCCCACAAACAAAGGACCCTGCCTTGCAGCATGTGCCAGCACTGAGGGGGAGAGGTGGGAACCCCCCCGCCTTGCATTCAGTGCCAGCCAGGGCAAGTAACACCAAGCTGAGTGTGGGGGACGGTGACAAAGTATTTGGTCTTACCAAACATGCAATTAGGAAGAGGAATGCCTAGGGAGCAGGAAGATGACTCCTGAGGAACTCTCCTGCACATACACCTATTATCTGGTCCTCATTCAAGGACAAGCACACAGCAGGGCTGGTGCTGGGATAAAGACTGACATTCTGAGACACATGAGGCACAAGGAGCAAAGGCACTGTGTCAGCACTTACTGTGACTTTGTGTTGGCCAGTGAGGTTGGGGGACTCGCAGAGGAGCTGTGTCTCAGACACCGTGAGGGTGCAGGGAGTGTCTCCGATCAGCACCGTGTAGTTGAGGCGGGAGTTCCCAGCAGCTGGTGGGAGCAGGTTCCTGCCCTTTGAGGGAACAAGGAATGAGACTGTCAGTTCTCATGCAATGGGGAATGCTTAAGAAAACCTGACACACGGCAAAATCTTTGCTCCAGGAGAGACAATGTGCCACCTCCACAGAGGGACATGTCCCTGCCTCCGCGCCCAGGCACAGGCTCTTTACCTTGAGGATGAGGGGAGAGCTGGGCTTCAGCTCCAGCATCCCTGTGGGGCTGAGTGGCTCAAAGACAGGGTCTGGGTAGTAGACGAAATTGGTGGTGTTGATGATCAGCAGGGCCTGGACGTTATCCATGACAAAGCCGATCTCATCCGGGCGGTCGCCAAGCTCCGGAGGGCTCCGCTCGGGGTTGTCAATGGAGGGAGCGTAGCACACCATGGTGGTGTCGTTGTAGACGGTGCAGTTCTGCAGGAGGCACGCAACGAGGTCAGACCCACTCCCAACAAGGTGGGCAGGATCAGACCCCACAAGGACTCCTGAAAGGAGCAGCTCTGGACACAGGGGATGGGCTCTTTATGGCAATATCCTATAGATGTCCCACAAACCTCCCACCAGTGTTGAATGCTGAGATCTCAACCCTCTCCTGAAAGCACCTCGCTGGAGGCTTTGCAGAGATATTGGTGTCTCTCTTTGGGGCAGCAGCCCCTGGATCTCAGCCTCTCCAGACCATCACACCTGGAGGCAAAGGGTGCACTTTCTGCCCTGCGTTGCACACAGACAATATTACTCCTCTTTGTGCTCTGCCCCCAGCCCCAGCCAGCACCACTTACATTCTCCCTTTCAGAGCTGCAGTACTTGGCCCGGATCCTGGGCTCTTTGATGGTGGCCAGGTTGGTGCCAGTCACAGTCAGCAGTGTCCCACCACTAGAGACATGGAGACAGTGGATTAGGAAAGGCAGCTTGGCACAGGATCCCCGGTTTTAGGAAGGAAGCAGCCATCATCTCCAGGCAGATGCCCATCTGCCCCAGCCTGGGTGAGCCACCATGCCCCAAGGATCTCTTATCCCACCCATATTGCATGGCTGGCAGGACCTGGCATGTACCAATGTCAAATCATTTCAGCTGACCCAAGGGCCAACTAGAGATATAAAACCTGGTAATTAACACTGACATCCCACCCTGTGTGCCAGTTTAGGGTCTGAAGATGACTCCCAAGCTAAAGTCAACTAAGCATTCACAACAGGAAAGCATCCCAAGGAGTACAAGCTCCTCTCTGCTACCCTTTTTCCACCACAGAGGCAGTGGGTGACAGGAGAGGTTGAACTCTGCCAGGTTTTCTCCATGACTTGGTGTTAAAAGCCCCGTGCTCCCAGAGACCTTGGCCATGCCTCTGGGGAGCTTGCTCCTCATCAACAGCCTGGGGAAGGTTTCCCTTGGCACTAGCTCTTAATGGATTCCTTCGCCTCCTCTCCAGCCAATTCAAGCCTTTTAGAAAAATATGTAAACATTTCAAAAAATCCCCCGATGGGAAATATTTTAATTTTATTTGCCGCCACCAAATGTCAAGCTGAAATTAAGCAGATCCAAAACACTCTCTGCTCTTGCCCCCTGCCAGGCTGAGCACTGTAGGCCAGGAGTTAGCAGGGCCCTGGTGCCAAGCCATTGCTCACACTCCTCTTGCCACATCTCTGGAGTGCAGCCTGGCAGTTATCACAGCACTGAGATGTGCCCATCAGGAGCGGGAAATCCCGATGGGAAACAGTCCCCCAAGCATTCCACAAGCTCCTTGCAATTCACCTGTTGATGCTCCATTCAGGATCAATCTTCTGGATGGTGGGGTCCTCTGTGTAGTTGTACTTCACCTCCGGGTTGCTCAGCTCTGCCCGGTTGATGTTGATGAGGATGGGGGAGCCGCCAGGGGTGTGCCCTGGGGGGGTCCTGCACCGAATCTCACGGGCGCTTCTCCTGGGGCAGAAACACACAACCTGTCAGTGCCCGGGCAGGAGGGAGGCCAGGGCAGCCAGGGAGCCCTGCCCCAGCCCCTCTCCCCTTCTGAAACAGCCGGGGGGTGAAGAGAGAAAGGAGGAAAAAAAGAAAGAACAAAAATCCAAGAAATGAAACAAAAGGCAGCCAGGAAAGACTGAGCAGCTCCTGAGCGTTCCCATCATGCGGCGGCTGCAAACAGCAGCGATTAGGGCTGATAACCAGTAATTACCGCAGGAAAATATTTAAAGAGCCGCTCCATTATCGTCCCTAATCTAAAAATTATCCACTTCATGCCTCAGGGCTTTGTGCTTTTAGAGAAAAATCTCTGTTCTTAGGGCTCTTCCTGCAGCCTCTGACACACAGAGGTTTCAAGAGGAGACACCTTTGGCCACCCAGGGGGTTTGGCTCCCATGGTTTCTCCTGCCTTCCTAGCCCAGGCCTCTGGCTGCTGCTCTGTCTGGGTGTCCCACTGCCTTTGAAGGTGCCTCTTGCCCACCCTCCACAGTCTCTGTGCCCCTCACCATGAAAAAGCACAGGGCCGTCCCCCGATGGTCACGGAGACGTTGCTGCCAGCATTGAGGTGGGTGCCTTCGATGGAGATCCAGGTGCCACCAGAGAGAGGACCCCGGGCTGGGACAACACGGGAGAAAGTGGGCATCTGTCAAAGGAAAAGGGCATCCCTGGAGTCAGACAGGCTGGGAACTGAAACCCACATCCCCAGGCAGCTCCAACCAGGTGACAGGGGCACAGAGGAGAGGGATCTGTGAGACAGCAGCTGGGCACAGTACTAAAGCCTGGCAGTGCCAGCACATCCGTGGGGAGGCAGAGCAGCGGCAGCCTTGGAGAAATTCAATCATCATGACTCAATGCCTGATCAGAGAACCCCTGCCTCCCCCTCAGGAAAATGATGGCAAATTTTCCAGCTCAGCCAGAAAAACACCCAAAACCACCCAGCATCACCTCCCTTTTGAGGTGACAGACCTGTCCCCAGCACGGGGCTTACCACAAAGGTGAAGGTCTTGGGGGATATGGCCCTGTAGCTGGGCGAGCAGTCACGGATGCACACTTCTACCCGTGCCTCATGCACCTTGCTCGAGCTGGCATCTCCAATTTCACACACAATCCTAAGAGATAAAGAGTAAGAAACTCTCAGTGTCCTGGCACCAAGACACTCCCTGTGCAAAGCAAAGGTCTCAGGTGCCAGCAGATCCATGAGAAACCAAGGTGGTGGTAGTTGACACTGCCAGCCCTCAGAGAAGCTCCCCGAAAGCCTTGGAGCTCTTCCCAGAGCAACCATAACCAACAGGTACTTCCCTCCCAGTTCAGCCCAGTCAGCTCTATGTCTTTTGCAGCCACGGGCAGCATTTGAACACCATCACTGCTGTCCCTAACCCTCCGGAGGTGATTTGGAGCACGCCCACCCCTCGGCAGGCACTTACTGCTCGGCGCTGATGTACTCGCTCTCGATGGGGATGCACACCACTTTGCCCACTCGGACACCCCAGCGAACATCTTCAAACTTCAGGCCCAGGTTCTCGCCAGTGATGGTCAGACGGGTCCCTCCTTGTCTGGGGCCAGTCTCAGGGAACAACTAGGAGAGAGCATGGTCTGTCACCAGGACGCAGAACCACAAGTGTGGGAATCCAGGGCTTCCCTCTGGCTGCCCTGGAAGGTCTGGGACCCTGACAGGGGTCAGGAACCCCCCTGTACAGAGCCCCCAGAGACACTGTCTGTGATCTCTGTCCATGGAAAAGAGTTTTCAATCTTACAGGATGAATTACAAGCTCTGAGTGTTTGATATAAGTAATAATTAAGTGTGACACGGGTGCAAAAGTAATATTTTAGGATTCTAGATTAGGGGTCCAAATGGGACAAGATGGAGGAAATTGGGTCTTGTCCTTTTTCTCCTTCTTCATGCCCTCCATGTTTCACTGTAGTGTTGGCATTTTTCTGTTGGTTTGGGCTGGGGACACACTGTTCAACGTAGATGATAGATATTGGCACATTATTGTAAATACAGCACAGGTAGTTTCTGGAATTCAATGTTTGTAACATCCCACTGAGGGCAGAGCCCCACACGCTGCCCTGCAGGACAGACCTGCGTCAGGGCAGCAGAAAATGTTAGAGATAAACAGAATAAACAACCTTGAAACCAGCACAGACGAATTATGACTTCTTCTTTGGCAACGGGGCAGAAAGACGGAGACTTTCTACAATCTCGGAACCACAGATTCCGACACACAAGGACACCTCACTTGGGCAGGCTGCAGCCCCAGCAGCTGCAGGATGTGTGTTACAAGCAGCAAGGAGCAGACTGGTGATGAGAAATGCCAGCACGTCTGTAAGCTGCCCACAGAGCAGGAAGGACCCCCCCACTGACAGCTGTATCCACAAAATCTCCCCAGGAACATGCCAGGAGACATGGCTAGGATATAGACACCCTGCTGCAGGCACGGCCATCTCCTAGGTGACAAGGACACAAGACTTGAAGGACACAGGGCAGCTTCAGCCATGGTTCCAGCTGAACTGGCAAGGAAGTCCCTGGATGTGCCTGGGTTGTGGTCAGGTGCCAGGTGCCCAGGGATGAGAGTCCCATGTCCAAGATGTCCTCAAAAAAGAAAGCATCTCCAACGGGTCCCTGCAGAGGTGAAATGGCAGGTGGGGGAAATTTCTCTTCACCAGCAAACCCTGTGCTGAGGCCGGTTGGGAAGGGAAGGGACCTCAGCACAGCACCACGCCTCATTTACCAGGATGATGCCAAATAAAGCAGACAGGTGTGGCCTGACAGACAGTGGCAGAATGAGGGATGAACAGAGGTGTGGGCCCTGTTCCAAGGTACGTGGGGACACTGCCTCTAAGCAGGCAATTACAGGCAGTTTTACATCAGTGATCGCTGGCCCCGAGGCCAGGCACCCACCTGCAGCACTAACTGGGATGAATGGCAGAGCTGCACGCCCTGAGTGGGCCCGGGGACACAGCTGGGTCCCCAGCGACACAAAGGCACAGCAGAGAAGGCAGCTGCAGGCAGCAGGAGAGGGAGAGGGGAATGTGGGCTGGGTCAGCCCAGGAAGAAATCACACCCTGACCCTGGGGAAGGGATGGTTCTGTTGCAGGTGATGGCCTCCTCTGCTCTCCTGGCTGCGAGCAGCCTCTTGTCCCCTCTAGCACTGCACTAAGCCCAGCTCCTGGACAGGTTCAAGCCATGACTAAGCACGTGTAAACTCTTTCCATTCTTGGCAACTCTGGGCAGCTGTAGCCTTGGGGCCTGAGCCACATGGATCTTCCTCCTCCTCCTGAAGGGCTCATTCCTGAACATCATCTCCACAGCAAGGAAAAGTGGATGAGCTGAGGGTGGGAAACATGCAGCAGTGGACAGTGTCCACATCCTCAACCCTGATGGACACATGGAGCCAGGGGCTGTTTTGGCACAGTCCCACTATAGACTCTGCCACTGGGATTAACTTCTGCCCTCTGGATTCACACTGGGCTGGTGACTTTCAGCACACACAAACTCAGACAGGAGCACCCAGTCCCCTTCCACACAGGCACCCTGCAGGACATGTCCCAGGCCAGCATCAGAGCTAGGACTGGTGCCTGAGCCCTGGCTCATGCCGAGGCAGTCACAGCTCACTATTTACACAGCAACAAAACCCTCTGGGGCTGTGGGGAACCACTGCTTGCCTCAACCTTGCTCAGCCCCTGCCCAAGCCTGGGATTGGAGCTCGTTCTAGCAGCTGCAGCCAGCAGCAGGTTGGGTCTTCCCCTTAAGAAAAGCTCTGGCGGGGAGGCTGGCAAGAAGTGGCTGTTTGTTTGGTGTTTCTAAATGAGTGTTAAAAGCTGCTCCAGCGTGTTGGAGTCCTCCTCCTCCGCAGCAAAGCTGACAAGGGCCACGTGTTCGGGGAGGAGGGAGCCCGGGAATGAAATGACATCGCTGGCCACCAGCACAGGGAGGTCACAGCTAAACAAGGTGTGTGGGAGGGGGGAGCTGCCAAGGAGAGCAATAGCTGCTCAACCCCCCCTTTCCCCTCTCCACCTCCGGACCCCTGGCCCCAACAAACAATGCTGCTTTTCTCCTAATTGGTTTCATAGGGTCCTTTTACATCAACAAGCAAGCAGCTCCAGCGGGTACAAGCAGTTGGCTTGCTCTCAGCTCTGGTGGCCACAGTACAGCCAGGAGATGCAGAGGACAAGGGGTACCCCCTTCCCAAGGGAAAGGATGTCACTCTGAGGGTCACAGTGAGCACTAGGCAAGACACCACAGAGGTTTGGAAGGGGCTTGTCCCCACCACTGAACAATGGGGAAAAGATTCAAGGGTGAAGAATCATGGTCATCTCCCAGCCCAGCCCCACCACCCATGAAGACACCTGCACTCTGGTGAGCTGGACAGGAAGGAGGCTCCACCTCCTCATGAAACCACTGTAGGAGAATCTTCTCCCCCACTGGCCTATGCTGCCCTCTCTGCACTAGGCTTTTCTCTGGACCATTTGCAAGCATGCCCACAGCCCAGATGTGGGACTGGGGCAGTGGGAGGCAGCAAGCAACAGGCAGGCTACAGGAGCAGCATCACACCAACAGCTACTGCACATCCACACCGACTGACACCTCCCAGGGCACTGACACAGAGCATGCCAAGGTCAAGTCCACCTGCTAGCAGACCTGTTCCTGCTACACCTGCAATTACTGTAAAATCTCATCATGACTCAGGGTGGGAGAGCTGTTACCATCAGCTCTGGACCAACTGCTGTGACCAATGCTGGGCACCATCAGCTGCTGGGAAGCTGCTGTGTGTGTAAATAAATGCCTGCAGCCCTGGTCACCTGAACACAAGAGGACCAGGGCACAGCCTACAGCGAGGCCACCCTAGCCATGACCTGCCCCACAGCATTCTCCACTCCCATCATCCCTAGGGGTCCCGATTTGGGAAGGTCAGCCTGAGCACAGTGGGAAGCTGACAGGGAGCCCTGCAGCTCTGCACACAACAGCAAACTTCCATGTAGGGATGCAGGTTCTGAGGCTCAGTCCCACTTTCTCAGGAATGGATCCCTTCTCCTGCCAGCACTCCACCAGCTCCAGGCAGCTCTGCAGGCAGGGCTCTTTGCAGGCAGGGATGTGCCTAGCAGGGCTGTTCCCTTCCCTCTCCACATGGCTGCCACTCAGCACACTGCAGGACACATCCCTGTCAGAGGCAGGCAGCACAAACTGGGAAAAGCCAAGACTCATTTCCAGCCTCCATCAGATAAGGCACTGAAACCCAAACAAATCAGATCCTGTGCTAAGACTCCAGTAATTAACACCTTTGAGGCCCGGCCAGCCCTGGGTTAGCAGAAGGTATCCAGCTGAAATACCCACCAGTCCCTCTTTGTGAACCTGGATCCCAGCCCAACAGGCATGTGAATATTAATACACACAGTCTTAAAAGCAAAGGTCATAAAAGCTGTCAGGGAAATGGGATGATGATGAACTACTGGCCCCAGTGCACATGGCAACACAAGAAGCAACCTAGAGCTTTCCTGGATCTCTCAGTCATGTGCAGGAGGGGTCCAAATTTTGGAAATGAGCCAAAAAGTCCAGCCCACACCCGGTGGAGAGAGGATTTTAGGCTTGGAAATGAAAGAAACAGAAAGTGACTAATACTGAGTAGATCTGGCTGCCGTGAGCTGCCCCTGGAGAGCCCCGTGCCCATCTCCATCCCCCACTGCAGTCCCTCGGCACCGGGCATCACCAGCCGCCCATCCCCACGTACCCTGGTGATCCTGGGGTCGGTGCAGCGGCTGTTGCCGCTGCTGGCGTGCATCCAGCTGTTCTCGTAGGCCAGGCAGTGCTGGCGCAGGGAGCAGCGCCGCTCCGACACGCACCAGCCGCACTCGAAGCGCGGGTCGGCCTTGAGGCACAGCCCGCAGCTCTCCCGCAGTGCCGAGCACTTGTACAGGTGGGCTGCAACGGCAGGAGGGGGGCAGGGTCAGCACGGGCTCCCCAGCCCATGGGAAAAGGTTTGGGGGGATAAAAGGCACCTGCTCTTGCCCCTTCCCACCAACTCCCAGTGGGACAAACCCTCACAGGCAGGAGCCAGCAGCATCCTGGACTCAACGCCAAAGTAGAATGCCTCCCAAAGCTCCTTGGAAAAAGCCTCTTGTTTAGAAGCCCACCAAAGCATGGTGCAAACTATGGTCAGAGCCAGAGCGGGCTGGAGGCTGAGGGGGCACACGGCCAGGTCCCATCCCTCACTCACCCTGGATGTTCTGCGGGTTGTCAATGACAAAGTTCCCATTCCAGACCACAGACAAGTTGACGGGCAGGTCACTGATGTCATTCCCTTCGTAGAAATACTGCGGGAGGAAACAGAAGGAGGCAGAGCCTGTTAATTATTGAGACAAAATGTCCTGGTGGCGAGGTGCATAGAGAGACACACAATCCCATTACATGGGTGTCTCCCATCAGCCCAGAGGAGAGGGATGGGGTCCTGGCTGGGACTTGCTGGCTAGGGACAAACAGGTCTGACAGTCACTCGTCACAGTATCAGTCACAGCACAGGAAACCAGTGGGCTGGACTAACAAAAAAAAGATAAAGCAGCAGAACGGAGGGTTTGTAAATAGACCCAAAGCCCATCAACCCAAAGGTCTGAAGCTGCTGCTGCTGAAAGAGGAAGAAACAGATGGTGCCTCTGCAGCACAGATGTACTTCTCCTCACATGGCTCCTGAGCCCTTCCCCATGTCCTCCCCAGTCCACAGATGCGCAGTTGGATATCTGGGATTATGGTCATCACTAGTGAAGCTTGGGGAGGACAGGCTGGGCACATCACAGGAGTGGATTCAGTAGAATCACCCTCCACAGCTGGTGAGAGGATGTCCCTCACAGTCCGCTCCAGCCCCATCACCCATAACAAAATGACAAAGCTGTGGCCACATGGCTGTGGGTGGGACAGAGCCAAGGACCACTCCAGTGCCACATCAGCCCTTAGAAAGGTTTCAGGAGAGAGCACTCCTCACCTCCACACCACACCCCCAGATGCCCCTGGGGGCACTGTACTTGGACATTGGCTGCTCTCCATTTCAGGACTGGAACTACCACCCTGAGTTTCCATGTAGGAAGGTGACACCAGGGAATCCTACCCCTCCAGCTTTAGGGGACCCAAAACTCAGGCCCTTGGACCTGCTGCTGTCCAGACAAATCCACCTCCATTTCTCCTTCTGTCCTGCCCAGCACCTTCTCCCCACCCAGAGCCCTCTCCCCTGGCTCAACATCTGAGTCCCAGCCCCAGCAGCGCCATCAGTATTCCCTGCAATGCAGACAGAGAGGTTTAATCGATACGGAGGCAGGAAGGCATTCGGAACCATCCCTGACAGCTAATGACCTCCTTCGGCAAGAGATTCCCCGCTCCTCGCCTGAGAAAATGACAGGCGTGTCAGGAGAGATTAAATGAATGATTCATGGGTAGCTGGAGTTTGTTAGAGAGCAGTGGATGCACTGGGCTGGCCACAGCCCAGCCACTGCCCCTAGCCAGCCCCAGCATCACCTTTCCAGCCCCAGGCCATAACAAGAGGAGGTGGCCCCAGCATCTCCTCCAGCACTGCCTCAGCTGCTGCCCCACACAGGACCCTCTGCAGTGGGTCTGTTCAACTCCACCCCTCCACAAGGCCAGGTATGTGCCCATGAAGGAGGCCAGTGTGCCCTGGAGAACAACACTTCAGTCTTCTCAGCTGGCCATCAAAGCTGGTCCCTTCTGTGCTGAGTCTCTCCCAGACAGGCAGCATCACAATCCAGCATCAGACATGGCACCAAAATGGGGCACATGCCCAGTGTGAGATCTGGCTATGGCAACACACCCTTCCCTCAGCGCTACAGGCTGCCAGTGACAGTCACACCTGGTCCTCCATTACAGCTTCTTCTTGGTGATCCCTTGTCCACAAGCCACCGCACCCAAACACAGGGTGGAGGACCCCAAAATGCAGCTCTCCCCAGGGAGGAAGGCTGCTGCTGGTCAGCTGCACACAGCTGTTGTCAGACATAACACAGCCAGCTACAAATCCAAGAGCTCCACCACCATCTCCTCTCTACAGGCAGAGCCCCATCACGCCCCACACAACCCCCCAGACATGGCACCTCTCACCATGTTCGCTCAGATGACTTTCACCACATCTCCACCATGCACCATCCACCACCAGAGCCTCTCAGCAACATTCCTGTTGCCAGGCCTGGGAAGATGAAGCTAAAACTTGGCTAGGAGTCCAGATCTGTTCACCTTGCCCTATCCTACTCCACCCAAGGATATTCTCAACAGAACCACAACAAGGAGTTGGCCAGACCCATAGCAGTGAGCAGCGACCATTCCCTGGCAGCAGGAGGGAGCACGTGCTGGGGAGGGTGGTGGCAGCGCTGGAGCAGAATTTAGCTGTGACGAGCCACGTGGCAGCATAAGTGAAATTGGCATTTTCAATTTGTACTCTGACATGTCTCATTTGGGGCCCTGGCATCTCGGGAAGGCATCCAGCCTGCAGCTGTCCAAAACATTTATTTGCATCTCTCTGCCCCGGCTGCTTTTGGAAATTAGTTCTTCTGGGAGGTGGGTTGGAGGAAGAAGAATAGGGGGAGAGGGAGGGAGAACATTAACTCTTCATGCACCAGTCCTGAGACAGCAAGAGGCCAACTGCATGAGAGACTGTCTCCCTCTGGGAAAGGACACAGTACTGAGGAAGCTGACTTTGCTGTGGCAGGGAGCTGGAGTAGGCAGCGGGGAGCAGCGGGAGCACAGGACTGTGACAAGGGAAGTGGCAGACCAGGAGTTGTTACCTCAGCTGGTGTTCAAAGTGTGGGATCACTAAGGGAATGTAGATATCAATGAAAAATGTGTCCTCTGCATCTGCATGACTGTCAGCAGCCTCTAACCTGCCCTGCAGAGACAGCAGTGGGTCTGTGGCTTGGGTAATGTTCCTGGTCTCTGTGGAACACTGGAGCTAGAGTCAGGACTTGGCTGTGCACAGGCAGGAGCTGCAGCTGCAGGGGCTCCAGGCTTGTCCTCCTAGGACTTGGAGATCCATCAGATCTAATTTCCAAAGCATCTTGTATTTTGAAAGGTGTTTCCAAAAGGCCTCCTCACAACAGCCCTTGCCATTCTGTAAGCACAAAAGTGGCCTCTCCACCCAAAAGCACAGCCACAGCCAGGGAGGCTTCTCCCTGTTCAGAGCTAACATGGTGTTAAACACCCATTAAACTGCTATTAACGTCCCAGTTAATCAATCCCAGTGGCTGGCAGCAGACTGGGATGAGCAGCAGGAGAGTAGACCAGGATGGGTGTGAGTGGGGGGATGCACCTATCCAGGCAGTCCTGCTGTCAGACCACCCTTCACTCTACAGAGGGGCCCAGGACCCTCAGCTGTGCCAAAGGATGATTTGGCTTGGCAACTGCTGTGAGGAGAAGCTATGGGAAAGGGATGTTTGCTCTGGGAGCAAAACACAACAGGCACAGCCTGAGAGCAAACCAACAGTGCCCAAAATTGATGTGCTCTGATGCAGCACAGCCCACAGAAAGGGATGGGAGAAGAGATGTCATCAAGTGAGTCAGCAATTGAGAACTGCCTGGCTCCTTACCTAACCCAGCCAGTCTCCCTGTCCCCCCCTGAAGAGCTTGCAAGGCAAATGTGGAAGAGAGGACAGAGGAAGTTTCAGCCCCACCCACCTGGATGCTGGTGTTCCCAGCAAGGTCTCCTTCTGCAGAGATGCAGTTCAGGCAAGAGAACTCCTTGCTGAGCCTTTCTCAAGGCTCTTTACCCAAAACTTATCTCAGGCATCTTCCCAAGTAACAACCACCAACCTCACTTTTTTTCACATCTCTGATTCTCACATCCAGCGTGCCTCCATGCAGGAAATGCCACCAGCCCTGCACACAACAAGGGCTGTGGCTCTCACCTGCCCTGAAAGTCCCACTTCTGATTCTAGGAAGCCCACTGCTCACACACCCACCAGCTAGCAGCAACAGGCACTGAGAGCTACCCAGCTTCCCTTGGGATCAGAGATTCAGCACTCTGAGAAGGTGCCTCCAGGGAACCACACAGGAGACATAGCTGCAGTTAGCAGGAAACACCCCAAATCTGTGGGCAGATTGCACTGAGATGCACTTCAGGATGCTCCTGCAAATGCCTTGCCAACTGGATGAGGCACTAACCCTTCCCATGGCAGAGGAGGCAGGGCAGCCCCACAGCCATCACACCCCTTTCCACAGGGCATCCATCCCACTTCAGCCACAACCTGCCCAACCCATCCCTGGGGAAGGCAGCAGAGGGCTGCTCCTCTGCAAGCAAACCCACACATCCAAATTTCCTGTGCAGCCCCCCTCACTCCCACATGCACCATCCCCCTGGGCTGCATTTCTGGAGGAGCGCTTGGGCTGCAGCTGTGTCCTATTTTTCTGTAGTTGATGACCTCAACTCCTTCCCCGCACTACAGGGACGGCAGTAATGTACATCGCGTCTCGCCAGGGCTCAACTGCAATTCATCATTATTTTATCTGCTGGAATTTAATTGGATCCTATCAAACTCTCCTGATACTCCCTTTTCACTTTAAACACTGCTGCAGGAAAGATAAATGTAGGCACCACTAGGATGGAGAGCGCGGCTTTGTTGGCGAACGGAGCTGGGGCTGTGGGCTCCAATCCTGCTTCCCTCTCCATGGCTGGTTAATTAGAGATACATATACTGGAGGTGTGCAGTGCTCAGAACAGGGCATGTGTGTATGATTTATGTTCCTCTATAAATATACCCTGGGCCGAGTAAAATACCATCATCCGCACAACAGCACAACTTGACAGTAACGCTCAGCCTCTGATTCTGCATCTCCTTTTTCTCTTTTCACATGGATCTCCTCCTTTCCTCCCCAATCACACACAAGCTTCTTCACCTGGATTCTTCTTGCCTCAAACCCAGCGTGACATGACAACCTGAGACTCTGGGATTATGTCAGAGCAACACCCAGGTTCTACAGCAACAAAAAAATATTCAGAAAACATAAATCTGAGAGGTCTTACTTCACTCCCCAGCATCCATACTTGGGGCTAGGCTTCAGCATCCACACTGGGGTACCACACATGTGCCCACCCTGCCAGCCCAGCTTGCTTTGTACCCACATCACTTTGTCCCAGCAATAATGCTCACTCCAGGAGAACATCCCAACCCGAGTCGAGCCAGAGGGCAGGAACCTCCACAGCAAAGCAGAAACAGTGGGCAAGGTGGGCTCTCCATGCCAGGGGCACTGGTGAGAAAGGAACCAAAAGGGAGCCAGGGAGGTGGCACAGCTGCTCCTTACCACGTGGGGTTTTGGTTAAAAAGAAAGGGAAATAACTGAGGCACGATGCTTAATTTAAAGTGCTGAGACAACAAGCTCATGAAAAGGAGATCAGGGGTTCTTCCTATTTATACATTTAAAGGGAAACAGCAGCTCTGGGGCTATTTCAGCCTTAAGAGGAACATTACAGAGAGAAAAATCCAAAGCCTTGACAGTGAGAAACACCTGTAGCCATTTTGCAAAGGCCAAGACTAAATCAGATCAAGTCCAATGTTACAGGCATTAGTGCAGATTCGGGACTGTGGCACTTTTCAACTGCAAAACTGCTTCATTTTTTCAGCAATCAGGAGGATGAACTCTGTTGAGTGATGTCAGATGGGAAAGAATAGGCAAAGGCAAGGATATTTGGAAAATTATTCTCAGTAGCATCAACCTTATGCATTAAAACAGGTGACTGTTTCTCCATCCTCTGCTGCAAAGAGCAAGCCTGCAAAAGTCTGCCTCCAGAAGATTAAAAGCAATCCATTTGCAAAAATTAGTTTATTGGCAAAGATCTTCATTTTCTTAGTTAGGCTTGTCTTTTCTTTTTGCATCTATACAGTACATGTGAAAAACCATTTGAGTTGCTTTCCTCTTGAGAAGAAAGAGACCAAAGTGAGGAAGCAGAAAATGTTCCTTCAGCTTGGTTTATGGCCTGGGACACTGGGGAATACCAGAGCTGGTCTCCCTTGAGTTTGCCAAAGATCTATTGGGTGTTTCAAACGATGTTTATATTCAACACTCAGACCATAATGAATGAACTGCTGAATATTTAACCAAGATGTCCTTTCTTCAAAGTGCTAACAAGTCATTGGAGTTTGACAAGCACTAAAACAAAAGACAAAGAGTTTTAAGGGGCCTGACTTATTATGCCTTTCATTCACCAGTGATTCAGGAGAGCATCCCTTATTCCACAGAGCATTTAACCTCTTGTTTAGATCCCACTGAACTACTGGAAACACTGTGTGCTTAAATGCCTTTTGGCGTCCATCCTTCACTTGGTGGGAAGATGTCATCCTTTTCCTATTTCTCCACTTGCCAGTGTTCTCCACACCAAAATCCTAACCCAAAGGATGAAGTGCAATGGAAGAAGCCGTTGGGCCATGGCTGGGAGAGCCTGAAGCACTATCAAGCAACCAGATGGACTGTAAAAAGGCATGAAGGAGACAAACACCACACAAGTGTGAATCTGAATCCCCCACACCATAATGCAGCCTGGCTCAATGCCCTCAAACATTAAAGCAGGCGAGCAGACCCTGAAAGCAAAGCAGCTTCTTTTAAGTCAAAACTCTATTTTCCTCTTTGTGAAACCACCCTGCACCCAAAAGCCACATCTCCTGCCCCAGACTGCAGCCCCATGGAGCTGCAGCTACCTGTTCCCCATGGACCTCACAACACCACATGCTCTTCTGACAATCTGCACTGTTTTAACAGCATCTCTGACAACTTCCAGGTCAAACATCCACCACTGTCAGCCCATGAAGAGGCACTGGTTACAGCTGTCCTGTCCCTCTGGAGAAGAGCTGCAGAGGCCATGCAACCCTGGCAGCCACGGCATCCCTTGGGAAACAGGGAATGCATTGTGCTTCAGACTGTCCCCCCTGCTTGACAAGTTGAAACATACTGGGGAGAAATGAGTCCACATGGTTCAGAGCCTCTCAGCAAGCTCCACCTCTGCAAAGGCGCAGGCACCTCTCCCCAGCACCCCACAGGAGCCATCAGGCTGCTGCTGCCAGCACTGTGCAGCCACAGCACTTCCCTGCAGGAGCATCCTGCAGCACACACGTCCCAGACTGCTTCGGAATAAACTCAGCCAAAGCTCACACCACAGAACTGGGTGGGAGACAGCTGCCAGCTCCAGGCAGAGGAGACTTGGCAGGAGGCTGGACTGGCTGCACAGCATCCCCCCCAGGACAGGAGGCAATGGCTCAGGATGCTCCTCCTGTCCAAAGGCTCTCTAGCCCTGGGATCACTGGAGGAGAGAGGGAGCCAGTGCTCATCTTCAGTGGCTTCTAAATGTCACTTGTGCCACCAAAGAGAGCAGGGATCAGCACTGGTGTTAGGCTGCAAATGAGCTTTCACAGTATGAGAGATGAAAAACAAATTTTAAAAGGATTAAACGGGAGAGCAAAGGGAGAGGCTGGCTGCATTTCGATGAGGGCAGGTCGGTGTACAGCACAGCAGGCAGCTGAGGAGCTGAGCAATGGCAGCTCCCAGTGGGGCTATTAGCACCCAGAGTGGCTTTGTTCATGGGCTTAGTGCTCAGCAAGAGGCACACACAGAGCTCACCAGGGCAGAGAAGGCAGAGACACCTGCAGGAGAGAGCTGAGGTGATAGAGCTGCAGGGGGCAAGGACACAGAGACAGGGAGCGATACAGGGAGCGTGGGATGGAGGGCAGGCAGGCAGGGGAAGGAGGCAGCTGCTGGTCAGATCAGGGATAGAGTCAGGGATGGACAGAGGCTGCAGGGGAGGAGGGGAAGTGCTTGCAGGGCTGGCAGGCACAGCTGTATGTGGAGGGCTCCACGTGTGCAATGGGACACAGAGGTGTTACCTCCTTCCCGCCTGTAAAATGGGACAGCTTGGTGTCGGGGGGACTCCAGCACATCTGAGCCCAGCTGGCTCCAGTCCAGGCAACTTTCTTCAGCTTTGCAAACCCAATTTCCTTGAAAATGCTCCCTAAAGCCTGGTGGTTTCAGCACTGATCCTATCTGGAACAACCCCAAGCAGCCTCCCAGTGCAGCAGGGGGTGATGGCAGGGAGCCCACCTCACACCCCACAGACAACAGAAACCCTGTGACCTGCCACCAGAGAGCAAAACTGCCCATGCAACGAGCTGGGATGGTCCTGGGGCAGGCAGGAAGGATCCAGAGCCAGGGCCCACGGCAAGGGGAGCTCCTGTGGCACTCACCGAGGTGTTCTGGCACTGGATGCTGGTGCTGTTGAAGCGCAGGGCGGTGACACGCGTGGTGCTGCCGGGGATGTGGAAGATGCACTCGTAGTTGCGCTGCCCAGACTGAGGCTGGGGCAGGTTCTTGGCCGTCAGGGTGATGGGTTTCACCACACCCACGGGGATGTAGATCTGGGTGGAAGGCAGGATCTGAGGGCAGTCCTGCAAGGGGAACAAGAAGCAGATGATGAGATGGGAATATTGTACAGCCTCTCCCAGCACCCCTGTGACCTTCTCCTGGCTGTCAGGCTTGGCAATCCACTGCAAAAACACCAACTGAGCACATGCTTGAGAAAATCCTCATGTGCAGCAACCCCAAGCCAGCATCCTAGGCCTGCTCTGCCCAAAGCCCTGAAGACAGGAAAGAACAGCACAGGAAAGGAATCTGGTGGCAGAGCAGTAGAGTGTTTTCTACAGCTCAGGTTGATTTAGGTGGGAGGTGGGAGAGGATCCATCTCTGGAATCTGTAACACTGACACTGCAACAGCAACACGTATTTGGGCTGACTGGTAACAATATGGATTTCAATGCCATCATTGCAACCAGCAGGTTTCAGAGTCAATGTCCACTGGACTGTGCATTGTCAAGCTACCTGCTCACCCCTCTGTTTCCCTTACAGCCTCCATCCCCCTTCCTTCATAAGCAGACAGAAAAGCCTTTTCCCTCTTTGATACAGCAATGTGCTCCTGGAGTGTGGCAAAGAACCTGCTCTGCAGCAAATTTTGCTGCTGCTGCTCCTATTTGCACCAGCTCAAAGCAGTACCACCCCACCCAGCCCAACTGCAGGCTGCCCAGCAGCCAGTGATTGCAGCCAGGGGATGCTGCTGAGTCTGAGCTGGAGGGGAAAGCACCTCCCTGCCAGCCCCTGGGGAAGGAGGCATTGGGAGGGCAAAGCACTCCAATTTTAATAGCCATGGGCACCCAGCTGCTGCAGGGGAGCCGGTGACTCTTGTGTGCAAAGCACAGGGGAGCAGGAGGGAGCAAAAATAAATGAGCTCAGGTAGCAAAACAGCTCTGCAGCCCTGGCGGGTAACACTTCTGCAACAACAGCCTGATGCAATCCCACACCAACTTTGCTGAGCCAGGCAGAGGTCTCACACCTACAGCAGCTACTCCTGGGAGTGTTGGCTTGAAATTACATCAAGAGGAAATGACATGTGAGCTGCTTTAGAAACAGAAATGCAGTGGATGCAGCCACTCCACTGCTCTCACAAAGCTTCCAATGGCCACAATGCGGCTGCAGGGGCAGCTCTGGCCCCAAGGCCACCAGCAGCCATGTGTGACCAAGGCTGCCCAGCTGCCTCCTGCCATCCTGCAGCAAGCCAGGCTGAACCTTGCAAAGTGACAGTGTGATTAATTAACTTTCAAACAATGCAGAGAAAAGGAAAATAAATTGTTTCATTTAGTGAATCTTGACAGAAAAACCCAACCACTTTTACTCTTTGGGTTTTCTGTTTTTCACAAGTCTGTATTCCCCAAAAGCACAGTTTTCAAGGGGAGAAACTGTTTACCTCCAAAACACACCAAACAAAATAAAAGCTGAGAGGAACAGTAGTGTTAGCCCCAAACCAGAGATGGCAACAGGGCTGGGGCAGTCTGGGGATGCTGGGCACTGCTCTGCCACCTCCCTGCTCCATATCACAGCTGCCACTCTGCAAAGTGGGGCTTCAGTTTCCCCCCACTTCCAGAATCAGCTCCACTCACAGTGAGGAGACACCTCATGCCCATTGCCATTTCCATGGAGTGTCCCCATGACTGCATGGTGCTTTTCCCCCACCAGTTCCCAGCTTGAAAGTGCTGTCAGAGGAAGCAGCCCCTGCCTGCTTGATCTCCACATTGCAGGGGGGCCCCACGGATGGCACAAACCTTCCCCATGGGACACACTCACACTTGGCAGGTATAAACTCCTGGCTCACTCTCCAACATTTCCATCTCCTCCTTTTTCAGTAATTATTGCTGCAGCCCAGCTGGGGTGGTGGGTGAGTCCACGCCCCCCAGGCTGGGCTCACCACGGTGGTTTGCAGGCATGCCCAGGGAGCACAGCAGGCACGGGTGTCCCTCTCCCCACACAGGCAGGGGGCTCATTCTGCTCATTCGCAGTTTGAGCGATCCCCCCATGATGTCACACGCTCCACATCTGCCAGCAGAAGTGTCTCATCCAGCAAAAATGTCAGCCTGTGCCCAAACAGGAAGCACCTGGTGCTGGTGGGCGCCCAGGGTGCCCGGAGGGGTGGGGGTACAAGGACAACTCATTTCCCCTATGAGCAAGTCCAACCGCTGACACAACTCGGTCTGGCATTGCCCAGCGCTTCCATCCCTTGGGAACACTCTGCACAGCCCACAGAGCTCTGTGTCCTGCCAAAAATAGCCCCTCCCAGCAGAGCCCCAAGCCCCAGGAGGAGGCAGCTATGAAGGCATGAGATAAGCAGGGCCCCCCCAGCTCACACAAATTCCCAAACATCACACAACTCAGAATTTTCTCCATTAAAACCATTTTTCTAGCTGGATGAGAACATGACATGGATGTCCAGGTTTGTCTGGAGAGGTAAGAGCTTCAGAATGACACTGCAAATGCTGCCATTTGGGTTTCTCTGGCAGCTGCCAGCTCCAGCTGCAAAGCTGTGCATCAGCAGAGATAGGATGAAGGCAGCCTGGGACTGGGCCTCACCCCAAATTTGAGGTTCCTTCACAAAGTCCTCAGCCATTCCCACTGATGGGGAATGAAGAACAAATGCAAGCTGAACCTACCTAATCTGAGCCAACACATTTGTTCCCCACGGTCCAGGAGCCTTTCACCCTCCACAGCAGCTCTGCATCAGCAGGGGCTGTCTCAGAAGAGCAGCTTTGTGGGATGGGATGCTCCAAAGTCCATCACTGACCACCCTTTGCCCACCCCTGCACACCACAAGTGGAAAAAAATGAACAGCAGCCTGTGCTGCTTCATCACCTCTTCCCCAGCCCTGCACCCTCCCAGCAAAGCCACAGAGGAGGGGAATCTCCAGAGCCCAGGCTTTAAATCTACCACAGCCAGAGGACAGGGACGTCCTGACTGCTGTCACCGTTTCCAGGCACATTCATGTGAGTGGTGGCTCCTACCCATGCCCATTCCAGCCCTGCCACCCCCAGAAATACAGACAAGCATTCCTGGCATGCCCAGGACAGAGTGCCATGGATCACTCTGTTTTCCTACAAAACAACCACTCTCCCACTCAGGAAATTGTGGTGAACTACCCATGGGAAGGAGCAGAGACAGTTACCCTCTGTCCCTGCATTTCCTGACCAGTGCCCACCCCACTTCAGCCAACACAGAGAGACCAAATCCTGCTTAAAATAACCTTCCTGCAGAGAGGATGGGGCTGGATGTCTACCATTAACTTGTCTGGTGGTGCCATGGGACTGGCACCAAGCCCCCACACCCACCACACCGCCCTGCTGGGGACCAGGATGGCCAGGGATGGGGACAGGATGTCTCATCCCAGCCTGGGTCACAGTGCCCACAGCTGCAGCTGCTCTGAGGGTGCCTCACCATCCCTGCTGGGAACTGCTGAGGCCACACCAATGTGCAAACAGGCTGAGCCAGGCGATCCAAACCTCAAACCAGGCACTGGTCCATTTCCCAGTGTGGCCAAAAGGTCTGCTGGGGGACACTCTGCTCCCACTGGGGAGTGACACACGTTCCTGAGCAGGCAGTGCGTGGGAGAGCTGCACAGGTCCCAAGGGCACCACCACTGTGGGGACAGCCAGATGCTTTGGGGTTCACCTGGCAGGGAGGGGGGCAGATCCCATGGCCTCAGTGAGGGCAATGGGCAGATGAGAACTGCTGTGTTCCAGAGGTCTGGACACCACGTGTTGCATTTGCAGAAGCAATGCCAGGGCTGGCTGGAAGTGTGACCTCAGGAGCAGGCTTCTGGGATGTCTGAGATAGGCAGGTTGCTCACTGGATTTCTTCACAGCACAAGCTAGGAGAAAACAACTTTTTCTTTTTCCAACTTTCTCAGGTTAGTAAATTCCCCTGGAGGCAGCAGGACCCTTCCCACTGGGGCCATGTAGAGTCAGTGGGAAACCCATGTAAGTTAACTGGACCCCCCTTCCAGAATAGGGACAGAGTTTCCTTCCCACAGCTCTCCCTGCAGCATACAAATCAGCATTTACTGTGGAGGCAGCAGAGGCTTGCCAGACCTCCATACCCAAGCCAAGCAGCCAGTGATGCCACCACAGGCTGGAGACAGCAGGATGTCCTGCCAACACCCTGCCAAAGGCAGCCTTCCCCAGTGGGTGGCACGGATGCTGCACAGGATGAACCCCCCACAAAAGAACATGTTCCTTAGCAAAGCAGTTGAGATGAAGAAGGCGTGAGGTGCAGCAAAACAGTTTGTTTTACAGATTTCAACCTTCCCCTCTCCAAAAACAAGTTGTTCTGCAATGACAGTTCGAGCTTGCTTCTTCACAAACATCAAAGGAAAATGCTTTAGCGATTCTGCCTTTGTTTTTCCTTTCATTCAACCTAAAGTGCTCCGGGCTTCAGCCGACTTCCCAAGCTGCCTCTCCTCAGCCACACAGCCTCTCCCCACCAGCAAGCACACAGTTCCATCAACATTTCTCTTTCCTCCCTCACTGCTCCTCAGGTAGAACCAGCACCTCAGGGGAGGCAGTGGGAATGGTTTTCTGAAGGAGTTTGCCTTCTTCTAAGCCCTTCCTCAGAGGGCAGGGGACCCTGACAGGACCAGCACAGGCGAAGAGAGCAGTTTCACACTGTCTTACCTCAGAGAGCTTGACACGTCCCTCCAGGAAAGAGCAGTCTGCAGCGTTGTGGGTGCAGATGTGGCGGTACTTGCACCAGTGGCAGGGGAAGGAGCCGTTCACACAGGACAGGCAGCTGCAGAGGGAGAGAAGTGGGCAGTGTTAGGGCACCATCAAGGCAGAGTCCACGGGGACATTTCTGGGGATGTTTCAGCAGGACAGCATGCCTAGGTGATCCTGTACCTCGGGGTGGAAAGGATCCTTTATCCATGGGGCACAGGCCACGCACTGGGAGGGAGATGCCTGCACAACCTGAGCCCACAGGCTTTGCCCATAGCAGGGTGGGGGGATATGGTCTTTCAGGCACTGCAGGATTTGTGTCCCAGCTGAAGAGGCCACGTTCCCTCTTCCTCTTGGCAGGCTGACCCTGACTGCCCCACTCCAGCAGGAGCTGAGCTCCAGACTTTGGGAGCTTTATTTGGGTTCACTGAAAGGCGATTTTAGTAAGAGGCAGCAGAACAAGGGCTCTGCACCACAGGAGAACAGGGGAGAAAGGGCCAGATTAATGCATGCTCATTGAGAGGAAAATTATAACTGGCGAAAGGTTGGGTCAGATTAACATTTTGGGACTGTAGGGCCTTTCAGGCACTCACAATAGGTTGTGTGTGACCCCCTCCCTCACCCCCCCAGCCCAGCCCAGCCCAGCCCAGCTCAGCCGCGCATGCGTCGTGCCTGTGCCTTCCACCCCTCCTCAGCCCCAGACACTTCCATCTCCCCCCCAGCCTCCTCTCAGGGCTCTTTGTGCACAGGGATCACTCCTGCTCCCCTCTCCCCATCTTTTCTGGGGGTGTGTTCAAGACCCAAGGATGCCCCATGCTCTGCTTTCCAATCCAGCCCCAAGGATCTGATGGCTCTCCCCAGAGCAGGAGGGGACACACAGAGTCCCAGAGCCATTCACAGGAGTGGCACCTCGACAACCTGGTCAGCTCCCCTCACTGGTTACCCCCTCCCAGGCATCTCTGTTTGCCTCCCACAGCTGGAGGGAGGTTTTGGGGGTTTCAGCCTTGAGGAGGGAAGGGGCTGAGCCCTCCCTGCCATGCTGTCTGGGGGGGCATAGCAGACAGGTCCCACATTTAGTACATGAGCCTTCACAGGACAGGTCTGCACCAGGCATGTCTGTGCAGCCCAAGCTGTTCTCCCGAGGAGGAGATGGGAGAGCTGCTGAGACATAGGCTAAAAGGCAGTAAAAATAATCAGTCTGGCTTAAAAAAAAAATGAAAAAAAAAAGAGAAAAAGAATAAAAGAAAAAAGCAGCAGCACTAGTTTTCACCCTAGAAGGCTCATACCTGCTCCTCACCGATCTGAGCATCAAAAGGATCAGGCCCAAAGCAATTATATTTAAACAAAGACAGGCTCTTTCCCTGAACACAGCTCTGGCAGGAGGCAGGCAGCCCTGCCCAGCCCAATCCTCCTCCTAATCACAGCTACCTCTCTGCCTCTACCCCTGGGAAACGACAGGAAAACACAGCATCACCCTGTGAGGCGGCTGAAAGACAATCTTCCTGGAGGAGATATCCTTGGTGGCAGAGCCTGGCATGCCAAATCCCTTGCCCTCCAGCAGAATTGTCACTTTGGAGGTGTGGGGACCTGAGAGGGCCACAGGGTGCAAAGACACACCCAAGGCTTTGCAGGACTAGGTCTCCCCACCTGCCCTGGAGTTTCACACACCATTACATATACAGCCAGAGCTTCCCAAATCCATGCACACACACTAAGGAAATATTTAATTAAGCTGCTTGCAAAGGGGGCTGGAAGTCATTTCCATGTTTCGCTCACATTTTCACTTCCAAATGAACAGCCCTTTTAGCTTTACCCACAAATATGCTAATTGAGATGCTCCTTATGCAAATATATGCAATTTTATTTCAGCTGCAGAGATTCAACTTAAAAGCAGAGCCCCAGCCTCCTATCTCTGGTTGCTTTGATAGAGGGAGGTGCAGAGGGTGGGGGAAATAGGGAACACAAACAAAGGCAAAGGACAGTCCTGCCCTCCTGCTAAGGGCTCAGGCAGGACCAATGGACAGATAAATCCAGGATATGGAGGGGCAGGACAGGGAACATACAGATTAATCCTCATGGGAGTAGCTCAGCCCCAGAGAGGTCACATAAGAGAGAAGCACAAGCAGCCACAAGCCACATGCTGGGCACAACCTCCCACGAATCGCCCCCACCATCCTCCAAAGTAAAGATTTTCCAGTCACCAGGTCCTTCAGGATCTGCAAAGGGACTCCCCAGTCCTTTTCACCACCATACAAGGCATCTCAAAGCATCTGGGTGAAGTTCCTGATGCAGCCCTGCCCCGGGCACCCCAGCCCCAACAGCTGCAGCTCCACTTGCAGTTCTTCAGGAACAAAGCCAAATCTTGGCTATTTCAAGACCCTCCTCACCTGAGGATCTCCTTTGCCATTTAATTATTGTAGGTCTCAGCTGGTGTCCTGGTCTCCCCTTGTCAAAGGATCTCAGGTTATCCTCCAAGTACACACTGAGGTGCACGGTTCCCCTTTCCTACTTTGGCCCTCCCAGTTGCCTCTAACTTAACTGAGCCATTCCTAAAGTCCCATCCTCAGCGAGGGTTTCCACACTCTCCCTTCTGCCATAAGGACATCAAATGCCACTGTGAGAGCACTCACCACACACACCTTGCTCTGCAGCATTTCTGCTGCATTTAGAGCCAGTCCAGGTCAAAGTGGTGTGTAAGTCAGCACCTGGGTGCCAGTAACATGGTGAAACACTGTTCACAGCCTGCCTCGGTCCTGCTGGCCTCAGCACGGCTGTGTGACCACCACAGCACCCTGCAAGGCTGCCCAAAGGCCCGGCCAGGAGCTGAGGCAGGGATCCCTGGCTGCTGGTCAGGCTGGGCAGCACGGCTGGGGCTGTGTCCCAGCGTGTCCCTGTGCCATGCTGTCTGCTCCTGGCACGGGAGCAGGCTGCTCGGCAGCATGATGCCATCTGTGCCGTCTCTCTCCTTCCCACGGTCAGGCACTCTTCCCTCATCACTTCTTGCCTAAGAGGCTTTCATCACTCCTGGTAATTAGAGGGAGGCTCTCCTTCATGTGTTGAAGTGTTCCGCCTCCCCAGAGCGTGCCAGGAGAGCAAGAAGCCCAGTGAGGCAGGAAACTGATGGTGGGGGTGCAGCACTGATATGGACCCACAGCTTGTCCCCCATCTGCCTCCTGCCCAGCCCTGCCAGGGGCCAGTGGAGATGAAGCCCAGGAAAGGCAGGGAAACAGGGCCAGACCCACTGGCAGTGCCCTCCTTGCCGCCTGATGACCTCGAGAGAGCGGCGTGGCACCAGCCTCAGAGCAGCACTTCAGGGTCACTCTGTGCCCCATCCCAAAACAAATCCAGGCTCACTGCTGGCCTGAAACCTCCCCCAGTCACAGCACACATCCTTGCAGGCAACAGTGCAGCTCTGCTCTACTTTGAGTGCCCCAGGGTCAAAGCCAGAGCCTCCTCACAGCCCCAGCATCTCACCCCACAGCTGGGCCAAAAACTCCCCTCCACTTCATAAATTATTCCAAACTTGGTAATGCCATGCTAGGGAAGGGGTTGCAGAGAAGCAGAGGTGCAGACAGGGCAGAAGGACAGCAAAGACCAGGGTGGGTACAGAGCCAAAAGCATCACTGCAGGATCAGCCCAGACCCAGGGGTAGCTTCAGGAACTGACTCCTCCCTGAGTGTGCAGGCACCTTCAGTGACCATGGAGAGGTTCCAGCTGTCTCCACACATGACCCAAAGCAAAGCTGTAGCTGATGGGAAGTGTGGAGAGCCAGCAGTGCTGGATCCAGACGCCTCACTCGCTCTCCTTCCTGCATTGCCAGCCCCAGGTATGCCACGATGCCACGTGCCCAAAGCTCTTCATCACACTGAACAGCGGGGGCAGAAAACAAAAGCAGCATCCACAGGAGTGAGATAAGGCTGAGCAGCAAACAGGAGCGGGCCAGGAGGTGTGAGCGCTGCGGGCACACACACACAGACACCGAGGCTGTTTCTGTGGCACAGCATGTCCCTGAAGGAAGGAAGGACATGGAGTGAAGGGCACCGAGGAGGAACAGGGGGAAGTTGAATGGCACCAAGAGCAGAGCAGGGGAGGTCCATTAAGAAGGGAAATGATAAACACAGCGTTGATGAAAACAGCATCTGTACAGGCACAGCACAGCCGCCTGCGAGCCCCCTGACTGTTCCTCAGATCTCCTCTTGGCAGGAAGATGCATCCTCAGTGAATACTCAGCTCCAGCACAGCCTGCATCTGGAGCAGCAGCTGTCAGGGCTGAGGGGCTGAACTGCAGTGCTTTGGGCTTTATATCCATCTCCCTACCCTAGGGAGAGGGGGAAATCCTGAAGAGCAGTGGAACCAGACACTCAGTGTCCCCCCAGCCCCACACAGACCCATAGGCAGCTTCCTCACTGGTGCCCAGGAAAGGTGTGGGGTGGGAGTCAGCTCTTGCCTCCCTCCATCCCTGCCCATCTCAATCCATTTCTGCGTTTCCTTTCACACCAACCCAATTCTTTTCTATCCCTGCCAGATTTTGCCAAGGTCCTTACGCACAGGGTGGTCCAGAGCATCCACCATTACACTGGAGGATGCAGAATCATGCCCTGGGTTTTAAGATAATTCTCTTGAAAGACACTCAGCTGCCTTCCCTTACTGAAGCACAAGACCAGGCTGTACCAGCCCTCCTCCTTCACAACATACATGATGTAAACCAGGTCATCCTGAGCTGTCTCTGGGGCCATCCTACAGGATTTTCCACCTGCCCCAGCTCAGGAACACACAGGGATCTGTTACCACCACGCCACTCAGCCACAAAGACTCAGATACACTCACTCAACTGCTTGCAGCCATCTGTCCATGCCTTTGAAGAGAAAGCATCTGTAAGCATCTGGAAACGAGCAACAGTGGGCCAACAGAGAAGCAGCCACGCCATGTGTGGGCAGAAAGAAAGGCTGCAGAGAGGAGCCCAGTGGAACAAGGGTGCCAACAGGTGCCTCGGCCACCAGAACAGCCCTGCCCTGCCTTACCAGCACAATCCTGCTGCTCCCAGCCCTTGGGACATGCATTAAAATCCCATTTACTTAATGGAGGCTTACAGGGAAAGCCTGACCTGTGGGACTGAGACACAGCAGAGTCACATCTTTCCAGCCTGGAGGAGTTAAAGCCATTTGGCATGTCTGCCCTTGCCCTAGTGTCAGAGAAATTCAGCACCCTGCAGCTGATGGGACATGGGTGTCACAGCTGTCGCCACACTGAGGCACAACCACGAGGCTGGCAGCATCATGACCACCTCCTCGTCATGATGACCACATCCAGGTTTCCAGGATGCTTGGATTCCCTCCTGGAATCAGACTTGCTGATATGATTTTCCCCCTTTCCCTGTGCTACACCCGGATTTTTGCTTCCACATTGCAGTGGCAGGACATGCTGGTGATGAGCTGAGCACGTTGGTGCTTGAAAAACCAGCAGCTCTGCAAAACCTGCCCACAGAATTGAAGGAAGCACCAAAGGCTCTCATCTTCTTCTTCCCCATCCCACTCTACTTGCCAGCTCCCTTCCCACAGCCACACACTCCAAAAAGCCAAACCACAACAGGATTTATGAAACAGAGTTTCCAGAGGAGAAATCCAGCAAGGAAACATGGAAACAGCGGGAAGAAATAAATATAAGTTTCCCTGGAATTGCTCACTAGCTTTCTGTGAGGATTCCCTACTCCCCCACCCCGCCAGCAAGCTCTGCCAGAGGCAGGCAGGGAGCCTGGTGTTACATCTTTATCTTAAAAGGGGACTCATTTCCCCACATAGACTTTGAAGAAGGCGTTTAACTCTGACAAAGACGACCTCAACATCTGCCTGTGCACGGCTGGACTGGGGCTGACTCATTACACGATCAAAGGTGCCGAGCAGCCTTTAAATGCCTGTGCTTGATCAGTGTCCCATCGGAAATCCCCACGGGAATCCACCCCGGCCCTGCACGGGGGTTTGCATCTCATTCTCCACTGCAGGAACCACAGCCTGTCCCCAGGAGCTGCAGACAAGCCTGTGGGCAGCCCTGCTCCTCTACTCCCTCAGCCACCCACATCCCCCTCTGCAAGGGCCCCATTTGCCTGCATCAAACCCTTGGCTTCCAGTCCCTGTTAAATCCATACCCCACAGCTCAGCCAGAAGCATCCCCTGCCCAATGCCCAAGCCTTTAGGAGCAGGATGCCCAAAAGACACCGCTGCCTGCCAACACATGCCAGGGCCCTCAGGAACCCTGAGTACATAAAGCTGGGACCTCCACAAGCTTCCCAGGTAACTCCTGGAAAGGAATGAAGCCCCAGAGGGGATGCAAATTCCAGACCAGGGCTCCCAGGAGCCACTGATGCTGGTCTGTGATGAGAACAGTTCCATCACACAGGCACAGAGCCCTGCATTAACAGATGGGACAGCGTTGGGGCTCTACCTGGAAGGCACCCCCTCTGCTCAGAACATCACAGCCAAACATACAGGCAGCACAGCCCACTCTGTACCCTCCTCTCCTGTAGAAGTGATCAGGTTCATCTTCCCTTCTGCAACCCCTCCCTTGGCCAGGCAGGCTCCAGCAGCCCTTGAAAATGCATGGGAAGAAGACCTGCCAAGGTGGTGGGAAATAAGAGAGCCAAGATGCTCACACAGCAGCAGGATCAGCCCCACAGCCTGCATTTTGCTGATACCTTTCCAGATGTCTGCTGAAAATAAGAAGGGTCAGACTCTCCCCCGTGCACATGGTGGAACTGCATTGGTTTCCTTTGGAGCTACCCCAGCTGACATCAGCAAAGAGCTGCCTCACTAGCCTCCCATCTCTCCACAACCATCTGAAAAATCTCACTCAAACATTTTGTCTTCAGCTGAGAAATGATTCGACATGCAGAACTCTGCCTTCCAACCTAAGCAAAGCCATCCAAATATAAAAAGAAAACATAACACACAGTGATCAGAGATCTCCACAGGAAAAACATTAGCCTCATGGAAAAGCACATTGTTCCTAATACAGAATTTATCAGGCTGACGTATAGATTTTCCTCCAAAAAATATGAAACCTGGATCTGAAAGGCTATTAACTCCAGAGAGATCCATTAAAGACGCCTGTCTGCAAATGGTATTTAAAAGTATTGCATCATCCCAGGAGGAATTGTCATGCTCTTTGGCTACGATTTGACTGCAGGTCACATAGTTAAAACTACCTCCAAACCCTAAAACTCTTGACGTCAAAAAAAATAATAATGTTCACCAGCTTAGAACATGGACTTTTCTATCAGCTTCAGCTGGGGCCATAAATATTAATGCATCCATAATTAGCCTTTTTAAATAATGCATCCAAAATTAAACATCAACGCAGTAATAAATCAGTCAGGCTCTTTGTTGTAGGTTTGTTTCAGGGTGGGTAGGGGTTTTTTCCCCTCCTGTGTCAGGCACATAAAATAAAATGCCAATTCCCTCATCACCTCTTCCCTCTGGACCACTGATTGGACCAAATCTGATGCCATTTGTACTTAAAAGTCATCTTTCTTTCATTTACAAAAATAAAAGTCATATCTGCTTTTTGATTTGCAAAATACTGACATGCAGCCAGCCCGAGCCAAAGCTGAGCTAATGTTATTGAAACCACAGGACGTGAAGGGAGACAAAGCTCATCTCAGAGTCAAGGTGAGGGAGAAAGTCAAGTTTGCAAAGTCTCTCCCCCCTCACTGGCACAGCGCTCCCAGGAGGAGCCCTGTTCCCTGTGCAAAGAGCAGGAGGGAAGGAATCCCTGTGATGCAGAAACTTTGCAGGGGCTCTCCCCTGACACATCCCTCCTGGAGCTCACTGCGGGTGGGTTCCCAGCCAGAACACCTGCACCTCACCTGCTCTTCCCTGATCAAAGTGGAAACTCTGAACAGCCTTTGGAGGAGTGAACTTCCCTCAAGCCAGGCTCAACACTTTGCAAAAAGACATCCAAAGAGATCACTTGGCATTTGCTTCTCTATAATTACTGATCAGCCAGAGCACCACCATCCATGGGAGGTTTCTGGCAGAGAAATGAAATTTCTTGCATTTTTGAGCTCCAAATTCTTTGCCCAAACACACCCCAGCATCAGCTCTGCCGGTCTTACCACACAGTCATCCCCCACTGCTCAAGAATACTGTCTGCAGCTCCTCAGCAGGAGTTGTGGTTTGAGACTTTAAACACCTTGCTTAGACAGCACATCAATAATCCACACCTCCTCTATTTTATCAAACGCATATCTCAAGCTGTCTAAAAACCCTTACAGGAGTAGATTTCACAGCAGCCTGACAAGAAAGCAAATTCACAATTACTTCCAGTTAGGAAATTCTTGGGTAAACGCCCCAGGACATGTGGCATGTTCCATCCCATGTTGCTGTAACTTTCCAGCTCCCTCTCCACAGCAAGCCTGGAAAGCAGGTACCGTGGCAGGAAAGTACAGGCTTCTCCTTTTGCATTGCCAAGTCACTCCTATTAACTGTTTCCAGGAATAACAAGATGCTTGGCGTTTTTGGTCACATGGATTGATTTCTACAGTCTGCAGTGCAGTAAACTCGCTTTTTCTTCCAAAGTTTTGCCAAACCAAAAGCCCTGTTTTTATGTGAGGTTCTAGCCTGACGCTACATGTTCCCACACGCCCAAACCACCTGTGGGTTCTCTGGTCACCATCCCAGTTTACACAGGCAAAAGGAGGTGGTTTCTCACTGTAAAAACCACTGTACTCAAGTGCCCTTTCCTCTTGCAACATCAGCACCCACAAAGCTGAGAACTCTCTCTCCCAGTCTCACACCATCCCACCAATCTGTTCCTGGAGCCCTCCCACAAAGTCCAGGCCACTTACGACTGATGGACGCTGCAGTTGTAGAAAACAAAATCCACAGAGGCAAATTTCTTCCCTGTCTCCTTGGATTTCAGGTAGAGCTTCACCACTCGCTTGTCCCCTGCAAGAGACCCAGGCAAAGAAAGGCATCAGAAAGGACACAGTGCATGGCCCAACATTAAGTGCAAGGCTTGTGATTGACTGGAGGGAGCTGGGCATCACCACTCAGTCCAGTTAATTAACAAAATCCTCCAAGTGTGGCAATAAAAAGGGTTCATCCACCCCCTTTCAGACACCTAAGAGGCCAGCAGAGCCCAGATACAGCTCTGAGCCCCTACAACTAAACACAACCTGCTGGCATGGAGACTGGGGCATGGTTATACTGGGTGTACTGAAGGAGTGTTTAATAGTTTTGGGGTCAGGAGAATGTCCCAGATCCCATGGCCACATCTGCCCAGGAATGGTTCACAGATGGAAATAGGGCCAGGGTGCCCAGAGTGGTCAGCAAAAAAAATCACAAAATGGATTGGGTTGGAAGGGACCTTAAGGATTATCTAGTTCCAAGCCCACAGGCTGCACCAAAGCAGCTGTGTCCATGGCTTGGAGGAGACAAAAACACCAGCCTCCCATGAGCAGCAATTCCTTCCCCTCCTATTCCTGAGAACCCAAGTGGGGTTCAGATCCCAAGACTGGGATCACTGTCACAGGAGGACTGTCCTCCTCCACCTCTGCCTGTGGGGTAACACGTGGGACATTTGTCTCAGGCTTTCTTCCAGCCTGGGGCACAAGCTCACCGCGGCCCCTGGTGATGGGGATGACATCCTTGGCAGAAGGAGAGCTGCAGTAGATCTTCCCATCCTCAATGCGGCTCTCTGACTCAGTGAAGTCTTCAAAGGAGCAGTTGACTCCTGCCGAGAGGTCTGGGACATTCCAGGCCTGCAGGACCAGCTAGGGAGGAAAGCCAAGAGCATCAACACAGAGAAGTAGGAAAATAGGCTCCTCTGCGTCTTCTATGTGTAAGTCTAGCCAACAGAAAAGGCCAGGGGGTGCAATCCTTCCTCTGCCACCCACACATGGCGAGGAGACCTGCTCTGGGCTTTTGCAAGGGAGCCCCATCCATGCACCTTCCTGCTCAAGCAAGGAGCACAGGTTTAAATGAATTAAGAGCTGGAATGACTCACAGCCTCTGTCCTCTGCCCTTGACACACCACAAGCCATTATGCCTCAGCACTCTACAGAGACCAAGAACAGCATTGAGACTGAAGTATCTTGCACAGAAAGGCAGAAAGGCACCCACTCCAGCAGAGGTGAGGAGGGGAAGAATCCACCTCTTCCTTCACAAAGTCATCCCCAGGGTCAGCAGTTCTCACTTTACAAAACGCTTGCCTTATTTCTAATTTGAATTTTTCACAGCTTCCAGCCATTAGTTCTTGTTATGCTTTTCCTTGATAGATTAAAAAGCCCTTTAGTCCCTGATATTTGCTCCTTGTAAAGGCACTTATACTCTGTAATCAAGTCACCTCTTAATCTTCTTTTTGATAAGCTAAGCAGATTGAGCTCTGGAAGTCTCTCACTGCAAGGCATTTTCTCCAGCCTTCAACTCATTTACATGATGTTTACGGGAGTTTTTCAGCCCCTCCCTTTGACAGCTGCACTCCAGCCCAAGCAGAGCATCCTTGTGTCATCCACCCCAGACCTCTGTGCAGCATCCTGCCATCAGTATGGAGATAATTACCCCAGGAGTGAAAATTCTACCCAGCTCCTGGCTTCATCCAGGAGCATCAAGAGTCTGCAGCGAGGGCTCAGCCCCAGCACCACTTTCCAGGACAGCAGGTGAACTTCCATCCATGGTTAACTTTAGACTGGGCAATACCAACCCCCAACTTCTCTGCCAAACAGCCCCACTCAAACCCAGCTGCTCTGAAGGAATTTCACCCGTACCACCCTCCAGTCCCAGCAGGTCCCATCTGCAGCCATACCACGTTCATCTCAACATTACCAAAGAACATCTACCCCTGCAGAAGTGCTTTCCAAATTGTTTCCATCCAGTACAATTCCCCTCTGATGAAAACTTTTGGAGATCTGTCACGGAGCCAGTTCTTAATCCATTTAACATGTGCTTTATCAATATTGTATAATGCTAATTTTTAATCAGAACGTTGTGTTGTACCAAGTGAAAAGCCTTGTAGGAGCCTAAAGACATCACATCCCCACAGTCTCTCTTCTAATTCAAGTCATAAATTTACCAAAGAGCAAAATGGGGTTTGTCAGACACAAACCCACTTTGACTGGCATAAATTATATTCCCATCCTTAAATCATTATCAGGTGTATTCCGCACTTGTTCTTTTTCTTCTTCTAATTCTGAAGTAAAACTAAGCCATCTCTGGCTATTTGGTCCTTTGTGCATCTGACAAAAAAAAAAATTAGCACCTTTTCTGTTTCTGGGGCTTTTCTCAACATTCAGTTATTTATTACAAAGTTATATTATTACACACATCCCCAGGCCACAGAACTCCTTGGCCAACTTCTTTAGGATTCCTGAGTCCCAGATATCTAGGCCTAGCAGTTTATTACTAGTATATGCTGTTTCTTATTCTCTCCATGGTGCTAATGGCCTGAAAAATACTTCAGGGAAGTGCCTCATCCTTTCTGCCTGCACAGAGAGAGAGCAGCAAGTTAAGCATCAAAGTCTCATCCCAAAATATCTACTGCAGGCTGGAGTCAGAGACAGGCTATTGAACTGGAGCTAGATCGCTGGCCTATGAACAGCATTTCTGATGGGCGCGCTGTCATTATGGAGAAATATTTATTGCTCAGTTATGTCATTTCTGAATAATCATCAACTGGTTTACTATCTCCATCAAGATGGAGCCAACGGCCTGCCCTCATCGATGCCTTGCACTTTGCTCTGCTTCGTCTCAGATCTCTCTTCCTCTTTTTCCCTATTCATCATGCAGTCATCAGTTATTTTTAATTGCCTCCTCCGCAGCCTTTGCCTCCGGAGGTCAGGAGGTGGCAGGAGGAGCGTGAGGGAGCAGAGGTGTCTTACCGGGACCTCGGACATGGTGACCGAGATGTTCTTGGGCTGCACGGTGAGCTGCACGCACTGCTGCAGCTCCGAGGCGAAGCGCTGCGGCTCGTCCGCCCGCTCGCACCGGTCCTTGCGGGAGCAGCTGTGGGGGAGGGAAGCACCATGGTCAGGAGGATCCCCTGGGGTTCTGCAGGGCTTTGGGCTGGCACCGTGGCAAACAGACCCTTTGGCATGGAAATGATGCCCAGACAGGGACCTCGGCTCACCGAGGCCCGTACCGGAGCTCTGCCGTCCCCTGAGACTTCAGGAGTATTTTGTATTCAGTTTTTCTTATTGGCACAAGAATACTAAACCCAGGAGCCCATGGGCAAGATGAGCAAGCTCTGGCAGCAGCTTCACCATGCATGGAGGCTCCTAAGCACAGCCTGGGCACCACAGGAGGGGATGACTGACCCTTTGGACCATTCCATCTCAGCATTTTGGGGCCAAAGTCCAGGAGGGAAGCCCCCAAGGAGACCAGCAGTGGGGATGGACACATTTTGGCAGCTGTAGGAGCTGCAGGGACAATTCCAGCTGTACTCACATGTTGTGGAGGACACACCAGCCGCAGTGGGGGTCCCGGGAGCCCAGGCACAGCTCACAGCTCTCGTACTGCTCGCAGCTCTCCACCGGCACACGCGTCACCTGCGGGGAGCAGGCACGAGTGAAGGGGGCCGGGCTGCTGTGCCCACACCCTGACATGGCAGAGACACACCCAGCACAGGCTCACCCTGGCTGTTAGAGGGAAGGCAGAGAGGGAGCAGGCTGAGCCCCTCACCATCACCCACTCCTCTCCCAGGCCCAGGCAGCACATCTGCAGGCAACACTCCCACCCCAGAGAGACTTTTACTCCTAACAAGTTCCTTTCACTGCTGCACCTTTGCAGTATTTGAGAGTGGGCTGGGCCAACTCAGCTCCACATCAGCTCCCAGTGCCAGCCAGGCACCCCATGACTGCTGCAGCCCTGCTCTGAAAGGGTTACCAGTCCTTTATTAATTGCTCCTCCAGATTTGATTAAAATCCCCTCATTCTCCAAGCCCTTCGAGCTCTGTTACAACTGTTCATTTAATTACTTTCCACCAGCACTCTGATAACACCGAGCGTACCAGGGAAGAGAGTGGGCTTTATTAAGGAGAGGGGAGGAGAAGAGGGAGGACAGGGAGGGGGTGCAGGGAGAGGGTTCTTGCCTGCCTGCCACAAGGAATCTGCAGCACCAAGCAGCTGCCCATGCCTGCTGTGCTTGTGCCTCAGTTTCCCCACTGCTCCCATGGGGCAGCACCCACTCATTAATTAAAATTTGCAAACTTCTCTACTGAAGGCTAAACCTGGGGTGTTCTCCCTCCAAACAGGACAGCAGAGCACAGGCTCAGCATAATGTCTACAGGGCTGGGATATGCTGGCCAACCAGTCCCCCCAGGGTGGTGAGGACACCTGTAATGTTCCCATCTGTTTGTCCCTGACATTGCTTTAGGCATGTGGTGGCAGAGGGTAACCCCCTGGCAGACCCTGCACAGGCAAGTGTCAGGTCCCAGCAACTGTGGTGGTCCCTGGAGGAGATCCCCAGTCAGGACAATGCAACTGCCCCCTTGGCATCCACATCTGCAACATCTGCCCCACAGAGGGGAAACTCAGCTGAGCAAGCTCTGAGACAGAAACAGCCAGGGATGGAAACACAGCCCAGGACAGCTGCATGGAGGAGCCCAAATGCAGGTTCTGCCCCACCTGGAAAACTGCATGTTTCCTGCAACAGAGCAGAAACCAGAAACAGCTACTGGGAGGAGGGGAAAAGATCTCTGCTGTCCCCTCAGGACTGTCTAGACAAACCTACATTCCTGCTCCCTCGTCCTTTCCCCTCCCAAGCCCTCGGGCTGGTGGCCAGGAGACTGTGAGGCTCCCAGCTCTGCTTGCAGTCCCACTCACACGCACACACCCCTGGCTGGGCAGAGGAGCAGAGGTGCTGGGAGACACAAGGACAGCAACCCCAGCACAGCCACCCTGTGTCACCTACCAGGCATGGTGTGCTGACACCAGATCCAGAGAGTGTCCCCACCATAACAGGAACCCGCTTTACTCCCTCCAATTCAGCCCATGGACGGACGAACTCACACCAGCAGCCCTCCCACAGGTCATGGGGACACTAAGACAACCAAAACTTCCTATTATGTGCCCAGACCATGCTGCCAGGATGACAGCACTGGATCCAGATTGGGTCTGGACCTCCAGTTAGCTCAGCACAGGCAGAGGCAGGGACCAAGGGGTGCACACCAGCAGTCTGGGGGTGCACCAGCCCTATGCTCCCCCTGCCCTGTCACGCAAAAGCGACTGCTCCAGAGGACAAAAAGTTGTTTAGAGCAAGGAGCTCCCGCTGACCTGCAAAACCCTTGCTCAGGAGGGGATGGCCAAAACAGGGAGGAGGTTTATGGCCAGCCACTCACAGCAAGGAAGGGTCAGGAAGCCCTTGGTCCCCAGGGACCACGGGAATTTCAAGCAGCTGCTGCTAACAATTAAAGCCTCAGGACAGTGTTTCTGCAGGGAGAAGCAGGGAGGAGCTGCCCCAGGGTCCCTAGGCGGCTCCAATCCCAGGAAGCAAAGGCAGCCCCCGGCAGAGAGCTGCCCAAAAGGCTTCCAAGCACACAGCACTGTCTGTAAACTAGGGCTGCAGTGTGGGCTGCCAAGGCAGGAGAGCAGAGGACTGCTGACCCCTCCCCTTACCTGCTTCTCAGTCATGGCATAGATGTGCTGACGGTCAGGGCTCAGCACCAGGTCTCGCAGGATGGAGCTGCCTTCGTGGGCCACAACATTCTCGTACTGCAGAGCCTGGTGCTTCCTCTCGGCTGGCAAGTCCACCAGGATCTGTGGGGAGAGCAAGGGGGGATGAGCATGATCCCTCACACACCTCAGCCCCCACACAGGATGTGAGATACAGAATGTGCCCCATTAGGGACACCACCCCTCCATCCCACACCAGCATGGTGACTCCACAGCCCCTGCAGCACAGCAAAGCATCAGCTGCTCTGCAAGCATCCCAGGCCTTTCCAGAAGACCAAACTGCAATGCCTCCCTTGCTTTACTACATTTGTGTGGTGCATTTGCACCACATTCATGCTGATGGCATTCATCTCTCTCCAGGGAGGGAGGACACATCCCTGGTTCTCACATTGCACGCCACTATGTGCTGCTGCTCAGCCCCAAAACCCCTGCACGTTGTAGCATGGAGCAAATGAGTCCCCATCTTGCAGCAAAGCATCAAACCCATCCTGGCCCAGCGATGCCGAGAGCAGCTCGCACAGCACAGGGCTCCGAGCAGCACACGCAGGCTCGGCTCCATCCGCCCATCCATCAGAGCAAACACTTGGACTCGTGACCGGGGAAGTCAAGAGGGTCTCAAGGAAGTTGGAGGTCAACAGGGGTTCAGAGAGTGCCTTTGTTCCCCAAGCAGGAACACGGGGAAGGCTTTAATCTCCTGATGGCTCACAATTACCTTAAAGCTCTCCCTAAGCACGGCTGTCCCAGTGACCAGCACATCAGGAGGCACCATGAAGCTGCAGGCACACACCACACGGGGCTAAACTCAGCTCTGCCACTTGGCATACCCTGATTGGCACCTCCACCAGCCACAAGTACTTTGTGCTCATGCCATTACTTGTGATACACCCAGATTCGGGCATGGGACAGCCTCGAGGGGGACAGTGCCAGAGAAATGCTCAGAGGATGGGATGGGATGGGATGGGATGGGATGGGATGGGATGGGATGGGATGGGATGGGATGGGATGGGATGGGATGGGATGGGATGGGATGGGATGGGATGGGATGGGATGGGATGGGATGGGATGGGATGGGATGGGATGGGATGGGATGGGATGGGATGGGATGGGATGGGATGCCACATCAGGCATACATTCTGCAAAAATCCCAGCAGTAGACAATGAAGCATCATTCCCAGCAAGACGGAGCAAACTCTACCTGTGATTATCTCAACACTGCTGCTGGCACACACAGAGACCTGGTCCAGCATTCCCATCTGCAGGACTCGGGATCCTCCCACAGGAGAGGGGCAAATTGGCTGCTTGGAAGCACCTCCCCACAAATGCATCCCACAACCCTGCCCTGATTATCACACCCAATCCCACAGCCCAGCACTTCCATGACCACCCCTTGTGCCCCCTTGCAGCCACCTCAGCATCCTGACCACCTCGCCTGCTCCTGCACTAAATTGCTGCCAGCATTTGCACAGCTCCCAATCAGGAGGATAGGGGCTGGGAAAGCAGGATCCCGGTGTGCAGCTGATTAGCATGGAAATGTATGCGGCTCACAAACAAACCGGGGCCCGTTTAATTAGAGCGGCGCCTTTGATTCACTGCCAGCCTCCTGCATGCACCAGCCCCGGATTATTTTTAGGCAGTTTTACAAAACAAATGTATTTAATTAAGAAAGAGACCCCTGAGCAACCAGAGAGAGATGAGTCCTGCATAGCAGTGAGCAAAGGGGCTGCCCTCTCCCCAGGGATGTGACAACTGGGCTTGCAGGGCCAGGCTAACTCTTGGGAGCTCACGGCACAGCCAAATACCCCCCGTGCCTCCTTCTGAAGAGGACTGAAGAGCCTTCACCATAACCTAAAAAATTGTCCTGGTATTCCACCCCCACTTCTCAGCATCCTTTTGTAGACCCCTGTGCAGACTCTGCTCCCCATCAGCCTCGCACTTGGTACCGCTGCATGCTGGGGAACCCAGGGGTGCCAAAGCCTCTGCCTGCCTTTCTGGCAGGGGTATCTTTCTGCCCAGGTCTAGGACCCTGTTTGTTCCTACTCCAAACAGATCAGAGGAGGTCCAGCCCCAGACACCTGCAGTACAGGGCCACATGGCACCCCTGCCCAGCAGTGTCCCTTGCTCAGTGGTCCCAGCATCACCCCCAGAGCACAGCCCTGCCTCCCCACGTCTCCTCATAAGCTGCTCCCCTGCCAGCTCTCAGTTTCTCCTCTACAAAGTCCTTCCCAAGCCAGCTCTCTGGAGGAGAGTAACAGGGAGCACCCCTTGCACTCCCAGCACAGCACCACCTCCCCACCTCACTATGGCAAAGTGACAAACGCACCTTTCCAATCCTTTTATGGGCCGCAGTTGCGGCACAGAATAATCGATACCGTTTTACCCTGGTTCTAAAATAGATCTATGGCTGCATGTCGCACTGGCAGTAATTTTTAACTAGCGGGGTAATTTCCCCATTACATTATTGCAGTGTGCAGTGCTGGGAAAGAGAAAGAGATGTATTAAAAAAACAACAGACATGAAGCACTTCCAGTTAATTTGAGGCTCCAGGAAGAACCTAAAAATACTCTAAGTAGTCAAACGGGGCTGGAACCCAGCCTGACACACGTCAGGATGTTCTGGTGGGCCATGCACACCCAAGAACCCTTCTCTCTAGCACCTCTCCCCCTGTTAAGGATAACCTGTAGGTGTGTTTGGGAATCAGGAAAATGAAATTTGGAAGACTTAGTAATCAAGATGTTTTCTGGTTGGCCAAAGTACAGGGCACAGAGGGAGACTGTGAGTTAGCTCGTGGCAGGAAAATGCATCCTAACACTCTTCTCCAGCATGAGGAGATCATAGAATCACAGAAAGGTTTGGGTGGAGGAAGCTTATAGCTCATCTACTTCTAACACCTCTGTTCCAACTCCCTGGTTTCATTATACCATGTTGCTCAAAGCCCCATCCAAGCTGGCTTGAACACTCCTGGGGATGAGGCATCCACAACTTCCATGAGTAACCTGTGTGAGCAGACAGACCCCAGACTCCTCCACACCAAGCAGGATCCTAATGCCCAGAGCACCCACTGCTGTGCAGACAGAGGTGGAAATCCAGCATCAGGGCCTTTCCAGCAGGATTAGCCCAACATGAACCGACCCATCCTGGTCAGCAGGGAGAGGATGGGCTGTTTGGACTATAGCATGGTGGAACAGCACAAGGAATGCACCAGGAATGCACAAGGAGCCTCCCATCTCTTCTTACAGACACTGGAATGGGCCGCTTTCCTCCCCCTCCTTGCACCCAGGGTAGCTGGGAGCAGGGAAAGGGGGAGAGGATGCAGTTTAATCAGAGCAGACCCCTCCAGAAACACTCTCCTTCCTGCCCACCGTGGCTGCCTTCCCACCCAGGGGAAAAGACATTTACCATAAATAAATAAATAAATAAACATATTAACCTTTCTCCTCATCCTGACGCTGATATAATTACCCAATACTAATAATTACTCACACTAATTTCTTGCTCAGGATTCCTGCCCTCACTTCTGCCTGCCTCGGGCTGGCTTCAGGCAGCAACTCAGTGGTGGTGCCTCCTCCCAGGAGCTGCAGGAGCCCCAAGGGGCAGCCAGCTCCTGGGGCTGTACTGAGGCACAGGAGCAGGAGTGAGGGTCGGCTTGAAGGGCTGCTGCCCTGTTAAGTACATGGGGAGGGCCAGAGGCATGAAATTATAAACTCCCTGCTTGGGTGAATCATCTCAAAGCAAGCCCAGGGGCTACTCTGCCAGAAACCCATGTGTACACCCTCCCCACTCAAACAATGAGCCCACCCCTATGCGGCCAGCATCCAGCATAACTTCACTCTAAGAGGGGTTTAGGAGCTGCACCCCCAGAAGCTGAGAACCCTGTCAAAGGAAGGATGAGGGAAAGGATGGGGGGCAACGCCCCAACCCCGGTGACTCTGGTGTAATGAGTGACTGCACACTGCACAACCCAGCTGGGCAAATGCAAAGTTCTCTCCCAAGAGACCCAGAGACGGTTCCTGGGGATGGCTTTGTCTTGGCTGGAGAAAGGAGCTGCCATCCCATACAAGGTTTTGGGGGAGGCAAGCACATCACCTTGCTAAGATACAGCTCCTTCCACGGCAGCACGCTTCTCCCCCAGGCAAGGTGCCCTTCAGGCTTGTCCAGGTAAGGAGGCACTTCCCCACTGCCATAACCACTGCTGATCAGCCAACCTCCAGGAGAAACATCTCCCAACACCCTTACAGCACGAGGCAGAGAGGAGGATCTCCCCAGAGCTGCCTTTTGGAAAGACAGGCAATGAGAGGAACGCGGGGCAGCAGCCATGACCTGGCACCCACCCAGAGCTGGCAGCGGGTCCAGAGGAGGACAGGGCTTTACAGCTCAGTCTGGGCCAGGGACACCAGGTGGAGAGGGAGGAAGCACAGCTGGAGAGGGAAGGCAGCTGCAGACATGCCAAAGCTGCTTTTGGATTTAACACATGCCAGAAGATGTCTGCGGGGTCTGGGAGGTGTTTGGGTGGGCCACTGGCTCCTCACAAGACCAAACCCACATTTTTGGGGGCCCATGGAGAAGGCCCCCAAGAGACCCGATCTCACAGGGGACACCCCTAAGCCCAGCACTAGGAAGAGGGAGCTCTGCACTGCCCCACAGCCAGTCTCCCTGCAGACACTCCCACCCCAGCCTTACATCTCCCCACCTCCAGGCTCTCCAGCCTCCATCCTGGCTCCCCAGCGGTCCCCCGCAGACCCCTCCTCCGGGCAGGAGAAGTGCTCAGTCAGGCTTTGTACTCTTATCTGTGCAGGGCTGTGATTAATTCGCAGCGGCTGGCAGCAGCTACAAGAGGAGGGCGCTTTTGCCCGCCTGCCACACTTCAAAGGCAGGGACTTATCTGCCTGAAACACACTCGGCAGCCTTTTCACGGGGACCCTTTCCAGTTCCACGGGGCTCGCACGGTACTGACAGGCAACGCGAAAGAAAGGCTTATTTATGGGAGTGCATTTCAAAGCCTTCCCTCTTCCCTCTCAACACACGCCGAGGGAAGCACAGAGTTCCCCAGCCCCAGTGATCTCCACTGGGGACAGAGATTAAACAGGCAGGGACAAGACATGGCTGTCCCTGGAGGAGGAGAGCGTGATGGAAAGAGGACCCTGCCCTACCTGTGCCCATGTCCTGGTCCCCTCCTGCCCTGCCATCTTACCAGTGAGCAGCTCTGTAGCACATTGCTGAGCTGGGAGGAGAAAGACGCTTTGTCACGGGTGGAGGGCAGAGTGCAGCCCCAGGAGTGAAACCTTCCCCTCCCAAGGCCATTGGGGCTCACAGCTCAGGCACCATGGAAACCCCAGGCTCCTACACCCAAATCAGCAGCTGCAAATGTCCCCTCCCTGAGAGCAGGGCTGTGTGAACACCCCCCGCATTCTGCTTTGATTTTGGCACCATCCACCCAAAAGGCATAGGATAGGCCAAATATAACCAGAAGAAGAGTGGGTCCTGGCAGAGCTGCCCCTGCAAGCCATGGGGCCACCTCCCAGAGGCAACAGAGGGCCTGTGCAGCCTGGCCACACCGGGGCAGAGGCAGCAGCTGCTGCATAGTGTCACACAACACCACGCTGACAAGCCTACAGCAGGAAAAGGCAGATCCCACATCCAGCCAGGGGGGCTCATGGGGAAAGGGATGGCCTTGGGGGGGTCAGCCTGCATAGCCCCTCTTAGCAGATGGCCTGGGTTCACCCCAAGGCAGTAAGAATGTGGGGACAGGGACACCAGCTGTCCCTTCACATGTCTTTCCCCAGGACAAGCAGCTGCCATGCACACGCCCCTCTCCAGTTTCCAAAGGAAGGGAAAGGGTTTAAATTAAATTTCTGGATCAGCTGCTCCAAGGAGATACACTCTCTTCTTCCCTTCACCCAGAAAGGTGCAGCAAAAGGCAGTGACAGGAGCAGCTGCAGGGCATGGCATCATCTGTGCCATGGACACAGCCTTGGGAGCCTTGGGTGCTGGAGAAGGGGACACTGGCATGCTGGGGGTCAAGAGCAGGGAGGTCAAAGCAGTGGCTCCTTCTCCCTCCCACTGTGTTTCAGGTTACCAAACTTTGGTGTCCAGGGTGGTGAGGATTTGCCTCTGGCTTTGCTCAGACAACCAGGAAATTTGCATTAGGAGTGCCTCAGCCACGTTTCACCAGGGCTAACCCTAGGGGTGCTCTGTGCCATGGGGCAGGAGCCAGACACCAGTGGAAGGGTAGGGACAGCCAGCAGCCAGGCCACGGGCAGGGCTGTGGGGATGCATCTTGCAGGGGCTTGTCCCAGGGCTGATGACAGGATGGGCCCCACAGAAACATCCCAGCTATGCGGGGCAGGCTGGCAGCCGACACCCCGGCTCTCCCAGCCGGCTGCCAGCCCTCCCTGCCATGCCGGCAGCTGCCTGCACAGGAATGCACCGGGAGCAGACACACGGCAGCTGCGGGCTGCTCGGATCCGCCAGAGCTGGGCTCTGTCCTCTCCACCTCCCCTGCAAGAGAAGGTTTCACTGATGCCTCACACAGGGCTGGGATGCTCCTGCCTCAGCACTAACCTGCCGAGGAGCGAGGTAAGCTGCCTGATTCCTTTCAGTGAAACCCATTCACTTGATAAAGATGAGTACAAACCAGGCTTTTGTCCTGGGCCCAACATCACGCTGAGTTGGAGAATATTAGGATTTTAATCATATTGGTACAATAAAGCAAAAAACAAGGAGATACTTAATCTAAATCCATGCTCAAATGCTCAGCAACGAATCCAGCGCCTCAGCGACACTGGCAGATGTGGCACAGGCTCACCCAGCTGGTTTGGAAGCTCGTGTTACTGCCAATGTGCCATCCTTAGGCAGGATCCTGAGTTCAGCCATGTGGGCAGAGGACAGACACACTCACTGCACCTCTCTGGGAGGTGGGGTGGGAAGTGAGTGAAGCACTGGGGTTTGTAGGAAAGAGAAGAGCAACCCAGGGCAGCAACCCTGCCGAGCAGGCCCCCAAAACACAGCAACACCTTCCCCAGAACTTCTCAACCACCTTTTCCTTTCATTTAAACTCATTTCCATCTTTTCCTCTTGTTCAGCCACCCACACAAGTGGCGCTCCACCATGCTAAGTGGGCTCAGCAGAGCCAGTTACACCAGCACCAGCCCACACGGCACAGCACAGGACTGACCAGCTCCATGCTCACCATCTGCAAACCTTCCCAAATTCTCTCCTGACCAGGTCTGCCAGCATTTCTCCATCAGCAGGATGGGAAGTACAGCCCAACACACTGTCCCAGCAATTTTGACAGAATTAAGACAATGTCAGAAAAATCCTTCCCATCTCTCTGTACCAAAACTGGAAAGAGGGAGCAAGTGCCAGGATAATGCACAGGGGAAGCACCTTTGGCAGAGTCAAACCCAGGTGGGGGAGGGACTGATGGATGGTGAAGTCACAAGGAAGTGGCAGGAGGAATTACAGGCTCCCACTGGGAGCCACACAATGTGTGATGGGTTAAGGCAGCTGGCCCACTTTCCTCCCAGATAAAGCCCTAGGTCCTATCCCTGCCAGCCCCCAGCCCCACAGCAGCTCCAGCAGTCTTGAGCCATTGATTTCTCAGCTTTGCCCTTCAAAACCCTCTTGGCTCAGAGCCCAGTTCATATTGTCTAGTCACTCAGGAGCAAAATATCTCTATTATTATTGCAATTATTCCCCAATCAGCATCGCTCAGGGCTGAGGCAGTCAGAGGCGGCCCCCAACAAGCAAATCAATGGGCAGGCACTGCCTGGGGCTTCCAGGGACCAGGCAGGAGGCACTGGCAGCTGTTGAGTGGCACAAGGGAAGGGGGATGGGGGACCCCAGGGACCCCTCCATGTGATGCTATGACCTGGCAAGGTGGCAGTCTTTGCTGACCCTCGGCCAAGCAACAGTGATGCAACTTGACCTCTGCACAGAGTGTGAGTGCAGCCTCCAGCCCTGCAGGATCTGGACACCACGCAAGGGCTCTGCCCCTGAGGCTAAAGAGAACTGACAGGAATTCCAGGGTGTCCCTGGGGGCAGCATGGCAGCTGCCAGGGCATCAGTTCCCTGGGGAGGGAGGGACAGAGCTATGCCTCCAGCAACACAGTGCCTGTGCCCATTCCAGCACAAATACCCTGTGAAACCCCAGCACACATCCCACCAAAGAAATGTCCCTTGCAAGGGAGAGGAGCAAGGGCAGGTAAGATAATCCTGCTTTTTCTCAAGCCTTGGGAAGAAAGGAGGGAGGTCTGGAGGTAGGAAAGCCCAGTAATAGATGAAGAAGGAATTTTAGCCTTGCAAAATGGAAGGTAAGGGCAGGAAGAGCACAAAGCAAAATGCAACAGGGATCTCATCTCTGCATCCCACTGTTCTTCTCATGTAAAATAAAGCCCTGGGTGACAGCAGGGAAGGGCAGAGCACATCACAGAAATACTGGATTATTTTTTCTCCTGTTCATTAATTACTGTAGGCATCCCAAGAGTCCCAGCAGGCCCGAGGCATGAAAGGCATGAATGAAGCCATGGCAATGTGTCACCCTCCCAGCTCCCACAGGACTGACTGCACGTGACCAGCCTGGGGTGAGTTAATACCTAAACCTTCCAGAGAAGGCCCTGGGGAGAAAGCTCTCACCTGAAGGACTCAATACTGAGTTTTTAAGACAAAATCCATCTCTTCCACTGCCAAGGCACCGGTTCCTCCAGAGATCACATGGCAACCAGCCCAAACCCTTGGCTTCTGGTCCCCCTTGACACACAGCCCATCACAGCAAGCAGAGCAGACCCAGAGCCACCAGCCCCAGCCTCTCCATAGCTTAGAATTTGCTAGTTATTCTGCAGATCCAAATTATTTACCTCGTAATAATGCTGCTCAGCTCAACAGGGCAGCACAAACCTTCCTTCCTGAGCTTCCCTCAGCTTCTGCCCAGATATGGAACCAGATCAAGATAACTCCAACATGAATGCCAAAGGCTTGTCCCACCATCCTCACCATCCTGCCCACTTGGGACATGGAGCAATGACCAGGCAAAGGCTTTGCCTGTGGCCAGGGCTCAAAGCTTTGCTCCTTGAGAACAGGAATGGGGACAGCCCCATTTCCAGGGAAAAAAGGCAGGGAGGAGGTAACAGACCTTCACCAGGGACATGTCAGGGAGGAAGTATCAGCTCCCAGGGCTGCAGCACAGCTGGAGATCAGCTGGATCCCTCCTCCAGCTCCAGGAAAATAGCTGTTTCCTTCCTGGTCCCTAAACAACACAGCAGCGAGAGAGGAGCTGCCTGAGGACTAGGCAGGGGCTTTGGCTTTGCAAACAGAGGGGCCAGTGGCAGGAAAAGCCCACAGAGTGGGGGCTGTAGAGGGGCATACCCCAAGGGGGGATCCTTTTCAGGTTACTCCCCCTGGTCAGCTCCCCTCCCACCCCAGCAGCCCCGCACACAGGCTCAGCACCAGTCAACCCCTGTTCCAGTGGGGCTGCCTGAGCAGGCACAGCGGCTCATGTCTGGATTTACCCATCCATCAGACTCCAATACCTCCTGCACCCCCATCTCAGCCCCCCACTCATTCAGCTCCAACCACATGAGTGCACCAGCCACTATTTCCATGGCAGGAGAGCCAAAAGCCATTTCCTGCAGCAAGTGGACTATAAAAGGAAAAAAATCCACTGCACATTCACCTCCACACAGGGAGAAGGACACCAATAGCACAGCAGGTTCAGCTTCACCCATTTAACATCAGCTTGGATCCCTTCCTACCCATCAGTCCTCTTTTTAGTGCGCCTCTGGGCTGTCCTGGTGTTTTATCTCCATGGACAAATCACACCAGACTGTCCGGGAGAAGCTGATAAGCAATAAACAATCAGGGTCTAAATATCTCAGGGCACAGTGACATTAAATATTAAGAGCCAGCACAGGCAGCATGACTGGGCATGCAGAGTCTCTTACAGATTCATGTACAAAATCATACATTACCTGATGGACTCCATGAGAATGAAACCCATCTCATCAGGAGAAGACAAAGTTACAGCCACACTTTTCCTTGAACTTTTCTGGTCAACAGCTCTGCTATCAACATGCCACGATCAAAATTCCAGATCCTGCCTTTCCTCATAAAACAGTCCCTGCTCCAAACACAAACACTTTCAAGATTAGAGAAGAAATCCTCCAACATTCCATGGTCAGTGATCCTGGTGATAACAGCCAGCTAAGCCTGGTTTCACACTGAGCACACCAGAGTGCCTGCAAATATTTTGCTTGAAATAGACTTAGACCCTCTTACACACTCCTGCTTGACCTCTTAATGCTAAATTCCCTGATCTTCCTTTCTGTTCACATTTTAAAATTTCATTCCCATACTCTAAACTTCTGTCCCTCCTACACTATTTCCAGTGCAGACAGCCACATCCCTAGCTACACCAGACCCTTCTATACATTTCCAAAAAGCCAAGGGAAAGCTATGGGGCCATGGCTCCCCACCATGCAGAATTCAGAGCAAACAAAACCATTTGTCTGCAGTGGCCTCCCTGCTCAAAACCAGGATGGAAATTAGACCTTCAGTCTGCATCAGAGCAATTTCGAAGGAAAGATTGAGAAGATTTAAATATAGAGATTGGTTTCCCTAAGGATGCTGCTCAAGATATTTAAGAGCTCAGGTTTTACACAGCGTGGATTTCCTTTGGAACCGATGCAGAACTCCCTGCCCTGCTTCTGCAGGCAGCAATCCCTTCTGCAGGCTCTCGGGGTCTTGGTCCTGTTGGCCAACACAGAGCCCATCACTGACCACAGGCTGGTGTGGCCACATTTTACCCAGGGGGGTAAAATGGGGTGCAGAGGGGCTGGAGCCCACCCTGAGCTTTCCAGGTGTGACGGCACTTGGCCACAAATCACTGTGATCTCAGCTCTTGCAGGTCCATGCAATGGGAAATTAAAAGCCTGGCTGTCTCCTTAACAAGCTCCTCCTGGGAACGCAGGGCTGCTCTCTGAAAGCTTGGCTTTTGCTGAGACCAGACCAAACCACATGCCACATTCAAAACTAAGTTCTCAGAAGATCTTCAAGGAACACCTACCGCCCTCTCCACCATTTCCAGTGCTTACAGAGGACGCCAAGTGGAGCTGCTACCCACCAGGACTTGCCAGCACCTTGGCCATGGAGCATTCCCACACAGGAATGCAGCTGACACTTGGCAGCCTGGAGAGAGCTGGGCTGGGGTCAAGAATAGCTGGACCTTACCAGCCTGATGCTGGAGGGAACAGAGATGGGACAGCCAGAAGCATAAACAGCTTTATCCTGAGATGCAACCCCTGGCAGACACCCATCACGTGCCTGAATATCTTTAAAGGGAGGCCAAGGGGTGGGAAATGATGTTAATTAAAGTTTTAATTACTGTAACCAAACGAGTAGTATAATTACTTTATTCTCACAGAGACTTCAAACTGATTAAGGACCACGTGCACAATCTTCGGGTTGATGCGGTTTTTAATTAAACGTGCCATCAAAGGTGGTGAGGGGCGGGCAGGACAATGGCTCAGCCCTTCCTGGACCTCCAGGGACCTCATGTGAGGAGGGAGCTCAGGCTGGCAGAGACACCGGGGTCAGCAGCAGCCAGTGGCAAAGGCAGCTGCTCTGGGAAGACTGAAGCTGTGGGGTGCACACCGGTGTCTTGCAGGAATAGCTCCTCTCCTATAGATCAGCCCTCAGCTTCACATTCCCCCAAAACATCTACCTTTACAAACATTTCCAAAACAGCCCCACATGGGCACTGAAAATATTAATAAACTGGTGCTGCCAACTGGAGGGAATGATTAAAAAACAATTTTGCAAAGGTATCCTTTTCAAATAATAATAATACTAAAAGACAAAGCAGTAGAAATTAAATTCCCAGTCCCCTACCTCAAATAAATAGTATCAGAATTTGAAATGAGACATAATTACCCCGGCAAGGTTAAAGCCGCTAATGCACACGGAATACAGAATCACCATCCATCATAATCATATCTCATATCACAGCCATTATTTATAATTAGGAGGCACAGTTTAAAAAACACATAAAGACGCCCATGCAATGCAGTAATTCTTCTGTTATTGCTCCTGGAGGGCCAATCCTGCTCCGATTTGTGGAGTCCAGGATCAAGCAAAAGTAATTCCCTAAAAGTCATTTCCAAAAATCTCCTCTCATGAAAGGGGAACCCACCTCAGCCCTCCTCCAAGCCGTGCTGGCAGCAGCAGGGCACATCCAGGCTGCACTGGGTTCCTCCCAGCCATTTCAAACCCAAGTGAGCTCACAAAGCATCCAGACATGAATTTACAATTTTTTCCCCCAAATGTCAGTGCAGGAAGAGTGGAGCTGAGCAGACAGCAGAGCCACAGCCTGGCTCAGCAAGGCAGGGACAGGCGTGCCTGGTGGGCTTTGCCTGGGCTTTCTCCTCAGCTGGGTGGTTGGCTTTTTTTACCTATTTTCAAAACCACAGAACGAGTTATAGCAAGAGCTGAGAAAACCAAAAGCTAACCCCAGAGCTGCTGAAAGCTGCCCTCCTTTGAAGCGTGGGCTTTGCAGTCTGCCCCCGTGCCCCGGTGAAATATTAACAAGCTTCCGGTGGAGCAGGAGGAAATTACGTTTAATATATTCTGGGGAAGTCCACAGACAGCAGTGTCTGAGCAGCAGAGCCTGACTCTGGAGGGACCTGCCTCCAAATCCCCTCTCCTGCCAGCAAGGAGGAGCAGCCAGCCTGCAGCCCTGCAGGGACGTGCAGCAGCTCCTTCGCACACACAGGCACTGAGCAAAGCCTTACAAAAAAGCCTTTTGCTGAAAAAAGCACAAACCCACGGCCATGGTGGGGTACACAGCTGGTTCTGAGCCCCAGGAGTCTGGGAGAATTGGATTTACACCCTTTGATGACAAATTAGAAAGCAACAGTGCTTGGAGATGGTGTCCTGGGGACATAGAGCCGTGATGGCAGAGGTGACAGCAAAACCCAGGTATAAGGCTACAGGAATGAAAGATGCATGAACATATGTGTGTGAATCTAAGGTATTGTGGATGGAAAAGCAAGCTGGGATAAGGACAAGGAAGAGCTGAGGCACAAGTCTCAGGCTCAAGCAGCCCCAAGAAGGATCTCAATCCTCAGCAAGCCAAAGCCAGCTCGCCCCACCAGTCTCATGACTCTTACTCACAGCAGAGCTGCACTTTCTCAGAAGTTTCATTAAGCTGTAAAATAAGAAAAAAAATAAAAAGGAAGGGGAAAAACAGCCAGCTTGCAGATGCACATACAAACACACATCCCCCCAGAACCCAGGAAACACTTTTCAAATTAAAGTCATCATAAAGAGAGAAAAACCTCAGCAAAGTTTTCAGCCCAGGTCCCAGTACTGGAGGTGTTGTGCTCCTGCAGCACAAGAAGATAACAGGCAGGATTTGGAAGGAGAGCAACACCAGAAAGAGGGGCTTTGTGCAAGAAGCACTGCCCCACTGCCACCATGAAATGGGGGGAAAAAGCCTTTTTGGGGTTCAGACACTGTGCCCACCTGGTCATCAGCTCTCTGGAGCAGGTTGTCTTCTTGCATGGTGAGCACCAGCCTAAGCACCTCATTGTGAGTGAGGATTGACCTCCAGGGCTGCGCACAGGGGGATGTAGGGCACCTCCTGGGCCTGCCCTGAGCATTTTCCAGCTCCTCCTCTCTTTCAGACAGTCAGTATACCACCCAGCATGCCAAGGACCTGCAGGCTTGCAGGAATCAGTAACTTTGGGGAAGACCACTTTGGGAATGCCAGAGAGGGGATACTCCCCACAAGACTATGGAGGAGGAATACTGCAAAGTCAAACGGGAATGGGTCATCCCCCTGCAGCCAGTGCTTCCTCAAGCCCTGAAATGGTCACCAGCAAATCATCAGGCTCTGTCTGACATCCTTCAGCCATTTCAGCCCCGACAGCACACACCAGAAGGACTTTTAACATCAGTGGAGGCTGAGTTTACCACAAGCAAAAGAAGCAGAGAGGAGGAGGTGCTTTGCAGGCTTGGGCAGAGAATCACTATTTGCCCATCCAAGTGCTGAAAACTAATCCCCCTTTCCCCCTTTTTATCCCATTGAAAACTTGACAGAACCTCCTAGCGCTTTGCAGTTGAAATTGGCAGGTCTTAAATTAATTGACTGCAATTTTACACAACAACATGTTTAGCTGTGAGCTGGCCCGCAGCCCGCTTGGCTCGCCACTGCTCCCCAGACACTTTTCAAGCAACCTCCAAAACTTCATAACACATCGAAGGCAAGGCGAGCAGGCTGCCAACGTGACCCTCTCCCTGCCAAAAGCCAGCCCTGCCTCCCCTCGCCCCCACCCCGACCCTGCTCCAGCTCCTCCGCTGTTTTCCCCCACTCTCGTTAATGGCTCGTTAAATTATTCTTGTCATCTCCGAGGATTTTTGCTCCTCCAAATGCTGAGGAGCACGGGGCGGGCTGGGTTACAGGCCCGCTGCTTTACCATGGAAACAGCAGCCATGGGACCAATGCACGCAACAGGAGTGAGAAAAGTCAGGGTGGTTTTTTTATTTCAATCCACCCTGACGCATTCCTGTTCTCCTTCTGCTTAATACCCCAAAGGACAAAACCCATGATGCAGTGGCAGGTTTGTGATGTCCCCATCCAGGACTGAGTACTTGGGGTAATGCAAAAATACACAACCCCAGCGCCCAGGAACAAGAAGACACCTGCAACCCACCTCCCACCCACCCAAAAAACCACCATGCTCCTCTTAGGAGAGGTTCTGGCAGGGGGGATCATGCCTCATGTGCATCCTGTCTGCAGCCAAGCCCCCAGAATTCGGGGCTGGTCCCGGCTCGAGGTCTCTAAGCCTTTCTGCCGGCTCTCGCCAGATGCTGCTGCCGCCTCAGCCAAGCACCCCAGGGACGAATCAGCCCCAGTGTAATCCCATCCCCAGTGCCGGGAGCCTTTCCAGGGCATGTCCACGGCATGAAAGGCGCGCTCTGGCCGCACTGCTGGGCCCAGAGCTGGAGGAGGAGAGGGGAGGATTGCTCCGGCTCTGCCGAGGACTTGGGTCGAGCAGCTGATGCTCTGCGAAAGCCAAACTGGGGGTGGGTTGTTTGTGTGATTTCATTGCTTGAACAAACAGAAACATCCTGTATGTGATTAAGAGCCTTTATGAAAAACACACCAGCACTGAGCCCCACAGCTGGGACCAAAGGTATGGCTGTGGCTGGAAGGCAGCACGCAGCAGGGTTCGGCTTCTCCGGGGCAAGCAGAGCTCCCTGGCAGGTTCACACAGCCACAGCACCCCAGGGATGTTTCGGAGCACGCACAGAAACAGACACCCCCAACAGGAAATCACCTCCCCCATAAAATGTCCGTTTTGCCATGCCAACTCCCCAAGCTCTAGGGAGCAAGAGGCACAGCAGGGTTACTGACAGCCCACAAGCCACAGGAGCTCCGGGAGAGGCAGCCAAGGCTCTAACATCACTCTGAAGCTTTCATTCTTTCCTTTATCACCTTCTGCCCCAGGATATCAAAGTACTCCACAAGTCTCAGGATTGCTCCTCCTTTTGGCTGCAGGCATCACCACCCACAGCTGGCACAGAGAAGAACTGGGAAATGTAGGCAAGGAGAAGGGAACTGACCACAATCCTCCACCACCTCCCTTTCCCCCGCCCCAAAAAAGGGAGAACTCCAGCTCCTGCCAAAAACCAGGACTTGCCTGGACTTGTGCAGCCATCACCTCACAGCCCCTGCCCTCCACTCCAACAGAGCTGCCTCGAGGGAGCCACGCCAGGAAAACACATGCTTTTGTTTAAGGAGCACAGGCTGAGCAGGAAAAAAAGCACTTAAACGTTACACACTCACACACCAAAAAAAAAAAAAAAAAAAAAAGGAAAAAAAAAAAAGAAATTGAAGTTTTGTAGTTGTTCCTCTTTGGCAATGTTCAAAATAGAATAGGGTAAGGGAGGTAATTGTTTTGCTGGGAGGCTTTAAAAAAAAAGTGTATTTTATCCAAACCATTCTTGAAACATTCTTGACATTTATCACCAGAAACTTTTCCTCCAATTAATTGCCTCTATACAACTATCATTTTACTGATGAAAAACAACACCAGAAACTCGCAAGCTATTTAAAAAACGTTCACTCTCTGTTTCTCCCTAGTCTCGAGCATAAACAGAATTTGGAAGGTTAGAGGGGTCAAAAACAACAGTTTTAACTCAAGAGCCTTGACCAGTGTGAGCTGCCACCCATGGCAGGAACACTGAGGGCAAGACTTGGAGGTCAGTAGATACTGCAAAAATACCTCTGGTCCTCAGGTATGAGGTCTCACCTCTGGCTCAACTCAGAAACGCACAGTGGGCCAAGTCTCAGCTGAAAAATCCTGTACTTGGAGATCTGGGCTGGGTTTCTAACCAAGGCTTTCACAGCACAGTGGTGAGGATGCTCACAAGTGTGACAGTACGTGAAAGGGGAAACCAAAGCCAAGCAGAGGTAAGTGGGATTCTTCCATCCCCAGAGGGAAGCATCAACAGCCACCTGGGCAGTACCAGAGCTGTTTGGATGCTCTTTATCACCTTCATTTCCAAAACACAGCCCCATCTCCTTTCAATATACATGAGGTCGGGAAGGGTGAGGCTGCAGAAGGGAAGGCAAGTCAAGATGCTGGACTCCATGAAGGGTGGGACACAGATGGGCACCATCTCTGGGAAAAGTGGCTAAAGAGCAGGAGGACATGCTCAAGGCATGCCAAGCATCACATCCAGCAGAGACCACAGGCGGTGGGTGCCAACCCAGGCTGTGCCAGCCCTGCCACAGCCTCCAGCCAGAAATACTGATGCTGCCATACAGCCGAATTACCACAATTTGAGGAGCACACCTGCAGATGGGCAGCAGCATCACATCACCACATGGCACGAAAGGTGAATCATGCTTTGAAATCGAGCAAGCACATTTACTCCTCTGCATTCCCTGCTCCTCCATCTCCATGCCAAAGGCAGCATTTTTTTGCCCTCTTTTAAAATAAGAAGCCACTGGAGGAAGAAGCCAAAGCTCACACATACTGCATCGAGGCTGACTCATTCCCCTGGGAGAGCCCAGGAATCTCATTCCCAGGTTACCTGCTCCAGCCACAGCTCACACTTTCCCACCTTCAGAGTTGAGGAGGAAAGGAGAGGCAGGAAGGAAACCCCCAGCTGAGACAGAGAGTGTTTATCTCACCTACTGGAAACACATATTTAATTTTGAGCGTTGAGCATAGAAACAAGATCCCTTGAGGTTCATAAACATACCAGAAAGAGAAGGAGAGCAACACAGAGTAATCCTGGAGAAATAAAGGGAGAATTGAGTTTGGGAAGTTCCCATCCCTCACACAGGGTGGGGATCAGCTGGCAGGAGCCACACATGCAAGGTGCAGTTTTCAGGCATTTGGGTCTTTTTAAAGGACTTTGCTTAGTTCTCAAATAAACCATCACAAGCATCACCCTCCCCCAGGAAACCAGGACTGGTGGCAGTAAGCCAAACATGATCCTGTGCTTCCATCCAAGGGGGCAGAGGCTGCTCCCCTCCCTCTGCCAAGGAAGCTGCCAGTACTACATGTCTCCAAGGTCCTGCATCCCAACATCCTCACCAGGGATGCTGAGCAGTGAAATCTGTGTGGCTGTCACCAAGACACCCACTTTCCTTAACTAATTACAGATGCAGTCACCCTGGCCAAGACACAGACCTATTTCTGGAAACTTTCAAAGAAAAATAAATACATATGTAGAAAGAGAGAGACACACATGCGTGCACACATCAAACTGCATCATATTTTCCTCCATTAATTTTTTCAGTTGCATTCTGCTCAACAACTACCAATTAATTTTTGACCACTGTTAACAGAATGCAAAAAGTCAGGGAACCAGAGAACAGCAGGCACTGACCCAGCCTCCCAGATCAGCAGGGCTGCAAACTGCCCTACAGACCTCAAGCTTGCCCACAAGCACCTCTGCTGAGCCCAAAATCCATGTTCAGAAGGATCTGGCTGTCTTTCAGTAAAAATGTAGGTTTAAGTCCTGCTTGGGAGGAGCATCAGCAGTGACTGAGTTTGGTGGAGCTCAGGTTTGGATTGGTGTTGCTGCTGGGAGGGCTGGGAGGATGCAAGAGGGACAGGGCAGACTGCAGGTGGGAAAAGCCCTGCTGGATACATATGGATACCATGTCCTTCAAGGTGGGAAACATGACATGGGGCTCTCCAAGGAAGTGACATTGGTGTGTCTCCAGCTTCCTCCTCCCGGAGCTCCACTGAAGAGCACCACACCAAAATCTCACGAACATTTAACAACTTCACCTGTCACTAGTCCAGCTCCCACTCCCACAGCTCCAGAGGTCCATCATATCCAGCAAGGACTACAAGTTGTCCCTAGAAAGGCAAGGAAACCCCTACCTTGGGAGCTGCCTGCCCATGGAGCAGCATTGCCAGCATTAAGCCTCCAGCTACAGCAGCACAGGTTTGCTCTGTGGATGCCAGCACATAATTAAGATCTACAGGGCTCTGTCAATCAAGGGGAGGAAGAAACAGCAGGGAACCCTCTCCTGGGACACAGCAGAAGCCCACATGTTGCTGGTGCCAGGATGCCCAAGGGATGCTGGTGGGATGGCACAAATCCAATCTACCCCTATAGCAAGCAGCCGGTCTCTCCACCCTCCAAACTGCCTCTTCTCACCTGCTTTTATGAACTGTAAGCCCCCCTAAAGCCAAGCCTGTGCTCTTCCAGTGCAGCATAATTCCTAATTCTTGCTCCAAAGGGAACAGCCTCTTTGCATGCATGGGATACTGCAACCCAGGACGGCCCTGGAGGGAAGAGCCAGCCCTGCATGCACGGGAGATGGGATGCTACAGGGTTTGAGGCTTCGATACGGATCCAGCCCACTAAGGGGGGGGAGGGATTGGGCAAAAAACCTTTCCAGGGCTCCAGACACAGGGAGGAAAAGTCCAAGGAAAGCAGAGGCTGCAGAGGACAAGTCCCCTCCTGCTCCAAAACATTCTCATCAACCCTTCCCTTCGGGCCAAACCACGGAGCTTAGACCCACCGGCTCCCAGCCCACACTGCAGCAGCATCAGGGAGCAGCATGGGAAAGCTGCACCACACCAGCACACACAGCCTGGAGAGCAGCGGGACAACCCCCCTCTTTTACCCTGGAGCACCAGCCTTTCCCAGTCTATTCCCAAAGAAGGAGTGCCCAGCAGGGTGGAGCAGCATCCCCACTACTCCAGAGCCACGCACAGCCACGCTAGTGCACAAATTGCTTCATTAAATGTCATCGCATTAAGCCAGTTTCATGAATTTAACATTGTCCCCGGACTATTGTTTGCCTGAAAATTAAATTATGGCAACATTTATTGTTTCAACGAGTCTGTCTGTCAGGGAGAGGGCTGAAGGAGGAGATGCAGGCATAGGCAGGGGATTCAACTTCAGCAGTCGAGCTCCTGTGGACATGTGGCTTCAGTGAAGATGGACAACACATCCACAGCTTCCTTCATGGGGGTGGGAGAAGGGAAGAATCAAGCCCACGTGTTGTTTCAACAAAAGCCAACCGTGCCAGATGTGGAGACATGAGCCAAGCTGCCTGGAAAGGGAAACTATCTCTGTTTTGGTGCAAATAAACGCTCTGATCAGCCCCAGCACCCACCGGCCAGCACAGAAAAGCATCATTCCATATCTCTCAAGGCACTGTGGACCCTGGCTACCTCCACACAAGGAGCTCAGGTTGGCAGTCTAGGGCTTTTTGATCTTTCCAGATTACAAAGCTTTGCCGCATACAGGAACACTCTGAGAAATTTCTCATTTATTCTTCCTTTTCCCTAGAGCAGCTCCTCTCTGCAGTATCAGAAACAAAGGTGACAACCTTTCGCTTTGTAAAGAAAACTACCAAATGAAGCGGACTATAAATAGCGCCCAAAACTGACCTGCATCCCCAGCCAAGGGGAATGAAATGAAGACAAGTGAACGAACAGCTTCAAGGTCAGAGAGACTTTTTTATTTCCCCTTCATTCAAGGACTGGTAATTTTTATCCATGCAGGAGAGAAATCCAAAATACATCATTAGGGTTGTAGCTAATAAAAACCACACTAGCTTTTTTCAGCCCAGCGTTGTTTCCTTTGCCCATACAGGGATTACGGTGGGAGGGAGCTGCTTCCCCCAGCACCTGCTCTACCAGCAGAACCCCTCCTTGCATCCCAGGCCTGAGCACCCTGGTCATGCCCAGATCTGCCCCAGCACAAAGCCACCAAATGATGCTGCCCTCAAGAGCACAAAGCATGGACAAATTAAAGCACTATCACATTATCCTGCCTTTCTCTGCCAGACTGTAGGGATGCTCCCCACTACTTCAGCCCATTCTCCATCTGCAGAGAGCCGGCTTGTCACACAGCACTGCCTCTCTTCCTTCTCTCCAGCTGCTAAATGGCATTAAAAGAACTAAGCATCCATTAAATAAAACTTTCCCACTTGCTTCCCATGTAGACAATTGATCTCACTGCCACGGGGAGGTTTCGTGCTGGCTGCTGGTCCATGGGTACACAAAGAGCAGGGAAGTGCCAGGATCAGCTCTGGTAGCACAGGTCATCCAGGGAAAGAAGCAGAGAGAAACAGGGACGTTGTTCCAGGGGCCTGCACCCTCTCCACTACCCAATACCCACCCCAGCTCCCCTATTCCTATTTCACCCCACAATGCCAACCCCATGGGGCACCTTTCTGCTGCCTTCCCCACCAGCACCAGCCTGCCATTAGCATCCTTTCTGCTGTCCCACTTCAGGAAAGCCTGTAATTAATTAACCAGGGCAGGGGACAAGAGACCAAACAGCAGCTCTTCCAAGCAGCCTGCGACTGACACCATCCCCACCTGGACTTGGAGACAAATGACCACCCATGTATCAAAGTCTCAGAGATGGATTACAGGATCCAGCAGCCACTAAGGGGCAGCTGGATCTTACATCCTGCATCCCCAGGTGCCATACCACACCTCCACCTTGCTCTTGATCTATGATGGATTTTCCTCCCAGCCCAGAAGGGAAAAGCAGGGAGGTCAGCTCATGGGGATGTCTGACCTTCCCCGCAGTCATGTCTCTACCTGAGGCAGGGCTGGAACACGCTAAGCACACATCCTCCCTCCTCCAGCAGGCCAGGGGCTGAGGGCAAATTCCTGAGGCACCATTAAATCTGGGTTAATGGGCCTGCACAAAGGCGAAGCAGGACACCAGCACTGCCCCTTCACACTAGGCACACCGACAGTCCCTGCCTCCCAAACTGCTGCCTTCCTGATGAGCCAGGCCATCCTCCCTTGCTGCCTCTGGTGGGAAGTAGGGGCCATTCTCCCACCTGAAAAGCCAAAATTAGTCAGTGTTTGTGAAAGTTAGCCAGTGAATAGGCACAATGGCTCCAACAGAAGGGATCCAACAGAGCTGGGCCCTCCCAGCTCATTTCCATTTTAATGGGGTGGCTTTTCCCCCTGCCCTGTCCATTTGGGGCCACCACAGAGGTCCCCAGCAGGAGGCACAATCCAAAGCAAGAGTCGTGCTCCCGCTCTTCCCAGCAGAATAGAGGGCACAGACAGGGGCCACAGCCCTGCATTCAGCACTAGAGAGGCGCAGAAGAAAATGCTCAGCAGCTTCACGCTTCAGCAACCAAACCAATCAGCTAGGAGGGAAAACCCACTGCTCACTGCTGGCACTGCATGCTCCCAGCCAGCCAACACACCCCTTTTCCTAATAACAGCCCCCAATGAATGTGACCCAAACATTTATGGGGGCTCAGTATCCCCATCAACGACCCCAAAGATCGCTCATGTGCCTTGTTCTCCCAGCACTGCAAAGCCCTGGCCACCAATGCCTTACACAGCCCTGCAACAACAGGGACAGGAGCAGCGAGGCACACGGTCACAAACCCCTGCAGGCTCTTGCTTTTTCCTTTCCCAGCCTTATTTCCACAATACTTCCAGGATGGCAGCCCTGCCAGGGCACAGGATGGTCTGCAGGGACCAGCTTGAAGGTGATGCTGCCGTGTTTGGCTGGCACCTGCCAGCTCCCGAACATACCCTGCAGGGCAGCACCGACTTGTCCCGAGGGGCTGCCAAGCGGCGTTTTGCCCCCAAACCCCTCCACAGAGCGATCACAGGAGCCAGGTTTGCACCCGGTACCCTTTGGAAGTCACAGGGTCTTTGGGATCCACCTCCATCCCCGAGCCTCCTCCGGCTTTCACAAAGCTCTGCTGCCCAAAAGTCACCTTGCCTGACACAGGTAAAGTCCAGCAGCCACGCTGCGGTTCAGGGGTGGCTCCGGAGCAGCCGGAGAGGGCTGATGGATGGGGGTGAGGCACAGGGGCTGATGGATGGGGGTGAGGCACACGGGCTGATGGATGGGGGTGAGGCACACGGCTGCCTGCGGGCGCCCGGCGCCAGGGAAGGCGAGACGTGCACCGTCAGCGCTTTCGGAGCGAAGGTTGGAGCAGGGCTGGCTGCTGCTGCTGGGTTGGAGCAGGGCTGGCTGCTGCTGCTGCTGCCTCCCGGCTGGCCCGGCGCCAGCCTCCCCGGCCTCGCTCACCTGCCGGCTTTGCGCTGAGAGCCCAGCAGATGGGGGGAAAGAAGCTTGTGTGCCAAAAAGCCTGGGGGCACGGAGGGTGGGGGGAGCAGGCTTGGAGGGCAGTGAGTCCCCTGACACCTCCTCTCCTTTCCCAAGGCTGTTATGAGGATGCTGGAGCATCCCTTGGAGCACCAGGAGCCTGGAAATGTTCATCCCCATCCATCTTGCACGAGGCAGGAGCAGGAACCCCAGTGGCATTCCCCTCCAGGAGTCACCCCAGGACGAAGCTGGCAGCTGCCTGGAGCCACGGCCTCGCCGCCCCAGCAGATCCCAGAGGCCAGCGGTTCACGATGAATTTCTAATTGTTTCCTCCAACAATGAGACATCCTGTTCAGAGCCGGGCGGCACAACAAAGCCCAACGCCGGCGAGCGGGGCCCCTTCCTGCTGAGCAGCAATAGGGCGATGCCGAGCGCTCCCTGCCACGAGCGAGGGGACGCGGAAGGCTCCGCCGCCCCCTCCCCACCACCCCATCCACTTAACACGCCTGCTCTCCAGCCTCCACCTTGATTAAAACAGCTTAACGACTCCAGCGAGAGCTCTCGAGGGGGTGGGGAGCCGCCAAGAGGTATTTGATGGATTCACTTTGGCAACCGTCGGCTACCTTGTCATGCCAATAAAATTATTGCCATTGATTGGGGAGAGGCGTGGGCGCACGCTGCGAGGAGTGCATCTCCCTCACGGGGCCGAGCACCGGCACCCACGGGGGCTGCGAGCTGTGGGGAGGGGGCTCTGGGTGTCCAGAGGATGGGATGGGAGCAGGAGAGGGCATAGGGAAGAGGCAGGAGGAACAAAAGGCCCTTGTGCTGGGCAGCCAGCTGGGAAGAGGCAGCAGCACGGGCAGGAGAGCATTTCCAGGGGCTGCGCAGGGGTCGATGCCCGGGGAGCCCTCAAGGGTCACCGGCTGACACTGCCTGGTCCAGAGCAGGGTTCATGCCCCAAATCTGTCCTGTGTCCCCCCACTCACACCCCGAAAGAAAAGCCAGCCAAGGCACAGGCAGTAAGTAGGGTAGGCAGCAGCAGGGTCACGAGGCAGGCCAAGCCTTCCCGGCACACGCCAGGAGCCGGATTTCACGGGCCAGACACAAAGGGCCCCTTTTCAGCAGAGCTGCTTACCCGAGCACCAAGCAGAGGGTGATGTGAAAGGATCTGTGGGGACACGAACAGGGACCGGGAGGGTGGGAGGGGAGCCTGATGGCTGCTTCTCAGCTCACGTGGACCATGATCAGGTCATGCATCATACCCAGGAGGCCAGCACATGCTTTTGTGATAGAAGGGAGCCAGCAGGCAAGAGGGAAATCCCAAAAAGGCCCTGGTCAGCAACTCCCTCTCCCCACAGCACCTATTTTCTGTCCAGACACACCGAGGGTTGTGGACACACTGAGGCATCCTTAATCCAAAGATTTCAGAGAAATCAAGGGGGGTGCCTCCACAGGCTGCCAAATCTACTCCCCCAAAGCACTGTCATCTCCCTGCCCACAGGACAGGGAGCTGCAGGGGAGCCCCTCAGCCCTCTCCAGGCCAGGAGAGGAGCACCATGTCCTGCTGCTACGGATGGAGATAGCCCACTTAGTGTGAAGAGTTTCTTATTAGTAGTATTAGTTGTATTATTATTATCAAAGCAGTGAAATCAAAGCAGCCAGACATAGGCCCAGTTCAGCTGTGCTTTCTGTGGGAGAGAATAAACAAGCCATGGCAAGCGCAAGCCCCGGGGGGGAGCAGATTCCCAATGGAGACACGATGCGTTCATGCCCAAGGCCAGCCAGTTCCAAGACAGAACAGGGAGCTACAAGGATTGCAGTGGTGATGGGGGAGACAGATAAGCCTCAAAAAATGAGAGCTCAGCTGGCTGTGAGGGATGTGCAGCCTGATGCTATCCTGGCTGGGATGCACTGGCTACACTGTCCTGTAACCACACCTGCCTTAGGGATGTCCAGTGCCTGGATCCCCACTGGTGCTGGGTATCTCCTGTAGAGCTGTGGCAGGAGGGACAGCTCACAGCCTCCCTGTTCCACAGCAGCCAGGGACAGCTGTGGGCAGGGAGCCATCGGCTGCTTTGAGAGAGGAACTCAGCTCATCCCCCCCAAAAATAAGCAGACAGCACCCAAAACTGGGTCAACCCACGAGGGCTACACTGAGCTCAGCAGAGCCCCAAGGCAGTGCTGTGTTTGCATAACGAGGAGCAGATGGCAGTGAAGGAGGGCAGCCAGGTCTGTAGTGCACCTCCCAGAATGTCCCACTGCTCCAGCTTCCAGCTGCCAACCCAGCACGGTGCAGCTACTGGGAGGGGATTGCACCATATTCAGCACATCCTATTCAGTATCACCCTTATTCTCTCTTTCCATACAACACTTCAAGCACACCCAAAATCAAGGCTTTGGCATACACATCTGAAGGGCTGACATGGGTGCAGTGTCAAATGCACCTTTCCAGCACATGACTGAGCCCTCCCATTGCAATCATACACACAGCTTCCTATCCACCCCCCAAAAAAAAAAAGACAGCCTGGGAAAATTATAACTGCCCAACAAAAACATTGCCAACTGAGGACAGGTGGTTTCCAGGAAAAACCCAAGCACTAGGATGCAAGTTTCATTTCCCTTTCAAAAACACCCTCAGATATTCCTGCTGCAGCATGCTCATAGCTCAAGTCCCATGTCACTTCCCCATCTACAGCTCTCTCAGACTACAGGGTTCAAGGCCAGGTCCCTGCCATGCCAGCTCAGGAGCACAGAGGAACTGGTTCAGTGCCAGCTCCAGCAGTGTTGGACCCCATCCCTGCATTGTTCACCTGGGCATGGCTGGAATTCCCCGAGTGCCCCAGTCCCATGACTGCTGGCAGGGAGGACAGCAAGCACGCGGGACCAAGGGCTTTCCAAGCCTGGCCTCTCCACATAACTTGGGATCAGCCAAAGATAACCGCCTGCCTGGTAATGCTGCAGGACCAGCTGAGACTGGGCTGGCACGGGTTCTGCTGCTGCAACCTGCTCAGCATCCCAGGGGCTGTGATCTCCATCCCCCTGGTGCCTTCCACATCCCAGCCCAAGCCCCTGTCCCACAGACAGTTTTGCAAATCTGATGTTGCCTGCAAGATCCTTCCACCCCCCCAAGTCAGGGTCTCTGTGCAGCTGTGGTGGCAGCAGGTGCTGCCCAGCACCCTGCCCTCCCGACGGCAACTGTTGGTGGCAGGGCTGTGGAGAGGCTGCAGGGCAGCCACAGGCTCGCGTGGCTTTTTGGGGGGGACAAAGGGAGGCTCTGTCTGCATGCAACAGCCTGGACAAATGCTGGGCATGGGAGCTGCTATCCAAGGAAAAGCCAGACGCGGCAGTGACTCTGGCCTGACCTTACCCCAGCCCAGATGGCGAGATCGGTGCCCCTCAGCAGAGCAGCATCCATTACAGGGCTCCTGGGGGTGGGGAGGGAGGCACCCAGCTGTCAGTGCAGCCCTTCCTCTCCCAGAGGAGATGCCAGGGCTTCTGGAAAGGGTGGGGGGATGGCCGGCTACACCAAGCCTAGTGTGGGTTTTTGCCAAGGGGACAGTGGGAAACACCAGCAGTTCAAAGGCAGAGGGATTGCAACCACTGCTGAAGGTTGCACCCTCCCACACACATCCTTTCTGCCTGGAGGAGCCACCTTGGCTACACTCTGCTGAACCCCTGCCAGGTATCGCATCCGCCGGCCGGGGACACACTGGTTCCACTCAAAGACAGGTCAGCAGCCCCTCCTCGCCCTCCCCTGCCTCCGGCCCTGGCAGCAGGCAGCAGGATCAGGTGGCTGCTGAGGCAGCGCTTTGCCGGGCAGCCAGGCAGCCCCTGCCGCAGGAGGGCTGGGCTGCCCACCTCAAGGTCACCGCAGGGACGAGGAGAGGACCTCGTGGTGCAGCACTTGGAGCCTGCAAAGTGCTCCTGTTAGAGAGCTCTGCAACACCAGGGGGTCTGGGGGCTCCAGGCAGGATAAGCCTGCAAAACCTACATAGCATTCCAGCACTGAGACCCGTCTCTTGAGTCTCATCAGCTCCATGTCCTCATGCCCTGCAGGGCCAGAGAGCCCCACCAGCTCTTTGGAGCACCAAGTTCAAAACTAGGAAAAAACAAAGCTTGAGAAAGCCCTGCAGGAAGGGAGGATGCTCAAACCACACCTGGGCATCAAGTTCTGGCTGCAGTCATGGCTGCAGCACGAAGCCCACACACCAACCAGGCACCCACACTAGTTGAGCCCTTCCAAATGGCTCTGAAGGTGAAAAGACCAGGGAAAACTTTAAAAAACTTAGAACAAAAATCCAATTTGCCATCTAAAAACCAACCATGAGCCCCTCTAGGTAACTGAGGAACTAGAGGTGTAACACTGTCACTGTGGCTTTTTGAACCCTCCTCCCTTCCCATCACCATCTAAAAGCTCCCATCTGGAGCCCAGAGCAGGAGAAGCCGGCAGCAATATGACACCAGTCCCTCTAGATCCCTATTGATCGGGAAGGGAGGACGAGCTGCCTCCATCCTGACAGCCCTGCTGCCGCTGTGCACCCTCCAAGGACTGCAGAAAGACAAGTAGAAGGTGTGGGGCTAAAAAGGATCCCCCCATCATGCCCCCCACCCCAACATGTGTTGCCCATGCCCAGAAACGTTGCTAATAGTCAGGGGCACAGGCACATCTGTCAGGGGTAGTGGGGGAACGGGGGCAGAGCAAGTAGGACATATGGGGACTACACAATGGCATCCTGCTCCAGATTCCTGCCAGGGAAACCACCCTGCCTCCTGCAGGGCACCCTGGCCTGCACAGATCAGGAGATGTAGCAAAAATGCAGAATGCTGCGCCCATAACAGAGTGCTGAAGCACCTTTTAAGTCACAGAGAGATGGGCCAAACCCCCGAGCAAAGCTCTGGTCCATAGCAGGGACCCTGCCAGGACCTTCACGTGGCCTCTCCCTGGCTGAGGATGTGTTAATGGAAGCTATGTTTATACAGGGCATGTACAGCTGTAATTATAGGCATGATGTTATGATAACAGGAAATCCGTGCCCTGTGGAGATGCAGGCAGAGAAAGGCACGCATGCAGCTATTTGCTAATTGCCACCGACAAGCAGCCTTTTGTGCCGAGGCAGGGTACAGGAAGTGAAGGCTCCCCCTCGCCGGGCTGGGGCCATCAGCACCCACCTCTGCCCACCCTGCCCAGGTCAGTGACAAGGCCAGAGGATGCAGATGGACAGAGCCTGCCTCGTGGCAGCTCCAGGGCAAGTCCACCTACCCCTGAGACATGACGGGATGGGTTCTGAACAGCCATCAGTGAGGACTCACCTTCCTAATGTAATAACCCTCCCAAAAGGGCAGTGGTTTTGTAAATTCAGTTGGCAGAGAGAAGAAAGAGCCCTCATGGGCTCTTTGCACATTACCCTAAATCTATCAAGTCACTCTGTTATGGAGGCCCAGCCCAGCCCTGCAAAGGGCCAGTGAGGCAAGGGGTCATCCCTCCCCATCAGCATCACTGAGGGCGTTCCTACCTTTTTGATCTTCCCGCTCCGTGTCCCTGCAAAGACAACAGTTTGTCCTCTGTAGTCATAGGCAGCCACCGAGGTCATCCCGTCCTCCTTATCCACAAACAGTGGCGTCCCCTCGATGGTGACAGTCCCGCCCAGCGGCTGGTTAAAATCCTGGCCACAGAAATTGTCGTCGATCTGCAGCGGCTGTTGGAAGAAAGCAGAGGAGAGGTGAGCTTTTTGCCAATGCCTCAACACGTTGGACCTCACAGATGGCAGCCAGCAATCTCCCACCTTCACCCCACAGCTACAGCACCTTTGGCAGCCTCCTACTGCAGCCATCCCACCTCACCAGCCAAGGCAAGGCATGAGTTGCCATTTCCCTAACATTCCCTACACACTGATGTAAGGCACTTGGACAGATGAACTGCATGCAGGCCCTCTCTACATTTGAACAGGCTTTGCAGACCAAGACTAAGGCTCTCTGTCTTCTGCATCCTAAAGAACAGCACTTACAAATACAGCAGGAGCCAGTGGAGCACCCCTGCTCCCCGCTCCACCCCTGCCAATGCCATCTCAGACACATAGGATGCCAGCACAAACTCCCCAGCACACACACATTCCTCTCCTCCTCATCCCTGCACTAGCTTCAAAAAAAAAAAACCAGCTTGGCAGCGAGGCAGGAGGGGCTGAATCCTGCACCCCAGCCTTCCCCCAAAGACAAAACACTTCCCAGACAAGGCCATGCCAAGGCAAACAAGTCAGGGCTCCTGGAAGAGCCTCACTTCACATAGCAAAGCCTCCAGCAAACACACTACCCACCTGCCAGCCCTGTTCCTCCTCCCGCAGGAACGTCTTCGGGAAATCCCCACATTTTTTCCATGCTGCCTTGCCCCAGACAAGGAGCCTGGCTCAGCTAGCTGCCTCCTCAGTTCAGCTCGAGCCCACAGATCTGCGAAAAGCTTTTGCAAGCTTTCACTCTGCCTGGGGAAAGGCAGAAGCAGGGCTGCACTGGCCTCTGTCCACTCTCACGGCCATGACAGCAGGCACTCCATCAAGGACAGTGCGATGACGGGCAAGGCAAAGGCAAACAGATGCCCTCTGTGAAAGCTGAGATGCAGGCAGGGGCGTGAGACCAGGACCAGACCCACAGCATTCACCCCTACCCCGAGCATCCTCACCCTGACCTGCTGAGCAGAACAAAGACCCTGGCCACAGCTGTCTGGCCTGGGGGGCACATGGGCCTCCCAGTGTTCCCACACAAGGCAACAGCTTCATGTGGTCAGACAGCACCAGCAAAATCCCTGTTCTGTCCCAGGCAGTGAGGGGCTTTGCCAAACCCCCAAGGGTGGCAGCCAGGGTAAAGTGGCAAGGCAGGGAGGCTGACAGGGAGACAGCCTGCTCTGGTCACGGGATTCTTCCGCTTCACAAGGTTCCTTATATAATTTTGAATTTAAAGGGGAGAGAGGTTTTTTGGCAGGCAGCAGGCTCCAAATGCATGCCAGTCCCCAAGGGGTTTTAAATCCATACCGCATGTGTACAGAGCATATGGGAAAATGCAGAGCTCCCAAGCTCCACGTACGCAAGGGCAGTACAGAGCTCTGCAATTCCCACTCATCGCTGCCTGGGAAGCCAGGATCAGCCCAGACCGGCTCCCACCAACAGTCACCCATGTGGAGGGGAGAAAACACAGCACTTTTCTGTGCCCCGGCACAATATACTTGCAGCCACAATGGCATCAGCCTCCCACAGCCATGGCAAGGCTGCTCGCCCTCCTCACCATGCCACCATTCCAGCTCCAGAGCCAGTGGTCCCAATCTCTGCTGCAGCAGGAACTCAGTGCTGTGACAACCTTCCAAAAGGGAAGGAGCAGTCACACTCAGCCCACCAGGCACTCTGGGGATGCTGGGCTGCCCCCTCAGTTACTCTAACTTTTGGTTTTGGGTGTTGAGTTCATGTACAAAGATCAACTCCCTTCCCCGCCTGACTGTTGCTCATCCTTCCCGGAACTAGGGGAAATCCTACAGCCAGCCATGACAGACACGGGGATCCCCAAAACAGGAACATGGGGCATTGCACATCTCAGCAACCACCAGACAAAGAGGGAAGGGAAATCACAACCTCTCTGCTCATCCTCTGAATGACAGCCTTGTCCTCTTCTATCCATTGGCCAACACTCATACTGAGCATCCTCCTCTCCATTATGAGACTAGGAATTTTAAAACAGCAGTTCCAGAAAATTATCTTCCTAATCACAGTGAGATGCAAGCAATGCTCCAGCTGATATACAGCTCCCATCCAAATACCTGGGATTTCTCAAGTGCTTTGCTGGGGAAAAGATTCTGTCCCCCACAGCCCAAATAAACCCCAGCACCTTCCCATCTGCAGTAGCAGAAGGGTTCAGGGCAATGCCACAAAGGTATTAAAGCCCTGGCACCCCTGGGTGCAGGTTCTGCTCTCTCTGAGCTCAATCTGCAGCTTCCCCAACCCCACGGCTGCTGAATATGCAAGAGGAGAGATGTTTATGGTGTTTACTGCTCTCTGCTTTGTCTCAACATACTCTCTGGGAAATGACAAATACAGCTGCGCTCTGGGACCGAGGAACTCCCGCCGCCGCCATGCCGACACCACCTCGATAAATAATTACGCCGCCAATTAGCTCATTAACAGCAAACTGCCTGGTTAGGGAAGCGCAGGCGGCACAGAGGTCGGGCCAAGGGCGGCAGTGCCAGGGAACCACCGACATCCCTGGCAGATGCGGGCTGGGAGAGGCAGGGCACAGGGACGGAGGGAAGGATGGACAGAGGGGACAGCTGTCCCCAGCCAGTGCTGGCAGGGACCGACACGCACCACGGCACGGGAGGACCAGTGACCTTGCAGCGTTTGAGCCTGCGGATGCTGGGATCTGCAAGAGACACTGGGATCGGCAGGAGGGGTCGGGATCATTCCCATTTGCACGGGTTTTGTAGGGACCACAACCTTCAGCCTATTGCAAGGAGGTGGGGGGTGCAGTGTTTCTTTTGGGGGGTTGGTTTGTTTATTTTGGGTTTTTTTTAATTATTTTTATCCTTTTTTTTATTTCCATGCTTTTCTTTGGCACCCCTCTCAGTTGCCCCTGGCTCAGACACCCCAGGGCAGCTATCTGCACAGCACAGCAGTCTTCTCTCTCCCAGCACTATTTTTTCCTCCCCAAAACAGGGTCAGGAAATCCGGATTTCCTGGGGAAAGGAACCAGAAGGAGGGGGAAAGCAGGCCCACAGCACCAAGCGAGCAGGAGCGGGTGTCTCCTGATATGCCTTGTCTCATTGCCTCTCTTCAAGCCCACTTACGAAAGCAATGAGGGAGTAGACAGCACGACAAGGCTCGCATCACTCAGCATTATTAATTAGCCAGTAATTCTCCAGTTAACACCATTATAGGCTCACCCCATTCCCCCTGTGCACCTCCAGGGGCTGTGATGGAGGATGTGGAGGGATGCAAAGAGCCAGGGAGGAGGTTACAGGAGGCTGGTACTAAGTGCCAGGCTGGGATGCCAGGCTTTTTGTGCATTAATCGCTCAGGAATAATCTGAGTGTGGTACAGTTTGTTACCACCTGCATTTCTCTGGCTGTCCCGGAAAGGATTTGCCTTATCCTGGCCCACTTTCAGCCAGTTTGTCACCAGCCACTGTCCTGTGCCAGCAAGCTGGGCAGCAAGCCTTACTGAGGAGTCAAAACTCATTTTCTCTCTGGGGTAGCCCAGGGAAAGCTGATGCCACATCCTGCTGGCTCCAGGCACTGGCTCTGCCCACACTGCCAGCCCAGGAGTCAAGGGCTCCAGGAACTCTAAACTCCCTGCTGGAACATCTGCACTCTAGCCTCAGCCCACTGCCCTTTCCCAGCCCTGCTAGACCAGTCCTTGTTCCCCCCAGTCTGGGGAGAGGAGCACTGGACAGATGTGCTGAGCACATCTGGCCCCAGGCACAAAGACCTCCCAGCCCTGCGCTGCACAGGGGAAGGAAAGAGCCTGGCTACACAACACCAAATCCCTCTCACTGAAACACTGGGAGCAATAAAGCCTCTGGAGAGGGTCAGAGGGAATTTAGGCAGAGGGGCTGGCATAGGGAAATGGCCTGGGTGCTTCCACAAGGTGCCTCTGCTGCGTTTGGAAGTCCATGCTCAGGTCTGAGTGCACCAGTGCACCAGAGGAGTCCCCCTACAGAGCCAGCTCCCTTCCCCTTCCCACTTCCAGTTCACTGGATCCCAGAAGGAGGGAGAGAGAACTGGGAAGCAGGAATTCCTTCACTCACCAGAACTGGAGAGGAATCACTAACATCTCCTGAGCTACCTGCCAGCCTCAGGGCCAGCCTCAGCCCCGTACTGCCATGAAGGAGTAGAGCAAGAGAGCTCCTTGCACATTTCCATATGGATGGGGTGTAAATCCCAAGCAACTACTAACTTGAGCAATTACATTTTACCTCCTTATAAATTAAAAAAACAGCATTTTCTGGCCACTCCTCACTACCAAGAGATGCTGACCCACCATGACTGCCATGACCCACCCCAGAAGTGGCTTTATTTTATTGGGGCACAGAAATTACCACCAGAAAGAGGGAACCAGTGGTGTGGTTTGGCCTGTGCTCAACACAGCAAGGAGCTGAGGGCTTGACTTATGATCCAATCATGTCCAGCCCCACTCTGCCTGGCAGTGGAGAAGGACTGGAACAGAAAACACCACCTGGTTCCTCTGGGGGAGGGAGTCACTCCCCAGCCCAACCCATACAAAAGCAGGAACCTCCCCATCACGGCGCACATCCTTCCACCCCACAAGAGCCATTTCTGCAGGACCCAGAGAGCACCTTGAGATCCATTACTCCCAGGGGCTGGCCACCAGGTAGCAATCCTAGGACCATCGGAGTTTAAAACCATCCCTGGAGTGCAGGGGGGCAGAGCAGCCTCCTCAACCCCAGGGCACGTGGCGCTGGTGGGGCACTGGGAGAGGCGGGAGGCCGCGGTGAGCAGCTCCACTGCCACAGCCAGCAGCTGCACGGCCCAACAGGCAGCCGTGTAACGATTTCATCATTTTCCAGCAAAATTGAATTAGTTCAAAGCCAAAATCTGATTTGCGAGCCCAGCGCTCTTGACAGCAAACCCTTTACTTTGTCAGGCAGCTGTTAGCTGTCTCCTTCAGAGCGGCGGCGAGGACGGTGGGAGAGAGGGCAGGGCTGCTCCATGGGGACCCCCCCGCCTACCTGCCTGCACCTGGGAGCTTGCTGATGGGTGCTGAACACCAGCAAGCTGGGCCTGGGGGAGCTGGGTGGTAGCAGGTGGGTCAGGACCTCCACCAGACCCTCCCAAACACACACACCAGCAGCCCCAGCCCCATATCTGACTCTACTTGGGGACTGTCCAGCCTATGACCTCTCCATCATCTGGAGTTGTAGCCTCCAGCAACTATTAATAGTTTGTGACACTGCCCAGAAAAGAATGCAGTAACAGTATCAGTTCAATGAGAATACAAACCCCAAGAGCCACGCTGGGAGGTTCCCTGCCCACCAGGACTCGGAGGTCCCACACCGAGCAGCTGAGACACCAGCAGGGAGCAGACGCACCCAGGTGAGAACCAGGCAGGAAAACACCTCTCAGGGGACAGAGAGAGTGCTCCCTCAGTTGGGAATCACTGTTCCAGGAGAGCAGCACTCACCTCCTGCACCTCTGGATGACAGTTTGCACTGGTCATTCGCCAAAGCCACCTCACTGACAGTGCCTTGTGCCCTCCCAGCACCCCATGGAGAGGATGTGGTCCCTCCATGCTGAACATCTGACCAACTTCTGCTGGCACCACCAGCCTCCCCACCTCCCTCCATCAGGTCTGTGCTCCCTGTCTTGCACATCCTGCTGCTTCTAGCACCTTCTGCTTGCCCACTGTGAAGTCCCATGTGACACAACACCACAAACCCAAACATGCCATCTGCAAGGGACTCCACAGCAGAGCTGCAGCAGATGCTCTGAGGCCTGAGCATATCATCCTCCCAGCCCCAACTCACTGCCCACATCCACAGCGAAAACACAGCTCAGGTCAAATCACTAGGACAGGTCCAGCTAGAGAACACTGCCAGAAACCAGAAGCAGTCTGGCTTGAGTAAAGACAGGTGGGAACCTACCGAGTTGATGCAGCCCAGCTCCTTATTCAAGAGCCAGGGCAGTGAGAGTTTTCCTTCCCCTCTGTAGCATGACTGGATACGCTCCTTGATCTTATCCTTGATCTTCTTCAACGTGAAGAGGCAGAGCACAGACTCCTTGGGAGGCTTAACCCTATTTTTCTGGCCCTGGGAGAAGATGGTGAAGAGGATATCCTCCTGCTCTGAGATGCCCAGGTACCTGGCCAAAGCCTTGCCAGGCTTGGTCAGGTAGGCGTCCTGGATCAGCCGGTACTCGATGCCGTCCTGCACGCAGCCAATGGGGAATTCCACATAGGAGTAGAACTTGGGGTCATCCACACACAGGCGGACGATCTTGGAGGTGAAAAACTGCTCCCCAGTGGAGTCAGGAGAGGTCAGCTGGGTGTCCAGCTGCAGGGTCAGGTAGTAAACAAACTGCTCACTGCTGAAGCTGTAGATGTAGTAGATGTCAAAGGTGGGGAACTTGGAGAGTGTATCCGAGGGGATTTTGAGCTGCGAGGAGACAAACTCATCCTGGTAGACAAAGCCAAACATCTCCGCATTCTCCTCGTTGGCCATCAGCTTGCGGCTGGAGAGAGTGGGGAAGTACTCTGACTTCCCGTCAATGGGCGTCCCAATGAAGAGCTTGTTCTGCCCATTCAGCACCTCGATGATGACACCAGACATGGTGCCCGACTCGTTGACACTGGAGAGGTAGTGCTCCTTGCGGTGGTGGGGCTCACCCAACTTGAAGAGGTCATCCAGCCGCAGGAACTGGCAAATCCCCTGGGAGGCACTGCCGCAGGCAATCAGCCGATTCCCCGAGTAGTCCACCAGCAGCAGTTTGTTCACGTTGTTGGTCGTGACCAGCCCGTGTGGGCAGGATTGGACACTGGGCGGAGGGTAACACTTCTCATTGTCCTCCACGGGCCCCGTCACGTGGGTCCGCAGCAGTGTGAGGTTATTGGAGAGCTTGTAGATCCGATTGACAGCCCCCACGTAGACCTCCCCAGTTTTGTTATGGACCACCAAGTGTGTCAAGCTCCAGTCTGTAACTGGGAAAGTCCTAAAGGGAGATTTGGGGCTGCCTTCCGCCAGCGGTAGCCAGGTGCTCCCCAAGAGCAGCAAGGTCCAAATGTGGATGGACAAGTGATGCTTGAGCCAAAGGAGCCACATTGCAGCAGCCTCACATCCAGCCAAGGCCATGCCCAAACCCAGCCACAAAATAAATAGAAACAAACCCAAACTAAAGGGATGGGGGAGGGAGGAGGAGCTAATGGGAAACACTCTTCTCTGCTTCCTCTTAGCTCAGCATTCAGGGCATCGTGGGCGTGGCCAGTCCAGTCAACCCTAGAGGGAGAAAGACAAGAAAAGTGGGGTTAGGAGGCTTTCCTGCAGATCAAGCTTGTTCCACCCCACCCAGAAGACTCCGCTGCTTCACATTTTTCTAGCAGGCAGAAAAGACCCTGACCTGCTGCCCCAGTCCCACTCCACAGCAGTGCAGGGAATGGATGCAAAATCCCAGTTAGCAGCAAGCACACACCAAGCCCCTACACAGAGGAGGCTCTCAAAAGCACCTTTTAAAGGAGTTGAGAGAGCCAAGAGCCCTGGCGTGTTGCCCACTTTTCTGCCACCTGCCTGCCAGGAGGGTCACGGGCAGGAGGGGCTGGAGGGAGCACGCGGGCATGGCAAGGACAAGCCTGTCCTTCTGGCATTTCTATGCATTAGAAAGCACAGGTCCAGACATGAGACAGGTGGTTTGAGAGCCTCCAGAGAGACAAGGGGCACAGGCAGGGGGGATGGAATGCTCTGCCTGCTGCTGTGCCACAGCTGGGGTTCACCAACAGGAAGCAGGAAAGCAGTGGGGAGCCAGCCAAATACCCCACACAAGGTCACACCAGGGTGACCTTGGCACCCGGCAGCGGGGAGATGGCCACAGGAAACCAATGCACAGCTCTGCTCTCTGCAGGGTTCAGCAGCCCCTCCGTTACACCCCATCCCTGTCTTCTCCATCCACCCTGCCCACACAGGCACAAGCACCTCTAGACTAATCTGGGGTTGTGTAAACCCTGCCTGCCAGCACACAGCCCATCCTACCATCAAAATCCATCCACCCCAGGTGGGACCAAGGTCCATGGCTGGGCCACCAGCTCAGTTTCCCAGCCAATGCAGATAAGCCACTCCAGAAGGGAGTGGAGGAGGAGGAGAGCGTCTCTCTCTCCTTATCATCCATCTCTGACTCAGCCCTGATAACCTCCGAGAGGATCCCCAGCAGGGAGTGGCACAGGTAGGAAATATGGCCCGCGGTGACTGGCAGCTCTGCCAGATCCCAGCCCTGGCGAGGCAGGGTGCCAGAGGGCAGCCAGCTGCCAAATCAGCAGGGCTGAGCGCTGCCCTAGCTGCAGCATCCTGCCCTTGGCAGGGCTGTGGGACCCACCAGCTAGACCCCCCATGCTTGGGGGGCTGCATCATCACTGAGCCAGCACTGAGCTGTACAGCTAACCCAGCATTCCATCCTTTAATCCTGCTGCTCCCCTCCCAAGCTACAGAGCCAGACTGGGAGAGATCTAAAGAGAAGGAGAAACTTTTTTCCTCTTCTCCAGCTCGCCACATACACAAGACTCCCCTCTCCTTTTTCAGGGCAAGCCCACCCCTGGCCCCCCCTGCAGCCCTGCCAGCTCCCCTGAGCCCCAGATACATTGGGCAAAGCTTCTGCACCGCTTCCAAACCCTCTCTGCAGATCTGCCTCTGCCCACAATGCTCCTCACCCTGCTGTCTTCCACTTCCCAACATATCCACCCCCAAGGCAACAGTCTCAAGGGACATTTGGACAATGGCACATGAGCAGCACTGAGACCAAATCCATACACCACAAAGCTCCATGGGTGTGGAGACAATCAAAGCACCACCCTGCAAATCATCCCCATGCTTCTAATCACCCATTCCTACCACCTTTTCCAACACTGGGATCCTCCCAGCAAAGAATAGGTAGTGATAACACTATCAGGGCAAGGGCACTCCCAGAAGACACTCACACTGCTCAGAATCTTCATTTTTCTGAGCTTGTTGGTAAGAGAATAACAACAAGCACCCCAGATCAAAGCTTATTAGCCCCAAACCACATTGACATGGGACCGAGTAGCACTGTCAATACAAACCCACTGGTTAGCCCAGAAAGCCACAGCCCAGCAGCTGCAGGCATTGGGGTTTCCTGAAGGAAACCAGAGAGTGGCTTCCCACCCCAAGAAACTGGCACAGCTGTCACCAAGACACTGCTCCCCTGAGGCTGAGCCCCTCAGAACAGCACAGTGGCTGCCTGGCAAGGAGACCAGCACCTACACCAAATTCATGTGTCAGTGACGTGCCAAGGAGAGAAGGAATGGGGAAGATGGGGAAGGTGACAGTGGGAGATTGGTGCAGCGTGGGGATGCCAGCCAGAGCATCTCCTGCCAGGATGAGAGAGCACGACAGGGAACTTGCTTTCTTGGTGCATTTCTGTGATTCATTGCTTCTATTTCAGGAAGTGGGTGAGAGAACTAGAGGTCGAGCTGCTGCCACAAACCAGGGCTAGAAAGCCCAAAAGGAGATTCCCAAATTAACGTAGGGAGCTGCAAATCAGAAGTTGGAACGAGAGCAAAGTGAGGCAGAGCTGGGGCAAGCTGAGAGATGACACTCTGCAGAGCTCCTCAGAGATTTCTGCTCCTAAATATACTACAGCAGCAACATCTCGTCCTAGTGACCTGACACCAGTGGGGGTTTTGTCCAGTCCTGCTTGAAACCATCAGCAAGAATTAATAAAAATAAAACAGCACAAATGGTTAGTTTGTCTGCTTTCTTTGGGATTCAGTGATATGGGTTCCTGAACTTTGAACTAAAGCAGGGCTCAAGCCCACCCAGTGCAGGCAATCCTGCACTGGAGCATGGGTGCCAGCACAGCTCCTGCTCCCTGCCTGTGGGAGCAGCAGCCAAAGGGCACTTCCCTGCTGCCACACAGCCTCCAAGTGCCATGGAGAGGTCACAGTGCAGCTAAGACAGGGCAGCTCCTCCACTGGCACACTCTTTAAACCACAGGGCACCTCGCCCTGGGCTCACCCAGTCCAGGGCCACCATATGACTGCCACCACAAACACATCCAGTGCAGTCCAAAGGCATGGAAAACCCTGGGCAGATACCCTGGAGCCAAGCCCTGCCCTGAAACAGGCAGCAATAAAATAATTCACTCCAGCCCAGTTGCATGCATGCCAGCTGGGAGAGTAGGGCCACAAATGCAGCCAGGCTGTGCTGCTGGGCAGCAAGTGATGCAGCACTGAGCATCCCCAGGGCTCACCCCACAGAGGGGCTACACCGCCAGCCAGACAGCACCACAGGCTTGTGTTTTGATTTTCATATGCACACACACACAAATATATATATATACACACACACACACACACACACACATATATTTATAGAAGGAAACCAGTCATCATAAGCAAAGCCTACACAAGAGCCAAATCCACCCCAGTCCCCTTCATCCCCCACTGGAAAGGACATTTGCTCACAGTTTCACCTCAAAGTGGCCACACTGGGATGACTGCAGCCACTGCAAAACTTGGATGGGGGTTAGCCACCCCAGAATGGCCAACACTCACACATCCCAGCTTCTTCCAATGAGCCCTGCAGCAACAAGCAATGGATATGCCCAGAGATGCCAGTGTCCCCCTTGCTGGCTGCTGGAGAGGTGGCATGGGGGCAGCAGCACTCATCCCCCGAGGGTGAGACTCCCTGGTCCTGCAATATGCCCAAAAACCTGTGTTTGGGACGGGAGATCACACTTTGGGAAAACAATAATCACTTTTGATAGCACAAACCAAGAGCACTGGGATGGAAAAACTAACCTTAAAAGGCAAAGACTGGACAGAGAGTTAAGGACTACCTCTCCACTCATCCAGGCAGCAAGTCCAAGAGGCAGCACTAGCCTACAAAGCAGCAGCCCTCATGGGAGCACCCACAGACAGGGTTTAAACACGCAGACAAGCACAGAGGTGCATATCTGGCACTCACAGCCCCACCTGCCACCCCTGTTTTCCCATCAACACGACCCCAGCAGGTTCACTCCCAGCAAAACACCCCACGGGCTTTACAGCCTTGCACTTTAGCAAGGGAGGTTGGAGGAGAGAAGGTGTGGGACTGAAAACCCACAAAAGGGGAAATGGCATCTAAAGGGCCTTTACCTGTAATCCCTCCAAGTCACTTGCTGCTCTCAGCAAGAAGAAACAGTCAAGAAGGGACCAGCTACAAGCTGCCAGTAATTAGCAAAGGGGAGAGAGGGGAGATTATCCAGGGGAGTAAAAAAACCTTTGGGCCACAGGAGAGGCAGCCTCACCCTAGAGCTGGTGTATTTTTAGATTCATCTGCCTAGGAAAAGCCTTGCAATGAGGAAAGCCTGGTGGTGGTACAAAATCGAGCTGCACTACATATGCAATTGCTGCAACAGGGCTAAACTTTAACTCCTTCTTTAACTGCATACAGTCATTGAAAACTATTTGGCTGGGGTCCCTCCCTAGCCAGTGAGTTAAATCATTAAAAACCTTATCCCTGGCTCAAACCACACCCTGATGAAATCAATGGCAGGCTTTGAAGCTGCCCCAATGTCCCAGTCTCCATTACTATCACCCAATCAAGAATATCTTCAGCATCTTCAGTTTTTTCCCAAACTCCTGCCATCCCTCCCAGGCAGGGGCTGAGGACTCCATCCTGCCATCCACCCCAGCTTCCACTCCTGCCCTGCAAGGATCTTCTGGGCAAAGAATTCAGCCTCTTTTATTCTGAGAAACAGGACAAGGAGAAGCAGCCATCTACTGCCCAAAGGCTCATGAAGCTTGACCCTCAGCAAAAAGGAGCATAAAAGAACACACAGTGAGGAAATTAAATAGCATTTCTCAAGTGCACAATTCCCCTTCTCTGGTCCTCTGCAAGAAGTCATGTCATGCCAAGAACAGCTTGAACTCCAGAACAGCTCTGGAGCCACTACATGCACTCACCACCAAGAGACTGCAGGCTGCAGCCCTTTTGGAAGGGCTCACAAGCATTTCCGACATGGAAACCCAGGCTCCCCACAACCACAGCGGCCCGAGGCAAGGAGCACATGAGGACAGCCTCAGCAGATCCTTCCAGGAAACCAGGCATGGACTGAGACCTTCCCAGCTCCATCCAGCGACACCAGCAGGGAGTCGGTGGCTGTCCTTTGCCTTATTCCCACAGCTCAGCTGGGCATCACAGTCCATACAGGGACCCTGCAAGGGCTGCTGAGGGGCTTTCTGTTTGCAGCCCACATGCTGGATTTGGGCTTTCCAGGGGGAAAGTGCACCCCACCCTTCCTTGTGCTCCCTGCAGCCGAGAGAATACACAGACCTGGATTGACTCATGACTGGGATGGAGACCAAAGCACAGCCCGTGGGTAATCATCCACACGGGACACAGCCTGCTGCTTCCCATCCTACTTCAGGAAGTTTGTTCACCGAGCAGAACATACACAGAGCACAACACCTCCAACCCCTCTGTGCCTCTCATCATCCACAGACCCCAACCCAAGGCACCAGGACACCAGCCATGGGACTGTGGCTTCCTACTATCAACACCCAGGTCAACTCAAGGCTTCAAACACCAGATTGATGTGAATTTTGTCACCTCAATCAGGACCAATTAATAACATCTTGCCCCCATCTTAAAAGCAAAGAAGTACAGACCAAATTCCCTGAAGGCCACCTCCCCCTTTGGCTTTGGCCCGCACACTCCCAGACTCTGATTCTCACAACCCATCAGTCCACTGCCCCACATAAATGTCCCAAAAAACAGCCCTGCTGGCAGAGGTCACCTTGGTCCAGCTGGACCTGCAGAGACCCAGAAGCAGAGAAGTCAAACGAGAGATCCTCTGGCCATCAGCATCGTTCCCTTGTCTGATCTCGCTCCCTGGGGAATAACGCATCACTCCTCACTCCCCAGTCTGCTGCTCCACATCCCTCACTGGGCCAGAGCAGCCACAAACCAAAGCCAAGATGTTACCCTCCCCAAATCAATGCCCCTCTTCCAGCCCAGCTCTCCAAGCTGCATTTTTACCTCTCTGTCACAAGCGCTTCCCCCAAATCCCAGAGGGAATCTGGAGAGCTTCCTCTTTGCAATGGAGTGCTGCCACAGGAGGATTCCTGGTTGCTGGATCCCTCAACTCCAGCAAAGGGAGGTCATTCTGGGGTTGGTTTAATCCCAGCTAAGCTGACGTTCCCAGGCTTCTGCCTGGCCTCTTGCTGACACCAGCACTTGTGCTGCCCTGTGGCGAGACAAGCACGATGGCCATCACATTAGTTGTGATTAAAACAACCACAAAACTTCTCCAAATGAGCTTTTCCAAGCCATGTTGCTTCTCCTTCCCCTGTCAACCTCCCGTCCTTCCCCCTCTGCTGTTTCAGTTTTGCTGCCCCAAGAACCACAGCTGGAAATGGCTCAGGTCCTGGCTCTGCTTCCCCTGCGGAGTTTCCAGCTCAGCATAGCCCTATGTTTTATTTTCCCAAAGTGAAGCTGACCCAGGAGAAGTGAGACATCCAGAGAGAGAGCAGAGCCTCACCTGGCAACGCTACAGGCAGAGACAGGAAGAGGAAAAGCCCAAAAGTCCCCCCACAGCAACACCACCACAGGGAAAACTGTTCTGAGAGTCCAAAAGAAGCTTCATTCACAGCACCATGGGCAAAGAGCATCTGATATTAACAAGGAGGTGTCACAGTGCCAACACAGCACACCCCACCCCACTTTCCCACTGCAAGGGGGGTCTCACCTACCCGACCCGGGCAGAACACACTTCAAAGTGTCGGTGCAGCCAGGAGCTGCTGGCTGGGAGGGAGAGCAGAGCAAGGCTTCTCCTCTTCCTGCAGATCCCAGCTGCAGCCCCAAGCCACGTTAGACACAGGTTAGACACAGGCATCACCTTGCTACTATGGCCGGACGCCATGCACGAGGAGCTGAGATTCCAACAGGCATCACATCATGGACCAGCTCCTGCAGTGCAAAACCGAGAGGAGGCGGCCGCTCGCCTGTGCCGGGAGAGCTGTCCAAGCACCTCTGCCAAAAACCCACTTTCTGCTAATGAAGGCAGCTGGATGGCAGCTCCAGCGAGTGCCACCACCCCCACAGAAAGCCAGGGAGCCATACAAGGCACTGCCAGTGGGCCAAGAGATCCTGCTGTGTTGGGAGCTGACACACTGCCCCGGCCCCCTCGCATCCCTCCCTCCCAGCTCTCCCCCACGCCGGCAGGACCTCTCCCGCGTGTGCCAGCAGTCCCCCGTGTGCCAGCAGCCCCCCGTGTGCCAGCAGCCCCCCGTGTGCCAGCAGCCCCACGGGCACCTCGGCCGTGCTGCTAAGGAATAGCAGTGGGAGCCGTGGAAGCCGGGGCTGCTGTCAGCGTCACGGGGCTCGGCAGCGGCTCTCCTTCGGAAACGGCGCTGCTTTCCTGCCTTCCTCCTCCCCCATTTCTTCCCGATGACATCAGCCTGAAAAACAGGTTCTTGACTTCAGCAGGGCTCATCGGGCCGAGTCTGTCCCGCCGCAGAGGGGAGAGCCCCCCTGACTCCAGAAAGGAAGCAGCCATCCAGGAGCCGGACACGGAGATAAGCAGCAGCGGGCAGGCAGGGACCCTGCCAGCATGCCAACACTTGTAGGAATAAAAACCATGGAGAAGCAGATGGGGGTGGAGGGAATGCGATGCTGGGGAACAGATACAAATGTTTTACAGAGGGCAGCTGGAAGCTGGGGCTCACACCCCGGCTCTGACACCGCTCTGCCGCAGGGCAGCCAGATCTACCCAGTGCAAAAGTCAAATCCCAGTCAGACTCCCAGCGCACTCCAGCTCCCAGAGCCCCACAGCGAACCCTCAGGCTGGCCAAAATGACAATACAGCACTTAACACTATCCAGCAAAGCCTTCCGAGGACCACAAAGCTGGACACGGACCAGCAGGGAACACGATCCTGCGAAACATCCTGCCCACCAGCCAAGCTCCGAGATTATTTTTAATCTCCTCCTAAAATATTTTTGGGTTTTCCTCTTCCCCTGTTGAAACTAACAGTCTGCACAGGAAGAGCGAAGCAACGCCCGTACACAAAGCCCGGCCGCATGCACTAAGCAAACAACTTATTGCCATTACAATTACCTGCGATGTTATCGGCAGCTCCACAGGCCGGCATTCGCAGAAGGAAATGTGGTTTTCACATTGTGCCACTCGAAAGGAGTGTGACCATCCCTCCTCCTCCCTGCCCCCCAGCAGAACCCGCTCATGCCAACACCCTGGTAAAAGTGGAGGAACAGCCCGTGGACGTGGGGCTGCATACACAGGAAATTTCTCCCCCTAGTACAGGAATTTGCGTCTTCTCTTGCCAGGAATTTACTTCTGTGAGAGAGCCTGAATATTTTGACACACAAACAGTTGTTTAACTAATCACATAAAGTAAAGGAACCCACAGGGCTCCTACAATGACACCAAGACTTGCCTGGATGGGGAAACGGATCCGCAAAGGATCGGCTCCCCAAAACTGACACTACCCCAGAGGGGCTCAGATCATCCAAGCTTCCCAATAATTTTGGGAAACTACCCCCACTCCCAACCCCTCACATGCCAGACTGCATCTCTGCTCCTCCAAACTCCCAAGAAAACATGAAGAGTCACTCAACATTTATCAGTTCAAAACACATGTGCAATTAGCAGGAATTTTTTTTCCTCCCTCCAGTATAATTATACATGTTTTAATGCAATTACCACCCCTGTATTTTGTACATTAAACAGTAGGCAACCCAAGGAAGAGAGACACTTCTATTTTTCTTGGCTTTGCCTTCCTGAAAATAATACTATGCTGCAAAATAACTCCGGAAGAAGGGCTTATCTTTACCAGAAAAAGAAGGAGAAAAGAAAAAAATAACGGGACGAAGGAAGGAGAAATCTCACTAAGAGAAAGCAAGGATTGCTGTGTCCCTTCATGCTACCCTCACCCTCCAGTCCCTACACATACCTATACCTGGAAACTGTCTCTGATACCACGGACAGGACTCAGAAGCAGCCTCAGCCCTTCACCATCGCCGACAGAAGGGAAAACTGAATCAAGAGAATGGTCCTGGTTGCTCAAGCTGGGGTCATTAGCTGGATTAAAGCTCCCGAGCTCCGGCCAGCAGCACGGAGAGCAAAGTGCAGCTAAACTGCCCAAATTGGATTATCAGCACTCCCGGGTCTCCGTGCCAATTTGGCTGGCAGATTGCGGGATGCTCAGGATGAGGAGGTGGGCAGCGAGCCCCAGGGCTGATCTGCAGGCTGCTGGCAGGGAGGAGGAGAGATGAGGAAGAGATGGTCCCTGCACAGCATGTCCCCCAGAGCCATGCAGCCTGTCTCTGGCACCCCTGGCATCTTCTCACCTCGGGCACTTTCTCTAGCAAAATCCCTCACAATCTCAGCTCAAGGAGCAAAGAGGATATCGCACCCTGGCTCACACCAGGCCCTGAGTTGACCCCAGGAATAAAAAATCTCCTCTGTTCTTCAGGCAACTCACGAGGGTCTCCGGCCCCAGGCACAGACCAGCACAGCTTGGCACAGGGCAGGGGTGAATTTGGCTTTCATTACACTGAGACACCATGGGGACAGAGGAATCACCCAAAACAGTCCATCTTGCACCATGCAAGGCAACTTCAGAGAAGAAAGGAGCAAAAGTGTTTGTGGAGTGTGAGCCTGATGATCTGGATGTGGAGTTTTCTTCCAGACTCAAACATCTCGGCACACCAGCAACAAAGACAAGGTGTGCCAAGCCTTGGCTAAAGGGAAAATAAACTTTGAAATGTTTTTCATTCAGGTTTTTAAATGGTGGCTTCCACCTGGAACAAGGGCTGGAGGCAACAGCAGGGTGCTTAGGGAAGCAAGGCAAACAAGGACATCTTCCTGTGTCTGGCCACGCTCTGACAAACCCACGGGAAGGTGTGGGCTTGGCTACACCACATGCCAAGTGCAGGGCAGAAGAGCCAGGACGGCCCATGCCTGGCACTGAAACCGTCAAAACTTATTTATTGTCTGCACCTTTTCTCCTCCACAAGATGTTGGCTCAAATGTGACTTCCAAGCGTAGCAGACAGACCACGTTGGGGTATCTAAGCAGCTTCCATGCTGCATCCTGGGGAAGACTGAGAGGGGCATGGATGAGGCTGTGGGTCAGGGACAGTGTCAGAGGACAAATGTTCTCACCAAGCACCACATATCTGGAGCAGGATGCTCCCCAGGGCATTGCATGGAACACTTCCCAGCTACAGCCAGAGAAGAAGCTGGTTGTCTCCAGCCTAAAGCCAAACCAGTCACCTCACCAGTGGACGGTGGCAAACACTTGCTCCTCATTTTGCATGAAGCCACGGCACCCAGCACCTTGCTGGGAAAAGGGGCCCAATCCAAACTCAGGAAAGTTAAGGAGTCATGGTACATGCTGAACCAAGCTCCACATCACTCATAATTCCCAGCCTTTGGGCCTTCCTCCACACACATGGTACATCAGCAAGCCATTCACTGGTCAAACCCTGGCCAGGAACCCTCTAATCACTAGTTTTTTCCACATAGCACACAAACTTGAAGGAGACATTTATGGATCAGAGACAACAACAATCTAAGTTCTCTCCATACATGCATTCCACCAGTTCAGATCAATGAAAAATTCCAGCTTGCAGGCAGTGAGGATGGCATTATGGGCATTGGGGCCACCCATGCCCACCCTCCTGTCACTCCACAGAGACATGGCAGCACCTCTGCTGTCCTGGCTCTTTCGAGGCTCCCTTTCCATTGAGCCAGAGGTGCCAAAAACCACGACTGATTCACTGAAGACAGGAATGACCAAGGCACCAGAACAGCCTAAACAGAAAGGCAATTACAACAAAGCCCAGCGGGACCCGGCAGAAGCCGGACACGGGCAATGCTGCCCCAGTTTGCAGCAGCCGGTGCCGGCAGCACCGGTCTCTGCCACTCGGAAATTGCCAGCTCAGGGCTGGGTCCGCAAGCGCTGCAGCCAGCAGCAAGGCAGGCAGCAACAAAGGCCCTGACCCGCACTCAGCCTGGAGAATAAACACATCCGAGCTTCCTTCGTTCAGCCCGACCCCAGGGCCAGATGCTTCGCTTTGTTCGGCAGAAGTCAAACGCAGCGAAGCCGCGGCAGTAACCGGCCCGGCACGGCACTGGCACGGAGCAGGGCACGGAGCAGGGCACGGCGCAGGGCAGGGAGCAGGGCACGGAGCACACAGAGCAGGGCAGGGAGCAGGGCACGGAGCAGGGCAGGAAGCCGGGCAGGGAGCCGGGCAGGGAGCCGGGCACGGAGCACACGGAGCAGGGCACGGAGCAGGGCAGGGAGTAGGGCACAGAGCCGGGCAGGGAGCAGGGCAGGGAGCCGGGCACGGAGGCGGGCATGGAGCCGGGCACAGGGCAGGGCAGGGAGCCGGGCACGGAGCAGGGCAGGGAGCAGGGCACGGAGCCGGGCATGGAGCACACAGAGCAGGGCACGGAGCAGGGCACGGAGCACACAGAGCAGGGCACGGAGCAGGGCACGGAGCACACAGAGCAGGGCACGGAGCAGGGCAGGGGCCAGCCCCGCTGCCGCCGCCGTGGAGGAGGGGAGGCACAGCCCTGCCAGCACGCAGCAGCGCCGCTTTATTGCCCTTCCCATTTCGGCTGTACGAAGCCCCGCTGAAACATCTCCCCGGGAGCCGCCGGCACGGCCCTGGCCCCATCTCCGGCGGAGTTCAGAGGAGTTTGATGATCTCTCGCTCGGGGAAAGCGCTTTGTGTGACGGAGCACAAGGGCTCTGCTCCGCAGCTCCGTGCACAGCCCGAGCGTGGCACGAATGCCTGCGCTCTGCTCCAAATTTGATGCTTCTATTAAAATAATAATAATAATAATAATAAGCCAGGAAGGGAAAACTCTCCCCGACGCCGCTATCACCACGCTAACAAAAGCAACGCCGCCAAAACTTTAATCTTCAGGGCAGCAGCTGCAGAAAGCGCAGCCACCCAGCGGAGCAGGAGCCAGAGCCCCCGGCGCTGCCTCCCCGCAGCCCCCCGAGAGCAGCGGGCGCATCCAGGCTTGTCTCTCTCGGAGGAGCGGCACCGGCAGCCAAAGCCACAGGCGGATGGGGAGCACCAGATCACACGCACGATCGGGTATTTTGAATCCAAACTTCCTTACCAGCCTTCCTTACAGCCCCGTGTCGCCACACCGCTGCCGGCACCGGCATCCGCTGGCACCAGCAGATCACTCGGCGGCGAGCGGGAAGAAGAAAAAAACCTTCCCTCCTTGCAGCCACTTAAGAAATTATCCATGCATCCTCCCAGAGGCATCTGCCCCACTGCTTTTGCTTGGCTTCTCCACCTTTCCGCCCTGTTCGGTCATCAGTGTCTTAAGAGAGAGACATCGAGTCACTCATTTTGCCCACTGAGTATATACAAAAGACCCTGGGATTGTTCAGGAAGCAATTAGCCGCTGTTCAGAGGAAAATGGTGTTTTCAAATGGATAACCTTTGATGTAGTCAATAGCCTCAGCTCCTCTTTTTTTTTTTCCTTTTTTTTTTTTTAATTCTTGCAGCCGCACACGAAAGAAAATAAAAAATAAAAAATTTAAAAAAGAAATCCAGCAAAAGACTGATAATTCCCCCCGACACAGCTCCCGCTCAGCAAAAAAGGATTTTCTCGCAAGCTGGAGGAAAAGCAGCTTCGGGAGGCGGCTCATCTGCCCAACTTTTCTCCCCTCCGTGTCCCGGAGCGTACGAGAAGGATCCATGAATATTCATCCCCCCCGTTAGCAGGTTCTGCTTTTGTTTTGTCCTCCCCAAGCAGAAGCCAGGGGGGAGCTAACAAGTGAGGTTAATGCCTGTCTTTTCTCTCCCATCCGTCTCCTCTTTAACCAGTGACCTTCATGTTAAGCCCTGTTTACACACCAGCCCCCCTCCCCTGGCTCCCCCTACCCCGGCGCTCGGCCAGAGGCAGAAGGAAGAATTTCCCCCCAGGAAGACAAGGGAGGAGAAGGCGATTGCGGGATTCCGAGATTTATTTCAGCATGCCACAGAGATTTTGCAAATCCCTCCCCGATCGCACGCCGGAGCTGCCGTGTGTGTTCTCTGGGCAGGAATGGAAAGGGGCTAAGGGACACGGAGCGCGCAGCCGGCTTTATTCGCCGCCTTCCACGTTCCTACCGGCGGCGGGAGGCGCGCACCGGCGCAGCCCCGCGCACAGGTACCGCAGCCTCCCACGCCTCGCTCGGAGGTGCCCGGCGCCGCGCTGCCAAACTACAGCGCGATCACAATAGGAACGATCATAACGAGGGGGACGGCAGCCATCTCACCCTACCCCATCCCATCCCATCCCATCCCGCAGGGCGCCCACGGCACCTCCCCGCCGGCGGCTGGGGAACGGGGAGCGCGGAGGGAACGGCGGCGCTGTGGCTTCAGGACGAGCCCAGCCCGGATGGCGCTCACCGCGCCCCGGCGGGATGCGGGGATGCAAAGCAGCGAGAATATGTGAATGGATATGGGATAGCACAATGCGGGGATACGGGGCAGTGCGGACACAGCGATGACAGCGAGGATGTGGGGCAGCACGATGCGGGCATGCAGGGCAGGGCAGATGCGGGATCCAAGGCGGCGAGCACGGGAAGGGCTGAGCCCGGTCCGCGTCCCCAGCAGTGCCGGACCCGGGTGGGCAGCGCGGCCGCGGGGCTGGGGCGGCGAACGCCACCGAGAGCCGGGGCGGGAGGGTGCAGCGGGGAGGGAGGGGAGGAGGGAGGCGGCCAAGCCCCGCCGCTACACCGAGCAGGGAGGCTCCGCTGGCACCGGCTCCCCGCGGGAGCGCCCCGGCCCGAGCGGCTCCGAGATGGGAGGCGGCCCTCAGCCCGTCCCTGCCCGGTCCCCGGCACACGCCGCTACGAGACCCACGCGGGGCGTGCGGCGGATAAAGAAAGAGGCTCGGTCCCGGCGCGGTTTCGTGCCCCCGCGGGAGGCGGCTCCCGGAGCCGCGGGGCGCAATGCGGGCTGGTCCCGCCGGCAGCAGCGCGGCGCCGGCCCTGCCCGGCCCAGCCCTGCCCGGCCCGGCCGCCGCGGCCCCTCCGCGCCCCCCGACGGGGCCGCCGTGCCCTGCCCGGGCCAGCCCCGCGCCGTCTCCGCGGCGGCAATAAATCCAAATTTTTTTTTAGGGGAGCAATAAAGCCAAATCCGCATTCTTTTTAACGAGCCGACCGATCGGGCTCATCGCGCCGCGCCCGAAAGTTGCAGCCGGGTTACTCACGGCTCCGGTCCCCGCTCGCCTCCGCCGTGCCAGCCATAATTGCATTCCACACCAAGCCGCCCGCCGGGCCGCCGCCGCCTTCTCCGCCGCCGCTGCCTCCTTCTCCTCCGTCCCCTCCTCCTCCTCCTCCTCCTCCGCGCCCGCCTCCCCCCGCCGCCGCCGCCGCCCGGGGCTCCGCGCCCGCCCGGCTCCCGCCGCCGCCGCTGCCCCGCATGAATGGGACGGGGCGCGGGGCCCCGACGGAACGCCGCCCGCCGCGCGCGCCCCCGCCGCGCGCACGCGCGCACGCCCCGCACCGGCGGCGCGCGCCGAGAGCCCGGGGAGGCGGGGGCGCGCCCGGGGGCCGCCTGCAGGGGGCGCCCGAGGCGGGGAGGGGGCGGGGCTTCCCCGCCAGGCCACGCCCCCCCGCCCGGCCTTAAAGGGGCGATGCCGCGAGGGGCGGGCCCCGCTAAAAGCGGTCACCGAGCGGAGGGGCTGCGGGGCGAGGAGCCCCCCGCACCCACCGGAGCGCCCCGCCACTCCCCTGCACCCCACCGCAGGGCTTCCTTCCCCAGGGATGTCCGTTCAGCATCTTCCCGCTGGCATCGCATCCAATCTGCCGAAAATTAAAATTAAGAAAGAGAAGAAAAATTATAAAAACTATTAAAATGTATTAGTTGCAGGTCTGAGTGGTTGTTTGTCTCTTCTAAACACGTTCAATATTATCCACTGTTGTAACCTTCCCCTGCTTTTCCCTCTCACCATGCCAGCCACAGAGCCCCTTCCCAGAGACAGCAGTGCCCCCGTGGCACCCTGCCCCTGCCCTGTTTGGTTAGGCCCTAATGAAATGCTCCATCATCTCTCCAGAGAAGGGACCTCTGTAAAAACCAGCAGGAATAAATAGAGTGTTTGTCATCCAGACCTCCACAGATTTCAGAAGAGACCTTTGAGACGGCAATGGCAGGAGTGGATCTTTCCAGACCCCCCATTAGGAGACGGAGCTGTAAATGGTTCTGGTTCACTGGGACCCCACCATTTGCTGCAGGACAGGGGCAATCGGTGCAAGGTGCCTTGTTCAGCCAGGTTTTCCTGGCTGCAACCAGCCAGACTTTGGCCCCACCAGCTCTCAGCACAGGGACGCTTTGTCCTTTACCCACTGTGGCAGTCTGGGAGCTGCCCCACCTGTGAAGGAAGGTGTGTGCTCACCTTGTGCAGGCACACATGTACAAGTCCTCTGCAAGACCCCAGGGGATGTGTGTCCACAAACCCAAAGGAGCTCCTTGCCCTCTCTGACAGGAGGAACTCAATTCCAAAGCTGTGGAGAGCAGCACAGGGCACTTTGGGAGAGGACATGAAAGGAGAGCACAAGGCACAGGTGAGTCTCAAGCACCAGAACAGAGAAGAAAATGGACCTTCAGAGGCTCCAGTGAGAGTAGGGAGGAAAATGGAGGAGAAAAAGGGTGACTTGGTTGAGTCCAACAGCAGAGCTGCACTCTCCTCAGCACCCTCAGCATCTCAATGCTCACACCTCACCCAGAGCCCATATGAGAGCAGAGATGATGTCCCTGCAAGCTGGACAACAAGGTATTCTCATTTATCCCTCATCCAACCCTCAGCAGCATCCATTTCCAGGAGGCCAGAGGAGCTGAGAACAGCCCTGTTCCCCAGGGCACAGCATCAGTGGCTGCCATTCTCCCACCTCTTGTTTGTGCAGGGACACACATGGGGCCCAGGCTTAAAAGCTTTCCAGACAGAGCAGCCATCAGCAAGCTCTGCCGGCAGGGAAGTGGCTGGGATTTGGATCGCTTCCCCCAGACTGAAAGAAACACTTCTTTTTTTTTTCTTTTTTTTTTTTTTTTTTTTTTCCCTTCCTCCAAGAGACTAAATTTAGTGAATACCTTTCACATTAAAAACTTGTCAGGTATTCACATCCAAAGATGCTGCTGCTCCTGTCTCTCGGGGGAGTTACTGAGACAGCAAAACCTCTTAAACGAATAAAAAAGAAGGGAGAGATATTCAGGCAATCTCCCACTTCTGCTTTTAAATCCACTCTCTCCCAGGGCTGGTGCCAGGGCACCTTGGTCCCATGGCTGCCATCTGCTGCCACAGAGGCCAAAGAGAGGGAAGGATTCTCCATGCCCAGAGCGGGAGGGACGCAGCAGCACTGACCCCGGGCCGGGGCTGCCATTCCCCTGTGCCCCTGGGACAGGAAACTGGAGCGATTTCTTTTTGCTGAGAGGTTTGTTTGTCCACATACACCCAGCGACAAGGGGAACCACGGTGATGGAGCTCAGAAAAGAGCGGGTACCGGCTGAGCCCCTCCTGATGCACCAAGGAGGGAAGAAAAGAAAACAGAAAGAAAACCCAAGAACCACTCATGCCCGTGCCCAGCAAGGGTCAGGAGGGAGCTGGCAGGGGAATTGCGGGTTTGTGCCGGGTGGGAAACAGCCTCAGGCTCCCGGTGACCCGCAGAGCTGCCACGGCTGCTCCCCCGGCTCATCGGCCACCGCGCCCGGCGGGCACTGGGACACGCTTGTCACTCACAAGGCTTCCCCCACGTCTGGGCACCTCACCCCCGCTGAGAGCCTCTGGTTATCTCGGGAAGCTTGGCCTTTCATCCTGCCTCCCAGGGGCTGCTGTGCTCATCCACAGCCCCCCTGCTCATCCTCACCCCCTCCCGCCAGGGCCGGGGCTGCCAGCCCGGCTGTGCCCCGAGGAAGAGCTTGAGTGGCACCTCAAAAGCTCCGCAGGGTGCTGGGGGGGACGGCTGGAGGCTGGGGATGGCTCCAAGGCAGCTGGACCCAAACCCCAGCAGAGAGGGGTGAGGGGTGAGGGGTGAGGGGCTCACCAGGCTCGTCTCGTTGCCCTAAAGGCTGACTCGGCGCTGCTTACCCAGCTTCCACCAAAATTACATCGAGACACAAACTCTCCTTGGGATGGCCGGGGCACTTTGCCTACGTTACCAGAGAGACTGAGGGGCATCCTGTTCTCCAAAAGCAGCCTGACAGCTGCTTTGTCAAAACCAGAAACTAACTGGGAGAGGATTAAGTCACTGGAGAGAGCCCAAAGGGATGGGGAGGCTCTTCTACTCTGCTCTCCCAGTCTGAGTGCTGAGGGACCAAAAATAATCAGAAAAATTCACAGTTTTTCTTCTGTTTGCAGTTTTTTGATCGCTAAAAAATTCTGCTAAAAGGCAGAGTTTCACACAGTGCAGGAGTCAAGACTATGTCACTTCCCTTGGTTATCACCCACAGGTGGAAAAATTTTCAGAAGATTAAATCCCAAGAACCTGCAACCCCAGTTTAAACACCCTGAACTGAACACACAGGGATGAGAGAAACCCAGTGGCCTCAGCCCAAAGGTTTTTAGGCTGTGAAATCTGACTGGCCCAGAGAACAGTCTGGAATCCAAATGTGGGCTTTGGGGACCTTCACAGCCAAACTCTGCAGCTCTGCTCTGCCTGGATGGTCCCAGGCTATCCCCCCGATGGCCATGGGCACCAGGAGAGATCCACTCTGCCCAGATGGCAGCAATGGGGTTTATTTCCCTCCTCCCACCCTCACAGACGTCTTTGCTAATCCAGCCTCAGGAGCAGAAAGGCTGAGCAGCCAGGCTGGGTCTGACCAGAGGGTTTGTCAAAGTTTTCCAGGAGGCATCAGCAGCTCTTTAAGCTCCTTGACAGCCAGGATAACAAACTGTGTCTGTGGACCTCTGGGGATCCAGGGTGGAATTAGGATGAGTAATGAACAGAGCCATTTTTCAGGGGATCACAGCTGCAGAGGCAGAAGGGCAGCGGGCAAAAGGTGCTGGAGAGGCACACGGGGCAGGGACACGGGGAGGCACAGGGGCTGTCACCAGGGGGGCAGCATTCTTTCACTCCTGGTTCTGCCCAGAAAGGAAGGCACTTTGCTGTCTGCCAGAACAGCTTTCATCCTCTGCCTGCTGCTACAGGCCCCCTCCAGATCACGGGTGTCCACAAAGAGGCAGGCGGCCCCTCATCCAGCCCACCGTGCTCACATTCCTGGGAATTTGCTGGCAGAGGCCTCACCGGGCTGGCAGCATCACTGCTCATTTCAGTAAGAAGAGGATCTGCCTGAAGGGGATCAGGAGAGAGGTGAGCCTGGGAATATCCTCATTTCCTCAGCCTGTCACACTGGCAGTGATGCATGCCTAGATTTGGGAAGAGGTTTGATGGGATGGGTGCTGGGAGCTGTGGGTGTGGGAGAGGCTCTGGGGGCCCCTGCCTGGTCTGTGACAGGAGATTGATCTGGACATCAGTGCCAGGGAAGGACATACAGCCACAATGGGGGAAGACAGACAGCCAGTGGGATGGCTCACTCTGCCCTTCTCAAAGCTGATCCCCAGCTCCCAAAAGACCAGCCCGTCCCGACGGCTGTGCATCCGCCCGCCGAAATCAGACAAATTATGCATGCACCAGCCCATCCCCGCTGGCCAGGGAGGTCCTGCAGAGATCCCCTCTGGCCATACCTGCTCCGGCTGAGCTCCTTCCCAGCTCCTTCATCCCTCAGCCCTGTGACTCATGGCGGTGGTGCTTAATTAGCAGGATGCCTGATGCAGACACCTGTCAGCTCCTCCGAGACAACCAGCATTTCACATTAGCTGCCCCGGGGCTGTTCGGCAGGAACAGCTCGCTCTCCTATTGATATTCCTTCATCTCAGCCTATTTTCCAAGCCGTCAAGCTGCCATCTCAACCCTCCCAGGCCTGGCAGTGCTGGGGAATGCAGCCTCATGTCCGTCAGCTCCTAGACTTTGATCCCACCTCAGCAGCCCCTCAGGAGTGCTGGAACCACTTCGTGCTTCCCCTGGCAGCCTGACATCCCTGCACAAGGTGCACCAAGCACAGACTTTGAGTGAGGAGAATGTTGAAAATAGGGAAAAAGTCACTGTCCCATTCCCCAGGTCCACAAAGTCTCCAAGATGCACTACCATGGACGTGGCATCACTGCCAGCGGTGCAGGGACACCCGTGCCACCAGGAGCCTCAGCAACAGCCAGGAGAAGAGACACTGGGGAATTTTATGTCCTTTGGAACACTCCTACCCCCTGCTCAGCCACAGCCCACCGTACTGCTCTTTATTCCCACCAGTTCCACACCCTCCCCTGCCAGGGTCAGCTGAGGACCAGTTCCATGGAGCAGATTCACCTCCTCCCTCCCTCTTCGGATCATGTGCCACTGTCCACTTCCCAAAGGCTTTCTGGTCCTCCACCAGTGCAGGGAGCAGAGATTCTGTGCTGAGCATGTGTGGGCACCAGGAAAGGCTGCAGCAGCCTTAGAACATCCCCCTGCATTTCATCCATGGGGAGAAGGCAGAAAGTGGCACTATCAAGACTGGATGATGCATCAGTCAGACAAAACTTCAGGCTGTAGCTCCCTCCACTCCTAGGTGCCAGGCTCCATTTCTAGGATGGCTGTTTTCCCCATGATTGAAGTAATGGAAAGATCAACACCAAATCCTCTAGTGGCTCAAAAATTCACCTCTGTCACATGGAACAAGTGGGTGGCCATGAGACATCAAGGAGTCCCTTTCCTTTCTCGAGTACCCATGTAAAATTAAAATGGACAAGGAAGAAGCTGCTGTAAATAATGCATTCATGGTGCACTACACAGCTTCAGGAGCACATATTCATTGTCTAGTCTTATTTAAAGAAACCCAGCCCTTCCTGAGTCATTAAAAATGTATCCTGGTTTCAGCTTCATCCCATATACACTCACCACTGAGAAGCAGGTGGTTCAGTGGCTATTTTCATGCCTTCCCTCTCTCAGCTGGGCCTGGGCAGCCCCATGGTGTTACAAGTGAGGCCTCTGGGTCACATGAAAAATTCACGCACTTGGCATCAGGCGTTTTCCATCCCTGTGCTCTTGCTCCTCCCTCACACCTGAGCCCGCAGACCCACTCTGTGCTGCTGCCTCCCAGACCCCAGCAGCACCCTCCGAGCTGATAGAGGATGTTATGAGAACTGCTAAGCCCTGGTCTGGCCACTGCACCCATCCCACCACTTTTCCATCCCACTGCCTTCTCCCCACCTCCCTCTTGCCAGTCTTAGCTCTCCATCACGTATTCCCCTTGCTCCTACCCTGCAGCTCCTCCTCACAAGTGTCCCTGCCCCTGACAGGACAGATGGCTGCCCTGGGGTGCTGTCACCGGACCAAAGGCAGAGCCACCAAGCCACACTCAGCCCATCTCCCTGTTGGAGGGAGCTGGTGCCTGACCACAGCAAAGCCTGGGGCAGAGGCATTATTCACAGCTTGTAGCATCCTCCTTGGCTGGGAAGTGCTGGGAGCAATCCCCAGGGTGGGATAAGCTGGCAGCACGGCTCGGGCACACGGGCACACACAGCCCAGACACCCGCCTGGATCCTCTGCATCTCCCCCGCCGTGGAAGAGCTCCTCCAGAGTCTCTGCAGGAAAACCTGGGAGATAACATGTGCCTGCGACATCAGCAATTAAGGAACATTAATTATAATAATAATAATTATCACAAAATAGCATTTTTATGGCACAATATTATGCTGAAAGATTTACAACATACCGAATCATGAAATTCGTAATTAAAGTTATTTTAGTTTCTAATTTTGCTTTAATTCTATTCCAATAAAAGATAGGATAAATATACCTTAAAAAAATCTGCAGAAACCATTACTTAAGATAATTTCTCTATACAGGGAGATTATATTGCAGCACAGAGATCCCTTGAGGAGCACCACGAACCTCGGTGAGGAAGAAATGTTCAGGCATGTGAAATGCCAAGTGCCGGGAGCCTCGCCCCAGGGCAGCAGGACACTGGGGCCTGAGGGTGCCTGTGGTCTCTGGGCCTGAGTTTCCTGGCTGTGAACCCTCCCGAGGTGGGTCTGTATTCATTGTTGTTCCTTCTGTTCCTGGGGTGGGAGCTGGAGAGCCGAGTACCCCCAAGGCAGCCAGAGGAAGAGCTGAGCTGGGTTTGTTCCTCACATCACTGCCAGAGGAGTCCTGGCATCATCACTATGAGCATAGTGGCACTGGGACAGAGCAGGGATGTTTCACTCTGGCTCTCACTTCAGTCTGTGTACCTGTACCTGTGGTAGGAGAGAGGGCACAAAGACAGGACCCAAATCCCAGAATTCCATGGGAAAATTGTTATTGACTAAAGTGGTTTTTACTGAATTGAAACCCAACCTGCAATTGTTCTGATGAAAGTTCATCACCACAGTAAGAAAAGGGGAGGGGGAGGGAAGAAAAAGAGGGAAATTCTTTTAGACATGGTCAAAGGTTTATGTCTTGGACGAAAGATGACAATTGTAAAAGGATTTTTCAGCTCCCATTTGTGAACACCCCATAACATTAACCAAGTCAAAATCAGAATACAAAACCTGATGCTTACCACAGCAGCCCACTCCGACTGCCCCCTATCCTGCAGCACAGAATCCTGAGTAGCAATTGTACCACCCCACTCTGAGATGCATTTTAGATTCTCAGGTTCTCCACCCAAACGAACAAATCCAGACTCTGCTTTGCTGAACCCACACTGCTGTAAGCCTGCTGGACCTGCACCACCAGCTGGACTCACGTGGGTCCAGCCATCCCTGCCTCGTGCCTCTCTGCATTAGGAGATCTGGGGTCACCACCAGCTGGTCCCAGACCCACTGGCCTGGGAGCTGCACCCCACTTTCCCTGCCAACACCAAATGGCACAACAGGAGGGGTGGGAAATGGATGAGCCGATGGACTTGGGAGACCATTCACCTCCAGCACCATCCCCCATGTACCAGGCAGCCCCGGCTGTGCCCCAGAAAAAGCCATCACGGGGTACCAGGCATCACATCCAGCCCTGAAGAGGCAGCACAGACCAGCTGTGGTTATAATCATTTGCCTGAAAGCCAGAGGATGTGCCACATCCCCTTGCCCACAATGCCATCCCCACTTGCTGCCTTTAGGGAGCCCCCAGCTGTGTCTAGTGCTGGGGCAGCTCCTGCAGCGATGGAGCAGCCACAGGGCAGGCGAGGGCCCCCTGCCCAAAGCAGCCAGCACGGCCGAGTGCCGCCGAGCCCAGCCTGAGCCCCGCTCCCCCAGGAGCCCCTCTGGGACTTAACTCCTCCATAATTAATTTGAGTGCCTCTGTGCTGCCCACTGGGCCTCCCGAGCACAGATTACTCACCTCGCTGCGAGCGCAGGCAACATTAAGGATGTGTTCTGAAGATGAGAGGTCTTGGCTCCCTGACAGCCCCTAACTGATGGCTGGTTTGGGAGGCAGCTGAGGCAACACCAGCTCTCAGGAGAGCAGCAGGTCTGCCAGAGGGTGATCCCAGCACCCACATTTCCAAATGGTTGGGAGGGAGACAAGGACTCCCCAAAAGCTGAGCAGAAATGGAAGGGTGTGCATTTGAGGGAAGGGTGAAGCCTTTAACTAGAAGATGCCTACGTTGCCAGTAAGGTCTTTAATTGATTCTGGGAGAGTGATTTCTAAATTACATCCTGACGTGTACGCTGCAATCGATAAATGCATTAAGGAAGGAGCCTGCATGCCCTGGGTTGTGCTGCTCCACGCCATTCCCACAGCCCAGACCCTGCTCCCTGCCCCTCCAGCCACAGAGGAGTCCCTGTGAGCAGCAGGGCTGGGTGCTGCAGCACCTGGGGATGAGCCCCACAGAGCATCCCTCTCCAAGCAGGTTTCCCCACACCTGGGAAGGATGCAGGCAACCCGAAACACTGCTTTTCCAAGGATTAGTGCCACGGTTTGGCAGCAGAGACAGAATGCTGTACCGGGCTGGGGCTTCCACTGCAGCCTTGAGCTCCTGCTCTTACCCCACTTTCCACCACATGGGTACTTCTTACAAACTAATTTGATCTGGAAAACCAAAAGTGAGGCAGAGTGGTCCTTTCCATAAGGATGTGTAAAAAATCCTGACAAGCTTGGCTGCCTGCCTGTTTTAAGATGACAGGTTTAGGAAGGGGTTTACCATCTTTAGGAAGGGTTTAGTGATTCAAAGAAGCTGCCTGGAAGTTCCTGCTCTGCCTGCACAAACCCCTGGCACATCCCTGCTGCCAGAAGAGAGAGATGGAAGCTTGGAAAACAAAAGCAAATACAAACACTTCAGTCTATTTATTAAAAAAGTTTACAAAATGATGAGTGAAAGACAGCTAATGATGCATCGTATAGTTAGTGCCAGGGAAAACATTCTAAATTAAAGTCCTCAAATATGAAAAGAATCAACATTTAATAAGACAGTTAATGTATGTTATTTAAATGTCACTTCATTATTAAAAGTGTATATTTTTTAGGTTTAATAACCATGTAATTGAGGCATCTTTTCTATAGTTAAGCCTTGGCAAATATGTTTTTCATAATTAGCCAGTATTTATTTAACATGCAATAACCATCCCATTAAATTTAATGACTTCAATTAATAGGTACAAAGGGGCCTTTTTTAATGTCAATATGTATTCCTAAAGCCACTTCCCGATGCGGTGCCATGAGGAAGCTCAGCCACCCGGGGGTGACCAGGGAGGGCAGGGGGCTCTGCTGCTGCCTCACTGCAGGAATGGGCAGTGCAGGTTGTGGAGGCGCTGCATGTCCCAGCCAGGGCTTGGGGGGCACAAAGAAGGGGGTGCCAGCAGAAACCCTGTGGGCACCCAGCCCATCCTTGCTGGCACTCCTCACCCCACAAGTCCTGCTGCTGGGAGTGAGGCTGCAGGGCTCACTCCTGGGGCAGTGAGGCAGCAGAGGCTCAGCCTGACACGGCCACAGCTGAACTTGTAGCCCACATTAGAGAACAGCCCAGGGTAAATTAACTCCTTTAACGAACCATCCAGTACAGAGTTATTAAGTGGCTCATAATAAACCCCAGCATGACACTGCCTGCTGCAATCCCACTGGGCTCCAGGCTGTAGAACCCCACTCCATTAGAAAGGAAAGCCCCATCCTGCAGACACGAACCACCTCTAGAGCCCATGCACCTCCCTGGCCCTTGGCAGGGGTTTTGCTGCCACTTCCCAAGATTTCTGCACCCCCATGAGCTTTCCCGCCTCTCTCAACCCTGGCAGGACCCCCAAATGCCTCTTCCCCATCCTTTGGTCCCCTGCTCTCCCCATGAACCTCAGCCCACGTGCCAGGGACTTGGATTTGTCTGAGGGGAGAAGCACCTGAGGAACAGAGCAGGGGAAGCAGACTCAGGAACACAGAGGCACCCCCTTGGAAAGCAAAATCACGGCTTGTGGGAAGCAGCACACCAGAAACACATCACCTCTGCGCTCTGTCAAAGGTGCTGAGTACAGAGCCATGGCAGCCAGCAAGTGAGGTGCTCCCCCAGGGACCCCAAAATGCCAATGGCCAAGGCCAGCAGCCTGCATGGCCCCTGGCTTGCCCTGGGTGCAGCTGGGGGACCCTTGTGCTCCCCTGCACCCCGGTGCCACCTCACCTGGGGAAGCGATGCCAGCTGCAGGCACCAGGTCAGGCCACATCCTCCTGACCTGCAAACCAGTGAGATGATGTTGGAAGTGCTCACAGCAGCCAGGGGACTCTGAGGAGGTGGTTGCAAGCTCCACTTTTCTTTTTCCAGTGGTTTTGGGCCAGGACAAGGCTTAAGAGACACTAAATCCTTGAAGGCAAAAGATTGTAGATTGGGTTATACCTCCAGCTGGGCTGGCCTAGGCTCAGGGTGACTTGGCTCACCCTAGGACAGAGATTCAGCTCTACAACAACCAGCATCTCCAAAACTACCCAGCACATGGCTCTGGTGCTTTTCTGGTACTCCCAAATTGTTCCTCCCTCTTCCAGCCTTTTCCATCAGGGCATGACAGGGGCTGTGGGGCAGCCACCATCTCAGTGCCTCAGTGTCCCTGGCACCTCCTTCCCCAGCTAAAACCCTCTGAGGCCATTTGCAAGGAATGGTCAAAACACAGCAAGGCTCGAGCAGATTGGGGAAGCATATGTCTCCACACATATCCCAGGGCATGAGAGAGATGCCAGCAGCACTTCCAGCCTCCGCTGGGCAACGCACCGGCTGCCGGCGCTCGCTGCCCCCTGTGCAGCGAGGCAGCAAGATTCAGCAGCGACCAGTGAATCCCAATTAATTGTGGTATCGGTATTTAAGGGACCCCATTGTGACAAGGCTGCCACGAGCTGGCTGCAGCCATCTGCTCCCCTGGCCTGGGGACCCTGATGCCTGTGAGGGATGGACCAGTGATTTCTGCCTGCCACCCTCTCCTCCCTGCAGCTTGGCTGGGGAGCGCGGTCAGGATGGTTTGCAGAGCCGATGGGGTTATTTCGAGCCTCAAACCAGGCTGAGGCTCCCATCGGCGCTGCTGCCGACCTGCGAACAGCTGCCTGCACCGATGTGGCCATCAATTACCCGCGGAGCCATTGGGGACCCGCACCGGCTGCAGCCCCGCACAGGAGCCCGGAGCGGGCAATTCATCCTCGTTAGCAGCCGGGCGGGGAGATGGGCTTGTAGGGCTGAGCATGGGGTGGCTGCTCCTGCAGCGGGGCTCTCTCACCTTTATACCCCTCCTTCCCCAGGGTCCTCTCTCTGCAACTCCGCCTGTTATGAACAAAACAGCCTGGCTGGGACACTTCGGCTTGGGCTAAGTACCGGCACTGAAATGTTAAATAGTCAATTGCTCCTGGGAATCACCTACAACCCCGCCTACACTAGGACCTGGATGCAAAATAATCCAGTGGAATCATGGGAGGGGGTTTTGGGGATGAAAACCACCCCTAAATGGAAAAGATGGGCACAGTGGAGGGGGCTGGATGGGTGTGCTCATTAGGGAAAAGGGAACCCCATCTCTAGTCTGTGTTTAACCTGTCACCATAACCTGCAGAGGACCAGATTGGACTGGGCTGTGGGAAGCAGGAGCAAAAGGACACTTCTTCCGAGTGCTGCCAGGGGGTAAGAAGGGAGGACGGTCTGCTGGGACTCCGGATGCGGACTGCACACCTCTTCGCCTCCAGCTGCTGGCGTGCCCTGGGACCCCTGCGGAGCTGACTGTTAATAAAGAGCTGACTATTAATAAAGGCATAGACCCTGTTCGTTTCGCGCCTGTCCCACCTCCTATCTTCTCTAGTACGAGTTATCCTTGTTTCCTCCTGCCCCTCTCCACCCTCGGGTTCCGCCTGCCCTGCCAGCACCGCTCCCATCCCCAAGGCCGGGGCGAGGCTGGTACCTGCCTGCCCCGCTCGGCTCCCAGTAGGTGCCCAAGAGCCCGTGCGATGGCCGCAGGGACATGAGCATCCCGTGCCACAGTCTCAGGGACCAACCCAACCTTTCCTGGCTTTCCAGGGAGTGCGATAAAGCCGTGACGAACCGCAAGGGCAGCCCCACAGTGCTGCAGCCCGGCCCCCGGGGACGCTGGGCATGGGCAGGGTGCAGCCCAGGCAGGACAGCCCAGCGATGCTGAGAAGGGACGTGTCATCCCCAGTGTGACATCCCTGAAGCAAGCAAATGCCGCTTCTCACACAGCAGATGGCAAATCCTACAGCAGGGAGGGGAAGAGGGGTGCCCATTAGCACCCCCAGCTATCGCCTTAACTCTACATCTCCCTTCTCAGGGCTGGGAGCCAGCACCAGGCTCCCAGGCTCTCCCCTCCACCACTCTCTTCCCTCCAGCTCCAGATATCCCCAAGGACACCCCACACAACCAGGGACCAACTTCTGACTCGTGTCCCCAGCCCTCTGCACCCACGTCCATCAGTCATTGCTCCAAGAGGAACCACAAAACTGCAGCAAAAAAGGACCCGGGTTTTAAAGAAAATAACAATTCTAGAATAAATAAATAAATAACAAGCCCAAGCACAAGTCTGCTTTTAAATTCAAATGTGCAATATGGCCCAGAGCCTCAGAGCCAGAAGGAAATTACAGATTTGGGCAAGGAAACAGAGAATATTTCACTTCAGCTCAGTCCAAGCCGTCATGATTTACCCAGCAGTGAGAGAGGTGGGGAGAATGCTGCTCCCTGAGGGCTCTGCAGCTTCAGCATTCATCCCCATGCTCTCCACCCCCAGGCTGCTGCCCCTGGACTCAGAAGGTTTCTCCAGACTCACATCCCGCCTCAGCTCCCCATCATGTCCCACCTATTCCACTCCAGGGTCACAGCTGTGCCAGGATGGGGAGTTCTCCCTGGGGCTCCTGTTGGACCTTCCAGATCCATGGACATCATGGTCCTGCCCTGCTGGGACCCAGGACACTCCAGTCCCAGCATGACATTAAACAGGACCCAACACCAGCCCTGTGCAGGGGTTCTCTGGAGTCACAGACTCGCCAGTGGCCACAGTGGTGGCTGTCCAGCCCAGGCTGGGCACTTCTGGGGCAGCAATGCCAGGGCCTTTTCTGTCTCTGCACCACCTGAAAGGAGGCTGTAGCCAGAAGGAGATCAGTCTCCTCTCCCAGGTAACAAGTGACAGAACAAGAGGAAAGAGCCTCAAGTTGCACCAGGGGAGGTTTAGATTGGATATGAGGGAAGATTTTTCACTGAAAGGGCTGTCAAGCAGTGGAATAGGCTGCCCAGGGAGTCTCTCTCTCTTGGGCAAGGAAACGGAATATTTCACTTCAGCTCAGTCCAAGCCGTCATCATGGGCATCACTCAGTGTCGGGAGCCCTTCCCATCCCCTCGGCACACTCGGGGGGCCGCTGCTTGTCCCGCACCAGGCAGGCAGCGCCCGGCCGGGCCGGGACCCTCACCGAGATGCGCCTCGGGCAGCGCAGCCCCGGGCCCGGGACAGCCGGAGCCGCCCGGTCCCGGCCCCATGGAGCGGCGGAGGCAGCGCGGACCGACAGTGCCACCTGCTGCTGCTGCTGCCGGCACCGGGGAACGGGACAGGGACGGGCAGGGGCGGAGAGGGACGGGAGAGGGATGGAGGGAGGGATGGAGAGAGGGACGGGGAGAGGGACGGGGAGAGGGACGGGAGAGGGACGGGAGAGGGACGGGAGAGGGACGGGAGAGGGACGGGGGAGGGACGGGAGAGGGACGGGACAGGGACGGGACAGGGACGGGAGAGGGACGGGGAGAGGGACGGGGCGAGGGACAGGGAGAGGGACGGAGGGAGGGATGGAGCGAGGGACGGAGGGAGGGATGGAGCGAGGAACCGAGCGAGGGACGCTCGGACCCCGGCCCGCGCTGCGGGAGCGGCCCCGCGGGCGGGCTCGGGGCGCTCCGCATCCCTCGGCAGCGCGGGGTGCTGGGGACCCCGCGGGAAAAGTCACCTTAAATCCCCAGAGGTGTTTTCCCAACGCCAGCAGATGCCCGAAGCTCAGCACCATGAACCCCGCCCTAGGTGCGAGGACAAGGTGGGGAAGGACACAAGGGGCACGGCTGTGCCCAGGACCATGCCTGGGACGGAGGAGGCGCGGGACACCGAGTCCAAAGCCCCGACATCCCCGTGTGGATGAGACATCCCGGTGTGGATGTGCTACCCAGGCCAGCGCATTCCTACAGCCACAGCCCGAGAATGAGCCGGCGGGGCTGAGAGCAGCTGCTCCCACTCCTGTGGCACCCAGGACATTCCTGGAGCTGGGAACAGGAGCTCTCCTGAAAACAACACAGCTTCCCCTAAAACCATGGGGACAACGACAGGGGATCACCCCGGAGCAAGAAGAGCCAAGTGGGGATGCAGGGTGGCTCCTGAGGGGTGTGGCGGCGCACGGGAGGTGTCAGACGCAGCACGTCACCGTGTCACCCATCCGCACACGCGGCTGCCAGGGCATCACCCTGACGCAGTAATCCAGGGCTATAAAGGCTGCAAAATGCTGTGACATCCCCACGCCCCTATGGCACAGGCACATCACCCACAGCAAACACGGGGAGAAAGGTGGGGACCAACCACGGGGTGCGAGGAAATCTGCTTCACAAATTACCGCTAGTACCAAATGTCCCTTCTTATCAAGACTGGATGGGTATTCAATTTTCTCTTCAAACGCCTGCCTTCTGAAATGGTAATAGAATTTCAAATCTAGGGGAAAAGGGAGGAGAAAAACTGAATATGCAAGGATTAACAATGAGAGAGACAAAGAAAGAAATAATACAAAAAAATATAGTCAGAGCCTTTGCAGGAATTAATTAAATACAAATATAAAGAGAAAATTAAGTCTCATGCTTAGGAGGGGGGAGAAAAGGGATATTTTCTGAGTTTAATTAACCTTTTTTTGCCAAGAACAATGAAGAGGAAGGGGGAAGGGAGGGAGAGTAGAGCAGAAACTCCTAATTGTTTTGCCTTGCAGGAGATAATTACAGGAGCCAGCCAGGTCAGGGTCTGCCCACATGGGTTTGAGGTGCTGGGTCTGGCTGTGCACATCCTGGGATTGTGTGCACATAATAGCTCATTTGTTGGCTCTGACTGGGACATTGATTGGGAGGAGCAAAGGCAGAGCTGGGGAGAGCCATGGTCCCCCAATTACCCGGGAGCTCAAGGAGGGGATGCCTCCTCCCAGCAGGGCCATGGGGAAGGGGAGAGGGTTGAGCAAGTGGAGGATAGCTTGTGGCCATGATGGCTGCCAGGGCTGGGAGACAACCTCCCTCCCCACACTCCTAAATATTTTGTTTTCAGGTTTGATATCTGTGGTGCTCAGAGGCATCAGTTACAGGGTGACAGCTTGGGGGTCTGATGGGGTTTAGAAGCAGCTGTTGCAAAATTAATGGTCTTTGTCACCACTGGCCCCTCCTGGGGAAAGTGGAGGATTCAGGCAGTGGTAGCAGGATGAAAAGTGACAGGACAAGGAAAGGAAAAGTGATGCTGATGTTTGCATGAGCACCTGCCTCCAGGTCTTTGCTTCAGTGCCTCTCCTCTCTACTGCTGGCCATGTGGGAGCTGTTTGGCCACAGCCTGGAATGGAAGTGGGAAGTGACAGATTTGGAGAGCAGGACCTCTGGAAACATTACCAGCAGGTCAACACCGTGCCCAGCTGTAAGGAGCAGCATTGGCTCTGGGCACTGCCAGACACACAGGCTTACACCTGCCAGCAGCACAGTGACACTCGTGGCCACTCACATAACCCCAGGGACCAGGAGCAATGGAAACGGCCACAGGCCTCTCCCACAAGGGGTGATGAACAGCACCATCCTCCTCCTCTGGGTCCCCATGCTGGGCTGCTTGCCAGGAGCTGCTCCTGGAGGAAAGCAAAGAGCTTTGGGGGCAAGGTGCTTCCTGCAAGATGCCCGGGGCGCTGTCACAAACAGGTTGCACGATGCTTTTCACTACTGCCTTTTGATGCCTTGGTGCCACAGGGTCTGGAGTAGGACCTGTCTCACTCTAACACCAGCTGGGTGAGGCAGAAACTCCCCAAGGATTGTCACATATAACATCTTGTGGATATAACATACCCATGGAGGTGTCCCCTACCCCTGCATCACAAGTTCTCAGATCAGTGCCAGGCCCCCTCCTCACCTCCAGCCCCACCTCACTGTGGTCACACTGCCACCATCATGAATGTGCCTGGGTGGGCCATGGAGAAGCTGCGGTTCTGCACTCCTGGAGGAGGCTGCAGGCAGCACAGCTGGTTCTCCAGCAAGGACCACCTGCATTGAAATTTCAGTTGGATGACAGAGGGAAAAATTCATCATTCCCAGGCAAGCAGCTCCTGAAAGGCAGAAGCTGAAGACATGGACCCCTGCAGAGGTCTGGCCTTGCCAGCAGAGCATCACCAGGACAGGCTACAGATTATCTGGGAAGCAAACAGGGTGATTAGTAAGTTAAAATCAACACCAGCAAGTGTTTATTTAGCAAACACAACTCCTCATCTGTCCAGGAATAGATTGCAAAATTATTCAAGAGTCTTCAGTGTAAATTATTCTCAGTATAAAGATTGTTTAAATTGCAGGCTGGGAATATTACTGTGAAGTGTACAAGGTATGTGGTAAATTATGTAACCTATTTATGTAATTTATAAATTGAGTTACATAAATTAGCTACACCAGGTACAGCATGAATGTCAAATTGTATTGTGACTCAATTGTCACAATAATGGCTCAGCATCAGATTATCTCAAGGATTAATCCAGACAGTACAAAGTCTGGATGTTACAAATAAATAAATATAAATATCAAACTGTACACTAACAGCTCAAACTAGAAAGTCATTAGCATTAATAAAGTGCAACCACTCAATTACTTGTCAGAGGAAGTAAAATGAGGCAGAGTCAGCAGGATCAGTTTGCTTTTCAGTTTGCACAGCTGTGCCCAGTCAGTGCCCTGCAAAGTGCTTTAGGGAAGGCAGAAAATACCTATGGCTTCTCCAAGTCCCTGTCTCACTCCTGGGGTAGGGACTATCTCTGTTAGCAGTAAGGGGCTACAAAATCACTGATGACTTTACATTAAGAAGTTTGGACTAAGGGCATTGTTACACTACTTGATACACTGTGCACAGGTCCATTAATTGATTGTACAGCTCTGAGACTCACCTGCCATACTCACTCGCCCAAATTTTCAGGGCTTGGAGAATCCTTAGAAAATCTGAACCAAAGCTATTAGTTAAGTTCCCATGTTAAGAGTCAAAGGTACATTTTCAGCCACTCCTTTTCCCTGAGCACCTCCTCTTCACTCCCATAAACTACTCAGCTCCCAGGGTTCAACACAGGAGGGAAAACCCTGGGCCAGGTACAGCTTCTTCGGCCATTCAGACACCACAAAAGGGAAGGTGCTTCTCCTGAAGTCAGCAGGCAGAGATTTGACATAACTTTAAAATCCTGGAAAGGACTTTTGGGAGACTATGTGGGGATATAGAACAAGAAGAAGAACTATTTCAGACTGTTTTATAAATTACTTAACCCTAAAATCTAAGGCTGGATGGAAGGGATCTAATTTTTGTGGACTAGTTAGAGCACGGAGAGCATGGAGAGCCAGGAGCTCTCCCCAGGGCACCTTGTTCACAGGGTAGCCCCACGGGCAGGAGCAGGGCTGAGTCACCTTTCATGCTTTTTGCTCCATGGTCCACATTCTCAAAGGATGGTGAAAGGCTTCCAAGCTTCAGAAGTTTTCACCTTGTACTCCTCATTAAAATCCAGTTTTCTTTCAAGTTGAGCATGGCAGAATCTTGCCCTCCTGAGAACAGCTGTGACTATGTTGTCATCTGCATGCTCAGGAGTGCTGCAAGGTCTGTAGCAGTGTTAGAGCTCCCAGCCCCAGGGGTGACTGCAAAGAGATCTGGAGCACAATTCTCTTGAGTACAATAAATAAAACCTCTCTGTAATGGGTGTGCTTGGTTTTTCCAGAGAGCTGAGTTTGGACCTCCAATCCCACAAGGTAAACACCTCCAATCCCATGAGGTAAGCACTGGTTGGCAGTGACCAAGTTCACAGTCAGAAGAATGATACAGATCACCTTAAATTTATGGTGTGAACGTGAGTCTCATTTTTTTTGTGCAATTCCTTGCAGCATTGAATGAAGTTTTTTTTATCCAGCAGAAGAACCACACTTTGAAACATCAGCCCATCAGTCACAAAGAAGCAAATGTATCTTTCTCCTGCCGCTACACTTGGATACTGTCACCTCAACATTGGATTACTATAACCTAGCGAGACCTAATCACCTTCATTGCCTCAAAGTAGCCTCAAACAAAACTCCTTGAGCTTCGGACCAGCACTGAGCAATACAGGACCACCTGCAGCCTCAGAAGAGGACATCTGTTTTGTTTTCTGAGAAGCTGAGGAGCCAGACCCTGCTGGCTGAGGGTACTTTCACAAAGATAATCAGCTTAGACTCAGAAGCATGAATCCTCTTTATCTGTTTGGCCGCAGACTAAATGGCAACCCTTTCCTTCAGACAGCAAAGTTTCTTTTTCCTGGCATGGGCGAATGTGGCCAGCGAGCAGCTGGGTGGAACCAACAGCTGGCACTGAGGTTTCACAGCTGAATATTAAATACATTACTGTGCATATTCTGTTTTGTAAACCACCCTCCAGTTTGGGAATGTAAACTTCAGGACACCAGAAGGCACTATATAAAAATAACTAGAATGGAGTCTTCAAACCAATGGATGAGTATTTTCTCTTTTTGTAAATTCTTTAACTTAAATACCCCACAGCACTGCAAAAGCACTTGATTTAAGTCTGGAAGAAGCCCAGCACACAAATAATTCTACTGCTTTCAGCTTACACTCTGTTTGGACACCCCTGTGTGCTTCCTCACTGTACACTTCCCACTGAGATGCAGTGACAGAACTGTACTTGGGAGCAGGCATCCAGTCTACGTGGCCACCACAGATCCACAGTGTGATCCATTTAATCCAGTGAATTCCATCCAAGGAAGTCACCAATAGTTGGCAAGAGCACGCTGGAAGATAAAGAGTAGAGGGGAAGAAGTCCCAATACAAAACTTACTTATTTGCCTCTGCAAAAGAAAAATAAATAAGTAAGGATTAAAGGGACTACAAAGGCTGTTTCAGTGAGACAGTCCACAAAGAACAATTTCCCTGCCTTTTGTAATCTTTTATTTTGGCTGGTATGATTTCAGCTAAGTCCTGAACTGCCATTTCCCCTCTGTCTCATTAAGAGCCACAAAGCTCCACTGCAGTCACTGGCCAGGCTTCTTCAGCAGTTGAAAGGCTACTACAGGAAAAGTAAAGATTTAATTTTTAAAAAGCCATGTTCGCACATGGCTTTATCAAATGGCAAGAGTTCAAATCTCTCCCTTGGTTCAGCCACTTGGAGGAGGACTGCAGGCAGCACTGGCAGAGTTCCTGTTTACTTGTTTTATGATGGTTGTAACGAGGAAGCCATTAAATTAATAGCCGTGCTTTATTTTTAATGTTATGTTTAGCTAATCCTGACTTACAGTGGCACTCCCCACTCACAAAAAATAAAAATCAAACTCACTATGATGGTGGACTCTGCCATCAAGAAAATGGGTACAGTGGGATGTTCAAGAGGTCACAGAAGGGAAAAAATAACATCCTTTTAATTTTTCCTGAGGGAATGTCACTCATGTCCTCCACTGTTGGCCGTTGGCGAGATTAACTCAGACTGTTCAAGAACTAAATAACACAAAAGCTCTTCCCCACTGGCAAGGAGGAGATGCCCACCCAGAGACTCCAGCAGAGCTGCTCACGTACAGATGCACATGCAGAAGGCACAGCTGGAGTGTCTGGGTGACTCCAAATTGTTTTCTGGTCTTAAAACACTGAAGGTAACTTGTTTTTTTTTAATTCTGTAAAGCAGGCAGTAGGAAGTGTGCAGAACTGCATGCACCAGTTTGCCAAAAATGCTAGCATTAGATGGGAATGAAGACAATTTACCCTGCAGCTGTCACCCCAACATCAACTCAGTATTCAAAAAGGATTTTGAAACTAAGCTTTCAGGGATCCATAAGGAGGTGAATAGATTCCAACTCCTCAAAAAGATCCAAGTGAGCCCAAGGGCTTTGTTTCAATTCACGTCAATTAGCAAACCCGCTCCAAAGATACCAGAAATTATTTTTAAACACACTTTCTGAAATCAAAGGAAGAGGCAAAGTATGATTCAAAATGAGATTCCAGGTCCCTGCTGCCTCTTCTCCTACACTCCCTGGGACAGCAGGCCTGCCATGCAATAGCTCCCATACAGAACAGCACAGGGCAGCAGGAACCAGACAAGTGCTATCAACATCTCGTAGCAAATGGCACAAACAAAATGGCTGGATAAAGCACAAGCCATTCCAATGAGGGCAACCAGGGAGAGCATCTAATTTAGGCCATTCACAAGGGGAAATCAGCTACAGGAGCAGTTTGTTACATAGCCCTGAGGGAACAATTGATTTCAACTTGGAAGGAAAAGTTTGTGTGCTGCTCTCCCTAGGAAGATGACAGAGGAAAGTTTCCTGCCATGCTCTGACCTCTATAAAAAGTCTGAAAGAGAACACGTGTCATTAAATCCAAGACACACTTTTGACTGGGAGCTCTCCTGAGACCAGGGGCTGCTCCATTTGCTTCCTCTGGCTTTGCCCCAGGCTGCAAAACTACCACTCTGCCAGCACAATTACACACCAGAGTGGGAGATGGAGGGGCAGCATTACCAGCCTGAACAGCCTCAGCTCAAAGGTGATACAGCCCAATCACTTCAGTCCACATCAACCTTCACTCCCCCAAGGAATCAAGAACAAGGAAAGAGAGGAAAATCCAACACACACCCAGAGCAGAGTGATAGGGCTGACAAGGCAGGTGAGCCAGTTCAGGAATATCACATCCAGCTCTGGACAAGGATAAAACCTGCATGAATGGGAGCAGGTGTGGGGTTACATGTCACAGGACACTGAACAGCCCTTCAGAACCATGCAGCACAGAACAAACATGGGTTCCAAAAAAGGGCTGATAACACTTCAGTGCTGGATGCAACAGCCCACTGGAGGGGCACAAGACAAGAGAAGAAAAAGGTGGTCTGGAAACATATACAAGACTGGCAGTGAAGCACCCGAGGGAGTCAGACACAAACAATTTATCAACAAGTTACAGACAAACACTTTTAACCAGTTTGGAAATAAAAAATAACAATAACTTGAAAGACAAATTGAAAAATTTTGTTTGGGAAAGGAGCACACAGCATGAGATCACAGGACTCAGCAGACTATAAAATAGGAAATGAGACTTACTCTTCTCCCCCTACAGCTACACAAAACCCTCCTACATAGATTACAGACATCCTTGGCAATTGCCTTCCTCCTCCCGCCTCTCCTGTTATGGACAAGGCAGAGAAGGTAGCTGCCTAAATGCAGAGAGGATATTAGATAAAGCATCTTGCAAAGTCAAGTGTGAAATATTAACAGCAGGAGGCAACGGGTTGAGTTTTTATGCAAGATCACAAATTCGGTGCTTGGAGCGCCGGTGATGTTCTTGCACACTGGAATCTCAAAGTGCTGCTTGTTGAATGTTTCATTTACAAAGCTACTGAGGCCTACTAGAATTTTTTTATCAGTTCTGTTATTTCCTGTATCTTCCCTAACTTCTTTGGTTTTGTTCTTTTCCCTTCCTGCAATGCTAAGAAATTATGCATGAATAAAAAGGTTGTTCTTTCCATTCATCTGGCAAGTTTTAAAACAATTCATACCCTTAAAGCAGGCACTCTGCAAGCTGTATTTTCACATGAAATTACCACAATTGTGCACATTGCATCCAAATCACCGGATGCATTTGTACACAAAATTACCCAGCTTGCAGAGAGCTGCAATAAGCAGGCAAGCAAAATGGACATGCACTGCTCAGCTGAAGGGAGCACTGTGCTGCACCTGGCCATAGGAAGGCTTGGTTTTAGTTGGTGAAACAGGTATTCCTGGTCACAAAAGAGCTGCTTTTTATCCAGCACATGCAGCACAGACAGCAGCATGGCTGGCTGCCTCTGCCCCACCTCAAAGTTGCCTTTGGAGGAAACTGCCTCTAATTCAGCTCCCACAGTAGATTCAGACCTTGTTTATCCTGCTGTCCTAGCTGTCCATTAATGCCAGCTGTGGTGGGAGCAGTGTGGAAAGGACATCTATTCAACACTGGACACCAGGCTCCAGGAATAATGGTCTCTGCCACTCTGGAGCATAACTGACACCTGCTGTCACAATCTTGCACAAAAACAAAATTGCTTTGAATATCCCACAAGCGGTCAAGGAGAAACATAAGGAGAGGGAGCCTAGGAGAAGGTGCAGGGCTTCTTCCTTCTTTTCAAGGGCCTTAGTACTACAGGAGCAGCAAAGATGAGGGGGAAGAGAAAACATTCACTCAAGAAGTTCTGTTACCTGCACATTTTTTACTTGGATAGCAGCTGAGACTCTGCAACTGAACTTCATCTTCAGCAGTTTCCTATTGACATCCCTGGTGATTGTATTTCCCCCCCAGGCTCAGGTATCTGAGCTGGTGATTAGGACAACAGCAGCAACAAAATTGCTCCTGGGCACTAGGAAACACCAAAGGAAAAGGACTGCCTGAAAGGCAGATGGGCCACAGTCCCCACGGACATGACCACCAAGAAGTTTGTAAACATTTAGCACAGAGTAAGCTAAAATCAAACCCAACACAGCAGGACAGAGTTTCTCACTTCAAGGCTGTGCCACAACGGCATGTCTCTCCTCAGAAACTTTTGGAGACAGTTAGGCAAGCCAATATTGAAATGCAGTGACAGGTAAGAGGTGTATTTTCAACTAACAATCAAACAGTCCCTCATCTGGAGGTACTGGATGGCCTTTGAGTGCCACTTTGTCCTTGCTGAGCTGCAAACAGCCGCAATGCACCTCACCAACATTAGCTGTAGCTGCTACATTTATGATTTTATGGCTGATCCCCACCCCCCCACCATCGAGTTCACTGTCTGAATGATCACATCTGTTTATGTTCCACAGACACCTGTGTATCTTGAGATGACAGCAACTCCCTGAATGCTGTAATCAGTTATTTCTCAACAGAGGAATTGCCAATTTGGTAAATAAAGCTCATTATAAAAGAACATGAAAATGTATTACAGTTGCCTAACAGAGAAAATTGCCCAGCGCCGCCAAATAATCAGCCCTGGCATCACAGTCCCCCCCAATTTAGGGCAACTGAAATAATAACAGGCAAATTGCTCATGCAAGACAATGCTGGATAGGGGCAAGAGGAAAATGAGGAAGAGACAAAATACATACTTTTCTCTTCAGACCAGCAATAATTTCAAACCTAGTCAGGGACAGACCTTGGTGCTCTAAATCTCTGCCTGCAGAGTCAAGCTCTGTGGCTATCCCAAGCAGATCCAAAAGCTGGCATGGCAGCAGCAACAAAAACCCACCCAGTCCTGCTCTAATAGATCTGAGGGCACTAATTGTCCTACTTTGTTTTGGAAAACTTGCTCTTCCTCCCTTAGGGACAGCAAGTTTGACCTACACGAAGATGCAGAGCTGGAATTTTTGCAAGATCTGAGACTAACAGAGATAAGCCATGCGTAAGCAAACATCACTTCTGAGGATGAAAAGCGTTGTGGCATCAGCTCTCAATAAGAAGGAAAGGCATTTTGTAGCTTTAATGGAGATGTAAAGCACTGAGTTGCTGTCTAAAGAAAAAAAGAGACGAAGCAGAATATAAGACAGAAACAATTCTCAGCCCCCCTCATCCATTTTCATAAACGCTGCATTAAACTCTGACACGACCTCCAAAAATCCATGTTCACATTCTTCAAAAACTGTCAGATACAGTCAGAGAGGACAGAGGAAGCTAATGCTGCCAGGCAGAGAAGCTGTACCCAGGGAAAAGAATCAGGTTACCAAACTAGACCTGCTCCCCTGGTTTGCTGCCAGGCCTTTTGCAATTCCGCCACACCTACCTCTAGGAGAACAAGATTCCAGATGCATCCAGCTTCCTCCACTCCTCACGCAGCAAGGAGAGGGCTCAACACAGAGCACAAGGATGAAAGGGAAAGTGGCTTATGGCAGACACAGCAGGAACTGCACACAAGAGCTTGTGTAAAGAAAGATAATTTGGGCTCTGCAGCCAGCAGGAAAGGTTTTTCCAGTATGATTCCACACCACCAATTCCCTTCATCCAGGACTTTTTAACCAGTACTTTCAAATAAGCCAGTCATCCTGGGACCAAAATGAACAAGTTCTGTGATTTATAAACTGTGACTTGAAATACTGCTATTCCTCACACTCATTTGAAGTTTTTGTTGGCATTGGCAATAGGCAGAAAACAGCAGTTTACAAACTCATGGGACTGAAAGTATCTCACAGCAAACGGTGACTGTTAAACACTTTATTGTTTAGGAGGGAACCCTGGAAGGGAAGGAATGTGCCTGCTGGTGTAACCAATGGGAGCATGCTAGGAACAGTTAATCCTAACAAGCTACTCAGGGCTACTTCCAAATACTTTGGACCCTTTTCTCCAGAGCAAACAATCAGAGGCAGACTCTTGAAACTCAGATGTTGGTTGGTGAAACCAAAGTTAGTACTGAGTGAACCAGACTTGTGTTGGAGCAAGACTCTAAGCTACAAGCTATGCTGGAAGCACTGGGGTCAACACACTTCTTTACATTGCAGAACAATGAAAAGAAACTATAGCATCCCCCACTCCTGGGACCCTTCTCCCAACCCCAGGAACGTCCACCGAGACTGATACATGCAGGCAGTTAGAGGAGGAATCATATTGTATTGTCTTGGTCATCGAGGGCAGAAGGCACCAGTTTTGGTCAGTGTCTGTCCAGAAGGATGCTGGGGCTTCCAAGGGCCTCTGTGGTCCCTGTCCTCTGCTCTTTGGTGGATGATGTTTATCCAGAATTAACTAACAGCTCCTGGAGAAAAAAGGAGATAAAAGAAAAAGGCAGTAAGCTAGTTATGCAGCTTGTTGACATGGGAATGTTAACATCAGAAATGGAAGAGTAGCACTGGCAGGGTGTAAAACCCTCAGAAAAATCTTCAGGTTTCACTTACTGTAAAACACAAGATATTCAAGGGGAGAGGACTGTGGAAGCAAGAAAACAGCTCATGATACCAAACATAAGGCTGATTCTGTGATCAAGAGCACGTGGTCAGTTAAAACAATCAGGATTGTAAATCTACTGGCCTACAGTGGGAGAGCACAGCTGTGGCTCTAGGTAAGCCTTGGAGCAGACACTAAGTCCTGCCTCAGCATAGGAGGACATAGAAGCACTTTGATAAGCTGCCAGCAAACACACACACACACACACACACACAAACTCCCCCCATTTGCTCATCCTGGAACAGGATCAATATAAGAGCACCAGAGAAGTGAGAAGAAGAAAGATAGGTACTCAGAGACCACCCTAACTCCTGACATATCTGACAGCCTTTATCCTATTGAGACCCAAGCCCTCCTAAAATGCAAAGCAAAATCACATCTGCTTTGTCCCCACAGAAACCTACTACGTGGTACCTCCTCAGATCCTGCAGGTATCTGCATATGAGCTATGAGCTTCTGAGGGTTATTGTAAGACAGAAAGCTTCCAACATTTTTAGGATGGAGATTGCAAAGTCTGCTGTGCTCTGTTCCTATTTTTATCTTATCACATCTACAAAGTCAAACAAATCAAACCAACAATACCATCAGCAGTGGATGAGAACACATGACACCAGCTGTAACACCTCTCCCTCTCAGGATCTGAGAAATCAGTGCTGGATCCCACTTCCCAGTGTGGGCAATCAGCTCTCCTGCAGCAGCAGTGGCATGGTGGTCAGTGCTACAGGAACAGCAGGATCACAGAGGATAAGCCCATCCTACATGTTTCTCATGCTCTGGATAAGTGCAGGTCCCTGCTGCAGAGCAGACAGTACTGATCCATGTTCTGAGGATTCAGCTAAAGCCAACTAGAGAAAGACAAGTGAACACTTCACTCCATACAGTCTCATTGCACATTTTTATTAGGGCTGTATCTGAACTCAGTTCTACTCTCCAGATATTTGCCATTCTGAGGAGAGGAGCTGTGCTTTCTTCAGCGTGAATCAGAATGGAAAACATCGCAAAATAATGATGCTAGCACACTTGGCACTGTCTGTCAGAAGGTGAGGATGTCATTTGGGCTGCTCCTGCACAGCAGGCTGATATGGGCTGATACGTGGCCAACTGAATATGCTGGCCTTGAATCTCCAAAGACAGCTCCATCTCTGACAACGATGAACTGGAAAAGCTTCAAAGAACTCCAGAATAAAGAGAAAATTGTACACCAAATTATTTAGACAAAGGTTATGCAGAAATCTGACAAATGAACCATCAATAATACTTCACTGATTCTAATTTCCCAGGTAATTTTTCTCATCATTAGTGACTTAAAAGTTGTGCACAGAGCAATATATTTTTAAAACTCCAACAGCACTCACAGAAATTGCAATGAATGAAGCAGTAACAACTCACGATCAATTTTGCAATGAAGTAATTTGCTGTATTCACATTGTAACACTTCAGTAAAGTGTCCAGGAATGCTACATTTTGTGGAAAAAAAGAAAACAAACCAAAATCACTTCTGTGCCTACTCTGTGGTTAACCCTTCTGGAAGACAGTAAAACCTCTCTTTTTAAACACTTTTGAAGAATATCACAGTTACACAATTTCATGTTCAAAATCATAACTACATATTTCAACCTCATCTAGTTGCAGGTGTCTCTATCCATGGCAGAGTTGCTGGGAATAGATGATCTTTAAGGTCCCTTCCAGATAAAACCATTATATGATTCTATGATATTTTAACTTATTTCAGGAGAAAATAAGTTCTTAACCTCAATGAATTCTTTCCAGCCTAACCTACCCACATACCAGGTATGCATTGAGCTGGAGGTTCACAAACATTCCTTGTGCAGAAACATCAGGTTCCATCTTACTCTGGATGACTAAACCTCCTCAAAATCTTTTGCACAGTGAGCCTGGACCCAGAACTGATGGGCTGAGGGACATCATAACTCTGAGACTAAACCCACTCTTTGCCCATCTAGCTTTGCAACCATGCCACTGCAGACTTGGCACCCCTTCATTTTCTCCCAACCTGGAATCCTCTCTGCAAGATGCTACCAGGTTGCTATAGCACTTACCTTGAGCAGAAGGAGCCAGGAAAGGGAAGGAGAAGCTTTACCTCTTCTCCATGCCCTTATCATTGCATATGCACCAGACAAGGTAAATAGGGAACAAGCCCAGGCAGATTGCAATCGCTGCTCTCACCAGACAGGATACTGCCAATCAATGGAGTTGAGGCTCAGATTGAAAAGATTTTTGTGTCTCCTCAAAATGCCCCAAAATTGACATAAGCTGGTCTCTGCTGCAGTGCTAGCAGAACAAGAAGTCAGAGATGAACAGCCTTGGAGAGCGCATCACACCCTCAGTCTGATGAGAGGGAACAGTGCCCTTCTTGCATCGGGAGGGCAGGTTATTTTTAATGCCACTGCCAAGGCAATCCAGGTAGAGAAAAGGTTCCAGTCTTGATGAGCTCCAGCCCAGCGCCTCTACATACGAAAATAGTGTCCATACAAAGGCTAATTCCTCATCAGCACAAACAGGAATGGCAATCTGTTCAGTCCTGACAGCAAGTCCAGCTGGAAGGCACACAGCACTTGTTTTCTTCCATGCCTCTCACAAGCAAATGGGACCTTCGAGCCACTAACTCATGTTCTTCCACCACTGTGGTACCCTGCTCAGGAGCTAACTGCAGTCAAAACAGGCTGCTTAGCTGACACAGCCTGCCACTTTGCAGCCCCTGAGGGAAAGCCAGTAGCTTTCCAGCTCTGGTTCCAGTTGAGTGAGGAGAAAGGGCTGAGCTCTGCAAGTAGATCTGCTCCACAAATCTCACTCCTGCTCAGCAGGGAGTCCAGTCAATGCCCAACGCAGTTCTTGTCCTCTAACAGAGCTGAGGCCCTGGTACCCAGCACTGGGGCAAGCAAGCTTCAGCAAGATTTTCTAATGCACCTGTTCCTCTGTCCTGTTCCTTCTTTCTCAGTCTGCATCCCAGTGCAGAAGCTCGGGGCTGCCTGGTGGATCTGCAGCATCCTCTCCACCTCCCCCAGTCGCTGGCCAGCTCTGTGCCTCGGCTCTCGGCCTTGCTGGAGGCTCTCAGCCAGCGGAGGAATCTCCCTCCTTGAAAAGCCAGACCCTGAAGAACTTCCTCCCTCAGTGTTTGCCAGAGACGCTGTTTGCCAAGCCTCAGCTGTGTTAAGACATATTTATTTAACCAGCCGTTAGTCTCACAGGGTAAACCCTGCAAGTTCCCTCCACCATGTGCCTTGCCTTTGTTTTAACAACCCTTTAAACAGTCAAACCACAGCACTCACACATATGGGCACTGTGTAGCTATGAAGAAATCAGAAAGCAGATCCTCATGATAAATGACTTGGTGCATTTGGAGTGTCAGTGACAAAGTAGAAATTAATCTCCATAGTTCCTGCCATGTGCAGGCAGCTCTCAACATCACAATACCTGCTGGCACACAGCAAACCTCAGCAACGTGACCGCACAACTTTTTCATCTCAGTTAGTGTGGAAGGAGGCACAAACAAAATACAAAACTCCTGACCTGCCCTAAGATGAGTGTTCAAGGCCTTTACACTGCATGAGGCATTTGTTGCAGGGCTATTAGCACCCCAAAGTGCTGCAAGGGACGTTTGAGTCACTTTGGTTTGATGTATGCTGTAGGTATTTTTTGGTTATGTGCAATTTGTTCTGTTACACTCAGAGTATTGGCTATTTTGTGGAGCAGCTGTGCTGACTAATGGATCACAGCACTTCTGTGCCATATAGTTATTGCACAGAAAAGCCTTTCTGTCTCTCTCATCCTTCAGGAGTCCAACGGTTGCTGTCCTTGGGACTGGAATAAGGAGGGCCAGGAGCATGCCTGGCAGCAACAAAAAACATTAATTCAAAAAGCTATGAAGGGACTTTTGTTTTCCCTCTTCTCTGTACTGGTGTTAATAGTTTTGCAAAGCAGGGAAGTTCACCCAATGACTTCTTGGCTACTTCCCCAGATGGTGTCTTCAAAGTTGGCTTGACAGCAGAAAAGACGCTTTTCAGAAAACTCACCAGACACATTGTCAGAACACCCCAGAAAGTGCTTTCACGTGGAAGTCTCCTGGTCTACACACCCCACCAACAGAGTGCTAGGAACAGAAGAGTCTTTCTGGTTTCCTCCTCCCTCTCCTTTGGCTCACAAGAGCCCACTGCTTGCTTTGCTCTGCCTTGACACCTCCCCATTGCTCTGCATCACCCGAATACAAAGTTATTTACCAGCACAACTAATCTCCAGCTGTTCTGAGACTCACCTGTTCGTTCATGCATTATAACATTGATTTCCTCCAGACAGTTGTTCTGATCATTGTTCTAACTCGCAGAGAGCTCCCGTCATTAGCCTTGCTTAACAGGAAATATTTTGCCACTGACTGAGCAGCTCTGCAGTCAGCAGACTGCACAAAAAATCATCCTGGTTGGAGGGTTGCATCTCCCTGCTAAGCTGGTAACCCCAGATGTCGCAGTAGGGAACAAGCTCAGTGCTTTTGATTTTGGACATGTGCTAGGAAAGAGCAGGGCCAGGAGGAACAAACACGGCTCTGCAAAGGGCTGCTGCTGAAAGGATGACTGTTAATTAATCCACATACAAACCGAGGGCACTTTTTGCTCAATCGATGTTAATTGCATTTAATCTTATTCTTGCCATTAAGAAAAGCCACCGGGCCAGGCTGATGTCGCTAGCGCCTGACATGTAGATTCCACCCACGTTTGGGAGGCAAGGCAGGAGGAGAAAAATAATGGAAAGAAAGGAATAACCCTTCCTCAACCCCTTCTGCATCACTGCACAATTTCATCGGGTCTGTTCCATTATTTAAACAATTTTTGTTTTCCAATAACATTACAAAGGAGCTCAAAGGATGAAAATCAGACATAGAGCATTTCACTACTAGTTATTCTTGCTCTCCCAGGTACCAGCTTAGAGCTTTGCTAACCTGCCCAGCTTCAGCTGTTGCACTTCTGTAAAGGACTGAGATACAGAAAATTGCTTATGTGAAGTGGTGTTTGCTTTTTCGTCCTGGGCTGATCCCAACAGACCTGCCAGAGCCCCTCAATATGACCTACAACTGCTGACTGACACCTTCCATCAGCTGTGCTGAAATCTTTCTCCTCACCTTGCTACTGAGCACAACCCCAGCTTACACCAAAGCACGCTGAAGCCTGTCTTCCTCTAACATAACACAAACTACTATTTGCTATTAAACAACCTCTGACCAAATTTGCCTTGTAAGACAGAACATTTTTGAAGCCTGAATTTCCCAGGTAAACCAACAGCACACCCACCAGTGATCTGGCTCTGATTTGGGGACTCTGCCTCTATCTACCCAGCTACCTGCTTGGGAAATGGGAACAATCCTCTGCAGGAATCAAGCCTGGGGACAGAGGAGCAGCTCCTGTAGCACAGGAAGCCCAAGGTGGCAGATTTCATGACTACTGGCTTATTGCTTCTGTGAGAGCCTTGCGTTTTTCCAAATCAGTATCAAGAACAATAATAATCAAGCCCGGGCTCTGTCTGCGCCTTTCCCCCGTGGCAGCACACAATGCTTGCCCAAAGCCAATGCTGCAGTTTATCATGGATTTTCTTTATCCCTCAACAAGTGTTAATCCCAATGCCTCTCGCTGCATGAAGTGGACATATCACAAGTGCCATGAAGGACTGGCTGAGTTTTAAGTGCTCTGAAATGGCTCCACTAGACTTGGTCAAGATTGCTTTAAAATCATTTCCCATTAGGATTGTGACCCTCTCTCTTTACAGCCAGTGTAATGACTGTATCTCAGAGGAAGGTAATTACATCCCACTATCTGTGCACATCAGAAACTGCACGCTCCAAACACTACTGTGCCTTTCTGGACTGAGTGGTAGAAGGCAATGCAGGAGGCAAAGGAGATAACGCTGAACACCCCTCCATCCTGCAACTAGAGTCACCCCAAGTGTTTTCCAAGCTCATTGATTAGCCCCTGGGAGGGATAAAGGGATCCAGAAGGCACAGAGTGTTTCTAAAGCAGAACAATAACAACTTGTACAAATCCAGCTCTGGTTTTGTGAGGATTAAAATGAACTTCACCCAACTGTGAATATCCACTTCCAGAGCCAAAAGGAATGGAAAACCACTTACTGATGCAACAGTATTTCATTATTTCAAACCCTAAGCCAAACACTTCCAAAAATTAAGGAGAGGCAACAGTAACATTATTTGCTGGGGGACATTGGCTGCAGGGGTTTAACTGCTGAACTGCCAAGCCATGCTCTGGGCACAACATAATGGAAACGTAGACACAAATATTGGCAACTTCTCCATATTGTCTGTCCTGCTCTTGCTACCAGCCTCCAGAATAATCAGTGAGAAAATAAAAGGAAAAATAACCCCAGAAGCCAAGAGATTTTGGATTAAGTTGTATAAATGACCTGTTACCTCCTTACACGAGGAAGAAAGAAATGCAATAAATACCTGCAAAGCCATCTCAGTATCCTGGATTAAATGGATTACAGAAATGGAAAGTACATGATGCAGGATGTTATAAAACAAGATGCCAGGGAAGTACAGGAATTTGAATCAGGCTGGCAAATGATCCCTGCAGACTATTGAGGAAAATTAATAGAGAGAGGGGGAAGAGAAAGGACATGGTAAGAAGACTGACTGATGAACACTGTTGTTAGGACGTGTAAATTCAGGATGTCAGACTTCCTCTTAAATCTACTTCAGTCTTGGAACAAAAATAGCAAATCCTACAGTGCTAAAAAGCACTGGAAGTAGAAAAGTCAGATATGGAAGCCTCATTTCAGGACAGGTTTCCCCTGTGCATCCCTCAAGATTGAAGTTTGTGACTTTAATTATTCCTGGAACATTGTGTATACAGGGATTCAATGCAGGGATTACTAGCAGCATCCTTGTTATAAGTGCCACTTCTCAAACAAATTACACTTCACTGGATGTCAGCAACATACACAAGAAAACAAATTAGATAAAGGCAGCAGGATGGCAAGATACAAGTCTGGTGCAAGGAAGTTTCACAAGGTCACCCAGAAAAATAAAGGTGCTTAGAATTTAAACTCCTAAAACATTTCTAATTCCTCAGTGTATTAAAGCTCTGTGTGACCCAGACACAAAACCTTCAATACACCAGTGACTCCACACAACCTCAGACCAAGCCTAGCTGAGATGTGCTTTATTTGTGAAGAAATGCCATCAGGGAGCAGGTGGAGGAAGAAAGAGACAGGAGGTAGAAGGAGCAGCCCTAGTTGTCCTCCCAAATCCTAGGGATCATCCCATCCCATTCACTGACTGTTCAGAGCCCCACACAGACAGATGGGAGAAACCAGGGAAAGAGGATGTAATTTTGTTTGGAGGCAAATATAGCAGCTCCTTGGCTGCAGGGCTTCTTCACAAGCTGATTCCAGATTTACATACTGCATTTTGTCTTTCCAGAACTCATCCCAGGATATATTACTAACCTGCCCTAGTTGTAATGAACACATCTTTAACTCCAGAAATTTTCATGAGGATGGAAGCACAGGAAAGTCCAGTCCTTGGGTAGAGTGCAAAGAACAGCTGAAAACACTTCACCTCAATATGGCACTGTCTGTGCCTCTGAGATGGGAGCTCAACGGTGGTTGTTAAATTCTCAGACTGGGGATTTCACCAGTGCTTGCCAGTGTTACTAAACCCTACAGTTTTTCCATGCACTCCAGGAGGGTGGGCACTGCCTGGAGTGCATAAGGCAATCCTAGGCTCTACTGTCAGTGATCTCCCAACTTCTTCCAGGAGCTGAAATAAATCCCCATCTCAGTTTCCCTTTCTGTACCTAAGAGTAATGCCACTTACCAGCCACACAGAGGTATGATAATTATTCACCAAGAGAAGATGCTAAAGAAATGCAAAAATTCAGTTCTCAAGGGATCCATTCCTCTGTAAAATTTGCATTTAGGCTTCAGAGGAAATCTGGTGCTTTATCTTGTTCCTTTCTGTCTTCCTTTAGCAGGCTCCTGCTCTGGATAAAGACAATTCCTCTTTGGGTCAGGGTATCATGTCCGCATTTAAAGCATGGCTCAATCCTGTCAAGTCTGGCTTCATACACCAAGAACAGAGGCAGGCAGAGACTTCTCCAGATATCCTTTTTCTAAGCCTAATTCTATTTTTGTTCAATGATACAGTGAAATTCCACACAGAAGTATTATGAGCTTGACTGGCTTTATTTGTTTAACACTTCACATTTTCATTAAGCTGTTGCTACTCGGCAGCCAGTAATTTTATTTGTGTGATAGCTGTATTCATCTCACCCACATGGGTGTAGATGTTGCTCTCCTTTTCTCCTGGCTGAAGAGGCAAAAATCAGCAATGACAGAGTCAAGAGAAAACTGGGAATTCTCAGGTCTGCTTGCAGATAAACGGGAGATTTGACTCCTATACCTGTTTTTGTGAAACACCTCCCAAAGACTAGGGACACCTACAGATAAAATTCAAAAGAGGAAAAATATTATTTTGGAAGACTATCCTCCCCTACCCAGGTACAAATGAGAAACTGAAATTATTGCAGCAGAATCAGCCTGTTTGACTCAGCACTGAACTCTCCTGCACCAGAAGCTTATTGCTGACTGAGCATTTACAGTGTTTGAGTATCAGATTGTGAAGAATTAATTATATGTCTAACTCTTGCCAATTTTCAAGTATCTTGAAATATCTGGTCCCAGGAGCTGCAAGATCTGATTAGATCTCAAGGAAGAAAAGTCTGGTTGGCTGGCCCTCACCAAGCCCCAATTAGACAATCTTCTACCAAGTTCAGGCAACCAGACAGAATTAATAGCCCTTTTGAAATGTTAATGACTTGAACCGAGACAGTCAAATGCCTGAGCCACGCCTCTTGGACAGAGGTTTCAGAAGTCAAGAAACACTAAACATTTCACTGTGCCACTCCCCTTTGACGAGATCACGGAGGGGAAAGCACTGGGTAGGTATTGTAAATGTAGGTGAACCTGGTGGGAAGAAATTATGATGTCTGACTCCAGTTCAGAAGGCTGAATGATTTCTTTATCATAACTATACTATAATACATTAATATACTATTTAAAGGAGATACTAAAACTATATATTTACTTTTTCTAACTACCATATCTAACTCCCTCACAACTCGTGACCCTCTGGCCAGAGTCCAGACACAAGTAGATCTAATTGGCCATCAGGCTCAAACAATCTTCACTAGAATCCAATCAAGTAATCACCCCAGGTAAACAATTCTCCAAACACATTCCACATGGGAAAACAAAAAGCAGAAATAGAAATTGTTTTATCTTTCTTTCCTCTGTGTTCCTCTATAAAAAAGACCATAGGCAGGGAATCTGCAGCCCGGGTTGGAGAGCACTGGGTGCTCCCACTGGGCATGACCCATGGATTGGGATGGAGAGGCTGTAACAGATCAGGAAGCCACGGTGACGTTGAGTTGTGAGATTAGATGGAGATGCCCAACCACAGGCACACCCAGGCAGCACCTGTGGGAAGCTGCAAGCTCAGCTGCCCGGAGCATGGCACTGTCACAGTCAGTCCCTGGGCAACAGGGATCTGATCTGAGTAGTTGCCCACTGGCACCCAGCTCAACCAGTGCAATTAAGAGACCAGGAGATAAAATGCCCTACAATCTGAACCATGGGTCTGAGCAAATGAAGGGAACATGGTGAACAACTGGGAGATGAATTTTGATTTCTCAATGTCTCCTCCTGTGTAAATTCCAAATCTTCCTTTCAAGATTAAAAACCTTTACCAAGTAAAAAACAAGCTCAGCATTTCTCTAGCTTCCTCTTATCCCTACTCTCTTCAGAAGACACCCCAGTAGAATACCAGATGCTGGAATAAGCCACAAAAGCCTTCTAAATAATTATCTCCTATCGCCTCCTCTGCAAATTTATAGTCCTGCATCAGTGTCAAGACAGAGACCTGCTTCCATCTGTCTAAAGCACATACTTTACAGAGGACCTGAAGGTGGAATGTTTAACGTTAGCATTTGAAAATGTATTCAGAGACTGGAAAAGAAAGTGACAGTTTTTAAGTGTGTTGTTCAATTGTCTTGTGGATGCTGCTCAAGTGGAGGGGGAGCTTTGTATTTTTTTATAATATGACAAATGATGCCAGTCCCATCTTGTAATTTTCCTCACTGTACAGCATGTCTGTTCATGATAGATACCAGTGCAGCTGCTTAGGTGTTCGTTTATCTGCTTGGAAAGTACTGTCTGTTTGGAACCAACTCATCCTAAAACAGCAGCCCCAGAGGGTGAGAGAGAAAAAAAGGGAGGGGGGTGGGGGAGGAAGAGACAAGGGAGTTGTGGACTGGGAACACATTCATGCTACTCCTGTAAAGGTTCTGGAAAAAAGCAACCATCATATTTAGTTTCAGCTACATCCTCTCTTCCCCCCTCCTAGACCATTCTTTTCTACTGTCACTCAACACCTCTTTACATTCTCTTCCCACAAAGACCTCACCACTAACATACATTTAATTTCACACTTGAAACCTGTGGAAACAAAGCAAGCACTCAGCTGCCTTCTGCAAATCTGTGCCAGCACAGAGGAGCCTTCAGGTCACAACCTGTACACTTTGCAGTTTAAGGGAACATTTTAAATAAAAACAAAAATGTAAATGAAGGAGAGAGAGAAAAAAAAAAAAACAGGAAGAAAGAAAGAGGACAAAAAACCCAGAGTACTTATACTTTGTGTTTAAAGGGACTTTGAAAAGGAACCTGCCAATTTTCTGTAACCAGGATTATAAGAGAATAAACTCAAATATTTAGTCCTTCTGCAGAGCTCTCTGAGCTGAATTTCCCTCTCTGCAAAATGGCCAATATAGAAAAAAGCTCATAAATCCCTCTGACGCAAGTAACTTCACATTACTCTTGGGGAAACAGAGGCAGAGACAGATTCATTAATCCAAGTAAATGAATCCATGAAGCAGTCTGAATTCCTGAATCCCCATAATATCCCACACTAGAAACAGCACCCAGGGCCCAGCAATTTCCATGCCATGTTGCCTAGCACGAGCAAAGCAAGAGACTTGAACAGATGAAAATGTTTTTAGAAAGGACAAGTACAGTTATTAAACCTGCCCTAGCCATGTAGCAAAACCCATGTTTTGTTACTTTAAAATACCTCTCATAGTTTCACTCGCTGCATCATTAATGCCAAAGACCAAGGTCACATATGTAAGATGCTGCCTCAGAAACCTGCTGAGTAGCAGAGACCTGCACAACCTGTCTGAACAGGTGGGTACAAATTCCTGAGGCTCAGCACTGTCAGGGTTAGCCTGCTGGTAATACTCAAGGCTAGCAAGGTTAGGGCTGGCTTAATCTGCCATCATTATTCTGCAGCCTGGGCATATCCTGAGAGGATCTTGCTGCAGGCTGGTACTCTGTCTCTGACTTACCAAGTACAGTTTCCATGTGTGTATGGAAAAGTGGGTTTTACAAAGCTGTTTACGAAGACCTTTTTAAGATATTTATGTTAAAGAATTGTTGAAACCAACACTGAATGAAACACTTGATTTTTTAAAACAAGTAGCTGTTCTTTAAAAATGTTCATTTTGTTTTCTTTTTTCTTTTTTGGTTTTTTTTTTTAGAGTAGGGTTTCTTTGTTTTGAAAATAATAAAACTTCACACGTAAGAAGGTGTCAGATGAACTCAAATTGTGTCAGATACTTGTCATTACTGTGACTTAGAACTGGAACTTGCATTCAGGATGCTCAATATTTATTGTCTCCCTAAATTTAAGTTGACAGAAAGAGTATCTGCTCCTGCAGGCACGAAAGCTAATTCCACCATCTCATTTCCACAGTCAGTCTCATTCTCAGATGTAAATTCTCCTGAGTGGACCTGCTAACAGCTACCAAAGCACCAGCCTGGATGATGCTAACCAAAGACCTCCAAGCACAGGACTGAACTATGCAAACCAATCCTGGTGCCACTGATGCCTGCATGGGAAGGGAACAGTGTTCCTGCACACACACAAGCCCAGCACAGGGAAGGACAGCCTGGTCACTTGATTTACAGACAGCTTTTCCATTACTTACTGCAGCGTTCAAACAGCCAACCTGCTCCCCCTTCGTCTGCTCTGTGGTGGCCATTTCTCCAGAGCTGCCCATCATTTCCTTATCAAGCAGTAAAAACGTAGGATCACTGGAGACACAGCTCAGCCTTGCTGAGATTTCATTCTCTCAGCAGGTTGTAAATGCCCCTATAATGTTGGCTTTTTTAATCTTGTGTTATTATTACCCGCGGCTGCCATTCAGTCTGCAGAGAATAAAGCGCCCAGGCTTTCAGGACCCACACAATGGCTCTGTGCATTTGCCAGTGGTTGGACAAACAATAACTCTGTGTTTCAGCTTTATTGGAAACCCTTCTGTTGTGGGAGCCTGGCTGCATGTGTCCCTGTGCTCAGGCGACGCAGAGGTGCGAGTGGGAGCCTCTGAATTCACTGGTGATTGCAGGAGCACGTGCCTTGGCGCTGGCCTACGGAACCTACACAGAAGTGCACAGGCAGCTGCATGTTGCTGTGAGCCCATGAAAGACAGACACAGACCTGCAGAGCCAGTTGGTCTCCTCTAGATCAGCCAGGGAGTCCGAAGCTCTAACAGGGCCCCTCTGTGAATAATTGCGTTCAGCTCCCTGTAAACGGTGTTGCCAGCTCATAGGAAGGTGTGATGATATATGACATAACTGTGAAAATGTCAAAACACCACTACCCTGAACCATGTTCTTACAAGAAATCTTGGCTTCCACATGAAATTTAAGATCCTGCTGCTTGCAAGAAAGGCTTGAAAGCTAGAACAACTGAAAAAACACAAATGAGAATGCAAAGAAAATTTGAAAAATGCAGGGCTTTTCTAATTCAGGGAGACTGTTTTGGTCAGCTCAGTATTGATTGCAGGGGACGCTGCAGGTGCACAAACTCTTAGTGAGCTGCAAATATCCCTTCATTCAAGAAAACAAGCCCTGCTGCAGACTCCTCACATATTGAAAACCTAAGAGGAAAGTCCCACAAAACCACAAGGCTTACTTGTAAAACTGTTTAGAAATACACTAGGGTTATTTCATTTGTCTTCTGGTTTTAAGCAATTGAATCACATTCTCACACCACTTCTGGCTAGGCAGGAGGGTTAGTTTATTGTATTTTATTTATTCCTTCCTTTTTATTTTTTTCAGTAAAGACACAGAACTAAAATTCTCATGTACTTACAAAACTTCAGGTACAACTCCACAAAACTAGGGCAATAGAAAACATGCCAAATATTTCAAGGCTTGGCAACAGGGAGCCTGCCTGTCTCTCTGTGGCAGGAGGAATGTCTGTCTGCCTCAGCCAATGTTTCTGAGTAGGAATGTCTCATCCTGATAGCCCATGTACATATAAAACACCTTTGCTGTCAGCTCTCCAGGAAGAGACCTTGACATTTTGCAGAATACCACATCCCAACCCCCATCTCCCCTGAATAGCAGCAGAAGGCAGGAAAAAAATGGTAGATCCGAAAATGTAAGAATCAGGTGCTGCCTTCAGCAAGGATTAAAGTTAAAATGGAAAGGTAATGGTGAAATAACCACAGCCAAGTCACTGGAATTAATGCACCAAGGAACCTCCAGGGAATTCCAGGTTTCCCAAACCCATGGCCACGGCTGGCCTGTCCCACTCCCTCTTCTGTGGGCCAAGAGAAGAATTTGAAGGGGAGGAAACCTTTGCTGTCTTAAACAGAATAAATAAAAGGTGAGCGGTTTCAGGGAATATTGTATTATCACTGTGGTATTACGTGCTTTATGTACCTGGTGAGAGAAACTGCAAGCCTCATTCTGAGCTCTCACCTCACAGTAACTGGGCTGGCACAGGCAGGTGAGCTCTGCTCTCTGCGGACGCAGGAATGGGATTGCAATGCTCTCTTCCTGAAAAGAGTAATGAGGTGCCCAGAGAGCCTGCCGAGGTGTCAGAGAAACTGATGCTGATGGACCCTTTGCAGGCCAAAGATAGATTAAGAATAACACAATACCAGCATAACAGCACCTTATCAACAGCCCTGCGAGTGCTAAGAAGTGAATCTGAGCGAAGGCTGTGACACCTGTCTGCATCACGGCCCTGCTATTACTGCCTCCCGACTTCCTGCACAATCCAAGTGTCCAAATGGCTTTGAAGCAAGAAGCAGCAAGACAGGAAGGTGAATCTGAACTCTGATCAGCTGTCTGAAGAGATGGTATGAATAACTTACATTTCAGTAACACTTTTCATCCATAACGAAGCCCAGACATCCATTCAACCTCCACACTCCAAACCACAGAAGTAATATCTGCCCAGGTAGAGATGGACAAATAAACACAAGTTAAACGACTGCTCAAGGTCATCCAAGGACTACAAGAGACACACATCTAGCAAGCAGATTACTCTTCCCTTTTGAAAGGCACACAGACACACACGCAGGGGATTGAAACTGCTTAGCCAGGTGTGGAGCCTGCTGTGATCAACACAGCTTCACTGAGCAGCAACTTTTCTCATTGCTGCTTCACCGGTGCTAAAATGTAAAATGCAAACCTTCATAACAGAATTCTTTCAAACAGATGCAAATAGGTGTGGGGATTTTGCATCTGGGCTAAGTTGCTGCAATCTACACATCTTATTTGTTTGCTAGTTATTAAATTACCCACAAGCCATCAACAATTCAAGTCTCTCTCCGAGAGGCAGAGATTAACTAGGAATTGCTATGCAGAAATGCTGCTCATCTCTCTCTCTCTAGCGAGATCAGCCTCATGATGAGTTGCGGACATTTGGGAACAAAGGTGAGCTTTTCTGCAAGAAATGAGAGGCACAGAAAGATGGGAAAATGATGCTATAGGGAGAAGAGGATTTATTTGCAAGGCAAGAATCTATCAGGAATGGTTTCACACACGCACTGCAAGCCACAGACTGTGACCAAGCACACTCGTGTATCTGGAGCACAGGAAGCTGCACTTACGTCCAAGCACTAATGCAAATGACATTTTCTGTGAAAGACCACGAGGCCAGTATGTAAATACTAATCTAACAGTCTAGTTGACAAAGCCTCAGCTGATCTATAAATAGCTGGTTTATTAGCAGGTGATGCTGAAGGCAGCTATCCCGGCTCCATTTCCCACAATTCCTGTGCCATCTTGTTTTTACTGACCCCGGAGAAACAAGGACTCTTAACTGTATGCAGCTCACTCCTCCACCACTACCTGCAGAGTAGCTACAAACACTTGACAACACAATACATATTTATCAATGCCCTTACACAACAAGGATCCTGCAGCACCATGCACACAATAGCTCCCTGTGCTCAATTAAAGACAGAAAATGGTTTAGAAAAATGGAAGAACCATGCAGCCTTGCTTTTAAGCAGGAGGAGCTGGTCACTCAGGTGCCAATAGGCATTTAGGGAATGATTGACACAGAGCCTGTCCATCCACATTTACACTGTGCACTGGCAAACTGAAAATCTAGGATAGCAACACCTTTAGTAGCTCTAGGCCACCAAAGAAGCATTTTACCACCTCAAAACAAGATGTCAAAATCCTGATCTTTTTATACAGTTTCATTTCATCAATTATTATTTTATAGTACATAATAAAATTTTAAAGTTTTTACCACTTCCTCAAGCTGCACATGCAGGAATCCCTTCTTTCACACAGGCACAAGACAGCTATTTAACAGCAGACAGCAACATTAGCAGAGTCTAGGGCCAGCAGGCAAGAATACTGCATCCTGGTAAAAATTGCTGTGGCATTTGGAGCAACACACCAGAACTGCCCTTACTGCAGCATGGTCGGCAGCCATGGAAACCACACGAATTATGATGTTTTAGGCTATTCACATGGATTTGTAGATATTCTCCAGAAGTGCTCTAAGGCTTCAGTCTTTCTCTTGCTGCAAAGAACAGTGACAACATATTGACGAGTTGGGCTTGTAAATAGGGAGATTGAATTAGAGGAACAGAATAGACTTTGTTACCCCTTCCTCCCACTTGCTTCAAATTTCTAAAGAAACCTTCCAAGCACAAGAAGTTGCTGTGTCTCTCACGGCCATATGATAAGCAGAAATAAAAAATTAAAAACCACACAATCAACACTTATTTTTCCATAAGGTCCATCATATTCTTACAGCTTGTATAGTGCAGGCTCCAGAGTTTATCCTGACAGGGAACTTAGTGTGCCAGGCCCTGCACCAGCCCTGGCAAGGGCAGAGGCTGCCCGTGACTGGGAGGCTCACGCTGCAGCCGGAGCGTGCACGGAGGCGTGCCAGAGCAAAGAGCCCCAGAATGTTCCCTGCCCCGCTGCTGCACCCTCACTTCTCTACACTGCCCACTCATGAGGTGACAAGAGTTTCCAGAACACCCATTTGGTCTGCCACAGCTCAGCAGATCCGTTCCAAACCATCACAGTGATCTGTGCAGTACGGTTCCTATGGAGAGGGCTTTGGATAAAGGACTGCTCCTTCATTTGTTGTAACAACAAATCTTTACAATTTGCTTTTTTTAAAGTTTTATTAAGCACAAGGGTTAAATTGACTTCATATGACTGCAAATGTATGATGGTCTTACAGTTTTTCTTAAAGACCACCAAGAACTCTGAAAAAGAAAATTTTCTAATGAAGTTCACTTACTAAATTGCCTTTTGTGGGTGAACATACTCCTCTTTTCTAGTATTTATAGAAATGAGATAGAGGAGCTTGACTTAGCTGAATAGAAAGTTAAAATAAAGGTTCTCTCAGAAATCCGTAGAACTTAGCAAGAGAAGTGATACATCACAAATAAAGAAATCAGCAGTTTTCATTATTAAATTAGGAAAAAAAATCAGTATAATAATAGATCTGCAATGATCTTGAATAGATTATTTCATAAAACTGTCATAAATCTAATGGCAACAGACACAAGCACCTAAGAAGAACTGAAACATTTTACATAGTTCAGTAAAAGTAAGATGCTGCAACAAGGTGTCAAAACAGCCTTCCCAGGAGAAATCCACACAGTTGCTGTTTCCTTTGCCTTTGACGAAACCTGCAGTGCCAAACAACTCAAAAGAAGCTTGAAGCTTGTTCTGTCCCCCAAATCTCTGCATTTCCTGTAGCTCTGGCAAAGCTCCTGCTTCCTTTGGCTGTTGTCTCCTTTCTGATCAGCATATCCATCGCCCAGATCCTTGATTCCACACCCCAGCCAGTTGTATTCCAGGAGCAGTTAGCAGCCAGCACCCAAAGAAAACTTTAACTAAGTTTGGCTCTGTCTGAAGCAAATTTTGAGCAATGGGAGCACAGATGAAATCCAGCCTATCCAGCGTAACTCATTCTTCACACTTGTTTAAGCATGGTCACTCACCGAGGACAGACTGGCAGCCTTCTCTGTGGGCTGTGGATTCCACTGCACTGCCAGGAGCTGTGCTGAGACAAGTCCACATCACACGTCAGTGAAGATGGACTGCACCCTTCAGCTCTGGGATGGAAAAATCAAACTGCTAGATAGGTTCTCTTCCCTGCCGGATACACTGATTTTTAGCAACGGGAAAAGCCAATTAAAGTTTATAAAGACACATTCTCTGCTGATTTTTCCTTACTGCCCACTGCTCAGTGCTGGTATAATGGATAATGTTCTGCCTGTGGGTGTATTTTCTAAGATCTGTCAGTTCTGACAGCATTTTGGCACCTGGATAACTCAAGATCTATACTGAGGGTCCAGGAATGCACTATTTCTCAGTAGCTGATGGGTACATTTTTCAGCAAGGCTTCCCTAATTAAAGGGCTGGAAAGAGATGGGATCAGATTGATAGGCTTTGCAGTCAGATGTTTTATGCTTAGTTTGATGAATTATAAATCACCTTTTGCAACTTTCAGAACATGTGAGAAGAACACATAAGAGAAACTACAAAAATATGTCCAGAATATCACAATGTAATTACTTATTTTCAAATTTTACCTCTGTCCCTATGGCAAGGCCATTAAAGACATACTCAAGAGAAGCAATGCTCAATGAAAATAAGTATCAATACCAATACCAAAAAGAAAAGTGAAGCTATGAAATGAGACACTGCTGGTCTGGGGATACTCCCACATGGAAGTGTTTTGCCCCAGGTAGGACAGAAGATGCATTCCTCCCCCTTTGAGCATCACCCTGGGCTGGGAACACTGCCCTGGAACTGAGTGCTCAGCTCAATCAGCCATGTCCTCTGCCAGACCAGCAGGAAGCTTTCCCTTGTCCTCAGCCATCACAGCCTTGTGTCAGGGCTAGAGAAACCACTGTCAAATGAAATGCTTTGACTTTACTCTCTGTAAAACTGCAGGAAGACAATGTATTCAGTGCTGGCTTCATTGTCTCTGTCAAAGCCCCTTCCCTACATACAGCGAAATGCAGCTCCAGAGAGGCCACTGGCAAGACCTTTCAGAATAATCAGTTTGTTCTGGTTTTAATGGGATCTTTTAGTATTGAAGTTTTTTTTTTTTTGCAGGGTGCATGTGTGTGTGTGGAGAACAACAACAAAAAAGCCCAAACACCAAAACAGGATGTGAGAGCTCAGTATCCCAATGTGGAAGTTCAAAAGTGCCTTGCTGTCAGTGGTGTTCAGAACAGGGCAGACTTTAAAGCTATAGAGAAGAAAGTCACAGACTAACCATTTGGAATAGGGAAAAAACTGTTGGCAATTTATACCATGAAACCAAAGAAATACAATGCAAAGCTATCAGGATTTGAAAAGCACTTCCAGGCACTGAGAGGTTAAAACAATTATTTGAACAGCTGGGAAAATTAAAATGGTAAAATAATAGCTACCCTTCAAAATTCTACAGATGCAAAGAGACTCTTCAATGAGTAACTGATAAAGGGGAAAACACATTTCAAAAGAGAAACTGTTTCACGCATGAAGGTCGTACAAGTAACAGCTCCTCTTAAGAACCCGGATTTCCAGACTTGGCAAGAGATGAAGAGCTGGGGTTAACACATCAGCCTTTTACCTTGTGGGACCTAGGGTAAAATCCTGAATACTTTAAGTTACACATGAAAGTGACTTTGGGCATATTCTTTCTACTGTTTCTGTGGAAAATGTTCCCCACTGTAGCAAAAGCAAGGTCAGAGGAGCATGCCGGAATTATTGTAGCAGTTTGTTTCCTTTCTCAAGGAAATATTCCAGCCCCAATGACTCCAGCAAATGGTGCAATCAGAGCAGTCAGTTCAGGCTGTTTAACTGCTGTTATCTAGGGCTCCCCCATATATATAACCTTGCTCTGGCAAGAATGTGGTGATATGTGATTTTTCAGGAAAAAAAGACAGTCTGTAATAAGTAGCGTTACTATTCAAGGAAGGTCTAACTGGAAGAATAATGCCAGTCAGGATTGCAGTGTGTCAGCCATGGTATACACAATGCTGCTCATCACTGGGTACACAGAGAGACACATCCAGGGGACACACAACTGCAGCAGAGCCATCCCCAGGGCAGGGAGGAGCTGAACAAATACAGCCAGGGAAGGATTATCTGCCATTTGGCTCTAGCTATCCCTGTAGGCAATCAATCCTCTCTCTCTGGTAGCTATTTTAAAAAAAGAAACCAAAATCTTCAGCAAGTAGAGAAAAATTGACAACTGAATATGCAGCACTGTAGAGAAGGAATCAGCTGTACAGTGCCAGCTCGTTTCTGTTCCTCACCCACTGCAAATGCACAACCTCTTCCACATAAACACCGTCCAAACTGTTAACAGGACAGCAATTGAACACACCTCAGCAGAGTCCAAAAACATGGATCCTTTGGCAAAAAAAGGCAGAATCAGAACAGAAGACCAAATCCATCCACCTCAGCAGTGAACTCTTCTATCATTCACACATTTAATTTCACCAGTCTGCAACTGGAAAGTCTTAGCTCTTTTTCTTTCTATCTTCTCTTTCTAAAGAAAGAAATTAGACAGCATAAACACTGAGATCCTCCTGCAGCAGACTTTTTCTCCAATCAAAAACATTTGTTTTTCCAGGACAACTCTCTTCAGAGTAGAGCCTACTTCACTCCACCCTGAGCACTGTCAACATAATTCAGTTGACAATCATCTGGTATTGAGTCCTGATGCTGTCAGGTATCTCCTCTGATGGGTCAGGCTGCTCACTAGGCAAGGACACTAAAAGAAAACATGAAGAGGGTGAGTCTGCAGCCTACCCCATACAACTTGTTCAAATCACCTTGGAACCCTCAGCTACCTACACCAGGTTTGACCACTTTCAGGATCAGAAGTGTCCAACATGTTCCAGAAGGGAGTAGTTGTGCCTATGCCAAACCAAAGTAGCCTGTGCCACAGAAAGTAACACAGCTGACAGAAGGTTTTCAATAAAGGTCTTGATCTTCCTAAGGTCCTGAAGGACCCTGTGACACATTTTTACAAGAGTCAGAGCCCTGGTATTCTGCCAAGATACATACATTTTGTCTAAACTGAAATTATGATTACAGCTTTAATTCAATATGCTCTCCTTCACTTCTGATCCTAATCTGCTGGCAGGAGCTGTTGGACCAGTAAGCACCTGCCTTTTTTTTGCCCTTTAGGTGACTTCATCACTGTGCTGCCTGAACAGATGCCAGCAGCTAGAACTGCAGAGCAAAATAATTTAGGAAATTCACCAGCTGGGTACAAAGTCTGCCTTAGCAGAGCTCCTACTCCTACTGGGAAACCTGCAGATCCATCTCTGGTACCTTGTCATGGCACTGGCTGTGGTAAGAACATAGAACTGGAATATCTCAGCTTGTCCCCTCACTGTACCAGCATGACAACCAGCCATCAGCCTTTTACTTGCCCAAGGTCAAACTGCATCCTGTAAAGCTGGAGTATAGCTGGGTAATGTACTCTGGGTCCTTTGGGGTTCAAAAGAGGGCATAAACCTGACAGAATGAAAAGAACTTGAAGCAGAAAAAGAAGGTGTCAGGCTTGCAAAGCACCCACCTCTTTCTACCCTTCCATGGGATCTCTGATTCTTACCCATCTTTCCTGCAGTCAAAGTCCCCTGTGCCAAGCAGCTTTCATGTTCAGTGAGGAGTGCAGGAGGAGCAGGGAGATGCAGAGCATTACACTATGTCCTTATGAGCTTCCAGCACTCAGAACCTGAAGATTTCTTTTGCTCCTCTGATCAGCCATGTTCAGATGCATATTTAAAAATAAGACAGACACTGAACTCTGTCTTGCCCCTTGAGGGAATTGCAGCCTCCTCCTTCCAAACGCCAGTTCAGTGCTGCAGGGAACAGGCAGCCTGGTGTCAGCTCCGATACAGGCTTTGAAATGAAAGGAATGCAAACGAAGGGGACAGAAGAGAGGAGAGGAGGGAGGGAGAAGGTGCAGAGACACTGGAAGGAAGCAGGTGAAAAAATGAAGACAGAGGGGAAAGGAAAAATCTCAGCCCAGAGTAGAAATGGGTGAGTAAAAGAGATGGAAGGAGGAGGAGGAAGAGGAGGTAGCAAACCCAGGCAATAGCATATCTCTAGCTTGCTTGTTCAGACTACAAGAAAAAACCTACACATGGCCAAGAAGCATTCATGAGGAGATCGGTGAGCCACACATAAAATACATGTAAAATACCCACAGTATGAGTTTTAATCACAGACATCACAGAAGAGTTTTAGAACAATTTACCTTGCTTCTAGCTCAAACATTTGCTTTGAACTCTTCTGACCTCATGGGGACCAACCCCAGTGCTAGAGTGGCATTGCAACCATCTGGAATTCAGCACACCACAAAAAAAATTCAACCAAATAAAAAATACAATGGAGAAAATAACTTGGCAGTGCTATACAGCACTTGATTCTGGTGCCAGTGAGATAAAATGGGGATTCCTGAACCTTCCACATCCTGCCCAAGAGGGCTGGCAATTACTAGTATTTTTAAGCTTAAGAGAAGGATTCCAAGCAGCAACCTCAGGGAAATGGTTTAAAAAAACATAAAAAGATATAGTCAGTAAATTGGAAAAAAAAAAAATCAAACAGATAATCAAGTGCATACCTAGATGTAAACTTGCAAATAAGAAATGCCAAGTTGGGAATCAGGAGGGCAAGTTCCTACAGCTCTACAACGTGCACTTCCAGAAACTCATTGGAACTTCAGTGTACTTGAGAAATCCGTGCCAAGATCAAGAAACACTTCCAACTGTTGATTCTGAAGCAATTATCTGGAAGAACACAAGCTTGCCTGAGGCAAAACACACAGTATGGTGTGAACTTACATCCTGCTGTCAGGATGGACCAGGTACCATGGTGCACACAAATCAAAATTGATGAAGCCAAAGAAAGCACCAACAGAGAGAAAAAAGCAAGAACCAAGAATCACAAGGAAGAGCAGGCAGGACCCAGATGAACAGTTACAGCCTAGAGGCTTGTGGAGCAGTTCAGAGCCACTGAAGAAATTCTCTTGCATATCTGGCTGGTGGGTCCAAATATCAGCTGGATCCAAACCTGCTGGGAAGACCAACAGCTCCAGATTAACACATAATCCTTATAACCTTTTATCCACATGACAGTATACCAGACATCTGTGCTTTACGAGACTCTTCTCAAGGGAAGATGCCTACTTCAGCCTTCAAGCACCACAACATTCCTGCTTTATGTAGTCCCTTAAGAAAAGCTTTTCATAGCAGCAATGAAAGTTTTTTGCACTGAACATCTGGAACCAAAGTCAAAGCACAACCTGGCAGTTTTCCTGGCTGAACAGGAATGCCATTCAAGCTGAGATTCACAGGGAAAAAGTCTGTATTGACAAAGGTTTGAGACAGTGGTTCAAGAGTTGAAGGGAGTCAGAATTGCAATCTGCAGGATTTTCAAGAGGAATATTTTGAACATTATCTTTCTGCTACAGCTGACATCCAAAAATTATTTCCCTTACTTCTCTCATTTAAGTATTTTTTCCCATGACACTTATCAAAGCCACCACCTTCTCAGCAGGAATGGTCAGGACTTATGAGGTCTCCCAAGATGCTGAGATTAGCTACCTCTTTTCTCCATGTGGGAACTCTCAGATCCCACAACATAGTGAGGCAAAGATTTGGACCAGGGATTCAAGTTTTCATGCGGGAATTTCTGGTTGTGTAGCAGATCTAGTTCCAGACACAGCCACTGTGAACCATGTGACAGGATATGAATCCTCTTCCGTATATTCTTTCTGTGTGATCTCCCTCCGTTTCTCCACATCCCCCTTTTCTCTACAGTATTGCAGCACTTCATTGATTCAACACAATCAACAAGAGAGCAGGAAGGCAGAGGCAGCTCTCAGATTGGAACAGCTGGTTTTCTTGATGGCATCATGTCCCAAAGAGAGGTAAGGAATCACAGGAAAAGAGACTGCTTATTCTCAACAGCAAACAACTCCAGACTGGAGAAGAAAGTACAATCCTGCTGACTGAGAAAAAGGCAGCAGTGGGATTTAGAATATATTTCACACTCTTTGATGGATCATGCTTGAAGATTTTGTGGGGAAGCAGAGCTCAGAGGAAACCACGCTTCAAAGCCTACCACTGTACTCAAGGGGCCTATGAAAACTTTATAAATATGACCCCCTGCTGTCCTGTCCAAAGCCCACCTGCAGACCTGCTGACACAACCAATTCCTCAATGGCCATGCTCCCCAGCTACCACACCTCCTTTCCATCAGGCTTTGGAATAAGCTTCTGCCAGCCCTGTCAAAGTGGGCTTAATAACAGATGGACAAGGATGACCAGTGGGGATTGAAAAAAACCCAGCCAGAAGTCATTGACCATTCACACCTCTGAAAAAGGTGTGACAGCACAGCCACACCACAACCAACAACCACACCAAGCACCCATCCCCGAGCTGGCAGACCTCAGGCTGTTTCATTCACACACAGTTGTCTGTCACATGAGTCCTTGGACATAGGACCACAACACTGCAAAGTTTCCTCCTCCCTCATCTCAGTTGCTGTCCCGCCTCAACACACAGCAGCAAAAACAAGCTACCGCGAACTGACAACTGCCTACTCATCATCAGCACAAAGAGCTGAGGCCAGCAAGGATCTGCAGTTGCTCTGATCCCCAGAGCTCAAATTTTCCAAGCATTAAACATTTGCCTGAACAGCACGAAAAGAGGTGCAGGTAGCAAGACCACAGGCTACCTTAAATCCACAAGCCCTTTTATTTTTCCAGGCTGCTCACACATAACACTCTTTTATCTCATCCTAAAATAAGAGAACAGGCCTTAGAGGATCAAGCTATAAACTTTTGAAAGCTTTTTGTAGCTTTCTCTTGCAACAGGGAGTTTGTTTCCATTTCTCAAAAGCCAAGAAGGAAATCAATACTTAGACAGCGAAGGCATATTCCAAAGGACAAATCTTCTCAGTTGCTGCAGTGCCACCCTTGTTGAGTCTCTCCAGTGAAGGTGATCACAATGGTAGGCAGAAGTCAGCCCCTCAAACATTCAGGCAAGCCAGAGTCTCCAAGTGGAAATAGGTTGTTCATGAGCAGCCACTTGGATTCCTCCAGATTCATGTCTCAAAGTTAAGTTTTTATGTGACCAAACTCACGTCTAATAAAGAGTGAGTCAATATCCTTCCCCCCTGCACAAGCACCACTGGGGTCCCTTCCCTCCACCTAATTGCCTGTTTTCACAAGGTATACAAGAACTTATTACTTCAGAGCCTTTGTGCTTCTGAGGAACACGACTGCAACTCACCAGCAGGTTTAGAGTAAGCAGAGAGTGGGACATAAACCAGGCTCATGGATGCACAAGATGCTTAGATGAGTCCCACTTCCTTAAGTAGGATAAAGCTCCAGACATGGCTTGGGGGGAGCCCCGCATTCAGGGGAATGCTGGTACACTGAACCCAGAACAGTGTCCCTCGTGTCACCTGGGCAGGCTCTGCCCTGCTCTCCAGGGTCTACTCTGGATTTGGCAAAGCTCCTGATCTACCAACATTGCTTGGTTTTTATACAAAGCAAGTCAGGGCTCTGCAAGGCAGTACAACATCTTTGTTGACATTTCAGTCCCTCAGAGAGAAGCTCTCCTTTGGCTTTGTGTCAGCCACCTTTGGCTGTGTCAGAAAACAGTGCATAGCCTGCTCTCTCAAGCAAAGCTGTTTGCCTGTGCAAAGGTTCCCAGCTAACAGACAGGAGGCAGCAGCTGGAGAAAGGAGACCTGGGATCACTGCACACAATCTCACCTTTTATTATTTAGCCACATTTACTGAACACAGCCTGGCTCTAATCCATCAGTGCAAGAAGCCTGCTAATACACTCAGCTGATTGGAGAGAGACTTTCCTGCATTTTATGGGGTTTTATTGTAGCAAATGCCAAGGCTCAGCAAAACAAGAAGGCACTAAGAAGGGTCTCACACAGCCTGGGCTCCTTCCCAACCAGCACTCATCTGATACTGGATTAAACAAGGAACTTGGGAGCATCCTGTTGTCTCAAGTTCACAACATAGCTTTGTGTGCACACGAGCCACCCATCAGCAGTTGCAAGAACAAAGTATGACTTTCACTTTTAATTGTGAAATTAAAATGCTTGTATTTTTTTAACCAAGTGGCCGCCCATGTGTCTCAAGACATTTGATAAAGACTGGAAAGAGGGAAATGCATTAGAACATTACACCCAGTCTACCTTCAGCAATGAACCTGCTTCTGCTCCAGAGGTCAATCTGGACTCTGTACAAGCTTTAGAACTTTAAGGTTGGCTTTTGCAGAACTGGTGCCATACAAGCTCTCCACAAAAATTTCTCCAGTGCACTCCTCTCTCTCACAGTGCCTTCAGCCTGTCAGCTCAAGGTACACACAGCTAGGAACACTCCTACCTGGATCACAGCATCCAATACATTTTTCAGTGGCTGTCTACTATTACAAGATTTGAGAAGATTTCCCAAGCCTCAGAATACTCCTAAGTGCAGTTAAACTTGGTACCAAAAGATAAAATACAACCTTGATGTGCCACAGGAAGTTAAACAGCACTGACAACACCCCAGGGGCCCAGAAATACTACAGAGCTTGTTAAATTATGGTAATCCTCAGTAGGTTGCATTGAGCACTACTGAAGACAAAGTTTTCAATAGTTCCTGCTGATATAGCCTGATGGAAGCTCTTGTGTTCAAAGTCACCAACTGGTACACACCTAAATCCATGAAGAGACAGTGCCAGAGAGCCCAGAGGATCATTAGAAGTATCTCTGTAACTTCCCAGCACACTATGTTTAGCTGCAGGCAGTGCCTCTAAACAAAGATACATCTCCTCCCTTCTTCTACCCATGGAAAGGAATCAGCAGAAGTTTTCAAACATGGAATGAAGATGGTATTGAGATGGGACAAACAAAAAAATAGTAATTCAGTCTCCTTTTTAAATCCTTTGGAGAGATCAGCAAGGCTCTATATTGTATCTATAACCACAAACTTTCTTATTTTGTCAAATAACTTATCTTATAAAGCTATCAAGTAGGTAACTGAAACACAGTGTACTACTTGCCCTACTGCCTCACACAGAAGATAAAAACCCCAATTCTTTGATATTTAGAAACACGGGGATTTTTTTTCATCTTATGCCATTATACTATTCTACATTGCAAGGTTTACAGTTATATCAGCAAAAAAACCTCTAGAGTATTTTTTAAACAGCAGCTGAGCAGGGACCCATCACATACCTGGGCACTGCTTGTCTGAGCCCTTACAGGCAGTCAGAGAGAACCCACAATTCAGTTCAGTCCTGTATCACTCTCCTATTGCCACACTAGTCAGGAAAGTGCTACAGAGAAAAAAAATTCAAGAACAGAAAGAATTTAATATAATATCTAAAGAAGAAAGGTGTGTCCTAGATAAAAACTGAACTATTTCAGTAGCTGTGTCAGGGCACTGCATGGTACTAAAAAGAGAATAAACTCAGAACAACTGCAAGTCATGAGTAGAAAACATCCTTCAGAAAATAAGACAAATGTAAAAGTTTCATAGCAATTTGGTCTGAATGCAAGAAGAAAAAAGATTGCAGCTGCTACCATCTCCCTAAATTTTAAGCTTGCTTTTTGTCCAGTTATCTGATTTCCTGAGGATATATATTGTGAACAAAACTTCAAACAAGCAGAAAGAACATTTGAAATTCCAAGAGTCTCTACAAGTAACTGCAATGGGAAGGTATCATCTCACACCAGGCAGGAGGACACTGCTACCTCCCAAAGGTCTGCATCACCTGGACATGTGGGTGCTCCCTTCAGTTTTTAAGACAGTGTCCACACTTTACAAGTCATTAGAACATCTCAAATCATACTCATCAGCAAACTCAGAGAGGAATCCAGGGAACAATGAATAAAAACATCCTCCATTTTCATATGAAACACTGGCATCAGGTTGGGGTTGAAGTACACACACCACAGAGAGGAAATTGGAATAATCAATGTGCATGATTCAAGCAGTTCAGGAGCTTAAAAAAAAGAAGTTAATCAGAATCTTCTCTCACCAATATTACATTCATCCTGAGGAGGGAACTAGAAACTTGTTGGGACACAAAAATGCTGCCAGTGTAGTGGTGATTGTTGAGAGTTCCCAGTCCCCCAATAAAAGAACAGTGTAATAGTGCTTTATTAACAGCCCGAACCAAGGAACCCTGAGCTTTCTGTTCCACAGCCCAGAGGAGTAACCCAAGAGATTAACTCCTCAGAAACACAAGCCAAGTCCTTGTGGGCAGCAAACGTGGACTGATAAACCTAAGGGGAGAGAATGCAGAGGCAGATGGGCAGAGGTAATCAGAAATGACAGAAAGATGAGCAGGCAGAGGGCAAGCAGAATGCTTGAAGGACAGAGGCAGAGGAGATAAAATTTTGTAGCATACAGGTATTTTAAAAGTTAAATCAACAGCTTTCCAATACCATCATTTAAAAAATCATTCCCCCTAATATATGCAGGAAGCCAGCTGCTTGCAAAATGACCTTTAAACCCTATGCACCATGCCTTATTAGACTAATTCAGAGCTGGAGATTGGCTGATCCTGAAATCCATTTATACAGGACAAACAGGCATTCAGCAGGGGCAAGGAGCGAACACATTGTCAAAATAATTTTGTCTGCATTTCTGCATGCACACTCAGGCTCAACACAGTAAAGCAGCACTTCTCCAGCTTTAGAAACAAGGTACACCACACATTGCAGCATTGCTGCTTCCCCTGCATTACAAAGGTTTAATTATAACAAGCATTGTCTTTCTGGACAGCTTCTGTGACTGCAGAGGTCTTTAAGAGCCTTTCACCAACTCTTAAAGGCCCCAGTAAAGGCCTCTAACCAAAATGGATGTTATAACCAGAAGAATGTTTCTTGCCAGAGATGGAAGTATCAGCAGCACAGCTAACTCTAACACTGTATTCAGATCACTGTAACACACTCTCTTCAACATGTCTTGTTCCTGTATCTGAAGTACTGGTGTCCAGAAAGGTTTTTTGCAATTGCCTTGCAAAGGTTTATCTAGGACTGAAAGCTTTAAATTGTTTTGGAAGCATCACAAGTATGTCAGGAAATATCTCCAGACAAGCAGGCCTGTTGGGCAGACAGACAGTGTCACAGAGGGGTGAAAATCACAATTACTGCAGGCATGATGCAGAAAGAAACTTTCCCTTGAAGTTTGGATTTTGTAACAGATGAATGCTCTACAGCCTTGGACGAGTTGGCTCTGTGGAGAGAACAAACACTAGCAAGCAGCATCAAGGCAACTTCATCTCTTCCTCCAGTATGCCACAGTTCAGAAGAGAAAAGCATTGGCTTCCCACTGACAGGAGAGCTCATCCATCATTCACTAACTTCCAAAGAAGGACTACTCAAAGCAGTCTTGCTTGCTTGGGAGCAACTCTTCCACTTGAATGGGACCACTGCCACCACAATAACCCCTGCACACTGCCCACACAGACACATTCAGCTGAGTGATGAAGGCTTTAAATCCCACTAGTCCTCAAAGAATACAGCCCCAAAACCTGCAACAAAAATACCTGATGGATGGTGTGTGGAGACTGCAAACAGCAGGAAACCATCCTGTGCAGACTATGATCAACAAAGAGCAAAACAAATCTTTGGTTTCCCCAGTTTGTCATGAAGGCTTTGGCATCACAGATAAAATTTCCCAAGTTATAGCCAAGTTGTCAGAGAATGGATCTAACATTAGTATGGAAGTTATGGAAGTCAGGGCTACTTTGGAACTTCCTGGGAGTCTGAAAGCACTTGACCACTGACCTTGTGCTTCTAACCAGCTGCTGCTATCGACAGCAATTTTTGTGGATCTGTTTCAATCTAACTTCAGCAGCAAAACACATAGTTTAAAAATTGGAAATAAACTTCTTTCTGTCCAAGATTGCTTGGTCATCAGTCTCCTGGAATTAATCTGAGTAAGAATTTCCACTTCCCACTTGCCAACAGTGCTACAAATCTTTTCTGAAAGAATCTGGCATTAAAACAACCACATGTATCACAACAGTCTCTCATTCCCAAGCAACTATTTTCCATACTAGATAAGCCTGACTGAATACAGGCTACAGCTCTCAGGAAAATGCTGCCTAACACACCATACAGAGAACACAGAACTAAAGAAATGCTTGATCTATATAGTCCCACTAATTTAAACCTAAAGATAAATAATTTTTGAAAAGAAAGAGAGAGAATACAAAGAGTAAAATTTTGATATCAGAGTCTAATGAGACTTTTCAGACACACCCACTCAAAGACCTCATCAGAGCATCAGGTCAGCTAAGATGTCTCATTCCTGACCAGCTAACTCTTATAATATTTTATTGTAAAAAATTTTTAGACTATTTTTAAGCACTTTAAGGCAAACCAGATTTTAAAACAAGACTGTAGCAAGGCCACATTTTAGAAGTAACAAAATGTCAAATAATTCAACTTTAGAAACTGTAGAAGTCATACTGACTTCTTTCCCTCTTTTACAGAAGTTGCTTTCAAAATCATCTGTAAAACATACATATTTAGATTAACTTTACCTGTAAATATATCTGAATTCAGAACCATCAAGCAAGAAATTAGACTCAAAAGCAATTATGCCTCACTATTAAAATATCTAAACCCCCAAACAAACAAAAAACAGAAAATAATAATAAAAAAACATGCACAGGGACTGGATGTTGAACTGTTAGAAAACAGACTGTTTATGAGAAGAGAAATACAGTCAGAAGTCCTCCTTCCAGATCAGGGCAATTGGATACAAGAACTTCAGAGGTAAAGATGATGTAGCATATGGACTAAAAGAGGAGCCCTGAAGCACAGCCAAGTGAATTTTGAACTTATTTTTGCTCATTTTCTTCAAAAATTATAAACCTGTGGAGGTTTGGGCTTCATAGGGACTACAAAGAGCAGAGAGAGAGAATAATTTGTTCGTGTGGGTTAATAAGTGCTCACAACACACCAGGCTGTGGGGAACATCAGAGCTTCATGAAGTGCTGAGACACAGAGTAAATAAAGAACTTATGCCTCCAGCTTCGTAAATATCAGGTACAGGCAGCAGACATTTCCATTTTAAGTAGGCCAGTATTTACTCTGGAACATGCCTCATATATTAAGATGGTGGTTTATGTCCTTTCAGGCAGCTCTATATTTTTAGTTTATCCACCAGTGAACTCTTGAGGATATGAAGCATTATGTACAGACCCAAGACTCGCCAGAACCTACAACTGCTGCCTTGAAAATCAAAACAATAACTTCATAATTAGAAGCAAGATATGGATCCTCTTCACCTTTGCAAATACCAGGTCAGGGTATGCCTGGGTACAGTTAATCCAGTGCTCCTCTGTGTTTATGACTAAACAAACAGCAGCTGCCTGCAGCTTGCAGCTCTCTCCCAACTCCCTTGTGGGGGCCATTTATTGAATCATAAACTCCTCTGATAGTGTTATCATCACAGCATTTGCACAAATACAGGTTGAAAGAGAGAAAGATTAAAAAAAAAAAATAGATAATTTCCTTTATAGAGAAGGCGAGACAAACCATTCACAGATATGTTTGCTGTGAGCAAGGACCGCCAAAAGGGAGGCAGGACAGCTGTGTACCTGGCTGAGGATGGCTGGGCACAGCATCCTCCAGACAGGAAACACACAGATTTATCTGAAAATACAAACCTGAATTCCAGAAAGCTCAAACAACCCTAAAGCCTTTCAAGTTAGATATACTGTATTTCAAGCAGCATACCATGCGATAGATCTCTTCAATGAGGCTTCAACAGCCAAGATCTACCTCTGCAGAATCCCAGGGGCAGGAGAAAGCCTGGCATTTCTAGAGTACAGATACAGACATTGCTACACCTGGTCCAAACTTTCTTTCACCAGGCACACACACTGACTGCTCCTCTCTATCCCAATAAGTACACAGCCTGTCTATAAAGTACTCTGAAATCCACCAGAATGGAAACAACATGTTAGCAAAAGCCTGATGATCCTGCATGATCAGATACCTGCAGTGCAGCCTGTGGCATCCAACTCCGTTTCTCTTAAGCAGAGAGAGATCCAACTTGCAGAAATTAAAGCTCCCAGCAGGATGAAGAATGCTTGAGCAAAACTGCTCCAACAGAATGGGAACTGCAGAAATACCTGCAGCATCCTCTCAGCAATCTAAGTCCCTGCCCACAGATTAGAGACAAACTTCCAGCAGAAGTGTAATGCTTTGCTTTGCATGCCAGAAGGGAACTGGGCTTTCACAGAGATCACTTGGAAATGTAAACACAATAAATTGACCATATTCCTTTTTATTATAGTCAAGGGCAAAGCAGAATATAGACGACTCGGGGTTATGTTAAAAGTCTCCCTTCACTGGAATTCAGTCAATCAGTATTTAGCAAGGGCTTGTTTGCACACAGCAGAGTATCTCACAGTAAACGTGTGTTAGAGAAACTCACCGGTTTATTGCATCATAATTTCCTTACATAGACAAGCCCTAAAGCCCTGACAGAAGTATGTTTACCTCTGTCTGTTATGAATAGCAGATTTGTGGGAAGTTGGACACAGAAGAGGGAGGAAGAGTGCAGGATTATGAATGGCTCCTAGCTCAATATATACAGCTCCTATTGACAAGGGAAAACACATGTCTGAGTACACGGCTCCTGATAGCTTGGTTTGGCCAGAAGCTAGTGCACAAAAATTTCACCTTGGTCCTTCTGTGGAAGACAGGCACCTAGAGACAGTAAGGAAACCCCTGAAAAGGAGGAATACACGCTCTTCAATAACAGACATTTTTCTGCACACAGTTGCAGGAAGCAGGTTCTGTTTGAAATCTCAAATCACATTAATATACGGTCACCAGAGGCCTCATTTTCCAAGTGGCAGCTGGCTGGAGATTCCCTGGTATAGCCACCAATTACGTAACAAAGTAACCATCTAAAATTTGCCTTCAACTCACATTTGTCTATTGGTGTGAACAGAATGCAAGGGCAGCAGAATGGGTCACAAACACTTTGAAAAACTTGCATGTGAGTGCATATTTGCACAGGGGAGGGAAGCAATTAACTAATAGGACTCAGACTTTTTAAAACAAAATCATTTGTTTTCCCCTTCCATCTGGACCCAAACTAAGAAATTACGCAGATTTCCATTGCCCACACTCTTTTTCCTTCCACACCCCCTTTCTCACTGGCACAAGATAAAACCTTGGGGAAACAGCAGCAGCAATTTTCAATTCTCATTATCTAACGGCAGCAGTGGTTCTTGGTGAAACTTGCGGTCAATAAACTACAGGCAATTTTGAAAGACACAATGGGAACTGCCCCTCCTACAGCTGTCCCATTATCCCAGCTTTTATTAGATTTAAAGCCAGCGATTTTTATGCTGTAGCTCAAGTTCTGCAGAGCCATGGAAACAGACCACCAGAAAATATAAAACACTCCTAAATTAAACAGGAGCTATCACAGTAGCATCCTCTAAAGCCAGAGAACTTCCACTTAAGCAAAGCATGGGATGCAGCAAGGACCCCAGTGCCTAAAGGGGCTGATGAGTCAATGCTCGGTGCAGTGATGCTGCGCTGAGTCAACGGTGATGCGCCCAAAACTCAACATTCAGGATGGTATATATGGAAAAGCTCATGAGCAAGTTAGGCAGGCCAAGTTGAAAGCATACTGGTCACAAAGGTGGTCAACCAGAACAGGATCCTACTCCCATAACCATGAGCATACCAGAACAGGCACCAACTTTGTAGTCTATGCTCTGGATGTACCTCCCAAGAGGCAGAGGGAAATACTCATCTCTGGCTGGCAATTCAGCTGGCCTGTTTCAGATGACTCTTTAAAATCAGAAGCATCACACTCTACATGTGCCTATTTCTCTCTGTTGACTACAAGAGATGGCCCAATAGCCAGAAAATATACAAACCAGCTATATCTCTACCATGTCCCACAATAAAGTAACCTCTCCTAGGAAGAGGAACTGTACAGAAAACCAATAGAAAATCAATTTTAAAACTCATAAAATGATTATCCAACATATTTGTTTATGGGACAGAAATAACTGAGGGTGTATCTCAGCTCAGAAATGTGCACAACAGGCAAAGGGAAATGGGTGTCCAAAGGAACGGTCTCAAACAAACACAGTAAGGGGGAAGAGGCAAAGAATTATTCTCATCCACTGTAAGCTGTAATTTTCAGTCTAGAAATCTAGAGCTGGCTTTCTCTGAGCCTAATGTATACCATGCCCTGCAGACATTTTTACCAGCCATCAAAAGGAACTTACAGAGAAGCAGATGCTTCATTAAAGAATATTCAGCAAGCCTTATAAAATCCTTAGTAAAAAGCAAGCGAACAAATCACCACCATGCAAGTGAGATGAAGTCACACATCCAACTTTGATTACGTTTCCTCCTGCACTGGAAAACAAATAGTGTTTAAAAAAAAAAAAAATACCAAAGAAATTAAGAGATTCTGGCCTTTCTTTCCCACATTCCTCCAACCTGAATTTCCTGAAAGAGGAATGCATGAGACAAAGCCATTTGGTATAAGATGCTAATTTAAATTTAAAGAAAAATAACAGCTTAAAAAGGGGAAGGGAGGAGGGAGTTTTAATCCTACATGATAAAACAACAGCTTGTGATTGCTACATGCATCTCAAGAGTCAGAAGAGTCAGTAAGAGCAGTGAGGCAAATTGTCAGGGAATTGAACCATCCTGGGACAAAAGGAAACCACAGAAGACACATTGCCTTACAAAAGTTGTATTTGAATTTGTACTTGCAGAACCCTCTAATGCCTACCTCTAGCTGCAAGGTGTTAATTACCTATTCCTTAGTCTCTCAAGTCCCTTCTTAAAACATAGCAAGATTTTCTGCCACATTGTAATCATCCACAACAAAATAATGCCCCACGCACTTCTCCTTCCAGGTAGTTTATAATAATAGTGGGAAAAAATATTCTGAAGTTCATTGAAGACTCTGGGAATGAAGACAACCAGACAACCCCCAGTGTCTGGTTTATAAAGAAAACCTACCAAAACCTCCACCAAATCCAAAAAAGATCCAATTTATTAGGATCTTTCACTGCCCTCTGCTGTTACCAGTCATTTAGCTTCCAATTTACTCTTTAATAATGTTGGGCTGGGGCTCAGGGCTGGCAGCATCCCAGCCCCTTTCTCAGGCGGGTTGGAGCCGCAGCTTGCAAATATGCTGAAGTTTAATGCAATCTGTCTTCTTTGGTAATCACATTCCGCCTGCACTGCATGCAATAAAGATGTATTGGTAAATGCATTTGCTAAAGATATACTCCACTGAAAAGGCTACAAGCCTGATTTAGAGGAGGCAAGGAGGATAACAGAGGCTGGCAATATATGCACCAATGCTCTGCACACAGCAACCAGGGGCATGGATTGTGCAGCAGCAGCACAGGCACCACTTTACTTTAAAGCAGAGGAAGAAAAAGAAACCACATGTTTTGGGAGCTGGGGACTTTAGAGATACCAGAGAAAAGCCCTTTCCCTGGCAGCTTTAACCTTGCTGATTTGCAGACATACAAAGACCTTCTTTGTAAACAGGAAGGAAAAAAATTCCACTAGGAGTAGCAACAACATTTGGTCTAATATATCCTGACAATTTTCCCATCTCCTTCTGTCGGGCTTCTTCTGGGAGCCGGCTGGCAGCTTGTTTCACGTTATACTTAAATCAGGCATACAGCTTCCCCTCACAATGCTAATGCAGAGAAAGACTGCTTCTATAAAATATCCACCTCTCCCCCACCTTTTGCTTTAATAACCCCATGAGAGAAGTCTCAATTTTCTATTACCATACTTTTCCCTACATGCACTTTACTGTATTCTCAGCACCTTTGGAGAATTTTCTGCTCTCAAAAAAACCCAAAAAGCAAACCAGAAAAATCTGCCCTTGAGGGACACCTGACCAACTGATTTCTCTCATGGCTCAGGACCATACCCTAGTTGTAATGTCCAAATACTTCATTTTCTTTTCCCCTTCACTTGTTTCAATAGCCAGAAATTCTTCCAAGGTACTGAGCAGCCACTGTCCTAAGGCATCAACAGAATTTACTGGGACTCTGCATCTCAGAAGGAAGAGCCATAAGGCTTCCTGGCCTCCCACACAAGATGAAGAGTTTTTAGGAGTATGGAATTTTCTTAACAGACAGCAGCTTTACCCAGCATAAAATGTTTCCCCATGCAGCAATGAAAAGAAGCAAGACATCAAATTGCAAAGTCCCACAACAGGAGATGTTTAGAGCCTGTTGAAAATGTTGCAGACATTGCCAAGGTGGATTTACTTACTGTTTGCAGTATACAACATCCACGAAGGTAAAACTAGGGAAAATCATTGACTGACTTTGAAACCTGGGAGCACTGGTTCTGCTGTTGTGGTGGCAGCTTGGTACAACAGGACTTGCTGACAGGAATGAAGTTGGGATACACTGTGTGACTGGGAAATGTGGAATGAATGTGGGAAAATGGATCCCAAGGAAGATTTGTCTCCTATGAAGATTGCAATTTGACTAACAGATACCACAGCTCTCAAAAACACTTCTCAGAAGAAAGCAACATGCAAAACAAGACAGCAAAGCCAGCCAGTACAACAGAGAAGCTTTTGTTACCTTCCGAGCTGCACTAACACAGCGCTGATATTCCTTTGCCAGCTCCGAGCATTTGAGCACTTCACGTTTGTTTTCTTGGTAGCACTTCAGAATTTCAGACTGCAAGTTTGCACAGATAGGATCAGCATTCCTCCTCCTGCAGCGAAAACAAGCACAGAATGATGTGAGGAGTTTTCAACCACTTACTACCACTTTTCCAGCAACACACATACTAATTTTATGCCAGAGTCATGTAGTCCTAATAGTGAAACTGGTGGCAGCAGCAATCACAAAAATGGGTCAAATGACCACCAGTGTCTTTCAATTGAAAAATCCAGGGTACTTAGCAAAAGAAGGAACATGATCTTTCTTAGCTGGTGTAGAAGGCTGTTATATAAAACATCATCACTTCGCAGTCAGGAGGAAAAAAAATCCCCAAGTCCAAGAGTTTCAATGATTTTCTCAACTCACACTGGAAATCTTTGGCAGAACTCAAGAATCCTGGCTGGGCCTGGATTCTACTAGATCTGTAACAGTCTGACAAGGAACTGAACAGACTTGTTGAATAAGCCACCTCGATCTATTGAATTCTCATCTATTTAAAGACTCCAAGAAATCCAGCATGGTTGGAAGCACTGCAATTCTCCTAGTGACTAGAAAAAAAACACAAAAAAAAACCAGCAAGACCAGATATCTGCTTCTTTATATTTCTGCAGAAATTAGTATTCATACTCAGTAAATGGCATTGACAGCTACCCAGGAACAATTAAGGATGATGTTCCTTTACTCTAATGTGCATGTGTACATATGGCACATCATCAGCAACAGTACCAATAAAGGGGAAGGTCGTTGTAAAACAATCCCAGCAACAATGGCACGAACACAGTAATGACAGTGACATCATCTGCACAGACAGGCAGACACAAATTGCAGGCATTCACAGCACCATGGCCATGGTATGCTTTACCAGAGAGTAAGAGAACATATGCTTAGGTGTAGCAATCCTCAGATGTCGTCTCCTAAACCATAAATCCATTTAATTCCTTGCATTTCCTGCTCCAATATGCTTAGAGATCTGTACCCAAATATCAAACACACCTCTTCCTTCCAAAGCACTTGATGCTGCAGGCAGATATTAATGCCATGCTATGATGTTTTCATCTCCACAGTAACAACAGGCACTCATTCAGCAAAAGGGCTTCATGGCAAGGCAGAGAGAGGGAAAACATGACCTGTCCCTGGGCATGTCACAGTCTCTCAGGTGGAACAGATTTCTAAGAAACAGGAAATCTTAAACCAAGATCTAAACACTTTTGGAGAGCTCAGATATGAGTTTCCAAATCATGCACATCTGTGTAAGGTGCTCAGGAAAGAAGTGGAAGGACCAAAAGAAGAACAATTTTGTCTTTTCCATATCAGCAACCTGGGTGCACTCTCACAATAATTTGGTTGAGATATACTCTGATTGATATTCAGTCCTCAGTCCTACTGCCAACATCCATGGACAGAGTAGGAATTTACCAGTATGACAGCCACACTAAAACACTGAGATTTGATCAGAATCCAACAAAGATACTATACAGACTTCTTTTTCTACCTCTTCACTAATCTCACAGCTTTTAGAAGAAACTTATTCCATGCTCAGTCCCTAAGGGTTAGTGTTCATTTTTAATTTCTATGTTATATAGCAAATCACCTTTAAAGCCTCAAAAATCCATATTCCAGAAAAAAAAAAATCTTCAAATTTTGGGATAGAAAAGAACCCAGAGAGAGCTTCAGAAACTCATAATGTTGGCATTTTGCTTTGTCACTAACTTTAATATCACTCTAATCAAATCAGTGAGACTGTGGAAATGATACCAAACAATACCAGGTCAGGAAATACCACCAAATCCCTCAATTCATTGAAAAAGTTAAGACTTTTAAAATTAGTTTTTTTTTAAACTCAGTGATGTTAAACTGAAGGGCATTTTGTAATTTTCGTATAGAAACCTGGAAGAGCTAAAAGGTACAGCATACCACAAACCAGTTTGTATTCATCTGAACTGAACAACATCTTAGAAATATTTAGAGGTTGTCATTGTCAGCAGGGAGAGCTACAGGAATTATTTTGCTTTAGATCACTGTCCTTCCTATGGTATCAGTCTTCACTGCCTAGAATAATTATGAAGTTAGGACTGGCCTTTGGGCTCAGACAGTGCTGCAAAGTCTGTGGCCCTCTTCCTTAACAGACCCCTTGTGCTCAGCCCACAGGGCTACTTAAAAGCCACACAGTGGTGAGCAAGAAGCCACAAAAAAAAAAAGAAAAAAAAAAAAAAAAGAGTATTGTTGCCTAAAGCCTACCAGAAGCAGGGGATCAATCAGCACAGACCAGTATGCATTGCCCAGCAAGTATTTAAACCAGCATTCCTACACATCACTTCCCACAACACAGGGAGGATTTATTTGGTACTGTGCACCCAAAATCATAACAAGATTTTTCTCCTATATTTCTTCAAAATAAAACCTCAAGCTGTGGTTATGCATCAATTGTACCAGCTTCTCAAAACAGATTTAGAGATGCTAATCAGCAAATTGCAAAGTTGGTTTAGGTGATTATCAATACAAGTTACTGTGGAATCTGGGAGTAGATAAGTTATCCAAAATCAGCAGATTAGTTCTGGTGCCCATCTGGACTGGAAAGAGGCACCTGAATGCTCTGGTGAACAGCTGCCTGAGTTGCTTTCCTCCCTGCACAGCAACCACAATGCCTGCCCAGTCTGAATCAAGGGGGTGCCACTCTCCTCTCACATTAACACTCAGCTTCAGGTTACATTTCCACACTGGGGGAACTGCAGCCCTATACACATACAGCAGCTGCACCTTACAGGTGTCTGACTTCCCTCGTACATATCTGAGACAAAAAGGAATTAAACCAGCACCATCCAACTACAAACACATCTGTAGAATGCAATGACATTATGGGTTGAGTTCCAAAGGAGCTGGATTTTCATCAGCTATCTCCCTTCACCCTCAGCCTAGCTCAAGGCTGTTGGCACTAACTAATCTTTAGAAAAGTTCATCTTCTGGACACCTGATCACACTGCTCCTGATGTGCCACTGAGGGTTTTTACTATGATTTCTCATGAGAGAGAAGGAAAATGGTGGAAAAGTGATGAGGCTTGTATATACAACTAGCAGAAGCCTTGTATGCTTTGACCTTTCTCCTAAAGTGGGTGAAAGTTTTAAGCATATGTCACCACCAAATGAGGTAGACAGTTGGCCTCTGTCTAAAAATATGCCACAACTGCTACAACTATTATCAAAACAGGTGTAAGAGGCTCATTTACAGCAGCTAGGAAAAAGGCAGGAGAGAAAGGCTGGGCTGGGAAGTTACATCACAATATCTGCAGATGGAAGTATAGAAGACAAGCTCTGACAATACTTTGGAAATAAATACATGCAGGACATACAGAATATGAAAGACTAAATCAATAAAACACACTCATCTGTTTAAAGGAGGAGGAAAGAAGAAAGGATGACAGGTTGGAAAAAGTAAAATATGGATTTAGAAATAAAATTCATTAGCAGTGCCTCCCCCAACACAGAGAGGAAAGAAACCTTTGCCTTGTCACTGTGCAAGGGGCAGGAAGGCTGCACACACATGAAATCCATGATTTCAGAACTTCCTCTCCCCCTTCCATGGAAAGATTTAAATCAGGTCTTTGTCTAGAAAAGAAGGCAGAGGTTTTCTTAAAATGAAACAAAGGGCATCCTTCTCTCTACTATCCCTTGAGGTAAGACAAAATGAGCACGATCTTGCTGCATTTTGACACCGAGAGTTACCAAATCCTTTCTATCACTGCATATTCCCTTTACTTTATTTAATAAATGAAATCTCATCAACTTATCCTTCTTCTATTATCACTGCTGACATCAATCTGATAATATTGGCTTGGCGTGGAATCGTGCCATTATATGTCCTCTTGATATTTAATTTAAGAGAAACGTCTGCAGTGGGGTGAATATGTGAAGCAAGCTTTTTATTACTGGCAGCAGTAAGGACGCTGGGAGTGAATTAGACATTCATCTTAGTCAGGGCCAATCTAGTGGCTCAGAAGAGGTTTTCTTCTTAACCCTCTCCTAACTGTTCAATAGCAGCAGGTAACAGCTGCTTCAGTCAATAACTGCATTCATTTGTCTCGGCAAATTCATTCCTACATGGATATAAACCCCATGAAGAAGTACAAAGTGTCTGGGAGGTTAAAGCAAGGTACATTGAGAATTTCTATCATAAGCACTGCACTAGAAGGAGAAGTGCCAGTCTCAATGGCCATCAATTAATCAAGAAGCAACAGTTTCCAAAGACAAACACCCAAACTCACTGCAAAAAGCAATTAAGGCCATATCATCAGGATACAGACCCAGAGACAGAAGGTTTCAAATGCAGCATTATGGCTACTACTTAGGTGCTGCTGACAGGCTCCCTTTTTGAAAGAATTATAGACTCAGTATTGGAAAGCAAGGGAAAGCTGGAAGAGGTCTATGTATTTGCTGGTCCTTCCACCCAGCTGAAGATCTGAGTACCCAAGCAGAGATACAATTTCAGTGCTTTAGGAACTGGCAGCTCTTTAGTCTAGTGCAAAATCAGTAACTCCACAGTGAGTAACACACCATCACTTGGCTTTACTGGGAGGAACAGCAATTCCAGATGGAGTTAAGAGCAAGATCTTCTTTTTACATTTTACTCTGGGAAACCATTCAAGCTGAACAGAAAAAATTAAGACACAGGTTGATGGTTTCTAAACCAGACACTTTGATACCTCTGCTCAGAAACTGATAAACAAAGATCCCTCATATAAGCCAACTTAAAAGTAGCTGGCTCCAGCACACAGCTGCAAGCAGTAACCTAAATGGGCCAGCACGCTGGAATTTCATGTGGGCTACAGAATCCAGTGACTGGATTAGCTGCTTTCTGCTGCATTATTTGACTAAGACCAGTGTCTGAAGTAACTTGAGCAAACCACATCAGTCACCACCAGTCACTACAGCAGAGACAGCCCCAGACACCAGCAATGAGATGCATGGGCAGCACTGCCAGTAAATCCTTGGGCACACAGCAGCAGTTTCTGCATGTTGGGAAGGAATCAGACACGTTGTATAGCTGCTTAGTATGTTTATATATCCAGGGTCCATTACACACGTTTCAGACTAAGCTCAGTGATGCTTTGGTCACATAAATGTGGTGTGCTGCCAGGCTGCACTGTACATACATAAAACCCAATAGGTGGTTAACTGACCTGTAAAACTGCATCCTCCCTTGGGTAGCAGTTGGCTCTGATGGTTTCTCTAACATGTCAGAAAAAAATTACTTCAGACAGATGCAATACACAGCACACAGAAAGGTTTCATTCTCTCTCATTATTGCATCCTTGACATTTACAGCAGAAAATTAAACACAGTTGAAGCATTTCATTCACATATAACAAACTCATCAGCACAGAACAAACAGCCAGGAAAGCTAACTTTCAGCATAGGATGCTGCACTATCACAAAGCACTGTGCCCTCACTACAAGCTATGGGATTCCCTGATCCTGCACATCAGCTTGGTAACGTGGTTTGAATGGAAGAGGTGAGAGTTGTGTTACAGCTGAGTGGCAAGGGAAATAAGAGATGGAAGAAGCTTAATAGATTATCCAAATGTCTACTAAAAAATCAGTAATGTTTAAGCTACATAACCTAGCACAGTGTAAACAAACTGCATGTCTCATGAGGCTATACTAATATGATCAGGATGGAAGTATATCTGATCAGCCTCAAGTATTCAAAGCACTGCTCATCAGGCTTTGCCACTGATCCAGGTGGAATAGAAATCTGGCAGAGGTAACACACAGTTTAGAGCAAGAGGGGACAGACTAAAAGAAAAGGTGAAACCTCATGACAATTTTCAGAAGAATAGGGGTGTTACCCCTCAATTTCAGCTGAAGCAGCTGTATTCCTGTCTAAATCCTTCTCACATGTCTTGTCACTCTGTCAGCAGCACACTCCTGCACACCTGCAGTATTTCCCCTCTCTCTTTCTCCCCTTGACAGCCGCATTTTAATAACAGGTCACCCAATTCTGTTTATCCATACATTGTTCATGAAGTGCCAAATGAATGAATATTTTAAAGTACTGTAAGTTTCTAGGTGACTCTGTGATCCTACAAAATTTGTCACTCAAGTACTTCCCAATCTCAGTTCCTGTTTTGACAGCTTATTTGAAACTGCCACGCAATTCTCCACTGGAGTTCATGCACTCAGCGCACCCTTGTTCTTCCCAGGACAGATACCTCCTTTCCTTCCAATCACAGATATGCAGAAGCTGTTCTGAAATCATCTTCTGTGTAAGCAATTAGATTCTATCACTGAGAACAAAAGTTACCACAGAAGTCCAAGTCTCAAGTGTCAGCCACTTGCTGTGACACTGTATTGCATTCAGTAGAAACAGCCTGCCCCAACCACATTTCATTCACCAAACAAAACAATAAAAACAAAAAAACCCAAACTCTAGAACATACAGATGGAGGTCGAAAGTGACTAAAATCTAGCAGTTTTCTGTATCAACCTCTAATTTTGGAAATCAACAACAACAACTTAATTTCCATAATGAAATTGATGCAAAGAGATTGTGTGACCCATGCAATGCTCGTTGCAGCTCTCCATCTGACTTACTCCAGTGTGCACAAACTCCCCTGTCCTCCGACATGGTTTATCCTCACACACAAGTGGTCATTTCTCATTTGATCAATGGGTCATCCTGAAATACTTTCACTTATACTTCACTGTGTTATGCCAAGTGCAGTTTTAACCAAATTTAACTGGCTTCCCTAGATCCCATAAGCTGTGGACAGTGGGTTGTGGTGGTGGGCTGTAGGTCTCTGGGGGAGCAAAAGGGTAGCAATAAGCAAAAAACTGAACTAAAACATATAAAATAATATTATCCTTATCCTACTGAACCTGCAAATGCAATAACTAATCACCCCTATTAGCATTATGCATGGCAGATGGCAAGTGGTTTAGAATAATGAGAGACTTTTCCACACAAGTGGATAATTCCAATGGACATTTGGATGTAAATTCTTTACTGATTATGATGGTAGAATACTGAGCTATGAGAAACTGCCAGTTTGGAAGATGAAAGGAAAACTACTGCCTCTTCCTTCACTTGCCAAGAGATACAGAAGTTTACAGAACTGGATCTCCTGCCCACAAAGCCATGCACCATTTTTTCCCAAAGATGCCAAGCTACTAAAAGTTGACTAGCAAAGATGAAGAGCCTAAAGTTAGCAGCAAAACAGTCTCTGGAAGCCAAGCAGGAATGAGTCAGAATCTTGTTGCTGGAAGGAGTTCTCTGAATCAGAAAGGAAGCTGGCTCAGCTCCCACAAGGCAGAAAAGCAATATAGCAAGCAATAACTGAATCTGAAAACAACACACAGCCCAACAAGTGACCCAAATAGGGATTTTCTTTCTTCAGATAAAAAATCATCTAAAAACTGTTTAAGATCTCAGGTCAGGAAGGGAAGGCATGCAGTCTGTAGAAGATACACAGCACAAGAATATCTACAAGAATATCTGGGTTGTGACAGTGCTATAATGTCTGGGAACTGTTGGTCTATTAAATACCTTCCCCAAAAGTTTTTTAAAGAAGGTAACAGAAGATGTGATATGCTGATTTCATATAACCACAAGACATGAGGGGCAGCAGGTTCAGTAAATGCCTCCTATGTGAGATGATCTTATAATAATGTCACACTGTAAATTAAATGTTCTTTTTTTAAAAGAAAACCCTGAGTACCCATTTGAACAGAAGTTACTTTTCCAAAATGCTACTGAGTACTGCACTAGGCTCCTATAGTTTACTTCATGCTACACAAAGGGATGGACAAAAATATGAGTCCATTAGTATATTCTGCACTGACAGAGTGGCATGTCCTGCTAAAGATGCCAAAATAAATTTAGAGAGGAGATTGAAGCTGCCGGTGTTAAAGTTCAGGTGGGATTTGAAGTTAAACATCCACCTTATTAAAAAAATTCCCTTGCTTCTGCCCACATTCTCTAAACTTCAAAACCACAGTGCCCCCTTTTACCAAGCTGTGCAATTCTCAACACTGACTCAGCAAAGATCCTCATTAAGGGGATCCTTATCCCTCAGAGAACATCAATAATGGTGTTTTCAAAGCAAGCACACACAAAAAGTCTTACAAGTCTGGTTTTGGGGGGAAGTTGGGAGGGTTTGTTTGGTTGATTTTGTTTTCAAGTAAATATTGTAAACTCAAGAAATTTGAGTTTCAAATCTGTCCTCGGAAAATAGAAAAAAACTTTCTAGAAAACAATTTAGATAACATGGTTCTAAGTCTGGAGAACAGCACATGAAGCATCTCAGGTGAAGTGAGCCTGTGCCTCCTGATGCTGCTCCAGTGTGCTGCTGGTGGTCCTTGCAGTCAGCACAATAATGACCAGCTCTCTCCAAGGAAACAATAATCATCCCTGAACAAATACTCTTGCCTTCCAAATGCCAGTTTTTTTTATCAAATTAGTTTGAATTATAGTTGGTATGGTATGTATATGTCCCAGACATGTAAACAGGAGACACTGCCAGGACTAATAAGAAAAATGCAAGTATAGAAAGAACCAAACCCCGCAGAGTTCTCTTACAATAGACTGACTATCCCGTAGCCTAGAAACCCATTTTATCAGAGTAACTTCATGAATTATCTAAATCACACAAATAAATAACAAAATAAGTTATTGAAGCCAAATTTGATGGCAGAGACAGTTTTTCTCTTCTATAAGGGAGAAAAGGACTTCAATCTTATCAGCTCAGCACTAAACATCAACTTCCTCTGTGCAGATGCATCACCATGACGGCAAAGTGTCCACAGCAGTCCTGCACAATCCTTATTTCCTCAGAAGACAAAAATATAGAAGCTCTGATCTAAATAACAAACTGTTTCCTGAAATTTCCCCTGCTGGTACTTGACTTTGGTGTCTTCTACCATCCCTCCAAGACTTCAGGAGGAGACTGACTCAACAGCAAGGACACAGAGTGTATAATCCAGAATCAGGAATACAATTACTGTTCAAAATAGCAACATTGCCCTTGAAATCAGTTGCAACTGAATTAATGACCAGATTGTTAGAGTGTTACCTCAACTTTGCCTCAGGCTGCTAATTAGCAAACAAGTCATTAATTCAGTGGTAACAAGTGGTTTCTCAGGCATTATTGCTTCTGACATCTTTAATTCACCACTCTTTATGGAAAGCTTCCCCAGACAACTTTAACCTCAGTCCTTTACAGATCAGCCCCATGCTATTACCACCAGCACACTACACCATACACACATTGAAGACAGAGGCAGAAAAACACAGCAGGAATAGGCTAAGCTGGGTCATTAATTAATATTCATGACACCTTTCCCAACTCAAGCCAAGGCGAGGGGAAGGCCAAAGGTATAAAAAGTTCTGGCTTTTGGTGTGGATCTGCCATTATTTGTAAATACATAATAAGATACTATGGAACCTGGAGAAACATTGCTTTCACTATGGTACACGTTGGAATATGCAATTCCCAATGTGAGGGCAGAGATCTGCTTTTATTTTCACTGCATTCTCCACAATAAAGAGCTGTGAACTGAAATATTTCATGTCCTCTGATGCACAAAGTATGACTGAGGTTTGTTTTAACAGCTGCACAAATATCCATGCTTTTGAAAACAATCTGGATTTGGCCTGCCAACAAACCCTGATCTAAGGGCTTTATAAAGGCAACATTACTACAAAAAACAAGTGCTTTTCAAGTAAAAATCAATAGCAACAGAAACATCCCTAAAAGACTACATGGAGTTTTTGGCACCTCTTCCTTTGCTATTCGAGTCCTTGCTCAAGATCTTATTTTATAAATGCCCAAGTTCTGCCAAGGTAGCGGTGAAGAAATGCTCCTGCAATTTTGAAGAGACACCAGTTTTTCAGCACTAACAGAACTGCAATCTCAGTTCACTGGACTCATCTCTCATCACGCATGAGAGGAAACACAATACTGTGAACATTAGATTGAATGTTACTCATTTTACTAACTGGGCAAAACAAAAATCTTATTTAGAAGCAGCATCTTAGTAATCCTCAAGAACTGAACTTCAGAAAGAACATTCAACAGCTTGGATAAAGCACACAATCTAATAAATTTTCAAGATTTAAAATTTGTTTCAAAAAAAGAATAATCTGGCCCAATTGGAAAATTTATGCAAATCCACTGCACATATTCAACTTCTGTTTTCACATACCATATTCCTAAAGCAGTAGGGGAATATACGTTGCAAGGAAATCAATGCACTGGTACAAGCAGTTAACAATAGACCTTCCAGAATTCATAAGGAAAATGTTTACATGCTAAGGTAATGAGTGAAAAACTGTGTGAAGCAGAACTGAAAGCGATCAGAAACGTTTTCTTTCAGTAAAATGCACAACAGGTAAAATGACACAGTCAAAATTCACCCATATACTTTTACCCTCTTCTGAATTAAACTTGAGGAAACTCATGCATTATAATCTCTTAGAGAATATTTTAATTTCATACTAAAAGAAGCTTTATAAAAGTGAGAAACAGAAAAGCTTTGACTAATAACCCATCTCTTTATTTGAAGATTATGAAACAGACTCAGTGCAGACAGAAGAAGGAACAACTAGCACAAACCAAGCACCAAGGGAAGAACAGGACTGGGACGAAGTTAAATAATTTTGGTGAAGATATCATCACTGCAGGGCACAAAAGGTCTATGCTGAAGTAAGGCTATGGATGAGCTTTCAGTAACAGTCAATCTCTTACTCCTGAGTACTCGTAAATTTCTATTGGAGAGGCTCTTAATTTCAACACTAAATTAATCATTTATCTAATCCAATGATAGGAGAAATCCCAGAGCAATTTTATTTGAAAACTATGATGTCTTTACCCTTCTCCTTTGGCTTCACAACTGTCCATATAATAACTCTTTCAGACCTTGTCTCCTGGGTACAGTCCTCTGTTGAAATACCCAAGGCCTCACAGCAGACTTCAAGATTAACTCAAGTATCACCACATAATTGTTTCATAAGCTTTCCATATCTACACAAAGAAACAAAAAAAACATAGTTTCTCTAGGTTGCACTGAATCTTGCCATTCTGAGGGGCCATCAGCCTCATAAAATCTTGTGTAATTCAATAAAACCTTCATTTCCATGAGTACCAACATTCTCTGTTGCCAGCAAGACAATGCATCTATGAACGTTCTTCCCCTACTCTCACTGAGTCAGAGTGGTTTTCTACTCCACATTCAGCCAGGAGGATACTTACTACTTGCTAGTTTCTCTAATGTAATCACCTTAAATACTCATGTCCATTAAGTTTAAAGATCTTAGGACCATTAAATGAAACTCTCACATAGTAAGTCCTAAATGGAGTAAATCCCTTTGGCAGCTTCTCCATCGGAAAGCTGCCTTGGATTCACAGCTGATCTCCAGGATAAGATCAACTGACATTCTTTATGCACTCCTTGATAACAGCACAAAGCATATGCAGTCCCCTCAGCACAACATGCAAAGCAATAGAGTCATCAGTAAGCAGCTTCAGAAACAGTTCTGAAAACTATAGGGAGATCTCAGAGGGAAACTCAGCTTCAGACAATTTTATCTTTTAACAGCTTCCTAATCCCCTCACCCAACTCCTGCAGCTTTACCTTTTAGAGTCACACCCCCACCCAGGCCAATCCTTGCATCCAAAAGTAACAACTACAAAAATAAATAAATATTTTAAAAAGTGTAAGACCACCTTCACAAAATAAAATAAATTACAAAAACCAACCAAACAAACAAAAACCCAAACCAGCATATTGAGGATAAATCTAGAGTGCTGCACTAAACCATAACCTCCTTACTGATGTTTTTTTCCTTCCCTTTAACAGATTCAGGGACTGTAATAACATTTAATCCTCAGAAGCTAATCTAAATGTAACACTCAAAAGAAGACAAAGACAACGCAACAGAAAGAAAATTTGGCCAGTGCCTTTTGGGAGTGCTGCTTTATCCCTGGAGCGAGTGCATTAATACAGCTTGGAATGAAATGCCATTTTATTCTCTGTAGCAGGGAGGGGATTAGCAAGTTGTCTTCTCTAAACCCAGTCTGAGTCATGGCTCTGTGAACACTGAGAAAAGGATGTGGAATGAAGGGAAGGGTGGGGAGCACTGGCTTTTTATTTACACGCTGCTTCCTTTGTGGGTGGTTACTGATGTGCACAGTTTGCTAAACAGGGAAAGAAGGCAGGGGAAGTTCTAGGTCCCCTGACTTTAATTCTGTTGGTTAACAAAAGAGAAAAATAATAATGTACCAATTATAACAACATAGTTGAGACAATATGTCCATGGCAACTATCCAATTCACCACAGCATGGAAGCAACAAGGGCAAGTTGCTTAAGGTGCTGAAAGCTGTGCTCAGTGGTATCGTTGCTAGGATCTTTTTCCTGGGAGGAAATAAAATGGGTTTGACAGAGTGCAGAACAAAGGAGGAGGAGACCCTCTGATAGGAGTTATGTGGAGACGAGAGCAGGCTGGCTTCAGGTGAAGAGATGAGGAACAAAGTCCATTGCACAAGTCAGGCCATGCAGGCATCAAGCCTTGAAGTGGAAACCAAGAGCTAATGGCTGTGTCAGTGATTTAATATGAAGCTCAGCACTAAGTACTTCACTTCTGTTTTTATACAAAGGGAGATAGGAAGGTTTACTTGCCTACCTCGCAGGCATGCTGTGAAGGGCCACTGGTGGAAAGGTGTACAATATTTCTAAATCCTGCAATGCTTCCCAATCACTAAGGAGTGGAAACAGTCCGTGGAACACTTGACCAATTTGCAGAGCTGTAAGTGTTGATAAAAGAATTACAAAAGTCATTAAATGCCGAGAAAACTCTGGGGTTTTGTTTCTTCTCTTTGCTTCAACACAGATTCTGAAAAACACAGTGGAAAGAACCGCAGTCCTATTTCCCTTTTCCTCCATCAGCTCTGATGATACACAGTAGCAGAGAACAAACACAGGGTAGACTGGTCTGACAAGGCGCAAGTGCCAGGGGCAGGTCTCCACAGTGCAACAGGGACACCAGAAGCTTGGGAAGAGACACTATGGTGAAGGAAATGCACTCTCTGCAGCTGGAGAAAGTGCCACTCCTGGTCTCCTTTCCTTAAGGAGATATCATGGTCCAGCATCAGAAACAGGCAGACCTGTACCTCATTCATCCTTTGGCTAATATTCCATTTCACATAATTTTGCAGGAGTGTCAGTTTATTCCTGCAAATCAAAGAATTAGATCTGCATGAATCAGTCTAACCTACCTTAGCACCAACTGTGCTTGTGTGTCTAATTGTGTGTCTAATACAAAAGAGCAAAACAGGATAAGCAAACTATTCCTTCCAGGGAAGTCACAGGATCTGGTAGGGTATTACAATAAACAGGCTGTAGAAAGACTTGAATGTAGGATGCCTAACAAGAGAACCACACAACACACAGACTTCAAGTCCTACCAATTGAGAATGGATGCCAGTGTAGGAAGGAACCTTCCCCTGACCCTGTCCCAGCCTATCATGACCCAGGTGTGAGGCACAAGAACACTTCAGGAGTGTTTCCACAGTGTGTTGTAGACAAAGCAACAATCTGAAAAGGGTCACTGCATGCTGATGGAAGTGACACACTGCAGGCTGATGGGGGAAAGCAAAGATTCTTGTTGCATGTACAATTATCAAAGGGCATTATCAGTCCCAGATCATGAACTCCAAAGCTCAGCTCACTGCAATCCTGGCAAATGCTGGCAATTTCTGCTGTAAAGAACTAGAATGCATGATATTCAACTTCACCTTCAGTTTCACTCATGCCACTCATCTTGTCCCTTTTCACGACACCCCCAGCCATGTTATTTTTTCACACAAAATTCACATTAGGGCAGGTGTCTCTTTTTGCTACAAAGAAGACAGCCCAAGGAATCTGTAGGAATAAGGTAGTTACAGTCTGTACTAGTAAGTGAAGAACACAGTCCCAGGTCCCAATCACTTCCTTTACCAAGTCAGCAAGGATAAATCACCACTACACAAGTTCACAACAACTGATCACACATTTGCAGAAACAAATCCAAAAAAAAGATTCCATTGATCAAAGGCTATATGAAAGTTATGTCCTATGAATGTTTAAAATTTTATTTTAAAAGAGAATTTAAAATTCTGCTATGGAAAACAGGATGGAAATGCAAGCAATGTGTTAGCTGCTTTGTTTTGGCTTCTTTAGCAACTTATTGCTTGACTGTCCAAACAAAAATGTGAAATTACAACAGGTTATGTGACACTTTGGCAGTTAAACATAATTTTAAATAAAGACAGCACAATATACTGCACACCCCACTAATATATTCATCACTACTATATTATCTATTTATGCAATTAAGTATTGTACAGTCTGGATTGGACCCAACTGGACTACATATGCTGCTACTCCAGTTTATTGCATGTTGGCCAACTGTTTACCCAACTGAGATTCGAGTGCTGCTCTTGACAGCGTAATTGCTTTAGCCTCATTAATATTAAAGAATTATAGAAAATATTTTTTCTCGGGCAGCTGTTAGTGCATGTGGAACAATAACTTATATAACACTACTGGCAAATACAAATATAATTTAAACACTATATATGCGTATGGTAAAAAGGCAACATTAAAGGTCCACTTATTGTGCTAAGGCAAATAAAAAAAGACCAGAAAAATCATTGCACCCATTCTAAGAAAGCATTCATGAAAATTACAACTCTAATTTGAAACTAACAGGCGTGAGATTTAGACTGTTTACCTTTTCTTTCCCTGGACAATGAAAACTTTAGAAGTGGTGCCATTCTTCCTACCCCCATGCACCAGCCCAATGCTGCAGTGTGTAGGTTAAGTACAGTGGGTCTAAATTGGAACAGATTAAGCATGTTCCATTGCTATTTTGAAAACCCTAGTAAATATTCCTATTTAATATTCATTTTAAAAGTCCCTCTCTTCTCCCCCATCCTTCCTTGCAAAACCTATCAACTTTATACTAAATTCTGTCAAGCTTGACACAGAAAGAGAAGATGCCACCTCAGCACCCCCTCAGCCCCCTCAGTACTTGACATTAAATACCTTCACAATCTGTTTACAGGAACATCCAGAAGCTACACAAAAAATGTTATGGAATGCAACTGGAACTGCTGAAAAGAACAAAAATGGCTCCTCACTTTATCCGTTCCTCTGCCTTGGTGGCTGCCTCCTGATACTGCTCAGATGTCATCTTGTAGATCTCTGCATTCTGAAACAAAGAATAGAATGCTCAGCTCTAAAAATTAAAGGCATATCAGATCTTATCTTGTCACAAAGTCATCTTCTATAATTAATAACAATTTCCAACAACAAAAAGAATATTCAGTTCAAAGAACGCCAGAAATACTTAAGAGTCGATTTTATTTTCAACAAAATGCATCAAGGCCACAACACAGCCTTCATTTCAAGGTTCATTTTTGTGAAATGAAAAAGGGGAAAAGGTCACTACCAACCAACCATGAGCTTTGGTTATTCCATGTAACCACAAAAACAAGGTGTTTCCAGCACAGAGCTATTTTGAGTTGGGTCATGTTTTGTTCTCTTCTTTCATTAATTGCTGTGAAGGATCGTGTAAGTTACTGACATGCAAGTATCAAAATTGGCTGCTAGCACTGGAAAATCCATTTTACATTTCAGTGCTTCTACTTATGTTACTTATTCTTTAAAAGAAAATTATGCAGCCTGTTTCCCTTCTAACAACATAGGGAGGCGTATCAGGTCTCAGTTAAGGTGCTGCCAAACAGTCTTGAGTGCCTTGCTGCAGGGCTTAAGAGGTTTGCATTAAATCCTCCTGAACTTGCATAGAAAGTTTTAGCTCACAACTGCTCAGTCACTAAATGTGGAGGATGAATTCCTCCTCTGGGCTGCACTGAGGAGCCTCCCAGGCACAGTCAGCAGGAGGGAAGGGCTGCACTCCCCCAGTGAGGGCACTACAAGGTCTCTGTCACTAAACTGCTGAAAAAGCTGCCTCAGGCAAAGCTGCTGGACTCCACTGGCAACCGCCTCGCTCAAAGCTCATCTGCAAGGCTCTTACTCTGAAAAGGCACAAGCAGAAAATATGCAATAATCAATCAAAAAAAGTGACAAAATGGTATTGAAAGCGAGGATAGCTATTCATTTAGGGCCAGTTTGAGCTGCTATCTCGTCTCTCTCCAAATTTGGTCATTTTATATAGAATACTATTCTTGCCCTTCTTCATTTATTTTCCCATAAATGCAGCTGGTCCTGCGCATGATGAGCCAACACTTACTGTTCAGTGGTTGGAAAAAGGAAAGGACAGATATAACTCAAGTTCTATTAGTGGTTCTGCCACTTGTGCAATCTTGGGCAAGTAACCATTTTCCATCTGCAAGTGAGGGATAACAGCTGCCTGTATCTCTGAAGTTGTGTGAAGCTCAGCTAATTGAAAGGTTTATAAAGGTTTTCAGAACCTGGACTTCAAGGTGCTATATTTAAGTGTTTTATCTTTAGTGCCTAAATTTATGTTACATACCAAAAGAAACACAGAACAGATTTTGCTTTTTCAAATTTTGACCTAGGAGACAGATTTAAACTGAGGAATCATGAAGGACTAACCACTTCAAAATGCATTTTACCGGCAAATTATCATTAACGTTTTTGTTTACTTACTCGTTACAGCGTGGTCAAACTTCAATGTTATTAAATCCATTTTTCTCCTTCCTATATTGAAAAGTTCAGCTTTTAATGGTGCCTTTTTCTCTGGCCTGTAAACAGACCTCATGACTTACAGCTCCCTGCTGTTACTTATTCACACATGAAACCACAAGACCTGTGCTTCATTAATTAAATCTGCCATTAAAAATTAAATAATGTGAATAAGTAGATGTAAGCGTTATCTCCATTGGGCTTCAAAGGTCTCACCATTTCTCCAATTACTACCTAAGCAATTTTCATATTTCATACTGTCTGATTTCTCAAAGGGACTGGATCTGAGAGATCAGAATGAGAGAAAGTGGGAAAAAGAGAAAGCAAGGTAGCAAATTTAAACATTCTTCAGGCAATAGGAAGTAGTCCCATCAGACACTATTAGCCTGCAGCACTCTGCAGTGAAACAGCAGTGGGAGAAGAAAACAGGAACAAATATGTTGTACGTGAGACCCAGCATGAGGTTGTGTTTAACCCACCTGAAGAAAGTAACGATAGCCAACAGAATCATTTGCTGGATGTGCTGTCGATTAAAGCGGTTGTGGCGCAACCTCACATGCTTTATTAGAGAGTTCAACTGCCCAGCACTTCGGTCAGGCTCATCTTCAACAGCATCAGCTACAGGCACAGACAAAAATAACTGGGAAAGGAACCCAGGCTTTAGTTCTGAATTCTGAAGCTGCTAAAGGCAGGCAAGTGAGAGCCTGAACAGAGGCAAGAATCTCACCGAGGGGAAGGAGGAAAGACTTGGTCTCAAAGCAACCACCAGGCATCATGCAAAGATTGAGGAGGGACATAGAACACCTTCAACCTGCAGATAAAGCTGCTGAGTTTTAAAAATTAAAAGGAAACGTCTTTCTCTATGATCCAACTGGGCCTCTTGCTGTTGGTTCAGACCTCTGCCCTCCAAAAACTCTAAAACAAATAAATCAATCTTTCTAATGCTATGAATCAGTACCTTTAAATGCTTCCCTGAGCAATAAAAACAGAGGGCTACCATTAAATCTGAGTTTGTTCAACAAGCAGATTTTTAAAATACATTTTCCTTGGTCTTTAGACCCTTTCCAACTTTGGTAAAGTCACATTCCCTTTTGTCCTAAACATTAAATGAGCAACAAATGGGCTAAATGGGCAAGAGAAGGGCCTTTCAGCACGGGCACAGACACAGCAGGCTCTGTAATCTGGGGCTTCTACTAACAGAGAATAATTTTCCAAGTATTCTCATCTATACTACTTCAGACACAAGATCTGCTTGATTTTCAGCAGTTTACCCACCATGCTATGGCAGGAGAGAACGTTCTAGTGGCCTAGAACTTTGAGGGCTTTATAATATCGTTGCAAACAAGGAGCTAAGCCAGGAACCATCTGAGCACTTCCCCCAACTTCAGCAGGGTCGCCTCCAGACAAGGGCTATTCAGCAGGATCAAGGTGTGGTATTTGCACTTGAAACAAAGTCTGAGCTGCCTGTAGTCTTAGTGAAGTCCTTTATCTTCACAAAACGATATTCAGAGGTACAGTAAAAGAGAGAACATTCCACATGAAATTACAAGACATGAACGCTGCTTTTAATTTACTTTCACATTATTTGATGCTTGAGATAAAATGGCAGCTCACAAAGAAAAAGTTGAACATAAGACCTCAACTATTATTAAATAAAGCTCCTGGCAGTCTTAGTTGCAGAAATAAGTTTAAAAACATGACCAAAGGACACCGTAAGAGCTCAAATAACAAAAGACACAGAAAGAATGAATGAACCACCTAAAATGTTTCACTTCTCTCAATAAAGCTGAGCCTTAGGGGAGTCAACTTCAGAACAACACAGCTTTGTCATATGGGGAGAGAGCTCTCCAGAGAAGACAAACAAACTAAGCAAAGAAATGTTAGTTTGAAAAATTTTTGCCTGCTATTAAATGATTGTTTGTAGCAAATAATAAAAACACCAGAAGTTGTAAAAATACATAACCAGAGCCTAAAGTGCAACAGAACCACTTTTCTTTACCCTGTGTTTTTCTACAACAGATTTGCTGCTATACCCTTGCTCTCCACTCTTCCAAAACACCCCTGTGCTAAAAATTCCCTTCCAAAGGGAATCAGTTCTAAAACTTTGAGCTAAATTTGGAATAATTTTAATTCAGCATTCCTCTTCGGCTGCAAACATGCGGAGAAATTCCAACACTCACTACTACACCTCACCACACTGCCCAGGCCCTTTCCAGAACACATAGCAAAGGAAGTAAGAAAAAATAATAGCAGAAAACTGAGTTCTCAGGATTATTTCAGGAGGGAAAGTAATTGAAACATAAAGAGAAAACCCTGCCAGCTCATTCTCACACTGACATTAAACCACATTCCTTACAACTTCAGTGAAACATGTGCTACTTGCAGTAACATGTAAAACAGAAAACTGAACAAAACAAGCATGAGGAAACCAAAATTAATCAGCTTTCAGGTGAAATTATTTGTGAACATCAAGCAGCAGCATTGAAAACCTGACACTGGGACGAAGATTTCTCCATCAGTTTCAGTTTGGGTCAATAGATCAAAAGGTGTCTTGATTTAAAACCAACAATCCCAACCACCATCACCACAGATATCTTGAGATATTTGGCACCTCAGAGTATAGAAGCTTGTCAGTGGTCATAGTGTTTAGAGATACAAAGAGGATTAACAGCTGTTGAAATGCTGCCAGCCTAGATGAATGCCAGTGATAGCTCTGATGAAATGGAGCAGGGCAGTGGAGGCCTTGACAAATGCTGCAGACGACAGCCGGAGATTGGATGGTACAATCTGCCTCGCACCTGACAGACGTGTTGCTTCGATCCCTTCTCCTGACATGCACACTCACCAGCCTGCAGCAAAATGCCCTTTGCAAGCCCCTCTCAAACCCAAAAAAGCACAAGAGGCAGTGCTGGAGCGGGGCAAAACATGGTGTGCCCCACAAGGACAACGCAAATTTCTGAGAGAAACAGGTAAGGAAAGCAAAGATTACTTCTTACATGTCAAATGTCAGCTGGAAGATATTCAAATTCCTGCTTCCAGCTGCTTCTGAAGCCAGAAATAAGACCTCACACCATCCGGAGGAGCAGCACAACTGTGGCCTCGCTGCACACTCTTGGGGACAGGCAGCACACACATGCCCTGGATGCAGCAGCTGCCATGAGGAACATGGGTCAGTGCCAGCTTTGGGAGCCACCTTTGCTGCCAGCAGTGCCTCAGGGCAGCAAAGCTGTGCCCAGGTTCCCCACACCTCAGCAGGTCTCTGGTTCACACGCGCTGTAGATCATTCTCACCACTCAGAAGTCTCACGCAAACGGCTCCTAACAGATTTGAAAAATTACCCCATGTACCTGCATGCCTCCCACAGGTACAGAGGCAGATGAGTCAAACCAATCTGTTCACTGGATGACCCTATGGATGTGTTAAAATCAACCCACCCAATCACTGCTCCAAAATAGGGAGTTTGGGAATTTCAGAATATGCTGCAAGAAACAATCTCTTCACCTCCTGAGCTCACTCCTCTGGCGTTTCTCCTCAGCCCATTGTATCGGCATTAGCTCATTCACATTTCCTCTTTCCCATCAAATGCACATAAAAATAAAACCCTATTAATAAGGAAGAGAAACATGCCTATAGAGCATATCACTGGAGCACAGAAGTTAAGGGTTAAATTGCTTTTTTGGACGGTCATATGCTTTTTTTCTTAAAAGGTAACAGAGAAAAGATGCAAGGAACTACAAACAGCTTGCTGATATGAAAATAAAAAGACTTTTTTTCAGCCAAAGCCAACTTCTAAACACAGCTCTGTTGTTTGCTGTTCATGTGTGGGTTCATCCATTCCTCCCGCTGAGACCAATAACGAAATGAGAGCATTGAATTTGTTCCATTCTATTCTTTCCTTCGGCAATAAGCTGTGAGATCATAAATTTTGGATTAAGATTCAGAGAAAGCATAAAGAGAGTAGTGTCCACAGTAAGAACTCAGGCAAGTTAAACTAGTCAGGAGCAGTACGTTCCTCTTTGAACAGATCTTCTCATGTCTGCAATATTATCCTGAGTTGAAAGCAAAATATTAATTCTGTAGCATATCTAGAAAGCTTCTTAAAGACAAAATCCCACAGAACACCTATCTCTACAAAGCTTGAGGGAGGCAGAGCTGGAGAGAAGGAACATAGCTGGGTTTATCCTATAGATAACAAACTAGGTACAAAAAGGTTAAGCTATAGTCCTTAAAGCACATGGTGACTCAAATAAAAATATGCATCCCAGGACTTCCCAGAACGAGGGTCCCACACAGAGATACTCCATCCAAGTGAAAATGGGTTTACAGACCCAGGCTGCAATCCCACACCATAGTCAGACTGTCTATGAAGGTACCCTGGGAAGAGTCTAATTAAAAACAGGTACCCCACAGCAAAATGGTTTAGGGACTTCCAAAAGCTTCAAGTGCATCACTAGAAGCAGGCAGAAAAGCCTGTTATCTTCAAGTCAGAAAGGCAACCAGCAAAAAAGAAATGAATACTACAGAAGCAATTAAAAGGAGAAGAAGGAGAAAAGAGAAAGAAACACTGTGCTTATATGAGGTTGCTTTAAAGCACACCCTTCTGAAAGACTACAAACAAAGCATTGCCAATTCTTTAAACAAACTCTGGAAAGTAAAAGCAGCTTCAAAGAGAAAGGCCATAAAATTCCAGCAGGTAACTCAGGCTTTCTGAAAAGGACAGCAACAGCTTTGTGAAAGGCCCAGATTAATGCCAGTACTGGTGCAGGGGAGTATCACCTCAGTCTCCTCCCAGCTGGAAGTTTAGCTAAGGTAAGAAACTCACAGTAAATGCCTGAATCAATTACACCTGACAAGTGCAGGTAAACAGGCTTCCCAGGCATCGATTAAACATCAAGAGTTTTCAGCATCTGCTTGGGAGGAGTCCTGCATGTGGCTGCCCTGTGCAGATAACGTGGTGTCCATGGCATTAAGGGCACAGCACTACTTGCCAAACCCCAGCACCTGTGCTGGGCAGCTGACAGCTCATCCTGCAGGGGCACTTGGGTCCTACCAGCAGATCCACCACACAATCAGATGAGCTCCGAGATCACAGGATGCTGCCTCAAACAACTGGGCATTGTCCCTGAGAGAGTGACAGGAATGCAGAGAAATCAATGCCAAAGGAAACAGAGAAGAAAGAAGGAAATTGCCAGAATATCAAGAGTGCTAAGAAATGCAGGCGGAAGTTTCACTCAAAGGCTGACCAGCACTTTCAAGGGGGAATAAAGAGGGGAAAAAACCCCATCAAACAAAACTGGCAGCCATCAAATACTTGTCATACAATAAAAAAGATACGAAGCACATTCCCCTGTCAGGCCTGTCACAGGAGCTTATTTTGGGAAGGAAGGAAGGAAGGAAGGAACATTTTAGTTAAGATTTAATGCCATCGTGCCAAAGCTGGTATTTGACAGAGCCTCCAACAAAACTCCCACCACCTCGGACAGTCATGCTGCAGCTAAAACTTCCATCTTTCTCTGCTGAGAATATCCCTAAGTCCCATTTATAAACTGCAGCAGCTGGCTCAGTTAACAGCTCCTGTCCCAGTTGAAAAAAAAAGCTGAGTTAAATTCATGACCCCATCCTTTCACACAACAGGTAGCTAAGGAATGCAGTACACTGTGTTCCCAGAGGAAGGCAGAATAGAGGAACCCAAGGCAACAGGATGCACAATAGAACTGGAGAATACTGAACAAAATGCATCATATCCATACACTTGCATGGGTAAAGGAACTGCAGGGAGGAGAGTTACTATAAGAAACAAACAAAAAAAACCACTGAAAAACAGAAGTAAGCCAAAGCCTGGAAGTTCCACCCCCTCCCAGGGTTTTTCCTCTACCCCCAACTACAAATTATTCTCCACGTGCAGTTTCCAGTAAATCAAGCTTTGCTAAATAACCCCGACATGTGCGGGGCTGAGAACCAGCCAACAAGCAATGATGAGATGTCCCTGGAATGATTAAGGAAAACGCAGACATCTCTCAGGTTACAAGGAAGCCTGTTGTACTCTCCCCTTGGTGCATAGCAATGCTGCAAGCGCTGTTCTGAAACCTCTGATATTCAAAGGCTCATTTGGTTGACAAGGAGCCTGTGGATTCGTGGACAGATTGTCACACAAACTGTCAGGTTTTTAGAGAGACTATCAGACCTCTCTTTGCCTACGTTATGGAGCACATCAAAGACACAGAAGATGAACCAGACACAGACTGCACAGATCTGACAGAATGGTGGGTGTACATATTCAGAATACTGTACTGCTGGGGGGTGGGGGGGAGAGGCTTAATGTGAATAATCAGGGGCTGAAAGTTCCAGAAATGTGACAGTTTTTGGCAGCAATTCCCATCTTTGCATTTATTTATCGAAGGGAGAAAATCTGCCATACTAGAGGCAAACTTGAGAGAGGAAGAAAAATTGTATCAGCAGCAATTTATTTTGCCACTGTACTTTTTCTTTATTACTATTACTCCCAGAGCATTTTCTGAAGGTATTTGTATTTTCAGTCAAGGTTCTCTCACTGTGCTTGCAGGCTCTCTTCCCATTTTATCCTGTAGGAGAGACTGGTTTAATGATTACAGCCAAAAAGACTGCTAGGACTTCACAGGTCACTCTACACGGTTAATGACACAGACAAATCCACACTTTCAGAAGTGCCTGCTGGCTCACTGCTCTGTCTGGAGATGCTCAGAAGCTCATTATTCAAAACTTAAGCTCAACTTATGGGTAATCAGCACATCTGAAGAAATACACTATACCCAGATAACCAAAAAGTGACGAGAAAAAAGCTATTATAGAAAATACTAACCTTAAGCATTAAGGTCTCACTTTTAAAACGGGGACAATGTTCACTTATCTTCCAGTGAGCTAGAAACCTCAGTTAATGAATACCTGGAAAATGTTCCCAGCTCCACAGTTCAAAAACAGTATTACAAAGGACAACTTTATGTCATTCTCTCTTATTAGTGATAGTTGGACAAACATTATAAAGCAACAACGTATTTTACAGGTGGCAAAAAAAACTTATTAAACTATTTCTACAAAGAATTATTGATGATTATTTCAAAAGGAAAATAAAATATGAAACAAAACATTGATAACAAGAAAAAGAAAATGGATTAACACAGATTCCTTTGGCCTGCCTTTACAATATCATTATCACATAACCTCTAGTTTGCTGTGCAAGGCATCAGTTATTCCAGAGAAAGGAATACTAGTATTTTTATATGTATTTTACCATTCAAAAGATTGAAATTCGGCACACAGCAAACAGAAAATAAATACGATGTTTATCCTAAGATAAAAATAAACCACAGGGAGGACAAAGGAGAAAGGATGGCAGAAGGGATAAGAAAGAACTCAGAAAATATTTGTAAACAATTTCCTTCCCATCGTTTGACAGTCTCATTCTCTCTGCTTTTAGCAATCTTCTCTTTCACCTGTTTTTTAATGCAGCTGTTTTGCCTCCCCTAAAGGGGTTTTGAAGAGACACCTCTGCAGCTGGCAAAGAGGGAAGGCTCCAAAGAGAAGCCCAGAAGGACCACACACCTCCAATCAATGGAGAGAGGCATTTTCACAGCAGGGCTATTAAGCTGTGAACATTAAAATGAAAATCAAACACCCACAGAGAGCAGGAGCAGCCACACAACTCCTTCATTCCCCTACTCTGGCAGAGACCACTCCAGACATAGCTCTGGGGCAGGATGTTACCTGTGGCCTTACACAGCTTTTGGGCACCACCAGCTTAATTATGGAACTTCCATTACAGAATCCAGACAGGGGAAAGGCAACAAGGCAGGTCTCACTTTTCGCCTACTAAACAATAATAGGAATCATTTCTTATTAATATAAATAAACCTGAAATATCTCACAACATCTTGCTGCCAAGGCTTCTCAGGAACATAGACGGAAGAATGTCACATGCACAGTGCACCACACACCCATAGATGCAAGATAATCTACTCAGAATTTAATCTCTAAACACAGTCTGACAGTGAGGATTACTGCATACAAGCAACAACAGACCTTGAACTTGGCCTTAAACAAAAAAGAAATACAGGTAGACTTAAAGTTCCAGAAGAAACATTTTGGTATAAGCATCCTAATTATCATGCGTTTGTTGCTGTAGCTGATAAACTTGGTAAGAAAAAGAGGCTTAGGAAACAGAGTTTTTTATAAATGGATTTTTTTTCAGGTGCATTAAAAAAAAAAAATCAGTATTTCAACTGTATCTGGACAAGACCAAGCAAAAAATTCAAGCTCTTCAACTAGAGACAGCCTGAGCTCAGACAACAGGAACACAAAGAAGGGACAGAACTATGTTTTTGCTGGGGAACAACAGGAGGGAATGAAAGCAAACACCACAAACACTTCAGACCTGGAGGTAAATCCTCTCTCCACAGAATAAATGAACACACAAAACCCAGCACTGTTGTTTTCAGCCAGCAAGGACAAATGCTGTGTTCCTCCCTGGGACACACTGTGACTATCACAGAAATCAACAGTTAGGACACTACTGTGGGGGATTTTTTTTGTTCTTCCTGCAACAAACCCTTGTCTCTAACTGAAGGAAGAGTTCTCAGTGCCACACGAATGAGTGATTAGCCATCAGGCATAATGGGTTTTTGCTGCTGCCAACGGAAGCCGCATCTCAACAAATGACTTAAAGGTGAGAGGTCTCATACACTACATTTAATTCCCTAAGCAGCCAAAGGAAATTCTGCGGTGTACATAACCATTATGAAAAATGAGGTTAAAAAAATGCACATACATGCTCAGACAGGCACACAATGCAGCATTTTTACACGCCCATATGAGTCGTCTTCTCTGATCAAGAACCACAGTCCAGGCAGTTCAAAGCTTGCTGCATGTCAGGGCAAATTAGATGATTTCTGTGTCCCGTCCAGTGCATCATGAGACATCTCTGGGGAAAAAAAAAATCCACAACCCAGGCACTCCTCAATTGACCCAGGCGTGCAAGCTCAAAGCAACTTTGCAGCTTGAAATTATGAAAGAAAAAATTTGGCTTCTGTTCAGAAGAATGGGGAGGCAGAAGAAAGGAGAAGGAATTAAGCTGGTTTTCTTATTAAAAGACCTGAACCACAGTAATTGAGAAGAAAAAGAAAAGCTAGCTCTTCTCATAAAATAACCTAGTTATTACAAGTCTTCTCAAACCAGAGGCTTAGAGCTTTATCTCAGCTCCCACATTTTCTTCTCTCATCTCTTGCTCCTCTGTGGCCTCTTGGAGATGGGCACAGACTCAGCAGCCTCTCAGTGTGTCCTGGCTCTGTGGCCATTCCTCACTGTTGCTGTCCCCTGTGCAGGGCAACATCTTTTACCTGCTGGCCACTCCACTGCTGAACACCTACCTGGGCAACCTCCTTTCCACATTTGTCAGGATACAACTCCCAGATTGTTCTACTGTGTATGAGATGTATATTTATTATTTTTAACTAAAACAGAACAAAATTATCCATTATTTCATATTTATTTACAATGGAGCTAAAATGCAAATGGGTGAGCCAGGAAATCTTCATTTGAGGCAAGGTGTTTAATGGCAAACTGTGGCTGGGATAATCCCTGGGGCAGCAGAATGCATGGCCAAACCATCAATTAAACCAAAAACCAACCAAACAAAAATCCACCCCTCATCATCAAGAAACCAGGAGATTTTGCGACAGGCAAAGCAAGTTTGCAGTGGTTGAAGACCTCACTGTGAGCCTGATGGTACACATCTATCTAAAAACATTGAACATGTTATTTACAAGCTACTTCTGAGTCACCCTGGTCTCTGGGGAATGTGCATTATATGTTCAAGAAATTGGAGTAGCTCTTTTATTTATGTTTCTTTTAAAATGACTGGCAGATGGGGAAAAAACCTTCAGAGAAGTGGCCCCAGGCTGTCATGAAACATGTATTTAACACACCCACAGTAAACTACTAAACACTTCAGAAGGTACAGCCGCTGTAAATATGGAGTAGTTCCTTTTTAAAAGCTGATCTTTGGACTACTTAATTCAACACAAATTTGAGATCTTCCGGGGAGTCAATTCATAGAGTAATTATTAGCCATATTTTCCATTAACATGATGACAGCATATTCTGTAAAGGCAGAGCCATAATTTTAAGGACCTTTTCGAAACAAATCCCAGTGTTGTCTTTATTTTTTAAGTCACAATAGGAATGCCTTTTCCCTGCCACATGTGGAAGGACCACTGTGAGCTGAAATAGAAATCTCAGATTCCCCAAAGTCAGGCTCTTATGCAAGTGAATTCCACACACAGGGAAGTTTTTTCTACCTGAACCAATTTCCAAGACTAAGTCTAAATCTGGAATATCCCTAGAGAAGCACAAGCTTCAATCATTGAAATCCCAGCAGACACACAGAATCCAGCCTAAGGTCTGGAACACATTTAATCAATTCACTGTGCTAACTCTCTACAGCTTCATAAAATAGCCAATAGTGCAATAACAGGGCCAGAAATTAATTGTACACTGGTTGGTGAATTACACAGAAATAACAGGCAGCACTGGTATTTATTGCAGCAGGGTGATGTAGCTGCTGTTGAGGTACAACTGACCTCAGTGAAAACAGGTGAGAGACGGGGAGGGGGTGGGGTGTGCAAGTGCTGCTTTCCATTAGAAATGCAGCACCTCTTTTACTGGTAACACTGTTATCTATATAAATATACACACACATAGTTATAAATACCAATTCTGCTTATAAACAAGCATGTAAACAGCACAAAGAGGGATGAATCAGAAATTTAAACTATTAGGCAATGAGAAAATTAATTAAGTGCAAATTGGGTTGAATAAAAAATGCCAAGAGAGGATATCAGAAATATTTGATAATGGGGAAAGCTCTCAGAAGTAAGACAAAAGAACTTCTTGTTTTGCTCTTTTTGGACTAGACTTGACAAATGCTCCAGTGTTGAGTTCCAACAAAGAGACAAGATCACATTCTAGGTCTTTTTGTTCTGCCTTTAACAAGTCTTCATAGTGATACACTGATGAGACCAGATACCAGATTGTTATCTAAATTCAGCTGCTAAATTCAGTGTTAAGACACTAAGTTCAAACCACACATTGCCACATTTATTTCACAAGTCGAGCCTGAGGATGGATTCCTCCAAGATGAAGCAGCCCATAAGCATCATTCTCTCCCTCTGCAAAGATACTCTAAATGCCAGGGAAACAAAATCACCGTAAGGCTCTGACAGTTCACCCTTCAGCACACAGACTGCAAACGCATCTCTGCACTAATCGTGCAGGCTGAAGAGGAAGCAAACACTTAGCTGCTGTTTGCATAGAGGCTGCTTGTAATTTGATGTAATGTACTGTACAGCAGTCAACACATATTGAAGGGAGAACATACACACTGCAGAGAAGGCAGAGAGGCTGTGCTGACATCTAACACATTTTGGTTACCCTATTATAGATGTTCTTCGAGTTCATCAAATTACCAATCAATTTATCTGATCTCTAAAAGCTGTGTACAGAGGTATATTAACTACTAAACATCACAAGCTTTCAGCAAAAAAGCCATTAAATGGGTGAATTGAGCACAAGGTACTGGAAGTTGGTTTGTTTGTTGGACACCAACAACAAGGAAAGAACCTCTCCCTGCAGACAGGGAGACTACGAGGAACATTAGCCTCCTCTAAATATGCTCTTCAGCCCTAAAGGATGCCCACAGAAAGTAGAAATTAGGGATGCTGCCCTCCCTGTCACGCTCTTACCCCAGCATGACATTTAATGTCTGAGAAAAATTGAAAAGGAGAAGAGGATGGAAGGCTGGAACAGGTTCAGATGATGATTTCAGGTTTGTTCCCTTTTTAGTTTGTTCCCATTCAGAAATTTAATTCATGCACAGGACAGGATCTTCCATTCTCTAAACATCAAAGGTTGTGCCCTGGGAGACTGATAAGAGCCGCTGTCACTTGAGAGCAGCATCCACACAGCCCCAGACAGGCAACCTGAGCAACTGGAAGTGATCTGAATGATTAGGATGGATCTTGTCAACCTATTTCAGAAAACTACACTGGGGGTTATTCTTGTGTTCAGAAGATTAAATCAACAGTTTGATAAACTGGGTGCTTTGCTGTACTGCTCCACTGGCTTGAAAGACAAACTGCTTTTTTGGATCATAGATGTAAGTTCAAAGAAAGCGTTGGTGGGTTTGTGAGAGGAAGAGTCTCCAGCCCCAAGAAGGGCTGGGGATGAACAGAGAATAGAACAAATTGGATAAGAAATGAAAATGAAATTGTAAAGAACATTGTAAGGTTCAATTATGGAGATGAGGACAAGAAATTCTTCTGAATGGGAAACACATTCTTTGAGACCACAAGTTCATTTCACACTAGCTGTTCTTCTTCCAGGTACCCACAGCACTGGCTGGAGCAGTAAGCTGGTGGCTGGCAAGACTGTGACTAGAGGCAAACAAAGCAGCCCTTACACACATGGCAATAGCTCACACACAGCCCCAAGACATTACAGGAGAAAGCAAATGGTGTCAGTGACACCTGCCAGGACATATCAACTCATTTATCAAAGGGCACTGAATCTTTAACTCCCGCTGAGAGGGCAGAAGGTTTGGTTGGAGACAACACCTGAACGCAGCTTGTTTTTTCAAAGGTAGGCAAGTGATCCCTAGGTCTCATGGATACAGACAAGCCTGGCATCCCAACTCAAGGAATGGATTTCTCATCCCCTTCAATAGAAATCTCTCCCCACCCTTACTAGGTGAAATCAATTTATGCAGCCCCACAGTCTGCTTTAAATTGATGATGAACATCCAACATGAATGTATTGTTCTGGAAGGCTTTTTTGTTCAGGCTTCTTTCACTTTTTTTCTGCAGAAATTTTTATTGACAAGTTACTAGCCATAAACCAGAAATGACAGTGGACTTGCATGTAGGGGTGACCTTGACACACCAAAGAAGGAGACAGCTCCAAGAAGAAGGATAAAGGCCAACAGGAATAACAAACAAAAATAACTTCGCCTCCCATTCTTTACACATACTAAGTGCTTTACAAACATGAATTAAACGGGAAGTACAAGGGCAAAAAGAGATTAATTTAAACAAACCAAACAAGATGAATGCCACACACAAAATTACAAGATTTGTGAAGTCAAGCAGAGAAAAAGATGCAGTCAGCCTTATTAATAAAAAAGGTATATATTCAATGCATTCCTTTCCCACTTGCACAAATACTCTACAGCTTATGAATACCTCTTGTGCTACTTACTGCTCTGAAAAACTACAAGCAGAAAAACGTTGCATATTAATGCACCCACTGCTCACAGTAGTCCACAGCCGCCTAACAAGAGATAACGTGGGAGCCAGAGCTTAGGAAAATCCAAACAAAGAAAAGGCATCATCTACAGCAAGGAGTTTCACTTTATCTTCCAAGACTACCTTCAGCCTTTCTCTGCTGTTTAACTCTACTCCAAAGCGCTGCCTGTGTTTCTGTTGTAGTGTAGACCTGCCCTTAGCTTTTGGCAGGTTAAACTCAGCAAGAGGCCAAATAGCAAAAGGAGTAAAACAAATATTTACCCGGAAGAAAGTATACAACTAATATGCTAAATGAAATATTCCTGGCATCTGAAGGGTTCCAGGAGAGACTGCACTTCTTTCTTACACTATTTTTTTAAAGGACCTTTCTACTACTTGGAGAAAGCAGGACAAAGCATACACAGAATCCCTAATAAAAATCCCAGTTCTGAGCATGTTACCTATTTACAACAAGCTCCCTCGATCTCCCTCCCTGCTTCTCAGTAACAAATAAATGCATGAAAAAACATCATATTGAGCATCTCAAGTTGAGTGTGTCTAAGGATCTCCCAACAGATTATTAGTCTAACTCTAATTCTTTCTATCCAGAGTAACACTACAGTACAAAACCTCATTCAAAACAGTTGAGAGAAGACACATATTCTATGAAATCATTCAAATTACATGGATGAGATGTAAAATTACTGAAACAAGTCAGAGTTAGAAGTTTAACCACCTATAACAAATTAGTCAGGTCTCATTACTGGATTACTTATTGGAGATGAGACAGTCACATTGGAAACACAGGTGTGGAATGGAATGTCTGTATCACCAGCTCCAACCCTGCAATCACACACAGTCATACAAGGAACAGTCAGTTGAAAGGAGCTTTTCCCTCTCATTTTCCTGATTACCTAAATATTTCAGGCACTCCAAAACAAAAACATACATGTGACCCAAGAGACAGAAACACTACAACAAACTATCAGAGTTAAAGTGAGGAAGATGAAGGGTTTTACCAGTGTAATGATCCTCTGCAAGGAATTTGTTCAATAAAATTTGATTAAAAATAATCTCTAAGAAGCATGAATCACACCGCAGGCAGAAAAAAGCCCACCATCCCTTCCCACACACACAGCCCCTGACAAATTGACAACGAAGGGTGCAGCGGGAAGAATATTCCCAGCAACTAATCCCAGCGTTGCCTTAATCCCAGTACACCCACTGTATATATTCAAGTCTGCACTCAAAACAGAGGAATGCTGCCAGTAGCAGCAGTGTGTGGCATTTGCTCAACACAAGTCAGAAGTGCAAATCAAGTGTCAGGCACTACAAAGAAACAGAACCAAACAGTGATTCTGACACAGCTGCCACACACGTTCACGGTCCCCCTGCATCGCGAGCACTGTGCACACAGTCCTGGTTCACAACCCTCTGAGGATTAAATACATGAGGAGAAGCTCCAAAAATGACTAGCCAGAATGGTCAAAGCACTTGGGGCAAATACCCCATAACATTGCTTTGATCATAGAATGGGTCAGGTTGGCAGGGACAGTGGATCATCTGGTCCCTTACCTCCCTGTTCAAGCAGGGTCATCCCAGAGCACATGGCACAGGATTATGTCCAGATGCTCCTTGACTGCCTCCAGTGAAGGAGCCTCCACAACCTCTTTTCCCATCAGTTCAATTCTTACAGTTATCCTGGACATTCACTTTCAGTCACAGCCAGGACCAGAACACTGAACTAGATGGATCCTTACTGCGACACTGAACTGCTGCACTCATTGTCTCATTTCTTCCAGTGCTTTAGGAGAAGATGCAGGGAAAACCCCAAGAGCTGAAATACTGCAATTATTTTTTCATACATGCCTTTTCCTGTGAAAATTTTAATAAGATTGTCTGGAGAAACTGCGTTTCTCAAGATACGTTTGAAATAAGGTACACCTATAGTTCACCTCATGCAAAACTAAAGGGAAAGCCTTCTTAGCATTTTTATAGCTTTACAGTTTCACAACACTTTGCCCTCCCATTATAAGCTATTCCATCATATATATGAAATAACTGAGATAGATGGACTAAATAATTGTTTCAAACTCCCAAAAGAGAAACGGCTATTAGAAAATGAGCAGGTTTTTCCTTCCAATTCTGTGCTCTGTCCACTAGATTACAGTACTCTTTCAAAGATTACAAAATAAAAGGATAATGTATTCACACAATCTGCTGCATTCAAGAGAACTACTGAGTTCAATTCTGGTCAATACATCTCAAAGACAGAGCAGCTAGGGGGAAAAGAGCCAAAAGACAAACAAATAGAATGAGAAACCCAGAAAAAATAATTCACACAAGCAGAGGCTGAAAAGGTAAGGACTGGTCAGTTTAATGGGAAGGTAAAAGAGGGAACAGAAGTCTGTAGATAATGAATAATGAGAAGAATTTGTTTTGTCTCTTTCACATAAAGGATATTAAATACAAAAAATATTTGAAACTGATAACAGAATTTATAGAGTATATAAATTAACCTGTGGCACACACTTTCACATGATGCTGGAGGCACAGAGCTAAACAAGGCTACAGGAAAAATGCCTGAGATTCATAGAAGAACAATAGCACTAAATCAGCTTTTGGTGAATGAAAATACTGAATGAAAATAAACTCTTGTGTAGCAGGGCATGTGTCTGCCTCCAACTGACAACATTTAGGAAGACTCTTCTCAAAGATGCTCTCCCAAAGTTTTGTCACTTTGTTTTGGTTATTTTTTTTTCTTCCTTCAAAGCCTTTACAAACTGACCGCTATCGGAAGAAACAGGATAGTCTCTGTGTTTGATTCACTGAGCAGCTCTTATGTTGTAAGGAGTATGTAACACAATTACTCTTAGAATCCTACTGGGAAGGTACTGAGGTTTTAACATCAATAGTTCAAAACATCCTTCAAAAACAAATCTTTAAATCTCCTACTGCTGAATTCTGTTATCATGCAGAAGTGGGGACAAAACCAACCTGGGCACAGCAGGGGAGGAGAGAGGGGAATTCCTGATAGCCTGATCCTCAGAAGGACAAATTTCAGCTTGCTAACTCCACACTGAGCCATATTCATTCACTCCCAGACGAACACCTCTGAACTACCAGTGACCACACTTCAAGTGACCACCCCCTCCTAAAACAGCAGAGAAAGCAAAATTCTATTTCAGAGCTCACTCCCACCATCCTCTTACTGAGAGCTTTTATTCTAATATTGGCATACACATACACAGATATATAAAAATATATCTAAGCCTGAGTAGGAAAGCTTTAGCACAGAGGAAGGAAAAATATATAAATAAATGTCAAGGTCTGCGTGTATTCAACAAATAAAAGCAGAATTATATAAAAGCAACAGCTAATAAAAAAGATTGTTCTGTGCTGCATTTTCCATCTTTCCAACCATTATAGGAATAAAATTATCCTCAGAGAGGATCAAAAACCTTTTTCAAAACTAATACAATTAAGCTTTATTACACTGTTTCAATTACATTTCTCTCCTTTCCCTTCTAGCCCCTACCACCTCCCACTCCAATCCAGACTAACGGTTGGAGGCATTCTTCTATTTTATTACCAGCAAAATGCTAGTCTTTAAGGGTCAGAAACTATCCAGTGTTTCAAGAGAGGAAAGAAAACCTGTTCTTTTTATCTATTTGCTTTTGTACACATAACAGCTAGGAGATAGTTTCTCTGTAGCTCTGCAGTTTGAATAGACTATGGGCAGCTCACCTTACTCCCCCAAGAAGATCCCTCACTAAAATATCCATCATGTTGTTTATAATGGTCCCTGTAGCAAGGGACATGGACTTGAAAACACAAACGACAACAAAAGATTTCAAAAAGAGGACAATGAAGCCTGGACACAGACTCCTCCCCACTCCACTGTCCATAAAGGACAGACTCACAGGTTTTCCCTGTAATTTCCTCTTCATGAAACCAGATCTGGAGAGAAGAACATAATAGAAGCAAACAGCATGGGATCAAGAAATTGCAAAAATTCCCTTTGCGTATGAACATATGGACAACTGTGATAATTAGAACGATAGCTGCTAGATTGTTTGCAATTTCACTGAACAATCCCCATTATCTAGAAACAGAATTTAAAATACAAATGCAACACTGAGTGGTAGTTTTAATAGTTTATTTTTAATGAATTGTACGGATTAAAGAGTTGCAAAATTGTATTGTGTGAATTTGCTCACAGGCATGTTTTACCACTGATGGCTCAAAAAATGCAGCATGGACAGTCATACAGTAGGAGGGAATGAAAAGAGGAATAGATATGCCAACAGCTCCCTACCGTTTATATAATCTACAATTTTCCCATGTTCCATACTCACCATCCTGCTACATATTGGTAGTAAAACTGATTGATTTCTCAGTCTCTTTACAACCCACTCTTTTCATTGTTTGCACTTCTTTTTAGTCACATAACACAACTACAAGTCGAATGTATGCAACTCCCTGTCAGGAGGTCTAATTGCTTCAAATTGGAGAAGATTATTCTCCACATTTATTAAAAAATAAAGACTACTTATAACATTATTTCATTTTGCCAGGAAGTGAAGAACACATTACTTCATAAGGAACAGCACGGCTGCTCCTATTTTTATAGCATCAATTTTTAAAAACTCATCATGGTAAACAATTAAACAGAGAAGCAAATCCCACGTTTAGGGGAGAGATTCAAATCCCTAAATGGATTTTCAAAGGTCATTTCAGGCTTAAAAGATGCTTGACAGTGTCTCTTTAAATCATGTTTATTTCAAAGGCTTATCCAGCAAGAAGCAGGCAGTGTACTGCAGCACCAATCTTTGAACTGTTTGGCTCCCCAGAGAAAAATTGTTAATACAACTTTAATTCATATTTATAGCAAAATTTATGTTGTGGTGGTTGATTTTTTTTTTTTTTTATTAAGGAAAGGATTTTTAACAAAAGGAATAAAAACCAGGGCACTTGTTTGTTTTTTTCAATTTAGCTTTCACCTAAATCCCATGGTGAAACAGATAATAGAGTTTGAACTACCAAAAATCTTTTTTTAAATATCATCCAGTCAAAAAAAAACCTTTATCCTTCAAACACAAATTACTGAAAAGATTTGCACAGCTTTTTCATCACTTACGTAGGGGGTAGGGGGCAGATAAGACACTGAAGGCTGACAGTTCCAGGTTGCAGCACAACACATCTTGGTTCTCTGTCTTTTGGATCCACACAGATCCGTGTCCTACCCCTGCAGGGGCCAGAAATAAAGACAACTCAGCCTCACCTTCTTCTCAATGCGGGCCAACTGCTCTTTATAGAAGGCCTCTTGTCGCTTCAGGTCTGCCTCCCAGTCTTGCAGCTCCACAGCCTGGGAAGGACAACAAAACAGCATCAGTAGAAGAAGAAATTAAAAACAAACAATGCAAGGGAATACATAAGATGCAGACTAGAAGGGCCTAAAAAAAAAAAGATCACTGCTCAGGACTCGTGCATGGGATCCCCCTTAGTGGAACTACATACCTTAAGAATCGCAGCTCGTTTTGGGTTATCCCTCAACGTTTGAAATGCTATTATTAGCATCCTACTCAAACTCAAACCCTTGGGTTTACATTTCTTATTTAATGAAAATATAGAACCATAGGAAGGTGATGCTTTCCCATTCCTTTTTTCAGAACTCCATCTTATCCATGTCTGTTTTTCTATGAATCATGACAGTCATTACTCAAATGTTCTTCCCCTTACCTTAAAAAAAAAGTAACCAAATCCCCTCAAATCCTCCTCTTTATAAACCCTTGCCCCTTAGAGTGTCCAAAAGCTTCTAAGGATTAAATATTTCCCTACAACAGACATACATAGGACTATCCAGATAATTAAGTACTCTCTACACATGCTCTCTATGCATTTCCCATCAGTACCCTCAGAGTTCCTCTGGCTGGTGCTGCAGACTCAGAGGGAAGACAGCTGTCAAATAATTTCTCTTCTATCTTACAAATTATAAGTATGGCACTATCAAAACAGTAAATCTGGTATTCATCAGCTAAATAGTGCTCAATTAAAAAGTCTGTGTGGGCACAGCAACAGCTGTAGCCTTCTAGCTCCTTACAGCCAGCACCATTTAATTATATTCCCACCCCTAAACTGAACTAGCATTAAGAAAACACAACACTGATGGAACTGAATCAAACTTTTGAAGTTTAAAAATAACAAACAACAATAGCAAGAAAAGATGGCAGTTGTTCTATATCCCCCATCCCACCTCAAAATCTCTGGGGCCATAAAAGTTAACAGCAGGCAGAAGACCTTTCAAAACCAGAATGATTAGCCTACTTAACATGGACACAAACCCTGCCAGTCCATAGCATCCCAGCAACATTCTCTTAACTTCTAATGATGGCACAACCACAGAAAATGCTGGTCCAACATGATTAAGCAGCTGGGACAGAAATATCCCCGTGGGCTCAGACCTGTCATTTTACAGCCAAAAGCCATTGCTAACGAGAAAAATTACATCTGAAAGCAAGTTGCTGCGCATGTCCTTCTTTCTGCTCCCCTGCTGATGGAAATACAGTGGGATAATAGGGCTTAGAAGAGATTTTAATCTAGGCAGTGAGGGTGGTTGATAAGCAAGCAAGAAAATGATTATCTGAAATAGGAAGATTGTAGGGGTGTGGTGGTGATGTGGGTTTCTTTGTTTGTTTTTAAAGAAAAAGAAATAATTTGGTTTCCATGTTTGCTATCCCAGAAAACAGGGTCAGGATAAGGCACAAGCAGTAGAGACTCATAACTAAATCTTCTCTGTCTCAAAGGCACATGATTAAAAGCAAAATCTCTAGCTTTACTTTAACCTATAGCTGCTATAGAACTTCCCACCTGCAAACCAGAGGGAACAGGATGGGGAGAGGGATGAGAATGAGCTGCCCCATACATGCAGCCTGACAAAAGAGAATAATCACAGCAACAATAGGGGCACCAATGGGCACTTTGTAAGTGCCAGAACTATAACCATTTTCTGGTAAGAGAACCATAGCTGTTCCTCTGAACCAATCTTCTACACAGAAAAGAACTAAGCAATTTCAAATAAAATGAAACAGATGTAAGAAGGTGGGATGGTCTATTGGATGACCAAAGGACCCCAAGTCTCCTGCAGGTTTTCTGCATAACACCCATAAAACCAGATTACTCTACAAATGACTTGTATTTCCTTAAGGGAAAAGTAAGTAAGGAAGAGAAAGAAGAGTAAGACAGTACTGACGCCTCTGCATGATTCAAATGGAAGCTGCATCATATGATGGGGAAAAAAAAATTTTAAAAGAGAGTAAAATAATAAAGTCTTATAAAGGCAAGAAAGTTTCTGTTTAATCCAATAATTATGTATCAGTGCTAGTCTCCTGGGATAGTGGATATTCTGGAAGTACAAACACAATACATGAAACAATACCAGTGCTCAAGAGGCTTTATTCTGTTTCTGGCAATACATGGATCCGCTCACTCAACTTTCCAACCCGTGAGTTTGCCTGACATCATTCACCAAGAAATGCAGCACATTTATCCTTACAACCCCTCTGGAAGGGAACACAAGCCAAATACCTAATCTCTCAAGTTGGGTGCTGAGCTGCAGACGCATTAGAGGTGTGCTGCTCTGCATGATGATGACCCATGGACTGCCAAGTGACCTCACTGGAGCTGGCAGTGAATAATGCCTCCACACCCATGCACCCTGCAGCACACAGACATTCTGTTAGTCACTTCCCCAGGGTCTCTTGCAAAACTGAGGTCAAAGAACCAAACCTGGATCTCCTAAGTCAGACTGTAACCGCAGAGTGCTCCCCATTCCTCCCTCAAAGTAATTTCTCCCATATTATCCCCCATTGTCCCACTTATCAGCCATAATGTAGGATGAACTAGGGGTTACAGAGAAACCTTGTACTTGCAACACAAACATATTTTCAATGCCTTGCTTGTTTTCAAGAGCTGCTGCTGTTTCAGTGCATTGAAGTATGCAGAGAAACACTATTTGTGACAGATCTGCTTCAAAGTTGCTTTCTGTTTCCCTCTATCCCCAGCTGTTATTACTAGAAACTTTAGTACACTTTATGATGATGTTTGAAGTACAAATGGTATAGTAGAGCATGTGTCATCTGAAATATTCACTGTTCCAAACTGGGTTAGGCAACTAGGGACATTTTGAATGAATATAGGATATTTATTAAGAGTTCCTCTAGTCCTGCTGCTTATTCCCTACCTGAAGTGAGAAGCCTGTGATGTCCCAGACAGAACTGGCTGCTATGATTACAGTTTCACAGGGGATTGAGATTGCAAGTCCCAAACAAAGCATCAATAGACTTTTTGGAAAAAAGGCCTTTAGAACTAAAAAAGGAAGGAGAAAGGAAAACATGCATGATAACACACTGATTTGAAAATCAGATATCAGAAAGCTGCATTGCACTTCCAAGATGCACAAGTACAATGGAGCTTGAATATATTGTGCAAGAGGTGACCAAAGCCCAGAGAAGATACCTAAGATGTGTAGAACACAAATAGTGTAATGTCCAAGAAGTATGAACACAGAAAAAAAACAGAGACAGGGAAGAAAGGGCACACTCAGCTATAAAACACATGAAAGCACCCAAAACCTAGAAAAAGGGATATATTTATAAAAGAACATATATGCAACTGGCCATTGCCCTCTGCACAAAAGCTAGGTATAAGATGTATTCAAGAAATGCTCAAGAATCCCCAGTGATGGTGTCAGAATTTACAAGCATTATATTCTTACAGAAGGAGAGTAAAGGCATACTACTAACACACTGCTACAGCTTCCATGGGCATGGAGCCATGGACTGGTTGGATGCTCTTTGAAATTTTTCCTCTGGTTTATCTTCACATTTTTTCTGCAGCCCAAGGTTTTTCAGGTTATCTCAGTGCTGCCTTGAACAGTGACAAAGAGCCAGGGCAGAGTTATGTGATTCTCTGCCTCCTTCTTACCCTTTATCAAGTAACCCATTTAGAAACAAACAGTGCAAGCACATTTCTAAAGCTATACATTATATACTGGCTCAACTAAAGGATTCAAGTACTGGCCTGCTAGCTGACAGACAGGCCAAAAGAAATATTTTCCAAGCTCCTAATTGAGGTAATGAAATATTATTGGTTCATTCTCTATGAACAAAACCAGACACTCTTAGCCATGTCCTGTACTGACACCAACATGCCACACATCAGACTGTGCAACTGATCTAGAGCTGGGCTTCACTCTAGCTATAACCACTCGCAAATTAGCTTTGGCTTTGTTGCATCCCAAAATATTACCACATTTTTATTATTTTTAATCACAGTCCCGCCTCATCACCTTGTTAAACATGAAAACTAGGGCAGAAATCTGTTTGGAATAAAAAATGGGCTTATTTGCAGGGTCAGATGATAGTGAGGAATGTGGCACCTGAGAATAAAGTGCAGTGTTAGCACAGCCCACATCTGACAGCTACCACCGGGTTGTCTCTCTCCTCAATACTGTTTTGGTTCTGGGATTTGGGAAGAGGATATGGAGAAGACTCTCCTGGAGGACAGAAAATCCAAAAACTCTCTCTCTACAAAGGGCAACTCAAGCTAGAAGGAAAGGTCCAAACCTCAGCCTATGAATACTTCCTAAAAGCCAAGTCACAGCACTTGGCAAGATTACTGCGAAAATATTTATCTTCTTGGCAAAGCACTTCCACCACTCACAGACAAACTAGCAAGATGATGCCTAGATAATCAGTCAGAAGCAATACAGGGAAATAAGCTACAAGGATAAAGCAAAGGATCTCAAGTCTATCAAATGCCTAGTTTCTACATCATCCTGTCTTTGCTGAGAGGAGTTATCAGCTTCCCCCAAAGGTACACAGTTACATCTCTGCAGCAGCACAGCAGAGATGTTTTGGCTGGGCACCTCAGCTTGCCACACTTCACAACTGCAAATTCTAATACCTCGGGCTTTCCCAAGTCTCTTCAGTCCTGGTAGCAGTCCAGGTGGCAGGAGAGAAAAACAAATGCCATTAAGGACTCCAAGATGAGAAGAAGGAATTGATAGAAATTCACTAAAGAACAGGGCTAACTCCAAAATTAGCTAGCTGGCATGTTCCTGGCCAAGTCTAAAGGGAATGGCAGCATTAAAAGGGCAATACTGAAATAGTAAGAGGCAATTTGTGTACTTCATGCCCAAGACTGAATAGCAGAACTTTACAGGGAAGCTTGTATCAAGCAAGTAGCCATGGGAGAGCCTTGACTCAACCTCCACTGGCATCAGCAGGAATATCACCATTGCCGTGGAGCTGTCTGCCATAGCTATTCCAGACACAAGGCCTACAAAATCACTAGCTTTTTGTCCTACCTTTCATTCTATTGAAGGCAGGTGACCAGGCTCTACTTTAGAAACCAGATGCAATGCAAGGCCTTAAAAAGCAATACTGGTATAACCTTCATTTCCTCCTGTTTCTGCTACTCTCTTAGCCAACAATACACACCACCAGATCAAGTTGGTTTCAGCAGCTGTAAGCTACACAAAAGGAACCAGTGAAAATCTTTATGGAGGAAATAATATGCAATTTTCTAGCTGAACACCTTTTAAAATGTAATGACAGAAAATAAAATCCTGCATCTGTGCTCAGCAATAACAATCCGTACACGCGCAGTAACAACATGACACTTGGAATAAGCAAGATCCAGACAAAAAAAGAGAGCTTACCCAGGCATCCAAATCCACAGGCTTGGCATAAAGACAGCAAAAGACAGAAAGGAAGGGAAAGAGAAGAAAAAGAGAAATCAGTGATTTTTGGAAGCTGCCTGCTGCTGTGCAATACAGCTTTTAAGATGACAAGTTAAGAAAAGTTCCTTTAAAATGACAAGCGTCTTAAGCAATGCAGTGCTGTCCCCTGTTGGGAACTGTGTTTTTAAAGCAAAACAAAAGCACAGGCACCCCCTAAACCAAAACCAGAGCAAAGTCCCCAAAGCCTGCAGCAGGACCCCCATTTAGGATGGGAGCTAAGCAAAGGAAGCTGGTAAACAGCCAGTTCCAGAGAGCCATGCAAGGTGCTGCACAGCATTAGAGACGCTGATACACAACACGCACCAGTGAATGTGCCAGCGCTAGGCAGACTCAAAAGGAGGTGGTCAACAACTGCTTCCAGTTATGTGCCAAGAATAAGTAATCTTTTAAAGGGCATTTTCAAATGCACAAGCTGACCTACGTAGCAAGTCATCTTCTTCCATGGACAATTTCAAAGTGATTCCAAACAGAAAGCCATTTGACTGATCAGGCTCCCCATCAGATTCCCCTTCATAGGCAACTGAAAACCTCTTGAGTGCACAGTTCAAACCTCTGTCAAAGCCAAGCTGCTTCCACCTGCTTCTTTTCTTTTGCCCACAAGCCTATTTAAGTGTGCAGACAAGCAGATAAAACAGGCTGCAGTATTGCCTCTTCTTTACTTGTTACTACTTTTTACTTACACAGTAAGCCAGCAGCAGCAAAGCAAGTACAAGATGATAAACATTTCATGCCCATAACCACCTCCTTTTGAAGCCAAGGCATTTATGAGGCAGGCACAGCTCTCATTTGCTGTCAAGAGCTGCAAGCCTTCCCTGCCTCTCAGGGCTACCTTCAATCAGCAGCACATTGGCTAAGCAGGAACTTCAGAATGGCTGGCCTTTTTTTCATTATGATTATTTATTTGAGGGGAGTTGACAGGGCACAAGGAACTTTCCTCTTGGTCATAGTTCACTGCCAGAGGGAGCAGGCGGTGGAGAGTAATGTTTTTATGGGATCTGCCATCATTTTAATGGCACACGGAGACTACTTCATGTAACTGAGGGATGATGTGTTACCAGATATGTGTGTCGTCCATCCTTGTCCTTTGCACCAGCTTAGAGGGTTGTAACTGAACATCTACATGTCAACTGAGGGAAGCCAATTCCTCCCTTCTGCAGATAGGTTTGATATAGCAGAATCAAGTCCTTGGCCAAACAAACCAATAACACAACAGGTGTTTACTGGTAATCACTGACCAATCTTGAGAGAAGCTGAATTTGAATAACATTTTTCTTCTTGATGATTTTTACAGTCAGGACAGATGCGCTTAATTGTGTTTTTACATTTTAGCAATTACAGGTCTGTCCATCCTCAGCAGATGGACAGGAGGAACACAGCACTCTTCATGGTGCCTGTTATAATTTCAGCAGGTAGGTCATGCTTACCACTAACTCTTTACTGGATGTACATCTGTCATCCCTGGGTGCCTGAGCCATGAACTGACACATTGCTGCTGGACAAACACTCACATGACAAAATAAACAAAAAGTACTAACTCAGTGGCTCTGGACAGGGCTGAGAAGCGAGAGCAAGGAGAAGGAACCAGCCCTATCACCAATATGTGCCCCGTAAGATACAATGCACAGAAGCAGAATCAGGGTTTTAGAGAATATAACACTGTTACTAATCACAGAGCATCTCTTCTGCAGTACTGCCAATACTCTTATTCTGTCAACCTTCAGGAGAGGGAAAAATTATTACTCCAAGAATAGGAACAGATACCCTTCACTGAATGGAAACAGGAAAATTAGAATGTGTAGTAGTACATACTGCTGCATTGAAAAAAAAAACATACTAAATAAAATACACGAATAAAATAATATAAAAAAGGAAAACTCAAAAGGGCTGCTGGTTAAAGTTTAGCTAACTTCCAAGCATGTGCCAAGATCTCCTTGCAGACCTGCATGCACCAGTCTTGATAACAAGACACATAGCCTGTCCATTAATATTTCTGAAATTTAAGCAATCTGTTTAAGAAATGAGCAATATCTGGTTTCCTTGCTTCCTAATGAGCTTCACTTCCAGCTCCCAGATGGCAGCTTACATGTTTTATAATTTCAGCCCTGGGATACAAATCATCTTTCAACACCTTTGGTGAATACTTTTGAACTCTTCTGTTTGAAAAGGTTTCTTTTCGCTTCCAGGTAACCCACCGGACAGCATCCACAGGAACCAGAATAAATACTGGACTTAATTGGTTGAGGTCAAAACACAGACAAGATATTCCTCTTAACTGTATCAGAAACAAAAGTTTATTGAAACACGATCTCAGGCCAAACCAGCAGCCTCTGTCCTAAGGATTCATACAGACACTTGGAGAAAACTGGCTGGATATGGGAACTACACAAGTAATACATCCATGCTTCTGCAAATTTCACATTTGAGCATTGATTATTCAGGCAGGGATGCCTTCCCATATATGTATCAACAGTCCAACTTCCAATGGAATCAAGAAAACAGCGCCAAAATCGTATTTCACTCATAGGGGCAATTTCCAGCAATTCTTCCCAGACACACGACACTACATCACCCTCACACATCATGCACACCACTCAAGTCTGTCACACTCTGGAGAAATGCAAAAATGGCAGTGAGCAATTAAAACACAGTTCTGTGATAGGCAGGGAAAGAGGAAGGACCAGCACAGGGCAGCAGCCTTTGGCAGGACAATCCCTTTGTCACCTGACTGGAACCAGCTTCCCCCCAAAGTCCATTTCCTTGCCATAACTCTGTCACAGAACAGATTTCACTGCAGTGTGACCAATGACTCAGGAATACAGACTACCAGCTTGGTAGAGATCTCCTACTTAAGAACTCAACACAAAGTATTTTTAGGGCCACTGCCAGCTTTGGGAGCGGAAGATAGAGTGGGAGATGCGAGAAATGAGAGGCAGCAGGTGCCCAAAACCCAAGGCAGCTGTTGGCAACAACTTTTACACTCATATCAGTATCTGAAGAACTCTGCAGCACATATTCCAACATCTTGATGACCAGACTTCATCACTGAATGAGCAAACAGTCACTTCTTCATAAAGAAGTAATCCAGCTCTAAATTTATCATGGTCCACAATGATAGGAATTCAAGTATTTAAAGAATATATCTAGACATTCAGTATCCACTCCAGACTCTTCAACTTTTCCAGTTTAGTGAAAAATGGAAGTAGTATCAATATAAAATGTAATGAGAGTCTGAGATGTAACCAATTGACAATGGAGAAAGAGAAGGAAGAGTCACTGAACAGCAATCAATTTTGAGGAAAGCCGGTGATGAAACTGCTTAACTCTAATGCATACAGACCATACACAATTCCATAAACATGAAGATGGCAAGCAGCCAAAAAACCTTGGCCCTTTTATGATTCAGGGACAACTGCATCCTAATACTTATGGCACAGCTGCAAATAGGTTTGCAATGGTGACCGTTCATGGTTTTAATTTAAAACAAAATTAAAAGAAACCTATTTTATAAAATCCAACATAAACCATCTGCTTTCATTGCTTGCTTTAATATTCCAGCCCATTTCTACATTCTCCTTTTCCCATCACCACTTCTATCCATGTATACATGCAGTTTTCATTCTGCCGGCTGCCAGCAGACAAGGCATTCAATGGTTTTAGAAATCTTGCAGAGCATAGGTTCTCTAGAGATGTACGCTCAAGATGCTTATTTCTGATAGTAGGTGAGTAAACAACTCTCTCTAAATTTTTATCTTCTTGCTTAAATTCCTACTCTGCCTATTAGACTTAAAAATCTCCAAGTCTCTGACCAATTTAGGACAAGAAAAATAAACCAAACAACCAAAACTTCAAGAAAGAGCATAATGAAATTTTGTATTAATTATGACTTTTGATCCCAGAATATATTTCAGACTGAGTCAATGAAGTATTTCTCGTAAAGCTAAAAACGAAGGCCACTCAACTCTTCTTGGATATTTCTAGCTCATAATCATTAATGCAGACTCCCATTACACTAGCCTAAGGGTGGCATATGGCTTTCTAGGGATAGGACAGACGGGGGAAAATAAGTTATGCATGCCTACATCCCAATCTCATTGCTGTGCCTGCACAGGGGGACAGAGCTCTCTCCTGCCAGATTCCTAAATACCAAATATATTCGCTTTCAAGTCAAACACAGTACCTCACACACCACCACTGTTTTGAAAAAAATCAAGATGGCATTTATAATCAACCTATGTGCCTCCAAACAGTAAAATTTATGAACCCTGTGTGTTCGGATGGAATTCCCTTACCACATTTGCTCTCAGACACTACACACAATTTTTACCTGCCCCTGAACAAAACAGGTATTTGTAGGCACAGCCAATAGATACAGGCTAGCACAATAAGATGAATACAAATTTCCTGCCACCAGATTAGAAACCTATTTTTTTTATAATTTGAAAGTTATTATCGCAAATACTATACAATTTAAAAGAAATGCAGTTGACTTTGGGGTTGCTTTTTAATACAGAAAGACTATCATAATTACATACCTGGGTAAGAAAACTCTTGAAAGCCTTCAGCCATGGTCATGCATCCTCTGCCTGCCTATAAATTCTTGTGCAGGTGGAGAATCAGGTGCACTTTCATACAACACAGCTTGGTTTTGCCCCTCTGAAAACCTTGTAAATTTTCCTCTTTTCCCTGTTCCTTCATCCCAGACATACAAAAAGCACACTTTACACAGCCTTACAGGGTCAGTATCATTCTGGGGGCAGATTCCAAGATACCAACTTGCCAAGGTGCATGTGGGAAAAACATACAGTAATTAACATTTTGCATAAATCATGTGGATTCTGAAGCCTTACTGGAAGGACCACATAAAGCACAGGGGACTCAAAATAAATGGTCTGAGGTAGTCCACATACATATTCACACTTGTAGTTAGGTGTTACCTATGAAGTAAAAACACATGGAAAGAATAATCAGAGACTAGCCAGGAAATTAAAAGCATGGAAGTGAGGAACTTGATCTCAATCTCCCTTATTTCACCAATCACTAAGGACACACAGGCAGTCAGCACTAAATTTCCCTACAACCAATTCCAAAAAGGTACCTCCATCTTCACTTGCAGCATTCCCATACATCCTAGGGCACAGTCAGCGTTATGAAAAGGCTGCCAATTAAGTTGTGGTTTTGAGCTACAGACAAAATGTCCACTAGAGACTCTGATCCTTGCTTCCAAAGCACTTGCAACCCACTGTGTGTTTTAGGAAGAGAATATCCTGGCTCTCAAATACAGGCACACTGGCTCTTCTCAAGGCTGTGATAAGAGAAAATGCTGCAAGGTTGCATCTTTTAATAAAGTCCAAGTGTATCATCATGAAATCATCTGCAAAAAGAAGAGTGTAGATTCAGCAATAACAAGGATTCCAGGCTATTGTAAAACTGCATTCTTTATTTTTACATTGCAATCTTCAGGGCATGATTGTATCAAGAGCAACTCACAAATCTATGTCACTGCCAGCAAAATTTTGATTTCCATTTGATAGGACAATTTGCAAAGAGTAGTTTTCCCATTGTGCAAGTGCTTAATGTTTCTAAAAAGTACAAGAATTCAAAGCTGATTCAATGACCATTTACTGGGCAATGCAACACACTCTTGCTTAAGGCAGAAGGCTCAGAATATTCAGGAGGAGAGCATTTTCTCTTTCTTTGAAGGACCAGTATCTGGAAGTCTTATCAACAAGGATCATGAACCAGGTGTTGCTATTGTGGAGAAGAAGGTGCCGTACACCAGGTGCAGCAGGAAGAATTAAGCAGTCTGAGAAATTTTCCTTATGAAAAGAAAACATTTTGCTGTCAGTGAAGCTTCTGAAGCTCAAAAATTATGTCACATGCTAAGGAACCAGAGAAGTATTTATTTCTGGACCTTTTAATCAAGAGAAAGAAGCTTGAAATTTAGCTTTAAAATAGGGTATGCTCTAAATATAGCACTCAGATGACCTGAGAGAGCCAAGATTCATGCTCTATAAGTCTGCAAATTTAAAGAGTCAATACAACACAGTATCACAGAACCCTAAAGACAGATTGCTATATTTATTGTAGTACATACTAGTTACAAACACATCTCCACTCTGTTTGCTCTGTAATTATAGTTGGGACGCATACATTCATTTATTTTCTGTAGACTCCTTTTGCATGTTACACCTCCAAAGTCAATGAAAGTAATTTTAAGAACCTGTTGATTGATTGATTTATTGATCAAATAAGTTGGCCAGTGCAATAGACTGGAAATAACCAGACAGGCAAGTGATTTGATAAATATTCCTGGAGACTAGTCACTATAGGCACAAAGTCAACAGAAAAGAAACCTTCAAAGGCTGGTTTGGGCTTCTTTTAGAATGTATATTAACAGTTGGGCCTAAATCTTTATTCCTTATGCAGGCCTGCATGGTCAAGTGCACTCCCCAACCAAATGTTTGAGATAACTGTGCAGAATCCAGTGTTAGCTATCAAATTCAGCAGAAGGAATTGGTAAAAGCGCAGGTCCTATAACCAGAAACAATGTGAGAAGAGAGGGGGTGGGGGTCTTATACATAACTTTAATTGGGAAGCAGATACTTCTCTCTAACCAGGGGCATGAAAGAAACCCAGGCAGGGGATCATTACTCACAGTTGCCAGTGCTGGCAGCTGTTTTTTGGTGATTCTGTGGTCAAACTTCACCAAAGCTTTCACTCTGCTCCAGCTGAAAGAAGCAGCTCATGCCCCTGGCTGGCACTGAAAACCACAAACTCATCTATCAAGTACTGACTGAGATGGCCTATTTTTTTTTCCTTTAAAATTTTTAATTGCAATTTAATGAGGTTTTCAAAGAAGTATGTTGGCAGCTTATCACAAAACTAAGCTGAACACATCTTGTACTCCTTTTACACTGTCCACTCAGTTGTGTGAAGAACTGTCATCCAACTCAAGCAAGAGACAAATTAGGCTTTAACTCCATTGCATAGGAGTGGTTTCCTATGAGGAAGATGAAAGGCACACTAACAAAGCAGGAGGCAAAGAAAAAGCTTTCACTATCACTATTATTTGTACAATATTTTAGATAATCTTTTGGCACTGTGGTTTTGGGGAGTTTACATTTATGCCCAGGACAAAGGAAGTAAACGTCCATGTCAATAGCTTCTTCCACAGCATAAAATTCTAGCAGAAAAGACACATATTCAAGTTCAGCCAAAATAAATTAGCCAGATCAAATTCACAATCTCTTATAACCTCTCAACATTTCTGAAAATAAATGCCACTCTTAACAAACAACCTTTAAAATAAAAACCTTAAAATGTCTATTTATCTCAGAATATTATCCTTCCTGCCTGTCGTATATTATATATTACATACATATAAAATCAAAAGAAAAATCCACTCAAAGAAACCAATACTCTGATGCTCCCTTTTCCATTTAATGTTTGTTATACACCCACAGAGATCTCAAAACATTTTAAAGGATCAAGCTCTTCTTCTCATTAGTACCACCATCACGTTGCTCTGAACCGTGGACATATAACCTTTTGCACCTTTTCACTCTATTGAATCAATCTCCCCTGGCAACTTCTGGTGTGGCACACTGCTCCTCCTGCCTCCGGCTCCTCTTCCCTCACTAATTCTGTGTTCACAACTGTGAAGCACAAAATTAGACGTTTCAAATTAAGCAAGGAGAGAGAACGAGAGAACCTTATTAAATCAACATTAGCATCAGTGTCTTTAGAAGACAAACTCAATTGCAAAATATTACTTGTCTCTGTAAAGCTCTTTACATTGACAGAAATGAGAGAGACAGCAGAAGAAGTGACCTTCCTCCATCCCCACCTTCCTCCTCACACTAGTCACAGAGCTCAAGCTGTAAATGCAGGATCCTTTTCAGACCACAGCCCCAAGGAAGAAAAGCCTACCTTGAACTCACAAGCACTAGAACTGCCAAGTAAAAAGGACAAGATCTACTAACACAATGTTGGGGAAGAAACAGGCACACACCCAACAGGGTACCAACACACAAAAGCACACTGTCTTCTCCTCCTATAGTGTACCAACACACAGAAGCACACTGCCTTCTCCTCCTATAGGGTACCAACACACAGAAGCACACTGCCTTCTCCTCCAATAGTGTACCAACACACAGAAGCAGACTGCCTTCTCCTCCTATAGGGTACCAACACACAGAAGCAGACTCCCTTCTTCCGAGCTTTCCACAACACTGGTTGCTCTCTCAAGTCACATTACGAGTTACAGCCAAATCTTCCTTTTTTACAACAAGACAAAGAGCCATTGCAAGTTTTAGTTTCCATTCTCAGTCCAAAAATCAAAACTACTGACATGATGGTGATGATCAGCATATTCTGTTCCAAAACACCTCAACTTTCTGAACACAAACCTCTAGTTGCTGACCCGATACCCTTAAACTCTTTCACTGGAGTGTCATACCATTCCCCTGTGAGGGATAATTAGACATGTTGTTAAAGACAGAAATCACCTCTAATACTGCATAGTCTTTAAGCATGACTTTTCCTTGGCATTTCTTGATGAAGAGATGATATTTGCACCTTGTGTCAACAGAAGGAGTGTACACACCTCACAGCACTGAGCAGCACGCTATGGACTTGTCTGTCGGGTGCCACCCAACACAGGGAGTGTCTTGGCAGTGTCTTGTAAGGAGGGATTGCAATGTGTGCTGCTACAGTCCTACAGAAACAAATCCTACTGAAACAAGTTAAGAACAAAAAATACATATTTCAAAACTCTTTCAACTAACTAAAATCAATGTTCAGAGCTCCCATTTAGCTAGGGAATATTATCCCAAGGACAAGGAACATGAAACTAAAGCTCAGTTTCTGGTAGCAAAACAAAGCTTTCAAAGCATTTTTTGGGGAAAACAGACGCTATCCAAACAGAAATGGAAGCTGAAGCTTTTGATTTCTCTAGTCCTCCAATGCAATGGAAACTTCTTTATCAGACAGACATTACTGAAAACTCTGCATTTTGCCAACAGGTTTCTAAGTGCAGACTCCCTACCAATAAATGGCGGTTTGGAAAGCCAGAGGTGCTGGCAGTTCTGATGCCTCTTCAGAGCAGTCATGAAAATGACCACTTCCTCATGTGACAACCATGCCTACATGCCATCAGCTAAGCTCTGGACAAAGCAGTTACTGCACCAGGGTAAAGACAAAGTGCACCAGGGAAAGAGCAAGGAGGAGGAGGACTAAAAAACACCCACAAGAGCTAGTGACAAAAAGCTAACTAGGTTGTTTAAGCGCTATGGGACATCCTTGTTCCATAAACCAAAATGCTTCATTTCCACCTCAAAGGGCAACAGTAGCCATACAAGACTGTTTGGAGGCTTTCAAAATAAAAGGGTCGGAGGAAAACAAGCGATTACCATTCAATTATAAAAGCTGAAAAATGGGGAAAACAGAAAAGCCAAAATGATACACTGAATCCACTGTCTTAGGCTAGCTCTTGATGCTGACCCAGGCTGGTAAAAAAGTCTTTATCAAAATATACTTAACTGCCTGCTAGAGGCCTTCCAGGAAAGGACCACAGCAAGCAAAAGCTGAAAATATTTTTTTCTGTTATCTGCTGCACCTAATTCTCCTCTAGCCTTTCACTGGCAGTCTAACACAACTACAGGAGCCCTCCTGCCCCCTGCAAGTCACATCCCTTGCATTTGAAGGGGTTATCACATAGTGCCTTTAAATCAGTAGGACACTAACTACAGTCACCAACTAAAGTAATCAGTTGATATTCATATGCCCAACACTTTCAGATCTGTAATACCTCCATTCTGAAAAATTATCAGGAAGCAATCAACTTATACAAACCACATAAAATGTAGAACTAAAAGAACAGGGGAGATAACACGTGCAACTTCCACCATCCAATTCTGTTTCTTACAAATCATTAGTCATTTTGATAACTCAGCATATACCAGCCCACAAGCAATGAGATAACCAGGTATTTAAAGTCACTAATAACTGAAAACTTGGAAAAGCTTTAAATTAAAGACCAATATTTAAAAATCAAAAAGCATAAAAAATCACCAGAGGGTTCTGAGAGGCTTTATTTTTATTTACTAAAAACATAATATGCTATTCACTTTCAAAGATCTGAGAGAAAATCAACACAAGATTTTTTGAGATAACTACTATTCCAAGAAAACTAAAGCACAAGCAAGATGCAACAATTTGTCCTGATTCATGCAGAAAATGCTAGACAGGATCAGGACTGATAAGAGAGACCCAAACCACAGAAGAAACCAAGATTTTCATCATCCTTGTATTCAAGCAGATTACTGAAAGGAAAACAGTCATGGTGTACTGATGCTTGCCTGTTAATATCCTTCCAACAGGGCACAATCAGAAAATTATCTCAAAAGATCCAAGTATAATGGGATGAATGGTTACAACTATTTGAGATGAAGGGAAAGAGCTGGAGCAGCAGAAAAGCAATCCCTATTTCATTCTGAAGTCTCTAAGGGATTCAGGAAGCAGCAGGAACGGTGGAAAGCCATCCACCAAACCTAGGTAACTCATATTGCCTGCAGTGATTAACTCACTCTGGGTGTCAGCCTGCCACCTTCTACTGTCAGTGTGGAAAATCCAGTGCAAGCACTGAGAAGATTCTGAAGGAGGGAACAGAAACACTGGAAAAGAAGATGCAAGACAGACACAAAGCAAAGCTAAGAGCCACAGCAACCTTTTTTTTCAGTAATAACTACTGGCTGCAGCATTTATCCCACTTTTGAGACATCAGTAAAATGGACCCAGTCTCATCAGCGCTCACTTTTTCAAGCAGCAAATCCAGAATTAATATTCAAGGGTTCTGTGACTGACATAATTGCAATTTAAAAAGGGTAATTAATCATCAGCCATGCTGGTGGCTGACTTGCCAGGCTGGGATCTTTTCTCTCCACACCTGACAACAAATGCACAGGAGGCAAAAGCATCACGTGTGCACAAAGCCAGGAAGTGCCGTTCTCCCTCTAACCCCAACCCTGGGCTTATGGGGTTTGCTACTATTTTTTCTCCCACGCCTGCCCCATTGAGATAAGTCCCCCACCCTTTTCTGCAGCAGACCAACAATGACCAACAAATCATCCTTGAGTGAAATGACCAACCAATCTCCCTTGCCATGTGGATAAGGAAAGCTTTTCCACATTGTATCTCACTCATGTCAGCCAAGAGTGAGGCAATGGAACTCCAACACCTATATCATGAAATTCTCCTCATCTCCCTGCTTTCCTCTGTATCTTTGCATAAACTATTTTTTTTTTTTTTACAAGTGACATCTCAATCCCAGTCTTACTGGGAAAGTGAATTACAAAGGTGAGAGCACAGCTCCAGAGAATCAGGTAACATAGGCAGATGATGGAAACATCAAACCTGTTAAGTGGATTTTATTGGACGAGTCAGAAAAGCCACTAAGTCAGTGTTTACGTCTGTGCTCCTATGGGAAGGTTTTCAGGCAAGTTTTACACAAAACCAAACTCCCAACAACTGTTCTGGGCATCAATTCTGTCACTTTAAATTCCTTCTATATGAGCACCCATTGCCTGATATGAAAGGTATTTCAGCCAATAGGATTTAGAGAAGAGACATTTGGAAATTGTCACTAGTGTTCAGGTTCCCAGAAAGAAAGGTCCAAGACTAAATTACTGTAGGGTGAGTATATAACCTCTTTAGGAAGTACAGTTCTTCCTAAGAGGAAGAAAGCCAAAACGACCAGCATATTATGCCAATCTTCTTATCAGGAAAGTGCATAAACCACTATATTTGTAAATACCACAGAAAACAAGTATGAGATTGATGGCAAGATTTAGAGCTTAGCAAGCTGCAAGGTCTTCAAGTGACATACTTAACACTATGTCCTTGGGCCAAAGAAAATACGTAACATATTTCTAGGCCAAAGGAATCTTGCTCAAACAGGTGTCACTGCTGCTAGCCAGGTGCAGTAGAGACTGAGAATGCATGTTGTAACAGAAGCTCTATAGTCCTCCCTTCCTCATTCCTGACAGCCAGCAACCAAAAATTGCCTTCACCGTAACAATACAAAGGGAAAAAATTCAGTGCTTTTGTATGGGAAAAAATGTAATTTCAATCCTAAGAATTCAGTCAGGATAGAAGCTGGAGCACAATTACATACTGCAAGTCTTGGCCAGAGCTCCAAACAAAGGTAGTTGGCAGAACATCTCTGCCACAGATAACACCAACAAATGGCCTCATTTCCATCTATTATAAGATAATACAGAGGTTATGCTTCCTCATACCATCGTCATTTCTACCAGGTCCCTCTCAAGATTTGCTCTCTTTTTGACACAGGCTCCAGGTGTTTTTCATCCACAAACCTCAGCGCATCATTGCAAGTTAAATGAGGTGTCTCCAACACAGTCCACTCAGCTTTGTGAAACTAGAGAAGTACAATTATGAGCCCCCTCTGGCTTTTTCTGCTTTCATTTTGCAAGGGTTTAGAAATCTTTCATAGATCACATTATTCCCAAACAGACCTTTACCTTTCAATGACACAAATATCATATTGCTCACGTAACCTCTACTCAGATCAGGCTGACCTTGTCGTATCCTTTAACAAAGTCACTCCTCAACAAACAAGTGTGTGGTGTTAAGAAACAGCAGGTATTTCACTCAAGCATGCATCTTCTCCCAGTTCAAGAGTAAATACCCTGAATCTCTATTTCCTCACAATGACTGGCTGAATCAATAATTTTTACTGGGGTCTTCTCCACTCTTTAAAGGGTGTTTACCAAAAAGAGTCAGTAACAAAGCAGGGAGGGGGAGAAAAAGAAAAGATAAACACAAAGAATCTTCCTTTAACACAAACAGGGTTCATGGGCTGCTGCCCAGGATCACTGATGCTTCATTTCTTGCATTTCTTCAAAAGAAAAATAAATACTTCCAAATTTTCCCAACTCCTACAAGCTTAATGTCTCCAATCAGCACTTGCTCACATCTTTATCTTCAAGCCAGTATTATGAAGTTTTGATAAGCTTTTTCCTTCCCAATGTCTCTCACTCCACACAGATAAAAACCACTAATAGAAGACTGAGACCAAAATCGTTGCCTCTTCTATTGCCTACATTTAGCAATCAGCAACTGTCTGAGTATTGTGAGACCCAAAGCACTGCCATGTATTACACACTTATCTCTGCAAAACCACCCTGCACAAGTGACAACTTCCAGGCAGGGGGGCGGGGGAGTTGTGCAGCTTTGTGATAATTAAAGCATAGACGAGTGTCACTGCTGTGGATAATTATGCATTAGCAGTGAAATTACTTAATGGAATTAAATAAACTAAGCCAAATGCTTTGTTTTAAAGTGAATTTAGGGTCTGCAAAAGGTGTCCAACTGACAGCCCAGGAGAGCAAGAATGACAGTCCTCCATCATTCACAGAAACCACACAACCCCAGCACAGCCTGGCAGGCTTCCACCTCCACCCAGGTAAAAGGAGAGCAGAAGAGAAGCTAAGGAAAATTTCAACCTTCTCAGTCAGTCAGGCTCTGATCTATCTGATGAGCACCACACAGGGACCAGGCAGCCACTAAGCAGAGGAGAACAACTGACTGGGGTAATTTCCTAAAAAAATAAACTAGCTCTGACAAAATGGGTTAGTTCAAACCACAGCCCAACACCACAAGTACCCATGAGAAAAAAAAAATAAAAATTAATCAGTGTCAGTACAAACAAGACTCCAACCAACAACAGAAGCAACAGGATAAGTAGGTACATGGCCCACAGTGAAACTACCTCCTCCCACCAAACCCATGAGGCCTTTCCCCATCCTCTCCTCTTGCCTCACCAATTGCCCACCTACACACAACTCCCATCACTGGTCTCATCTAGATGGTTTCAACAGCATCCTCCTGCTTGTTAGAACAAGGACTCTTAAGGTCAGTCAGAATTTATAAGGCAGCCATTTCATCTTTTGTGCTTCTCTGGCTACATTCCTTCCTAAAAGATGCTGAACAGTGGAGATTCTGCTGGCTCTGAATGCCCTGCCAACACCAGGGCCAATTAAGAGTTTCAGGACGATGCATATTAAAGTTATTATGGGAGGCAGTTATTCAGGCAGAATAAATCTTAACTGAACCTTTAAGTGGTTTTTATAACTTGTTTCTCCTTCTTGAAAACAGATGAAAAGATACAAATCTCCTGCCTAAGAATCTGCAGGAATTCCAGTCAACCACCAGCTTCTCTCTCAAAAGAAGATTCTGTGCTAAAAGCAGTAATTCATCGCAGCCAAGGCCAGCTAGATCATCTTTATGTTTTTAAGCTTCAAATTACTCAAATCAGTGAGAAACTTCCTATATCAGTGAAGACTGAACTGAAATACTACCTTCAGAAAAGCACTGCAGATACATTTCAAACTTCTGCTGAGAGAAACTCAATTTTCCTTCATTATTGGTCTTCTCAGTCTACACAGTCAAATTGCAGATAGTCAAAGCCAAAGAGTTACAGATGTAATGGGAAATTTTTACAGAGCAGGCTTTGGAAAGTATCTCATTAGAAGGGCAGAGTGTAGGTCAAATCAGGGAATCCTAAAGAGGATCTGAGGAATGGAGGCAGCAATCTCTGTTTCGATAGCAAACATGAGATGTCATTAGGACAGGATCTGCCATTCGCTTCCACCACTTCCAAAACCAAACTTGCACTCAACAGCTGTTATCTACCCCTCCAAGAAACAGTGCTAGAAACCAACTGGAGAGCTGAAGAACAAAGACAAATCAGAGGTGGCTGAGAACATACCACAGCATTTGTGTGAAAACCTGCACTGTCCTCACAACAACCTTGTCCTCCCCTCTGCAGCCTGAACACACAGCAATGTCACAAGCTCCAGATCTGTACATTAAGCAGGAAAGAGAACCCCAGGCAGCATGGCCAGACAATAAAAGCCAGAAGCAGTTTGTATATTATGTCAGTACACAGTAGCCTCACAACTCCAAATGATGACAATGTTTTTAAATTGAAAGAGGGCAGGTTTATGTTAGGGAGAAATTCATTACTCAAAGGGTGATGAAGCACTGCAACAGGTTGTGCCAGAGAATCTGTGGATGCCCCATCCTTGGTAACGTTCAAGGCCAGGTTGGATGGGGCCCTGAGCAACCTGATCTAGAGAATGAAATCCCTGCCCATGGCAGAAAGTTGGAATTAGATAATCCTTGGGGTCCTTTCCAATCCAAACCATTCTATGATTTTGCAATTTCTTTAGGAAGCAACGAACTCCAACAACTTAGTGTAAACTCATCCTGAAAAATATTATGGTAACTCCTGGAGAACCTAGAGTCAGAAGGAAAACAAATAAGCAAAAACGTTGAGACATTTCACTGGTATGCAAGCAATTTGAGGGCTCAGCAGTTCCTGCTCCACCCCTGGAAAGGAGACTTCATGGGTGTCCCTTCAGTGCCACCTTCAGGAAATACTCACTGCTGCTTTCCAAATGCTCTCGACACTGCTGGAAAAAAACTCAGTGAAGGCATCATCGCTGGCAGGCAACTGAAGTGCACATTAAAACATTTTAGTTCCAAAATAAGAGTATTATAACGAGAATCACATCCCAAAGAACTGCAAAGCAGAGCACAGACATGCTTGTTGTTGCAAGATCAATGCACAGAGCAGCTGCTGGACTGAGCAGTGGGTTTGACCCTGAATAAGAAACATAATTCATCTCACAGATTCTGCATGAGGCAGGTGATAGATTTTCCCAAATCCTACATTCAAAGGGATATTGATGAGGATATGCTGTTTGTGGACTGTTTATCAGACTCCCTTTGCACCACCACATCTTAAGGGCTCACTTGAAAAGCCAAAAAACACTCTCCCTCAAAAATATTTATTAAAACCAAGCTATCAAAACTGCTTTGGTAATGAAAGCAGAAAGTTAGATAAGAATTCAGAGTCAGTAATGAAGTGAAAAACACAATGCATGGGTCAAAAAAGACATTCTAACATCATTTATTTATTTACACACACGCCTGCACAAGATGTACCTTAAGCTTCTGGACAGTGTATTGACTTAGCAGTAGATGGCATGAATTTTCAAGGAGGAAACTGAGCTCCCAATCACTCTGCATCATAGCTCTTATCATAGGCAGATGACTCGATGAACTGCACAGTGGGGCCTAACCAAGCTCAACAGCAGCATCTGCTGGGCAACAAGCAACTAGAGGAAATTACTAGATGAAAGTTTGTTACTCCTTATAAACATGTGAACTTTTGCTACAGTTTTACAGTGCCCAGTAAGATACATTTCTTGTAGAACAAGCAGATGTAACTTCTAAACAGATAAGCAAACAACAAGGTACAATTTTTCCTAAGCTTGCCTGTGGTCAGAAAAACCTATCATCTACCATTACCTGTTCACAAGATATTTCACAGTAAAACACTGAAATGAAGTGGAATTAAAATTCCTCTATGCTGGAGAAAATATCTTCTGTCTAGCTGGTTCAATTACACCTGAAAACACCCATGGTACTCCTTGAGCTGCTTTCTTTCCTAAGGGAACAGCCTGCACTTGCAAGGCCTGAGGCAGGGAAGAATTTATCAACCACATTAGTCCCATCCACACAGAGGAGAATGGCAGCTAAGACCATTAGTGCTTCTCTCCCTGCAGGTACCATACCATATTCCTTATTAAGCTCACAAAAAAAAAGCCTGCTATGGCAGGATGACATTGGAGCATAAGCACAGGTAATGTTCCCCACTTAAGCTGAACACACACTGACACCTCACCCAGATTAATTACAATGAAAACTCCTATTTTTACAGCAGATGCATGAAATTTGATGGATTACTTGTAAACTAGTCTAAAAAAAGAAAATGCAAGTTGTTGACAACAGCTTCAAGGTTGCATTTAGACATTCAGCACAATCTGGAATAAGGGCAGCGACCTGAGAGGTGGCTTCTGAGCAGCCATCAGATGGGAAAGGGTGTTGACACATCCCACTTCTGTTCCCAGGAAAGGAACAGTATCAAAATCTTACTTGACCATGGAACCACCTCTTTTTGCAGATCACTGTTTACAGGAAATCACAGGCAAGCAGCTTTTTAACAGAACTCCGTGATAACCTTCAGTAACACAAAGCTTTGAAAAATTACACCGCAAAATGCTGAGTTCTGAACAGGAAACAGCACAGCAGCTGGGGAGACAAGTTTTTAAATTATAGAAAACTATAGGCTGGACTGATGTCCATTATCTTTAAAATTGTAGCTGGATTCGCAGTTTAAAGCTGTCGAGCTTTTTGAGTTTAGTATTTATAACAGAAGTCTTTTACACTGAAAAATTAGGAAAAAGGGTTAAGAAACATGCAACCTTATTTTCAGTTGATATAGTGATTGTTGTTATTGTTGTTGCTTTGGGAGGAGTTTGTCTGATTTGGGTTTTTTTCAGGGTGCTGCTTTTGTGTGGTTTGTTGGTTTTGAGGGTTTGGTTGTTTTGGTTTGGCATTTTTTAACATATCTTTATTTCCAATCTCCCTTTTTCCACATTTAGCTGTTAAACTAGGAGAGAATATCATACGAAAATGCAAAAATGAATGATTACTTAAGTCTTCAGCTGGTAAGGGAGCAGCTTTTGTGAGGAACCTTTTGTGTATTGAAGTTTGGAAACTGGGGTGGGGTCAGCCAGAGTTTCAGCTTGACGGTGCCAATTACAGCTACAGCAAGATGAACCAAGGAACAAATCCATTCTGCTCAGAGGATGGAGAGAAAAGAAGAGACATGAACCTGTATCTTTGAAAAAATAAAGAGGCTTGAAATCATCTACCAGACAGTGAACCACTTTTCCCACGGCAAAAGCATTAGGCAGAAGATTCAGTGAATGTAAATGGCAAGCTCTCAGTCCTAATTGGAAGAGCACTGGTTATTTAACAAATGTATCCTTAGTCTAATGTTCTATTCAAGTAAATATTAAGCTTTTTTTAAGCTTTTTTCTTTTGGACAGTAATTATACATAGCTCTGCTCAGCCTGTTTGATCAATTTTTACTCGATTCCTACTGTATCATCCTTCAAGTTTGCCCATTATCACAAAGTCTTCAAGGCTAGAAAGACTCTAAACCCCCTATGTAATGCACAGACAGGAAAAAGAAATACAGCTAACTCTAATTCCTTCCCTTCCTCACAAGCTTGCAGGTGTTCTATTTTCATTGTCTAAAAAATCAAAGTCATCAGCTCATTTCCTTTCCCTTAGTACAGTCCCTTTAAGAAGCTACTTTCCATCATGTTTTACTCAGCACTCATAAATAATACAGATAATTGCAGATGGCCATAGCAAACAAGCAGAGAAAGTATACAGATACAGCACAAAGAAAACAACAAAAAATTCTGATGTTCTCCAAAAGCAGAAAGAATTCCTGGCAAATAGAAGTGGCTGCATCCAGGTCATTTTTTTAGTTGATGTACAGCAATCAGAGAGCCAAAAATAATAAAGGGACAGACTTCAGACAAAGCTACATAAAGATGCTGGCAACTCAGTTTATTCTACAGCAACACATTTTCTACCTAATCCTCATGTGCAAAACACAGTTATTTCTTCCCTAAAAATCTGCATTAGTAAGGAGGACTACTAGTCATAGAAAGATAAGTTTAAACCTCCAAAACAGATAAGCAGTGTTCAATTAGGAGGATATTATGCTGACTATAATAAGGAACTCAGAGAGAGTCCAGCCAGCCACCCAAGAGTTAACATCATGCTTTTCTCATCAAAACCTCTTCCAAGAGGTTAAGCACACAATAGACTATCTAAAGCACAGCTAGAAAGGCTGCTTGAAATTCCACACATGTGCCTCAGCAATGTATTTCTATTAATGTCCAGTGTGTGTCAGCGTGAAGATAAGGTACCAACATCATGTCCAACCAGCCAGCTAGAGAATGGGACGCCGTGTAAAACATTGTCTGATGCTTAGGATCCCGGAGAACAGAGGCGTTTGCAATCTCACCCGCTGCACACGTGCCTGATAACACCAACAACGAGGAGAGGCAGCAGGAGCAAACCATCCTGCAGCTTTGGGAAAGTAAAAAGATGGAGAGACAAAGAAGGAAGCAAGCAAGAATTAAAATAAACATCAGCAAATTGGGGCAGGTTTGAGGACGTCCAACTGGAGGGAATAAACAAACTGGAAAAAACCTCAGTGAAACTTAGTCTTTGTATCAGCTCACTTTAACTGTTCTTTAAGGTGGGAAATAAAAAGTTACATCAGTGTTTATTTTGATTACTCACAATACCATTTAGAGTCAGTTTGATCTACTAGTATCAATCCAACAAAGCCATTTGTACTGAGACTTGTGGAAGACACTGTATTGGAGGAAACATGATCTTGACCAGGACACACCTGCTCTGCTGGGCCTGGCTCTGGCAGCCTGAGAAGCCCATGTGTTACCATGAGCAGCTGGTGAATTCCACACTGGAATACCCGTGCCAGTTGTGCTGCACACTGACAGGTGCTATCACACAGATACATTCCAGCCCATCAGGAATCTTCCTATTAGCTGAACAGTTTGCTAATTTAATCTGTAACTTACCTGTGCTTGAGAAAGGTAAATTGTATGTGGATGAAGGGGTGGAATGAAGTGATTCCAACTGGGACACCACAGTGGATGGAGGAGGTGGTGATCCACGCAGCAATTAAGACACAGTTTGGCCTTTGGGCCTGTCTTGTGTTGCTTATGCCCCCCTCAATCAGCTGTAAATTAGAGCAAAATTCTCTACTACACAGCAGTCTGACAGCAGAATAAGAAGACTCAGTACTAGTTTTGCTGGACCAGTCACAGAAAAATATCAACATATTATTCTCCTATTTCTTTATGAATTGAATATTTTGCAGTCATACATAGGGGAAAGTGAAGGCTAATCTTATCTTTTACTTCTTAAATGATGAAATGGCTTTACAGTAACCCTAAATCAGAACAAATGAATCTTGAAGAAGTTTCTGTGGAGTATACAGACTTGATAGACAAAAAAAAAAAGTGTGAAATACAGGCATGGAAAATTGAAGGCAAGACAGGGGAAGCAGGCAGCACCCCAGACAACTTCAATTTGTTGCAGCTGTTGGATTTTAAAAAAGGCCAACCTTGTGATAAGGTCTTTTAGCTCAAGAGACTACAAAAATGAGAAGTTCAAACAACCATCAGCTGCTGAAGTCCACAAAAACTCTCCAAACACAAATTAACCTTCAGTCAGGAGATAAAAGACTAGCTGCAAAAATTGGAAGTTATTAAAAAATTCTATAAATGTCTGACAAATCAGAGCAGTAGCAGGAAAATAAGCAGTACATAGTCAGACTCTTACCCTTAGCCAGGTAACACCTTCTCCTTCCCTCAAGAGAAGAGGAGGCTCTCTTTTGCATTGGCTGTGTTTTCAATTTCTGCCTTTATTGTAGTCCATGCTCTCCAAAATTGCTTTAGTTAAATTTAGACCTCACTGATGCTCCAGAGAACAGAAGTTATTAGCTTGCTGGAGGTAGAAGACATGTAGATAAAGCCTCACCATGCCAAGCTTAAATTTAATGCAAACCTTTCCAAAGTCCATCATTTAACACTTCAAGATTATTTTCTATAGGGATCCCTTAAATGTTTAATGTTTTTAATGGTTTCACCAAGTAATTCTTCCACTGAAGAAATAAACCCGCTTTTATAGTAGAGGGTAGCAGACAAAGAGCAGCCCAATTGTAGGGAAAAGGAAGGATGTTCTGGCCTGAGACTATAGAATAACAGACTACTAATTTAAAAGTCTACACATACTAATATATTTTCTTCAGCAGAAAGTCTGGAAGAGTGTCTCAGGCTCACACAGCAAGATTGAGAGGGATACAAGGCACAAGGACTGAAGCTATTTAAATCCCCCTGTCAATAGTTTGCAACATTTGGTAATAAATCATTAAGTCTCAAACCTAAAAATACATCTTTCCATTTGTATCAACATATTGAAAAGGCAGCTTCATTTAATTAGTGAAAGAATTAGCTGTCAATTACTGAGGGCAATCAAAAACGACTGCATTGCAACTTCCAGCCCAAGACACTGCGACTCTTGCTAACCTGGCTGGGACCCCACCTGGCTCTGCAGGCACTGAGGGCTGCTCTGGGTGTTTGACACACAGCCTGTGAATGCTCTGCAAAGAGCCGAACCACAGCAAACCATGTTCACGAGGAGGTGCTGCCCCCACACTGTAGGTAAGAATGAAGAGTCTAATAACTAAATGTACCACTTCTTTTCTAAAGAAAACAAAAAATTATCAAAAAAAAGGTATATTTCATAAACAAATATGAAAACCTGTTGCTAACAACTGCAGCATCAATGAAAATCAAACTGAATGGGCTTTTTCCTCATTTTTCACTATTATTTAAAACAAGCCTCCATACTTTCAGATTTCAATCAATGTTTTCTGCCTCACCCATTAAAAACTTCAATAAAGAAGTATTTACAGAAAATAAAAAGCCAGGAAACGCCAAACCTCATATGTTAGCCATGTCACCTCCCAGAACCAACCTATTTTTTACACACAGGTTTACAGCTTTAGAAGGGAAGGGTTCAGCTCAGTGTGCTGTGTTTTAGCTGTAGAGCCAACATGACCAAATAAACTGTCCCAGAGGTGAGCAGTTTCCAAATCATAATGCAAAACTCACAGCAACAATACCTTTCATTACATCAACTCAAATAAAAACAGGGAGGAAAAAAAAAAGACAAGTTTTGACAATACAGACCTGACCTTGAAACCAGCAGTGTCACTTCACTGATGGCTCCACACTGCCACAGTTCCAACAAACACCATGCTACTGCTGGGCTTCATCCTGTCACTACAGCTTGTCACAATGGTAGGAGATTACACACAACAAAACCCCAGTTAATCTAGGAATGCTTACCTTTGGCTAATCAGCCAGGATGAAGCTGATCCCCAGCTTATCACAAAGTAAATGAAAGCCTTAACAAAGTAAATCATGTTCAGCACAGTTTCAAAAACAATCTCCAGTACCAGCTCAGCTGCATCTACTGCTCACACTGATCAACAACAGCGGGCAATTCACAGCAAAAAAAAACCCCACAAGATTCACTTAAAGCTCCATCAGTTACCAGGAATATAAAGGAAAACATTGAACAAATGGGCTGATTGGATCATTCCTGCATCCCTATAAAGTAAAAGAGAAAATATCTCTGATCACCCCCTAACACCAAAATTCTCCTCCATTGTAGCAATCTATGAACTGGCTGTTTATGCTGTTTTCAGTAATTTTAAGCCGTTTTACTTCCACATTCTTTGAAATGGAGAAGAAAACATACCAGTTAAAATGTCAGCAGCCCAATATACACTAAATCAAGGGTGGAAGTGTCCAAAGTATGCCATAGCACAGCCCAAGAATTCAGAATGCCACATTCACAAAGTGATTTATCAAAACCCACTGCTTCATCAAAGACATTCCCAATCATGTATTCTTCCTTCATCCCATCTTTCCTGAATCAAGAAGAGGAGATGAGAGGCTCTGAAAAACAAAGATATATCTGGGCAAGAAATCATCTGAAAGAATTCAACAGCCTACAACCAATTACAGTCAGCTACTGAAGCAGCCTGAAACAAACCCATATTCTTATATTTCCTTTCATGCCCATTTGAGCCACGCTAGTCACAACAGTCCAATGCTGGAACCATCAGAAACAAAGGCTGCCATCCAGCAAGCCAGTGAGCAGGCATGATCAGAAACACTGGGAATAGCAAGTCATCCACCATGGACTGCTGGAAAAACTTTCCAGCAATTATGAATTCTCTGCTCAGTCTGTTTCAAGCAGCCAGTGCCTGTCAGTCTTGCCTGAAACAGCTGGTCATAGTGCAAAGTCTGTCCTACCATCACCCCATTTCTGAACGCCTTCTTTCAAAGTGAGAAGGAAGACAACGACTTTTGGTCAATAACTCTGACAAAGCCATTATCCTTGGGGTATTTAATGGGGAGATAAAAACTTCAGGGCTTTGCACAAATCATATTAGTTCAATGCTCAAATCCGGGTAATGCTTCTTTTCAAAGTATTAATTTCATTTATTCTATTTGCTCTCCCTCTGTCCTGATAACACAAGTGCACATGGCCTCTAAATGAGATCCTCCTATTTTATAAGTTATAATCCTCCCTTTCTAGGATAGTAATGAGATGTCTTCGCTTAATCGCGTTTATTCACCCCCCAGCTTCTGCTTTTATCCATCCCCATTCCACATTGATTTGTCTTAAAGGTTTCAGTGAAAACCATCAGGCACAGAGTCCCTGGCTCCAAGAGGCTCCTGATGCATATCCTGCACATGCTGCTCAACCTTCAGGGATTACAAAAGCAAAAAGGAGGAAAAAGAGCAGCTTTGTTTGCAAAATTTCCTTTATTGGTAGGAAGGAGGGGGAAAAAAAGAAACCCAAAAGAACTGAGAAGTTAAGGGAACAAGTTTTGATTAATTGGAAATGAAATAGGAAAGATTTCTCACATAGGGGAATGGTGAGACTATTCACAACATAGTCAAGCAATTAAATAACTTGACTGACAACTTTGCAAGTTCCTCATGACAGAAATAGAAAAGGATTTAAAGATAGCTGTGTTAATTCTTGGGTATTTCACATGAGACTTAGGGCATGGCACCAGCATTAGTTAGACACCCTAGGCCTTGCTCTGAAACACTGTACATATAATCCTTGTTGTGTTGTGAGTACCCACAGCATTAAATTACTCCAAGAGTCCATTCAGAACCATGATTCTGAAGCGTTGCACAAACAAAAAAAAAACATTTTATCTCTAATACAAATTGGGGAGAGTTCTTCTACAGCAGCTTAGCAGACTACTTTCATTTGAGCCAGTCCCCAGGGTTAATCAAAAAGCCATATCCACTCAAAGAGGAAAGTGAATGCTGCACTATTACTTACAGAGCTGTTTTTTTTCTTAAACTAAAGCTGTAAGGAGTTTTACTCAAAACCTAAGGAATTTAGAAGCTAAGTACCTTGTTCGAAGTCATTAAAAGAAAAAGAAAGGTCATGACGAAAATGTAGAAAAGGAGCCAGGTATTTAACTCTAAATCCCTCTTGAAACCAGAAACTTCAAGGAGAAAAAATTAGCTAAATAAAATATACAAACCACAATAAAATAACAATAAGTTTTAATCTGCACCCTGCCCTATAAACAATCCAGTAACTGGCCCCAGAAGCTGACAGCAAGTTCCATATCAAAGGTTAATTCTAGTCCACCCTCTCTTTGTGTGCATCATATAATAACACTGAAGTACTTATAGCAATATTTCCAATAACAAAAGTCAGTGAGTGAAAGCTATAAAGAATAGATTAAATGACATGCAATGTTCAGAACAGCCACAATGAAATCACTTCAAAATACAGCTATGGTACTTGGATTTATATAAGTGGTATGGTTACAGGGGAATGTTCCAGCACTGCAGCAGACAACAAAGGACTACTAATCACTAAACTATTGGTATGTTAAGAGCACAGGGAAGTTCAAGATCTTAATGCAACTACTAAAAAAATGAATAAAATTTTCTAATTACATGTGGCATAGTTTTCAACTTTTACCAAATTAAGTGCTGCTTAAGAAGCAAATTATTCATTTGTTATTTCTTTCATGGGAGTTGTCCAATTTTTAATCTCATTTCCCTAATAGATCACAACTACAACAAAAACAACCCTGGAAGTTTCTCTCTTATAAATGTAAGCAGATAATTTCCATTGCTATCTGCACCTGGATTACCACCAGATACTTTGAGTTCCACTACTGTCTTCTACCTGAAAGAGAAGATTGACACAAGACATGGATGAGCAGCTCATATCCAGTATTTTCCCTGTTTGCTGGGGCTAAAAAACAGAAGAGCAAGAAATACTCAAGCCCTATTCTAGAAGACAAAGGACAGACATAGTTTGAGCAGGATTGAGTCAATACAATAAGGGTAACCATGCCCAAAAGAAAACTGCAGCTGAGATAAAGCAAGTCTGATAGGGATCCCAATAATTTAAGTCTGCCCACAACAGTTCCTTTTTAGGAAGATATCTAGAAGCTGACAAACAATAGCTCTCTCCTCATCTTTGCAAGGACAGACTAGACTATCCCATTTTTTAAGGATCCTAAATTTATGACTGATCAAGAGATAGTTAAAGAGCAATGAAACATAACAGTTTTTCATTCTTCCACCATATTCTGGGCTAACACACTGTGGTCACTATTTATCACAAGGGGACCCTAATCAGATTTTTGCAGAGCATTGTATGGGTATGCAACACTACAGGATTGAAAGCTAATTCAGGTAATAAAACAGCTTTTCTATGTGAGCAGTCAGGTCCCCACACATTTTAGAGGTGTCCTCTTTGCATTTCACAAATATTGCATGACTCTGTTAGTCACATTTCTTCAGGATTACACTACACCTCATTGCAGTAGGACAGGCCTCTACTTGAGCAGTCATATCTTTAGACTGGACAACAAATCCACCACCAACTTCTTCCCCTTGCTCTTGGAGAAGCCAGTTAATTGCATTCATAAAGAGAATATTGTCTCTCTAGTGAAAAGAGTGTTAATACTGCACCTGCTGACACAAATGTCCTTTGCAGAGGAGCAACAGTCACCAGCCTCAGACAGCACTGCTCTGAAGCTCAGCAATGATCCAGCACCCCATGGTCAGGATACAATCTGCTAAGAGGAAATTTCCTGCCACACAGCAGCCATTCACAGCTATATCTATCTAGGAGAGCCATCTCAGACACCTACCAAGCCAATCATACACTAATTTTATCATGGAGACAAAGTACAGTTGGGTCCAAAACCCCAAACAGATCAATTCACAGAAGAAGAATTTCCTTAAAGACTGTTAACCACCAAAGTGAAAATACAACCTCTTGCTTTCAAAGCCTCTAAGTCTTAACACATTAGCATTTCCAAGGGTATAGGTGGGAAATATTCTTATATACCTGCTCTGTTCTCATGGTCTCCATCAACAGCTGCTAAGGATCACTGTTAGAGATGGGCTACAGCTATAAAGACCTTTTCTTTAACCACTGTCACCATTCTTACCTAAATTATTTATTCAGTCCCCAAAAATATCTTTATATTATAAACTCTAAATGCTTCACATTTTGCCTGGAGAAGCCAGGCCTGTTAGCATTTAACATATTAAAAAAACCTCACAGGATTCTTCACTTAAATCAAGTACACATTGGTTAAGCTACAGATCAGTAGGATGAAAGAACCACAATAAAGACTATCCATACTCCAGTCTGTCCTTTCCCTAAGCCATCCTTTCAGTATGCACCAGGCAAGGAGAATTCTCTTGGTCTAGTTCTCTCAATAAGGTTTTAACAGTGCAGTTTAAAGGAATGAGCAGTTGGATCTCACTGTGGCAAGCATGGCCATACCTCACTGTCACACTCTGACACCACTGCAGGTCAGCAAAAAGTGGCAGCTCCAGTAAGACTCTGCACTGGTTACAGACAGTACACCATTGCCATAGGGATGGCAGTATGTAAAAGAAAACAATATAAAATAGTATCACATGAATATTAAGCACCAATGACAATCCCAGTCTACTGCAGTGATTGATAAAATCCTTTTGCTCTATTCAGCCTCATCTCACTGTACTTGTGCCTCCAGCACAGCTCTTCTCAGCACTGGTATGACAGCAACCTAATGGGTCATCACAACACCAAGGTGCCTGACTAAGAGTAAAAGCTGCAGCAAGAAGTCCCCAGAAGTCAGTCTGCCTGCTGGGCAAGAACAAATTGGTTTGGGAGTCAGTGGTGTGTTCAAAAAAGGGTTTATGCTTTCTGGGCCCTAAAAATCAATCCTAGACCTTCCTCAAAACGTTGCAATACTTGACAGTTTTACAACAGCTCTTCTGTTACCAGATTTATAAAAGACTCAAACAAATGAAAACATGATTACTTTTTATCAATTTGTGTACATGCACTATTATACCCTAGAAAAAAAAACCAAAGCAAAGTCTCAGGATATATCGGGTCAGCAGAATTTGATCCTGTATATATTGAAACATTTATTTCATACACTTGAGAGTTCAGAAGAGTTCTCTGAAGCTAGACAAGGACAACATAAACACACACCCCATACTCCCTGCCACTGGTAAAGCTGCACAGCCATTGTTCATGCCTTGGCAGCACAGAGTGACATGCTGCAAGTGGAGCTTGCAGCTGCACTGTGAGCCAAATGTTAAGTGATGAATGAGGTGAGGGATGTTTCAGCCTAAATCCAAGTTTCTAAGTTCATCACACAAGTGACAATAAATGAATGCCCTCAAGCAGAGCCATTTTAGCCTGTGCAGGTTGGAATCATAGCAGGGGGTTTGTTACTCACCAGCTGGGCTGCTCTCTGCCTCTCCACAATAATGCTGTTCCTTGCCTTAGCCTCACTGGCTGCTTCCCTTTCTCTATTGGCAAGCCAGAGCAACTCCTCTTGGACCAGTGTCTGTTCTTCCACATACCTGTATGAGCATCAAAAGCAGAGAGAAGGTTATCAGCAGACTTCTGGCAACATGGCTGGTCATGGAGTGCCGCTGTTTAGAGCCAAAACACAAATCCACAGTCTATTTGACACAAAATCTGATCACAATCCCATTATCAGCAGGAACTCAAAAGCCCAACAAACTTTAAATATGACCTGCAATTCCAGTGAGGTACAGCTCTGGCAACAACAGCAGGCATAGCACCACATAAGCTTATACTTCTGTTATATTTAGCTCTATTAAGTACTTAATTATCACCTGAAAATAGTGAAAATAGGAAGCAGTTAGCCAGACAAACAGACATTGCTTTGGAAAAGATCAAGGTATATACAACAATAAAAGGAGTCAGCCTGGCTGACAATGCTACTCTTTGGCTCTTCCACTGGAAAGAAAAATCACACAAAATGTATGCAGCAACAGCACTGAGAGAAGCAGCCCTGAACCAAAAAAGGCTTCAAAGCCTCAGGTATTAAAACAATCATAGAATAGAATCACAGAATTGTTAAGGTTGGAAAAGATCAAGTCCAAGCATTAACCCAATGCCACCATGTTCACCACTAAACCACATCCCCAAGTGTCACATCCACAAGCCTTTTGAATACTTCCAAGAATGGTGATTCCATCACTTCCCTGGGCAACCTGCTCCAATGCCTAACCACCTTTTCAGTAAAGAAATTTTCCCTCATACCCAACCTAAACCTTCCCAGGTGCAACTTGAGGCTGCTTCCTCTTGTCCTGTCACTTGTTACACCTGGGAGAAGAGACTGACCCCCCCCCGCCCCCCCCAGTCTGGCTACAATCTCCTTTCAGGTGGTGTAGATCCATGAGGTTCCCCCAAGCCTCCTTTTCTCCAGACTAAACACCCCCAGCTAGTCCCAAGCAGACTTGTGCTCCAGCCCCTTCCCCAGCTCCCCTGCCCTCCTCTGGACACACTCCAGCACCTCAATGTCTTTGTGTAGTGAGGAGCCCAAAACTGACCCAGGATTTGAGCTGTGGCCTCAACAGTGCCCAGTGCAGGGGGACAATCACTGCCCTGGTCCTGCTGGCCACACTATTGCTGACACAGCCAGGATGCCACTGGCCTGCTTGGCCACCTGGGCACACCTGGGCTCGTGTTCAGCCACTATCAAACACACACCCATTATGCTCAGACTGAAGTAAAATACAGACATATGCATACATAGATATATTCCCAAATGAGCTAAATTATCTTCTTTTTCAAGAGCTTCACCTCACCTCTTGTAGAGATCCTGCTCTGCAGCAGAGTCACTTGCCTTTGGTGGCTGAATTCCTAGAAAGGAGAAGAGAAACCTGTGACAACTAATAGTACTACAAATGCAGTCCTTCATCATATCATAAATTATTTTAGGAGAATTTTATATTATTCATCAAGAGAAAAAAAAAGGTCAAGAAAGTTAAGTTTGATTGATAGAGTTTGAATTTATGAAACAGACACACCAACAGCATCATTTTCAAACAGGCACACTGAATAAACCATGCTACAGAAAACTTCTATGTGAGGATATTAGCTCCTCAAGCCCTTATATATACTGAAACATGAGCATGGTTGTAGACCTATTTTACATTTCCTTCCTCTAGTTCCAGTAAGCCTTCCTCTTGACCTCCTTCTCTCATTGTAATTAAAAGGGATTCCACAAGTGAAGATGAAATTATTTGATGCAGTTCAGGCCATCCATAAAGCTAGATCTACAGTCAGGAAAGACATAGGCTGACAGCAAACAAAACCCTAGAAGCAAAGGCCTAGTTCCCTAATGTCATTTTAGTCTGGATGCCTTAAACAAATCCACACTGCTGATATACATCACCAAAGTCTATTTGAGAACCAATAGAAATCAAATTGTTTTCTGACATGTAAAGAAAGACTTCACATACCAAGTTTAAATTTCAAAGTTCACAAACCAAGTTTTCATCATCCACTTAGCCAGCTGTGCTTAGACAGGTTATCTTTCCTGATGAGCTTCTTTCCAAAGAATAAAAGCAGTCCTTCCCTCACCCATGCACAATATACACCCTGTGTATGCACAGCAGAAAACAAGGCAGCTTGCCAGAAACGAAAAGCAAAATATTTCTGCCTTGTTTATTGCACACTGATCTGAAATGCTAGAAGTGTTCACAGAGTGATACAGGCTAACTAAAGAGCTCCTCTCACAACGGGGTAGCACTGAAAACTACCAGAACTACCAGCATCCTCTGTGACAGGCAGTGGCAGCACCAGCCCACAGTACCTGTAGGTCTGGGTTTCCCTTCTGCAGCCAGTGAGGACGGAGCTGTGCCATTGGATGCACGGGGAGATCTCTGGTTGTCCCTTCTACTTTGAGAGGATCCTTTCATCCGGTTCACTACATCTTCAGTGAGCTGAAACAGAACCAGCCAAGTCAGTTTCTGGTGTGTATTTCACTGAGACCCTCCTGGTTTGTAACTTCCCATGATAGCGCAGAAGCGTTGTCAGTTTCCTCATTGCAGTGTCCCTCCAGTCCACACAGCCAGCACTTGCATGTTGACTTTACATTTTTAAAACCCATACCCTATCAGTAAGCGACAAAGTCTCCAACCTACTGCCTGACCCTACAAGCTTCACTAGACAATCATTCACAAACACCAACAAAGGTGGAGAGCACCCCTAAACAAGTCAATTCTTTGTATAGGGAGAAATTTACCAGAATGGGAAGGAAAGGAATTAAGCAAGTTTTAATCCATCTTTTCCTCTTCTTGCTCCATGCTTGCTAACCCAGTTCAGCATGGCAGACATGCTGCAACCCATATGACACACAACAGCCTCCCATCCACATAAGGCTGCAAACACTTTTGCAATCTCAATTTCATTTTCATGCCCTGACTTGGGTTCAAACCCATGAAAAAGAAAGAAAAGTTAACTTGAAGTTTTCTGGCAACTCAGTCCAAAAGGCTTCTCACAGCACTGTTAAAATTGACCCCTTCTTCTTGCCAAGGTCAGAGGGTCTGGCTGCAGAACAAAACCAAATGAGGCTGTTCCCCATCTAGACTTGCCACAGTAGAAGACATATTTTCAGTTATACCACTACTACCCAACTTAATAGCATTTTTAGTACCATCAATTTACATTATTATCATGCCCAATTCCTAATTTTAAAGACACAAATCCTTGTCTGTATCCTGTAAAGATAAATTAGGCAAAGAAAATTTTACCTCCATTAAATACTTTAACAAGTATTTACATACAAGATAGGCACAATCTTAGCTAAGTTTTGTCAAATAATTAGTCAAAATGGGATGAAAAATAAGGAGGCACAGCAACACTCTGAAAGTTCATTTCTGGCAGATTTTAGGGAGAAATCACATGAAAGGATCATGAAGCAAGAGCGATGAAAATGATGGCAGTAATAAAAAAAAATAAAAAACCCACACAACTAACATGTAAAAAACCAAGGAAAAATAAAAACGGGAAAAACTATTCCTTAACGGTAGCACCACCACTCTCTAGCGCTTATTCCCACAACACACGCTGGTCAGTTTCGGACCGAAGGTGAAGAAGCAGCTCCCCGCTGTCCCTGCCAGGAACATCCCCGTTGCCAGGCTCCCGCCCGCCCTGCTCACACAGCGAGGCTCTGCCCGGCACCGTGAGCAAGGGCAGAGCTGTGTCCTGGCTGCCCTCAGAGCATCACGCTGCTCGCACAGCACAAACGAGCTCACCGAGCAGAGAACGAGGGTTGAGAGCAGAGCTTGGAAGTGAAAATAAAGAGCTGCCGTCCCCCCGCTCGACAGCAGCCATGCCCAGGCCCCCAGCCCTCTTTCTCGCCACTCTCCCCATCACTTCTCCACCCCCTCCTCCTTCAGCCTTCCCGGTGTCCCTCCCCTCCTCCCCGCTCCCCCACTCCTTCCAGCGCTGCACCTCGCCCCGCTCACCTCCCGGCCGGAGCCTTCCGCAGCCCGGCTCCCTCCGCCCCCGGCCCCACGACACCCCCGGGCGCCTCACCCTGATGCCCTGCAGCACCCGGACGCGCTCCCGCTCGTCCAGCCCGAAGGACACCCTCCTGCCGCCCTGGCTGCTCTCGCTGCCGCCCATGCCGCCCGGGGTCGCCCCGTCCTCGCCGCGCCCCTCTCCCGCACCGGCTGCCAGCAGCGCCTCTGCCCTGGCAGCGCCTGCCAATATACCCGCTCCCCATTGGCGGCGGCCGCGGGGCGGCCAATAGCGCGGCGCGGTGCTAGCGGCCGGGCGCGGGGCACGCTGGGGGATGTAGTTTGGAAGCGCAGGGCACCGAGGCGGCTCCGGGACAGCGGAGACTGCCGCTCCCGTCCCGGTGAGCCCGCCCTCATCGCCGCCCTGGCACTGAACGCGGCACCAAAACTGCCCGCACAGCTTCACTGCTACACGTCCAAGGCACGGCGCTTTGCCGAGCTGAGGAAGGATGACCTCTCGTCAGGCACAGCAGCAGCGCTGGGAGCGGAATTCACCCCCGCTCCTCGCAGCCACACGGTGCCGCCACCTGCCCTGACACACACGGGTGGGTCCTGTAAAGATAAATTAGGCAAAGACAATTTTACCTCCATTAAATACTTTAACAAGTATTTACAAACAAGATAGGCACAATCTTAGCTAATCGGTCAGGCCACGGCTGATACAGTCCCCATTGCCAGGCATGGCTGATCCAACAGCCTAAACAGAAGGAATGAGATAACGCAACACAGAGGCAGCTGAACCAAGAAATAACAGCTTTGGAGAATCTTTTTCAAACAAGCTTTCTGCCTTCCCAGAAATACGGGCCAGTTGGTATCAATGCGCTACTTATCTACTCAGCCCACCACTCCTCAGTAGTGCATGGGAGCAGTTTTAAGTGTTTAATGCATATTCCTCACTGCGGTTGATGTGGCAACCAGAGCTTTGCCTCAGTTGGACATGGGCCAACGTTAAGGGAGTATCTGGGACTCTTCACCCCCTAAACCCCTCTGGATATCCAGGTCTCTTCTAGAGCACGTTCCTGGAAGTAGGGAATATTTTTGTTAATTGTGCAGCACCTCGTAGGCAGGAGTCAGCCCATTGCTCGGGCTCTCAAGACAAGGGCACTGCGTTGTGCGGTGTGAGCTGCCTGCACCCCAGGAACACCTCACCAGCCAGGCAAGAGCACAGGGGTGCCTCAAGCTCCCTCCCCCACCTCCTGCTCATTTCCTATCTGCCACCTGCTCACTCCATTTGATGGTACCCGATTTTTGCACTGAAAGAGCCCATTAACAGATAGTCCTTACTCACCTCGTCTGTCCTCTCCAAGGGTTTCACAGGCCTGCACCATTGCTCTTCCAGGCTGGTGAGTTCTCAACCATGTGATTACCCCTCCAGAAGTCCTTCCTTAACTGTGATTACTCCTGTCATCCTTCCCTAAGCCTTTCCAGGTGTACACTCCCAGCCAGGTGGCAGACATCACCTGCAAAGATCCAGGAAGGCCAGTTGGCAAAGGCAAACAAAGCCACATCACACCTGTGCTCATGCCTTTCTGCCTTTTTTTTTTTAAATCTTCAAGTTATTTTTCCTCCCCAATATGTCTCATTTGAGAAATAAAGCATGACCATTTATGCCAAACTTAATTTTATTTATTTTACAAACAAAAATATACATTTATTCTATACTTTCTCTCTTTTTACCACCCCCCACATGTAACACACTTTGCTCAAGAACCACTTTAAGATGGCCCAAAGCATTATATATACATAAATACATAACAGGAGGAAGGTCAGTCCATGACCTAGTGCAGAAGCTCCTCAGCAGCAGAACATGGAACATTCCAGAAATTCTGGAGTCCTGCCAGCAAAGGACAGGATGGATGTTGACAACCTGCACAGGTGATCCTTCAACACTGAATTCAGATGGTAAAAAAGGCAAATTCATAATAGGCTCTTCACATCACCAAGGAGGGCAGGTAAATCCTTTCACTTAGGGTGTTGAAAGCCAACAAATACTCCTTGGGCTGGAAAAGCAGTTGCTCCTTTAGTTCTCAACTGCTTTGTAATCTTCATCTCTCTTGACTCTGTCCAAGGCCCAGGGAAGCTTTGCAGGCTCCCTCACCCACTCTAACCAACAGCAGCTCAGGATCAGTGTTGTGAGCAGCACTGGGAGCAGCAGCACAGCAATTCAGGCTTCACATCACCCATCCCTTTACAGCAAGCAGCCCAGCATGGCTCAGGCCGACTGACAGCAGTGACAGAGGAGCATGCAACACTTCTCTAATGTGACAAGGGCTGCCTTGGCCAGATCCTTGTCCAGCCCTTGCAGTCACTGCATGAAATGGAAATGTGAAAGGCTGTGACCTACAAGAAACTACTCACTCCTAGTACACAGACAGATGGAAGTCTTTTTTCCCCAGAAGTAAATAAAAATAAAAAAGGGGGGTGAGGGGTTGGGTGGGTTGGAGCATTATTTGTTTTCAAGGTGCCAGTGCTACTTAGAGGCCTGCAGGGAATAGTACCCAGGCAGACAGAGAAGCTGCATTGCTCATTAACAAAATAAGATAAGCAAAGGCCTGCATAGTTTTGGCAACCAATATGAACTTCACATTCTTACCCATGTTTTCTTTCCCTGTGGTGGGAACACCTGGTAGCAAACACTGTCCTCTACCTCCTAATGATCCAAACCAACACCTCCACACTGCACCTCGCTTACTCTTACCTTAGGATTCTGCAGGAATAGAAGTAAGTTGGGGCAAGAGATTCACACAGTCCCCAAACACTGCAAGTTCCTTTTTTTCTACCATCCCTAGTGGGAAGCTGCTTACACCAGATCTCCACCTACCTGGTGGACTCGGGCAGGAAAGCACCACCAAACCTAGAGGAATACTTCATCCTTGGAAAGCACAGGATATCCCAGAAACCAGACTGATGCAGCCTTTATGTGAACAGTCACTGGATTGGAACACCATGTCTTGAAACTGCATGCCAGACAGCTCAGACAATAGGAGTCCCTCTTCCAGCATGGAAGAGGTTAATAAGAAGTTCCAGGAAGTCTTTAAAGGACCACTCCCCACATGCACATAAGCATTTTCAACATACTGAGCCATAAAACTTACTGAGCAGCAGTCTGGGGATCTGAACTGCAATGTAAGGGAAGGACACTGCCAGAGATACACATCCAGCTCCCACTCTTCTCCCACTGCAGCACACCAGCCAACTCAATTCTAGCACACCTAAGGCATTTGAGTTTCCAGTCACTAAATTCTGACAGCTCAGACTCATCATAGGCTTCTGCTCTGCCTCAAGCACCTGAATGTCTCTGGAGCCTTCATCTGCAGAGCCACCTTCCTCCTTCACAGCACTCTCCGAGCCCCTGCCAAAGCCATGAAGCAGGATGCAGATGGAAAACACACCTACCTCACAGGTTTTACTCTTGAGCTCATCCCTGATTCAGTGTTCTTACTTAGACTTTCCTTTGAGCTCAAATGCACAGCACTACAGCCTCCAGAGACTGGTTCACAGCTCCTTCAGCTCAGCTAGACAGCAGCACTGTTTGTCCGTCTCCCTCCTGTTCAGTCACTTCACATCCCCACTGTGAGCTACCAGCCTTCCCCAAATGTTCTCTGGGCACAGAGAACAGTTCATTCCTCTTCATACCTCTTTTTCCCCATACACTGAGAACATTCCTTTTAACCACTAGCAACTCCAACTCACAATTTTCAACTGTGTTAGCTGAAACCAAGGGTGAGCCCCAGTGACCAGCTTCCCTCATCAGACACTATCACCACCTGTGCTGTTGCATTATGGCAAGGTGCAGGCAGCCATGCTGCTTAGCCCAAGAAGATCATCTTTGGTTTCAACCACCAAAATCTTTCTATATATGTACAATACAGCAGTCAAATCAGCACCCTCATTCCTAAACATCATTGCTCTAAGTGAGAAACAAGTGCTTTCAGTCACTGAAAAGGAAGAGGTGCCAGCCAGGACTATCTTCTGGGTCATATTCACATCAGGAACGTGGAGGATCAGGAAAGTTCAGTGTTTAAAGGTTTATGAACAAAACCACTCTACATTGTTCTCATGTAGCAACAGAAAGTGTTCTTCCCAAAAGGGTTTGGGCTGCCAACTTAGTGTCACAATAGGTGTTGGAAATCCTAAGGACAAGAGGAAAGCCATGGCAGGTAGCCAAGGACAGGTTTCCAGTGGACATCCGAGCAGCTGCGGTATCAGGGAGTTTGGAAGAAAGAAAGAAGGATCACATGTCTGAGGTGCCCGGCCTCAGGCATTGATGGATTTCCAGCGGTCACTGTCTATGCTGTTGATGCTGCCCACGTGGTATGGCATAGAGGCCACGTCATCCAGGTAGGCTGTGGTGTCAATCTGAGTGCTCGAGTAGAACCCAGAATCCATTCCTTCCTTCTTGGCAACAGCGTAAGGATGGGGTAGGTGCACATCCACATCCTCAGGTTCATCCACCTGGCATTTGTAGGAGAAAAGGATCTTCGGTTCAGACCTGGAGTGATGAAAGATTTAAAATGCATGTGTTACCAATGTGGTATCACAGCTACCTGTCCTTAATTGAAACTCATCAATGTTAAGAAATTGTGCATTTGGACCTCAGACACTCTTTAAAAATGAGCTTTTGGTCTAGAAATTTGTGGCAGAGTAACTGCCATAAAGTAATGCTAAATTAAGCTTTGGATGAAGTCACGTAAGAGAAATATAAATGGCAGAATCCTGACTCTGCTGTGGGAAAAGAGTTCTCATCTTCAGGAGCCTTGAATTACTGAGGGCAACAGCACCCAAACACTACTGAACTCCACAACAGCCTGGCTACTGACACAAAAATGAGTCAGAACAGGAGTACACTTCACGTTCTACCTGTGCACATCATGAAAACCAAATACAAACACTTGTAGATCAGCAGTTTTCATCTTTAACTCCAGACAATGTTCCCTTCTAACTTCAAAGGGATGCAGAGGTATATATTTATATTTTAAAAGCACTTTATCTTCTCAGTTATTTTAAAACCTGCTATTTCTCACTAATGACCGACAAATACTAAATCCCACGCCGAACCACTCATTTTCCCACCAAGGTGCATTTCCTACGAGTGGCCACACGGCGGCGGCCCCGGCCTGAGAATCGCCCTTCCCACGGTTTTTCACTAGCGATGTTTGGGCCCACGGGGAGTCCTCAGCCGAAGTTACTAAACTCCCACATCCTTCCTACGAATTTACCCCAAAACCTACTCAGAAGACCGTTTAAACTCCCAGGACTCGATTCCTCATTAAGCATTTGGCTATCAACTTCAGCAGAAGAACTTTGTACTACAGACAATGCTGATGCTGAAGAAGTGATCCTCAGCAATGTGTGAGGAATACAGCCATCAGATCTGCTCTGCATGCAAAGGAGCCCTGCACAGAAGCGAGCAGCCACGGGTCACAGAAATTCTTCAAGGGCAGAAATTAAGACTGCCTCTCTAACTGGCATTCTAGTAGCTGTCTTTATTGTACAGACTGAGAGAACCTGAGTGCAAACCAGTTAAAAGACTATATATATATATATCCATCTAAACTCCTGTTCCTGGCTACTCACCCAAAGAAACCTTTCAGGAACGCCACATAGATGAGAGGTGCAAAGAAGCTGAAGTAAAGGAATGTGGTAGCATCAACACAGCTGTCAACAACAAAAGGGAACATGAAGGGATTTAGTACTCAAGAACAATACAGCTGGCTAACACCACTCACAGCCTCCCAAATGATTCAATTTCCCTCCAAAGTGTCCAGAGATCAAGAAAAATCATGCTAAACAAATTTAAACTGATGCAAAGCAACAGCCATTGTCATCAACATATGTCACTGCTTCTAGACAATCAGGGGAACCATGCCAAAACCCAAGGTCTGACCAAGAGGAGAGTCTCAGTACTCCCAATTTTGACTCTCAGATGTGACACTGATCCCTGCAGAACAAGACTCCAGGTATAAGGGTGTCTCCATATTGCTAACAAACAGACAATTTCCTCTCTTATTACCTACTAATGGCCAGACATCAGTGGATTCACACTATTACTCTCACTCACCACCTCAAGACAACTGCAGTACACACAGCTCCACAACCTCTCCACTGGGGAGTTTCCTGATTACTTAGAAGTCTTTTGGCACAAACCAGAACCAACAGGTTTATTCCTTCTTAGGAACACAGCATAGATTTGTTTTCTTGGGAGAGGCAGTGTTAAAGGACACTCAAAGAGAACACAAGATCCAGGCTGCAGACCGCCTCCCCCAGTGTACCTACCACAATCCTTCTATGATATCCACACAGAGGAGGGCACTGCCCAGGCCCTGCACCAGGTTCAGCAGTGCCAGAATGCCAGCATAAATATAAAAACTCTTCCTGGCTGTGGGAAAGACATGGACACACGTGAAGCTCAACCTCAAACATCAGACCCATGGAAATGTGTTTGATGGAGATGCCAAATCCAACAGAAGCTTCTCACCACCTTGTCTCTAAGAACGGCTGAAGAATTAAGACTGCATTTTCCTGTCCCATGCTGGCAGAATTGATGGTGGTAAAATGGACTAAACCATACCCCCCTGCATGTATATATGCACACTCAAGATGGGTTTTGAAAGCAAGGTTACAGCAACACATGCAAAGATTTAATCTGCAGGCATCTGGAACCATTGTCAGTCACATAAAGGATCACAAGAAAAACTAAACAAAAACAACCCAGCCGAACTAGAAGCTGTGCCCTTCCAATGTACAGCACTAATAAAACTGCTCAGGAGACCCCAACAGGAGCAGCAGGGTGTGCTGAAGACCAGGCATATCAGGCCCAGGACCTGTGCCTGTGACATATGACATTCATAACCCCTCCCTCAGAATACCCACAGAGGGATCTCAACACTAGTTAGAGAAAGAGCTCAGTACAAACACCTTAATAACAGCTTCTGTCTATTCAAGAGCTGCAGATATTCTGCAACAACAGCAAAACCAAACAAACAATCACCTTGATAAAGTAAAAGCCCAGATAAAAATTGTTGAGCAGCTCCCACTTAGCCTTCCCTTCTCAGGGAATGACTAGCACGCACACTTTACCATCATGTGTGCATTTCAAAGGAAGCTGTTATTAAGAAGCCATTTCTTAAGGCTCTCAGAAGAGTATATATTTACATTATATCTGTATCATTAACTGAGCAGTAGGTCTTGTTTTCTTAATGCAATTATTTAGCTACTAAAGTAGCAATATAACTGCTTACTCTGCTCTCCAAGACACAACATACTAATTTTTCTAGGGATAGGTTATCAGTCGTTTGCCACATTATCTAAACTCTGAGACGTGGAACGCATCTGCAGCACAAACACATAGAGGAACTTTTTACTCCCATCAGTGCTTTATCCTGATGCTGTACCCATCTATACTATGGAAAACACTACAGTTACCTACAGGGCAAAGAAATCCGGTCTTTCAGAGAAGTTTTTGGAAGAATCACCACCAAGGAATAGACCTGTTGAGACAAAGAACTAACAGTTCCATGGCTGCTTGGCAACTCAACTCAAAAATCGTTACAGGGATGGTGTGTGGTATTATGTACTCCCTACATGCCTCGGGGCAGAGGCACAATCCCTTAACATTAAACACAGAACAGATGTGAAGGCCCCATAACTCACCCTTATCAGCATAAAAGAGCTGACAAACACAGGAGGAAAGAATATCTGAGCTCAGGAATAGAGCTGGCCCAGCTTACACCACCCCCATTGAACCTTTATTCCTCAGCTTTCCCCCCCACATGCGATGAATGTTGTGCTGCAGGAGGGGGATTAGGGCATTACTGTACTCAAATCATCCTCCTTGCTCCATTTAGAAAATACAAAGAAGCTATCAGAGTGTGTAACACATTCCCAGTACTCTTACCAGGAAGAAGAAACAGGAGCTGGCAAGCCAAAAGTGTCTCCCACCATGACCATAGATATTGAAGTCTTCTGCTGAGAGGTGGGCATCAGGGTATAGGATTTCCAGGGTGCCCTAGGAGAGAAGTGGCACCAACATGATTCTATTACAAGCTGTATCCCCACTGAAATGCATATTTGGACAAGGGACACTATGCTTAAAGAAGTTCAGAAAACAGCTGGCCTGCCCCCCACCCCCAACCTAACCAATCCCTGCTTAGACCAAGTTACACTCACAAAGAAGAAGAAGAAACTAAAGACAAGAAGTGAGGAGAAAAAGAGTGGCAGGAATCTGCATCTGAAGGAAACTGGCACCAGTAACATTACAGAAGAGAGACTGAGGTGGACAGGGGATGCAAGCACTTGTATGTCTAAAACAGCTAAGAGCTCCATTTCCATCTTTAAAGTAGATCTTTCTGATGAAACACCCAGAAAATAGTCAATTTGGGAAAGGACATTGTCTTGTTTAGGAGCTATCCATACAGATAGTGGAGAGCAAAGAGCTTGTAGGCACTAGTGAACCCAGATATAGCTCCAACACTTGATATTTTATGAGGCTCCTCCAGCTTCATCATGTGGTAATGACCAGCTCACTGTCTCTGCAGCCAAGAGCCTGGTCCCAGAACAAAGCTCTGTGTTATTCTGGCGCTGCCCTGAGTACAGAGACACAGGCTGACCACTGACATGCTGAGGAGGAGAATAAACCCAGACACAGATTGCATTGTTCAGGGACATGAAGACATGCCTAATAAACTGAGCCAGCAAGCCAGCTGCTAATCTGAAGAGAAGCAAGAGCTCTCAGCTCTCAAAGATTCAGCTCTGCACTGCCCTTACTTGGCAAGCACATGGTTTTCATGGCCCTTGAGGGAAGATCCAGAACTTGTTGTTCAGGTGTGGAAAAACTTCACTCTTGTTCCCAGATTCACTAAACAATGCAATCCATCCAAACCTCATTTCTTCACCTTATCTGAGCTATTTATGCAGTAAAGAAGACAAGCAGATACTATCTGCTTATACACTGCCACAAACATTCAGTCTTCCTCCAAAACCTCATCTAAAGAGCAAAGCTGCCACTTTCAGATAGGATTCACACACTTAACTGTTTAACATCAAGCAAAGGTCCTTCTTTTGCAAATTCTTCTGCTTCAGTGTACTCACCTGGGTGACAGAATATGCCAGAGACAGCACAGTGGTGATTGCCAGCACACGTTTCACGCTCGACTTGCTCTCCAGGTGACCTGTAATTATGGGGTATGGAAGTGACTCAGGATGTAATCCCAGCACTGGTTAAAAACAGCTCTTTTCAGAACCAATAAAGGAAAACACTTATTTCCACAAGCCTTCAAGGGAAGGTTAAAGCTCACTTAAACCCTGTTTGGAGAGTTGAGCCTTTCACAGGCAAAAATCCTATTTACAAAACCAACAGATTTTAACTTGCTTTCCTCCTGTCCACACTAAGAAAAAACAACTAAGTCCTTCTGCCGGGGTTACAGGAAAGAAAAAAAAAAAAAAAAGTAATTACTCCAGCATGAAGTACACTGAGATGTTATAAAGCTGCTTCTCAGGGAGAAGAGTTGACGGGAGGCTGGGGTAGAGAAATCTGTACTGGAATATACTGAAGTAGGCAATTTCCAGAAGCTCATTCCAATCTAAATTATTCTATGAGCCTTCAAAAGATAAAAAATACACTGCTCATGTGTCCCACTGACATGTGCAACAGTGACACCCACCCTCTCCTGTACCTCTGACCCACAGGGAGAGGCATTTTCACTTGCATAACTGAAAGAAGTAGAATTACAGTTGAAGGTACAGATGAAGCATTTGAATGCAACCAAGATGGATCAAACTAATTAAGGATGGGATGAAGGGGATAGAAGGCCCCCAATGGGACCATCTTAAATAAAATGGGCTTGAAGCAAACATGAGACTGTTGATCTTGGTATAAAAATCTTACCTAAGCTGTGCACTCCACTGTATGAGTGCAGGACTAACCAAGCACATATAAACCCTTAAGGCACACACGCCATAGATCTGTAAGAATAATGAGGCCTTCAGCCACTTCTAATGAAATCTCCACGATTTACCCTTTGCATTTATTCTATAGCCTCTTCACTTTATAGAATCAGCATCACCATAAACTTACAAACGCAATCTCTGTGGAAGGAAAGGCAACAGGAAACATTCAAACCACTGCTGACACATACCAAAGGCAAGGCCTAGAATCACCACACTCAGTTCAATTGCCAGAAGGAAGAACCTTGTGATCTCCCACAGGATCTGAGGGATAACAGAGACCAGATAAACATGATTAGATGGAGCCAGAAAGCAGTTTGAAGTTAATAAAGCAAAATTCCAAGGGATGGCAGTTTCTGGTCATGGCTGGTCATTTCCACAAATCCTTCTCATGCTTGTTCCAAGGCCTGTTCGTGCCTGTGCAACAGAACAGTTGTGTGGGAACAAGCAAATAGCAGCTCTAAAGAGAGGAAGTGGCCATGGATTGCCACAGTTGAGGATTTGTCACTTGTTTCAGATATGTTCTTGCTGCTCCCAAAGAGCACAAGCCCATGATGACTTCAAATATTGAACAAAGCCAGTTCTTAAAGCAGTAGACATGCCTGAACAAACTCTGTATTCTGCCCTCTTCCAAAGCTACTGGTCCTTAAATCTAAAGCATAATCAAGTAAAAAGCACTCTCCGTTCCAGCCTGTCATTTGCAATCTCATGTTTTATTTGATGAAACAAGACCAATAAAAAGCAGGTGAGGCAATTTTTCAGGGAGTCATGCAATAAATCAATGCCAAACCTAGAACAAGCACCCAGATTCTGGCTTATTAACCCTTTATCTCTGAACACTGAATGGTGCTCTCTTGAAGATAGTAATATTTTAAGAGGCATTGGATAAATACACAGTTTGTGTGTGCACATACATGTACGAGAACACAAAAGAAACATAATGGACAGAATAAAACACGTTTACAGAAAAAACTGTCAGAGTATCTGTCTTGCTATATAGTTTCCCAAGTATCTGTCTTGCTACATAATTTCCAACACCAGAGCTGAAGAAAAACATCTTTACACCTCTTCTTCATTATTCAAGTCCTGGACCTACATCTGCTGGACAGAGGTGAATGAAAAATTCTACAAACATTCACTTGCAACAGCAGCTCAGCACGATGCTTTGACAGTAACATTAAAGGGAAAAGCAAGGAAACCACACTGATCCCAGAGAATAAATCCTGAAGACCTGTACTCTGTAGGTGACTCTTCTTTCTCTAACAGCTCAAGAACTGCAGAGCTTTTTGTTTTAAGCAGTATTTTGCTACAAATAAATTACTGCAAAGGAACAGCACATACTAAGATATTTCCTTTTTGCTAATGGTTCACCTTGTGCTCAGAGTGCTCACAAGGATGTTCAGGTGTCAGTCTCAAAAGGAAAGTCGGTTTTATTTGCATTCAATACAAAAACTTCAACATTTTCAAAGAGCCACTAGAATACTGCAAGAGTAACAAAGGCCAGGTCTTGCCTATCCATTAAAGGTATCTGAATGCTTATCTGTTGCAAAAGAGAATAATTTCATCCCTGTAACAGGAAACCTTTGCTGCCACTATTTGTGTGTCTATTTCAGGAAATCCATTGTTTTACCATCCCGGATGTTGTGATGATTTAGATGCAGCTATCAAAACAGGATTCCATAGTACACATAGCTAAGAGTACTGCAAAAAAGCACATTCTTCTTGTACACACATAAGAGGGAAGTCAGAGCAGATTGCTGTAATAAGAAGTACACAAAGCACAGCCTCTAATGTCAGTGTTGCACCTACCTTGTCAGCAACCATGGCAGCATCAGAGGCACTCACAGTCATGGAGACAACAGCTCGGGCAATGCCAACTAAAGCCACCACAAATACCTGCAAAAAAAGAGCAAAAGTGAGCTCATGTCAAAAGGCACATATGCAGCAGCGATCAGAAGCCCTTTTGGAACACCGTTTTCAGGTCAGCTTTCAAACCTGATAATGTGTACTAAGAATTTCCTGTGGCAGACTAGAGTTAATTTCCTGAAAAAGATTCCTCAGACCCATTTGATAGGAACAGTGCCTTAGAATTTAGGAAGGAACAATTGTCTCAGCCGTCAGATTAAGCTCTGAAGAGTTCTTCACACAGTCTTTACAACAGTATCTTTAGTCTTCCCTTCATTCCACTGGGGCAGGAGAGGAGAAAAACAAACAGACAGAAAACACATCCCTCTGAATTACAAAACCAAATGGTTGGCATGTCTGACTAAACCAATCACATCAGATAACAGAAACCACTCAATACCAACTACCACACTACACAATTATGACAAAACTAAACCTGCAGTTCTCTCACTCTGTACTAACAATGCTCAGAAATGCACAGGAAAAGTCACCTGCAGCCACCAGCTTCAAAACATCTTACCCTGCTGCACAATGCAACACAGAGATCACCAACTCACTTCATGTACATCAAGGCATGACAGCTCAATGAGGCTCAGCTACCCTGTGCTGTTATAGCCATCCCATGCAATTAAGAGCTCAGTTGGATGTATCTACACTCCACTGTGCAGACTTACACTCTAAGGAAGTGGATTTTTCCAGACAAAATTCTCTAAATGTCAGGCTGATCCTAATGATGAAGGTAGGAGACAGCTAAACCTATCAGAGAACCAAGAGTCTAAGCTGATCCTAAGGTGGTTGCAGAATGGAAACGACCAATAAGTGACTCACAGATGAGTTTCTCTTTCTTAGAGGAAGAAGGGACAGCAACAGCAAGAGAATACAACACTCCTGGGGTGGAAAACTCCATGACAAAACACTGACAGAAAATAAGGGTCCCTGCATATAATGGTGTTCTAGAGTTGCAACAATTCACTGCAGAGGAACACACATCTCTTTGTTTCCTCTCTAAGCAGGCAGAGACTCTTCCCAATCTGATAACTCCACATTAACCACCAACTCCAGAGAAAGCATTCCTCCAGAACACAGCAAACAGCCAATTTAAAGAAAGACCTCACAGAACACACTTCCATCCTCATTTCCCAATAACATACTCAAGAAATTGGTATGAAACGGAGTTAAAGCATTTTCCTCTAAGACTGTGTGCTGGATTTGACTGGGATAGAGGAAATTTCCTTCACAGTAGCTGGTATGGGGCTGTGTTTAGGATTTTCGTGCTGAAAACTGTGTTGATAACACAAATGTTTTCATTACTGCTGCACTGCACTGACACAGAATGCAAGACATTTTTTGCCTCTCATCCCACTCCAGCAGCGAGTTGGCTGGAGGTGACCAAGTTAAGAGGTGACAGCTGGAACAGCTGACTCCAGCTGGCCCAAGGAATATCCCATATGGCATCATGCTCATCACATAAAGACAGGAAGAAGAAGGAAGGAAAAGACTTTCAGAGTAATGGTGTTTGTCTTCCCCCATAACAATGACATGTGATGGAGCCCTGCTTTCCTGGAAACAGCTGAACACCTGCCTGCCCAGGGAAAGTGGTAAGTGAATGCCTTGCTTTGCTTTCTCTGTGTGCACAGCTTTTGCTGTGGCTTACTAAATTGTCTTTATCTCAACCCACAAATTCTCACTTTTATTCTTCTGATTCTCTCCCCTGTTTCAGTGAGGGGGAGTGAGAGAGCAGCTGTGTGGGGCTGAGTTGCCATCCAGAGCATAAAGTCAATTCACTTCCCTCCCTTTGGTTTATCAAGAGTTTTGTTTTTCAAAGCCTCTGGCACAAACCTCTACTGACCACGTGCACTACTGGAAACACATAGAAATGTTTAAATCCAGACTGGAAAGGGACAGTAATATTTCTAAACGGTTGAAACATTTGTGTGTATCCCTGGTTCTCCAAAACCATGCAGAAGCCCAGAACCCCAACTCTTGGCCTGAAAGAGCTAACAAAACTTCCCAAGAAAGATTCAGGTGAGGCTACTAGCTCAGATTTGGTTTTGAGCTTCTTGGGTTTTGCCATGCCAGTACCTGTACACAGACCAGAGAAAGAGGCATCCATCTAACCCAATCCAAACATACAACCTGTACTAATCTCACTGAGGAAGAGCAATCATATTATGTTATGTACTGAGGCAAGCCAGGATATCAAAAAGTTTCTGAATGGTATTTTTGAACAAATTCAGGTAGGTCCCTAGCATTTATAAAGTCCTCTAAGCAGTATCACAGGGCATCACAGGACTAGTGAGAGGAGCACAGCAAGACCTTTGATGTTTGTGAACTGTAACTGTACTGAATACTCTGTTTCCACCTTAAGAACTATAAAGAACATCAAGTCAGGGCCACTTTGACATGATGTGAAAGAAACTAACAGGATTGGGTTTCTAATTCCCAGACTAACCAGAACTCTGTCACATAACCATTTTCTCCAGCAGATGACCAAGCTTTTCAACAATTTGACACAAATTATTCTCCTTTCACTACCTCAATGAAAAGCTGGGCTTGTGTCCCATGCTACTGACTGCAAGGAGCACAGAAAAGATAAGATACTACATTCCAATACATCAAAGCAAGAAAAGAAGAAAAATGGAAAAGGAAAAAGTAAAATCATCACAGGAGAAAAAGCAGATCTGGCCCTAGAACCTATTAAAAGCTGAATTCCAACAGTGAAAAAAGTTGACTTCTTGCAGTATACCTTCAACAGAAAGCAGCTTGTATCCCTGCAAGAGCTGGCCTAGGCCCTCCCCACTAGTTCAGTGATATTGTTCATGAGTGATAACAAAAATAACACTCATTAGTCCAAAGGCACAGAGTGGTACTCACTAGTATGTAGAATGTAGTGAAGATTGGGCTGGAAGTGACCCGGATTTTGGCCCTGGCAGAGGGCAGCTTCCAGAGAAGAAACATAAAGAAAAGCACATTGGGAACCAGGAGCAGAAGATCCCAGTAGCGGACTCTGCAAAAAGTAAATAAAACAGGTTTTATCCCAGATCTTCAGCCTCTAGAAAGGAAGGCACCAGCCCCAACCCCTTCTCAATCAAACTGAGAAACAGGGTCAGACTGTGGTCCCATTTCCTCCAACTCACCTGGACTTCCCAATGTCTTCATAGAGCAGCAACAGGCACTTGTGTGGCACTGTGATGTTCGTGTCGTTGATCACGTGCATTGTCATTGGGGAGAGAGTTGTCACATTATCCAGCACCGTCACCAGGGCAGTCGAATGTGTGATGTTGTCAGACATGGAGAATGTCATCACAGACATCATGGACTGGAACATCCTGTCCTCCTTCAAGTCCAGATAAAACAGAGCAAGACAACCACAGCAGAGAAAAAAAGCAATATTAAATCAGTTGTGAGTCACAGCTAAAAAAACACATCCTTGACATTAAGCCCCTGCACAACTGCTTCCTGCTTGGTACAGCCAATTATCATCACGTCAAAGACTGTATTACACAATGAAATGCCACCTGCCCAAAGTCTGCACACAGCCATTAGGGTGGTCAGTACAAAACCACACTGATATCAGAGTAACAAGCACCTTCAAATGGTGCTATGTGGGATTAAATTTTGTCATTCTTTGAGCTACGGCAGATTCCTAGAAGAAATCAAGACTCAACAGCAGTAAGTGGCATCGTCAGACAGAGACAAAAACCCTACTTTACCAGGGCATTCATTCTTGGTCCCAAGATCAAGAAGTGACAGTCAATTATTTGATTTCTGCAAAGAAAATATGAAGATCCCTCTGAAAATCCATTTGCTCTTACCAACTCTGAAGTCTGAGAGCAGGGAAAGCCTCACATACACTCACCTAAAGGGACTGTACAGTCTTTACATTTCAAACCCAACATGCAGCATTATTTTTCTAACCCTCTGCAAGACACCAGAACAATTCTATTTTTGAGCCACTCTCTTCCCACCCTAAACTAGACCCCTGACTGTTAAGGTACTTTACTAGCTACAAGCTGAATACAAACACAGGGTCTAATCGCCCCTCCTGACAATCCCCAAAAGAGAGATCATAGACAATCCACAGATGCAAAAATGATAAATATGATAAATCTCTGACAGCCGACATCTTAAAGATGCACATTGCCAGGGACAGCACTCGAGCAGTCTGTGTGTTCCAGTTAATCTGGGATTTATTTTTTTTAAAAATCTCCTTGTTTGACTCCAGGCCTGACTTGCGTGGTGAAAACTGACAGCCCCCATGACAAGGCTCAGAAGGTATTTTCCCTTAGAGGTTCTGAGTGAGTCACAAGTTGGAAAGCATCAGCACAGCCCTGTGTCATCTGCTGAGCTTTTAGAGTTCAGTAGCAGCTTCTTCACAAATTGCTTGAGACTGTCAGTCACAGGCTCTTCTTTCTCTTCAGAGGCTGAGACTCTCACTGAGTTCTCTAAGGGGCAAGGGAATCATCCCATCCTCAGCCAACAAACCTTCCCTTCGATTCACCCCTGCTGACAGATACTCCTTGAGCTGGGATTTTCTTTTGTGACTGCCGTATGCTGTGCTGCACGAGAGGCACCACAGTAAATAAACACGCAGACCTGGAGGAGCAGCTTTGCTCAAAGCTGGCAAAGCCTGGACCAAAAAATTCTACTTCTAAATAGAGGTCCCAGCAAACGACCTTCACATTCCAAATTTATCTCTTGGAGTGTCCTCTCTTCCCTCCAGCTACTCACTTCTCTGAAGAGAAGAATTTTCTCGTAACAATTTTGTTCTGTTCTCTTCCTCTGTAACACCACTACATGCCAGTAGAGGTGAGGCCAAGAATGGTCACATTTGCCAACACAGAAAAATTGCTGCTTGATTTTTTAAAAAGCTGGGGAGTTTTACTTTTTAAAAAGTAGAGAAGAACCTCACAGACCACAGGCAGAATAACATTATCAACTGTGGACCATCACAACCTCCTAGTAGCTCTTCTGGGACGAAGAATTCCATCTGCCCGTCACACTGAAAAGAGCTCAAGTATAAAGCTGAGAGAGATTTACATTAGCAAAACAACTTCTTATGAAAAGAGCAAGCAGGCTCCATTATTTTTCGCCAGAAGCTACCACTATCACACAACAGCAGCTGCTGATAAGGAGAGGAGTTGGCCACACGTAACAGAACTCCAGTCACGAGGCTTCAAAGGGCAAAGCAGAATCAAGCTCACCTCTCAGCCAGGCTGCTCACTACAGCCTGGTACTTGTATTCTTCCTCCCCACATGAAGTGTACACAAAGTATTGCCACAGAACATCCAATGTGATAAGAGAGGGCAGCCAAGGCCGCCAGACAGACAGCACTGTGGTCATGCTTTTCTAATAGCCTACAGCAAGGATGTGGAGAACTGGCCCACTCTTGTCCAAAGCAACAGCAAAAATCCCAGAGCAACAGGACCAGAACTGATGGAAAGGATCCAACCAGGGGTTGTCATCCACAGCAACACTGCTCCTTTCAGCAACTGCCCTTGCCCTGTCTAGAGCTCACTCACCACACCCTGCCTCCATGGGACTGCCTGCTTCAGCCAGCCCAGTCCATGGGGGTAAAATCAGCCTGGAGCTGCATGGAAATAAACCAGTGCTGCAGTCATGGTTTTCATCCAGCAGGCAGCTCTGTACACCAGAACACAAAATAACATGTTTTTCTACACTCCAGATGAAGTCAGGCTGACTTGGTGAAGGCAAATTTCTCAGTCCAAGCCCTGGATAAGCTGCATTCAGACTAAGAACATGGGCATGGCTCCTGGGCTGCAGTGACAGAGCACTGGGAAGGGTTCTGTTACACCTTCAGGAAAATGTTATCTCACCAATGCAATGGTCCTTGAATCGTGGCACTGTAACAGTAACAGTGAAATTCAGGCCTCACATCACTGGCAATTGTTTGTTCTTTCCAAGCCCACCTACAGAAAGGTGAATTACAAACTGCACAAGTTGCACCTGTTATTAAAAAATCAAAACTTTTCTGTCTTTCTGCAAAAAGCATCAGAAAGTCTCTTAAGTACCGATCATGATAGGATTAAGACTGCTTCTTACAACACCCTATTTGTGCAATAAAAACTGCACTGACCACATCCTTGCTCAAATAATGTAATTGTTACTTCAGTAACTTAAATGCCTAAAAATACCCCAGAACACTAAAACTAAGAAAACCAAACAACAACAACAAAAAAAACCCCAACAACCAAAAAAATAAAAGAAAAAGAACAAAATAAAAGAAAAAGAACAAAATAAAAGAAAAAGAACAAAATAAAAGAAAAAGAACCTTTTTCTTTTTTTGTTCTCTTCCTTTTTAAGAAGTCTCTTCAACCCTTTCTTTTGGTCACAACAGTTGCATTTTTCGTTTCACTCTTAGAATTTAAGACAGGGATTTTCCCTCAGTGATTGAGGCGCTCCCTTCCACTTTCACATCTCGTTCTGAACTAAGCTTAAAAAGAAAAGAACTGCAACGAGAGAAAAAAAAAAAGGAAAAAAGAAAAATACTGAAAGAAGAAGTATCAACAATAAGCCCAAACCCGCAGAGACAGAGCACTGTGGCCCAGAGGTGGATTTCAGAAATGCATATCCCGGGGTTTTTTCTGTTTCGGTTTTGATTCCTGCGGCAGGCGGGCGCACAGCGGGCACGGAGAGCGGCACTGCGCGGGCACCGGGCTCGGGGCTGCCGGGGCAGCACAGCTGGAGAGCGGCTGCGGCTCCACCGCACCCTTCCTTCAGCTGGCCGGAGGTGCCCGGCGCCTCTGCCCGCCGGGCTGCACCGGGAGGCCCTCAGAGGCCCTCAGCCCCCGCGCAGCGCGGCCCCGCCGCGTCCCTCCCTCCGCACCGCACCGCTCCCCTCCCGCGGCCCCGCTCGTACCCAGCCCCGCTCCCGCCGCCGCCGCCGCTCAGTCCCGGGGTCCCGGCCCCGCCATCCCGGCCCCGGCCCTGCCGCTCCCCTCAGCCGGGGAGCGTCGCTGAAGAGAGGCCGGAGCGCACCGCAAGCAGAGACGCGGCCGCCACAGCCGGGCCTTGCCGGCCGACCCCAAGGGCGCTATTGAGAGACGGTCCCTGGGAGGTGCCCGGCTGGACCAATCAGAGAGCGGGTTCTGCCAAAGGGCCCGGCAGAAGTGGCGGAGCCAGCCAATAGAAAGGGGCGGGAGGCGGGACTAAGGGGCGGGTCCGCCGCGCTTTAAAGGCGCCTGGTCCCGCACACACCTGTGGGTCGGCAGCCCGGCGTGGAGCGGCGGCAGCGGGCAGGGAGGTGACCCTGGACCCGACCCGACCCGTGCAGGGCAGGCTCTGTCCTTCCAGCCCTCCTTCCAGCCCGATCCCACCCGGCTCTGTCCTTCCAGCCCGATCCCAGCCCCGGGCCGGCCCGCACAGCCCAGCACCCCACCCGACAAGGAGTGCTCTGCCGCCCTGCACCCACCGTCACACTCCTGACCTCGCACAGCTCCGCGGGAATTCCGTACGGCCTCTGGATGCGGGGCAGGGCGGTTAATCATTGAGGGAGATCCGATAATAAGTTCCTGCCGGGAGAATGATTAACAACCTGTGAGTTCGGCTTTTAAGGAGAGTTCAAAGCTGGCTGAAGAAACTTGAAGTGGCTTGGACAACAGCTGCTAAAGGGAAACGCCATCAATAATTAGCAGGATTTCGAGGTGCAAATGCCAGACAGGCTAAAGAGACGCTCAGTATCGTAAACAAGGAAGTAACTGTGACAAAACAGCCAAGATTTATTTAGGAAATTAAAGGAAATAACCAGCTAAGCACCAGCACGTTATTCCCAGCAGTAAGAGCTGGCTGACAGGGAAGTTTCAAGGAGGATGTTTCTTATCCGAGTCACTGCAAGGACTGGAGTTCTGAAACTCATTCTGGCATGAGTTTCTGCCTGTGGCTGTAGGGTTTGCTTCTGTAGGAATGCAAGGCTTTTGCTACCCTGAAGTTTCTGTTCAGAGCCTACACCTCTTTAGAAGAGCCCTACCTTGGTCAAGTTTGCATGTTCTGCTCTAGCGAACACCGTACCCAGGGGGTTCCAGGCCTTCCTCACACACAGATAGATCTTCCTCAGCTTAAATCTGCTTCATCCTCTTCTTAGGTCAAATTTTCCAGCTACTCCTCAGCAAGCCTCATGAAGGGTTTGTACCTGGGGACTTGCCTGCCTCAGCCCTATTCTTCTGATTTTCCACTGGGTTGGAACAGGTTTTCATGCTGGTGTCATGCCTTTGGAATGACATCTGGAGAAGCCAGTCCTTAGCTTGTCTCATTTCACACTGTTGTTCAGGTTAATGATATGTTGCAATATTTTGACACGTTCCATTTATGGATCCAAGCTGACACCAAGATCTCTGAGTTACAGAAGGGACAATTCTGTTTAGAGAGAGGTGGAGTGTTTCTGCCTAAAAAGTGTCTTGGTAACAGACAAGTAAAATCCATGTCTTCTCACTTGTAGCCTCAGGCACTAACTAGTTGAATGTGTTACCTCCCACATAACTGTGTCAGAAGGAGAGACTTTGCTTTCCATTCCACCTGCTTTTCCCATCTGATTCCATCTGAGACTAGAGCCCAGTATTTGTGACACCAGATCCAAAAGCTGTTTCATGGTCAGGAGACTGCTGGGTGCCACTGCAAGGACCGTGACACTTTAGCTCCTGCTTTCCTCGCTTTGCTTGTGTCAAACAGGAGGTGGGGCATCCACACTTACTGCTCCTCTGAATTACCCAACCTTGCCTGTCAGCCCCCACATGGTGTGGCAAACATAACTCCCCTCTTCCCACCTCCAAGGACTGCTCCGTGTCCTTAACTCTACGCATCCTTCCTTCCATTCCAGCTGAGCACTGCTGCTCTGTGCATCATCTCCTCCATCCAGTGGCAGGGGTCACTCCCTTTGTCCTCGCTGTGCCACCTGGTGCTGCTGGGCTGAAGCAGGACAAGAGGTGATGTTCAGCAGCCTTGAAACAACCCTGAGGGCCCCACAGAAAGCTGGCACCTGTTGCTGTACCTGCTGCAGCCTGCTGTGCTGTGGCAGTCTCACCTGCCTTGCAGGCGTCAAAGGTGGAAGATGCAGACATGGTGTCCAGGACAGCATTACACTTTCATGTAATCAACAAATTCCACTCTTCTGAGACATTTTATCTCTCTCAAATACTCTTTTAGCTTTTATTAGATCAGTCTACTGAACAGGATATTACTTCTCATCTGAAACTGCTTTGCTGTACAGGTGCTGAGCAACTGCAGGGACAGATGTGCCTGTCTTGTTTCAGAGCTGTTCTACCAGCCTACTGATTTCTAGTGTTGGGCATAAATTTGCACACAGGATACTACCTGGACTGCACTCCTGTGTCTCTGCCCCTTTTCTTTCAAGGGGAATTCATTCACTAGGGCTTTTCCTGTGCTGCAAGAAGCCACAAGTCTGCAAAATCCTAGTGGTATGTTTGGATATTCAAGAGTTTGGTGCTCAGGTGAGGTCACCCCAGTGAGCAGCCTGGGCCCCATCTGCATCTCAGCCCTCTCACATACCCAGTCCATGTCTCTAGTGTAGTAGAAGGAGCCCTGTTCCATGCATGGCAGCAGCCTGATTTTAGGGGTGGTTTCAGCTGCCCAAGCTCAGCTCTTGTCAGGGAGACAGAGCACCCCAGCTCAAGAATAGGACCGCTTGTAGGTGGCACCCAAAGTTAGCCGTGAAAACATGGACATGGTGTGTGTTCTTCCAGGAAGGACAGACAGAAAATCTGTCTGTCTATCCAGCTGTCTGGTGCCTGGAGAGACAGTGGCACCCTGTGGTGACACTGGCTCATCACAGTGTGTCATCTGGGCCTTGTCAGACAGCACCACCTCAGCCAGGTCTTGGGCTGCCTTCCCTTAAGCCATAGAATCATTTGGGTTGGAAGACTGGACATTAGGAAAGAATTCCTCATTGGAACGGTGCTCAAGCATTGAACAGGCTTCCCAGTGAGGTGGTGGATTCACTGTCCCTGGAAGTGTTCCAAAACCATGGAGATGTGATTTTAGAGACATGTTTTAGTGGTGGACTTGGCAGGGCTGGATTAACGGCTGGACTCCATGACCTTGAGGATCTTTTCCAACCTTCATGGTTCTGTGATTTTGTGACCTCTAAGATCATCAAGCCCACGGTGGTCTCTGGAAACCTACAAGTGGGGGCATCCTGGGGGTGTCTCTGTGTCTGTTTTGCTCCAAGCACCAGCCAGATCCCTGTCATGTGTCACAGAGAAGAGGCTGAGCCATTCTCCTATTTATATCATGATGCTCCTGCTTTGCTATATTAGTACCAGCCTGAATCATCCAGCTGGGCTCCTGGAAGATCCATTTCAGATTGTCAGCTGCCTCTTCAGTCACTTTTGCTTCTGGTGTCTCCTGTTTCAGGGTCATTGTCTCACACCCGAGTCCAGCCAAGAGCAGAAATAGCCTGATACTAAACAGTGGGCAGAAACCCTTCAGAGAATGCAGATCTCCAAAATCCAAACCACCTGCTGTCATGCAAGACCCTGTGGCCTGGAAGGAAGCATTCCATCTCCTTGCTAAACATCAGCCTGTTGCTTGTCTCTCTAAATTCCTCTGCCAATCTCTATGGGACAGGTGCTCTTCTTCAGTGCCTCTCATTAATGGCATTTGCTCGCTGCACTGAACAGCTGGAGAGACAGATGTGTCTGCCCTGTTACTTCCAGCACATAGAGGCTTGCATTTAAAAAAAAAAAAAAAAAAAGCAACCAAAACCAACAAAACAACCAAAACAAAAAAACCAAAAACAAAATTAAAAACCAAACAAATAAACAACCCCCCCCCGAAAACCACAAAATGCCAGAACCTCCTTCCCACCTCTTGTAGTTTCAGCGAGAATCAGAACAAAGATGATTGAACGGGTCAGTGGCAAACCCGGTCCAGCAAGGCTTGATTTTAGCTCCCAAAGAGGCAGCCGTGAGCACGGGAATTCACAGCTGGATCTCTCCCGTCTCTCGGGTTCGCGGGAGGAGGAGATTCCTCAATCCCAGAGGGAAATTTTTGCCAAAGTTTGCCAGCGCCGCCCGAGCTCCCTTGGTCGCTGTGGGTGGCCGGAGGTGGCCCTGGGCCCCGCCCCCTCATGCATATTCATAGACGGGGCCCGCCCCATATCCATTATTCATGAGGTTTCGCGCGCTTTCGGGACCACGTGGTTTGGTTTTCGCGCGGAATCGGCGGCGCGGGAAGCGGCGGCCATGGCGGTGAGTGGCCGGGCCGGGCCGGGCCGGGCTGGGCTGGGCTGGGCTGGGGGAGCCCTTCATTTGGGGTGCCAGCCCCGCGGCGCGGGGCCGGGTTCTCCCCGCTGCTGGACACTTGGCGCTGCGGCCGTGCGGGGTCCAGAGAGGATTTTGAGGTGGGGGGGGGACAGTGGGGGCGCGCCTGGCGGTTCTCCCGGCGCCGCAGAGGAGAGAGCCGGGCCGGGGCAGGGTCGGACCTTTTCACTCCAGTCCGGCTGCGCTGCGAGGATGGATTTACCCCCGTCTCTCCCACCCCCCCCAATATGTTTCCGCTTTGCGAGGAGGACTAATTACTATAACTCACGGGTGATCCATACGCCCCCCTTCTGCCCGCGGCCCGCATGGCAGAGGCCCCTGGAGGCACTAGCCGCGCTCTCTCCTGCGGCCCCCTGCCCTCACCTCCCTCCCCTCCTTGCAGGACTCCTCCGAGTCGCAGGCAGCGGTGACCAGCCCCGTGCGCAGCTCCCGCCGCGGCGATGCCTTCACGTCCAGCCCCGGTCGGGACCTGCCCCCCTTCGAGGATGAGTCCGAAGGGCTCCTGGGGACCGAGGGGCTCCCCGAGGAGGAGGAAGAAGGGGAAGAGCTCATTGGGGAAGGGATGGAAAGGTAAGAAAATCGTTCGGAGGGTTGTGTCCGGTGATGGGGTGCTGGGGATGTCAGTGCAGCCAGCGACGTGGAGGGAGATCTCAGGCCTTGTGGGATCCTCAGTTGTGCTGGCAGCTGGGGTGAGGGGGCTGAAGAGCTGCTGGGCAATGGAGAAAGGTCAGAGTATGATGTCACTTGAGTCCTGTGAGAACTGGGCAAAGTGCCATCATGGTCCCGGGTGGGTAAACCAGGATCTGCCTGGATGTGTGATGTGCATTCAGCACAGCTCTTTGCCTCTGTAGGCGTGAATTTTGATGTCGTTTTACTCAGCAAGGTCTGCCGGCAAGCTGAACTTTACCAGACGAAGGCTTGGATGCTGGCATTCCTAACCATTGTGCTGGAGCCCTTTTACTGCAGGGCATCTTCCCCTGGGAAGTGCCTTCCTGCTCAGCAGCTTCTGTCCTGCTGCAGAACAGCTGTCCTGACACCTGCCCAGCAGTAGCTGGAGAAGGGCTGCAGAATTGCTTTCCCGGCCTGATTCCCTGCTCTGTGTGTGTGCCCTAGGGACTACCGCCCTATCCCAGAGCTGGATGTGTACGAAGCAGAGGGCCTGGCCCTGGATGATGAAGATGTGGAGGAGCTGACTGCCAGCCAGCGGGAAGCTGCCGAGCGAGTGATGAGGCAGCGGGACCGAGAGCTGGAGCAGGGCATGGGCCGCATGAGGAGGGGGCTGCTCTACGGTAGGTGCAGTGAGCTGTACCACCCTGTGTGCCTGATGATAACCTGGCCCTCGGAGGGAGCTGGGCTCTCTACTCTCAGGTTAGTAGGGAGGTCTCTAGAGCTCCAGTGTGCCTGGGCTCTTCATGAAATCACTGGCTGTGGGCTTGCCTGGATTCCCTTTCCTTTGGGTTTCCTAGGAGCTCATTTGGTGTCCTTCTTGTCACTGCTGAAACGGATTTAGGATCTTGGGCCTGTGTCAAAGGGTTGGGATTCTACCAAGCTGTGCTGTAGAGTTTGTTGGTGTTGATGCTCCTGTACAGACTTCTGTGGGCTGGATGGAAGGGTCTTCAATGCACTTTGAAAGTCATTCCTTGGTCAGTGCATTAATAGACTTGAGTGTGTACTGTTGCATACAAATCTTCAAATTCACACGTTAAAGTCTTGGCTATCTTGTGGAAGATGTAGGAGCAAGTCTAGAACTGGATTTAGGCTGGACCTGGGATGTCTCTTGGTTTGTATCCCAGGCTGTGACCTTTTTACTTCCACAGCCTATGCAGTTCCACTGTGACTAATCCATAGAGTGGGAATGGGAATCCCAGATCTTGAGCAGTTTTTCCTCTCACCCCTTAGACAGTGACGATGAGGATGAAGACCGTCCTGCACGGAAGAGGCGGCTGGCGGAGCGGGCTGCTGAAGGCGTGGAAGAGGAGGATGAGGACATGATTGAGAGCATTGAGAATCTGGAGGACATGAAAGGGCACTCAGTGAGGGAGTGGGTTTCCATGGCAGCGCCCCGGCTTGAGATCTATCACCGCTTCAAGAACTTCCTGAAGACCCATGTGGACGACCATGGGCACAATGTCTTCAAGGAGAGGATCAGTGACATGTGCAAAGGTAGGGCTGGGTCATTGGAGGCTCTCTCTTTCTTTATGTGGGTCATGGTACTTTGTGGTGATCCAGTACAGAGATGGATATTTTGCTGCCCTCTTTGTTCCAGACGTTGAATCAGCACTTCAAGAAAGCTTGATGCTGATGGAGATAAATGAATAATGGAAACATGTCTACTGTCTTCTTTGATTCTGGCTGACTAATTAGAAGTCCCCTGGCGTCTGCTCCTCATTAATATTCATTTCGTAGAAATGCTAGCAGAAGAATATGTGGGGCAGCAGACAGTGGTCTGCAAGTTTGTGATCTGAAAGAGACAACAATTGCTTGCTGTCTGCACCAGTTACTTTCTCACACTGGAAACTGCATTATCCAGCAAGGGGACACAAATAGACCTTGTGACTTTGGAAACTGTGTCAGTGTTGCAGCCTTGTATTCTGACTAGGCACTGCCAGAAGAAACGGTCATTAAGGCTGTCATTGATGAGTTTTAAAAGCAGAAATTGTCACATCTAGGAACAGCTCATGTAGCTGTACTTGTTGTATTTCTTCTTTATATTGAGCAGAAGCTTGAGCAGTGAAACAGGATCAATTTTGTAAAGCTAGGAAATAAAAGGCATTTGTCTCATCCATTTCCACAAACATAAGACACAGGAGGTTTTTTGCCAACCATTCAGCATACATAATGTCTCTCCTATTAACTTCTGTTTCCTGGAGGTCTCTGAGAGAGTTGTGTATTGGGCTGAGGCTTTTGAATTTCAGGAACAGTGAGCCTGGGAAGTATCTGTGCAGAACTGGAGAGGAACAATCACAGGCTTGGTACTGATGAAGAATTTGTTAGAGAAATAAATTTAAAAGGGTTTTCCACTCACTTTCAAATTGTTAATCTCTAAACTTTAGGGAAGTTGCAGAGATCTATTAACTGCAGTTTGCAGGATACAGGCTTGTATGTTCTGACTATCCTTTGGAAACTCCTTGAGGAGTGAACAGGCTGAAATCACAATTCACCTGGTCTTTTTCTTAAGAGAACAGAGAGAGTCTGGTGGTGAACTACGAGGATCTGGCAGCCCAGGAGCATGTCCTTGCCTACTTTCTGCCTGAGGCCCCAGCAGAGATGCTGAAGATCTTTGATGAAGCAGCCAAGGAAGTGGTGCTGGCCATGTACCCCAAGTATGACCGGATTGCTCAGGAGATCCATGTCCGTATCTCCCACCTCCCTCTGGTGGAAGAGCTGCGGTCACTCAGGTAAGAGCAGAGCTACCAGCAGTGGTTATGTGGCTTGCATTAGGCTTTGGGGTGCTCAGGACTCACCTGTGAGCTAAACCTCTGGGTAAGTCTAACAAGATAGCTGAGCTTAGCACAGGGAAAAATCATACTAAGGGTGAACTTTCAGCATCCCTGAGGTAAACTTGTGCCTTGCAGCAGGAGTTTTTCTGGAGGGTGTTCAGCTTTCTGATGCCTGCAGGCATCCAGCGTATCTCTGTCTTTCCTCAGGCAGCTGCACTTGAATCAGTTGATCCGGACCAGTGGAGTGGTGACAAGTTGCACAGGGGTCCTGCCTCAGCTCAGCATGGTCAAATACAACTGCAGCAAGTGCAACTTCATCCTAGGACCCTTTTTCCAGTCGCAGAACCAGGAGGTGAAACCCGGTTCCTGTCCGGAGTGTCAGTCTCTTGGCCCGTTTGAAATCAACATGGAAGAGGTAAGAGATAGTGTGCTTGCCTGCATGAGAGTGGCTGTTTGTCCTAATCCAGTGCCTGTTCCTCACAGCCCTGCTTTGACTCCCACCCTCTGAACAGCTTGCTGTGCCTAGAGGGCTCTTCTGCTATATCCAGGGGGCTGTGAAAATAGGTCTGTGCTCCTGACCTGCTCTTGACTCAGTTTATCAACCAAAAGTAATTTATTGCCACACTGCGGGTGTTTGGATTGAATCTTTTGCCACAACCATCCTTGTGATATGCAGTTACTTATTCCTACTTTAGAAATGCAGACACACCCTGTGCGCATCTCCTTCCCAGGCTAAGTCAGTCTGTCCTGATCTGTCAGCTCAGTAAACCAGAGAGCAAAATGGTTGATGAGGAGCTTCTGACTTTCATTCTTTTCTTTGATACATTTAACCATCACAAGAGAGTGTTCTTCTCCCAGGAGCTGGTCTGGTATTTGGTTGGACAAACACTGTGGAGGCTAAAATACAGTGGTGAGATGCAGCAAAGTGCTTTCCTGTCCCCACTGTTGTCTATCACACCCTGGAACTGCTCCTCACAACCTCCATCCTCCCATGTCCATAGTTTTCTAACTGAAGTACAGTAAGTCTTGGAATGGCCCTTCTCTCTGAGGTGCCTGTGAAGAGCCATGCTGGACTTGCTGGGTAACTTGGATTTTGTTGCTGCAGACAGTCTATCAGAACTATCAGCGCATCAAGATCCAGGAGAGCCCTGGGAAGGTGGCTGCAGGCAGGCTGCCCCGCTCCAAGGATGCCATTCTCCTTGCTGATCTGGTGGACAGCTGCAAGCCAGGAGATGAGATTGTGAGTACAGTGTTCGAGTCTCAGGAGTGCACAGGGTATTTTTAAATTCCGACAGTGACATCACAGGAATATCCATGGGGATATGGCAGCGGGGTTGTCCTCGGATGCATTTGAGCCTTACCTTAGAATGGAGAAGGGGCTGTTTTGTACAGTGCAGGCACTGACAGAGCATTTCCTGCTTCCCAGGAGCTGACAGGGATCTACCACAACAACTACGATGGCTCCTTGAACACTGCCAATGGGTTCCCAGTGTTTGCAACTGTGATCCTGGCCAACCACATTGCCAAGAAAGACAACAAGCTGGCTGTTGGGGAACTGACTGATGAAGATGTGAAAGTGATTGTGGGTCTGTCCAAGGATGAGCAAATTGGGGAGAAGGTGGGTCAGCCTCAGACATCCCTTCTTTTGCTGTTGATAGCTTGCCATCAGCTGGCAGCTGGATCAGAAAGTGATGAAATGGGTCAGCTGGCCAAACAGTGGTTAAAGGAACCCAGAAATCCCAGTTCTCTTTGAATGGTTTTCTGTAGCTCTCAGACAGCTGTTGGTGAGGGTTGATTATAGGAGGGAAGTAAAGGAACCTCCCTTGTAACTGTGGAGGTAAAATTTTCTGCTTCTCCCTTTCCTTCTCTGAGCCTTCTACATCACAACAGGCCTATAAGACAGGTGAGAGACACTCAGACACTGCTTATACCTGATCAGTTTTCTCTCTCTGTGTCATAAAAGCCAAGTGGCAGAAGTGTTCTGTGAGGCCAGTGACTGCATCTCCAGTCCCTTAAAGGGGGTTTTGCTTAGCTTAAGTTGGGGTAGAGATTTTAGCTTTTCTTCTACATGCTGAGACCTGAATCCAAAAACAAGCTCCTGGATTGGTACATGTTCAACCTCACTTGTGTCAGATTTAATTTCTGTAGTGGGGACTTCACTCCGTTGCCTTGGCTGTGCTGTTGTTGCAGTGACTGCTGTTGCAGTGGATGCAGCAGCTTCTGTTGAGCCTTCAGGAGTGTTTTAACATGAGTAGTCTCCAACATCAGGTTATTTTCAGAATACTCTTGAGACAATAAGCCAGTTGTTTGTAATATTTGACTACCACAACAGTTCATGTGTGGCATAGCCCATTCAATTACTGTCACGTGCAAGGAGTAAGCCTCTGATCAAGGTCCCCAGCTTTACAAGAGCTGATAACAGGCACTGTGATGTGCCTTGTGTAGAAGAGGCTTGTGGAGGCAGTGGCAGCAGTTTCCAGCACCAGACTAAATAATCTGCCATGCCCAGCAGCACCATTTTTGTGAAGCTCCTTTAGGCAACAGTGGGTGGGGTCATCACCTTTGAAAAAGGCCTCATGCTGGATAATTAAATACTCTTTGAAGACAGCAATACCTTAAGAGTAGCTTTAGGCATGGCACCTTGGTGATGTTCATGCAAGATTCTGTTCAGAATGGGAACTGGTATTCCGTGGACAACTCCTGGTTTCCCTTTCAGATTTTTGCCAGCATTGCCCCATCTATTTATGGACATGAAGATATCAAGAGGGGCTTGGCTTTAGCTCTGTTTGGTGGAGAGCCCAAAAACCCAGGTGAGTGTCACTTGTGTCCTTTGGTCCTGCCTCACTCAGGGGAGGGCAAAGGGACTGGGGTTTGTGCCTTTACAACAGGGGCAGTTAGAGTTGTCTGTGTGCCTTGGTAACAGACAAGGTTTAGCAGACTGAGGGATATCTGTGATTGAACTGGCTGTTTTATCACACTGAAAACTCTAGTGTGACAGTAGAAATGCTACGGCTGAAAACAGCTCCTGCTGCAAACCTGGGCAAGTTTTTATTCCTCCTCTAGGAGGTCGCATTTAATGCTCCTTCAGAGGTTTGACCTTCTGGCACCCTGATTTGTTATCATCTCCTTAGAAGGATATGTCAGTAAGGTTAGGAAGTCTGTTGTACAGAGATGACTCCCTCCAAAACTGACTTTCTTTCCCCCTCGACTTTCCTCTAAACTGGTTGCCATGACTGCTGGTTGCCCTCTCTTCAGCTTTGTGGTGTTCAGGGTGGGGTTGCTGCCAACCCATGCACTCAGCTGCCACATGGTTTTCCCATTGCTTCTGTAGGTGGCAAACACAAAGTTCGTGGTGACATCAACGTGCTTCTGTGTGGAGACCCCGGTACTGCAAAATCACAGTTTCTTAAATATGTAGAGAAGGTGTCAAGCAGAGCAATTTTCACCACTGGCCAGGGTGCTTCTGCTGTGGGCCTCACAGCCTATGTGCAGAGGCACCCGGTCAGCAAGGAGTGGACTTTGGAGGCAGGAGCCCTCGTGCTGGCTGACAGAGGTGTCTGCCTGATTGATGAATTTGACAAGGTGAGCCCAGCTTCATCTCTGTGTGAAGGATTAGCTGTGAAGTGACCAGCTGTACCTCTGTCCTCTGAGGACACACTGTAGCTCATGGTGACATCTCCCGGGTGACCAAAGTGCCTGCAGTTTGCTTAGGCTTGTGCTGGTCCATTGTGCAGCTTGCTGCCTTTTCAGAGCATCTGGAGCTGATTGCCCTTGCTGTGTTTGGCAGCAGGGTATAGGTATAGTTTCACTCTAAATCATTCTTGCTTTCCTGTAGATGAATGATCAAGATAGGACCAGCATCCACGAAGCCATGGAACAGCAAAGCATTTCCATCTCCAAAGCAGGCATTGTCACATCCTTGCAAGCTCGCTGCACCATTGTTGCTGCTGCCAATCCCATAGGTAAGTGCTGAGACACCACAGGACCGTCTCAGGCTCTCAGCATAAGTCCACAGTCATGAGAGCTGTGGCACAGCTTCCCCTCCCTCTGCCTGCTTCCTTCGAGTCTGGAGCAGAGCTCAAGCAAGCAGAAAAGTCATTAGTAACGTACTGGAGGTCTGTCCTTCCTCCAGAGCTCCAGCCTTGGAGCCTGTTTGACCTGGATTATCTGTGTGACCCAGGTGGGCGATACGACCCGTCGCTGACGTTCTCGGAGAACGTGGACCTGACAGAGCCCATCATCTCTCGATTCGACATCCTGTGCGTGGTGAGAGACACGGTGGACCCAGTGCAGGTAGGGGCTGTGCCAGGAGTCTGAGCGTGTGCTGGGCCCCACTGCTGCTGTTGGGATGCTCAGCTGCAGCTGCCCAATTAATTTCTTCTGTGCAGTGAGTGTGCTCAATGTCTGTTGGTGCACTGCTCTCTTGTAGGATGAAATGCTTGCCCGGTTCGTTGTTGGCAGCCACGTCAAGCACCACCCAGGCAGCAAGGAGGCAGTGAATGGGGACACAAACGAGGTCATCCTTCCCAACACCTATGGGGTTGAACCCATTCCTCAGGAAATCCTGAGGAAATACATCGTCTATGCCAAAGAGAAGGTCCACCCCAAACTCAACCAGATGGACCAGGACAAGGTGGCCAGGATGTACAGTGACCTCAGGAAGGAGTCTATGGTGAGAATACTGAGGAAAGGAGGGAAGAACTGTATGTATCTAGACTGCAAATCAGCCTGAGACTGTTCCAGCATATGTTGACACATTCTTGCCATTCCCATCACAAAAGTCTGTGCCACTGTTCTGTGAGAGACAGGCAGATCCTGCAGTGTCTGCTGAACAGATGATTCTTCATCTAAGTGCAGAATCTTGCCTGTTGATGATGTGTGGACTGATGGACTGGACACATGTATAGTGCCTGCTGTGGCAAAGTCCTTTTGTTGTCACCCAGTCTGGCAGGCCCGCAGGAGATATTTGCATTCACTCAGATCCACATGCTCCTGGTACATTACAGGGAGCCATTATCTGTAGAAATGCCATTCTCTTTTGTCCATGGGATGTCTCAGGCTCATTTTATGCTCCCCAAGTAAAAGAGGAATTTGTTGAGGTGTGAGGGAGATTTTTGGTGCTTAGGAAAACTATACCTGTTTTGATTGGCCTTTTGTTTCTTTAGCTCCTAAAATTTGCTGGAGGAAACTGGATTGCTAATCTTGGAAAGGCCCTAAACGGTGTCACAGAGTGACCCCACAACACCCCGTTGCGCTGTGCTGAATTCAGATGAGCAGGGAAGCTGTGCCAGGCTGTGTGGCCGTGCCAGCAGGTGGCAGAGCCTCCTTAGCCTGAGTCACCCTCAGAGGTGCAGGGAGCTCCCTGCAGTGTGGAAGGAGCCGGATCCTGGGCCAGAGGGCACCTGGCTCGTATCCTTCAGTGAGCGTTTCCTCCCCGCAGGCCACGGGCAGCATCCCCATCACGGTGCGGCACATCGAGTCCATGATCCGCATGGCCGAGGCGCACGCCCGCATGCACCTGCGCGATTACGTGGTGGAGGACGATGTCAACATGGCCATCAGGGTGATGCTGGAGAGCTTCATCGACACGCAGAAGTTCAGCGTCATGCGAACCATGCGCAAGGTGGGCACCGCCTGGGCTGGGGGCTGTGGCTGCACCCCGGCTCCCACGGTTCAGCTCCAGCTCCTTGCACTGCCCTGGCTGTGGGATGGGATTTGTGCTCTGCAGGGTCTGTCCTGTGGAGACAGGCACTGAGCCTGTGTAAATGGGGTACTGTGGGTCTGAAGTGACTGGAAGTTCCCTGTCTGACCATCCAGGAGCCACTCTGTTAGTCGCACTAACCCCACCTGGGCTAGGACCAAGGCCACTTTACAGCTACACACACCACACAGTCAGACAAGGTTTCCTTACCAGTTTGACCCCAGGTTTTCCCATAGCAAAGTCTCAAACATCTGCATACTTAAAATAATTTAATCATTGGGCAATAACAACAGCTCAAGCTGGGTGCCTTTGAGGAGGGACCCCAAACAAGGCACTGTTCCGTGACTGCCCCTCATTAGTGTGTGGTGAGGCAATGTCTTTGTTGGGTCTGAGAAGGAAGCTCAACTCAGCTTCCCTCAAGCTTCTGAGTCAAAAGCACTGCCATGTCTATTCTTTTTTGACACCTTCCCTGCTATTTTGGCACAGGGCACCTGCTGCTGCTGCTGCCAGGTGAGCAAGCCAAGCAGGCAGTTTGTTTATTCACGTTTTTATTGGGCTCTCAGGGTACAGTTAACCACAGGGTAGCACTCTGTGGGTTAGTGTGCAGTCTGCCCTGTTCTCTGAGTAGCAGGGGCTGGCTCTGAGCAGCTCTTGGCTGGCCACACGCTGGCATTTATCCACTGTTGAGTGTCTGCTCTCTGTCTGGACGACTCGTGGCCTCTCTCTTTGGCCTCAAACAGCCAGCCAAGTATGAGCGTCTGCTGGGGAGGCACAGGGCAGTCTGGGTTAAGGAAAACTGCTCTGTGCTTTGTCCAGGGCCAGCCCTCTCATGGCTGTGTCCCTGTGGGCAGCACGACTTCACAGCAGTGCATTGCTAGCCCCCAAGAGGCACCAGCACCCTATGGAGATTCCAGATGGGAATAAAAGCAGTCAGCAGAGGAGTTGTGGCTGGCAGAGGGCTGCCACTGCATGTGCAGGTGGCAGCTTGGCAAAGCCATGGTCACTTGAGCTACACTGAGGGCACAGGTGACTGCAGTGTCACTTGGTTCCCTGCGTGCTCTGGCTGGAGGGGTTGGTTGATGCTGGGCACTGCAGTGTGTCACTGTTCTGATCCTCATGGCCCATCTCATCCCCCCTCGCAGACATTCTCCCGCTACCTTTCATTCAAGCGAGACAACAACGAGCTGCTGCTGTTCATCCTGAAGCAGCTGATTGCAGAGCAGGTGCTGTACCAGAGAAACCGCTATGGAGCCCAGCAAGACACCATAGAAGTCCCAGAGAAGGACCTGGTGGACAAGGTATGGGTTTATACCAGCTGCCTCTGGGACTGGTTCATGCTCTCTCTGCAGCCTCAGAACCAGAGGCATTCTGAGACTTATAACTTCCCTTCCTGCATTATGATACCATGAAAAAGACTGGTGTTAATCAATATAACCCAGCATCAGGATTGTCTCCTCTGCATCTGCTCCATTGTTCAGAAGTTCTGTACTCTTCCCTCTCTGTTCTCATACACCCCCATAAAGCTTTGGGGTTGGAATGGTAAATCCTGTGGTATGGTGCTTACGCAGGTGAATGAGAGCTCAATTTCCCTGGCATTTGCACTTGAAGAAGCAAAAAGCAGAAAAATATATGTGTATGAACTTCTCCAATCCCTCCTGAGGCTGGCTTGCCTCCTCCTTAATGCATCTTCACCCTCATCCAAAGATTGCACTTCTGGCTTGGCCTTTTTGTGCAAAACAGTGACTTTGCCACTAAAGCAGAGTGGTTTAGTGCTGTTCTGCTCTTTGCATCAGATGTGCAGAGTGCCTACTTCCAAAGCCACAGCTTGATGTTGCCAAGGTGACCACCCCCAGTCAGAAGTCTCCCTTGCAAACTCTCCTGCTGCATGAGGCTTTGGGGACTTTTGGATAGGAGTTACATTCTATCTCTGGTAGAAGTAAAAGGACGAGCTGAGAGCAGGCGGATGCTGAGCCAGCATCCTCTCTTGGCTCAGCTCAGCACTGCCAATGCTCCCTCCTCCTGACCTGCAGTCTCCCCTGCTACTGCAGTTCTGGTTCCTGCTGAGCAGAGCAGAGATTGCTGACTATCAAATTTTATGCAGCCTCTGCTATGGAAAACCACATGGTTCTTACTTTGATTAAATAAACATTTACCTCTCCCCTCTTTCTCCTCCCAGGCTCGGCAGATCAACATCCACAACCTCTCAGCCTTCTATGACAGTGAAGTGTTCAGGATGAACAGGTTCAGCCGGGATGTGAAGAGGAAGCTGATTGTGCAGCAGTTCTGAGGCTGGCAGCAGAGTCTGCCAATGCTTCTGTGAGATGAGACCTCCACCTTCCAGCCCTCCAGGATGCTACAGAGATCCTGAGCCAGAGGGACTGGGCTGCACATCCTCTTGCTTGCTTTGTGCCTTATGGATTAAGGGAGTGCTGAGCTGCTGAAGACCTTGTGAATAGAACAGAATTAAGTAGTTAAATGCCCTGTCAAGTCTGTTTAGCAACTTAGTTCACTATTTTGCCTTGTAGCCAAGTACAGCAGGGGAATATTGCTGGTCATCTACATGACATGTTTTCTGTTTGTTTGTCACTCGTTGTTATGGGCTCCTCTGCAGGAGGGACCAAGTGGGAGCATTTGGAAAGCATTATCCATCCCCCTTGGATTGCAAACACCCTCAGGGATTCTCTGTTCCCATCTCTGGTGACTGTACAGCCTGATGGGTGATAATTGAAACTGCTTTCAACTCTCCATGAACCAGACAGCCTCTGCTCCAGGCCTTAGTGCCTGACACTTGACATTTCCCCAGGTGCCCACATGGTTTGACCTTGTGTTTGGTTTCTGCAGGGGAGGAGGGGGGAGGCAGAGGAAGATAAGAACTGAAACAAAGCATAGTTCTTTCTGATCTTAATGGTGATCTTCAGTACCTGCTGGGGAATCTCCAGAAGCCAGAGTGGAGAGACTTCACTTGCCTTAGTGGATGTAGCTCTGTGTAGCTGTCAGCAGGTGTGAATTTACAGTTGAATCCATGTGCTACCTTTGACACCTAAATTGAACACCCTCTCTCACACCCATTTGTTGAGGGTGAAGTACCCATGGTGCTGGTTTTGGGCATGGCAGTGGAGGAGGCCTAAGCTGGATGTGTTCAGGGAGGACGAGATGGGCTCAGTGTTCACATGCAGTTTTCTTAGTATGTGTGTTTTAAATACATTTGTTTTTCAATACTTTTGCATTTCCTCATTTTGTAACTCCTGCCACCGAGAGTAGAAGTAAGAGTTTAAGTGAGTAACTTGGTTGCTGCGTGAACTGCTCAGCAGTTTGTGGGGATAGTTTTGTGTACAATCACATCTCATATTTGCTCTTCAGGTTAGTAGGAATGACAAGTGCTGGCTATCAGCTCTAGCTGAGATGTTTGTGGACTGATAGCAGGACACACTTGCCCTGGATCATGCCGTGGATGCTGCCTTTCCCACCAAGGACCTGCCTGTAGTGCTTTCTTCCCTGTCTTGTCTGTTTATGTTAGCATCCCGTTCCAGCTGTCCCATTACAGTATTTCCCACCTCCCTTCCTTTCACACACTTGGGTTAGACAGCCTTATCTCATGTCCTGGCTGCCGCTTGGATTCCAGTCTGGGAGAAGCAGTAACCCTCTGCAGGACACAGCTGAGCTCTGCAGTGAATGTGCTTTTTCCTGGCTGGACTTGTGGGACCTTACAGCATCTCCAGCCTCCCGCCTGAGCTCAGGAGAATTTGTGAGCTGGCTGCTGCAGTTGTGTGCTGGCCAAGCAGAGGTGTCCCTGGCTGTCAACACTGCCACCGTGGGGTTTGTCCCAGTGATGTGTGTGCGTGTGTGTCCTCCCAGCCTGGAGGCAGCAGTGCTTGAGCCCTGCTGGGGGCTGAGCACATGACTCTCAGCCTGAAATTGGCTCTGTGGGTTGCCTCCTCTGTCTGCCAGCTCCCTCCTGTGCATTTGTTTAACTGTTTTGGCTGTTTTTTTCCCTTCCTACTGGGTCTCTGTCTGCCAGGGCTTTCTGCAGGCAGCCCATAGGGAGGCTTGCTGGTATTCCTTCCTTGCCTGAGCAAACCTTTGGCCCTGAGCACGGGCCTGGATTGGGGATGGTCAAGCTGCTGTGTGCCTGCAACTGTCTGATGAGGTCCAGTGTGGCTCCTCAGGGACACAGCTGTTAGCACCTTACCTCCTAATGCCAGAGGCCACGGAGACTGTCCCTGGGGAGAGAAACTGCAAGTGCCCAGCTCTGAGGGAACCCACATACTTTGCTGGGGAAGGTCCTGGCCCTGAGAGAGCAAAACCAGAAATAACAAGGGCTGAAACAAGCTTGTCAACAAACTGGTGTGTTTGTGTCAATGAATGTTGGGTGCAGGAGTAGGAAGAGGCTTTGCGTCATACTGGAGAAAGAGAAAATGCTTCCTAAACCCTTGCAACCTTGTGAAGCCTCTGCTATGCCTGTAGTGACCCACAGTTCAATAGGTGGCTAAATATGTCACTGCAAACCATGAGAGATACACAGGAATAGAGCAGGACTCCTGATTTTCCCAACTCCCTGCCCTGCCACTGGACTGGGCTGTTAGGCACAGTAAGTTTTATCCTACAGCTTTCTCCTGCCTCCTGTGCTCTGGTCCCTCCTCACTTAGCACATGAAGTGAGCACTGGCAACAGAGAGATGCCATTGTTGGAGTCACTTGTTTGTCATTTTGCTCACTCTGCCTCCCATATCTTCCACACAAAGGCAGTTTTGCCCTCCCACCATTGTGTTGCCAGCATCCAGCAGCGAAATGAATTCTTGCAGCTGCCCCCTCACTACTGCTGGCATCAGCTGCTCACTGGAGTGTTAATGCCAGTCTGAAGGCATGTTCCTCCTCTCACGGCCACTGAGCTTTTCAGGTTCCCTGGAGCAAGCTTTGGCTGCTGACAGCATCAGGTGTCTGGTCTGGACAGGGGTGCAGATGGGTGAAAAGATGCTGCTCTGAGCAGGGACTCCTTGCCAGGAGCCATGTTCCTGGTGAACATAATGAGGATTTTGCTGCAGGGCTCTGGAGCTCAGCAAGCCAAGCCCCACTCATGGAATGAGGAGTTGCTCCCCTGACAACTTTGAGTTTAGCCAAGCTTCTGCACTTGGCTTCTTGCTGCTGTGATTCAAACTGCACAGTGCCCCTGGCGAAAAGCAAGAGTTGGGCTATGCCTGGGCTCACACGGAGGATAATAGAGGTGCTCCTTGTAAAGGAGACAGGGCTTTATGGAGACAAGTTCTGTCCCTTCTTGTGGTCATCTTCCCCTTGGGACTGTGGTTGTTGGCAAAGGCTGGGTCAGTCTGGCTTCAAAGAGCATCTGGATTTGAAAAGGGCATGATGGGCCAGATTCTGATCCAGTTTAATCTGAACGTGCTGCTTGCAAACTCCTGAGAGCGCAGCAGGGCTCTCTGCATCTCATAATAAAGTGTTTGACTTTAGCTGAGCTGGGAACAAACACACACAAACAGTGCACCTGCTGGGGCTCCATGAGCAAGTGCTTGCAAATACCAGCTAATCGATCAGCATGTGTGAGCTGGGAAAAGGGGAGAGATAGAGCTTGAAGGAAAGGGCTTTGAATTTGTTCTGGCAGAATTGAGCTTATGCCTTTATTGTGATCATAAAGCAACACACTACATCTGCAAGTCATGGGCTCACCCAGTGTGCCAGTGGTTGTTTCTGAGTTTTCCTGTCAAATGGCAGATGCCCCTTGAACAAGTGAAGTTCTACATTCAGTAATGTGGGTTTTTCCCCAAATTAATGCCAAAACCTCTTGGAAAAATCAGCTTATTCAGCATTTCTGGACCAGCAGCGTTTCACTTTCTCCCATTCCAGACCTTGGCCGGAAGCTTCTCTGTCCATCTCCACTGTGTTTACTAAAGAGCTGTGTGGAAACTGGGTGACAAGAGCTTTCCCAGTGTAACAGTGCTGAGGAAGCAGCAGTTGTGTTGGTGAGTGGCATCTTCCCATCCTGGTGCAGTCCAGCCAGGAGGGCTGTTTCAGGTGCTTACAGCTCTGCCCTTGTTCACCTCAACTCACCTGAATTCCAGCACGTGAAGACAGTATGGGAGTACAGCAGATGTGTATCCACAGATACAGGTGAGTCACTGCAAACAGCTGCATCTCCTACTGTGCTGCAGCAAGGATGCACTCTGAACTTCCTAGTATTTTTCCATCTCCTAAAATACTTTTCTACTTAACAAAGCAGAGCCAAAATTGGATCAGGCTTCTGCTGTATTTTGCATCTATTATGCAGTTCTTGCTGCCATCACTGATTTAATGTCTCCATTATCATGGAGCACTGGTCTGCCAAGGATTCCAGCCATCCAGCATGCCCCTCAGCCTCTACTAAACATTTGTGAGCAGCCTTAAGGCACTGCTGAGCTCTGCATTTTTACAGCAAAAGCACCTTGGAAGAGCTTGTGCTCCCTTCTGCTCATTTTGCAAGTCACTTCTCTCTAAAGGAGAGGTAAGGCTGTTGGGAGAACCCAGAGAAGTGCCAAGTTTCTTCTCTGGGTGATTTCGTGCTCAGGGAGATCTGACAGTAAGTGTCCTGTCTAAAAGATGCTGAAGAGCTTCAGTCCCCCCAAATCCCATAGAAAGACATATGCAGGAGTACCAACAGAGCCTATGAGTCAGTGACTGGCTCTCCTCAGAGGCAAGAGTTACCAGCCCTCTTCGGGTACACTCTGATCCCTCTGCTCTGAAAATACATACCCACATTCCAGCTTAGTCAGCTATTAAAATAGCAAGAGTTTTTCTGAAGATGACATTAGCCTTTTCAGTTTAGTAAGAAAAGTTGTAAACCACCTCTGGGTTCTACCCAGTGAAAATACTTTGCCCATTAAAAGATAGGAGCTCCCCCTCACCTTCTTAAATCACTGTTCAAGGACAGAGGTTTCTATCTGGGCTCTGAGGGTATTAAAGGCCTTAATTTCCCTGACCAGGCTCTCCTGGGCCTCTATCCACACCTATGGCCTGGTGTTCTACTTAAGCTCAGCCTGGGGTTTATGTGAGCTTTGAGGGGGGAAATGTTGGTGTATTTTCTGTGCCTGTTCAGAGTGCCTATTGCTTTGGGCAGTGCTCCACAGACTGCCTTCCTGATCTTGGTCATCTTCTGCTACTGTGGAACTGCCAAGTGATTCCTGCCATCAGCAGGCCTTGACTCTGACCTAGGGACTGTTTTGATGCTGGTCTGGCTTCATCACTGTGAGCTTCTCTGAGGATCTGGACTTTTCTTTGGATCTGGGTCTCATCTCTGAGCTGCTCATCTGTCTTGGGTACTGGGGGTGCTGTCCTGCTGGCTGCTGTGCTCAGCTCCCTGCTGTGTGCTCCTCAAACCTGGTACAACGAGGGTTTGACAGTAACTTCTTCAGGCTCTGGTCACATCTCTAAAACAGGCAGAGCTAACACTAAACCTCCTGTGCCTTGTCATCAACCCCTTGGCTTTACTGGGCTTTATCTTGCTTGTCCTTCTGCCTCAGCTAAAAGCTTTAGAAGATCTGAGGCTTGCTGCCCTCATGACATCTTCATTTCTGCAGATTTTTCATCCCTTCCAAAAAGTAATGTGTTTACTGTCTGAGTTGATAAGCTCAACACAGAGATAAAGGTGTTCTCTAAGCTGTACAGAGGCCCAGATTAAATGATGTGAATGGCCTCAAACAGAGGTATTCCTTTCTCCTTCCTGGCTAGGGCCTCAGAAATCATCACTTGTTTAAATGGAGGGCTGTGACCATCCCTCTGCACACCAGCTGGTACAGAGCAACGTGACCTGGTTGCCATTCCCCTCAAGTGAGGAGCCCTGTCCCCTGGGCTGTGAGGAAACCTGTGTGAGATTTCAGCTGGAGAGCTGTCTGCCTCCTTGCCCCAGGTGACTCTGTTAAAGATTATTCTGGCCCCTTAATCAAATTCAATATAGCTCTGTTTTGCTCTGCCCTCTAAGAATCTGCTGAGGTTTGCTGTCAGAGCGGTTATTAATGCAGCAATCAGCTCCACTTTGGTGAGGAGAGAAACATGAACCTTTTTGGGGGTGGGAGGCAGCAGGGGCACATGGAAACGGGGAGGTAAAGCACAACTTGTGCTTGTTCTGCCCCTGCACTTCACACCAGGGGATGGGAAAGAAGCAGGGCTGGCAGCAGCACTGTGTCCCAGGTGGGCAGTGTGCTGTCCCTTGAGGGGAACAAACTGATTCAGAGATGAAGAAAGGCTCAAACTGATAGAGAAAATCTTGCTGGGGCTCTGAACAGAGCAGAATCTCTTATCTTGTAATTTCAGCCTATTCTGGAAGGCATTAGTTGCTCCAGGTCACTCCTCTTGAAGTGTTTATTATAGATCTTCCCCAGCAGGATTTTGGATGAGAGCAGGACCTGTGTGTTTTGCCCAGAGAATGGCTGCATGCCTGGGCTATGCAGGAACAGAGTGGGTACCCGCCCCTGCTTGCTACAGTCAAAAGGTTTCATGATGTCCCAGAATTAAAAAGGCTAAGTCAGCAAATGAGCTTATACAAAGCTTTTCAGAGGCTCTGAAGTAAATTCACATATTCTGGAAAAAGGGAGAGGTTAAATCTTTCCTTGTGCCTAAGGAGGGAGGGGCTGGACAGGGCAGGGAATTTTCCTCTTCTGGAGGGATGAGATGCCAAAAGGCTGTATAACTTGATAGAAGATTGTGTTAAATTGCCTGGTGTGCCACAAGCCTGCTGTGTCACCCAGCCTCTGCCCCAAAGAGCAGGCAGGCAATGGAGGTAATGGGAACGGCCCATTTTTTCCTTCTGATCTAAGAATGGGCACAGATCACCTTTTGTTGCCCTGACAGGTGTCAGTGGGCAAAGAAAGAAGGGTTAAACCCTTTTCCTGGTACTAGTGACATCTTGCATTTTGTAACACTGCCAGAACTTAACATCTGACTGTTTATTTGTTTTGCTTATTGTTTACTTTCTTGCTCTGCTGAGCACAGGCAATAGATCGCTTTCACCTTTGCAGATGAATTCAGTTTTGCTGTATTTAGGAGAATAAAACATCTCACCAGCATATTTCAAGTTAATGAGTTGCTGCTTTTTTTTCATGTGGAGTTTCAAAATAAGTTAAATTTCTCTTGAGATTAGACTTTGTAGTTCGTTTCTTTTTAATTGACAAGTCTTAGTCACCAAATTCTTTCCCTTAGCTATCACCTCATTCCTCTACCTCAGTAGTATTTGTTTGCAGGCATCTTGGAACAAAATGTGACCCTTACACTGAAATGGGAAAGCTGGCTGAATTTCCTGAAGGCAAAAGCCGTTACAGTAACTCACAGGGGGAGACAGCAGAAGGATTTTCATTTTTGCCAGCCTAAAATACACACTTGCTTTCTGATTCTGCCTAACAGACGTAACTGTGAAATTGAACAATTTTGGGGAAGAACAGAAAAGCACAGATAATCATAATACCAAGAAAAAATTCTGAACAGCTTTGAAGCAGCTATAAAAAAAGCATTCAGTGCAATTGTAAAGCCTCTTTTACCAATGCTCTGAACATCGCATGAGAATATACACCAGGTAGGGAGGCTGGAGGGAGATCAAATGAGAAACGACAAGCCTTTGACTATAAAGCTGTCAATGCCTCAGAAGAGAGCCAAGCCAGCTGCACCTATTGCAGGGAGTGTGAAATGGAGATGCAGGGGCTGAGCTGTGTTGAAGTTGGCGCTGCTTTTTAAAGAGAACTGGTGCTGCCCATCTCTGCCAGCTGTTTTCTGCTCCACTGGCAGCGCTGACCTGGCTGATCGATGTTGCCACTAATTTTATTTAATTTTCTTGCCTAAGATGTCTCTTCTCCTTTCATACTCCCCCTTTGTTGCTCAGTCTGAGATTGATGTATAATGTCAAAATAAATCCAGGGAGCACCATGAGCTTCTGAGATTCGGGAGCTGGATGTGGCAGGGTCAGGAGATCTGAAAGGCTTTTAGTTACCCACTTGTAGTAAGCCACCTGCATGCAAAGACAGCCAAATTACCAGCAACAAAGTGAAAAATGACAAGAGCATTCATTAAATGCCATGCCTGGGCTAGAATCTCAGCGCACTAAAGTGTTTTTATCTCATCTAATGGGTAAGCGACAGCTCAGTAGTTCCTGCTGCATTTCCTGCTTGGTGGGGGCTGGGGGCTGCATTGATTCTGGGATAAAAAGGACTTTCAGAGCCCTGGATGGATGTGGTCTAAAAGAAGCCAAAAGCAAGTACTTTGGTCCAAGCCTCTCAGCTTTGCCTTGCCAGGCTGGGGAAGGGGTGCAGGCAGATCTGTTAGCTGCCCTGGTCCTGCTGGGGGAAGCTGCAGCACTGGAGAGCTGGCAAAAAGAGGCTGGCAACTGCACAAATGGGTGACATGTGCCAGGGCCAGCCTGCTACGAGCTGCTAAGGTCAGTATCAATAATACCAAGTACCCTCAGGTGACTGTTTGATTCATTACAGAGTTCAGCAGGTTATGGCACATTGACACCTTTCTCTATTTGTTGAAAAAGAGCAAATTCATGACAGAAAAAAAAATACCATCAATTTTTCTATTGGGAGATCCACTCTTCAAACAACAACAACAAAAAAAATCAATTTATTTACAGAAAAATAAAGACTCTGGGGCTTTTTAAATGAACTCTTACTTAAGGAATAAGAATGCTTGAATTTAAAATCCTGATCATCCCCAGACCTATGTCCTGCTGTCTCAGTGACATGCTGTGTGGGACAGGCAGGGTACCAGGCACACGGTACAAGCCCTGCAAGCACAAAGACATTTGGTGAGGCCATGACAGTACAGCTGTTTCCTCAGCTGGAACTTGCAATGTTGGATTTTAGCATCCCCTGCCATCCTAGGATGTGTGACAAGAACTTGTTTTGAAACCAAAGAGAAAGGTTCCTAGCCACTGCTGAGGAAAACTTGAAATCGTGAGCTGAGCTCCTTGTGAGAAGGGACCAGGATGCTTTTGGTCCTTTGGTTTGGAGCCATATTATATTTGTGGCCTTGAACCAAGAGTTGCACAGCTTTTCTGAGGGGCCACAAGCTGTAGGCCTGCAAGAGGGGAGTGGGATGGCTGTAGTCCATCCAGCTGGCAAGAGGGGTTGAAGTGCAGGGAGCTGGCATGTGTTCCCTCACAACTGCTGTGGTATTACAGGACCTCTTGAGCCTTATTTCTTGGACACCTGTCTGACAAAGCCCTTGCTTGAGTCATTTACTGTAATGTTGTGCCCTGAGGCCACTAAAGATGTGTTTAATTTGAAATTTAGTGTAATTAGAGCAGTTGGTCTTGCTGTAATAATGATTTTCAGCAGGATATTCAGCATGTTCCTTTGCTGTGCTATCCACCAGAACTGCTCCAAGAGCTACAAACCCAAGAACTGCTGCAATACAGATTTTTTTTTTTTTAATAGACACATCAGTTTGCACAGAAGGGCATGGAAAAAAGGACATCAGCTGAATTAGTATCAATGTCACAGTCTTGGATATGGTGGTGACACACCATGGGAAGGTTTTCCCAGCACGTGTCAAAGCAGCTGTCCCTTCTAGGGCAAAGGCTCCAACACAGACCCAGCTTCAAAAAATAGATGCAACACACCAAGCCTCAGGATGCAGTGAGTAATAAAGGAACCAACAAGAAGAGATGCTCTGCTGGATCTCATCCTAAGCAGCAATGAGAGGCTCGTTGGAGCTGTGAAGGTCAAAGGCAACCCTGGCTGCAGTGACCATGAGATGGTGGAGTTCAGGATCCCAACACAAAACTGGGAAGAGCTGCATATCTGCATATCTTTATCTGGCTGATAAACCAGAGAGTCAGGCTTCCATCTGGAGGGGCCTTGACAGGCTGGAGAAGTGGGCTGACAGGAACCTCCTGCAGCTCAGCAAGGCTTTCAAAGGGCTGCACCTGGGGAGGAACAATCTCATGCACCAGAATATGCTGGGGTCACTCAGCTGGGAACCAGCTTGGCAGAGGAAAGGATCTGGAGGTTGTGGCAACACCAAATAATATGTGAGCCAGACATGTGACTTTACCACAAAGGTAGTGATGGTATCCAGGGCTGTGTTTCCTTCCAGTGGTGCCCAGTGACAGTGCCAGAGGCAATGGGCACAAATCGAAAAACTGGAATTCCTCCTGAACGTCAGGAAACACATTTTACTGTGCGGGTGAGAAGTAGCGCAAGTTGTCCAGAGAAGGTGTAGGGTCTACAACCTCGGGGATACTCAAAAGCCACCTGGTCATGGTCCTAGGAAACTGGCTGTAGGTGACCCACCTGACCAGATGGCCTCCAGAGGTGGGGAAATTAATTTGCCCAGCAGGAGAAGTTTTTCCAGGTGATGAAGTGAGGTGGGAAGTGAAGGGCGAGGGAGAAGCGGTGGATCCGTTAGCCGCGGACAGCTAAAGAAAGGTCAGCGGGCTGATGCGGAGGGTCTGCGGTTTGGGGGCCGTCGCTGCCCCGGCGTTACGGCTGACAGGGCTCTGCCCTGCCGGGGGCTCTGCCCTCCCGGCGGCGGGGCCCGGCGCATCCCCGCTGCCCGCGGCGGGGGCTGATCACCCGCGCAAGCAGCCGCGCCGCCGGCACTCGTTGTGGGCATCGCGGCCGGCGTGCGGGGACCCGCGGCCGGGGGGCGCCGGCCGGCTGGGCGGTGGCTCCGCCGCCAGCAATTAGGAGCGAACCGAGGGCTGCGCTCCGCCCCTGCCCCGCCGCTCGGCCCGCGCAGCCGGCGGGCAGTGCGGACCCCCCTGCCGCTTCCCCGCCCCCGGAGCGGCGGCGGCGGGAGGAGGCGGCGCCGGGCGGCGGGATGCGGAGCGGGGCCGGGCGGCGGGCGGGCGCGGCGGCGAGGGGCAGAGCCCGGCGGGCGGCGGGGCGGCCCCGCTCCCCGTGAAGAGGCGGTGCGGCAGGGCAGCGGCCGCCGCCATGCAGCCCCTGCACCGGGCCCCGGCGTTGCTGCTGCTTCTGGCCGCCGGTGAGTGAGGCTGGCGCGGCGGGAGTCGCTGCCATCCCTACGGGCTGGGCGGCGGGGGGGTGTCGGTCCCCGACCCCCGGCGGGAGGCGGGTCTGCTCACCCCACACCCCGGGGAACAGCGGTGCGCCGTGGCTCCAATGCCCCGGGACCTCTGCAGCGGGACCTCCATCACCCCACTGTTCCCCGCAGGCACCGCTGACCCCGCGCACCGGGACTTGCGCCGGCTCCCAGTCTCCCACCCCGGAGCTCTCCCTGTGTGCCTGGCACTGCCCCCCAGCCGGGCATCAGAGCCCTCTGGGGCAGCCGGTGCGTGTCCCGGGAGCCCCGGGGGTTGGCAGGGCTCCCCGCGTTCCCGGCACGGTGGGCGGGATGCACGTGGGTTGTTCTCCCGGCTCTCCTGCCCCGGAGATGGGGCACCCGGCACGGCAGCCGTGGGGCACCGGCAGCGGGGCGTGGGTGGTCGCGGCCCGGCCCGGCCGGGGCGGTCTCGGCTGCGGCAGCGCTGCCCCACACCGCCCGTTTGAGTGTCGGTGGCTTCGTCTGGCGTCGTGGTGATTTTGCGAACTACCGTGAAACTGATACAAAGAACGGGCCACCACAAATTGCTCCACGATTCCCCAAGAGCCTTCTCTTGAAATTTGGAGGAGATGTAGGGTCCCAGGAAAAGGCAGTTAAGTGCAGGAATAATTATACTCTGAATAGTTATGAAGGCTCTGCTTCTATTTTTAAATAGTCTGGGAAATTTCCCAACAAAGGGATCCCCAAAAGACCCATGAGGCTGAGATTGTCCTCTTCCTTCCTAATCCATCCCTTTGTACAGAAATCTGGTTAGTGTGGAACAGGAGTTCTGAACGGGGACATTTGAAGTGTGGGGGAGTCTTTGTCTTGAGTCATTCTGACAGGGAGGGAAGGGCTGACTTACCAACCAGTCACTGTCTTCCAGCACGACCAAGCTGTGATACAGTGACATCCAGTCCCCTAGCACATCTCTCTTATTACCCCAATCTCCTGAAAATGTTCATGGGGGAATGTCTCATCTGTAGAGCTGCTCTGTCCATGGGCTCTGTCTGTCATCTGAGGCTCCTGAAAGAGAAGAGATAAAGCCTTTTAGGTTTGCAAACAATAGTGAGCTTAAAGAGCAAAATGGATCTGAAAACCTGTTGGGGTTTTGTGCCAATACTCTGTGGCACAGAAGCAATAAGTCTTTCCGGAGCTGAGGAGGGAGCCAATTCTGTGGTTTCCAGGCAGGTTGTCCTCGCTAAGGGAATACCTTGGGCACAGCTGGCAAAGGTTCTTCAGCCATGTCTCAGCAGGAAACCCCTGTGCCCAAATTCAGCCAAACCTCTGTCTCCTCCAGAGGAAAAAGGAAGATATAAGGGGGGCGAGCTGCCACAATCCCATCCTGCCAATCTGCCAGCAAGGGTTGACCCCATCCCCATAGCTGGAAAGCTAAGTTTGTTCTGCACAGGAAGGAGAGGGACCTCATGGTGGTTTTAAAATGTGGCAGCCAAAAGGACCACCACTGGTACTGCTGTGCTGAGGGGAGGATATGCTTCCTATTCTGCTGAGGCTGCTAGAAACTTTCTAGTAGTGTCGTCCAGCTGGTGGTGATGTGGAGGATTTGGGTCCTTGCTTTCCCTGTGATCCCCTCTGCTGTCCTAGCAGGGAGAGGCATAGGGGTGGGAGGTGAGGAGCAGCTCCCAGGGACAGCTCAGTTCCTAATCTAGTGAAATTTGTAATCCTGGTGGGCAGTGGCAGTACTGTGGGGCTGGACTCGGTTGGTCAGGTGTCCCCAGACAACTGGGCTCCTACCTAGATGGGAGGTCAGGAGTGGAGATGCAGACTGCTGGGAATTTGTACATCAAGCTCTGTTCTGGGTCGTAGCTTTGCTTGGTGGTTCTGGATCAGTTCCAGTCTGAAACAATTCAGTCACACAGGACAGGAACAGTTAATACCTGAGAGGGAGCTGGAGAGCTGTCGTGTTTCCCTGGGCTGGGAGCCTCCACAGACCTGCAGGATGTGCTGAAATGGGACATGTGCCTCCTCAGGGTCCCATCAGACTGCTGGGTAGCACAGTCTGTTGGCAGAGTTTGGAAACATCTCTCCAGGCTCTAGGGTATCTGAGCTCCTTTGGTTTTGGAAGTAGAAAAATGATGCTGGGGGAGAAGAAGGGAATTGGTCTCCTTCCTCTTTTTGTCTCCCCAGGTGGTTATCTGAATGTGGGCTGTTTAAGGATTTTTTTTTTCTTTCTGCCTGCTTAGAAGATGTCTTGTTAGCATTGTGTGAACAAGCCAGAGATGAGGGAGTATAGATCAGGATGAATGAAAATTCCCTGTAGTCAGTTTTTCCTTGGCTGCCTCACTGCCATAAGGAAATGTTCATTTAATTACAGGCATCAGGGGTAGAAATAACCACATTAAGCCCTCAAGGGGAAGCTGCTGGCGACGAGCTGCACAGAAGTTTTCCCACTCCCCGTGCCTGGGAAGAAGCTGTGGCATTGTGTGGGTACCTGGGCGAGCAGCAGCACTGACAGCCCCGCTGCAGGGCTGGGGCAGAGGGGCTGCAGGAAGGTGCACCACGGCTCGAAGCTGGTGTGGGGTGAACTGGCTCCTCATTCTTGCTGCCTGTTTGCCGAAACCAGGGCACTATTGAAACACGTAATCCCAAAAGAATGGAGAGAGGCTGTTTGTCAGCCACACGAGCACAGCCTGCGCCGAGGCCAAGAAAACACGTGTGTTGGTTTATTCAGAGGGCCAGGGATGCTGGCAAGGAAGGTGCACCCTGCTGGGGCTCAGATCAGTCCCTGAGTGTCCCTGTGCCTGGTGAAGCCCTGTTGTGGTTACCAGGCTTTGGTACATTCTTGGCTGGGGTCAATCTGTTATTGCTGGAAAACCAGCTTTGCAGCCTTCTCTCTATAGGCCAGCTGCAGCCATGGCTCCTCTTGTCCTCCTGGTGTTGTGAAGGTAGTCAGAAGCCATACATGTGCCCTGGGACCACCAAACCTTTGCATGAGCTTTTTTTTGGCCTAGGACACATGAGGCTGTTTGGAGAGTGGAGCCTCTTGGGCGTGCAGTGTGTGGCAGGGTGGTTGTCATTGCTCTGCTGCAGGGGCTGGAGTGTTTTGTGCTCAGTGTTATGCCAGGGGATTTAAGGACCTTTTGGTGTGTAAAAGGTTTCAGTTACATTTTGATAGGTGACCATGTCTCAAGGGAAGTCTCTCAGGCACCTGAGGTATTGCTTGCTCTGCCTAGGCAGGAAGGCTTTGCAAAAGATGCAGGCACGTGCCTTTATTTGGTGTGCTGGAAATCAGAGTGAGCATTGTGGGGTACATAGTCCAGCCTGGGAAGAGTGAGAAGAGGAAGCACAGGCCTGGCAGGACAGATGAAATGCTTTGGGCCTGCTAGAGGGCACAGAAGTCTGTGAGCTATGGTTCTTCTCTTAGATCAGTGGCTTTCATCCCATGGTCTGTTAACCCCTGGAGGCCTGTGGGCTGTTTGAAGAAGCCTATGAAAGATAACTGAGGAAAGAAAATTGACTTCTGCTGTGTAGAGCTGTCTACCCGATGCTGTTTTCCCTGGGGCTGCATCTCCCTGGCCCCGAGCTGGGAGCTGCCATTGTCGATAGCAGGAATCGTGGAGGAGAGCAGACGTTGCAGCAGCAGAGGAGGGAGGTGTGAAGGCTACGAGACAATCTAGGGAGGGAGTGAAGGCAAACAGTCTGGGAGACTGAGACCAAGTGAGACTGTGGCTCCCGGCATGAATGGCTGAGCAGAGGGGAGGACAGGCCGGCATGTTGAAGTGTCTGTGACCTGCTTGCGTGGAGTCTCTCGTGTGTGAATGGCTGGAGGTGTTTAGAGCAGTCTGGATGTCAGAGATCCTAAGGACAGGAGACCTGACACATCTTGGCATTGGGATGAGGATATGAGGATGCCCAGCAGCCCTGGACACCAGGCCCCAGTGCTGACCAAGGGCACATCTGCAATCATCTGCAGGAGCAGGTGCATCCCTGGCAGTGCCTTGCTGTTTCCCATGGGTATACCTGGGCCTGCGTGCCCTGGATGTTCTCTGCTGAAATACCAAGGGAGCAGATGTTGGCAGTTCTTTGTGAGGTAGTGCCCACCCAGTTGGTGCAGACACGCACTGCCTGCAGCTGGGTGGAGCTGGAGCTCTCATTATGTTTGCTGTAAGGAGCTGTAAAAGCTTAAAGATGCTGGCACATCCCTCTAAAGAGCTGTCCCGTTGCAAGGGCGTCTTCTGTTGTGCCTTGTTGCTCTTCTTGGTGTAGGTAGGTAAGTATGTGCTCCCTGCAGACCAATGCTTTTCCTATTGCTTTCTAAAACGTGCTGGAGACACAGGAAGGTAGATGGTTTTAGAGGGACACTCAGTAAGGGACCTGGTTGCTGGCAGTACCAGAGGAGGATGGCAGTCTGATCTGGTTTTCTGAAGCCCTAATTGGAAGTGATCTCTGAGATTAAGGCCATGGCTGGATGTGTAAGTAGTTCAGTGCAGTGCAGGAGAGCAGAAATAAGACTGTGTGGGAGCTGCAGTGGGAGAGTTCTCTTAGGTGGTGTGTCCCAGAACAGCTATGGTCTGTAACTCTGAGCACCAAAAGAACTTGGTTTGATACACAGTCATCCCATATGCTCCCCTGTGCAAGCTGTTGAGGGTTTGGAGTGCAGGGGCTCCAGCTGACTGTATGGGAATCAGCCTGGACATCCCTCAGCCAAACTACTTTTCCACCTCTTCTGCCACTGGCCATGGTTGGGATCCCTTTTTGTTATTTAAATGACCCTGCATTTTGTTATGTTCTGGAAGTGGTTTGTGCCTTGACTGTTCTGCCCTGGGGCCTCTCTCCTCTCTGCCCTTGGGCCTTGCTCCCCTGGCCTTTCCAGGCACAGTGGTCTGGGGGAGGGAATATCCCTGGCAGTAGCTTCCCTCATCTGGTCATTGTGTTTCTGTCCCAACTGCTTATCAGTAAATGACCAATTCCTGACCCAGCTCTCCTAGGAAATAACATGGTTGGGTAGCTCCTGGATGTGGGGTGGGCTTGAAAGGAAGGTCAACGGTAGCAGGGCCAGATGGACATTCTTGTGGCTGCTTCGTTGGCAATACCACCATGGCTCTGACCTGCCTCCCTGGTACCCATTGTGCAAGTGATGTGCAGGCTCTGCTATTTGGTGGTGACAGACAGGTAGGTCAGAGTGTGCCCCAGGCAAATGCTTTTCTCTTCAGCAGGCTGATCCTGCCTCCTTGGCACTGTGGCGTAGCCACAACACTCAGGAAGGAGAGGTAAAACCAACCTTCTGTTGGGTAAACTGAAGAGCACTCCAGCCCCTCTACAAATCAAGCTGATGTGGTGACATCTTAAGGGATGATTGTGTGTTTCCTTGGAGGGAAATGGAGGTTTGCTTGTTACTAATTAAAAAGCAAAAAATTTGTAAAGGCTTTTTGACACAGTCACAGCTTCAACAGCTAGATTCCTTTTCATCTCCCCAAATCCCTCTTCTCATTTCAGCTGGACACAAAAATGACTTATTTCCTCTTTAATTTCTAGTCCTGTTCAGTAGGCCAGTTGGGAGCTTTTAAATAGCTGCCCTGTCCCATTGAGAGGTGACTTGCTTTGTGACAATGGGATGAAGTGATTTTTGGTCAGCCAATATAAAAAACACTTTGGGGTTCTTTTAGAATTATTTAGAATAGTGAAACTGCTTTTGTTCACAGCACTTTGTGAGAAAGATGGCAGACAGTCTTTCCTCAGATTTTCTTTTTCCTGTTGTTGAGCGAAACTCCCTCATCTCCTTGTCTGTGGCTGTTGTGTTGAATACTCTGCTGAGCTGAGCAGAGCAAGCTTCACCACTTTGACTTAGAACTGTTTTCTGAGGGGTCAGTGGGGTCAGCACTAACAAACTCTTTTCATCTGTATCCTTCTGGCTGGCTTTTTGTCAGTGGCCTCAGAAAGGTAGCACTGCAGCATTACTCCCTGCTGCTGGAATCGCCCCATTCTGCTCTTCACAGAGGTGAAACATCTTTTGCACTGCCTCCACGTGTCACCTCAGTGGGTGCTGGCAGCAGGACAGCGCGCAGCCAGCGCAGGAGCTCCCATCCTGGTTTTGGTGCTCTCCGCCTTTGTTCCCTCTCTATCTACCTCTCCCACTTTCTCTGCTTTCTGGCCCCTCCTCTGTCTGCTCTGGGAGGGTTTTTCCTCCCGTGCTCTAAGCCCTGCTGTTTCCCCGAAGGCTGGCTGCCCTTTTTAGCATGCAGAGCCTCATCTCCTCCAGGTTACGCAGAGGTGCCGCAAAAATAGAAATGAGAGACAAACGCCCCATTGAAGCAGCTGGTGAGCCCTGGCTTCGTTCCCTGCTCCCTCCCATCTACAGTTGCAGGTCTTTATTCATTTGTTTCTTTATTCCTATCACTTGATCTGCATTTTAGAATACAAAATCAGGAGGCTGATGGCTGGTAGAAGTTGTCTAATCCCTGTTACCCATCCTAGGAGGAAAATGGCCTGCAACTGAGGTCTTGGGCATTAAATTTCCTTTCTCAGCTGTGCTCCCCTGCCTCCCAGCTCAGCTCATGCTTTGATTCTTTCTTTGCCTTGGAGTTGACAGCTGTGTGGAGCTCCTTTCTGAGAGGCTTGAAAGAGAGGGGGAAGATGGCAAATCTTCAGGCTGCTTTTTGGCACCCCAAGCCTTTGGGTTTTTGCTGCTGGTGCAGAAGGCATGAATGAAGTGGTGTCAGGATGATGTCTGGAGAGGTACTGATTTGTACCCTGGTGTGGTGGTTCTTTAAGCCCTGGGGCATTCAGGCTGGTGCTGGCACGGAGGGTTCCCCCAGTCTCTGCATCCTGTGCCCATAGATCAGACCCCAGAGTGTTCCTCACATCCACCCCAGGAACAAGACACCTGTCTTGCTCAGGCTGTGCATGACTCATTCTTAGGGATGAGGTGGTGTGGTTTTATCCCAGGCTGAGGAAAGCATAGCATCCCAGTAAACCAGATAATGCAGCTTAGGAGGTTTTAACTGGGTAAACACTTCAGAGTTAAAGGAAGGTAAACAAATTCCCAGCATCTGAGCTTCCCACATGGATGGAAATAGCTCTCTGGATTGCCGGGTTCACCTGCCATGAGATGTGTGTTGTAGAAGGGGTGGGATGGGCTCTGGCTGAGCTCTGCAGGTAGCCCTAACAGAGTGTAGCTGATGGAAAAGAGGTTTGAAGCAGTGTAGATGCTGGCACAGAGGTACATTTTGAGACTTTATCTTGCTGCTGGGGATACCCAGGATGTGCTTTGTAGTGTGGCTGGAAAGCTGAGGTGCCACATCAACCATGTCTCTGCCAATAGGAGTCAGGAGAAACTGAGGCATTGGGGTGGATAAAGAGCTTGCTCAGGATCCAGGCAGTCAGTTGCAGTCACATATAAGCCAAATATTCCATGTGGCCTTGGACCTGCCATGGTCTCTTCCTATCCTTCTGCTCTCCTTTGATGGATAACTTTGAGAATAATGTTTCTTTTCTCCTCCTCGCCGCTCTCTGTCATGTTTGCTTAAGCTGTAAGCTCCTCAAGAAGAGTGCTCTCCCTGGTGCTCCATCAGTGATGCAGGTGTTGCCTGTCAGCTGGGGAAGCTCACATTGGAACCTGCTGAGCACCCCTGAACCAGCACGGGGCTGTCCTGGCCAGATCTTCCTGGGTCTGTGCTCATGCACAAGGGGTGTGCAGGCTCTTGTTTCCAGCTGTGGACTTCACTGTTCATGCATGGCTCAGGAGCAGGCACATCCCTAGAGATGCCCTGAGGTGTTTTGGTCAGCTCTGTGATGCTGCAGTAGCTTCCCTCCCCTTTGATACTCTGCCTCTTTTGTCATTCCCTTTTTGTTGCTGCTCAGGTCTCATATGATCTTGCCTTGGATCAATCAGGCAAAATAAACAAGACTGAGAAGTGCTGAAGCCTGGCCCAAGTGTGTATGTGAGAGGGTAACCAATACTGGATTTTGATGAGTTCAGAGAACAGTAGAGGAAGGTGGAGAGGGTCAGAGAAGGCAGAATACTTAAGAAATGCATTTCTGGCTTCTAGTATTCCCAGGACAGGTTTGGTAATCAGTCTCTCAGGTGAACAGTAAATCCCAAACTTTCTGTGCCAACTTGTTTTCAATGATCACACCAGGGCCAACCCATCTGCCATTGCCCCATAGCTCATCCTAGCACTTGCCCTGATTTGGATTTGTGCTTCTGGGATGTGGAGCTGTAGGGCACAGTGGTGGGTAGCAACATCATGCCTTGTCTGTGCCCTTGCCTGAAGGCAGTTCAGCTCTGCTTAAATGATTTCAGGCCTTGTGTATCCAGATCTGTGTGCAGCACCCAGGTGATGTTTGAGCAGTGCTTTGTAAAATCTCTGTTTCTAATACTTCACTACTCTGCAAGGATTTTCACATCTGCATTCCAGTGATATCTCAGAGCTGTTCCTAATACATGAGTTTCTCCTCTTAAGACATTTCTGATGGATGTTTTCCCAGCTTGTATCAGAAATGTTTTGTGCTAGCTCTCAAGGGGCTTAGCACTTTATGCTATTTCTTTTCATAATATTTCTGTTATTCCCATTCTCAAGATCATCTAGCTGTACCTACAGTTTTTCTGTGCGGGGAGGATGTCTCCTTGTTTTGTGTCCTTGACTAATTTCATTATCACCTTCCTACTTTTTGTTCCAAGGTCACTTAGGAAAATGTGATGGAGCAGCAGATCCAAAGACAAACCGTGAGGAATTTCACTAGTAGCCTCCCTCCAGCACAAGCCTCTGTAATTTTTTTTGCATAGCCAATGCCTTACAGTTTTCCTGCTAATAGGTGTCTTTTCTTGTGTCTCTTGTAATTCCTCATGAGGCACTGTATCAGATGTTTGACTGAAGTCCAGATGGATTACACCTGCTGCATTTCTGTTGTCTAGAAAATCAGTTATCAAAGAAAAATACCAAATTAGTCTTCATTTCAGCTTATTCAATTAGTTCAGTTCAGTGACTACTTCATTAGCAATTGAGGAACTGAGTCTGAGCTGAGAAAGCAAGAAAACTTGTCCTTTTTCCTTCGAATCTATGAATAAAAATCAGCTGTGAGAGGATGAGATCTTGTAGCTTTGATGTGCTGAATGATAGAGGGCTGCAAAGCAAATGGTTCAGTTCACCCAGATTAGTTACTTCACTTGCTTAACAAAAACTGTTTTAAATATAAAACAGCTTTTGGTAATTTTATTTTTTCCTTATGTCTCCATATTTATAATGGTATTTAGTAGCTGAATAAAGCCAACTCCCAGGTGCTGTTTTCTTGCATTTTGATTGGAGTTCAATATGCATATGAATGTACCTTGACACAAAATCACAATTAAAGTCTCATGTAGGAATCAAGAAGTGTCAGTCAATCCTTCTGATAGTTCAAATGGAAATAATAAGAGTGTAATGTTGATAGAAAAGTGCAAAATGCAGCTTGCTTTCCTGCTTAGTGTTAGGTGGATGTTGGCTGCTGTCACAATATAATTGTTACCTGTAACGGTCAGCCCTTCCTTATGAAAACCAACACTGTGAGTGCATTGATGTTCAAATCAAAAAATAGATTTTCACCCTACAGATTTAAAACATAATTAATACTGGTTGTAAATAATATTGGTTTGAATCAGCTTCCCTGCATATAATATAGCTGTAGATCAGGACAGTCTGATAGAAACTGTCATTGTTTTCACAAGGACAGAGTTTCATAGCTGAAGTACATGACATTCCACCTCCTCTCCAGGATGGCTGATTAACAAGGCATCTCATCCTTTAACAGAGGCAAAAACACCTCAGAGAGGGTGAATCATCACCCCAGAAAGAGGTGCTCCAGGCTGGATGATTGCTTGGCACTGACTCCCCCTGGATGTGAATGCTACTCTGCATGCTTGTGGTTGTTTCCTAAAATACCCTAATTTTCCTCATCAGCTGAGAGCACAGCCCATCTTCAGGGCAGCTTGGTTTGGCAGGAATAGGCTTCAAGGAGAAGACAAGCCCAGTGGGTGTCATTCCTCTCTCTGATGTGTGTTTTCTGTCATTTTACAGGGACCTTGTGCCTCTGCCTTGCCTCCTCAGAGGACCCAACTGCCGATGGCCTCACATCAACTTCCCTGCTGGAATTTGCTATGATGTCCCACCTGGAGGCTGTGAGTTCCCACGAGCAAACCAGATCGGAGGCTGCAGAGCCAGATCTTGCCCCTGGCTCTCTGCATGCTGCTCCAGGGTCAGGCTTTGCCAGTGAGGAGAATGAGGAGTCCAAGATCTTGCAGCCCCCACAGTACTTCTGGGAAGATGGGGGAGAGCTCAATGACTCCAACCTGGACTTGGGACCAGCAACAGGTAAGTTCTTTTTGCCCCATTCTTCCTCCCACTCTACAAGGACTCTGGGGAAGTGGAGGGATGCGGGGATCTATCTTCCTGCTTTGACACAATTCTTGCTAAGAGGGCCTGAGATTAAATGTCAGCTCTATTTTCTCACCTCAGTGCCTGATGTGTCCCCAATGAACCCTGAGCAAGCACAGGCTTTAGAAACCAAGTTACAGCTGAGCTTTTATTCCTGAGCTGCTATGAGCTGGGAAAAGCACTGCCTCCATCTAGTTTCCCATTGCCTCATGCCCTCCTTTCACTTTCTCCCCTTTATGCTCTCTTCTATCTTGTTTTTTTCTGTTGCTGTCTATTAAGCACAACTTTAAGGTCTCAAGAGCCTGACTGAGATCAAGGCCATCTTTAGTGTTTTAGTCAGAACAGAGTTCCCTGGGTCAAATTCTGGATTCCTCACTCTGTGACTTCAGTGGGGATTTGGTCCAAGAGAAAATAGCAGGTTTTGTCCCGTGGGCAGCTGTCCCGTTGCCTACCCTGTACTCCTACTTCCTGAGAGATCATGACCAAAATGAGTTCCATTGGCATTTGAGTTCGCTTTCCTCTCTGGAGTGTTTCTCTGAGACCACTGAGTTCCCTCAGTAGTCTCTCCCCAAGCCCCTCATTGGCTTTGAGATGCTCTCAGAGAGAGGGATGAGAGGAAGAAGGAGGTGCATTGCAGGGTTTCCAGTGGCTTAGGAGATTATTTCACATGCTCCTGCTCTTAAGTGTCATGTGGGGTGTGTATTAAGTGTTACCCAAGGGCCAGGCTTCAGCCTTATCCCTCCTCTCTTATGCAGTATCGCTCTCAGCAGATCTGACTGAGGTCTGCAATTAGAAAGCACAAGTCTTGTTTTATCTCCTCTCCTATTTCTGTGACCTTAAAAAACACCTGTGCTACCACAGGGCTGAGAGCTGCTGCAGAGCTGTGGCTTGGGTTGCCCACTGGGGCACAGTGCATGCTATGTGGGGCAAGGGCCATCCCAGCTTAGGTCTCCAAAGCCCTTTGCTCACTGACAGTGCTGCTGAACCTGTCTGGCTGTGCTCTGGCAGCCTTGGGGCACTTGCAGGCTTGGCTGTGGGGCAGCTGTGCCATGCAGCGGTGCTGGGGGGAGGGGATGGCGCTGTTGTTGTTGGGATGGCACCGTTGTTGGGATGGCGCCATTGTGGTTGGGATGGCGCCGTTGTGGTTGGGATGGAGCTTTGGTTGGGATGGCGCCGTTGTGGTTGGGATGGCGCCGTTGTGGTTGGGATGGCGCCGTTGTGGTTGGGATGGCGCCGTTGTGGTTGGGATGGCGCCATTGGGATGGCGCCATTGTGGTTGGGATGGAGCTTTGGTTGGGATGGCGCCGTTGTTGGGATGGATGGCACCGTTGTGGTTGGGATGCCACCATTGGGATGGTGCCGTTGTGGTTGGGATGGTGCCGTTGTGGTTGGGATGGCGCCGTTGTGGTTGGGATGGAGCTGTAGTTCGGATGGCGCCGTTGTGGTTGGGATGGCGCCGTTGTGGTTGGGATGGCGCTGTTGTTGGGATGGCACCATTGTTGGGATGGCGCCATTCCTGCCGCGCATCCCTGGGACACGCTCTGGCTCAGCTGCTCTCACGCGCTGGCAGCGCTCAGCGACGCTTTTCTTGGTGTGCCAGCAGGCACCTGCATGTCCTCACAGATCGGGACGTGACTTGGAGAACAGCATGTGCTTGTGCATTGAGAGCGAGATGACTGGGTACTGAACCCAGCCTTGCCTCTTGCACGTGCCTCGCCCCATTTGCATGCAGAACACGCTGCTCTCTCCTTCCGTTCTCGCCTGCAGTTCTTTCCTCCAGGAGCAGATGTGCTCTTTCAGCTGTCCTTTATGCATACCCTGCCCTATCCGCTGCCCAGCTAACCACTGCTCTGCTTCCAAGTGCTGTTTCTTCCCCTGACAGTTGCTGTGTCCAGAGCTCATGTCTCAATGGCGTTTCAGAACCTTGGTTAATAGAACAGTTTGAATTATTCAAGAGCTGGGAGCACATTTCTACTTAAAATTTAATTAGAAACCTGCCGTGTGTCATTTTACAATAAAGGATATTGTAATAGCATCCCTAAATTGGGCAGTCTTCTCCTGTCATGCAAAGCCTCTGTATGAGAGATGCACCCAACCGATGGAACTTACATGCTGCATGTGTGACAGATGCCATGTGATAGATACGCTGTGGATCTGTGTGATGACATCTGTTAGGTTATTTTCAACATATAAACCCATTAAACAGTTTTGAACAGCTGCTGTTTAAGGAAAAAAAGTTTATAGTGTAAGTTTTCCTTATGTGAGATTTCATTCAGTGAAGTGTAGCCCAGCATTGTTGGTAGCTCTGTCCTCAGCACACACTGGAAACACTGCCTCAATCAAGGCACAGAACAGGATTGTTGTACTCCTAAAGAGAGACAACTACCTGCTATGAAAGGAGACCTGTGCTGGCTTTTTACAAAGATATTGGGCCTGTACTGGTGGGGGTCTTGCAGATAGGCCATATCTCCTGCTTTTCAAAAGCTGTATTAGTTATTTCCATCTCTCCTTTTTTTTAAGTCCATCTGAACTCTGTGTGGGGAAACTACCCTGCCTTTGTGTGACTTCAAGGCTGCAAGAGCTAAAAAGCAGTAACAATCTGCAGCTGCTGCCTTTTTTTTTTTTTTTTTTTTTTGTGAAGTGCACAAAAAGCATCCTTTAAATATATTTTTAGAAAACATTTCTAGGGCCACCTGTTAGGCCATTAGAAAGTGTGAACAAACTCCCAGTGGCAGAGCACAGCTCAGCCTGTGGCTCTGGTTTTCCTAAATAATCTGCTTTTGCTGATTTACGCCACAGAAGAGTGATTCTATATTGACATCAGTGAGCACCAACCTTTGGAAGGGCCCTGACATTTTTCTCAGTCTGTCTGAGGGTGCACTGAAGTGTGCACTTGCATGTGTGTCACCCCATGCACAGCTGCTCTCCAGTGGAGCTGCATGTGGAGGAGATGGATTAGGTCCGAAGGGAATTTGGATGCTTTATCCTTGTGGAAAGAAGCAGTGTGATTTGTACTGCAGCTAAAAGGCAAGTCAGTGGAGCTGTGAAACTGTTACTTCTGCATCCCTTCAGGCTTCCAGGGAACCCAGAAGCTTCTGGTTGTAGTTTGGGTTTGGCTGCTTTGCTTCGCCTTTGGTAGCAAATTGGCCTGAGCCACAGATAGCTCAGTGGACCTGCAGAGTCTTGTATTTGGCCCTTCCTATCCTCTTTTCCTTTCTTCCCATTTCTCTATCTTGTTTTGCCTGGAGGCTTCCAGTCCCCTGTGTTTTCTGCTGTTGCACAGATGTCCTTGGCAACAGGTAAAGCATCTCATCCAGCGTTAGGGCTGGAAGATGGGAGTCAATAGAGTTGTAGGTCTCTTTGAATCCCTTGTTTCTGGTGAAGTAGTTACATGGTGGTATATCTACCCTGGAGTTCTCCCTGTTTGCAGCTCTCAGTGTCCTCCTTTGGTCAGGATGCACTGCCCCACATGTTCCTCTCTTCCAGTGAAGGGTCGAGTGTGAGCCAGCCTAATAATTAATTGCTGGGAAGTGTGGGCTCCTGAAAATGGGTACAAGACTTGTGAATGTCTAGTGCATGAGGGGACTTAGTCCCTCTCCTCCCCTGCCCAACAGCTGAGTGCTCAAGGACTGGAGTGCATCATCCCATTTTCCAGTGTTACAGTGGGCTGGCATGAAGCTCACTTCATTACAGCCAGGGACTGCTCTTTTAGCTCCAAGGTGGTTGAAGACCAAGGGATGACTGTACTGGGAGCTATCCAATCTAGTCTTATAGATTGGTGATTTCCTAGGACAGCATGTGGTGCTTTGTGGGATGGGGGAGGAAATTGTAATCTTTTAATTATTCATAGTAATTAGCAGAAAGGATTCCCAGGGGAGTTAGGGGAGGAATAGTTGGACATACATGTCAGAAAGACTACATTCAAGAAAAAGTATGTTTTCTGGCCAGCTAATGGAATAAAATACCTTTCATCTTCTCTGATAGTGAGATTCACTTCTTTCCATGACGAATTACTTGCCTCTGGCAAGGGAGATCCTGATATCTCTCAGCTTTACTGAAATCTACTGCCTCTTCATCCAGACTGACAGCAGATCTGCAGTTCTTAATACCATCTTCAAGCCAATCATTAATGAAATGAAGCACCTGGTAAAGACTGTCTCCATAAGCAGCTTAGTGCTGAGCAGCCGCCTGCCCTAGCTCAGCAGCTGGGATGCCTCTTGTTTGTGCCCTGGTTTAGTGTACAGGGACAGGGGTAATCTATCTTGGGACAGGCCAGCTCTGTGAAGACATTGCTGCCAAAGGCTGACCTGTGACAGAGGGTTTGTGGGCAGGGTGTTCCCTGACTGAGGATGGCTTATTGTGCCTTCATTGCAGTCTGTGTGCTGAGCTGGAATAAGGTGTGAGGCTGTTTGGGAACACCTGTAGTCTTTGGTGCCCGGTGTGTACCTCAAGCAAATTCAACCATAATGAGGCCTAATCACTTTGCTACTTTGGGTCTCTCTTTTGACTGTGATCTCTTTTGTGTGTGTGGACTTGTCTTGGAGTTGCAGATAATAACCTCTCCTAGCTCTTCTGGAAGATTAGTATATTAGCCCCAGCTGGCTTAATTCCAGCACCAGTAATTGTATTTTGCCTCTTTGAAATCCCCCTGTGGTTTCAATCAGCTGGAGTATGACTTTTTTGCAGTAAGCCTTACTGTTCTGTACTGCAAAAAAAAGAGCAGATACAGTTTCAGACCTGGCTGCATTTTCAGTAGAGTGCACCGTGTGATTCCCAAAGTTGGCAGATGTTTTAGTGTGAATGATGCTATGTGTTGTGATTGGAACCCAGGAATGGTCTTGTCATTATTACAGTACCTTCTAGTTATCAGTAATTCAATCACTGGCTAACATGATCTTCCAGTTTAATCCAATAAACACCTTATGGTCAGGTTATGTGTACTAAAAACAATGAGGATCACCCTCTTCCTGAGTTGTCATAGTTGCTTTAAACAGTTAATAACAAATGCAAGGTAGGGAACCTTGTAGGGCAGTAACTGAGACCAGCTCTTCTGAATGATGGAGAAGCAGAAATTTAATGACTTAAATGTCTGGCTGGGGAATTGTGCTTTGTCACAGTGCCATGTCTTGGTCCATCTGATGTCAGGGAAGTTCTGGTATTGATTTTGGAGAAAGCAGGACGTTGCCTGAATGGTGGTTTATGCATGGGTTGGAAGCTCATGTTCACCTCTCCCAGGGAAAGTTATCTCCTTTGGGCAAAGAAAATGGATCTGTGTGACCCAGACCTGGGTCTGCTTGGAGATGCAAAGGGCAAGACTTGGAAAGGCTATCAAAGATGGTTTATTTCAAAAATACTGCCTGAGGGTTTTTGTAAGAGAGCTTGGAAGGGAAAAGCTGGGTGATTGTGGGAGGCAGCTGGATGCTGCAATATGCATAATACCACCACTGATGGAAGCTATTAAGGGGTGAAGCTAAGGATGTGGTGGTAAAGAGGTGAGGCAGAGGTGTGTAATTTCATATTGGTGAACCAGTCTCCCAAGGGGATGGTGTGGCTGAGAAGCTCTGGGAGGGTACATGACATAGAGCTATGTCTGCCTGCTACACTCCTCTGGCCCATCCCTGCTAGACTGTTTGCCAGAGGTGCTGGGACAGTTTCATTATTCCAGTGGCTGGTTCTCCTGAGCTGTCCCCGCTGTGATCAGGCTGGCTCCATTGTGACTTGCTGCTCTTGTTTGTGGTGGGAGAGGGGCATATGCCATGTCTGTGTGTGGCCACGAGCTCCTCTGGTGCTCCAGCCTACTCCTGATCTTGGTGGAAGACAGCAGACCCTGACAGGGAAGGAGCTGATGGTGTGTGCAGTTACTACCTTCTCTCTTCTCAGGCATCCTTGGGCTAAAAATGGGAGATGCCCTTTGAGTTCCCTAAGGGTTGGAGGGAATAGGAATCAATGGAAACGCTGAGAAGTCTCTTCAAATGGGCAAGCTCTTAGCTCTGCATTGCACAGATGAATGACAGGCCAGCTTGTCTGGATGGAGGCTTGGGAAGAATATGCTGGTACCAGCTTAGGGGCTGAGATCATACCAGGGAGATGGACAGGATGCAAAACTTCCTTCACATCAAAGAACAGGGGTGTAAATGAAAAGAAATATGAGTACTTTAAAGTGCCTTAAATCTGATATTGAGAAGTTGGCAGATGCCCTTGTTAGTGAGACAGGAGGAGCTGATTCCAGACAGGAACTGTCTAGCTGAAGAGTCTGGAAGGAAGGATTGACTCATTGCAGTTGGCATCTGGATGTGGCACTTGGGGATATGGTTTAGGGATGATAATAGTGCTGCTGGGTTGATGGTTGGACTAGATCTTGAAGGTCTCTTCCAACCTTGATGATTCTGTGATCCTTCCTGAACCTGGAAAGGGATTGAACCCCTTTGGTAACTGGGTTATATGGAGAGATCCCTGTTTTAAGGAACACAATCCAGTACCCCTATGCCTCAAGTTTCTTTCACTGTTCCCTACTTGAATCTGAGTAATAGCCCTCTCAGGGTTTGAGAGGAGTTGAGTTTCTAATCAGTAGGATCTTATGAACCAGATGGAATGATGTTCCCAGTTTAACATGCAGGGTAATGGGGAAACTGATGACAAGTGAGAATGTTAACCCAGTTAGTAGCAAGTGTGAGGATTCCTGTGTCTGCTTTACCCTGTTGATTTGTTGGTCTAGAGAAGAGCTCAGGTTTCAATCTTTGGCTGCCTTGTAAGATAGAAGTCTGCTGGGAGAGAGTGGGATGGGTCCTACACTGGAAGAGATGGCAGAGGCAGCAGTTCCTCTGAGATCTTTAGGTCTTGTTGGTGGAAAGGCAGCACAGCTGCACCATGTGGGGCTTTCCCCCACAGGAGCCAACTAATCTGTGACAGAGCATTCCAAGGAAAGGTTGAGTGTGTGACTTCAAAGGAGAGCTGACAGTCTGGGAGCATTTCTAGTCCCGTGGGATGAACCTCATGCTGCTTTTTTGTGGTTTGTTTTTTTGCTGTGCCCATCTGCCTGCCAGTTTGTGCTCTGCCCCAAGTGGAAAGAAGAGCACGGAAGAGAGGAAGGTGTAAAGGATTTGAGAATATCTTAGAATGTCTTTTAGGCAAAGGAGATGGCAGATTGGATCATTGATCCTTGAAAATAACATCTTATCTGACAGGGCCTTGTTTTAAAGGGCAAACCCCTCGCTTTTCACCCCCGGCATGTCAGGGCAGAGGGGGTTCTTGGTGCAAACTCTGAGTTATCCCTGCAGCAGGAGGAGCAGCATAGCCCTGGGAGATGCACTAAGCTTTCCTATCTGTCTGAAGAAAGTCCCACTGAAACTTCCTCAATCCCATGGCCTGTGGCTGTCCCTGCCATCCATCCAGCAAACAGTGACCATGTCTGCAGACACTGGGATGTTACCTGTTGATATGGGCCTTTGGGAAGACCATTGCCAGGCAGTGAAGAAGAGATGGGTTTTCTTTGGTCTGTGCTGCTACTGATTGCTCTTACCAGCCTCCTTGGCCTATGAGGAAGCATCACCAGCTGGTTGTTGGGAAGCAAAAATCTTTTAATCCTCAGGGTCTTTGGGTGGGGTGTCAGCTGGGGGGTGCTCTCTAGTGAGACACAGCAGCAAAGCAACATGATTTCTGCCTGCCCTGGGCAGTGAATCCCAGTGGCCTCTTTGCAGACAGAACTGGAGCCAGTCTCTACATCATGGCTCTGAAGGTTAGCAGCTGGGCAACACTTATCTTTGGGCAACATCTGGGAGGAGCTTCTGGCACCTTAAAGGGAACGAACTGTGGGTTAGAAAAGCCACGCTTCAGCTGAACAGGAGGATCTTTACACCTCCTGCTTGGAGTGGATGGAACAGAGTGTTTCCTGCTCAGGAGGGTTGGGCAGGAGTAGCACGGGCAGTCCTGATTGCCAGGGAATACCCAGGGCAGTGGGTGTGTGTGCTGACATGGCCTCTCTGCCCGGGAGCTTGCACCCACTCTGGCAGCAGCGAGCGAGGGATTGGAGTTGGGGAGACTTGGAGGTTTTTTGTGCAGATCTCTGTAAGGCATCCAGACAGCTGCTGCCCACTGTGCTCAGTGGAGCATCTGCTTTGGCAGGCAGGAGAGGAGACGGGAGCCTTGGGAATTTCAGACAGTCATTTACTTAATAACCATAGACAGAGCAGGGGGTTGATTTCTGGCTGTGAAGGGATCGTCTTCCTTCCCTTCTCAGTGAGAATGTGCCGTGCTGGGCTTGGGGAGAAAGGCAGTTAATTGGGATGCAGACTCCTGAAACAGAACTCCGTGGGTATGAACAGTTTCTCAAGAAAGATGAAGGTTGATTTATGCTTGCTGGATTTGTGCCTGCCACCCTGAGCTAAACATATCTTATCTTACAGATACGTTCCTTTTCCTGGGTCCCCAGCTCCTTGTTAGCTTTCAGAAGAAACCAACTCCAGCCTGTTCTGACCTTACATTTGTGAGCTGCATCTCCTTCAGCATCTGTTTGTCTAGCAACAACACTTCCATTCGTGGTCAGATCCACAGAACAGCAGGGGCTGTAGTTGGAGGGAGTGGAGTTAGATTCAGCTGCTGTAGCAAAGCAGAACTAATGCAGATGTTTGTAGGATGACTTTTCTGCTCTGAAGTGCTGTACAAACTAAAATTCTGCATTTCACATATGCCCAGGTCGATTCAGAGTTTGGTGGTATTACTTGGCTGTGCCAGGAAGGAGGATTGGGTTTCCTGTGCTTTAGTTTCTCTTCTGTAGTATTTCCCATTTAGTGTGTGGCTGACTGCTGCTACCACCCCATATCTTTCTCAATCCCATCTGAAATGAATCTCTGGGTTCTAGCTGATTCCTGATACTCATAACCTCAAATTGAAGACGCCAGGTAGCAAAACTGTTACTTATTACTATCTGTGAAAGTGCCTATGGACAGACTGATGTGGAAACAACAAAAATGGAAATTATCCCTTGGGAATATGGGTTTACTGGGATGGGATGGGATGGTTAAATGGAGAAATGCTTATATTGGATGGGATGGTTCTTTGCTGTGGCAGGCTACCTGCCCTTGGAGGGTCTCTGCCATTTGACCCCCACCTGTGGCTGGACACTTAATGGGATATTCTTTGCCTCTCAGAGTTCTTAGTTCAGATGTAACATGAAATCTTTTGGATCTCTTTTTAGATTATACCTTTCCTGCTTCATCTCAGAAGTCATTGCTGAAACGAAATGGGACACAAGTAGACAACTGGGAAATGGCCACTGTCCAGCCACCAGCAGAATTTGTGGAGCCTGACTTACACACTCCTTTCTCCACACTGGAGGAAGAGGAGGGGCTGCTCCCTATTGACCACTCAAGAGGAGGAATGGAGAGTCTCCAGACTTCTGGACCAGAGGTTACATCTTCTGAACCAGTGGACCAAGAGGACTCCTTCTCCCTTCTGTTTTCCACAGCCTCTGCCAAGCCAGGTGTTACTGAGGCAGCCTTAGGAGGGCAAGAAGAGGATTCTGTTTCTCCAGGCTTAGACCTTGGGAGCAGCATGGGACCAGGTCTGCTACCTGTGCCCTCTACTTTTTCTACTACTGTTGCTGCGAGATCTCCCATTGATTCAGAAGAACTCTTTGAGGTGACAACTGGAGACACTTGGGCTGTTGGGGGAGCAGATTCAGAGCTGACTGTGGCTACAACAGGAGCAGAGCTTGCAGAGACCACAGTGGAGGCTGGTGGGGAAGAGCGTTCAGCCAGGGAGGAGGTGTCAGAGCCCACGGTGGGGTGGGAGATGCTGGAGCCCACGGTGCTGACTGAAACAGAGCAGACAGTGGAAATGCCTGTGGGGACACCCTCTCCTGCAAGCAGCTCCCCAGGCACCCAGACTCTTCCTGGTAGTGAGCAGCAGCCCTCTTCTGTGTCTCTGTGGGACAGAGCTGATGAGCCTGCGCTGGATCCTCTTTGGAATGACACCGAGTCAGCCACCGAGACTGCGGCAGCAGAGAGGAGCTCGTCCCCCCAGGCTGGGGATGCCCGCATGGCCGTGCTGCCAACGGAGCTGCCCTGGGACTCGGCTCAGGTTGCACTGGGAGCAGGGGCTGGGCTGGGAGGTGCAGTGGGGATATTTGGGTACTTCACTCCTGGGGAGTGTTTAAGCCCATCCCTGAGTCTGACTGCTGGAAGTATGTTTTTCTGTTCACCCAGTCAAAACTGAATTTTTAGGGAGAGTTATTCACAGCAGTTCTTAAGGGTCCATCCATCATCCTTGGTGAAAGTCCTGGCCCCTCACATCTTCCTAGATGCACAAAATCCCGCTTTTGATAAACAGGAGCTGAACACCTTTCTTCTGCGGCATGCACAGCCGAGAAAACTCCTCGTTTCCTCAGCCTGCATTATTGGAAGTGTCAGGACAAACACGGCCCCAAGGATTTCTGGAAGGGCAGTGAGAAGAAAGTGCTGTTTTTGCTACCGCTGCCTGCAGGGACCAGATGCAGAGCAGGTGGAGCAGAGTACAGTTCTGTGTGAGGATATTGGTCTAGAAGAGCCTGTGGGAGAGGAGAGGTGAACTGCAGTTCATGAATCCAGCAAACTGGCAGCTGGTTAAGAGAAGATATGTATCAGGAACTGACTGGTGAGACAGTACCAAGCAAAGCTTTTAATTTTACTTTCTACCCCATGGTACTCAGGAGCCTGACCAAGTGACTTAATCCCTCTCTGCATTCTATCCTGCCTGCAAAGTGCTGCCCTGTCTCACCAGTTTGTTTAAGGACCACAGAGGCTCCTGTTAGGTTTTGTGTAAAGTGCTGATAAGGCTGCAGGCTAGAGAGTTTTCCACTGAGAACCTGTATCCTCCTTGAGTCTAGATAGAGGAGGAAGGTCAAGCTGAGCTGTGGCAAGCTGGCAGAGTAACTTTGTCCCTGTTCTGTGTTAGCACTGAAATGGTGATTGCTCCTTAGAACAGAGAGTTAAAGGACAGTCACATCCTTTGAGAAGTGCTTCTGGGAGTATGGCACAGTGCCTTGCTCCTGTCCCTTGTGCTTTCAGCAGCAGAGTTACATTCACACCTGAACCCAGCTGTCTTTGTCTTGTCTCTCCAGGTGATCTGTAAAGACTGGAGCAACCTTGCGGGAAAGAACTATATCATCCTGAATATGTCGGATAACATTGACTGTGTAAGTCAGTCCAAAGAGATTTGATGGCATGGGGGCAATGGTGTTTAGGAAAGTGAAGGCAGGCACAGCTCTTGCTGTCTGCTTTCACCACAAAACATTTTAAAAGCACTAAATCTCAACATACAGAGGCTGTGAAGAGAAAGGGAGAAGGACAGAAATATTCCTGTTCTCCAAAAGGGAAAAAAGAGTGGGTGGAGAGAGATGATTTTGCTCCAAGTCTAGCACATATTGGACACACATCAGTTCCATATTGGATTTTTTACTAACTTCTGGCTGCTCGTCTGTGCCAGTCAGTACCTGGATTGTCGTGAGACATGAGAGCTTTTAACATTGCACCTCTTACAGGATTAAATGCAGTTCTCCTTCCTTCCTTCTGTTCCTTTTCCTTCCATTCCTTCCAGCATATAGTAACAATCCTCTGGTGGCTCAGAGGAATAGGGACTCCCATTTGCACTGTGCATGGATAAGTATCAAGCAGTTATCACTAAATCTTCCTTAAGGGTCTCTTCTCCCAACCCTATTATCTTGTGTGTTATCTGTATCTGTTAACCAGCCATGCTCTGCTAATCCAATGTCTGTCCATCCATCTCATAAAGCTGCAGTTAATTCATGAGCCCAGAGTTCGTTGTGGATCCCTGATAAAAGGGTTTGTTCACTTCGGTTGGGCCTTTTATCAGGCACTTAAAAACCAGTTGTGAAAGGCCTGGGGTCAAGGTGCCTTTCATAATTCTAAGAAATTGTTATAAGCCTGACAACCTGACACCAAAATGTTTCATTGAGGAATTGTGTTCTGGCCTTGTGCATCTGCACTCCTGCTTTGTGGGGCTCCTGCTGTGGGCAGAGCCAGCTGGTTCTGTTACTGCAGGGTTGCTCTCTGGCACTGACCTCTTGCCGCTGCTGATGAGTACTTGGTGGATTTGCTTTGCTTTTTTTGTATAAAGGTGACCTTTTTCAGGGACAGGGAAAATGGGGAAATTCCTATACACAGTAAGGCATGCTGACTGCTCTAAGAATAGATCAAAAGTCAGTCTTTTTCCTCCTAATTTAGGAAAACCAGTGTGGAGGGCTTTATGTAGCTCTGCTACAGTCCACAATTGTAATGCAGAAAAGAAGTCCTTGAAAACCAGAGTCCTTCTGTCCTGTTTCCTTCATGTCCCCATCCCTCTCTCCACTATCTCTGTGGACTTTAAATGCTAGTTAATTTTGTAATATGTAGTAAATTCCTTTCATGGTCACTTGTACTTGTGTTGTTTAAACCTCTGTAAGGGGAAGAACTGAAAAGCAGATGGGCAGATGTCTCTTGATCAAATTATGTCTTTGCTGTTGAATCCTCAGTTCTGCCTTGCTGGAGGAAGATGGTGCCTTGGGATAGGCAGGACTGAACTGTTTTTCTACTTGATTTCATGTTTCAAAACACATTTCCCAGTGAATGATTTGTGCTGTACTACCCCTTATTCAAAGGGACATTTGTCGACATACATATTTAACATGAGCATCTCATCATTCCCTGCCTCCATTACTACTTTGCATGAGTGAAGTTAGAATCAAGCTCTTCATCTTTCCACTGATGTTGATGCAGTTTGTTTCCTACCCGTGGTAATTTGCTCAGTTTGGGCATCTCACCTACTGTCTGCCTGTCCCTTTTGTTTTTTGGTTTCTGTATTGGAGCTCTGGTGTTGGGGTTTAGAGGGAGAATCTGTGTTGCAAGTGCTGTAGTATAAATTAGTGTGAGTTGGTATTCTTCACATATTTCCATCTTTTGGTGCCGTGATCTGGTGTGTATCAAGTCCCACTGAAAATCTGAGGGACAAGGAGTGTGCTTAGCTCCTTCCAGAAGGTTGCACTTTGAGCTTCAATACACTTCATGGCACCAGGCTTTTACCTGCTGCGGGGATCATGTCTGTATTTCTGTGTTAAGCTGGAAGCCTGTTTGTCTTCCCAGTGGGCTCCAGGTAAGGGAATCACTTCAGTCTCTCTCTGGGCAAATCTCCCACTCAACATACCTGGAAAGTTTGCCCAAATGAGGACTGCAGGATCTCACCCAGCAGTGCTACCTGGCTATGCATCGGGAGGTGACCTCCACCTTGGCATAGGTGCATTCAGGCTCCTTCACTGCTCCCTCCTCTCCACCATGGAGAATTGATCAGTGCTCTGCAGCCTCTGCTTTTCCCATCACCAGGGGGAACCTCGCGTCTGTCCTTCTGCTTCTGGCTCAGCTGCTCCCCTTTCCTCTGCATCCCCAAATGAGGGCCTCAGACTGGCAGTGGGACCATGGAGCTGCAGCTGAGCATCGTGGTGCTCCATCACAGCGCTGCTTCCTCACACAGCTCCTCCTGCCTCCCCATACCAAAACCCATCATTTCATGAGAGGAGGCACTGCCAGCTCTTGTGATTCAGGCTCCAGTCATCGATGTCCAATTAGGCCATTTTTGGCACAGGCCTGTGCCTGCCCTGAGCGCTTCAAATTGCCATGGCAACGAGAACTCTCCATTTTATTAATCATCTGTGTGGCCTTCAGGTTGGCATGGCAACTGGAGATGAGAATAGAAGCACAGGAGTGAGAAAGCAGCACAGGCGCCTGCTGAGGGATGGCTGGAGCACGTCAGGCTGAGCGGCACCTGCTGACCCAGCGCTGGCTGTGGGCAGGGGCCTGGCTCCTTCCTGCTCACCTTGCACCGTAATGTTGCTCCAGGATCCCTGTGTGCCAGGAGAGCTGGGCTGGGTGTGGGGCATGTGGCAGCCACAGGAGCTGAGGAGGAAGGTTGGTGCATTGGGAGATGTGTGTGGCTCCAGCCTGGGGCACGGTGCAGCAGAATGTTGCACCAGGTTTAACACTGCTGGCTTTTGGGCATGTGTGAGGTCTCAGCTGTACCAGCCCTGCAGTGCTACAGCTGCCTTGTGCCTGCCATGCACTCACCAAGGTTCCTTTTCTGTGGCAGGAGGAATTTCGGTTGGAGAGGGGTCCCCAGCTGTTGGCACTGGTGGAGGATGCCTTCTCCAGGCAGGCAGAGGGGCTGCAGGACCGCTGGCTCATCTCTCTGAGCAAACCCAATGAGAATGACAAGCACTTGCTAATGACGCTGGCAGGGGAACAGGGTAAGTGCTTCCTGTGATGGGGAGTGTATTTAAGGGGCTCCCTAATGGAGGTGCACAGCCATGTTGGAAGGAGCTTTTGCTGTCCAGTCCATTTCAACCCCACCAGTTCTCAGTGTTCACTGGACTTGAGGGATGCAGAGGGACTGAGAACATCTTTCTTCACATCTGCCTTCTGGGTTGTCCCTCACTGCTTGCACGAAGCACTGCACTTCGCACTTTGGCGCTTTGCTGCCTCCCTGGATTGCCTTCCCATGAGCATCTGTCAGGTTTCTCCTTATGTACCCTCCTCCATGGTAGAATATGACAGCCTGCTCTTGGTTCACTTCCTAACCTATCAATTCTGAAGTCCTGTCCAAACTGGGATGGTCCTCACAGTGCCCTCCTTCATCCCCAAAGAAACAAAAGCTGACAATGAACATGGGCTGGGCTGGAACATTTTACCATCTCTTTATTCCTGTTTTTATACGGGGGTCCTTTTCCTGCCTGCTTACTGACAGAGGTTTCTAATGTTGACATGATGGCCTCTTTGACCCCTGTGAACCTGTCTCCATGACTTTCTGAGTGCTGCTACTCACTCCCAGAGCAGACACGGATCCTGAGAGCTTCTGTGGTGGTAGGGAGGGTACCTAGGTTGCTCTGATATTAGTTCATCCCTGGATTTTTTTACTCTTTTAAAAAAGAGTATTTGGAGCTAGCCTTGTCTGTGATCCTGTGCTCTTTCAGCCTCCTGACATAAAACACCAATGAACAAAATGTGTGTTTCCCTGCCTCCATCCTGTTGGGGATTTTATACTGATGAATACATCTGACTAACCTGAGCTGAGAGCAGCACTGATCTCTTCCTCTACTTTACAGGCGTTATCCCTACAAAAGATGTTCTCATGGCACTGGGGGATGTTAAGAGGAGCTTAGCTGAGGTAAGAGCCTGTCTGCCTGCATCCATTTGTTAAGACTGGTTATACAATTAAAATAAGCAACTTGAAAACTGGGAGCATATCTCAGGCTAACCAAGTGCTGAACCCACAGCAGGCAAACAGGTGAGTCAGATGCTTGGCAACCTCCCTTCTCCCGTCGCTGGTAGCAGCCAGACCTTCAAATGTCTGCTCCTTTTAAGAGAGTAACTATGGGTTATTTCCTCCCTGCTTTTCTGGCTTGGTTGTGAGACTGCTTTTCACACATTAATTTTGTAGGGATTCTCAGTGTTACCCCTTCCATACTATTGTCCAAAGCAGTGCGGGTGCTGCAGACCCCCACATTTGGCCCTGCTCTTTCATCCTCCGGCTGTTTTACATGCATTGGCTTCTCTTGACACGTTCACACACCTTCTACAATTCCAGGGTCTGCATTTCACTTCTTAAACAACTGCCTCCACAAGGGCAGGCAGAGGACCTGGGTCAGTGGATGCCAGACTCCTCTGCCATTTGCCTTTAGGCCTCACATATTCCCTTCTAACCCTGGGCATATTGGAAGAGGATAGCGATGAGGACAAATCAGTCCCATGATCTCTGGCTTTGCCCCTTTGTCCTACAGGGTATGTAGGCACTGAGGACCTGATTCTGCTTGAGTTTTTTATGCCAACCACTGGATTAATTTTGCTGATTTTAGCAGCAGGATTGAGCCACTGCCTCGCTGGCTGTCTGCTCTCAGGTTTTCACCTGACCCAACAAACTGGTGCAGTTAGACAAAGCAAATTAACTGCTCAGTGGTGTATTGATTGGCTTACTCCAGAGAAAGTGCAAAAAGCCAACCCTGTAGAAATTGTGTGACTGAAGTTTCAGCAGCTAGAACTGCCCAGAAAGAAGGATTTGTGTGGATGCAAGGTTTAACTTTGCAACTGTGGCCCCGTGTTAATATGAGTTGTACCAGAGCCTCCTTGCCCCATGCCTCTGGCTCTCTGGCTCTGTCAGTAATGAAACTCTGCTCACAATGCTGCCCTTGCACAAGCATGAGATTGCAAGGAGGAGGAAGGATATTCTCTGACACCTGTCACACTACTGAATTGATACATAACCTGTTTCAAATCTGCCAAGTCACTGTGGGACCAAGACTGGGCTGTTTGCTGACAGCCACAGGGGGCCAGTTTCTCAGGGAGCTATTCCTAAGCTTCTAGGCTCAGCTGGCAGCTCTCTACTTTCAAGACCTTGTAAATACCACTATGCTCTCTTAGGACCTGAGCTTTAATGGAAACCTATTTATTAGGGTTACATTCTCTGCAAAGCAGTTACCAAAGCCTCAGTATCCATCAGAGGTCGATAGTTTGTCTTGGGGACTCTCAGTCTTGGACAGTTTCTCCCATGAAAACCTCCTTGTCATACATAAATGTACACACCTTGTGCAGGTGAGGAAAATAAAATTGTGCCTGCTGTCATTTGCTGATGTGTCAGCTTTCATGGAAAATGGTGTTATGTATAGTTATGAGCTTCTATTAATGTCAGACAGTGTACAACCTGAGTCTCCAACCTTGGCTTTTACTTCCTCGGCCCACATTCATGATCCTGTACTTGGACCTTGGAAAGTCTATCTGCCTGCAGGTCAGGACTTTTAGTGTACTGCTTCCTTCCTTCCAGATTGGTATCCAGAACTACACGACCACCACGAGCTGCCAGTCGCACCCTAACCAGACGCGCAGTGATTATGGGAAGCTCTTCGTGGTGCTGGTGATCATCGGCTCCATCTGCGCCATCATCATCGTCCTGGGACTCATCTACAACTGCTGGCAGAGGCGCCTGCCCAAGATGAAGAACATGGTGAGCACTGGATGGGTGGAGAAGGTGGCCAGACTCTTAGTCCTTGGGATGAAGAGATTGGAAAGTTAAGAGGGCAATTGTTTTCCCCTGTCCAGTTGTGGGACATAGCTGGATACACTGCTGGAGCAGCAGTGGAGTTCATTCAGGTGTAAGAGAGATGCAAATGTGCTTAGGACAGCTCATTTCCAGGGTGAGGGTTGGGCTGGGAATAAATCTACGTCTTCCCACTGACTCTGCAAAGGTCTCGATGACCCTCATAGCCTGGTCTGATTGTGTTTCTCAGCAGCATTAAGACCTGTCCCCCTTTGTCTCCCTTTGTGTCCCCTCGTCCCTGGCAGTCACATGGCGAGGAGCTGCGCTTTGTTGAGAACGGCTGCCATGACAACCCCACTTTGGACGTGGCCAGCGACAGCCAGTCGGAAATGCAGGAGAAGAAGCCGAGCGTGAACGGGGGAAACACCATCAATGGCCCCGACAGCTGGGATGTCCTGATCAATAAGCAGGCGAGCGAGGATGTGGATGTATTTGAGGAAGACACGCATCTTTAGAAAAAGAAAGGAGGGAACCACCCTCGTCAACACACTTGTTTTTCTCCTATCTTGACTGGTGGACCATGGGATCAGGTGGCTTCTCAGGAACTTCTTAAAACCTTTGAACAAGTCTTTGGGCAAGTTTTCCCTACGGAAGTCCTGAGCCTGCATCTGAGGCTTGGAGCCAGGAGGATCACGGAACAGAGGGAAGTGGGAGGGGTGGGTTTATAGATCTCTGTGTGTGTGTTCCTATCAGTAGCACCAATGCTTTCATCACCTTTAAATGCACTTACTGTAGCTCTGTGGTAGTGGCTGAGAGTGTCTGGATTGGAGAAACAAGTTGGTGGGGCTGCCTGCCACCAAGAGTCCAGATCTGGGGAGTAAATTTACTTTCCAAATACTGACCACATTCAGTCCATGCAGGTGCAGTAAAACCTGTGCATTCTGGATGGAGGGGAGGCAAGATTCTGTCCATGTCCTGGGCAGAGTTTGCATTCCCCATGTGAAAACAGGTTTTTTAGTGCTCTAGCATTCAGCTACTAATTGTATGAGAGCTGACGTTTACATTTGGGGAAAACACCCCTCCCACCACTCCCTGCTGTCATCTCACTTCACCTCTGGTACCACAAACAGCCCCACTCCTTTTTTCAGCTCCACAACTCCAAGCTGAGCTTGCAAAGTTTGAGCACTTTACCCTTGCTTGACTGATTGCAGAGAATTCAGTGCCATGGTGCATTTTAGATGGAAATTTGCTTTAGGTTGGAACATTTCTCAAAAGTGGTGTTTACATGCCTCTTTCACAATAGCCTGGGAAATCAGCAGGAAAATATCCTTTGTCTTGTGTAAGTTTTAAACTGGCTGGCCTTTCCCACTCCAGTTCTATTTTTCAGGTTAATTTGGTTTCAGTTAGTCATTTTGCAGTAAATACAAAGACTGTGTGAAACTTTTTAAGTAGGGAAACAAGTAATGTTCTCATCCTTTTGTTTCAATTTCAGCATCTTGCCCTAAGGGAAGGGTGGAAGTGTTTAATATCCCACAGGTATAATTCAGGGTAACATCTTTAAAATCACTGCATTTAAACAATGGAAGAGCCAGTTCTGATAAGATGAGAATCGGATGTAAGAGCTCCCCAATGAATGTTTCTCAGGCATGCCTCAGGCAACTTTGAGGCTCCAGCTCCCTGAAGATGTGAGGCACGTGAATATGCCTAATTGTTCGCTGAGCCCTCCCTAAACTACTGTCAAGCCTGAAATCCCAGAACATTTGTTTCTTCTGTCATTGGGGATTGAGGGACTTGCTTCACTCAGAGGCACCAGTACTTCTCTCCCTAGTGGTGGTGATCTGCATGCTTGCTTCCTGTGAGATGCAGCTTCACACTAGTCTTGAAGGGAACCTTTGTACACAGAGGCCCCAGATGTGCAGCCTGTAAATCTCTCACTGTATGTATAGAGACCTCTAGCATGTTTCTCTCTGGTGGGTGTGCCTAAAGTCAAGGTGCAAGAGCCTGTTGTTGCAGTTTGTGTAGCGCTTTGCATACAGACTGAATCACAGATCACCTCGATGTAGGACCACTCTGATACCAGTTTGTTAGGGATTCAAGAAAGGTGATAACCGTCGGTTTCCTATCCAGATTCCAATTTTCAGTGGTTTTAGCCTGCCTCCATATCTTTTCTGGTGTTATGTAGGACACAGTGATCATCAGCTCGTTTTGTACCTTGGTAGGGTTGCAGAGATGCTCAGAGTTCCTTCTCCTGCCCCAGCAGTTGGTGGTGGGGGTCAGTCCAAGTATGCAGACAGCCATACGTGACCCTCTCTGACCACCCTTCACTGTGGCTCCTGCTGAGTTTGTTGGGTCTGTGCAGTAAAACTGCGCAGGTCCATTGGCTGTGTTGAAGGCACTTTGGAGCTCACAGGATTAAATGCAAATTGTTGTTATGGTGAGTAAATTAAAGCATGGAGTTAAAATTTGAGGTTTTATAGCACTTAGCATAATGGGGCCTGGCATGCCTCTGGCCTTTAGGCAGCTGCACCGTGTAAATCTTTCCAAGTCCAATAATCCTCATCAAATATGTTTTTAATGCCCAGTGGCTGTTAAAAAGCTAATGCAATGCCACCAATCCAATGTGAGTAATTTCACCCACAGATCGCTTCCTTGGTGCATATCCCTGCTAAGAGCTACTTTGCTGCCCTGTTTTCTCTCCACTATCCTAATTCAGAGAAACAGCAAGGCACTGATAAAGCAATGCTACTGGCTGGGCTCAGCATCTCCCAGTCTTGTGTAAAGTCTTCAAACTTTAAAGAAACCAAGGGGGCAATGTGGGTTCAATAATCAGCTAGCAAGTTCTCCTAATTTGCTCTTCTGGCCTCTTGTGGCCTGGAGGATTTTCCAGAGATGCTGTTCTCTGTCTGGAATATCCAGATAATCTGAGAAACACGTTAAGGGTGGCTGTTGTGAGGCTGAGGACACTTTTCTGCTGTCTTTGACAGGGTGCACCTGGCTGTATGATCCCAGTTTAGCTTCAGAAATCTACTGGTTGATAGACTTTCACTTTAGTCTGGTGATACTTTTTATCCTTTTACAGTCTGTTTTTTCTCTGTATCATTTTTTTGCACTAGGCTGATCTTGTCAAGTCGATTGCACTGTTGTCCCTCTCCTGCCAGCCCTGCAGAGATGGGTCATCTCCGGGGAGCTGCAGGCTGGGAAGCACTGTAGAAAGGCTGTTTACTCTGTCCAGTGCTTGCATTTCCAGCTCTGCACAAGGGAGGATGTAAAGAGGAAGAAAATCTTTGTCTTAGCATTTGTAACAGGAAGCTTTTCTATCACCCTAATATAGTTAAACTTCTTTTTGATAAAAACTGTGAAAGCTGGACTTCTCAGAGCAGTGTGCCAGGTGACAGAGCAGATGCAGGAGACAAAGCAATTCCTGGAAAACTTTCTCGGACAGTACCATAATTCCATCTAATGTTTGGTTGCACTGACACCTGGTGGCAGTTGGGAGTTGGAAACGGAAAATTAAAAAAAAAAAAAGAACTTTTCCCTTAGCTTTGGTATTTGTTTCCTGTGACTTGCCTAGGATAACCTGCTTTATTCACGAGGGGCTGGAGGACTCGACTGTGAGCAGAGGGACTTGTACCAGGCATGTCAAGGATGTTTTGTGTGAGGACATCCTTGTCTACAAAGTAGTGAGACGGGACCTTCCCTGGAGTCACCAGTATACAGGCCCTGGGTAGCAACACAGGGTCTCAGCTCCATCTTCCTGCTTTGTCTGCCACTTCTCCCTCTGCTCCGTGGGACCACAGCTAGAATGCAGGGACTCTGCCTTGAAATGGAGGTGGTTCTTCAGGGAGAGTGAAGAACCTCCATCAGGTGCTGTGTGAGGAGTGCAGTGCCTCGGGGAACATCAGCGATAACATCGTCTGGGTGCACGGCCAAGAGCAGAGTGGCTCTCCATCTCTGTGGGATCATGGCCAGGTGTGATCTGGGATGGCCAAGCTGCAGAATACTCCAAGGTGTCACATGGAGATCTGGAACTGCACCTGTAACATGGAATCTAACATGTCCTGGGACTCTACATCCTGCACGCCGCCTTGGGGTATGTAGGGTGGAAAGAAACAAATGAGGAGTGACCCAGTAATTGCACTGGATAATGAAGGATGTAATGCAGCTTGATAATACAGTTCAAGAGACACTTTAAGGATCCCTCTGGCAGAGGATATGGTGTGAAATGAAGGTACATTATCCTAAGGACTATTGCAGTGTGACCGTAGAGCATTGCAGCAGGGTCCCGCTGCAGCGACTGCCATCAGCAACTTGTCTGTTCCCATCTGCCTTTGCAGCCATGCAGGAGCACATCTAACCTTTGCAGCAGGTTTGGGACAGCTCCAACAGTCAGACACCACAAGCACCTTCATCTGTGCTGTTTCACGAGAACCTCATGTGCTCATCTATGCTGACAGCCAGGCTTTGAGCTGTTCTCAACACCTTCATTCCTGCTGGACACAAACTGCAAGCCCTGGCCACTGCTCGGGATTGCTGCCGGAGAACACTTAGAAACACTTGTGTCTGGCCCTGGAAATAGCAGGGTTGTGGTTTTGTTTTCTTTGCAATAAAACACACCTCCAGGGTGTTTGAACACTGACCCGAGCGCAGTGCTTTGCTTGGTTAGATCTGCCTGAATTCGTGTCTACTGCATCTCGTAATGCAGTATTGGCCAGGGTTTCTCTGCCAGGACGGGGGTTGTCAGCCTGGCTCCCCTTCCCCACAGTACACTCCTTAATTCTCCCATCACAGATTTCTGTGGAAGCCCTGAGCCACGCCAGGTGCCCAGGCTGTGGAAACTGGCTTCCCCCATGGCATACTCTACCCCTCCAGTACCCACAGAACCAGCCCAGGGCACCTTTCCTGCTAGAGTGGCTTAGCACAAGCCTCTGTTCCACAGCAGAGTCCCTGCCTGTGTGCCCTGTGCCATGTGTGTCCCATGCAGCTCTCCACCATCCCACAGCTGCTCCAGACCTAGACCCCTACAGAATCACAGAATTATTAGGGTTGGAAGGAACCTCTGGAGATTATCCAGCCCAGCCCCCTGCCAAGGCAGGGTCACCCAGAGCAGGTGACATAGGAACACGTCCAGGTAATGCTTGAATGTCCCCCAAGACTCCCTGAGCAGCTGTTCCAGGGCCCTGCCACCCTCAGCCTAAAGAAATTATTTCTCATGTTGAGGTGGAACTTCTTGTGTTTTGGTTTATAGCCTTTGCTCCTCGTCCTGTCGCTGGGCACCACCAAAGTCTGTCACCATCCTCTTGGCACCTACCTTGGAACGGATTAAGGAGACCCCCTATTGTCACAGCTGCACTAGTCCAAGAGATCCCTGCCACATGTCCCAGACCCCATCCCAGCCATGTTCTGGGCCAACTCCCCTCCTCAGGTGTGTTCCAGCCCAGTTCCCCTGGTTTGTTCAGGGCAGTTTTCCCAAACCCCGGTTCCAGCCCAGTTTCCCCGGTTTGTGCAGGGCAGTTTCCCTTTTCCCGAGCCCCGGTTCCAGTCCGGTATTTCCAGCGCAGTTTCCCTTTTCCCGAGCCCCGGTTTCCCCGGTATTTCCAGCGCAGTTTCCTTTTCCCGAGCCCCGGTTTCCCCGGTATTTCCAGCGCAGTTTCCCTTTTCCCAAACCCGTGTTTCCCCGGTATTTCCAGCGCAGTTTCCCTTTTCCCGAGCCCCGGTTCCCCGGTATTTCCAGCGCAGTTTCCCTTTTCCCGAGCCCCGGTTCCCCGGTATTTTCAGGACAGTTTCCCTTTTCCCGAGCCCCGGTTCCCCCGGTATTTTCAGGACAGTTTCCCTTTTCCCGAGCCCCGGTTCCCCGGTATTTCCAGCGCAGTTTCCCTTTTCCCGAGCCCCGGTTCCCCGGTATTTCCAGCGCAGATTCCCTTTTTCCGAGCCCCGGTTCCCCGGTATTTCCAGCGCAGTTTCCCTGTTCCCGAGCCCCGGCTCCCGGGTATTTCCAGCGCAGCTTCCCTTTTCCCGAGCCCCGGTTCCAGTCCGGTATTTCCAGCGCAGTTTCCCTTTTCCCGAGCCCCGGTTCCCCGGTATTTCCAGCGCAGTTTCCCTTTTCCCGAGCCCCGGTTCCAGCCCGGTATTTTCAGGACAGTTTCCCTTTTCCCGAGCCCCGGTTCCCCCGGTATTTCCAGCGCAGTTTCCCTTTTCCCGAGCCCCGGTTCCAGTCCGGTATTTCCAGCGCAGTTTCCCTTTTCCCGAGCCCCGGTTCCCCCGGTATTTCCAGCGCAGTTTCCCTTTTCCCAAACCCGTGTTTCCCCGGTATTTCCAGCGCAGTTTCCCTTTTCCCGAGCCCCTGTTTCCCCGGTATTTCCAGCGCAGTTTCCCTGTTCCCGAGCCCCGGTTTCCCCGGTATTTCCAGCGCAGTTTCCCTTTTCCCGAGCCCCGGTTCCCCGGTATTTCCAGCGCAGTTTCCCTTTTCCCGAGCCCCGGTTCCCCGGTATTTCCAGCGCAGTTTCCCTTTTCCCGAGCCCCTGTTTCCCCGGTATTTCCAGCGCAGTTTCCCTGTTCCCGAGCCCCGGTTTCCCCGGTATTTCCAGCGCAGTTTCCCTTTTCCCCAGCCCCGGTTCCCCGGTATTTCCAGGGCAGTTTCCCTGTTCCCGAGCTCCGCCCCGTGTGCGCACGCAGCGCGGCCGGCAGTTGTTCCTCCGGGCCGCGGGGGGCGCTGCGCGGCGCGGGGCGGGCGGTGCCGCCGGTGCCACCGCCGTGTTTACAGCGCCCGCCGTGCCCGCCCCGCCGCCGCTGCCCCTCGGCCCGGCCCGGCCGCTGCTCCGCTCCCCGCGTCAATGCGGCGCCGCCGCCCCGCCGCCTGGCCCGGCCATGGACACCAGCGACTTGTTCACCAGCTGCAAGAAGGGCGACGTGAGCCGCGTGCGGTGAGCCGGGCCGGGAGCGGGTCCCTCGCAGCCGGCGCTGCTGTAGCCGCCCTGGTCACCGGGCGAGCGGGGCCTGCCGGGCCGCGGTCACCTGCAGCTCGTCCCCGCCTCCCCAGGGCGGCTGTCACAGCCTTGGGGCTCCCCGGGACAGCCGCGGCGCAGTTTGTTTCCCGTACATTAACGCCGCTTGTTCGCTGTGTGTGCAGCGGGGCTCTGCCAGGTGCTGCGGTCGGGTGGGTGTTCCCGGTCCCGCAGGTGTCCGAGTGTCGGGCGGTCACTGCGCGCTCCTGGGTGTGGGTGCTGCCTGTGGCAAACGCCCTTGCACAAGCTCCTCTCCAGCTGCTCCTTCTTTACCGCTGGAAGTGATACTTGCGTTGGTAGGAAGCTGGATCCCTGAGACGCAATCGTCATGGAAATGTTTAGACAAGTTGTGCTGTAGACTGTGGGAGTATGTCTGAGAAGTATGGGGATACTACAATTTCAGGTCTAGTTTCCTTGCTCATCTCAAAGCAGCACAGCTTAACTGCAGTGATTTTGGATCAGGAAGCTGATGGGTTTGTTGTCTGCAGGGTGAATGCAAGGTTCAGCGTTTACAACAAGCTTTTTTCCTGCATCTCATGGTTTGAATGTAAAACTGCTCTTCGTCCCTTTATGCTTGATTCTTCCATCTCTTAATGTGTGATATGTTAGATAATCAAAGCAACCTCTGCTTCAAGGTGCTTGCTGGTGAAGGATAAGTGTGCAGATAGATAAGGTCTGGAGAACATTGTTATCTGTTGTGATTGTGTTAGATGAAATCATTGCAAGCAGTAAATTGCAGTTTACTGCAGAAGGAGGGGTCTGAGGGATGGCCTGTATGGATGTAATGGTAGAGAAATGAGAGTCTGTCCCCCCTGTCAGAGCAGGGGGGACAAACTGACCACATAGGACTGAGCAGAAAGGAGCTGAGTTGCTTGATGTGTTGAATATGCTCAGAGGAATCTGAAGTTTGAGACAACGTAGGTGAAGGGAGTGAAAGAGAGGACTCATGGTGGGTGATAAAAAACCAAAACTTAAGATTTTTTGTGAAGGCTGAGAGGGACTTTTACCCATGGTTGTTGTAGTACAGGCTCTAACAACAGGCAGGCTGTGTAGGAGATTAGTCTGCAAGGCAAAGCCTGGCTTCTAGAGGTATCAGAGACGGAGTGTTGGCAGCATTGGATGCAGCCTAAACACGCAGGACAAGGAAGTGGCAGGATTTAGGAGCAGTCTGGAGTGACACTGATGCTGCTTTTTTCAGGAAAAGCTATGAGCAGGAGGGGAGTCCAGTGTTAGCCTCATAAAATTGGCCACTTATTTGTAAGCGTCCAGGCTGGGAGCATTGCTGGGGAGTGTGAAGGTACTGCAGAAGTACTCAGGCTTCTTTTGAGATTGCTGCCCTGTTAGAGATGCATTTGATTGCCCTCTTTCCCCATTAAAATCACCCTCTTTCCCACTTAAAATTGAAGGGAGCTCCCAGACCATGCTGTAGAACACCATTCTTTGGGTTGAAGATTTGGCTGATGCCGCTTCAGCCACAGCTGACAGTTCCCCAAGTCCAGTGCAAGATCCTGTCATACCTTTGGAAGTTACTCTATGAACTGGAAGTTACATCTTCTGAAAGAGGAGAATGTGACTGAGTGAGTAGCTGCATGAAGTTATAACTTTGCTCTCTCTCTTTTCTTCCAGATACCTTCTTGAACAGCGAGATGTGGAAATTAATGTCCGTGATAAGTGGGACAGTACACCCCTGTGAGTGCTGCAGCCTGGAGCACTGGCTGGGCGGGGGGTAGGGCCTTCAGAGCTCCTTTCTCTGCATCAGCAGCCATGAGCAGTGTTACAAAATGTCTCAGGTTCTGCTTTTTTGGAGCTTCAGCTATGTAGTTCTGCTTCTCTTCCCTGTGGGTGCTGTGCTAAGTGTGTCTTTGTCTCCCCTTTTGACTGGGGCTTGCTGTAGTGATGCTGACAAGCAGGATTTAGTGACCAAATTACCTGGAATAAGTACTCTGCTCTTGGCTAGATTAGGCTCTTCCCCCACCAACGTCCACGGCATTCTAGCAAGTCTTTTCAGGTGAAAGCTTGGTAAAATGCCAGGTGACTGTGGGATCACAGTCTGTCTGGCAGTAGGTCATGAGGAATCCCCCTGGAGGTGCTGAGGGATGTGCTGGGAGCTTGTTACAGTTCCAAAGGACATTTAGACATCTGTAATATATTTAGAGTACAGAAAAACTTCCCAAAGTAAAGGTAGACTAACATTTGGCTGCTGCAATGCACATTACAAGATTCTCCTAATTTGTAGGACAATTTGAGGTCCCTGTGAAAGGGAATCATGAAAGGCTTAGACTGTGAAATAAAAAACAAAACTCATTGAAGTAGAACTTTGGGGGTGGATTTGCTGTACACTCAATGTGGATGCTGTTCCCTCATTGGCATAGCATGTGACAGTCAGACTGGCAACAGAAAGAGCAAGGAGTGTTTTTGAGAATTCACTGGACTGCTGAGTGCCCATGAAATGATCTCCATTAAAATGAGGATGGATTTGGCAGTTAGTGGTGCAGCAGAAGAGGCTGAACCCTAACTGGCACCTTGAGATCTCCTTGCAATGCCTAGGATTGGTGGGAACAGATCCTGCTTAGTCTGTTGCTGGGATCAGGCTTCTGTGCTATTTGGTAGCAATTCCTCACTCCTATGAGGAGTCGTCTCCCAAGCTTCTCAGGGATGCTCAGTGCTGTGATCTGTGTGTGGTGATGTGCCAAAATAGTGAATTTTGCTTCCTACTGCATCTCTAATTTTCTTTCTCTCGTTATTGTCAGGTATTATGCCTGTCTGTGTGGACATGAGGAGCTTGTACGTTATCTTCTAGCCAATGGTGAGCAAAAGCATCCTCCTAATTATGGGTGCAGTGTCTTTCTCTGGTCCGTTGGGATTGTATGTCCTTGTAGCTGTGCCTTGTGGAAACTTCTTCTGTTACAACCAACTATCTGATCAGTTATCTCAGGCTACAAAGGGAGCCTTGCACACGTCTTCATGAACTGTTTTGCAGGCCATTTGCTGCTTGAATTTGCTTCTTGAAATTGCTTACAATTTCTTGAATTGATTGACATCTTGAAAATGCACAGAAAGGGAAGCTGTCTGTGATGGCTCAAGGCAGAATGACTTCCTAAAATCACAGCTGGTGTTTTGTGAGGGTGCAGTGGTGTTGGGAATATGCTGATCTAAGAGTTGTACCTCATAGGAAGGATTGTCTGTGTAAAATTTTATTGTACTCTACTGATAGCCTGGCTTTGTAAGAGGACTTAAAAGGGATTTTGCTAATCTCAAACAAAGCGAGACCAGTTCTACAGGCCAAGTGCCTTCCCCTGTTTGGTTCTCAGAACCCAAATTCCCCTAGGCACTGGTAGTGTTTTGCCAGAGGAACCAGAGTGCAGTGTCACATCTCAGAAGGTTTGGTTTTCTACTTGATTCCTAGCATCTTAATCTCTTGTGTAATTCTAAATAGGAAAGTGCAAATGCCCTCCAAATTTCTAGCAGGTTTTAACCTAAAGAGTTATACAAAGCAGAAATACTTTCTAGGAGGAGTTCTTAACAGCCCAAGAAATGATTGCACTCTTTAATCGGTGAGATTTGTCTTCCCAGAACACTACTGGAGCCATGCTGAGAGGCTTTTTACACAGGTCAGTTTAAACAAGTCATGACTTCCTCAGAAAGGGATTTGTCTGTGGGAGAGCTTTAGATAGTACACCTGTGAGGGAAGCTCAGTTTTTGTCAATGTGCTCATCAGCAGAGGGGACCACAGTGAAACATATCAGCAGACAGAAGTCATGCTTGTTTAGTGACCATTTGGGGACACTGGAGAAGGATCTAACTCTGTCTGTGCCTGTGGCTGTTTTACAGGAGCAAAGTGTGAGGCAAACACTTTTGATGGAGAACGTTGTTTGTACGGAGCTCTGAGTGATGCCATCCGGAGGCTGCTGAAGGAGTACAAACAGATCACAGCCAAGTGCATGAAGAGGGACTACTACGATGTGTTCCTGCAGCGGTAAGGGCGTCAGCAAGGGCAGAGCATCCCACCAGCCTTCCTGAGCTCTTCTGCATATTCGAGCTCCCTGTTCAGGGCAGCTTTGGAAGGCAGCTGATCAGTACCCTCGGTCATTGCTGGGCATGTAGAGCTTCCTAAGGGGTGTGCCCTAAGGGATCGTCTCCAGGTGTGTGTGTGCATAGCCTCCAGTGAGCTGGGTACAGACTCCAGAGACAACAGAAAGCTGGTCTTTATAATGCAGAAGCTCTAAGCTGTCATCCTTGACTGTCAAACCAAAATCAGATCACTGAAACTACATCAACAATTTAGGATAGTATGTCAACTGAAATTAAGTTTCAGACCTGAAGGTACTATTGGAAGCTGAAATTTTCAACATTGATAAAATGTTTCTCATTTGTGAAACAGAGCACTTTAAGAAGCCTCAAACTGATTCACAATGACATTGTCCAGTTCTTTCTTTTTGGTTATTAAAATTTGTTAAAATACTTCTGTCCCACATTGTACTAGAGCTTGAGTGGCAGCCTAACTTGTTCAGGAGTAGAGGAATAGTTTCTTCTTGCTGTTTCTCTACCTTGGTAACTCTGATGTTATTACAGACTTGCTGGTTGGGTTTGTTTTTTTTTTTTCCTTCTTATTTCCCATTGGATTGACTTACAAATGTTAAAATCTTGTTTTTTTTCTTGGAAACTGGAGTGTTAATAAGTCCTAAAAAAATCTGATATTCTTCCCAGTGCTACAGTGTCCTAATTTCTGAGGCTGTAGGAAAAGAGGGGAGGAAGGAAACTAATTTATGGGAGTAAAATCAGATTCTGTGTTCCAGGGAAGTAGAATTTTGCAGGGTGATTTATTACTGCCCTGGTGACTGTGGCTCAGATGGTGCAGGATTGAGCATACATGAAAGCTAAAATGTGCTGGTTTCTGCTTCTCATTCACGCAGACCTTGTGTTAAAATTGAAACAAAGTGCAACAGCTGGGGGGAAAAAAGTAAAAACCTAATTGCTTCTGTTTGGTTTGAGGCAAGACACTTGGAAGGGTGTGCTAGTGGCAGGAGATTGAGATTAGCATTCAGGACTCTGACAACATCTCTGTGTGTGACTCCACACCTTTCTGTGCACCAGCCCAGCTCTCTAGGAGTATGATGCATGAATGTCCACCTGATTTGACCTCTTGAGGGTGTTTGTGAGGATATATATGGAGGGAGTAATGGGCATTAGAAACACTAACACTGGTGGTGATTGCTGTAAACTCTCAAACTAGCAGTTTTGGTTTTTTCCTTTTGAAGAATGTAGGTATGGGCAGGCAGGCCATAAGCGAGGCTTCACCTCTGATGTGGTAATTGCCTGCATTTCATGCCAGTACATCCTTCCTTCTTCTGAGGGTGGATGACATGAAGTCCTCTCCTGTTTGTTACATGATTAAAGCATGAGCACTGACAGTGCCCAGAGAGCAGGAAAGGTGCATCTTTGTAGCAGAGTAGTTCTTTTTGAAACTGTGTCATTTTGCAGTTTTTTTTTTTTTTTTTTTTTTTTTTTTTTTTTTTTTTTTTACATCTGACAATTTAAAAGCAGTATTAGCTTTTGAAGATGTGCTTGGCAGCATCTGGTTCCACTTTAAAATCTGTTCCTGGTGTTCACCTAAGACAGGAAGATTTCATTCTCCAGCTTCCCTGTTGCACTAACAAAACTTCTTTGAGTTCTGGAAGGGAGTGAGGCATCCCACTCCAGTATATGAAACACCAGCCCAATGCTGGCCTTCCTGCTAGGCAGGGAGAGACTGCAATGCCCATGGGTATTTGTTCATTTAGACCTACTTGTACCATGTTCCCCACTAGCATTACTCCATTCTTTCCTTTTTCATCCTGCAATGAGTTTCCCTTCTCTCTGTTCCTCACAGACTGCTGGAGCAGGGTTACCAGAGTGACATTGTTTTCATCGTCCATGGCAAATCCTTCTGTGCCCACCGCTGCATCCTCAGCGCTCGCAGCGCCTACTTTGCAGAGATGTTTGAGACCAAATGGAAGGGGAAAAACATGATAGTGTTGAAGCACCCACTGGTGAGCAAGGCTGTGCTTCCAGTTCTTTCCTTTCTTTTGCTGTTCCAGCTGGGTGAGGAAAGCGAGTTTGAGGGTTAACTTCCACAGTGAATAGCTCCTGGGGCTCAGAATGACCCTAGTTGAGGAGAAGGGCTTGTGGAGGCACTTTATGCAGTAAAATTGCATCTTTTTCAGATAACAAAAAGCTGCAGATTGCATACCTTCCCTTTGTTCCCTCTGTCATGGACTCAAACATATCTTAATTGCAGTAGCATGTAGCTTTTACCATCTGCCAGCTGCATTATGACCCCTCTCTGGGATGAGTTGAGTCTGTCTAATTCCTGGTGGACAGGTGGTCTGTGGTGAAGACATCACCTCCATAATTGGCACTAATTGAGTCCCTTTTGTTGCCTTTCCAGCAAGAACTAAATAGGCCATAAGTGCCTTCCATCCATTAACCACCAGTACTCTGGCACGCATTTCTGTAACTTGACTCTGGCAGTGCAAATCCTCTTGTGACAAACATAATTCCAGCTTCTCAGAACACCGCTCTCCTCTCTTCTTGTACAAGAACATCTTTCCTCTGGAATTAGGAAGATGTGGAAATGTTTATGATCGATGAAAACCTGGATTTTGCAAAGCCTATATTACAACCATGTCTCTTGAATTCCTCCATTAGTCAGGTCGTGTCCCCTGAGGTATTTGAGGGATTATTATCAGTTGAAACAGTAAGGAGCTGTGTAAGCCAGGTGGAGTGACAGCATTAGTTATGTGAGGAGCAAGGAAATCATCATGTGTGTGTTCTTACTTAAAGGGTTTTTTTCCTTACTTGCTCAGGATCATGTTTCTAACTTATTGTTAAATTCATGGTGATTCCAAATGTAACTTTCTCTTGTTTTATTTTAGATTAACCCAGCAGCCTTTGGTGCTCTTCTGCAGTATCTATACACAGGTAAATGACCTTGACCTCTGGTGTTTGTTTACATGGTTGGTGGGCTGCTGTCTGTGCCTCTACACTGAGAGGCACAGGCTTGCACTCAGCAGTGTTTGGGTGCTTGAGTTGCTAATAAATCCTCTCTGCTGGCAGAAAGGGAGAATGTGAGCAATCACCAGCTCTTCCAAGATGTTTGTACCTTTTGCCAGTTGTTGTCCTGCCAGTAATTATACAGTCAATTAAAACCAAAATCAGCTTAGGTTGATTGGTTGGATGGATTTGGAGACTGTATTTTTAACTTAAGGAAGGAAAATCTGTCATCTGGTGTAACAGCTTCGTAAGGTGGTGAAAAGCCAGTTTCCCATGTAGGACATTTTCAGTTTGGCAGACCTGAGCAATGTGTGCTGAATGCTTTGACTACTTTCTAGTATTTTTTTTGAACAGAAGTTGATCTTAAACCTTCTATGAAAATACCCAGTGTTGTGTTGTAGTCATGCTAAATGGTGAACTATCTCAGGCCAGGAGGTGGTGCCAGAAGTTAACATTGTCTTCAAGGCTCTTCCTTTCTAATACAGTGTGTTCAGAAATGTCCCTTGCCACATTTTCAGTGATTGTAAAAGATCCTGGGAAGAAAACTTGTGAGCCTAAAGTCTATTCTTACCCAAAGCCACATATTCAGTGGTGGCTGTCATGCCTGCTGCTGTTGTGTTGCTGTTTTTTGATTTTCTGAGGGAATTAGACATGTTTTTTATAGCCTGTTTGGTCTTTGGTCCCTTGAATGAAGCTATTAGAGTAAACCCTGGAGAGTGGAAATGTAAATTAAATGCCAAACTGTTATTGATTTAAGTGGTGGGTGGTGGTGGAATACCAATTCTTAGCTTCTGGGACTGAGTTGTAAGTGCATGCTGAAGAGTGAGGCAGTATATGTAATTACTAAATTTCTGTGCTATCAAGTCTTCAAATCTTATTTTTTGCCATTTTTACATCTAAATCCTATGGATTAAGTGAGCTGACTGCATTTCTTCTTGACAGGTCGTCTGGATATCGATGTAGAATATGTCAGTGATTGCAAGAGGTTGGCCAAGCAGTGTCGGCTGCAGGACCTCATTGATGATTTGGAGACCAAATGTAAAAAAGTCTATGAATTTGGTAAGCATTTGACTTTCTGTTGTCTCTGCTGTGCCTGTGTGCCCTTTCAGGGAGAAACAGGAAAGTGTGATGGTACATGTTTCATGGTGTCCTTGGGACTTCCAGAAAATTATTCTGTTTCGAAAATTACTCTAATTTCCATGTTTGCATGATAGTTTTCAGTCATGGCCTGTCTGTAGGGCAGCTGTAGTAGTTTCTGACACATACATGTTTGTAATTTATATTGAATGCTTTCTTTATAGTAAAGCAGCCATGGCAGCAGGACCTTGCTGTAGTTGCCAGACATTCAACTGAGCATGGTGGAGTATATATTGGGAAGTGCCTTCCAACATGGAGCTTGTTTAAATCCCCAGAAAGATAAAATATATACAGTTAGAGGTAATTTTCTGCATTTATCTGACCCCTCACCAAAGTAAAATATTTGATAATTGGCCCAAAATGGGTGCAGAGGGAGATAGAACTCTTTTTTTTAAAGCAAAGAAGTATTTCTGAAATCATGTGTATATTAGTAACACATGGATGTGCCAAACCTTAAATGAAACAATCCTCTATTTAAGGACTTTTTGTTATCCAAAGCTTATTGCATGAAGACCAGCAGTTGGAGTTTATCATTCATCTCCTTAGCTCAAGCTAATGCACACGTGAAGAGCAATCAGAGCAGCACAAGTGGTGTTAGTCACGAAGCAGAAAAAATTACCGGATAACAAAACCTTCAGGCTGAAAGCTTCTGATTCTCATTCTGTGCTCTGACTTCTTTACTTTGATCAAGTTAATTTTCATTTGAGAAGATACTGCAGCCTATAGTTTAGAGTCAATAGCATTTTCTTCCCTGATCTAAGAGGCAGGGGTGTAGCTGTTCTACTTTTTCCTTTTGAATATGAGTTGTGATTATTCAGCCTCCTGACGCTGCAGGACATAATTGATAGAATGCTTCTGGCTCAAGAAATTCCTCATCTGCAAATCACATGGAAGATATTACCATGTGCAGGTCTCCCTTTACACACGTGCAGTTGTTTGGTGGTGGCGGGATACAAGATTACCGTGCTACAGCTGTTCCCATGTAAAGCAGGGTGCAAGTCTTTGTGGAAGCTGTGTCACAGGTCTTACTTCTGCTCTGTAAACACAAATGTAAACCTGGACCTGAAGAGATTAGAAATGCATTTCTTGGGATCTACAAAAGGTATCAGTTTGTATTAAATAAGTGGCGATAAAGGGGAGTGGTGAATGAATATAAAATAAAAGCTACTCAGAAATCAGGTAACAAAATTATTTTGTGTCATCTTGTGATATCAGAGTAATTCAATGAGATGCCAGAGATCCATTTTTATCTTTTTATCTTTTTCTCCTAGTGTCTAGCTGAGACATTCCATCTTAATTAATTTAGTTAAAATTTCATATTATATTGTGGAAGGAAAAGAAGGTGCTTAAATCTGTGAACTGCAAAACTGCTGACTTCTTGGTGGGTTTTCAGATGGAAAATAATGAAGTAAAGTTTCAGGTTAGTTGGAAGCTTTAGATAAAAGCACCTCTTGGAAATACAATGGCACTGGACAAATAATTTAACTTCTCTGTTCTTTGGAGAGGGAACAGTTTTTCAATTTTGAGGCCTGACAGAAGACTATAGGTGGTTTAAAGCACTGATGGAAGTACTAGTCTTGATTTTTATTTATGACAGATTCAAACAAATAGAGCAACTGTTGAAAGTTTGTTTCTTAAATCTCATGTGGAAGCCAGGAAAATTTGATTCTGCAAAAAGGCATTTATGTAAGAGTTATAGAAGTTGGAAAGATCTTAGATCACATCATGCCTGGCACTTGACAAAGTGTGTCTGTTTTCTTTGAGTGTTTTAGGAACCTCTGCCTGTTCCAAGTGCATGCTGTGGAACAGACATCTGATTCAGGTTTGCAGAGCAGGGTCATGTATTACATCTGTATTATGAAATTGAAACAAGAAAACAAGATGAGCTTGAGCTTCTGCAGCCCCACTGGATAATTGCAGTGTCTGCAATCTCATTATCTAGAGTTAATCAGTATCTCAAAAGCACTTACTATCTTGGCATGCACAGACAGTAGTAGAGGACGAGGATGACCCAGTGCCTTTTGTTGCACCTGAGATATATTTGGGTGTGAATGCTTGCCTGTTTTCCCCTGTGTGAATATTGTGGCTATAAAAGAAAAAAATTATTGCAGTGTTCAGAAGAGCTCAAACAATTTGTCCAGATTAAGCCATAACCCCTCCTGTAGAAGTGTATGTGTTAGAAAATAAATGTTCTGCAGTTACTTCAGCAAGTTTTAGGCCAAAAAGGGTAAGAGCAAGGTTTGAGATGCTTACCATTGTAGCAAAGACAATGGATATGCAGAATCCATGTTTATTGCTAATTATGTCATTGTGATTAAGATGCATCTGAGTGTGAACATTGTGAAGGTTTTGGGGGTTTAGTGTGGTTTATTTGTGGCTGTTATGTTTTGTGGTACATTGGCTCAGACTGCAAAGAAGTATTGAGCAGGAAAGCCAAGGCAGCTGGTACATTGGTAGGTGGTGTTCACTGCTATACAGCTGTGCTAGACTGGGAAGAAGCCCAGTCTGAACCTCAGCCACAGTTTGCTTATTCCCTTCAGCTCCTTGCACTGCTTGTGTTGCTTTTTTTTGGAAACCCCTCCATTCATCTTTCTTGCATTCCTCTTTCGTGGTCCCTGCTCCTTCCTGGCTTATTCCTATTTTACAGCTTTGATTTTTGTTGCCTCTGTTAGGAAGGCTTTCTGTGTGATAACTGAATGCTGTGCCCTTGGATTTGAGATGCAGTGTCTGAATAGATTTGCTTCTCAGAAAAATTGCTGTTCTTTTGTGTCACTGGGAAAGTGCACAGATGCTCTGTGGATCCCAAGAGAAGAGCTCTTTGCCTTGACTGCTACTTTAAACTTGCCGAGTCCATTAGCACTTACAGAGCCTGACCCGGTGATTGTTACAATAAGTACTACAGAAATACAAATGTTTCTCTCTGCCATGAAAAACTTCTAATTGCAAAGTAAGAAATTTCCTTCTCTCATGCTGGTGTGTAAGTGATCAGTGCTTTTTGAGAAAATGCATTCAGTCTGGTTTGTGTTGGTGCCAGGCCTCCTCTTAGCTTATTTACCCTGGAAGTCATCTATCTGAGGGTAGCATGTAATGCTCGTAGGGCAGCCTGTCTCCTTGCTGGTGAGCTTTGTGTGTAGTAATCATGTTGTACTGGTAGATTATCCTTTCCAGAAATCTTATGGAGAGGTACAGTGGTGGCATGTTTGAAGGGTGCAGCAGTGATGTGGAGGAGGGGGTGGAGATCTTGTTTTGTGGCACATCGTGGTCTTGTTTCGCCCACGACCCAATGGAGTCATCTGATGGAGCTCATGTAATGCTGTGCAAAATGTCAGGAGAAATGAGGTCTCAAGGTGGCGTGATTCACCTGTGAGGGGTTTTAATGTGGTGAATCATACCTGTCAGAAATTCTTCTGAATTCTTTGGAGTTAACTCTGTGTCTCTCTGGCTCCCAACAGTATCTTAAGGCTTCCTCAACACAACTTTGCATTTTCCAGTGGTGCTCTATCTTTTTTCACATGTTTCCTTGTATACCAGGGACTCTTGAATGTCTTGCATGCTCTAGTTCTTCCCCCAAACCATGCTGACCTGGGGACAAACCTCAGGTGATAGAGCAAGGTAGCCAGAAACAAAAAAGGCTGTGCTGACAGTAGCATGTTACCAGTAGTGTGTCTGCTTTGGGCTGCCACTCGTTTGAAGTTAGGGTTGGCTTCTGTGAGCTCCACAACAACTTTGGTCACAGCAAGACCGCTAAAGTATGATCATGTATTTTGCTTTGCCTTTAATGGGCTGTTTTATTGCGTAGGCTGATAAGGCAAGATGGGAAGACACTCTAGGTCTGAAAAAGGCAAATGAAATTGCTGTCTCTGAATGGTCTCTTTGAGCTCTAGTGATGCTTAGGTCAGGCACATGCAGGAGTCTGGGTGCTTTGGGATCTTTATGATTTAGGGAGTAGAGGGCAGACTCATACCTGCTGAACTCACTGGCTAAACAAGAATTAGTCCCTTTGTTCCTTGCAGTGAAGTCAGGATGGCACAGCTGAAGTGGGAGCCAGTGAAAACACGTGACAGAGCAGAAAGGCATGGAAGCAGATTAATTTTAAAAACCCCCTGGCATGGCCTTTACCTTAGATGACACTGTTAGCTCTAGGGGTAACTGGGGAAAGCAGTGTGTGAGTGGCTTCTACAGGGATCAGGGCAGCCTGATCCATGGTCCTTAAATGTAATTGATGACATGGATTCCAAAGAGCAAGTTAGGCTTGAAATATACTTGTGACAACTCTGTTTCCCACAGTTATTTCAGCATAAGGAATTAAGTGGAGGTTTGAGGAGAGACAGGAATACATGCATCCCCTTCTAGCCCTGCTCACAGGCTGCACTGAGAGATGCTGAATGTCTGTGTGCATAGAATAGAAGAACTGTGTGTGTTTTGCAGTAAAAGCTGAACAGCAATAATACTGGGTTTCCTGGCATGTCTTTTATCTGAATGAGAGACAATGTTGGTAGAGGAATTCAGGAATCTCTGCTCTTTTGTTTTTTTGCTTCTTCCAGTCTCTTCCAAGCCGGGGACCTGTGTGAAAGTGCTGACGATTGAGCCCACAGGTAACTGCCGGCTGCAGGAGGATCTGGCTCTCCTGGCAGACTGCGCCCTGCCAGCTGAACTGCGGGTACGGAGCACTTCTACTCCTTGTGGGCTCTCTGGGCTGGGATAGCTGCTCACTTGTGTCCAGTCACATCACTGCTGGATAGACTTAGTGCTTGCTTGTTTCCTGGTGCTCCAAATGCTGAAAGGCTTTTATGGCTTGGAAATGCTGTAAAACTGTGTAATGAGGCTGTCGGTGCTGGTCTTTCCCTCCCCTCAGCAGGGATCTTGGTAAATAAAACCCTTTCTGTGTGGTTGGTGGGGATTTCCCCATTGAATACAATAGGACAAGGCCTTCAGCTCTTCTCTTTGCCATCCTTGAGAATTAGAAATATTGTAGCAGCAGGCATTGGTACCCCAAGAGATAAATAGGTGAAGGATCGCTTACTGGGCTTTCTTGCTAGGAGCTGACACACTACAATGGAGAGATGCTTCCACACCCTGAAAATATTCCAGCAGAAATGTGAGTCCCTCTGAAGAGAATTTAACTTGACTGGCAGTAGATCTGCTTCTCCCAGCTATGTCTTGTCCCTCAGAAATAGCCCCCACGGTTGATGATGACTATGTTAAAATACCGTCATATTCTTAGTTAGGATCACCTATGTGGATCTTCTCTCCCACTTGCAGAACAGGATAGCTATTAGTTGCCTTCATTCTTTCTGCATCTGGTGTTTAATATTAGCAGATTCATTTTGGTCTTATGTATGCCCTTTTTTGGTCCTCTTTTTTATACCAACCACTGTATTTAATAATGTGGACTCATTTTAGGTGGCTGCTGTGCCCAGAGGTTGTATGACTGAATGATATAGCAAAGTTTTATTGCCTTTTCTCTTTCTGTTCCCTGCCAAATAAACCTGCTTGGTGCAGAGTGTGTGTGTGTACATGAATAAGGTTTCTTACCTTTATAAGCTGGGTATTTTCAGATATATTTCACTATAGAGGGAGTTTTTTTCTCTGTCAAGTTTACAACTACCAGTTCAGAAGTCTTTCCTGTGTAACCTGCCTCTTCCAAATAACTGTACATTTTTTGTGGCTTTTCTGTATGCTTTTCTGTATGTTTGCAGGCTTTAAAGGGAGGTGATACTATAAGTAAGCTTCAGACTACCTCCCCAGGAATTAAAAAGTGGATCATGGGCCCCAAAATAGTGAGATTTACATATATTTTAAGTCACTTTACAAATAAAAAGAATATTTCCTATCTGATTGCTTGCTTCCAGACCTTGATGGCAAAATCCTGTTAAGTTGTCCTTCTTAAGTTAGAAACACTTTCCTTCTTAATTCTTTCATGCAGAATAGGAGCTGGAAGGAATAAATTGGAATTGTGTAATCATCTGATAGTGCTGTGGATTGTGAGCTGTGATGTTCTTGCTGTGTTCATAGATTGGAATGAAGGCAGCATTAGAGTTATTACAGCTGTACAAGTGAAGAGGACATGAGCACACACACCTGCTCACTAGGGAATTTGTGTGCCATGCACATATGTGGGTCCTCTGTTTAAGCCTGAAAAATTCTAAAATATTCCCATTTTTCTCTCTCTAGGTATTTTTTTTGTTCCTTTTTGTTTGCAATTAATCTCTTACTCTAATATTTTCAAATTGTTAAATTCTATGAATTGGACATCTTTGTTCTGGGACAGAGGCATTGCACATCCTCATTCTTGCAGAGTTTGCTGCCATTCAAGGAATAGGATACAAACTGTGTAACCTAAAATGTCAGGAACAAGTGAATAGTCACACACAGACATCTGTGTTTTGAAAAGAAGCTTTTTTTTTTTTTTTTTTTTTTTTTTTGTCCAGCCTGTGCAGAACAAAATAGGTTATTTTTCTTCTGGATAAAAGCCAGCATTTCCAGAATTTGGCAAGAAACATTTTGAGCTGCTGCATGTCATGTAATGTCATATTATATGAAATGGGGATGTATTCAGCTTTCTGTTTCAGTATAAACAAATAATTTGCATGTAATGTCTTTGATACTTGGATGATGTACGAAATTTTGTGCATTTCAATTTCATGGTTAGTGGTATCTTATACAACTAAAAAAATAATGGATGTTTGATATCCAATTATAGCTCATTATTATTTCCTAGACTGAGAACTATCTATCTTTGAATTCTCAAACACATTTATAATTCTGGTACCTTGTTTCTCTTTCCTATTTGTGCTTGAAAGCCTTTTTTCCCCCCCAGTGTTTCCTTTTACAAGTATGGTTGTTGTCCCTGTTTTTTTTTTTTTTAAGTAGCAATGGCCAGGATTTTTCTGTCCACAACAGCTGTTTCCTCAGTTTGTTGTGATAAAATTTAGTAGTGACAGATTTAAGTAAAATACTATGAAGAGCCAGGCAACTGTAAAAAACCATGTGGCTTCCCACTGTCTGCCTGGTTCTTCATTTCATGTCTGCCAGGTGACCTCTGAGTTACAGACTCCGGGGCTTCCAGTGTATGACCCTGTAGGTCCATGGTTTCCTTGTAACTGTTTTTCAGTGACCTTTTAACCGAGATCTTATGTTCCAAACCAAGATTAAATCAGAAATAAAGGATCAGAGTTTGCCATGAAATAAATACTGTTCTTTCCATCCGTATTGATATGTGGTGTAGCTGCAAAAAAGAGACCATTTTCCACTCTGGGGGTAAAACTAGATCTTGTCGTGCATAGGAAGAACAGTTTGAAACAAGTAGATGGGTTTTTCTTGTCTGTCTGCATCTGTATGCTATTGCTTGTCTAAGGCAGTGACTCCTGTGCTTTGCTTTGCCCTTTTGGCAGAGGCAGATGAACTGAAATATTTACAACATGTTTCCAATTTAAGGTTTTTTTTTTTGTATCCAATCCACTTGCATCTGGTTGTCAGCCGCTAATCTTCTCTTCAATCACCAACCCCTGTGTTTTGTGTTGTAATTTATTTACAATTTTCTTGCTGAGATAATCTGGCCAAGGTACAAATTGCTGCCACTGATTTGTTTTCTATGTTTTTGCCTCCAGCAACATTTCTATTTAAGCTCTAACAGGAAATTTGCAGCAGCAAAGACTTGGTCTTCCATGTGTGATGGTGGAGAGTGAGAGTATTCAGAGTATTTCTATATGGTGATTGAGTTACTGTGAATGTGTTTGCACCTTGTAGGCTGGACTGTGTTGTGCTCCTTGGGCAGAATACTTGACTTTGGCAGCTGTGCTTTGCCTGGACAGAGGCCTGGGAAGGAGGTTGTATGAATAGGGGTGGTGGGAGGAATAAGCCAATTTTCTGAAGGAAGATCCTGAAAAGGAGATTAGATTCCTCAGGCATGACAAAGGGAGCAGAGTAGAAGTAGTAGAGACTTGAAAGGGGAGTAAAAGGGAAAATTCTGCAAAGCCACTTCATGCTGAATAGGAGAAACAAAGACATAAACCTGCTTTTGTAGCAGGAATTCAAAATAACCTTGTAAACCTGAGCAGCACAGTGGTGACCAGGCAAGGCTAGAAGCAGGAAACAGAGCCCAGAGGAATTTATAATTCAGAAGACAACTCTGAGACAAATAACACTCCAATACCCTTTCCAGAGGGATAGACTCATTTTAGAGATTTACCTTTGGACAGTGAAAAGAGAGCAAAGAAAGGGTGCACATAGGAGATGTGGCATTTATCTCAATTAAAATTCCTGTGCCACAGAGTGGCATCTTGTCAAAGTTTGTTTCTAGGTTTGTTTTACCTGTGATGTGCTTGCAAATCTGTAGTCTTCAGAATTCTGTCAGAATTTGTTGGAGAGGACATGGAAGCTGTGGGCATAGGGTGGGGAGAACAGCAAGGCAAACAAAGTGGGCAGTTGCATCATGATGGGTGTTTGTAACATGCTGCCACAGAGTGAGGCTGCAAATCCCCAGACCATGGACCAAGGACCAAAGCCTTGACATATAAGACACAGATAACAGTAAAATAGCAGCCTGGGGCATCTACAAATGGGACAATTTCATCTCATTTTGATGAGGTGGTGCCCTTTGTATTGTAGCTATACGAAAAACAGGTGATAGATCAGGTGGGCAACATTCTTTGAACTGCTGCATCTCTTCTGGAACAGGAGTTGCCCAGTGGAGCATGACTGCAGGAGGGAGGTGCTATGGAGAGCCAGCTTTACTGCAACATCCGTGTGCATGATTTATATCACTGGGCTTCTCCTGTGATTAGGAGTCAGAAGCTGCCAAGTGTTGCTGTGGACAAAGAGCATGGTGGATGTGTCCAGATTGCCATGGTCAGTGGTGGTGTGAGCTTTTGCCAGCTTGATGCCTTGCCACATCCAAGAACATGTTTTGTGAGAAACCTCACTGAGCCAGGCTGCAAGCTCCCACCCAGTGTGTTCCAGTCTGTGTCTTTGTTCAGCTCAGGAGGGAGGAGTCATCTGGCTCCTCAGTGGAGCTGGAAGCCCTGCTGGAGGCAGGTGGGTTGGAAATGGACAGTCTGCTATTGTGAGTCCAGTCTTTATATTCAGCCCAGGGTTTTCCTGCGTGCAAACTTGGGATGTAATTTTCTTGGATGAAAGACAGCAGGAATAAACTGCTTATCCTAGATACCTCAGGGACATGTTTATGGAAAGCAAGAACCAGGGGAAACTTTGGTTTCCAGAGATTGTCTTGGTTCCGTGACTGTGAATATAAACTTTTTTTTTTTTTCGCAATTGAATTGCACTGTATACAGAATAAGGTGAAAGGGAAAATATTTGGAAGTATCACTTTAAAATAACATAAGGCAAACAGGCTTTTTTTTTTTTTTTTGGTGTGTGCTGTCATTGTTGGCATGTGGGATTGGGTGGAGGTGTGTTGTTAAAATAATTTGCTTGAGTATTAATATTGCAACAACACTATCTTTGGCTGCAAATCAAATAAAAAATCTAAAATGTGCTCTAGCAGTGTTGGATTATTCAAGTGAGGGAATAATTGTAGCCAAGCCATTTGAAACTGGTGTATACATGGATGTAATCTATATGTTGTTACATGTACCCAGTAAAAGGCTGGTCCTATGGCAGTATGCTTATGATACCTACTGCATGAAGTAAACTTCACCTCCACCTGGTTATCTGCCTTGTTAAATGTCAGAGAAACACTTTTCAAAGGTGTATGGAGAGTCAGGAAAGGAGGCAGCTGTAACTTGTACCAGGAGTGTCTCTTATAAGGAGTGCAAGTTCTTCATTTCCTGGCATTGAAATCTGTGTTCAGAGCATCTCTGATGTTCAGCACTGTGCTGAGGAAATAGAGGGATGGCATTTTCTGGGAAAATGTAGCACTGAACTGAACTCGGGACCCTGAATGTGTTTAAAGCAGGAATGTAAAAGGAAGGGTTTTCTGGTGTCTCTTCCTAGGTTGGTTTTGGGGAGTTGCCATTTGACAGCACTGACAACTTCAACAGCTGTCCCGACGTGTGTTTCCGTGTGCAAGATTACAACTTCTTGTGCCATAAGGTATGTGCTTGTGCTGTATTTCCTTCTCCTCCCTTTTTGCCATGAATCTAGTCTACTTGTGTCCCCCACTCCTTCTATGCTGGATATACTCTGCAACAGCAGCATTGATTCAGCTGGAAAACTGCATTTAAAGCATTTAACAAAGCAGCAAGGCCTGCCTTTCTTGCAGAGGTGTGGAGATAAATTTATAAACTCAGCTACAGTATTCACAGCTGCAAAATCTGCTGCTGCTGGCTCATGAGTTCAGTTTCTGGAGAGAGGAATGTTTGATCTGCAGGTGAGAAGCAGTAAGAATGAATTTTGAGATCCAACCTAAACTCAAGGTCCTGCCCCAGTGCCGTGCGAATTTAGAATCTCTTGAGTTTACCTTTTGTGTTTGTGGTTATGAGGGTAGGTATGGGTAGAATAAGGTCTAGAAAAATATTGGATATGCAGCTTCAAAATGTAGGGAAAATCAAAGTTACAGAGTCTGAACTTCTGAAGTACCTTTGAGCTGCTCTGACAGCTGGTTGATAGTGCCCTTTGGTTTGGTGCAGTAAGCAAGATGTCAGTGTTTTGGTTTTTCATTCCTCTCCAGGCATTTTTCTGTGGTCGCAGTGATTATTTCAAAGCCCTTCTTGAAGATCATTTCAGTGAGAGTGAGGAGCTACAGACACAGCCCAGCATCCCTGTGGTAACTCTGCACAACATCTCAGAAGACATCTTCATCCGGGTCCTCTACTACATCTACAGTGATGATACAGAGGTGAGGCCAGCCATTGGTCCTTCCTTCAGTGCTGGTGAGCTCTGAGGTGTTTTCAGCAGTATTTTTCTAAATCTGGAGCAGGGTGTGTGTGTATATTCTTAAATTTCACTGACCTACTCTGCTACTTCACTTTTGTCTCAGGAATCCACATACTGGGATATGCTGTTAGCCAGGCAGGGTTGTAGTTCATGTGCATAATGTTCAGGAAGTAAATCTGTAGTCTTTTATCCCAGAATAAAAATCTGGAAATTAGGTTGCATGCTGTTTATTGACAGGATAAATACAGGGCTTTGCAGCTTTCCCTCTTGGGCTCTGTGTAAAGATAACAAAAGCATATGCCAGTAGATGGCAGATTGAACACATTTGGAGATCTGGATAGGTTGAGAGATTCTGCTTATTTACTCTTGGCAAATAACCTTACTCATAGCCTACTTTTCCATTTGTAGCAAGTAATTATTTCTGCTGTTATTTATTACTGGGGTGGGCAAATGTTCCACTGTGAGACCAGTGCCTTGCTGTGCTCAGTATTGCAGGCAGTAACAAAATAGCCCTAACCCACTTAGTTTTCAGCCTAATGGAAGATGCAGCAAATCCTAGCGTTTAATTAGCTTCCTGCTTTGGTTTTGTGGCAAATGCTTTCAGCAGGTTTCTCTGCAAGATCCCAGAACACATTCTGGCATCAGGGCAGTGACTGGAGATGCTGCTGCACCTGCCAGTGTCACTTCCCCCAGGCAATGTTTGTGCTTCGGGTTAGGTGCCACATCCAGCGAGTGCACACAGCTGTGACCTTGTTTCTGCTGATCTGTTCAGCTGCAGGTAGCAGTGAGGAGAGATGTGTTTGGGCAGGCAGAAGGGCAGGATTGCTACTGATATACCAGAGAGCTGATCCTTCACTTGCCTGCACACTTGCCTCAGCCACTTGCTGAAAGGCTGAGAGGGAAAGAAGCTGCTTGAAGATCCTCCTGAGCCTGTTCCCTTGCACTGCAGCCTGACCCTGTTCTTTTGCACTTCCCCAGTCTGCCTGCCTGCCTCGTGATGATTCACAGGAAGGATGTTTCCCTAGCAGCTATTCCTTTCCAAGGGGTGCCTCAGCTGCTCTGTCTGGTTTGGGTCAGGAGGACAGACCAACAACAATGCGGAGGAGTTAAAAGGATCTTACTCATATGTTTCATGTGCAGAATGGTGCATAGATTGCATTTCAGACTGAGTAGCCAAGATGTGAGCTTCTGCAGAGAATTCACTTGTCATGAGAAACTACCAGAAAAAATGGTTAGGAAGACAGGAATATAGCTCAAGTTCCACATTTACACGTGTAGTGTTCTCCCTGTCCGGTGTTTCTCCAGCCAAGTGTCAGCACTCTCAATTCCATGTTTTTCTTTGCAAAGGTTTTATGGTGTCTCTCTGCCATGCAATAGTGGCAGTGTTTGCAGTTATGGGGAAAAGTGCAGAGGACATAAAGGGTTCCAGGCACAAAGATAAGCTGCTGGTCGGAATTCTTGTGTAGGCTCGAGGGCCGTTCTTGGAGGAACATTTGCCAGGTTTGTCCTTGATGAAGCAGGTGGGAGCTGCAGCCATTAATACTGCTGGCTCTAACACCTACAACTCCTGAGGTTTCCACAGCTTATGAAGGGACAAAGCAGCACTTGATTGATAATCCCAAGGGCTTTGTTATCCCATGTGCCTGCATAGCCCTTGTGGCATGGCTCTCCTACATTTTGCATTCTTCTGCCCAGCTGCTGCAGGGTGTTAAACAGCTGGGTCACTTGCTGGGAGCTGTCTCTCCAAACACAGGTGCAGACAGCTGTGAAGGAAGAAAAAAATCAGTTGTTGCAGTTGTCAGAGTGAGTAACCACATGTATAGATGTGCACAGCAGTGTGTGTTTGCTGCTCACTGGTTATCAGGAGACTGGACCAGGCTGCAGCAGTTATCATTCCTCCATCCAGACCAGTGTGGCTTTGTGTCTAAGTGCAAGTGCCCTTGCCTCCTCCACAGCTAGGGCATGCAGATCCACTGTTAGAATGGATGTGGGTAACTGAGCTCTTTGCAGCTCACATTAGCAGGAACAGAGAGAGACTCTAGTTCCAGGTTAGTGATGCAGATGGCTGACAAAAATAGGATTTGCCTGGCCAAGGGGAAGAGGTTGAGTGAAGCTGGAGGTGGTGTCTCCAGCTTTATCTACAGGGTTTTTTTATCCTCACATCACTTCCAAGTACCCAGGAAAGAAATGGGAAGGTGGTTCTCTTGCTCAAGAGCCTTAAAATGTTAAAGGCCATTCGCAACAGTTTAAGTTTGAGCATCTGGTCCATTAATTTAGTCCATTCTGAAGGCATGTTAGAGCTCCACTAGTATTTGATGTGCAAAATATGTTCTTGCCCAGTTGGGCCTCACTTGCATTTTATTTTGTGTTCAGTTTTCTGTCCTTGAGTGCACCCCCCATGCCAGGGAGGTTGTGCTGGCTCTTAAAGAGAATTTTGCATATTTTTCACAAAATGCGAGTCCAGCAGTATAAAATGGGAGGAAGAATGTGGGGACAAAGTTCTCTGTCCTGCCAGCCTCTTCTGTTTGTCTCTTGGAACTATGTCTGGTAAAAGTAAGCTGCCACTGTCACACTGAACATTTTTTAGCAGCCAGGTGCACTTGGGTGTTTCAGCACTGCCTTGTGCTTAGCTAGAGGGATTACCTGCAGCATGAGAAAGTCTCTGCTGCACTTCAAATTCCTCTGTGGTAACTGTGAAAGACAGAGCTCCTGTGTGCTTAGGAGTGGGCAGTAACTCCCCTCTGCACTGCAGCTGTCTCCAGAGAACGCCTACGACGTGCTGTGTGTGGCAGACATGTACCTGCTGCCCGGGCTCAAGCGCCTCTGCGGCAGGACCCTGGCGCAGATCCTCGACGAGGACAACATCATCAGCATCTGGAGGATTGCAAAGCTGTTCCAGCTGACCCGACTAGAGGACCAGTGCACTGAGTACATGGCCAAGATCATTGAGAAGGTACTGAAACACTCCCCATGGCAGTGACCACCTATGCCCGTATATCTGCGCCATAGACACAGCAGACTGAATGGTTGTACTTTGGTCTGTAGTTAATGGTTGTCCTCTATGGATTAATGTGCTTCCAAGAAATGAGCAGCATTTAAGTAGCAAGGCACATGGTGGGTAGGACAGAGGAGGAGGAGTGTGGCAATACCTTATGTCACCACAATAAGCCAGATTTTGGTCCCTGGCTAGGACATCTCTGTGGAATGTGGGGTGAAAAAGCTGCCCAAAATATTTTCCAAGTACCAGGGGCAGGTGATTTTCACTGAACTTTCAGCCACTGTGCCCAAGTAGCCATGATGTTGCCTCAATACACCAGCTGCAGCCTGGAGAAGCCAAAGGGGTGAGTAGGGGAGCTCTGTGCAGGAAATGTTTTTTAGTGTTTGCTGGGGGTAATTCTTCCTGGCATAGTTCTCTAGATAGGAAAAATCAGTGTGCCCTCTAATCTCCTCCAGGATGACAAATGAAATAGTAGGGGTTTGCTCAGTGGATAATTTGCTGTCAAACAGCAAGAAGTAATAAATTTAACACTGAAGCTTTCTTTATGGGGCTCAATTTAAGTGTTAACCTGAGTGATTATAGCTTAGTCTCAGACTCGTGGACGAAGTTGCCATATGGAAGGATAAACTAGAACCTATGAAGGGGTTTTATGCTGAGACAGATCTTTATAAATGGCTTGTGCATTTCACGTGGGAATGTAACATTTTCACCTGCAGCTTGAAAGGTGTGAAATTATTTTTGGTGTGGGAAAACAATAAAGGAAATAGTTCTGGGGCTGTTAATTTGTTCAGTGTATAGCTTGAGAATAACATACACATCAGCATGTACCCAGATTCTGGGTTCTGAAGAAGGATTTAAAAGATGCTGAATATCCCAAGTGATAATCAGGGTAGGGCTTTGCTTTTGTGTTTCCCACTCTCTAGCTTGAGTGAGAGTCCTTGAACCCCGAATTGACAGTGTTTCTTCTTAAGGGTGTTGGCACAGGCAGAGCCACCCCAGCTGATGTTCAGACATCAGTGGTTGCCAGCATCCTGTGGAGATGCACTGATGGCAGCAGGGAGAGATTTTGGCAGTGTGGTAGCAGATCAGAGCTCAGCAACCTGCTGTGCCCAGGCACAGTTCAGTAGCGTAGACAGATGGAAGCTGCCTCTCACTCCTCAGCTCACCACACATTCCTGGGGAATGAACCTGGTGCAGAATCATTCATGGGTGACACAATTGTGTCGGGTTGAGTGCAGAGCAGAGCAGCTGCCTTGCTGGTGGTGATGGGCCTGAGTCAAGGGAGAATTGTCATTTGTGGCTCCCAGTTCTGAAATGCGCACAAGCACCCACTGGCTTCTGTGCTAGAGGACGTTGCCCAAAAGTGTCTGGCACCATCTCCTTGTTCCTGCTGGGGAGCCTTTTTGTGGGAAATATGTATGTCCCAGTATCAGAACCAGGGCTGCTTAGTTAGAGGGTGTTACAGGGCAGTGTTGGAGGTGCAGATTGCCTTCAGCTGAGACTGTTTATTGTTGGAGTATTACTGTCCCCTTTGGATGGATGGCAGGATGCATCTCCAGGTGGTGTCTGTAGGAGGATTTGGGTCTCCAGGTATCCTAGCTTTCCTTTCTTTTCTGTGGGATCCTTTAGCAGTGTCTGAGACCGTTACCCCCACCCTTTTCATCTCTTTACCTGTCCTCTTGTGTTCCTAATGGTTGTCTTGTCCTTCTGGTCCAGCTGGTGGAGTTGGAGGAGTTTGCAGCTGCTGTGAAGGAGAACGCAGAGGCCGTGGAGGAGCGGCAGGAGACGGACTCCATCCCTCTGGTTGATGACATCCGCTTCCACATCACCAGCAATGTGCAGACTTACAGTGCCATTGAGGAAGCCAACCAGAAACTTGAAGCTCTAGAAAACCTCCTGGCCAGTATAGGGCTCGAGTGCTGATGTGTGCAAACCCTGCCTGTCATACGCAGCCTGCACAGCCCTCACTGCATTGGCTCGGAGTGCCAGAACATCTGAGTCTGAATGTCCCACTTCCCATTCTTTGTCCTCCTTCCCATCCACCTTCAGGCATGGTTTCTTTTTAATTTATTTGTGTCTGGACATTTGCATTTCTGGTTTGTGTTTGGTTTTATTTTGTTTTTTTGTTTCTCTTTTCAGAAGTAGCTCCCAAAGCTCAGCCTAAGTCAATATCTGCTCCTTTGTACAATACACTGTGGAGAGGAGACTGTGAGCAGTTGGGAATGGTGAGGGAGCTGTTCTGGGGACTTCCTACTGCCTGGGGTTAGAACCCATCCCATTCTGTGGTTCAATATCACACTTTGGAAACTGGCTTATGCCAGAATATTTGTTGAATTACCAGCAGCGGAGGAAGAAAACTGGATTAAAGTCTTAATAAGTGTATGGGAAAGGATGTCAGCACTGTCACTGTCAGCATTATAAGACTCCAGAACTGGGCAGTTTCCCTAACAGGAACAGAGAAGTACTTGGCTACGTGGAAGGCACTGTCTTCACCTGCTATTTTAGTATTTAGATAAAAAAAAAAAAATATTTCCAGGTCTTCCCTAGCTTTTCATTGCTTTGAAGTGCTCAGAATTTAAAAGGTCTGCTTTCTGAACTAGCATCTTTGGGAATACAGTAGAGACCAGAATCCTTCCATTCTTAGAAAGCAGTAGCTTTCAATGCACAAAAGAAGGAAGAGCAGTCCTTTTTAAGAGGGGACAGAAACACCTTCTTCTTGGAAACAGCACTTTTCCCTTTATTTTTGTCCATTGTGGTAGAGCAAGGCTGACTTGCTGGTGGGCCCAGGAAGAGGGGTCACTGAAAATCTTTAAAAAGGAAAGGGACCTTTTGGGTCTCTCATAGGGCTGCTGTCCCACTCCATGACCTTCTGGCTTTGCTCAGCCTTGAGCCTTGTAGCTTCATTGTTCTCCAGGAAATTCACTGTCTGTACTAATGAATGTTTTTGAATCTGTATTTTGCAGTAGGTCATGTTATCTCATGTTGTCTGCCTGGATTCTTAATGAGGGTAATGGTGTTCCTTCTCCTTGGCACTAATCAGCAGGTGATAACCCTGCATAACCTTGCCTTGCCAAATCGGCTGCCCTTGGAGCTGTGTATCTCTGGAAGGGTGTGTTGGGAGAGTCTCCAGGGTACAGGCTGGGTATACTTTCCCATGCTGTGCTTTGGGAGGGAGAAGAAGCATTGAGTGAAGCACATGCACAGGCACTGGGCTGGTGTGACCGCCTCATACAATCATTTTGGTCACTTCCTGAGGCAAGAGCTTGAAATATACTGTGCCAGGTGTGGTTTTATTATGTGATGTGAGAACTGGGCAAAGATCCCCTGCAGCTTCAGGGTGTTGTTTTCTGTAATGGTGGTGGTGCCTCTTATGGCTAAGGGGTTAGGATATCTGGGGTTTGGCAGGGACTTGCTTCAGGTGTGGATGTATTGGGAGGGTGGGTTTTTTTCTTTGCTAATCTCACCAGGTGAGAGACTGATACCCCACAGCAAGTGGGAGCTGCAGCCTCACTGCCTGTTCTGGGCACCACCTGCACTAAGGCTGCACTCAGTTGTGAGGAGGGGACTCTGGGCTTTGGCCACTGTGCTTGGGGAAAGCCAAACTTTGGCAAAATCATGTGTCAGGATTGAGTTGCACTTAACAGAAGCTGTGGCTAGAGCTGGGGTGGGGGGAGCAGGGATGAGGTTCATTGATATAATTGAACCCAAATGCTTGTGCACTTTGTCATCTGGGTTTAAGTGGTGTCTCTTGCAGATCAAGTCTCTGGGACAGGGGATGGTGGTGGCAGGGCTATTCAAGCAGCATGTACTTCAATTCTGTTTGAAAACCCTTGTGAAGAAGTGCAAGGAGTTGTGGTTTGTTTCCTGTAGTCATATTAGGATGAGGATGGGGGGAGGTGTCCCTCCACAGGAGTGTGTTGCTGCATGGAAGCAGGAAGCAGCAGGTGTATGCTTCTGTCTGGGACATGGAGAGGAGTTGTGCATTTTTTCTATGATTTGTGGAATGTACCTCCATGTCCACTTCTAAGCTCAGTGTGTCTTTGACAGGACCACCAAAGAGCCCAGCACAACTGATGAAGATACCTCCATGAACTCAGGGAGGGTGAAGGGCTATCGAGGAAGCTTTAATATGAAGTCCCATGTATTTTGGAGAAAGAAGGGTGAAAGGAGAGCTGCTTGTTTTCTTCCTGAGTGGAGTGTCAGGCTCATGAAAATCTGCTACAGAAACCAGCAGCTTAACTCAGTTGGTTCAGTTCTCCTATGTATATAGCTGAAGATAACACTGAACATAAGCAGGATGTTTAATTTATCATATCTCTTCTCCTCCTCCAGCAGAAATTCCGCTTCTGACATCTTAGCAGTTGGCTTTCCACAGCAGTGGTTGTGACAGCCCACGAGGCTTGCACAGAGCCACCAGAGAACAGGACGTGGCCTTTGCCTTCTGCTTGTACTGAGCGAGATGCAGAAGCAGGATTACAGGAATGTGCTAATGCTTTTCTCTGCAGATGCCTCAGCTGCTAAAGCAAATGGACACTGGCAGTGGGCAAAGCAGGAGGGAGGCAGAGAGGGAGCAGCAGTGCTGGGAAGCATTTTCCATATGGCTGCTCTTGAATAATTCCATTCCTGCGTCCTTAAGTGTGGAGCAAGTGAGGCTGCAGTCGTACATGTGGGAGAAAAGGTCAGTGTGGCCTTTTGATCTGCCTCCCCAGCAGTGCAAGTCCACGTGGGCTTCCAGGCAAATGCCTCATCTGTCTGTGTGCACTTAGTGGTCACATCTGTGAGGCTGTCAGATTGTCCAATTACTCGGGATCCTTTAACTCTCCCCCATCCCTTTTGGCAAAATAGGGCTGTCCAAAAGCATGCATAAGCAGATGGTCAGCAAGCTCTGTAATTAAGATGAGCCAGGACAAAACTTAAATTTGAATTCACTTTATTCTTGCTGCAAATAATTTTATCACAAAATAAAAACCTTCTGATTTTTCTTCTGTTGCCAGTGTCCTTTCTGTGTTTTGTTGCCTCTGTCCTTTTTATTTACTACTACCCACTTGCTGAATCAAGAAGATTGTAAAATTTACTAGAGCAACATTATATTTAAGAAGAAATGTGTAAGCACGTGTGCAGCAATAAAATAGTCTATTTCACTATATCTGCTCTGGCTGTGGTTTCTTTGTTACTGACTGACAACATCAGCACGGGTTTCATTTTGCAAGGGCTCTGTGGACTCCTTCATTTTCCCTTACTCAGGCCAAGGACTGGCTCTGTACTCTGTGGCTTCCAAGCAATGTGTACAGTCCTCATAGAACAGGTGAGTGAAGCACTAACTCATTTTTTACTGTCTGCTTTCTTCAAGGATTACTCCCTTTCTTTAGCAGCACCACGACACAGGCTTGGTCACTGTCATGGTTGTTGTCAAGGAGGTGATGTTTGTCTTGGAAAATTTCTATGGGGTATTGCTAACAGGTAAGTTGTCTTTCCCTTTCTTCTTGTCATCTTGTGCCCCTGTCATTGATGGCTGTCCATTATATCCAAGAATGGAGATTTTCCAGCCTTTGTGTTTAACTACTCTGACTTGCCCAGTGCGCTCCTGGAGTTGGAAGTCTGTTTTCTGCAAAACTGTGACTGCTGAAGTGTCTGGGCAGTCCTTCCTCTCTGAGGACACAGGCACCTGATTTATCATCTGCTTTCTTCTGTGCCTGGGTGGCTCCAATTTTTTGGGTAAAGGCAATAGCTGAGATGTCTGTTCAGCCCCTGTTGACTTCGGAGCATGACTGGCATTCAGGGAATGAGCATCCATCTTGTCCCCATTGCTCTGTGTAGGAACATGCAATTTTCAGAGAGGAGATACTAATAACATCTGAATGACTAATGCTGTTGAAGGGAGGGTTTAGAAAAGTTCAAGGCTTAATCAGGTTTTTGGGACTCAACAAACAGCACACAAGGAGCAGCATTGTGCAGTGAGGGTAAAGGATGAGCTTCTGCAAGAGGCTTGAGCTGTTCATGTGGTACAGTCATGGCCAAAGTGGAGATGGCACTTCCCACGTAGCAGTTCACAGTTGGAGTGCATTGCCAGACTCATCTGCTCGGGGTGACATTGTCCTCTCTTGCTGTGGGCAGCCTGGCAAAGCCCATCGCAGCTTTGGGAGCTGGAACGTGTCAGTGCCCAGCTCCCAGGGTGAGTGATCCTGGCTAGAGCTGGCCATGGCAAACCATGGCTTGTCGTGCTTCTCTGCTCACAGGGTGGGTGTGCTGAGAAGCAGGTTTTTGTTTTACCTTCTAAGCGAAAATAGATTTGACAGAACAAATTTACTGGGAGGCCACGCCAGCAAACCATTTATTATAACCGAGGCCTGTTTTGAATAAAGGTGCTGGCTCTGCTGGGCTTGCTGCCTGCCTTGAGGAAATGCTGAAGGAGAAGGACAGAGAATCCTTTTTTAGGCTGCAAATGGTTTCAAGGGTTTTAGGTTGGAAATAGAGGTGGGTTACTGGCAATAGCCAAGGCAAGGGCTGCAGGGGCAGTTAATTAGGCAGCCACATTTGGGTGCAGCTATGGACACGCAGATCCTTAAGTCCAAGTCAAGCTATGAATTTAAGCTTACATGTGATCAGCATCTGGGGAAAAGGGGACAGGCATGCATATGCCCTCTCCTTTACTGGATGTGGTCAACTTTGTAAGTTAAAAGTGCAGGGCAAGCTTTGAAGGGCATTTCAGCAGATTAAAGAAAAACTTGGAAGAGAATCGGTACCATGTGAACAGCTAGCTCCAGTCCTAAGGGTCTGGCTGCCAGTTCCCAAAATAAGCTCTGAGAATGAGTGTGAGAGCTTTCCTCTCCCTCCTCCTGTTCCCAGCAGACCAAGCTCAGGGGGAAAGAGCAGGATTAGAAAGTGGGATTTGCTTGCTCATGACAGCAGCAGTCTGCCTGCTCTGTTTCCTGGTATGGCAGAAGGCAAGGCTGTTGCTTTGGCATGTTGGGTTAGGAAAAGGAAGTGAAGGAAGTGCTATGGTGCAACCAGATGCTTCTGTTCATGGGCTCAGGGAAGATTTGGTCCAAAAAAACTTGATGTGGTTTTCCCATGGAGGAAACCAAGCTGGCCTGTATTGCACTGTGATGCCATTAAAACTCCAGTAGGGAAAAATGCCTCTCTGTTTATTCTTTTATAACATCTTTGTGAGCCAGTGTCATCCCATTACTATTTGTACAAGGCTATGACAGTGATGAACTGTATGAGGCAGGCTGTGCAGAGACCTGCTCTGAGGGGAAGGTAAACTGGTGTGTTAGTTACTACTCCTTGGGATGTGCTTTAGGAGGTGCAGGCTGATCTTCCATATCAAGCTGAGTTGACATTGTATCTCTCCCGTCTGCTCAGAAGGTTTTATTCTAACACATTCTTGGCACAGCATAGCAGAACTACCAATATTTCTATTAATTTTCTTAAGCTTGTTTCTGTAACAGGAGGCAACAATCTGCTCTCTAGAGCTCCTTCCATCCCCTTTCTCCATGGATCTAAACTTAAAAATTATCCAGGAGTTTCAAAAGAAGTTTGCTGGTGGAAAGTTTGATCTCCTTCCTGTTTCAAAAAAGCTCTTCTTGAGAAGCTGAAAATGCTTCAGGTTGAGTTGCTTTCTGCTGTGCTGCTTCTCTGGTCTGAGTGCCAATCAGGCACAGCATCTCCAAAGCTGTTCAAGGTGCTGGCTCTGGCCATGCTGCTCCTGGGGTGACTGCTCTTTCCCTTGCTGGGGGCAGCAAAGATGGTATTTCTTGTTTCCTGATTTTGTGACCTTTTCCAATCGAACATGCAAATAAACAACAGTCTTCCCAGTCTGAAAGCACACCAGGGGTCAGTACTTCTTGCTCTGCTGACCACAGTGCTCGTGGTGCTGCAGTGAGGGGGCACAGCAGGCTTTCAGTGGGGATCCAAGACTCAGCAGCCACACAAGTGCCTCAGGGCTGGGTTTTGGCACAGACCAGCCTCAGCATGGGATGTACATAAGCACAGCATGGGAGAGGATGTGGTGTTAAAAGTGCACGGAGTGAGCCCTGGAAGCTTTTGATGTGACAAAGACAAGGGCTGCCCTGTGCAGCCCACAGGGAGAATGGCTCACTGCTGTCATTTCAGCATGAGGCTGACCCTGCAGTCCAGCCAGAGGGAAAAGCTAATTTTTTTTATTTTCCTCTGTATGGGGAACCTGAGTTGTTTATTTGCTAAAAAAAAATCTGCTCCAGGGTTCACTGTGTCAGCCTGTAGAGAGCTTTGCTGGTGTTGCCATTGCATTTTTTTTTTTTTTTTTTAATGTAAGTGAAGACAAGATGCTGACACAAAGGCTGCTGACTTTGGGGGGTCTGGAAAGCCCAGTTTTTCCCGGGGCTCTGTCTCATGCCAGAGTTTACTGTGCTCTGGCAGAGTTTTGCTTGGCTTTAGTCATGAACCTTCCTAAGGTACCACTTGTCCTTTGCCCCTGAGCTGCCATTCCTTCCCCTCTGCCATTCTTGTCTCTGTTTTCCTAGAAGACAAGTGTTTCCATGCTTGACATCTTGCCCTCCCATCAGCTCCCCCCCAGGCCAAGTAGCTTTCTTTGCCAAGTTTCCTTTGGATAGCACATATCACGCGATCTATCCAAACTCTTAATTGATCTCTTAGGAATTGTTTTTCATCTAAATTCCTGGAATGTTTCCATCCACTAAAGATTTCCTCCAGAGAGAAGGGAAATGAATCCCGTGTCACTCCCTTCCGAGCAGGGGTGGCCTTGGGAAGGCTGGTTGTTTAGCTTGTGCCTGTTGGGAGATGTGGGTTCTGCAGTGTTTGCTCGTGGTTGTGGCAGTTCTGCTAAATAAAGCAGCTGTTTGGAGAGCAGCAGGAAGGTGAGTGGCAGCTCCACATCAGCAGCTTCCCCATCACAGGGAGAGAGAGAGAGTATCCCAGATGGATGAGCTGGGAGAGCACGACCCTGTGTCTGTGTGTGCAAAGGAGACTTGTGCTCCTATGTGGAGAGAGGAGCCAGTGCCTGATCAACACCCACCGCCCCAAGGTGTTGGCAGGCGGTCAGGCTGCAGCATCTGGGTGGCACTGGTGGTCTCTGGTGGTGTGGTGGCACCTGCACAACCCTTCAGCTCCATCTCCCTTTTCCTGTGATGAAATTCTGCCTGAAGCCGGGCAGGGCAGTGGCAGGTGGAGAGGTGTGAGTCCCTGCTCACCCCCAGCAGCAGCTCTGCAGTGGGTTGCAGCCCCACTTCTCCCTCCTCTGTTGCTTAACCAGCATCAGATGGAAGTGAAGCAGTGTGGGTTATGTGCTGAGCAGATCTGAATTAAAATCCTTCACCACTCACTGGAGCTGCAGCCTTTGCCTGCTCTCAGTGCCTGAGCCTGGCCTGGGTGGTGCCAGAAGTCTGACAGAGGCAAGGTCCCTGCTGCACTGTGACTGAGTATGGCACCTCTTCTCTTATGTCCCAGTGGTGATGCAGGCTGGCTGTCTGTGCCAGGGTGACTGGAAAGGACTCCTGAGGAGCTCTCCCCTCAGCCTGACACTGCTCTGGCTCCTGCTTTACCATCCATTGGTTGATCCCCACCTGGTAGCTGCCCCCAGAGCCAGCCTTGGATAACAGCAGACTGAGCACAGGCTGAGCGAAGAGAAAAAGGCAAAAGCCTCAAGGTTCCTGCAGACTCACAGGATCAGAGTAGAAACACAGGCTAAAAACAGGAAGGCCACCTACGGCTGTGACAGCTCGCCAGCCATCAGGTGGTGACACTGGGAGAAGTGCACTTCCAAAAGAGCTCCTTTGTGCTGCTGCTGCTCCCCCTCCTGTGCTCTGTCCCTGTCCCAGCACCATGGTGTGCACCCTCCAGTGACCCTCAAAACTGTGATGAGCTTAATAAACCACCAAAATATCAGAAGAGAGAGCTGTGGACTTGCCAGAATTAAAACAAATGTTGTTACTAATGATGTTCCTTACTAGCATGGTGTGCCTGCTGGCTTGGTGAAAAGCCCCAGCTCTGTTGTCTGTGTTGATGGGCATCAAAGCCCTTGGCCAGAGCTTCTGATCTGGTGAGCTGGGCTTGATCAGGCACAGAGCCTGCACAGGACTGCAGAAGAAAAATACTATTCTCTTGATTTAGTGACTTGAGGCATAAGGAGGATGAAATGAGCTGATAAAGGTTGCAGGCTGGGTCTGGTGCTGCTAACGGCTCTGGCCAGAGGGCTGGCAGGAGACAGGACAGCAGACTGTCCTAACTGTCCCCTGCTGCAGCAGTCATCACGGGGTTCGGAGTGTGAGTGCCTGGGGAGCCCTTACCAACAAGTGACTTGTCCTAAAATGTGCATGGAGGAGAGCAGGAGAGGACCTTGAGGCTGCTCTTTGCCCAGCCCCACTCTCTGGGCAGGGGGGACAGTTCTGCAGCATGGGGCACTCTGACAGCACCAACCCTAGCTCTGGATGGACCAGGAGCTCTTACAGCATCTGGGCACTGCCTGGGAGCTGAGAGCATCAAAGCCACTCCCCAGCCTGATCTGCAGTCACAGCTGGGGTCAAAATTTAATCAGCAGTTACTCCTGGCCACAGTGCAGATGCTTCCTGTTGAAATTGGGTTTAGTTCAGGACCAACATCCCATTTTAATGGTCTTCCAAAAGCATGGGAGCCAGGTGTTGAACCAGGCTGAGTTTGCCTGTTACTGTGTATCCTCCAAAAGCTCCACATTATTGTTTAGTCTGGGGTGTGGGAAGCACTTTGTAATGGTCACCAGTGACGCCCTCAGACACACTCTATTCAGAAAACATAACTTTATTATTAGTTGCAATATACATTGTATTCCTTTAAGAATCCTAAACTTTTATATGGTTTTTCCACTGAAAATACATGTGTATGTATATATGTTTTTATATATGTATATATATATAATGTATTTTATTGAACTGGAACACAACAGAACAAGAGAGACAACCTCAGGAATTACTTGTAAAAGGAAATGTGATCCCAACAGGTTTGTGCTGGCAGTGTGCTAAGGTGAGTGGTATAAAAAGGACAGGCTAAATAGAAAACATGATGGGTTAGGCAGTGGGAAATGGCCTCTCAGTGCTACAGGTGGTGATATATACAGTAGTTACACGTTGCTATTGCTCAGTCATGAGTGCCACCTGTTCTCCAAGGCAGACCAGACTCTGGTGCAGCTCTGCACAGCAACATTCGTAAGGCTGGCTGTGCTCCCTGCAAGTGGTACCTGCCAGCTGGAAACAGAGTGTAATTACATTTCCCTCAGCAGCTGCTCTGCTCATTGCTAATCTGGTCAGCCAAGGAAGAATTCCTCCGGGGCTTGGTGAAACCTAAGTAGGTCAGTATAAAGGAGCTTACAGGCAGGGCAAGGGATCAGCAGCAGTGAGAGAGCTGAAATGTGCGGATCGGTGCCTCACCTGGCCCGGGCTGATTTGTTCCTGGCTCCTTCCCTTGCACTCATTTCCCACCTGCCAAGGAGCTGTGGCCCCTCTGCTCAGCAGCCAGCCCAGGGGTCTGTGGGGTCAGCGCAGGCAGTGCCCAGCTTCTTCTGGATTGGTTTCCCTGTGTTAATTGCCTCAGAAGGAAACTCTTCAGAAAACTGGCTGAGGGTGGCAATACCTGCTGCTGTGCCATGGCTTTGGGGTCATTTGGCTTTTTAAATTTTTTTTTGTTGCTGTTCTTTGTTTTGTTTGCAAACCTTTTTCCAAACAGCCTCCCCAGGCCATGTACCACTGCCGAGTTCAGCTATAGACTGATAGAGAAGTCTTCCCCAGATCCATGTAATTGGTTTCCCTTTATTTCTGTTCAGCTGCAGATGTTTTTTGGGTGAAAGGACACATTTTAGCAAAGGCACTGACAACGGACGTTCCTCTGCCTGAAGCCAGGTTGGAGGGAGCAGACGGGCTCTGACCTTTCTGCTGAAGGGTCACTTCCCTCTCCACTCCTGCAAAGTGCTTGTCACTTTAGAGGGGATGTAAAAATTGTGGGCATTGATTTACTCCTCCTGACTTCCTCAAAAAAGTGCTTTCAAAAATCCTATCCTTAAATCATCATCTTGCTACTACCCCCGCAATGTCTGTCACCTCTGGATCACACCCACTTGTTTCCCCTTCCAGCTGAAGAAGCAGGTGAGATTTATCACTGCTGGAGTATTTCTCTTCTTGCTATCTTTCTCTAGCAGCATCTGGCCAGGAGGGAGCTTGCTCAGGCAACACAAGTTGCCTCAAGACAGGCTACTGGAGGATGGAAAGCAGGTGACCTGCTCATTGCTCTTTCCCAGAGTAAGTGTCACCAGAGGTTTCGGAGGGGCTGCTGAGAACAGCCGATTGCACTGGAATAATATTTCAATTAAAAGCTAACTTTGCTGGGAGAACTACAGCTCCTTCCTCTCTTTAGAGGCAAGAAAATACAAATGCCAAAGTGCCTGGATCAACCTGTATAAAAGAGCTTCCCTGACTTGGGCCCCTTAGGGCAACTACAAGGATACAACCTGCATCCACACATCTTTCATCCATCCATGCTGCTGGGACTGAATGGGACTGAGCCCTGATTCTGTTATTGCACAGAGGTCCCTTTCCTGAACCTTGCTAGATTTGCTTCCAAAGGGAGAAGAGGTGGGTGACCCCCCTGAGTGTCCAAGGAGGGATCCAGCCCTGGGACAGCAGCTCAAGGCACAGCAGTGCTTCTTGCTGCTGCCAGGGAAGGCAGTGGGGGCTGGTTTGTCACTGGAGGAGATGTCCCGCTCTCTCATAGTGCAACATTTGCATTCTCTTCTTGCAAAACCAGAGGGAGAGGTGCAGGTTGGACCCCTTCCCTTTGGATAGTGCCAAGAAGTATATTCATGCTGAGGGCCATCTCACTAGCTAAATCGGCCTGCACAGCCACTCTGTCATCACTGTGCAGTTTTACTGTGTCAGTACAATGTCTCTGCTCTCATCCAGGGTCTAAACTCTTTCCTCTCTCCCTGCTGCTAGCAGAGACTCAGGCAGCTCAAGAATGTGGCTTACCTGCACCACAGGCTCCTCCACAGCAGCTCGTACAGCAGGGTCTGTGGATGCCCCAGCAGAGCAAGGCAGAGGTTGGATGGATGGGGGATCCCACTCCTCACTCTGCCTTCAGCTCCCCACGTGTCCTGAAGGGCTGAGCTCAGCCCCTCAGTGCCCTACCCCAGTGCTGACTGGAGGAGCCTGGGATGGGCTTGGACAGGAGCTCTGCTCATGCTGTGGGTCTCCTGCTAAACCAGTGGACCATGAGGACACCCACTGCTACTCCCCACCCACCAGATGCTCTGCACTTCTCTCTAGCATTATTTTCAGGACGTTTTCCAACTGATGAAGGAAAACAACAGATTATGACTGTAAAGTTATGGTGAAAGGACCAGATCCTGGTAGGACAACATTGTTTCTTGCCAAGAGAAGGAATGATTAACTCTTTCTTTACTCTCCTCCCATTTCTTTCCCAGCTTCCAGCCACCTCTATATCATATATTATATTACTATATTCTCTTATAACTTTGACTTTGCTTTTTCAGTTTCAGTAGCACAAATGATTAATTCCAAAAGAAAAAAAAAAAAAAAAGGAGAGTTAAAAAGAAAAAAGGAAGGAAGGAACCTTGTGCCTAGGGATATTTACAGAATAGTTAATCTTGCAGAGAAGATGGGGTTTGACATGGGGAAAAGCAGGGGAATTGAATGTGCTAAGTGGGTTTGATTCCACATTCCTGCTCTTCCCTCTGGGATCCTGCTCAGATGATGAAAATCAAAGCACTGTTCAACATGCTTTCCCCAAGTGCAAACTCGCAGAGGATGTGCAGGGCAGTGGGGGAGGCATCTCCATCCCCTGGCCTGGTCTGCTTAAAAGGTAGTATCCAAAGGGGTCTGGTCTTGAAAATCAGCCTTTCACCTCCAGGGAGCTGTCAACTCCATCTTTAGCCTCTCCTCATCACTCAGCACCTTCGTTAGTGCTCTCCTCTCCAGGAGCAGGGTTTTTAAGGTGCTGGATGGTGGGGACAAGGGACGCACCTGGCATCAAAACCATGAAGTGGAAGATACTGATTTCTTTTACATACCAATAATTATTGCAGTATAAACACACCCCAGTCACCACAGCAAAAGCAGAGAAGGGGAAGCCGTGGAGAAAATTTGGTGGGTGAGGGGCATCCCACAGGCATCAACTCTTCTCCAGATTAGGGCAGTGGCCATTTACATCAGCAAATAATGCCCCACCCTGTGCATCTCCCCCCACCCTCCCTTAAACTGTGTGTGATAAAATATTCCAATAATCCCTCCACGTTAGATCTTTTCCCAAGAGATTTCTAGTAAGAAAAACATATATTCCTAGAAAACCCCAGTAAGAGCTGCAAATGCAATTGCTCTTAAGTATGGCTGGTTTCCCCAGCTGCTGAGACCTTCTGGCCAATCCATGTCAGTATTTCTGTGAAGACAGAGGTAGAGACCTCAGGCAGCTCTTTGTGGAGGGCATGATAGGCTTCTTCATACACCTGCAACCACGGAGAATTAGAGATTAGTACAGAAAAAAATAAATCTGCATGAACAAAACAGCCTTCAGTCCCCTCTCATCAACACCCACAGGTCCAACACCTCCTGCCCACAACTTGTCAGTTTTTTCCCAAGATGTAGCAGGTTATGAAATCAAGGAGATGCCACTGGTGGTGCTGGCCTTCAACAAGCAAGAAGGTGTTGGCATTACTGCCTGACATCTGTAGGTACCAGAGCACCCTGCTGCCCTTTAGGAACATAATGCATGTCCCAGCCCCATTCCACTAAGGAGGAGGAAATACTTATCATGCCCTTGGAATGTAAAGGACAATGGGGGATGTTCCCATCATGCCTTGTGCAATTTTACTCCTTTTATGCTTAGACTATCCATTTATTTTTCTGATGACAAAAGCTTTCCCTTGGTCTCCCTCCCTTTTCTTTCAGGTTTATTCATGTGCTAACAATTGGTTAATCAGCTGTGGTTCTCTTGAAATGAGCAGATGTGAAATGGCTTTTGTTGTCCAGCATTTTGGAGAGACCTTCCTGCACCTTTACACGCTGGGACATGAGGTAAGGCTGGTGCTCACACAGTTGGCATTGTTCAGAAGAGCTTTTTGGGTCAATGCCTTACCTGCTTATGAGACTTGCTCTACTTCTACACCAAGTAGAATGTCCAAGACACCCTCCAGGCATGCAGCCAGCACTGGGGCAGATCACCTGCAGATCACCCACCATCCCCTGCCCCCAGCCTGGCTGTAGCTGGTGAAAGGCCACCACACTGAGCCCAGGGAGGGCTGAGCTTGGGCTACCTCCCTGTGAAAGGGGCTGTCACCTGCCCAGCCTCACCCATCCACCAGCTCTCTCTCCTTGCCTCCAGCTCTCTGCAGGCTCCCACCCCTCACAGTCACTCATGCTCAGGCCAACCCTGACAGCACAATCTCCTAACAACCAAGAAAGCAAGATGACCTTGAGCGTTTTGTCCTGACTCTGCACTGTGTCCATCAGGAAATAGGAGCCCCTGATATCGCAGAGCTTGTCGGAAGAGCCGTGTAGCACCAGGATGGGCAGAGTCAGCTTGGGCAGGGCTCGCTCGATTCTGGCAATGGCATTCATCAGCTGGATGACGAAGGAGACCTTCATGCCACCATGGTAGACCAAGGGATCAGATGTGTAAGACTCCATCTGGCAGGGAGAAAGAGGTAATTTAAGATTAGCAATATTTCATGCATATGCGAAAAAGCCGATCAGCCGGGCAGTGAGGAGTCTTCCCTTGGCTTGCACAGTCATTCCCTACTCTCTCAGGACATCCGGCCATCAAGTCAAGGTCGAGGTACTGTGGCTTACCAGCACTGCTCACACAACCTGACATGCTCTTTGCTGCATGTTTCTCTCTTACACCACTAGAAAATATTCAAGCCAGAGCTCTTTGACAGGAGCTCCTGCAGGGAAACAACCAGTGGTGGACAAAGACTATTCCCACAGGGGCACCTGCCTGCATTTTTCTCCTCTGCTGTGCCCTTCTGTCATTCCAATGTGATATCTCTTCTACAGAGGGTTCTTCAGAATGTGTTATTTGAAAGCTGATGTTCTCCAGGCCAATATTCTCTCTGCTGAGGGCTCAAATGTTCTCTTTCCCTGTCCGGGGGTGGTGATCATGACCTACACCTCCAGACAACTGATAGAGGTGACTGCAAAGCCAAGGGCTCATCTCTGGCTGCAAAGTATGACAGACAAGGCAGCAAATGATGGTATTAGGTGGTAGGCAAAAAAAAAGTTGTCAAAGACTTGCTCAGCCAGATTGTGAGGGATAAAAATGCTCAAGAGCTGGTAGAGAAAGTTGCTAGGAAGGAGTAGTTACTGCAGCAGGCAAATCTACAGTAAATATTTGTATACTGTATGTGGAGACGGCCCACACAGACCCCACTATCGCAATATTTGCCAGAATGCTTTGATTATGGGCTGGTCTCTGGCACAGCCTCCAGTTTCTCCCTACCCTGGCAGATGTTTATAGAAATGATGGTTATTTATAGGTTAGCTGAAAACCTACTCCTCCTCTTCACACAGGCAGTGGGGTCTGTTCAAATTCTACCTTGAAGGCATTAACTTGAGGTCCTTTTGCTTCTGCCTGTTCCTGCCCTGAGGGAACCATGGGTAGGAGGTGACCCAACAGGCCACCCAAGGACATGTAGCCATGTGTAGGTGTAGCACAGGCAGGCACTGTAGGACAGAAAGGTTTTGAGGTGGAGTCTGTCTTCAATTCCCTGTGAGATGAAATTCTCAGGGTGGCAGAACATGGTGGGGTTTTCCCTCCTGGATGCATTCACTTGCCAGAGGGTTTGAAGCCAGTTTCTCCTGTTGCCATCTCAAATGTGCTGGAGCACAAAGCACTGGTAATGGAGGTGGCAGTGAGGCAACCTGATGCTCACAATTCTTTCCCCATTACTTTCCTACTTCCAGTCCCTACAATCTCCCACTGCTTGAATTCATGGTTCCTATTTCTACATGCAGCAAGAGAAAGATTTTGGGGAAATGTGGGACTATTAGTAGCTGACACCATTCAGACCCAGCCCACAGTACTGAGGATGTCCAGGGAGGACAGCTGTACAGCCACTCCACTTTGGGTTGGAGTTGGACTGAAAAAATTCTAGTTGTCATAGAACTCACTTAGGGATCCTTGGAAGTGGTGGATGTTTCTAGGATTTGATTAAGGCTATTGTTGTATTTTGGTCTCTGTGCAAGATTATGCCTGCTCTGAAGTGAGGGGTAATTTTTGGCAGGGAGACAAAGATAATCATCAGAGCTCATCATATTAGGATATTACACATGGTATCTCCCTTTCAAAGAATTATGTGCTTGCTGAGGGTCTGGAAAACTGCTTGTAAGAGGCAACTGCAAAGATGAGTCTGTGGTTAAGACATTGAGGCATGGTAAACATCCTCTGCTCCTGCTAAGAGCCCTGGGAAGCAGAGACTGAACAGCTCACAGTCCTTTTGGCTCCACATGGACCATCCCAGTGCCCAGCCAGCTTGTTGGTGCAGAAAGCTCCATCTGCATCTTTCATCCCCTACACTGTTCAGCTGTACCTTCTCTGCTCTCCAAGATCTTTCAAACAGGGCAAGAAGCTGCCTGTGTCTAGAGTAAATTGTTCCCTTGTGAATGTGCTCATGGAAAAACTCAGTTTTGATTTCAGAACACCAAGCACCTGGTGGGGTGCAGCTCACTCTGGTGTTGGCAGCTGGGTCCACCCTGATATGCTCAGCCAAACACGGTGACTTTCAGGAGCTTTTTGAGCAAAACCACTGTGTTGCATTGGCTACTTAGAAACTACCTTCAGCCTAATCTGGACCTATGTCACAGTGCTGTGCTAAAGCAACAGAGTTTTCAGATGACTGGGTTTGATTATTTTTTTAGTTTGATGGGTTTGGGTTTTTGTTTTTGTTTTTGTTTTTCTTTTTTTTTATTTTTTTAATTGAATGTAATAAGTAAGAGATTTTGCAGTAGGGATTCAGGAGGGATGGGTGGATGGATTGACAGAAGGTCCCTTCCCATGGAGTAAAACAGTGTTGATGAATTCATGCGAGCTGGCCCCTGCCCCAGCCCCATAAATGCCACAAGAATGACATGAAGGGTTTCTTTCTTTCTGTTGTCTGGAAGAATGGGGATTTTTTAGCTACTGAGCAGCCAACAAATATTTTTGTGTAGTTGATGGCAGGAGAAAAAAAAAAAAAAAGACCAAATCTAGTCCCAACCCAAAATGATCAGGACTTCAGGGGCAGTACCCTGTTGTAGTCAGTGCACAGGAATCCTTGTCAGAGTTAATGCTCAGTGCATGGGGTGAGTGCCAAGCAGCAGCTCTCTGGGGAAGGAGGAAAGACAGGGAATGGGCTTTATATTTTGCAGGCTACAATCTGCAAACCTTGCAAGTCCAAAACTGTTGTTGCTGCACCAAGCTCTGAGATAGGGGGCAAGAACAGAAGGTGATCCCAGGAGAGCCTGTGACTGCTTCCAGACACTGTCAGGCAAAGGCTCTCCAGGGTCTCTCACAACAGCTGTTTTTATCTTTATGTAATTCCAAGACAGAAGCAACCATCAGGTTGCTGCATCACATTGACCTGTTTAGAGGTCTGCATCTCCTCTTGCAGCCTCATCCTATGTGGACATGGCAGGAACAAGGCTTAAGTCAGGGGGACCATTCCACTAAGTCAACAGCAGCTAACAAAGATTACTGGGGCAAAGGAGTTCCTGTCACTGTGATGTCATTCCTTCTTGGAATAATAGGGACTGGTTTTTAAGGTTGCTTCTTGCTCTCTTTTTTCCCTCTGGTACATCAAACATCAAACAAACATCTCTATATCATTCTGTATTTCAGTCCCCACAGCCTGAAGACAGCTTTCTGGGAACATAAAGTCACTAGGAAATTCTTGGATGTTGTCCCAAAAATATTTCTAGTGAATAGAAAGCTGGTCTGGCAGGAGAGTACGTGTAACATATAAATAATGGATGTTTCCAGCACATTGTGTGCTTTAAATTTGAGTGTCTTGAATCCAGAAGGAGGGTGGAGTGTGCTTAGAGGCAGAAAGAGGACCAAAATGCTGTTTTGTTTTCAGTAAGTGCCTGGACCCTCAAATCCTGGTGTTTGAAGGGGGTTAGGAAAGTTACATCACTACCCACAGCTGCTCTACCCATCAGCTGTGCGCTCACGTGTAGGTGAGAAGGCAGCACAGCACACAGGGTGTCTCATTTGGAAGACATCTCCATTATGGGCAGGCTCTAATGAAGCAGACCTACACCTTTATCCACTGCAAAAAGCTCTCCCTTGCTCCATGGAAAGGGAAAAGGCAGAGCAAAACAATGCTTCAAGGAAGCTCTAGGGACTTGAAGCATCACAGAACAGATGAAGCAGCAGCAAGTATGTGATTAGAAAGACAATACAATAGCAATTATTATAAAGTATGTCCAGTGGTTGCTGTGGTGATTCCTAACATCACCACAACTCAGTCAATACTGTGTGCCAATTTCAGGAGCTCTCTGACACTTTCCTAAATGTATTATTATTATTCAGGATGTCCCTACATCATCACTTTTCTCCTACAAAACGATCAAGTGCAGCAGTTGCATCTTCCAGCAGAAGATCCAGCTCTTGGAGGTGTATTTAAAACATCTTTAAATGTTTTAAATTTGAAACACCTGCAGCAGAGTTCAGGTGTCACATAACAAATCAGTGCATAAGCAGGTGAAGACCCACACGTCACAGATGCTCACTCTTCAGGCAGGGAATAAAGCTCTCCAATTCCTCTCCTCCTCCAGAGCACTGATTGCTTTTATCTTCTAAATACAAATGTAGATGTTAAAACTTTCCTCTGTGTCATTTTAGTGAATCGATTGTCTAATTTAAACCTTTTCTCTGAATTATATACAGTGAGTTATGGCAGCTGAATGCAATTAAAAACAGGTTTCTACAGCTAGATTGGAGTCAGCCTTCTTCCCAAGCATATATTTTGTGCAGCTTCATATGGTACTTTAGAGCATATGTCACATGGTGCATCAGTGGATGCACATGATCTCACTCCACACTAGTCCTGTCTTCTTTTCCTCAGCTCCTTGGATCTTTCCACCTCCAACACAGTGAAATCTTATGCTCTATTCAAGGATAAGTGAACTGAAAGTCATTGGAACAAAAACCCCTCTGGCAGTGCCAAGAAGCAACCCTGAGCCTTGAGGCTATTCTGGGAAACTCTTTGCTTTCCAGTTTTCTGAATAGGTGAGTCAAAGATGTGGGATATGCCGAGGCCAAATGCACTGCACTCCCACAGATGCTGGCACTGTCTTTGCCCCTGATCCTTTCAGCTTCAATGCTAATGCTGGTCAAGCTGCCTCCTCGACCAAAGACAAAGGCAATTTATTAATTCCTAGTTAAGGTATAACCATTGCATGAACTGCAGGGACAATTACAGCATCTGTCAGTGGGATGTGAGCTGGTGTGGGAGCACAGGAACGAGTGACCACTTTGCACCAGCAAAGGTCTTGAGACACCCTTGAGCATCATTTTCTATAATTCAAGAAAAAATGGTGCTTTCTGAAATGCACCAAGTTCCGGGTCAAGCCTAAGCACCTTTATTCACTTATGCTTTCCATCTCTTTTCACTCTTCCCAAAATGGTGAGAAGGAAAAACCCTCTTTAGGTGATGTTGCAGCAGTTGCAACTGCACCTGTTTGTGCAGTGATGGCATGAACAGGCTGCCACAGTTATTACCAGGAATGAGTGGGAGTGGGAGACCAGTCCCAGGCTATTGTGGCACTATAAAAACTCAACCCCAGGACAGTTCCATACACATTCACAGTGGTGAGGCTGGAGCTGTGTTGTTACAACAGCTGCTTCAATTGCAGCTCCTTGAGGTATTGTTCTTGGGTGCAGCATGGATATATAATTTGTTTGGAAAGGCTGTAGCAGAGTCAGAGTGTGATCCAGGAGACCTTAGAAAAAGTTCTTTGGTTCAAGCATGTTCTTGTCCTCTGCTTGAATGCATTTGGCACAGTGTGATCCTGGTTTGGAAGCAGGAAAACAAATTCCCTAGGATTGTAGGGTTTTGCATTATTTCACTGCAAAGAGCAGGGGTGGAAGAGTTGACTTTAGCAGTGTGTTTGCTGCCTGAGTTGGGTTTTGCTGCTGTAATGGGTGATGGTGGTGCAGCAGAGACAAAGACATGGCTCCCACATGCTTCCCCCTGCCCCTGTAGCTTTCTGTCATGTCTGGTACCCAGAGCACCTGTGGGTGCAAGGCACACCCCAGGGAGGAGCAGCTGGTTTCCCACAGTCTTCTGTGAGCAGTCAGCTCCACTGGCTTCAGAGATATGTCACCTTTCAACACCAGCACAGATTTTTGCCCTCCTGATTTAGCAAAACACTTGTGGGTTTTTCTAAAAGAAAAATGGCAGGACTGGGACAAGATACCAACTATACAGTGAGTTAAAATGGAATTAAGGTTCTCACCTCTTTCTTGTTTCGGGAAATTGCATTTGGATCTATCGACCCCAGTGATAGGTTTGGGAGCACAAAGTTGAGCACTTTTGCTGCAAAAACCTGTGGGAGAGGAAATGAAGTGGTCAGAGAGCCAGTTAGAAGAAGAGAGGGAGTATATAGGCCCAAATCCTGAGCTGATGGAAATCAGCACAGGAGTTAAACAGTTGAGAATTGTCAGCTATCTCTGGAGAAAGATCTGTCCTATATTTGAAACATTTCTCCTAACGAGGAAAGTGTTTAAACTGCTCCTGGGAGCAGGGAGTGGGTGTGCTAGACTGAAATGCCGTCAGCTGTCCGTCCACATGTAGCAGCACAACTTCATTGTACAGTGGCTTTTCCTAATTCTTAAGTTAATTTCTGAAAGGGCTCAGTTAAGTACTTTGATAGAAAAAGGTAATTTCCAGCTCTTAGAGGGCTGGGTTTTGGTGTTTTATTGCCCTTTCCTTGCTGCCACAGCTCTGATCTCAGGCTCAGTGCATAAGGGATGTTGGGTGCCATCTGCAGCAGTTGCCTAGGCTGCACTCGTTTTGATAAGCCTATTCTCCAGGGAACCTGTAAATAAACAACAGCCAAGTGTGCATGCATTGGCTAAGGGAATCCATTGCTCACACGTCTCCTGGGAGCCACACACAAAAGCATTGAGCAGCCCAGGCTGGAAACTGCTGGTAGAAGAAAGGGTAACATCTTTCATTTCAATAGCACTACAAGCACATTGATATCAGAGTTCTGCTCTGATCTTTGATAGCTGCCTTTAATTAAGTGATCGCTGCTTAAGTCAGAAAATACACAGTTAGTGTTCACTGGTCTGGTTTATGGCCCTGTGGTGTTCACAGCTGACACTTGGAGGTAGGCTGCCCCCGTGCCCTCTGTTTCTGCAGACACCTAATCATTTCTAAAGCACTCCCCGACACTTCAGATCACAGATGACACATGACAGATTAATTATGATATTAGAGGAGTAACACAAGGTTGAAGTCAAAGTCATTGAGGAGTGAAAAGCAGTAAAGACTCACAGCAGGTTTGGGAACACGTGTGTATCTTGGGGTGGACAGGAGTAGGAACCATTGTCACTGCCTGCCAGTATCCTGAGCCCCTCACTGGCTATGACATTGTGTCAGCAAAGTTAGTTTTTACTACACAACAATGCAGGTGTGAGTTTATGATGATCCAAGAAGGAATGGGGTTTTCCTCATCTCATGTTAACTCCAGGCAGTGGCGATTTAAGCTATGCACCTCCATGTAACCTAGGCAGGATTATGGATTCTGAACCTGCTGTCATCTCTGCCAAACTGAACCGAATAAAGGAATAAAGCAACAACAACAAAAATTAATATAGTATTTTTTTCCACTTTGATTACATCTTAGGAAAAGTCCTTTGCAGTGTTACTGGGTGCAGATTCAGGCTGAAAGACAGTGAGTAAAGTGATGCCCAGTCTGGTTAGAAAGCAATAGATCAGCAAGAGGCGAAATGGAAAACACAAAAGGTAAAGAGAGAATATTGTGTAGTGAATCCTTAAACAATAGGCTGAGGGTCACTACAGGATTAAACACCAGGGAATATTTCCTAAGGGGTTGTCCTGCCCACCTGATTTCAAAGCATTCAGCGGCAGAAATGTAATAGGGGATGCTCTTTCACCCCTGCTCTGCCCTTTGCCAGCATATGTGACTCCTGTCTCTGCAGCCTTTGAAACTGCAAAGATTCAGAGCTGAATTTTGTCCAGGTCAGTTGAGAAGAAAAAGGGGAAGGCAACAAGATCCCTCTCACTCTACTGGATTTGCAACTGGATGCTTCCCTCAGGACACAGGATTTACAGGGCAGTGGTGAAATTGTTTCTACAAAGAGCAGCATTTGATCCTCCTGCACAGAGCCTGCAAACATGCTGTGCCTCTGCTGCTGCCAGGGCTGGCTCAGCAGCCAGGGAAGGTATTTCTAAGAGGGTCTGAAGGACCCTGTGTGTCATCTAGCTCCCTGTTATTGTTGTCTTGAGCCCTCATTTGTTCAGGCCAAGGTAAATTCTTGCTCAGCTGGAAACTTCCCCAGCAAAGGGATGAATGCAATGGTCCTTGGGAAATGGCCCAGGGCTGAGAAGTCGTACCAGTTCCAAGGGAAAACTAAGCCTTTGTTCCTTAGAAGCACAACCACCATGAAATGTTTTTTGACTCTCAGAGGAAAAAAACCACACAGCTTTATGGGAAAATGTGGCTTATGCAGGAATACTCTGCTTGTTTTCAATCCTTCCTCTTGCAAATACCTTTTCAACTCCTGAAATTATTTCAACTGAGTGTGACAGAACAGAGCTATTTCAGGAATAATTAATTTTTTATCAGTTTTGAGATGCAACAAAAGATTTGAAAGAGAAAGAAACTGACTGTGCTCTTGTAATACTGCATGTGAGAGACTTTCTAGGAATGAGACCACCTAAAAACCTCCAAAATACGTCAGTTAGAGAATAGGATTTCCTACCTAAGTGATGCATCATTGCATTTATTTCTTACAGGGAAATAAAGCAACATCTGGTACAGTTCTGCAACAATCCAGACTACAGTAATGCTAGTTCCCACAGAACTGGTGAGTCCTTGTTTCAGAAAGGGTTTAGCATCTAGCAAAATTCTAGCAATCTTTCTCTATTTCCCTTGATTAGAAAGAAAAGGCTAACAGTCTCTCTCTCATATTCAGACTGTTTATTATTTTTTCTTCATTATTATTCTTTTTTGCTTTCCCAGGTAAGAAAAAGCAGGGGCACTGGTGCTCACAGGACACTTATGCCAGATGTAGCCTCACCCATGAAGAATCAGTAACCAGCCTCCTAAAACCAGACTTTGGTACTCTGGCTCCTATTTAAATAAGTTTACTTGGGCTGGATGACTTCAGTATTCACTTCTACTCTTAAAATTAGGTAGGACTATGGGAAAGCACTTAGAAGGAAAATATTGACTGGCATCCAGGTGGTGAGGATCTCAGCAGGGTCCTGCATCTTAAGGCTAGAGGTCTTAATGCATTTTTTTCAGTGGAAAACAGGTGATTAGAAAGCACCCTTTGGTGCTTGCAATGATTTGTGAGGTCCCTAGATGGCTTTGGCTACAGCAGAAAGTGGGACAGGAGTATACTGAGAGCTGAGGCAATCTGTCTCCTTCCTCACAGAAGAAAAAAGAAAAAAAAAAAAAAAAGGAGAAATAGCTTAGAAGTAAATTAAAACAAGAAGCTAGTCCTAGGAGGAGTGTCTAAGGAGAGAAGATAAAAGAAGGAGTCCTGTGGGAATGAAAGGCTCTGTTCTTTGTACTGGTTTAGCTGCTCCTTCCCTTTCCTTCCAGCTTGTTTTAGGATTGTTGTTTATTCTTTTTAGAATGCAAAAAGGAGGAGAGAAGTAAATGGGAGGGGGAATAAAGCCTTAATGCAAATCAAAAGAGGTGGTCTGGACAAGAACCAGTTATGGTACCAAGCCAAATGGGATGCAGGTGGGGCAGTAACGCTTTAGCTGGAAGCCTCTTTTGAGGCTCATAAAGGATTTCTGAGGCTGATGAGCTCTAGTTCTGTTCAGAAATTGGTCATCCCCCAAATGCCAAAAATAACCCTGGCCTGACTTAGCCAGCAGTCTGTGTTGCAACTATACCAGAGTCTGCATGAGTCAGGAAGAAAGCTGTAGGAGAGGAAGGGAAAGGACAGCATTGTGTGGGCTGCCACAGGCTGAGGTGAAGAAAGCACAGTCTGCTACCACCGGTACCCAACTCTTGCTTAAATAGGTTTTTCTGGACAGGTTCAGGATTCGCTTCCCCTCTGAAAAGTAGGTGGAGCTGTGGGGGAGGCACTTAGAAGAAAAGTATTGACTGGCATCTGGGTGGCACAGATTTTGCAGGGTTTTGCATTTCAAGGCCAGAGGTCTGAACACTTTCTGCAGAAGAGCAAGGTGATCATTGTAACGCGGGTTTGCTCTTACCTTGATGGGAGTAGCGACTTCTGGGCTGGCTACCACTAAAGGAGAGATTAACAGCATGCCTGAAAACTCACTGGGTCGCTCACTAGCTGTCAGAATGGAGATGGCTCCCCCCTGCAATGCAAAATAACAGCCCACAGCTTAATACAGGTGCCAACATCTTGTTTATATAGTAATCCTGTTACTGGAAGAGGTTTAGTCCAAGCAAGCAATTACTTCTGCCCCACTGAGAGTGAAGTGTGGTCAGCAAGGAAGGCTGGAGGAGTAGAAGCACTGGAAGTGTCTGGTTTTTGTGGGGGAGAAGAGATCTGGTTTCTGTTCTCATGCTATAAACCCTCACGTCACACTGAACTCAACTCTCCATGCAATGTCCATCAGCTCCCTGGGATGCCTTGGGTCCTCCTTACTTTAAAGGACTGAGAAGAAGAAAATGTCTGAAGTGGTAGTTCAGGTGGGACTCAAAAAATTAGTTGAGGTTTATCAGCCTGACAGACTGGTGCTGCACGGAGAAGATGCCGTGAAGCCGGGCTCGCTCCGTGCTGTGCCACTGGTAACCTGGGCAACAGCAACACTGCCACGGGCACGTGAAAATCTTCACTAATTAATGGGAATTAAATATTCTCCTCCCCAGTGTCCCCAGCCCCTCCAGCCCCACAGTGCTGTGCCCAGGGCTGGCAGCAAACACCCAGCCCCTGGTCTGGAGCTAAACGAGAGCCAGGCTGAGCACGAGGACAGGCTGGTGGCGAGGGGCGCAGATGGAAGGGATCCGGGGGGCTTGCTGGGGAAACTTTGCAGAGGATTAGTTGCCAAGGGAAATATTTGGTGAACTTCCACACTTCTGGAGAACCAGGGGCTTGTTAAATGGAGCAGCAGCGAGAAGGATTTCAGAGACCTCGCTGGGAAATTGCTCCTTGTTACACAGTGGCTTTGGAGCACGGGAGTCCTTCAGAGCACACCATGCCTTCTTATGCCAGAACACTCATTTATCTGAGCATGGACTGAATCCCAAAGTACTTATTCATTTTCCTCTCCTCGGGGAAGGCAGGGGGGGCAGATCAATGACATCAGTGGGAATACTGTTAGCTTGAATAAAGGGATTTGGCCCGTGCTGTCAGAATCAGGCTTCAGATCTGTTCACCAAATCAGTGCCTTTGTTTTTGCAGCCTTAATCCCTGGTACATTTTCCTGTTAGGTTGTTTAACAGAATAAGGCTACAGGGTATTTTCATGCTTCATCCCCATGCTGCTTACAAAGCCTTGGAGGGCTTAACCTCCTGGTTACTGGTTAAAATGAAAGGGGAAACTCGATGCTGCAGGGAGCTGGTGAGATTTACCACAGAGCCACAGGAATGAATGGTCACGTTAAAAAACAGGCTTCTCATGGCAAGTGGCTAATTAGGGTCACGGTGGGGATAGAAAAGTTAAGGACTGTCTTTACTCAAGGCAAATCTCAAGGCTGTAGCATGCTGGTAAATCAATCAGCGAATGAAGTGGAAGGGAAGGTTCTTTGTAGGTTTGTTTTGCTGCTGTGGAATGAGTTATTTCCTGCCATCCCCATGAGTATCACCAGACTATGACACATGCCCTGTGCTGCTGGGAGGGGTAGGGGATGGTGCTTACCATGGAATGCCCCAGGATGAGAACAGGCAGTTTGGGATGCTCTTTCTTCATGAGATCAATGTGCTGCAAGCTGTCCCTGATGAAGACGTGGAAATCTGAGACAACCATCCGATCGCCCTCGCTCTGCCCATGGCCAACTGCAGGGAAAGCAGAGCACACAGCTAAGTCATTTGAAGCAGTGGTTGCAGTTAAGAAAGGGCCTGGCAGAAATAAGACTGTTGGACTGTTTTTGTCCTAACTTGACCTTCTCCTGCAGGCATCTCTCAACAGAAAAACTGCTGCAGAAATGCAAAGGAAACTGCAGAGTTTTCAAGTACCATACTGTCTGTGACCTGACTTTTTAAATAAACATAGAATCATAGAATGTTAAGGGGTTGCAAGGGGCCTCTAAATTTGGACTTCTATTCCCCCATGTTTCTATCTGCTCTTCAAAATTAAGAGTACCAATTTACTTCTTGCCACCTCCAACATCAGGGTGAGGAAGGGCTGTCTTGCCTTGCTGATGGGTCAGTGCATCCTGGGAAATGGGGATTTGCCTCAGGGATCATATGCTTTGGGTCTGGTGGCTCACTGTGCAGCCATAACTGCTGTGTAGCATCTTGGCCAGAAACACAAAGATTCTGAAGAGCAGACAGAGTGGCTATAAACTTAATAGACCACGGACACTGCCTTTTCCAGGGCCTGAATGTGCATAAACTTCACAGTCCTGATTTTTCTCATGATACCCTGCAGTGCTGGGTGGGCTGGAAACCTCCTCTGTGTGAGGTAAGAGGTCAAGTGGTGGAGGTTGCAACAGCCTGCAGTGGGCAAGCATCCAATGGCAACCTCCTCTTAAACAAGTGTTAATGCAAATTGTACCACACCTGGACACTGCTTCCTCACTCTGTGACTGGGAATTATCTTGCCTGATGGAAGGGAAAGGGAAGATTAAAATGGGAGATGGTGAGTTGCCATGGGAACAGTGGCATCCCTGGCAGAGGTGGAGCCAGCATCACCACCGACACAGCCCCAGGCAATTTTGAGCTTGCAAAGGCTTGAAATTAATGCCACCTTGGGAAGCAGTTTGCATGCTTACCTGACCACATATGCATGTTATTGTCTATCACAAATAGGATTTGTCCTTAGAAACAGCCCTTTGCTTGTTTCTGTTCCATGCAGGTTGTTAAGCAAAACTGTGAAGGGGAAAACACATCCCACCCGTATGGGTTAGGGTGTAGAGGGTCTTAAACGTCTCCCTCCTGCTGGGTGTCTCCTTAGGCCTTCTCCAGAGGGCACTGAGGCACATTTACAGACACAAAGGGACAATAACTTGTTAAAGGAGGTGAGGCTGATAATTGTTGACATGCTGGATGGCTCCCCTTGCAGTGATCAGCAAAGGAAAGCACCCCTGACACAGCCACAAAGGTAGTCAGTCACATCTGCTGGCAGTGGTCACACCAGTGGGAATCAGTAGGTCTCAACTTTCTTGTAAGCCACCCAAAAAAATCACCTTGCAAATTAGACAGAACTTCTAATAAAAAGCTGGATTAAATTCACTCCATCTAGGAAAAACCAAACCCCAAACTAATTTTTTTGTCAGGTGGTCTCCATGGCTGGGTCTTTTGGCAGTGAAGGCTGCAATCAGCCACCCTGGCTGCCAAAAAACCCCATGCACATCACGCTGATAAATTATAAATAGCATTTTACCAGTTCTGCTTTCCATGCACACACTCCAAATCCTGCCAAAATATGGTGCAGCAAGCATCCTCCATGGATCAGTGACCAGAAACAAATAAAAGAGCAAATTAAAATACAGGTCATGATCATCTCCAGAAGTGAAACCATGTGTGTGGCTAGAGGAACTATTGACTTTAAATTGGGTTTTCTTACAGATGAAAAGTGAGCTTATTACAACTTTTATACACATTCAGTCCACTCACTTTATGGTCCTCAAATGTGCTATCTGCCTCCTATTCAGCTCCAAATGTAGCAGCTTAACATGAGTTGAACAGCCCAGAGAGAGGAACATTTTCCCTAACAGAGCTCTGCACTTCAGGTTTTTTTCTCTCCAGTGCTGCCTGACTTGCTTCTGGTCTCTCCTTCTCTCCAGTGCTCAGACAGCTGTGCAAGCAGAGACAGCAAACCCCCGTGGCCCAGGTCTGCAAACGGGCCATGACTCCTTGCTCTGGAACTGTGAGTCTTTGGTCTATTTTTGGATGAGACAGAAGGAGGTCTGGAAAGCCTCCTCGGCTCTCAGTGTGAAGTATTTCCCCTGCTCCTACCACATAACAGTGACTCTGCTTGTTACAGTCAAAGCAATGATTGGGGAATCCAAGAAATACCTGTGCAATGCTGTGACAAGCTCCTCTTTGAATTTTTCCAGGGTTTTTTATTAATAACTTAATGAACCCCCGTTTTAACCCCAGTTTTAGATACTAAACTCCTGTTCCCCACTCAGATGGCACAGAGCCTGAGCAGTAGTTTCTCTGCACACGTGGGACAGGAAAGCCATGCAAGCCTTTGCTTTGATATTATCCCTGCTCCTTGCACAAGGTCAGCCAGGGGGCATTGCTAGGTCATAGTCTTTTATTTTACTATTTTCCATTCTTCCCCTCCAAGAAACCAAACTTGTTCCCCCGGTGAATGAGTATATTGCAAATTTAAATTCCCCAGCTGACAAAGCTTCAGGGTGAGGAACTAAGACCCCTTCTATTAGATGAGAGATATTTGCACAACCAAACATCAATACAGTCAAGAATATTGGCATGTTTTTCTCTGCTCTTTTGCCTTTAGAGCTATTAAGAATGAAAAGTCAGGTTCATCCTTGATGTAAAGCTATTAGCTTTGAGTTTTGCTGGGAATGAATCTGCTGTAGTGATTCCACAGTGCCAGTGGCAAAACAGTGGGGGCAAGAGGAGGGGAACTCTCGGGGTCTGTGTGTCAAGGTGACCCCAAGAGTGTAAAAGTCCTTGTTTCCCAGCCCACGCAGCCAAAGAAGGAGTCTGGATGTGTAGAGCTGGCTTCTCAAGGTTGTTTATTTTTCCTTATCTAGAACATTCTTTCTCTGACCTCCTGAGCTCTGTCTAAGCAGGCCAGCCATGGCATTCTGTCTGCCCTCAGGGTGGCATTTACATTTTATACCAAAATCTATGTGTACTATGTTTACAATAATGTACCAACATCTATCATTTATGTTGGACAGTGTGTCTCTACCTTCAACCAATAGAAAAGTGTCACCATCACACCAAGACATGGACAACAAGGAGAAGAAGAAGAAGGTCATGACACACCCAAATCCCTCCATCTTGTCCCCCTGAACCCCATTCTAAAAAGCCCCAAAATTCTACTTATTCACCCTGTATTAATTCAACTACCACACTACTCAAACCCTTGTGGCTTGTAATTCCTCATACAAAGTTGGCAGTTTTTTCCATGGGCTAAAATCGAAGCCACAGGTGTTTTTGACTTCATACCAAGGTCTCCAAGCCCCCTGCCAGGGTCTTGAGACAGCCAGGGCAGCCAGAGGGATGTCCTGGACTCCCACAGGGAACCACCTTCCCCTAGCCACTGGAACTAACCAGAGACTGCTCCAACCCAAGTGACACAATGCCAAGGGTGAAAACAGAGGAGTGTCCAAGAATCACAGCTCCATGAGCTCCTCATCACAGCATCCCCACAAGGACTCCTGGTTTCAGCAGGGCACTGTGAGCTGCAGTGCACAGAGCTGTGACTGCTGGTGCACATCCCCACAGCACAACCAGCATCCAAAAGCTTTTAAACTGCTTCCCATCTGTCTTCACACCCAGCTTGTGTGGTTCACTGCTGGTACTGTGCTTGTGCAGTGGCTCACTGATCATTTCAGGTTGTGTGTACTGACCTAATTGCAGGCACCCTTTCCAAGAGGCTTTAAAAGTGAGAATCCAAAACACATATTTTCAAGTTGCAAATCTAGAATTAGGAGGTTTAAGCATCCATTTCCAACCAAACACAGCACTGCAAAATAACATACTTCACTCAAACAAAATCAGAATAAAGGCTTGATCATCTGGCCCAGTATGTCACAGTTATTAAGTTCTTCCCTCTATTTTCAGCATGAGCATGCTCAGACTGTGACTCTGCCCCTGGAGTCAAGAACAACAAACAACTCAGTCAGTCCTGTCAGAGAGCATGACTTCAGAGTGTGATTCCACCTATGATTATAGATCCTCCAAAGCTACACATCTCTCTGGATAAAATAAATAAAAATAAATAAAACTGACTGCCTGCACAGGAAGACAAAGCGGAGAATTCAGTGATGGAGTATTTGAGGGTGTGACGTCTCTGGGGAGTTTGTTATAACCAGTAAGTATGACTCTGCCTGCATAACAGCTCCTGTGACCCTGGAAATACATACAAGTCCCTTCATTCCTCAAATCCCATATTCTCTCATGCTGTGGGGCTTGCTTTTGAAAACCACTCCAAAGCAGCCAGGCTCTTCAGCTGACATTGGCTCACATGCCTCAAAAGAAAAGGTTACGTCCTGTTCAGATTGGAGATATCCTGAAAAACATGTAAATAAAAAGCAATCCAACTTGACACTCCTTTCCCTTCATTCAGAGCCAAATGGGAGCTGCCTGAAGAAATAAGCAGCCCAGCCTCAGCCTGGTGAGGGGGCCTGGGCTGGGTCTCCACCAGCATGATGCTTTTTTGCTGGGGCTGTGGGGCCACACCAGCAGTCCTTAAATGCAGGAAAGAAGCCCAGCAGAATATCAGCAGAGAGGAGAGCCTGGCAGTAGCTGTCCCTGCACACTGTGGGTGCCTCAGCACGCAGCCCTCGGAGGCACCGCGGGGATGGGTGAGGGTGGTAGCACACCCTGTCCACCCTCAGATGCCTGCACTGGTTTTGTTCTAAACACTAACTTATAGAGAAGCCACACACCATACATATTTGTTTCTCTTTCCAAGTACTGAACCCTCCTGACAAAAGTGGAGCCTGACCCCGGATGCTCAGGTGAGGTCTGAATTGCCCCTCTGACCTTCAGCAGGAACATTTTGCTATGGAAAATGAGGTGATGGGAATGCAGGTCAAATGTTGAGTTCAGCCATGGTGCTGTAAATTCACCAATTTCAGTGCTGTTCCTTAAAGCTTACAGTCATGGGAAAGCAGAAATGATGCACCATGTTGTTTTTTCAGCCTTTGCCCCCTATTTATTTATGGAAAAGCCATAAAACAAAGACGGAGGACAGGAGAAATCTGCCTAGGGAACAGTAATTTTTCGGGAAGAATTTGTATCCTGGCTTTTCACATATTTTGGTGTTTCCAGTTTTGGGAGAAAAGGGATGGTTTGGATCCATTTTTATTGTATTGTTTACACCACCACTGTAGGATGAGATGTTCTCCCCTGCCAACTGATGGTAGAAACAATCAGGAGGAATGCAGGGCTTGACTCCTGCCTCAGGATTCATCAATACTATCTGGTTTCCTCTCTAGAGGAGTAACCCCAAGGTTTTAGAGTGGGAGAATCAGGAACAGGCAGAGCCAGGGGTTAGGTCAGGAATTCCAGGCTGAACACTTCCTCAGCACAGCCACATTTTGAATTGCAATGGTACTAACAGAGGAGCGTCAGGAGTTTTCTGTGGTTAAAGGTGAGAAGTGCCCCCACTGTGAATTCAATGATTCCCAGACACAGCTGAGGAGCAGCTCTGGTACCACAGAGTCCCACACTGGAAAGAAATGTCTTAATGATGGCAGAGGGGCCATTAGCAAGGCTTGGCGCTGGAGCATTGGATTTAATAAGCTGAGCATGATGTGATTCAATTCCCAAAGAGCTGTTGTAGGCCAGAAAAGGTGATTTTGCTGCTTTAGCAAAATCTGTCTGTGCCCACAGCAGTGGGCAGCAGCTCGTTACAGCACAGACAGTGGTGTGCAGCAGAAAGATTTGTGTTAGAGCCCACATCCAAGCTCACATTGAAGATCCTCTTCTTTCACTGCCTTGTTCATCAATAAGCTTGTTGAAATCTGGTACATCTATTTAAAACAAGTGCCCAAATGGCTTTTGGAAAAGAAGCTATTTTGTGTTTATTAGCTTTGGGAAAGATTTGTTTTATTCCTAAAGTCCTCTGCTTCTATTTTCTGCCCAGAATTGGAGATGGAATGGACTTCTCACTGGTGTTGGACACTGACAAGTGTAGGTGAGCCTACCTCACCTTTTTTTGCTCTCACCCCACCACAGGTCATGCTGCTGGTAAGAGACATGAGCATAGTTGCGTCCTGCTTGCTGTCTGCTTTAGGAAATAAACCACATAATTAAAAATTCTCACAGATGCAGGTGGCCCACACAGAGGAATGATGCTGGGTCTGCAGCCCACAGGAGGGAGATGCCAGTGACAGAAATGTGGATGGTTCTTCTGGTGCACAAGATGTAATGTGCCAGCCCAAACCCTCACCCCGATCTCCCTGAGCTTGCAGCTGCTTGCTCAGGTGGGCACCTCACTCTGATGGCCCCCAGCCAATCCTGAGACCCCAGTACCATAGGAAAGCACCACTTCAGCAGCTCATTTTATATCCAAACCCCAGAGACAGGGAGAAGCGTCCCTTGCCTGCCTCTGCTTTCCTCTCTGCGCTTTACACAATACATTCAGACTTGGAGATAAAACTTAGAGCACAAGATGCAGCAGATACAATTTTCCAGAGTGTTTCAGCTTTATCAGCCAGTGCAGCAGTTAATGAAGTGTGTCACAAGGCATTGCAGCTGATGCCTGTATTTATGAGCTCTGCTGAAACTCCTCTGAGCAGGGACTGCTTTTTTTTTTTTTTTTTCCCCAGCACTCATACAGCACCAGCACCACAGGGCATCACCACAGACCTTGGTCCAAGGCACAGCAAGATTTAAAAGTAGTAATTAACTCTAATCCCAGACTATAAGGCAGCATGGTTTTGCAGAGGAGGAGTTTGGAGAAAGCACATAGATGGAGAATTTGCAGGAGACAAAACACAAGGCAACACAGCAAATGTTCTGTGAAGCCTTGATTTTCTGCTTGGTGACTTTTTAAGGTTTAATGAAAAAAATATTAATGAATAGTAAACCCTTCAAATTGTCATACCAGTTCTCTACTTAAAAAACTATACTTGTTTTGTAATGATTTAAGTACACATCTTTTTCATCAAGTGAGTGAAGCTCATTAATTAAACATACTGGATTTCAAAGCTCTCAGTGTTTAATTATTTGTTTAACAAGCAGTACATCTAATCCACCATTCAGACACACAAACAACTAAAACAACAGGAAGAATCTTCAAAGCAGGACAATCAACATCTGGAAAAGTCAACGGACTGTGCCTGTATTGTCAGTAACACATAAAGCAAATGTTCCACTGGCAGAACAAATACACAAAGGAAGCACCTCAGAGATCATCCTGCTGATTCCTGCTCAACAAAGCATCTTTCTTGCCCTCAGAACAGACTTATCACAGTAAGGGATCTTGTTCCTGTTTGATTTCCCCATTTTGTTTCCATTCTTCAACCAAATCAAGTCTGATGCGCAGAGGGAACTATGAAATTTCTGCCCCCCATCTGTACCTACTCTTCATTTTACTCATGTGGAGAGCATTGGCACCAGGACAGAGACACAGAGCCAGAAGAGAGCAGGGTAAGCTGTCCTAGGATTAAAGACATAGGTCATGCTCCCTTGACTCTGACCAAGCTGCCATCTAGCTTAGCTGCTGTGCTTATTTTGTAGCTAAACCTTGGAGCTGAGTGTCTCAGTGTCCACCTGACTGAGCCTTAGCTGTGCACTCTCATCCCCCCCCACAGCTCTGCTTTCCACTGGAACAAAAACCAGTTTGTCACAAGCCTGTGGTCTTTCCCAGGAAGATTGCTTTCACATCAGGTGGGAACCATTAGGATCTCAAAGGAGAAGATCCTCTCTCACCACTGCTTCCACCTTCATGTTCTTTGAGAACCTGAAATACAGCTCAACATATGCTTATCCTTACCAACATCTGGGTAGTCCTCAGCATCCCTTCTTTAGCACCTCCAGTAGAGAAGCAGTGAACACACTGGGTTTTCCCACACAGGCACATTATACAGCCACTAGATGTGGTACCCAACACAATTACCTGTTACCCTGGCTGTTTTAGGTATGAAGCATGTAACTAAGAACTACAGGTGGATTCTGCCTCTCTCTGACCAAAAGAGAGCCTTGTCCTGAAGGCACAAGTCCATCAGCTTCCCTCTTCCTTTCTAAGGTTAGGAAAATAATTTTCCTTTCAGCATTTGCTGGGTAGTTTTTATTCACTTGCCTCACACAAAGAGTGCAGCAAACTGAAAGCATTCTCCTCCCACACCAGAGACACATTTGCAGAGATGAGATATTTTTAGAACCGTGCACACAGAGATATATTGTTTGTTGTCTTGGTTAGGAAAAAAAAAGCAACAGTCAATTTTCTATACTAAAATTATTTGTGCCTTATTGCTAGGGAGCAGACAACCAGTCACTTGCTAAAGCCATTTGAAATTTTTTCTGTACTCCAGAGATGACAAACAATATGACCTGGTATGTATCAGAGCAGTCGTTAATTCTGGCTAACAAGGCAAACTGTTTCTGTCAATGTTAAGAGCCAATTCTTCTCTAATGGATACAAACATGGTTCTTTTGGCTTTAGAAGACTTGCCCATTTCTAATGCAGTTGCTGAATTTGGCTCTGAACTGCAGTTCCTTAAAAGTCTTCCTGGAACATTATGTTGCTCATGCAAACGTGCTGAAAAAACTCATCTGAGTGTTTGTGCTGCAAAATAAGGAGCTGCATTTACAAACAGCAGTCACTGTGGCCAGGCTAGAAACCTAAGTGTCTCATGGGATGCCATGAGAGGAAGGGGCCAAGACAGTATGAAAATCTGCACATGCCACAGTCACTTCCCACACTGCCTGGAGTGGGGCAGCTTTGTCATCCCTGTCACAAAATCAGGAAGCTGCTGTGGCGTGGCTGGTGAAGCTAAGGTCCATGAAAGAGGAATATGGAGCCTACTTCCTCTTCCACAAGGCACATTCACAACAGTATTCCACTTTCTTCCTCAGGCCCTTCTGCAGTGACACCTCCCAAGCCAGCCCTTAAGAACATAAAAGCAAAAGACAGCTGGCAGAAAAATCCTTTTCTACCAGACTGCTGGGATCAATGGTTTGAAAACATTGCACAAAGCCACTGTAGATGGCTGAGCAGCTGTTGAGCTCCTCTGCAAAAGCATTTCTTTTGCTGATGAATGAAATGATTCCTGTCTAATCTCTTCTCCTATGGGATGAAGATCACAACACAATATAAGATATATCATCAGCAAAGCACAACTTACAGTGGCCCTAAGGAGTCAGAGACACTAACTAGTCAAGCACTAAGGGATTTTATTTAGGGCCTATAATAATTTTCATAAGGGACTATAATTTTTAACAGTTATTCTTGCAGTTTTGCACTGAGATTTTGCTCTCTTTCATGAGGAGCACATAATTTCCTGAAGTATTGGTGAGGTGACTTTATTTAGTAATGGAGTTTATCTTCAAAGACTTATTCTGTCATGACATAGAGCGAGTATCAATGCCCAGATACTGCAGAAAAAAATGCATGGTCTTTGCTGGAGTTAATCCAGGGTCTCAAAAGTTCATTTGACCTATATGCTGCTGATCTAAGAGCAGAAAAGAGTTTTTTTTCTTCTCTCCACGTATGACTTGAGATATCACTATTGTAGCTAGAGTTTCACCTTCAGTGGAAGAGGCAAGCAGTCAAGGGATATCTCCCTTGGTATATTATTTTAGCTTTAAAAACATATATAATTTTCTTCTCTTGCTTTAACCCCATAAATTAAAAAAAAAAACAAAACAAACACAGTGCAAATTTTACTTTTTCCTAGCTGAAAACAAGGATGAAAATGCAACTGCATTAACTTTCTGACCCGAGTTCCAGTTTTAAAACAGCTGGAGCAGCAATTCAAAATGTCATGGTTTTCAGTGAAAAAGCCAGTGCTGGAGTGGAGCTGCACACTCCCCTTCCCCTTCCCCTTCCCTGCCCATTTATTCCAAAGCATGGCTGGCATGTGGGCTGCCTCTCCAACACGCACACGCTATTAACTCCTAAGTGACAGCTTGTTCAACTAGAAAACATTTCCATTTCTTTCCTTAACAAAGGCCATTCATTTCTTGCTCTTCTGTTTGCTTAAAGATGGTTCCATTTGGCCTGATGGGAGTGTGCACAGCCCTCCTGACTGTCCCCTGGAGGAGTGCTCCGAGTGAGGGACCCTGCCCCGGGTGGCTGAGCAGGGAGCCCTGCCCCGCACGCTGCAGCATCAGCCCAGCTGCTCACACTGCCAAATCCAGATGTCAGCCTTGGCTAGTTCTGTGCTTGAGCAAACAATCAAATCAATTCGTTTTGGGAAAGACAGACCTAATTCTTCCCTGCCTACAGTAGTTTAGGCATCACAAAGAAGAGAAGATGAAAGCTGGATCATGTAAGAACTCCCTTCATGCTGCTGACGAATGTCTTGGGAGACGGACACAGCTTCCTTTCAAGCTCTCTTCAAAAGGTTCCTCTCCATGCAGACCACCCATTGGGGACCCACATCAATAACAACAACAAAAAAAAAGAATTTTAAAGACCCATTTTTCATCCAATTTATTTACATGTTAAAATAAACATGGGTTCCCATCTAGAGCAAGGGCTCCCAGTGGGTTCTGTTTAGTCTGTGATATTCTTGGCACCAGAATACAGCATTTTTCTATTCCAAAGCAATCTTGGCACAGAATTGTTGGTTATATAATTTTTTAAGCAACTGGCAAATGAATAATAATGTTTCTAAAAAGAGTGACTCGTGTTCTAGGATACCAGGAAGGTGTTTTACCAATTAATCTGCCAAAAGGTCATTAAGAAACCTGAGATCTCAAGACCCTTCATTCAGGGTCAGCTCTCTCCATGGGTTGCACTTCCAGTTCTCAATCACCCTGTCCAAAGGGAGCTTTCTCACAGAGTTAAAAAGATTTTTCCCTTTTTGCTTCACTCCTTCGTATTGCCACATGGCAGTGCCACCCTCATTAGATGGGATTTGTCCCTGTTCCTGACAAGGCACGAAGGAAATACCACTGTCCCAGAGCCAATAGCTTTTTATACCCACTTTGCACAAGCTCAATGGGTGAGCAGCAGGTGGATTATTTGAAATAAGGGCAGGGTGTTTTTTAATTAGGTTTTTTTTGGGTTTTTTTTTTTTTTGGTTTGGTTTGGGTTTTTTTTTGGTTTTTTTTGCAAGGTACATCTGCACAGAGCTGTAGCTCACTCAAACGCTAACAGATCTGGGAGCAGCACAATTAAGGAAAAAAACCTCCTGATGAAGCAGGTCTGGCAGGGAGCATTCCTGGGTGGGTCAATCCTGCCCAGTGTGCCAGAGCATAAATGCTGCCAGTTGGCTCATGGCTGAGTGGCATTTGGATGGTGCACGGGGAAGTCACGGGGAAGTGGCAGGGCAGAAAATAGCTCCCCTAAATCCATCCTACAGCAAAGCTGTTGTCCTTTCCTGGAGAAGCTGATTTCAGGTTATTGTTGTGGTTGCTTTTTACCACTTCATACCCTTTTGTCTTGTAACTTTCTCCAGTGCAACTCTGAAATTCTCCTCTGTACATATATATTTACCAAAAAACAGGATCAAACAGGCAGGTTATTGGTATCTCTGCTCTATCACTCATTTCAAGCCATGGCTGAGTGACAGTAGGCATGAATCCTGGCTGGCAGGTCTACAGTTCAGTAAGCAATGCACAGATACAAGGGTTGAGCTGTGGAAGGTTAAAAGACCCAAATGCTGGTTTTGGGCTGTGAGAGCTACTTCACAATCAGCCAGCAAGGGTGTATTTGCAGCTCGGGGAGAGCTCTCTACAAAATCTGGACAGGAGAGATGGAAGATTCATGAAAAGGCACAGGGCTGCAGCCAAAAGTACAGGTGGTACCAGGCAGGGTCAGTTCAGAGGTGTCCTCTGCCTCCTCTCCCTTCCCCCAGCCCTCTGCTGAGCTGGGCATGAACTTGGCACCACGGATGGGTCAGGCTGTAGCATCAGAAAAACTGCCAGGATCTGTCAGCAGGCTTTGTCTTGGATAAATTCAGAACCAGAAAATAAATGTAGCATGGAGGATGTAAATTTTAAGAGATCTGGGTTGAAAGCATTAGTCTTTGTACCAGCTACAATTCAGCACTTTTTTTTTTAAACTTTATTTTTGTAGCTAAGCAAGAATTCTCAGATTAGAGAGTACTGCCAAGCCCTGAATAAATCCCAGCATTAGAGATGCTGTGGGTATAACAGCTCTCCCTATGAACTGAATCTGCAGACAATATCTTCAGAGAAATTAACCCCTGAGTGCCACAGGACAGTGTAGCATCAGTTTCAATGCTCTGGGAAATCTCACCCTGTGGTTAGAACAGGTTTGTCCTATCCATGGAGCAATACTGATGAAGGGTGGAGAAAAGCACAGGCTTAGAATAACTTAGAAAGCCTGACACAGTAACTTTTCTGCATTGTTGGTGAAGTGGTCAAGTTTCCAGGTGGAATCCTGAAGACAAATTCAACCAAAGGATGTGTAACTACCAAACTAGTCAAGCAGCTTGTAATTACCTGACATCTGATTGTTTATTTTCCATCCACAGCCCTTTCCTTAACAGTTCTGAAAGCACTTGCTTAGAATTTGGATATAAGGAAAAGCTATACAGGTGCAATTTAACCTTTCTTATTTTTCTGCCTCATCCCTTTCAATATTGGTGAGATGTTTTATTATAAGCTGCTCTATTCACTGGCTGAATCTTCCTCTCAGCCTGTGGAGAGCCATTCACAGTAATGGTTTTGCATTCTTGGAGCTCAGGGCTTCTCAGCTGCAAGCTCTCTGGAAGTGGGTCAATATCACATTCAGATATTTTCATGAATAACCTGAGATACACTGAGCTGAAGTGTTACTCCTGAGAGCCAAGACAAACCTGTGGCAGAGCCAAGTGGCAGTTTCCAAACACCTTCTTGCATAGCCCACTACTGTGATACAGAATGAGCCACTGAATCACACAGGACTGATCACAGGACCCTGCAAGAGATACCCACAGCTAAAACTGCAGCACTGTTGGACCATAATAGAACACAGGCCAGATTAATGTGATGTGAAATCCAGAGAAGTCTTCAGAAACAGAAGCAAAAGTGCTTTTCTAGTGTAGGTCACTAAAATTTGGCCACAGCTGGCACAGACCAGGACATGTTCCCATCTGAGGACGGCTGTTAATTACAGAAATGGGCTGATGAGTCCTTATTTGATGTCTTGGTACATTATGGAACCAAAATCCCCCCATGGCAATTGGCTCTCTCACTGCCAGAATGCACAGAAGACTTCAAAGTGAGCTCCACACACATCTTCAGGTAAGGCTTCTTCCAGATGGCCTTAGGTTTTGTAAGGCCTTTTGCAATCCTCATTTTGTTATTCTAAAGAAGGCTCGAGGCCAAATGGAGTGTTACTGAGATACTGGAGAATCTCATCTGATTGGAGAATGAACCAAAAGGTATCCAGATGTTTGGATTTACTTTACCAATGGCCTCAGAAGTGAAGAGGATCACACTGATAGAGGCTTTCAATTATCGAGGTTAATTTCCTAAAATTCTGAAATAATTTTCTCAAAGCACCAACTACGATTGTATAGTTCCCTGTACATTTTAAATGCTAAAATGATATTTTATTCTCTAAAATAATAGTTCAAGATATGCTAGTTTTTTACTAAAATAGGAAAAAAAAGCCTTAAAGCCTATGAGCCAAATCCTAGTCCTACTGAAGTTAGTGGCATTTAGCTGCTGCCTTCAGAGGATGCAAGCATGTATTCTGTGCTTAGCAGCACAGAAGCAATTAAGGCTCAAGCAACTTAGAAATAAATCCCCAAACTACATAAGAATCCCATTAGAAACTTGGCTTTAAATTAGAGGCATTCTGAAATAAATGAGAGCTGCAGTGCTGAGCTGGGCATGCAGGGACTGGCGCCACTCCCTGAAGGAGAGAGGGGCAAAGCTGATGGCATCTGATCCTTCAGCAGGGATCAGCTGAGGTCTCAAAGGGGAAAGGAGAGGCAGAACCAGGAAGGGGCCATGGGATGTGTGGCACAGAAGTGAAAGACATCAGTTAGTGACAGCAGTTTATGTTAATGCCCTGCCAAGCTCCATGGACAACCAAAAGAGAAATGCTCTGACTATCATGTTGTGGGTAGCTAATAGATGGAGAAGAGAAAAACATTGTCATCCAGCCCTTATGTGGGCAGGAGTACTCTGGGACAAAAAGTGAGGACCTTCAAAGAGTCAGAGGAGCAAGAGCCTGGAACAGCCTGCTCAGCAGCAACAGTGTTTGCTGGCAACCACACTTGGGTAAAAACTGATCTTTGGCTGCTTGTGAAGAGAGAAGGACACTGTTTGCAGGAACAAATGCCTAGATAATGCAGGGAGTGTCTTCCTGCCCATGCTGGTAACAGGAGTATGTCTTAATAATAAAATAAATGCCCTCTTTTAACATTCAAAATGAAAGTGCAATAGGAGAAGCACTATTAAATTAAATCAAATCCAGCAGACACTGCATAACCAGACCTGTTTCTCTGTAATACTTGGACTTATTGAAGAGGGAAGAACCTGAATATGTGAACCAACAAAGGATTAACGTTTCTATTGTTCACAGATTATTTTCCTTCTGGGGCTTGTTGCTGCAATATGCACTTGTTTGGAGGCACTGATAGAAAACATTCTGTTTTTTAAAAAAAACTCTACATCTTTTGTTATTAAAAAAAATGTCTATTAGTTTTAGAACTTCTGAGAATCCCTTAAAAGGTCTTCTCATGGTCTGTAACAAATAGAGCTACTCCCAGGAAAATCAGCAGGGAGAAAATCCACCAGCTGGAATCAGAAATTCCACTCTGGAACAACACGACACACTTTATGAATGAGCAAATAAACAAACAACGAGCACTAGAACTACAAATTATGAAAAGCAGTATATGGGCTGCTTCTGCATGTTTATTTTGTCAAGTGGAGCTCTGGGACTCAAGATCTTAGGCCATGAAGGAACAGGAAGCTGTAGGAGGCTGATGCCTAGAAGGAGCCTGGAGCTGGTTTAGACCCTGCACCAGCTCCTGGCATTTCACACTGTGCCAACACACACAGCATGGCAGGTTTGCCTGGAGCAGGCCCAGGGAATCTGCTAATACAGCAAGTTTTGGTGAAAAATAGGCCAAGTGCCACAGTTTTGATCAAAGCACACAAATGCATGCAACTTAAGTGAGCTCCATGACTTCAGAAGGAGGTTATAACAAAAAACATTCTCTTTTTGGAAGTTTTGGAAAGTTTTGCTGCTTTAGTGAATAATTTCCCCTGATACTGTGACTGTTCAGTTCAGCAAGAAGGATTTTATTCTCAGTTTCCAATGTAGGCAGGGCACAAAGAGCATTAAAAATGAAGATGAAATTGCAGGTTCAGGCTGTTTATTGACTACTTATATGTTTCACTTCTCTTTGTAAATCTGTTTTTTTCTTCTGCTCGTGCAAATAAGAGCTCTCTTTGCACACCACACTCCTTAACAAGGCTCTACTCCAGGTTAGTGCTGAAACAGGCACTAATCTGAGCTGCACTAATCTGAGCTGCACTAATCTGAGCTGGACTGTGCTCCTTTGACTCCTGTCATCCATCTAAAAAGGTACTGAAGGAGTCCAAATAATGTTTTAATCCAACTGGAGTTATATAAACAAGGTATGTTTTTACCCTTTAATTTTCAAAGGGTTTTCAGTAACTTGGAACAGTCATTTGTAACTCAATAGGATGACAAAGTCCATATCTGTATGAAGATACATTTATAGGTGAGGAATCATCACTAATTCGCTTCTGAAACAACTTCACCAAATAAGACATGTGAAAAACAATAGGAAAGCTAGGCACATTAATGAAATGCTGTTGCTATGGAAAAATTGTTCCTGTAAAGGTGAAAATAAACATGCTTTCTTTTTCTCACAGTACAAAATTGTCTAAAAGCATCTTCTTGAAGATGAAGCTGTTTTTAACCATAGGTACTATTAATGTCTGCTTTTAGGAAGGTAGTTTTTTTCACTCATTTCAAAACTCTCCATGTTTTATTTTTAGAAGCAACATCCCAAATACTAGCAGCTAGGATGCTCTTTAGTTCATAAAAAATAATTTATGCTGGGACATACCATGATGATCTAGTTCAAGCCCCTACTCAAAGTGTTTCCCGTTCAACCAGGTTTTTCAGGGCTTTATTGAGCTGGGTTTTAAATATCTCCAAGGCTGGAGATGTCCCCAGCTCCCTGGGTCCTGCTCCAACATCTGACTGCCCTCAGGGTGAAGACATTTTTCCTCATACATAATAGGGATTTCTTGAGCTGTAACTGGTGTCACTTCCCTCTCATTCCATCACTGGGCACCTCCAAGAGTCTGGCTCTGCTGTCACCACATGCTTCCACTGGAGACTTGTAGACAGCAACAAGATCCCCTCTTCTAAGCCTAAATAAGGCCTCTTAAAAATTCCTTCTCTTCTAAGGCTAAATAAGCGTAGTTTTATCAGCCTCTCCTCGTACATCTTGTCCTCCAGTACCCTAATTGTTTTGACAGCTCTCCTCTGGCCTTGGTCCAGTATGTCAGTGTTTTCATTTTACTGGGGAGCAAATTGGACCCAGTGTTTCAGATGTAGTCCCAAAAACGCTGAATGGAAGAGAACAATCACTTCTCTTTGGTTGCTGGTTATAATCTTTCAATACAACTCAGTATGGGGTGGCCTTCTCCACCACAAGGTCACACTGCTGACCTATGTTCAGCTTGTCTGTGAGGATCCCCAGGTCCTTTTCTGCAAAGCTGCTTTCCATTCATTCAGTGCCCAGCCTTTAATGCTGAATGGGGTTACTCCACCACAGATGCAGAACTCCCCAAGTGCCTTTGTTGAAACTTCACAAGGTCCCTGCCAGTCCCTTTCTTCTGCATGTCAAGGTCCCTGTGAATAGCAGCCTTCCAGCATATGCTCAATTTCCACCCTGAAAACTGGCTGCAAGTGCTCTCCATCCCATCATCCACACCACTAATGAAAAAGGTCTCCACTGATATTATATGCAACACTGATTTGTTATTCTTTCCCTTAAAGAATACAGATTCCTCTGATGCCTCTTGAGGCCAAAGTCCCTGATGGTATGAGCTACTGTCCTGGCACAGAAGTCAGTAAAGGAACAAAGTTTGAAGCAAGTTTGATGTCTGTCCAGTAGCCCCAGATAACAGACATAGCTGGCAACATAAAAGGATCTGCTCTTTCAGTCTTAGCTCTAATAACCATCTGGTCCTTGTCCTTCCACCCTCAAGCATCTTGCATGCAGACGTACGCCTACAGCCTGCAGGGCTGGTTATGGGAGAGCAAGTAAGCTGTTGAAAACATTACATGAGGTTGCCAACCCTTCTGCACTAATATGAAATGCAATTACAACTTGCATCTTGAACCTGCTTTGTGACATAGTGACAGGGTTATCCTGGATTTTATATGAGCAGCTGTGAAAGCAGGATTTGACCCTTGATTTGGGGATTGATTTATACAGGTAAAGACTGAGTACAGATGACAGCTGCACAGAATCTTGAAATAACAAGAGTGAAACAACAGATTGTAAGATGAAAGGAGCTGAGTTCAGTCAGGGCTATTTCCCCTTTAGTTTTTCAAGTTCACCAAAGTGAAACCTTTGTCCAAAAAGAGGATGTTTTATTCCTGATTATTGGGACCATTCAATCAAAATGCCTGTCACTTAGGTCTAACATTTTCAGCACCACACACAAATTCAATGGTCCACTCCTCTCATGGAGTGTATGTCTCACCTGAGAGGCAGAACTGTGGAAGGGAACCCAGAAGGACTCAACCCTCATGGAAAGAATAAACCTTTTAAATTTCCTGAATGAATGACCCATCTTTCTTCTGTCATGCTGTCTGTCTGTCAACAGTTAACAGTGAGCAGTGACAGGCTGAGGAGCACGGTCTGGGCAGTGGGCAGAGCTGACAGTCCCAGCTCAGCCATTGTGCTCAAAAGGGAGCACTCTGTTCCTTCTGCTGCCGTGTCCACACTCACTGGGACTGTTGTTCCAGCCTCACGCCTCCTTGTGTGAAGGCCAACAGCAAGGCTTTGTTCAAGAAGCAGCTGCTGAAAAGATGTCCTGTCTCATGGAATGACCAACTGACATTTCTCCCCTGCTCATTAGTAAGCAGTGAATTATTAGGAGAACTGGGTTGGGCTGCCTGGCCCATTTCATTTGGAGTAAAAAGCCTCAGATCTCAGTGTGCCCCAAAAAGGATTCCCTCGTAAAGTAGGCTTGAAAACAAAGCCAGGGGAGCTGGCTCTCCAGCACCCTCCTCTCATCACCTGATGGAGTGAGGAAAGAGACTGGCTCATGCCAGAAGATGGATAAGGCATGACTGCATTGAGATGTGTCCCAGCTCTGCTTCCCTCAGAGCTCACACCACATCTCTGCTGGATGACAAGTGAGCTCAGTTCAGCCAGGGCCTGAGCCAAAGATCCTGTTCAACTGGATGACATGCTGTTTATTCACTAACCTTTTGTTACAGGGTGGACACAAAGCAGTGAGGAAATGGCTGAGCAGTTGGGAGGAGCAGAGTAACTGAGGAAACCACAACCATTGTTGTGCAATCTTTGCTGCTGAAGCCCAACATGATCATCTAGTGATGTCCACATACAGGGGCAGTGCTGAAGGAACATCTGCATTGTCTTACCCCTATCCCAACAGTGCCTGCATCCAGCTCTGGGTTATAGCACGGAGCTTACATGTCTGTCTTACCTCACTGACTGTACCACAATTAAATCTGACTTAAAAAATAATAATTGGTCAGGGTCAGATAAACAAATAGGCTGCTTTGAGCAGCCTGGTTGTGGTTTGCAAGTTTTCATAGCTCAGAGTAGATGACACTACAGGTCTGATTTCAGGTGCTCTTTCTTCTATGCATCTTTGCTAAAGGTGTATCCAGCCCTCATAATTTCCAAACTCCCTTGCCTAAAGGACAGGTGCAAGACTATGTTTTCCCCACTTTTACATCAGCAGGGAAGTCCATGAAACAAATAAAATCTCATCCCCCTGAGCTGAGTAGAGAGGAAACACCTCTGAGTATTCCCTGCACCTTTCTTAACCCAAACATTTAAAACAAAATACAATGCTGTCTTTGTGTGCTCCATCAGACGCATCAGCTGTGTGGAGTCTTACTGTTTCTTTATTTTTAGTTTGCTGTGGTCTGGCTGCTTCCTGGCCCCACAGTGTTGTTTCACCGGCCTTCACATGACAAAAAACCAAAGGCTGAATTTGCCTTTCCAAGTCCCGCCTTGTGGCCTCCTCTAGAGCAAGAGACACTGCACTATGTGCTTTCATGACTCACTCAGGGTTTTCTTTCCGTTGTGTAGGTGCTCCTCTCAAATAGAAAAAACTCTGTCTGTCCTGAAGGAGGCCATGTGGTGCACACAGAGATTTGGGCCCTGTGTTCCCAGTGTGAATGAAGGGTGAGGGCTAAAGCAGCAGAAATCACTCCACCAGGGCTATACTGGGCTGCAGAAGTCTGTAATGATCTCCTCAAAAATAACAAGAATAATGTGGAAACCTCCATCTCCAAGTCCTTACAACTGCCTGCTGTGCCACAGGATACTCCCCTTGGAGTTGTGCCACAGGATACTCCCCATAATTGTATGATAACACACTGTGTTAGGACACAATTATGGGCACATTTCAGCATCATGATGTTGTAGGAGGTGTATCCAGAGGACTTTTTCCTGCATGAGCTGTGGTCCCTCTGGGAGGTACCATCTCACAGCCACCAAAAGAACCCAGGCTCATACAGCAACCTGGAAGAAAGTACAGGGAAATAGATTGTCCAGTTGAAATATTGTGTTCAAGAGCTTATTCAGTACATGGGAAAAAAATGCATCTTAGCTGTAGCAATAATTTTATAATTTCTATAATTTCAAAGAGGCTAAAACAGCATGACCGCGTTTCCTCAGCAAGCTGTGACTGCTACTCTGAGATCCAGAGTTACAAGATCAGTGATTCCAGAAGAGCTGGAGGTCAGAAACAACTTGTTTCAGTTTGCCTCAAACTCGTTGGTGGCTGCAGGGTGGTCTCACAGCTCATCTTTTTCCATGAGAATCCCCACAGCCAAAAACAGGGTTAGAGAAGGAAGGCAGAAGTAAGTTTACTCACTAGCTATTTGTTCATAAGATAACTTTTCTCCAGGTTCTCAGAGTTGTCTCACTGCCTAAGGAATTCCATGGTGTACTTCAGTACCTGAACTCTCACCCTGCAATTGCATGCTGTGGTTTCAGCTCCTGTGTGCTCCACACAGCATTCTTCACTGCTGCCTGGAAGGCAGATAAACCTGACTGCTACCTTCATTCAACATCTGGAGAAGGAAAGGCAGGGAAAGGTTTGGGATTGTACTGAGCAGGGAGTCAAAACAGGGATAAAACAGCACTGGCAGTGCTCTGCCAGCCAGGGCAAAGAGCCATCTCCTCTGGGGTCCCCTGGTAAGAGGAACCTATTGCTCTTAGCTGGAAAAAAGTGAAAATGCCCACAGCCTGTTGTAAGCCTCCTGTCAGAGGAAAGGAAAGTGAGTGCCATTCTTCCCCACAGCCCTGCAGAAAAGCCCTTCAAGCCTCCCCTGGGCAGTGCAATGGGCTCATGCAGCGGCAGCAGAAAGCAGACTGCTGTGGGTTCATGGGCCACACCCAGCACCAAGGAGCTGTGGTGCTGCTCCACGGGCAAACCAGCTCCAAATAACATTTGCCAAAGCTTTCCTGACTCCATCCCCAGAGCCTGCCCTGAAGCCTGCCAATCACAATGTCAGGGAATGCTGCTGTCCAGAACATTCCTGCATGCTAATGTACATGAGCTGTTACTTCACACTTGTAGTGCTACACTGACTCTCGTTCTTATTAATTCTGACATCTTTCTTGGTCATTTCCCCCTCCCAGTTTGACCATGTTTAATTCTTTTTCATCTTTCTGTGTAGACCAATCCTTCTCAGTGCTATGAATAAATAAAAGCCTTCTGTTCTCATCAACAAAATGGTCTTTTAACAGTTGCAAGAACAACATAGCAATCACTTAGAAAAAAAAGCAAAACAAAAGCAGCTAATATTTGGTGCATTTAAAAATATCTGCTCCAGCTATTTTCTACATTTTAGAAATAAATCCTTCATTAAACAGAGAAAGCAGTGAAAAAAATAATGGAGAGAAGCACCAGTGGGTGTCTGAGAGGGACCTGCTAACCCATCAGAAATGCTCACCACACACAAAGCAGCAGCAGGGCTGCCAAAGCAAGCTGAACTTCAGTTAGAAACATCTAAAGAATGTGAATAAGCTGTTAGAGCTGCAACCTTCCCCTCTGCTTTGATCTGACAATAAACATAACTCAAGAGTGGGAAACTCAACAGCCTCAAAAGGGTGAAAGGGTCAAAGGTCTTCATGTACCAGGACAGGTAGAGGGTTTATTCCTCCTGGAGAAAGTAGGATGAAAATGTATCTGGTGGCTAGGAACTGCCACCAGGTTAGGGCTGAGTTTTTCAACCTCCTCATCCTTACATAAAACAGACACAACACCCGTACGTGGCATGAGCAAGTCCAAGAGAAAAAGAGGGCTAATTTCAACTATGATTAAAAAAAAATAATAATAAACACATTTCTGTGGTCCCTGTATCTTGCAAATGTGTTTCTGACTGCTAATAGTTGACATGTACTTTTGAAGGTGAAATTGTGGTTTCTCTGGGCTCTGGCCACGTAATGCAACCGTAGTGCATTAGATCTCAGCAAATCAGATGTTACAGGAAAACAGACGAGGATGGCTGGAACATCATGTGCTTTACCAACTCAAAATGCTTGGTATGAGAAAACAAAGCCACATTCTCTAGCCTTTATTCTTGTTTTCCTTGGCTCTCAGCTTTACAGCTCCCTAAAATTACTGTGCTAAAACTAAAGGAGCTGCAATCTGCAGCTGACTGAAGAACTGCAATACCATTCCACCAATCCCCCAGAGTTATTCTTTCGAAGAGAGCTTTCCTAAATTGATTGCCAATAACCTAATATGCTTGTCTCTTTCTTCCGTCCTCAGAATCTTGCCATAATAAAATAACGGTAATTCAGAAATGAAGTTGAAAAGGTGAGGTGTTGTTTCAAAATATCTAAACTTGGAGAAATAGCAAGGTCATCCCAACAGCCTTAGTTCTGCCTTCATGAAGCTCCATGCCAAGCAAACCCAGAAATCATGGGAAACATTTACCTGCCTGTGAAAAACACCTTATAAGAGACCACAGGAAAAAAATTGCTGTATTACACAGAAATTCCATTTTCCTCTTTCACAGGGTTGATACAAACTGAAGACATTTAATAATATTAGATATAAGGTAAGGTTAAAAGGTCTTCTGGAATTCAATTTCCACTCTCACCATGAAAAATTTCTAATACATATCTATGAGTTCCAGCAGTCTTGTGATTACAATGAAATATCCCAAAGAGTAAATGTTCAAATCCTGACATACTGAGAAAGGTGAGCCAGAGGTACCTTACACTAAGGGGCAATACTAAGACACAAATTGGAGTGCACTTTGTTTGTTACTCTGTGAAGCACCGTTTTGGTGAAGCCTTGCATAAGAGGAAACACTGATGCAGAGCAGCCTTTGGCAAGATTTAGAGCCCATGTGTGAGCTCCTACGGAGTCAGCAATAAAAATGGAAATTATTTTTCCTTCTTTTGACTGAGGGATAGACACAACATAAATCAGTCAAGTCACACATACTCCAACCCTGGTAACTTGGGGAAATCTCACTTGTCACGCTGTGGAACTGCATTAATGATCTCCTGGATATGCACCTGTACTGGGAATTTTATCCATGAGAATACCAGAACCTGAACAAATATCCAGGTCAGGAGGTCTATATTGAGCTCACACGACTAAGAGCCGTGGTACGAGGTAGGGAACAGACAGCTATTACAGTGCTAACACAAGTGAATAATTGATATTACCCAAAGATATCCAAAGGAAAGGACACAAAAGGGAACACACTGCTGAAGTGATTTGGATGAGATAAAATATTGGAGGAAAACTTTAAACCTCCAAGTCTGACCAGAGCAGTTTTGCAATGGAGGCATTTATGTCCTTCAGCTTTCACTGGCATTTAGCTCAGGCTGTAATTTGTATTTCATCAAAGTTTATCCTTGGTGGTTGCCTCTTTAAGTGCAAGGATTATTATACAGAGCCTAAAAGATGTTAATTGTCTTTCTAATTTACAGTGAATCAAGGCTCAGTTACATCAGCTCTTTGTGTAACACAACTGTGTTTCCATTGTTCTGCTTTCAGGTTCCTTTTCATCCTCTCCTCTTTACTGATCAGGAAAACGGAATTTACAAACAAAACTGTAGGTCTGACAGGGAGAACAAAGTTGTTTACTGACCTGAGAAACCGGATTTGTACGAATTGCACTGTTTAATCCAGCAATACTAGTGTATTCTGAAAAATTGCCCAAAACACCAAGAAATATTTATGTTTCTCTGTGAAAAAGATACTCAAGGAAAAAGAGAGCAAATTTCACACAGCACAAAACATGCCTGACAGAAACATGCACCTCAAAGTCCCTTCTCCATCAACAGAGGAGGCATTCTCTGTATCAAATCCATGCAGTAAATAAATGTTTTATCACTTCTTCTATATTTGTTAGCTATTTATAGCTAATTAATGCTATTTTAACCCGATTTCTTAAAATCTTTATCAAGCTTTTTGGGAATGAGGAGCTAAGGCAGGGTGTTAAGCATGCACAGAGAGCAACTGCATTCCCTCACAGGCTCATGGAGACTGAACAAGTTGCTTGTGTGTCCTGGAGTTCGGTCACTTTTTGTGTGGACTGGCTGTGGTCTGCTAACAGCAGCTGCAGGGCGAGCAGCATGTGGCCTGTTCCATCCCCCTTCCCACGGACTTCATGCCACACAGGCAAACAGAGGGGGATGGAGACTCTTCCTACTGGGGTTACTGCAGACTCCTGCTAGCCTAGCTCCAGCTCAGGAGGAAGTGTCTCAAAATGAATGAATCAACACTTAGAAACACTCTGCCTACACAGGAAGAAAAAGACCTAGGTGCTGAGTTAAGATACTTCTGCACAGGTCAAGTCTTTTTGCAAAGCCAGCCTCAAATATGGCACTGTTCAAAAAAAAAAAAGTCACATGGGGTTTATTTATTTTCCTTGCAAACCATCTCGTGAACTAGACAGTGTCTTTATCAGAGAAAATATAGGGGTCATTTCGGCATAACAAGTGCAGTGCTGTGATCAAAAGTGAGTCACAAGAGCAAGGGAAAGCCTTGGTACTCAGATTAAGTAAGGTTTTGCCTTTCCCCTCACGGATAAATGGTGCAATGACTCATGTACATTCAGGATCTTTAAACTAAAATTAAACAGTCCTGTCTTTGAGGAGACCTAGGGGCAGGTTTGAGTCTTGGCTTCAGCCAAGTAAATTGCAGTTTACTTCCCAATATCAGTGGATAATCTGCCCAAAGGACATCAGATTCACACTAAGATTCATCCCATTTCAACCTGTCAGCTCAGAATCTGGCCTTGCATTTTGTCTGCTGCCATCATCAATCCCATCGATTAATTTGGCTGTCACAGGAAGCAGTAGTCTGGGATGATAAAACCAAAGCAAAGATCTCCAAGCACAAGGGTCATGTGTGACAGGAGGCTACCAGAGAACCAGGATGGGTGGTTCAAATATGTTGCTGGGATGTCCTGATCCAAGTACTGCAGGGACCTGGTGACACCCAGCACATCTCCATCACAGCGTGGGGCACAGAGCAGAGACCTTCAAGCAAGAAGAGGCAGGGACATTAAGTGTACCTGGTCCAGCACTGCCCCACCCTGCTGCTGAGGGCCAAAGGGGGCTGCTGTGTTGTCACAGCCTTGCACCCTCCTCAGAGGGCTTCTCTCAGAGCTGAGGTGTGCACAGCCAGCTCCAGTCTCTCTGCTGGACTGTGGAGATGTGCTCAAAGGTATCTGTGATGTCTTCTTGCCTCGCCATGTCTCAAGGGTGCAGCTGTCTCATTGTATCAGAACATAAAGCCATGCTGACCTTTCAGCCTCCCGTCTGGGATCACTTAGGACATCGACTGTGAATTCAGCAGAAATGGCTCCTAGTCCCACTTCCACAGTGGACAATACCACTTCAGCCCCAAGAGACAGGTGAAGAGGAAATAATCCCTTAAAGTGAGGTCAAAAGGCTAAGGAAAACTCAAAGCAAACAGGGATAGCTTTTACAGAGTCAATATGCAGATCTCGACTAAGCAACAGATAATCCTTTTTTCATTTATGTCTGGCTGTAAATATTTTATTGGCTCTTCTCTCACTGCTGAGTAGCTGTAATGGCATTTACTTCAGCAAAGGCCTGAGCTGCTGTAAATCAAGTACAGTTTTAGGCTACTCACCATGGTCATGGGCAAACACAAACAAGTTGAGTCCTGTCAGCTTCTGGGCCAAGTCATCGTAGCGGCCGCAGTGCTCCCCAGCGCCATGGGCAATAAACACAAGGGCCCTAAATGGAGCATCAACATAAAAATCATTAACGTGGCAATCACCCTGCAAAGGCTGCAGAGCTGCAAGGGAAACAATTCCATTCAGCAACAGCATTTCAGACATCAGCAAACAGCAGGCAGGTATAGAATTTGCAGAGCTTGAATACAGGGCATTGTCACCCTGGCCTGCCATCGACCTGGCCTTCAACTGGTTGTTGTAGGATGGGTTCCAGGGAAGGCATCTGCTCATGGGACAGTCACCATGGTCTGCTGTAAGTTCAAGATGCAGATGGGCATCAGCATCAGTCCCTGAGCTGGGTATCTCCATGGGGGCTTGAGGTTCTACATGGCTCCTCCAGTGTAAGTGATGCCATCTGTTTCTTTTGGGACTGGTATCACTCTGTGATTCAAATACCAACACTTTATAACTTCAAACATTGTCTGATGCTCCAGAACACTCAAAGGTGGAATTTCAGTCAAAGAATAGGTCTCCAGCACATTGCTTGGAGTTTGGAATTTTATCTTTTGACCCAGTTATGGTAATTTAACCATTCCAGTCTCTGCCCCAAAACAGCTCCTTCACTTCTATGATTAAAGTGACTCTTACATAGCCACTGAGCAGACAGAGATAATAAAAAACTAGTCTAATAGACACTTATTTTTGCAAATAGTTATCTTTAAATATTCCAGTTTTATGAGTAATACCTTACTTTTACTGGAATGCCATCAAATGAAAGTGACTGAACTTGACTCTCCCCAGTGTTTCTGTCAGATAAAATTAGTATAGACTTGGGCTAGAACTATAGCAGAAGTAGCAATGATATTACAGACCTTCTGCTGGATTTGACAGGTGACTATTTAAAATCCAGTTTTAGCAACATAAACATAACTTGTTTGTTTAAAAGGACCATTTGTCATTGCAACCTCAGCAACCACAAAACCATTTGAAGGCTACAAGTTTGACATTTTCAGTACATGAACAGTGAAATATTACAAGAACTGACAACATAAAACAATGAAAGCAGTTAACAGCTAGGGAATTCCTCAACTTTATCTTAATTGAGGTTTTGAATACCTTTTTAGACAGTGTATTCACAACAATGAACTGCTTAGGTCGTAATATATTTAAACTTAAAAAACATGGTGGATGATGTAGAAACTCCTGTCCTAGCTCTTTAATTAGCAGCTGCTTTAAAGCATTTGCCTAGCTGGACAATTTAAAAGAGCATCCATCCAGACCAGAAGGACTGTACAGAGTCCACTGCAAACACAAAGGCAACAAGGCAAAGATGCTCTGGTCTGTCTAACATCAATTAGCAAGGGTGACGTTAGGTCATGTACCATATTTAACTTACCGTGCCTTACAAATCCTCTTTAGTGCCACTGAAGGTTGCAAAACAATATGTGTGGAGCAGTCATTCCTTCCTTTGTCATTGTCCCTGATCAATTGATTTATCAAGTTATCAATGCACCTGGCAGACAGACTGGTTTTTGGAGTGCAGGATCTATTATTATACATCCAAATACTGAAGGAAGCGAGACATTGCTCATTCAGTGGAGAATATTTACTTTCTTCCTGTGGGCCCATTGCCCTGATAAGCAACAGACTCAGCCAGGCTAAGTCTCTCTGCCATACCTCCTACTCCCATACCTTCAAGCTTGACAGCTTCCTTGCTCAATGTCTTACTTAAGCTCTTTAGGGGACCTATATTTGTTTCTGCTGACTAGGCACAGAGATAAAGGTGCAAGTTGGCTGACTGAATATAGCCCTTCATTTCGCAGAGAAGTATTATTTGAATTTATGCACTAAATGGCACTAAGTGAATGAAACCTAATGGGAAGCTGGCAAAGAGATCTCTTCCAGGAAAATCTTAATTCTTCATCCCTGAGACAGCAAAGCTCTTGATTTGCTTTTATTCATACTGATGCAGTACCATGAGTTTGCCTGTCAGCATCCTTCTAGATGCTAAAAGCCCTCACTTTATGTGAAACCAAGTGAGAAAAGACAAAAACCCAAAGCTTCAGAGAGGCAAGCTGTTCCTGTTACCTTTCCTTCCACCTGGAACACAATTTCCAGGTGTCACAGAACTGAGCCTTTGCACACCACAGGGAACAGACCTGGGTTATTTGTCTGCAAAATGCTGAATAAAACCCCTGAGCCTGTTTGTGCCTTAACAGCTCTAATGACAGTAGCTGTTGAAACAACTTAGATACTTTTGGAAGTTTTGTCCTATCAATAATCATAAACAAAGCATAACATTTCCAGTTTGTTACACTGAAACAAAATCAGCCTGGCCTGTTGTTCAATAAAAAGTGAGAGTGGCTTTACTGACTAAAAACTAGGTCACATCTACACAGCTCCTTAGCTCCAGCTTTCAGGCCTAAGCACAAGGGCCACATATTGAACAGAACCTTCAAAAATTGAAATTAGTATAAGTATCATCTGAACAAGGATTGAAGGATTTGGCAGTTTCATTTAATCTCCAATTTTCCATTACGAAGTAAGTTTAGATTTGGCAAATAATACCTGAAGGCAGTAACAAATTGTAACAAATACAATTTAACATATTTTCACTAGCAAGCTGCCAGAAAAATACAACAAACTATTAGATTGACTGACAGCAATTCGTTCCTGTATGTAAACATTTGTGCAGATATCCCTGATTTTAAATCACAGTCTTCTCCTTCCTTACCACAATGGCTGGAATAACAGAATATCAGAGATTGCTTTCAACAGAGTAAATTAAAATTAATATGGATCATTCAATGTTTGAGGTTTTGCAGCACTGCAGTGCCTTTCTGTGCAGTCTCAATGAGAATTTTGTTCAAAAAAGGTTTGTGTCTTGGCCATGTATCAAACTGGTAATGCTGAGAAATTTCTTCACCTCCAGCTTTTGCAATTGTGCTGCTGAATTCCTCGGAAGTTTGCAGGTATCAGGTAGAAAACATTGTGCACAGCCTGAAAGCTCTCTGCAAAGTGACCTGTGCCTGAATCCCTGCTAGCTCTGACGTCTCTGACCACAGGCAGGGACAGCTCACATATCTTTGGATGCTCCAGCGGGTTTTGGCTGGTGGAACCGTGCTTGCTGAACATCTCGAAATAGCAGGGCTTTGGCACCTGCTCAGGGAAGCAGCTCCTCGCCCAGCAGCAGGACTCCCCCACACTCTTGGCTGTGTCTGAGCACAAAGCCAAGGTGTGAGCGGGCGTGACTCAGTCCCACGCTCCTGCTCGCACCCAGCTCTGGGGCAATGGGCTGGTAGAGCTTTATTGACTGCTGTTTGCAAAAGCAACAGATGGCTTTTGCAGATTCCTGCCCTTCCCATAGCCTTTATCATCTCCTCCTCCTGCCCCCTCCCCACTGCAGGTTTCTGCCTCCTGGTACTGCACAGCTTGGCAAACAGATGCGGTGACTTATTACACACAACAAGGAGGCAGAATAATATTTATCTTTACTGCTCAAATCAGCTACTGTTGGGCTGTGTTTAGTCCTCTTCCACGAGAAGGTGATACACACCTATGACCTGTCCCTGCTCCCGCATCTCCCCTGACTGGCATCAGTCCCTCTATTGCGGCTGCAACCTGTGTTGTAAAACACAGCAGTGCCACACCTGCAGTTAATACAAAGCACCTGCAAACACCCTGTCCTTTATTAGGGAGGGTGGAAATTATGGAGGCCAGGCTGCAACACAGCCAGTGTGCACAAGTCCACGTGAACATGTTCTTCTGTCCTGCCTCTTGGAGAGTTCACCAGCTGATCCCAGCTTTAGCTGTGTCCAAGCCTTCCCTATTTCTCACTGTGCTTCACATCCACTAATATTTCCTTGTGTGAGCAGCAGCTTTACAGGGCAGGGTCATGCTTTAGGCTGCAGTTCTAGGTAGAAAGGCAGTACCAGGTTTAAAGGTTCTCGCTGTCTTTTCTGATTTTGCTTTGTCAAGGGCCAAGACAATTTTTTAGAGATCCTCAACTGGAGGAGAACAACTGCAGGAAAAATAAATTGCAGCACTGGACTTCTGGACTCACACACACAAGCAAGAGCCCTCTTAAAGCAAGGCTGTTAGAAGAAAAATTCACTGAAAGCACACCCAGAAAGCTGCTGTGCTGTGACACTTTGCAGGCCTGAAACACCACTTGGGGCTTGGGTCCTGCTGGGCATAAGACCCACGTTCCTGCTTTGCTTTCATGTTGAAACTGAACTAGACAAAAGAAAGTTGCAAGCAGGACAATATGACTTTAACATCTTGGGTTCTCTGGGGACAGAGCCACTTCTCTGGGACCCTATGCATTCTCTTTCATTGCCAGAAAATAACCCAAAACATTAGGGCTGAACCAAAGAACGGAAGACAAGCTTCCTATGACTGCATATATGAAAAATGCAATCTTTTCCACCCCATTCAAAAGCATCCCTCTTCAGAATAGTATTTAAGTACTTGCCTTAACCTCAGGAAACTTTCTTCAACACACGAAAGTCAACAGGACTCTCCAAATACAGGATGAAACTTAAAAAAGGATTTATAAATGCTGTCCAGAATAAGGACTGAATCACAGGCAGAAGTGATTTCCTGAATCAAGCCCTCCCAACTTAAGCTACTACCATGTTATTCTATGCGAGGCAACTGTGCTTTTCATTTGGTCTTATGGATGTTGTTACCAGAACCAGATCAGCTTTAACAAAGAACATCTGACTTGCACAGTTTTGAATTCCAGACACTAAATTCCTACAGTAATTTTTAAAAACAAACTGACAGGAAAGCTCTGAGCCAGCTAAGCTGCCAGAAAAATGACTGGCTTAAGTGCTACATTTTGTTGTGTTGTTTGAGCTGATTTATCAGTTCCCTTGTAGCTAAACAATTAACTTTTATTTACCAAAAACTGGTGATGTTTTTGGACAAGCAAGTGGATAGTCACTCACAGATCTTCTAGTGGATTAAAAATGTTATGTGTGTGTTTTTCTTCCAAAGTATATTATAATGGAAAGTCACTGGAGGGTGTTCATTCTTGTGTTAGCTGGGTGAATGGGCCTCACTATGAGAATTACTATCTATCATATTATAAGATTTGTTGAGGTTTAAGTGTCAATCTGATTTTCTATCCTCATTATTTGCTTAAAGGTTACAAAAAATAATCCAGCTAATAATTTAGAAGAACATGTAATGAAGAATAAATTTTTTGTTCACTACTGGTGATTTTTTCCTTTTCTGGAGGGTTCTTCAGGCCCTTGCTTTGGGTGTAAGACCTGAAGTTTGGAAGGGGGTTGTCTCTGTCTCTGCTCTTTGAATCAGTTTTTGCATTCTTTTTTCTGGAGGTGATTTGTGCTCCAAGACAATTCTGAAAAAACTTGGGCCATGTGTAGGGGTTACAAAAAGCTATAGCAATCTCACTCATGTTATGCATGCTTGTGACCTACACACTTAGCCATGAGGTCAGCCTAGTGTCTCCAGTTAGACAGAATATTTATGGAGTCAGGTGTGTCCCTTCATGCCGTGCTTCTCTAGGAAACATCTGAGTTATGTCCCCGTGAGGGTGCAAGAGGGACTGACTTTTCTCCCAATTCCAATCCATGTTTCAAGGAGACGTTTCACCCAAGGGCTTTTCTTGCTCTCCTGCTCAGTTTTTGCATTCTTAGCCTCTGCCCTACTGCCCACAGCTTTGCCATGTAGGCCCAGCTGCTCTCTCCAGCAGCTCTAGCAATATTCTTCCCAATTCAGGTTAAAAAGCAAATCAGAATGTCAATAGCCTGCTGCTGAGTCTCTATCAACCTTCTCTCAAAATCACAGACCATGCAGCGTTAGCATGGATACCTCACAGAGCTCTGGATCTGGAGGAATTTATCTCTGGGGTTTAACTTAGGAAAACTTTCTGCATGAAAGAACATGTCCGAGGACCCTGCACTGTGCTCACAATTCACAATTTCTGCTTGACTGTACAGAGCTTGTGGGGGCTGAGGGTTCTGTCCATTTGTGTTTGATGTCGTTTGATCTAGACTAATAGAATCAGGAGCTTTATTCTTGTCCAGATCTTAAATTGGCAGTTAAAAAATAAGCCTCTTCAGCAAGCTCTGCTTCCTGCTTTCTTTCTTCATTTCCTCATTTCCTCACACTTGGAAGTTCCCATGCAAGTCCCTCTGAAGGGGCTGCTGTTAATTTAAGCACCATCTTGCTGTCTTACACCATAGAGATTCAGGGCTCAGTCTTAAAATCTGTGCCTGCTCTGGTAAGCAACTCTCTTGCAACATGTCTGCAAGCCTGGTCTCATCATACATCTTAAAATCACAACTCCTTACAAGAAGAGAGTTAGGAGGACATTTCAGAACTGCCATGTTCTGAAACTGTCCAGGAGGAGTAACATGGCTAAGTTTTCCAAGCACCTCAGAAAGTGCAGACATCATAAATCAGCAGAGCAGAGGCAGAACCGGTTAGTACAAATATATTTCATAACAAAAGGTTCAACAGGATCCAGCTAGAGCCAGCACAAAACAATGTGGAGAAATAGTTTAAGCTGATTTATTGTAGTTTTTCTAAAAGCAAGCCGTCACTGAGAATAACTCATGAGCAGTGTAATGCAGGGAGAAGAGAGGAAGGAAATTTCAGATGGGGGTGGGAGAGAAAGAATTATTGGGTCCTTGCAACTGCATAGCTCTGGGTAAATCTCTGCAATGTTAACATTTAAGATCAGCTGTATTTAATTTCAAGGAGGGTTTGCAGTGATATTTTAGGGGACATAAAGCTGAGATCAGAGGTGAAATGCCTGGTGTGTAGCTTAAAATTCATGGGTCGGATCTTCCCACCCCTTTCTTGGATAAAACAGAGGAGGAGGGATTCTAGGGTTACATGGACTGCCCTGGGGAGACACTCCTCCACTTTGATATCAGAGATGGGATATGCCTTGGCAGAACTGGCTGCCAGACCTGCTGCTCCGAACCTGCAAGACAGACAAGATCCCTGGAGACTTGGGCAATGCAGGGTTGGATCTGAGCTTTCCTCTGGCTGCTGCCCTTCTACAGAGCACAGGAAGCCTTGAAGGAAGGATTATGACTTCTGCTTCCAACAAGAAAAGGGGTAGACATTGCTACACGCACAGGACCAAGAAAGGGATGATGTGGAGGGACAGAACTGCCCCAGGACCTGACTGTGAGGAATGCTGGAACTGCACATCCCAGTCCTGTGCCTTGCTCTGCTTCAGCCCTTGCTCAGTACAAGGGTTACAAGGGAGATAAAATGGAGGTCATATCTCCCAAGGGGAGCTACAGGGACAGATGCTAGATGATAGAAAGTAGTCAGTGTCTGTCTAAAAAACTGTGCAAAACATTGCTTAAGTAGAAGACATCAGCTGCAAAATTCAAGTCAACCTGAAATCACCCCTAAATTTTTTAAAATTAGCTTTAGGGTGTGGAGGGAGAATATGGCAAGAAACAAGAGTTTCTGGCACAGATCCCCTTGGAAATCAGGAAAAATAAAGTGCTTCTGGTTAGTTTTATTAAAAATTCATTTTGACTTGGAAGCACCACCACTGCAGATGAGTGATGGCTGCAGGGCCACCACTCTCAATGGAGCACCAACAGACAGGGAGTAAGAGCAAGAACAGTTTTCACAGACTCTCCCTCCTCTTCACTTGCACTGAATGTTTAATGATTTCCAAAGGGACAAAAATGACTGTTTAGCCAGTCGTGTAGCAGTTTTTTCCTGAAATCAAAATGCAGACACTGCCTAGTGAGCCAAAGCCTTGTGTAGTGAGATGGACTGCCCTTTCCAAGCATGAGAAAGCTGCAGTTGAAGGGCAAGAAGCTTCTTCTGCACTGTCACTATTGCTGAAACTCAGCATTACTCACTAGTTCAGTACTACTCTTGCTCTCTGAACAAGAAAAAGGGTTTTTTTATATGAAAGTATATATCTGTTTCAAAGTAGCTGTGCAAAATCAGTTCTTTTTACTGAACTCCCTTGAAGTCTTGGCATATTCAGAGCATTGGAACCTGTTCCAGTAACAAGTCATTATTGCTGCTATAAGTTCATAACCTGAAATCCAACTCAACCCTAGAAGGGAAGCTTCCTATAAAGGAAAAAGGTGTATTTCATTAAGGGATGAGCTCAAACCATGCAAAAATGCTCCTTACATGGCATCCCAGCCACATTTTTACAATTTAATCTCACTTTTTGGCATAGCACAGAAGATGGAAATAGACAGCAGAATTCAGTTACTGAGGTGAGGAGTTTTAGATATGCTTCTGTAGCTTCCAAATTATGGAAATTATTTTATTTAGTAAAGCCATCCCCCTGGTTAGATCCACAAAAGTATATGGTAATGTTTAAGTCCTTAGGAACATGCTGCTTGCTTAGTTATTTTCAAATAATTGTTAAGAAGAGCTTGTGGTTTGAAACAAATAATCAACTGCTCCAGAGAGTATCACATCTAAATGTTAAGTGACACCTGTTGAAGTAGTGTAGGACAAGTCTGCAGGCTTCTTCTGACCTCAATTCTTTTGCAAGGCATTTTTCATGCAGGACATCACTCGGAGTCTGAACTCAGATGCACCAGAGGTTCTTCATAGTCAATCTCCCCCCCCCATCAATGGTTCTTGAAAATGGGCTTTTCCATGACTGATCACCTCCAGTCTCAAGCTGCTGTTTCAGGGAGTGGATGGTAGAGACAACTCATGACCAGCAGTACTGAAAAAGTTGTTTCAGGAAGAATTCAGCCCAGAACCCCAGCACCTGTGCAGGGAAGAGGCTGAAAAGCACACACCTGGCACAAATGGGTCAGAGTATTTCTGAGCCATTCCTGCATGACTGAAGTACTCTGATCAGGCATTTGGGGCTTATGTGGGCAAACCTTCACTAGCTTGGAATCACAGAATGGTTTGGGTTGAAAGGGACCTTAAAGATCACTTAGTTCCAACCCTCCTGTCATGGTCAGGAAGAGAGCTGTGAATAAAGAAGGAGCAAGAAAGGAGATGACATTTTTACCTGTTCTGTGAAGTCAAGATACTATGTTATTATAACTTTTTAATAAAGTTGCACTGACAGTGCAAGTCCTAGTTGTATGGCAATGGTTTAAAGAAAGACTTCAAGTCCCTGAAATACCTAGACCAAATAATTCTGTTTGTGGCCAAGCAGTTCCACTCCTAATGTGGAACTCTTGATTACTTCCTGCACTGAGTCAATTGCCCATCCTCACTTTTACCTTCCTGATCTGATTTGGTCAGCAGTCCTCTGTGTTGGCAGAGATCTTAATTGGTTTTCCTTAACTAACTGACAAACTCATTGTAAGTTCAGATGTCAGAGGTAGCATGGATCTCTATATTGCCAAGGTTTTTCACATGATTTTCCAAAATCTAGGGTGGAATTATCCCATAAACTTAGAGACAGAAACTCAAGCATTTATTTCTTAATCCTAAAGGGCTTATGTATATTTAACCATATTTTGAGATTAAACACATTAATTTCCAGTGAAATCCTGGCACATCCCAGTGCTGCACTTCAGCCTTGCCTAGCTATGAGAGGAATCTTTGCAGCAAGAGGCTTTACAGGCTCTGTCAAAATCAATATCAGCAGCTACTCCTCTGGGAAATTAGGAATGTCACAGGCAAAGCGTTTGCCAAGGCTTTCAGCATGTTCCAATTAATTTACTATTCCATGTTTACTGTAGACCTGAGGTAGGAAGGAAAGCTGAATGCGAGCAGTTAAACATGAGACATGGAACGCTGCTAAAACAATGATCACTGCAACAGCAGCTTTAAAGACTGAAATATTTATTCATGTTTTGGACCAAAGTGAATTTTAGTCACAGGTGAGGTACAATGGTTTTCCTACAGATGACTTAAGAGTTGGATACAGACTTTAGCCTATGGCTGCCAAATCAATATGTGTTATTTCTTGGCTGCACTGAGCTAATCTAGGTGTCCAAAGGCTTTAGCTACTTCAGGCTTGGTTCCTAAAATGTTATTTCACTTCTAAAACCAAGGCAGTTTCACCTCTCACAGTGAGGGCTGCCAAGCTAGCAGAAAGAAGGAACCCACCTGCCATGAGTTTTAATCACTGCCTTGTTGATTTGTTCTTAAAAAGGGCTGGATGTAATAGCTTTAAGCTCCAAAATGTGAATGGGGACCTGTCCAACTTGAGGTGCAACTACTAGAATAAAGATGGGTGGTAACAATTAAAAAAAAACAGTATTTAGTTAGATGAGTCCTTGGCTGCAATCATTTTAGATACAGGCAAAGAAAGCCAAAGGCATGTGGGATTCTTTTCTGCAGAAAAGCTTAAAATAGAAAAGGAAATCAATACTCATTTACAGTATCTGGCAGTCACTGAACCAAAACATACATGTACACCTACAGCTGAGCAGAAATAACAACATTTATTTAAACCACAAGCTGTTATTCTCCTGCAGGAATGCTGTGTTTCATGTGGAACAGAGACTGTACCACATATTTCTGACCATTTCAAAAAAGCCTCAACAATATCCAGAGCAAATGCTTTCAATACCACTGTTATTAACCCCACCAGCCAGGCCAGCTCCTACTCCTTCAATTCCTGGCAAAGAAAGAGTGAGAGCTGGTATGGAGGAGAATGTGCCCAGCAGGAAGCAAGCCTCTGATGGGCAGAACCCTTAAATAATGCTTCAAAACAGAAATGTGAACCTGTGTGTAAGAATGAGGCAATGTTTCCACTATGCAAAATTACAGGCTTCAAAGGAAGGAATAGAGTTTAACAAATCAGCATTCCCCAAACACCGAAAGTGAAATGAAATGTAAACAAAGTGAATCTGCTGATTGCTTGTTTTTTTTCCATTCCCCAGCTCTGAGATATGTGACCAGTAAATAAACAGGATAAATAATAACAGCAGCTGGCTTTTGTACAACACTCCTCGTACAGAAAACCCAAAATGCTTTACAAATGGTTCAACCAGGCTGCTTGCAGAGGTCACACAAGGCAGAGATGAGTGGCACCTCAAGAGATTCGCTGATCCATTACCCCACCCCAAGCAAGGATCAATCCTTCTTCCCACTGCCACATAAACTGAAGCACAGAGGTAAAAAGCCTTTCCTGTGGCAAGGATGGACACACAGCATGAGTGAAAACCTGACTCTAAAGCAGCAGGAGCTCAGCAGCAGAGTTAAGGTACCACCATGGGTTCCCTGTGCTACATGGAAGGGGGCCACAGTGAACCTGGAAAGAACAAAGTCAATTAAAAAAAAAATAATCTTTCTGTCTTAATGAATTTGTGGGTATCAAATAATGTCAGAGAGATGCTCTGTGCATTTTCAGGACAGCCTGGGTTGAGATGCTCCACATCCCTTGTTTGGGGAGGGACAGAGGATGACTGAATGCTGATTGCTTGAATGTCTTTTTAATAACATGAGGTTATGGATGCTGCTCGGAATAAAGATATTAATGCTCCAAATATTGTAGAGTAGCTCTCACATAAAATTGAAAAAAATGAAGAAAAAGCGTAACCATTAAAGTCAGCTAGATGTTATCTTACAGAAATTTAATTACTTACTGCTTCCTTGTCGGTCCTAATGCCTTTCACCCAGCAAGTTAAACCATTGCAGATTTCTGGAATTGACAGTTGAATTTGAAAGCGCGCTGAGATAGTTTTGAAAATAAAAGCTAAAAGTATGTTGAAAAATCATAAAAATAAGCTCATCTTGTCTGTTGGTGAGCCAACTAACCTGCTGATATCCACAGCAAATTAAACAAAATTCTGTTCTAAAGAAAGGCCAATGATTTAGGTCTTATTCCCTCAGTCTGCAAGCTTCAAACTTGAGCAAGGAAGGAAGAAAACATGCAGAGCAAGACATTTATCACAGGTCAGATAGACATCTGAAAAAGATCAGCAATCATTCTTGCATACCGAATCTATAGTAGTTTGTACATTTTCTCCTTACCTATCTGTACACAACACCAGAGCAAACTGCCCTGTTACTGCTGAATGTTTGGCTTTAGCTCAGTTGTCAATATTTTGTCCCACTTTTTTCCCTAATTCATCGCTTAGGAGATTTTATTTAAAATCTCTCTTCAAACATCAAGCATTCTTCAACAACCAGCTGCTCAAGGAATGACTTACTTTCTCTGCCAACTTTCATCTAGACACTCCATCCCCAATTTGTATCACCTGACTGGATGTCTGCACGCAATTGTAGACAAGGAAACAAAAGTATGGATAAATTGTGAATCTGATTCTGTAAATCACTGGTCATTGTGTCTAATGACTGTCTTTACCATGTTTTGCCTGTTCTCTGCTCTTCATTGCCTCCTTTTTTTCTGGTTTGTTTTTTTTTTTAAACTAAATTCTAGGTCTTGCAAGTTGTCTTTGCCACCACTCAGTATGGGAGGATTCAGAGGTTTCCATCATCGAGTGAGTGCCTGCCAAACAGAAATAAAGATAGTTCCTGGCTGGAGAGCCAGTGTCTGACACAGAAGGGAGGACTCCTTCATGCCAGGGAAGTACTCATGAAGTTTGGTCTTACTCAAGGTTCTGGGACACTGAAAACTGCTACAGAAAGAGTGAATCCCTTCAGATACAAACATACTGCATCTGCCTAAGAGGAACAAACACATTCAAAGCAGAGAAAGACCAAGACAAAGTTCTTTCCCCTCTCCTGCTGTTGATGTCCCATAGGAGCATGCTTGGAGGCAGATAAATCTGACTGCAGTGCTGTGGCCACCAGGACAGCTTCCTCCAGCTGTTCCCTTCCTGGCTCCAAGGCCACACCTTGGTACCATTGTCTGGGCAGTGAGTCTGCTCAGCTTGGGGTGCCTTCCTCTCACCACCCAGTGACTCCCCAAGTCTGGTTGCTTTAGGTGTTTGTGGCTGGGACAAGCCCAAGGTTGGTATTTGGGATTCCTGCACCAGTATTTTTCTTTCAGTTAACATAAGTGAAACTGTATTGGTCTGCAAGAGGAAACCCTAGAGGAGATAGAATTTTAATGATGTCTAAAAACTTTACTTATCCTGATGTTTGCTCATTTCCTTCTTTCCTGTTATGGGTAGTAAGTCATACTGACACAGCGTCAGAATGTCTGTGCTGTGGAGCACAGGACAGGGATGGCTGGGTGTAGTTAAGGATATAATTGGGATGGGATGAGGTAAGGGACCTGCCTAGGCATAGCTGTAGGAATCTCATGGGCAAGATGCAACACTGTCTCTAGGATCCTGGAATAATCAGCCATTTGCTATCAGGGTTGTGTCACATCTCTTGCATAAGGGACAATAGGAGGTTTCAAACACTGGTGGCTTCCATTCAAGTGGGAACACCTTAGGACAATGACATGCCTGAACCTAGGGAAGGCAACTCAGCCAAATATGTCTGCAGGGACAGCTCTTACAACAATGCAATTTCCCTAGAAGAACAAAGAGGTCAGATGTTCACCCTGACTTTAAAAAGGACAAAGTCACAGCAGTCTGAAGGGACCTCACAAGGCCAACTCCTCTGCTACAGACATCTAGCAAAAAATAGCCTCTTCCAGCCAGAACAGCTGTACAGCCAGTTCTTGTAGATATATTCACAGTGATCCAAAAGAGCTGCTGTGTGTTCCCAAGCAATGTTCTAAGAGTGCTAGAGAAATTGAAGCAATGAACTGTGTGCAGCTCTTTTACTATTTTCATTAAACCCATGTATTCCTTGTAGCAGTGAAGTAAAGTGCTCTTGCATCTGGAACCCTGGTATGATCACTGGGTTGTCTGCTTCAACCATTGTGTCACTACCAACAAATAGCTGGTTCAGAGCATTCCCTGTTTGATGAGATGAAGCAGAGGTCAGTGGAGGGTCTGTCCAGGATAAAGATGTCTAAATGCTGAGTGACCAACTTGGGCATCCATCAGAGTCATGGCACAAAGCCAGTACTGATCATCACACTTGTATTCCAATTAAAAGCAAATGAACTGTTTATTTTACAGATGCCAGGTTTGCTTATCCTTCAGTCTCTGGCAGAATAATGAGCAGAAAAATTATCTTTACAACACTATCTTTAGACCATTTTTCTTCTTTTTTCTTATTTCTACCACTGCTTCTTATATTCACCATACTGGACAGCATTGTTTCCAATTCATCAGGTGGCATACAGAACTCACACTGATTTTGCTTTTTTTTTTTTTTTGCTGCTCTCAGGATCAGGATGAAATATTACTGCTTTGAGACCCACAACAGGGAACTCCAGAAGTCACCTTGTTCCCAGAGACTGATGTCACAAAGTTGTACACCTGTGCTCAGAAGCAGACCCTAACAGGGCAATGAGCAAAAGGAACAGTTTAATTACAATTGTTATTCCATTTGCTATTCACCTTTTCCCTTGGTTTTGGTGGAATACAAGGCAGATTTACTTGTGTTGGACATTCCTGTGGAGATTGAAAAAAAAATTACGATACTGAGGAAGCCTATTGGAAGTATCTGCAGTGAGAACCAAAGTTGCTCCCCTGTCGGTCAGAGTCCCTCTCACACAAAGCTGGTTTGCTAATTTGCCCATCCTCTGGAACCACATAAGGAATCATAAAAGGATGCCCCCATTCACAGTGAATAAGAGAGTCACATGGAGCAAAGATAACAGAGGCATTAAGGGAACACATACACAGCTGATGAGAAGGGAAGCTTCAGAAACTCAGGCAATAGCAATACAGCAAGCAAAGGCTGGAATGTTGATTTGACAATGATCATTGTCATTTCCCTTTGCAGTGTGTGCAATGGGATCAGAAAAACAGAGGGAGCTGAATTCATCCTACAGCAAACTGTGCTGACATAAGTCACTTTCCATCCTACAGATTTGGCTTTAATTTTGAGTTGACCTCATTAGTACAAACAAAGTATTCTTCAAGACTGATGCTGAATTAGAAACTGCTTTGAATATTTCTAGAGACTAACACAATACACTATAATTAAAGACATTATAATCAGTACTTGATTTCTTTTGCTTTGACTTCACTTTGCCTTATTTATTTATTTATTCATTCACTTTGGAAAGGTCTGAAAGTCAAATTCAATTTTGTCATTTGCTCATGCTGGGAGCTGCACTGTTCTTCTGGAAATGGCATGGAAGTGCTGGTAATGAGATGTCAAAACCATCAAGCAATATTTACAATTTAAGGGCCAGTTCAAATATAAAAGCAGTTTGTATTTCTGCACCACAGGCACATCTGCAAAATCTTTGGGGAACATAGAAATCTGTTTTCTCCTTATTGGCTTGGCCTTTCATTACTAACAAGTCAGAAAGAATGGCAGGCGTTCTTCAAAGAGTAAAAGAAATGTAAAAAGTAAATAGAGAAGTGGGTGACTTTTGTTTGTTTGATTTTGTATTTTTTAACACGGCTCAGGTGTAGAACTGAAAGAACTCTTAGAAAGGCACTGTTTACTCAGACAATTGCAGCTCTGTTTATTTAAACTGTGGTCATGATGTCTGAAGTTGAGCCAACCCATTCCAGTGTAAGTTAACAATGGCCCAGGAATGCCTCTGTGAACCACAGGCAGAGAACCACAGCGGGTCCTGGCAACCCTCTAAAAAATCCACCTGGAGACCACTCTGTGAGAGACACTCAAGCATCATGCTAACTAGCCAGGTAATGGTTTCTCTTTGGTGACTGAGGAAGCTCACATTCATAGATGTCTGGAAATCACAATTTCAAGTACATCCTCTAGCTTCAAGTGTCTCAAGTGTCCAGCTTAAAGTGGATCTACCAGATGGATCTACCAGGACAGACTCGGGCACTACTCTGTCTGAAGTCAGTGGCAGCTGCAGCTATGAGCACATTTGAAATAATTACTCTGAATCAATAAATCTTACAGGATTTACTCGAGGTCAAGAAGAGGGGCTAAAAGTGCCCCAGAAAAAACTATTTGGGCTTATCTAGGTAGTGACAAGAATGGAGGAAGCCTCTAGAAAAGGCTACGAGGATACAGACCACAGAGGAAGAAGGTCACCTCTGAAGTTCCCCAAGCCCTTTAGGGGCCTCAAAGGAAATGTCTTGACTTCTCCTCCCAACTTTCCTTCCCCTTCCTCATCAGCATCTATTCTTAGCAGCTTTGTCTGATAGCTGGGAATAGAACTTGGTTTCTTAATTCCTCACCTCCTGTTACCTCATATTTTGTCTCAGCATGCTCAGGGTGGTGACAGAGGCTTAAACCTTGCATGGAGCTGTTTATGTTTACACAGTGACTGCTTTCCCATTAAGTAGAGTTTCTTTGGCTACTGGGACATACTATAGGCATGAAATCAGTCCTGTTTGGTTCTAATTATTTAATTCCTTCAAACAACATTACTAAGTCCTGAAAGTGCCATGCCTTGCCCAGATACTAAGTGTTTCATTCAGCAGTGAGCACTTGGTGCCAAAGATTTACCCATTTTCATGGTTCACAAGTTCTGTTGTTGGCACAAAACATGAAAACGACACCAGAACGTAATGCTTTTTCTTCTTCCCCGCTGCATTCAGCAGGACCACTTAATTACACTTTAAGATGGAACTGGCTCAAAAGTTGGGCAGCCTGCAGGGCTGCTGGCCAGGGAAGCTGCACCTGCACTGCTGCCAGCAGGCAGCCAGAGAAGATGACACCCAGGCCCCAGCTCTGCTGTTGGGAGTGACTTCCCACGCCAAAAACAAGTGGAAAACACTGTCTTTCTTCTTCCTTAGTCCCATTACTCCTTACTCCATCTACCCCATCTAATCATTATGACATCTGAGTGCCTTTGTGTGTCAGCTTCCTGTGAAGTAATCACCTAAATCCCTCTCTGAAACAAAGCAGACCCTGCTGAGGAACTCACAATAGGTGCCTTTCACTGGCAGGACAACCTTGGCCTCAGTGGCACTTATAACAAAGCTTCCATATGTGCACCAGTATGGGCTGATCAGTCAGATCAACACCACACAGGATCAGAGCCTGGGTATTTGTGAGCATGAAGCAATAATACCTCACAAAATTTCTCCATCTTCCTGAAAAAAAAGTTTCTGGTGGGTTGTTTGTTTTTGTTTGTTTTCTTAAATATGCTATAGCACATTAATCTGCCACAGAATTTTATCTACATTTATGAGTCTGTTTAAGGAGATAAAAAAGAAGCACCAGCTCCAAGGGGTGATGTCTGTCTGTCATCCCCACTTTCAGAGACTGCCTGGCTATTGTCTGCTCTTCAAGCCCAGGCTAGAGCTACCTTTTAATATTTCCTTTGGCTGATATCCTGGGTTTTCCCCCTCCCTGGGGGAGGGATCAAGGGCGATAAGTTCTATTCTAATAGAAGACAAGTCAATGATAATCTCTGGGCATCTGCAGTGAAGAGGTATTTCTACAGCTCTAGCTGGGATTAGGCACATAATGGATCAATGAAAGATCCCACCGTTCGACGGTTATAGCATCATTCATTAGTGTTAAGATTTGAACCTGAATCTACAATTGAGTTAGAAGATTGAAAGAATTGCTTTCAGTATTTGAAATAAATTGTAACAGCCCTGTAAAAGTCCCCTGAGGTGTCTCTCTTTCTCTCCCTATACATATATATAGAGAGATCGGTTTTGCTGACCACTTAAAATTAGATGAAAGTTGCTGAGCTTCTACATAGGAAGAAGAAAAAGCTGAGCTTCTTATGTAAAGTGAAAGGGGGCAAAATAATGTATTTTTGGTTTGCCTATCAAAGCACTTCAGGAGCAGTCTTGATCACAGGATTCAGGCACTGATTTGTTATTCAGTCACTTACCATCTCTCATATATAACAAACAATTCATGAACAGCTAATAATAAACAATACGCCCCCTTCTTATACACAAACATGCAAACACACACACAGGAACTCCTTGTAAATGAGCAACACTGATCCCATCCACTTTTTCTTGTCATGAAACTAGGACAAGTTCCTTTTTAATTAACTGCTTAGTGCAGAGACCACTAAAAAAAAATAACTACCCAGAGGACTTAGACACCAAGTTTTCACTCTCAGCTCCTTATAATTTCTGGAACAAAGACCCATCCACCCACTACTAATTTGGTAAGAAATTAAATGTGATAAAAAAGCAGTTCCACAACTGGGTGATGAATGTTATGGGGTACTTAATGATTAATTACCATTATAATACAAAACAGCCTGGTTTCGCTGTAGAAACTTGATTTCATAGCATTATTTTTCCATAAAGACAATCTTCAGGTTGGTGCAAAGACTATGTAATGCATCAGTGCCAGAAAGCTTCCTCCTTGTTTCTGAAAAGCAGAAGCAACTATAAAATGCTTGGAGATCTTGAACCAGACCTCTGTCCTGCAGCCCAGCCTGGGCAATGGAGCTATGGTGGGGTGGCTGCACTGTCCTCCCCTCTGAGGCCAGTATATTTTGGTGCTTGCCCACCCTCTATATTACCTGAGTGCTAACCCAGCCCTATGTTATTCCCATTGTCCCTTAGTTTTGTAGGCATAAACCCCAAGGCCAGCTAACTTGGACCTGTATCCCTCTTTCAGAGCAGTTGCCAGGCAGGTTTGGGCAGTGGATGGCGTCCAACCTGTTGGGTCACCAGGATAAAGTTTAACTGCCTACTACAGATTGAACAACCTGTTCCTGTGACTGTTTTCTAGCTATATAAAATCAACACAGCTCTTCCTGTTGGCTTGCAGAAAAAGAAAACAATTAAGCAATATCCAGATTTTTATGAAGTAGATGCCTACATAATTAGTGGCAGCACAAATACATGCCGAGCCAGCAGATACTGGAAGAAGAAAGATCATAACTACGGGAGTCACATCAGATCATAATTAGCACAGAAAGCTATTAAAGAAATTATTTAAATTATGACATAAATATTAGAAAAAATTATCTGATTCTTTGTCTGTGTTTATCACACAGGTCAGTTTTGAAATTGCAATTGCCAGTGAGAGAGCTCCCTGAATCATTTACTAAGCATAAATAATTTAAAACCAGTCAAAAAGCAATGCAGTCAAACATTCTGCCTGTTGCTCCATTATTACTATTGAAACCGAACTCAGATGCTGGTGTTACGTTTGTTGACACTGAGAAAATCAGAAAGAGTGAACATTCCAAAGCCTGTATCCGTGTCCTCCCTGACTGCCTGTGCTATTAGTTTGGGGATAGTTGTTTACTGCTGATAGGCACCAGCCACCTGCCAGAGCCACTTGGAGAATATTGAGCTGCCAACCAAGCCAGCTGTACATGGAATGACAGTAGGTTGACTTTTATATCTACAAAGCTGACTCGAGCAAGTTAAGGTTTGGAGAATACAATTTTTACAGTAGGGACTTTCTCAGTTGAGAGAAAGCTCTCTTAGGTGCTCTATAAAGCTCCATGTACACAGCCCTGTAAATAGCTATAAATAATAATTGCATTAACAAAGTCACATCTAGTGATAGTAGAACGGACATTTTCTTGAAAGAGCTCACCTGGGAGATGCTGCTGGCTTCCAATACCTGCAGAAGAGATACTGCCCATCAGCATTGATGATATGGGGCAGATCCTTGTATGGGATGTTTTGAGGACTCCGCTTTGGCGAACTTTCCTCTGGCATTCTGGAAGAATGACCTGCAAGGTGTTAGAAGAAACAAGACATACTTTAAAACAGGTGAAAACAAGAAAAGCTGATGGGCTTGGCAGCCACAGACACTCAAGAAAGTCAATCAGTAAGGCAAGTACCACTGATGGGAGGCTGCTCCCAAAACAACAGCCAAAAAGCCCCCAAAATCTCTGCTTTAAAACAGAAATGTAGCAAATGTTTTTGTTCAGAAAAGGCTCACATTTAGAGGTAGAGCATTAGGGGAGGGAGAGAGCAAGAAGAAGGGAACATCAATCCACCATCAGTACTTCATTTACAGCTTTCTATTACACACTTCTCCCATCTGAGTTTATTTTGCATCATTTTGTGAAGCAGATCCTAAAGAGAATATTTTAACTGCAATCAAGAGCAAATTATGCAGCAATCGCTACAGATATGGAAAGACAGCTGCATAAAAGATTTATCTCTGGCGGAACATCTCCAAAGAACAGTGGAGGGTACACAGCAGAGGTATCTGCCACCGTGTCATCATTTAAGATCTTCTCTGACATCTCAGACAGGAAGGTGGCGGCGGCGGCGGGGAGCGAAACATTTCCAAGAGAATTTGCCACAAACCTGTTTTCATCCTGTGCAAGCGTTTGCATTCTAGTGAGGAGCCGGCATCGCAAGTCAAACGCAAGCAGATGAGGCTTTTTGCATCTCGCTGCGGAGCCGCGTTCACAGCCCGGGTCCCTCCCGGCGCTGCGCGGGGCTCGCCCCGGCTCCTCTGGCCGGCTCGCTCTTTGAGGAAAGTCGCTTGGGTAATTCACCACTTCTCGTTCATCACTTTTTTTTTTTTCCTTCTCAAACAAATTGCGTGTGCGGGCTGAAGTGGCGGTGGTGGGAGGGGAGGCTGGGAAGGGTTGGGGAGAGGGAGGGCTGGCGGGTGGGAAAGCTGCAGTCCACTTTCCAGAAGCTGCTGCACGTACATCAAAGGCACCTTGAACACATGCAGCTGGAGCAGCTCACAAAGTTCCTGCCGCGGCAGGTTGTTTGCAACTTTACTTCCTTCCTGCCACTTACAGTTCGGAGGCCGCGGCGACGGGGGGAGGCGAGGGAGGGGGAGACCTTTCCTCAAAGCGATCCCCGCTGCGAAGCCATCTCTCGTGTGAGCGCAACTTCCCCAGCCCCGCGCTGCCAGGCGAGGAGCGGGAGGGAGGGGAGGAGGAGGAGGAGGAGGAGAGGGAGGAGGGAGGATCCAAGCACCGACGCGATGCCAGGTCGCCAGCCCCGCACACACATCCTCCGGCCGCGGCCGGGCGCGGCGGCCCCCCGTCCGCCGGCGGAGCCGAAGCGCGGTGGCTCCACCGCACGGTGCGCACGGGCTGCTCCCGGAGACGGGGAGACAGCGGCGGAAGGGCGGTGGGTGGGTGGGTGGATGGATGGAGGATGCATGGATGCGCGGATGCGTGGATGGATGAAAGGATGGATGGAGGGGCGGGCGGTGCTGCCGCACCCTCGGCTGGGCTGGGCCGGGCTGGGCGAGCAGCGGGGGAGCCCCGCGGTGCCCCCGGGCCGCCTGGCCGCGGGGAGGGCGGAGGCACGGCCGCCCCTTCCCCGCTGCCCTCCCGCGGGGGCTCCGCACCGGCTCCGCCGCCGCCCCGCTGGGCTGAGGCGGCCGCCGCGGCGGGGGGAGCGGCAGCAGCGCCCCCGCAGCCCCCGGCAGCCCCCGGCACCGGGATCCGGGCACGGGAGCGGTCCCAGAGCCCCCGCAGCCCCCCGCAGCCTCCGGCACCGGGAGCGGCCGCTCAGCTGCTGCGGGCTGGGGCACAGCGGAGACACCCCGGGGGCGGGAGCGGAGAATTTCGGAGAGAGAACATCCTGGGCACCCCGGTCCGAACAGCTCCTTGGGATCCCAACACCAAACTTCGCTGTTTAATGTGCATCTCTTCAGGCTTTGAAGCCATACCGGGGAGATCACTCCGATACTAGCCCAGAGAAGTGCCCAAGCTTTGCAGCCTCATTCAGGGTAAAGGTCATTTATAAACACAGCATATGATTTATACTCACATAAATCATTATATCACTAGAGACTATAAGCAATACATGTGCTGCTAACTCTGTAATGTGAGATCTATTTGGTGGTACATGATACTTGCTTATAAAAATTGTCACAGCAAGGTTCCCTGAAGTCAAAATAGCTCCCCAGCTTTAAGGGGATCTATCCCAGTACAGAATTTTGTCATTTAATACTGCTAAGTGGTTAGCATTGATTGAGCACAGATTCATGCATTTTACATTTCATCAGCTCCTTTCATTTTTACATGCCTACATATGCTTAGAGGTCTCAAGCCTTTCTAAGAAGAGGCAGCTATTAACCTTATTTTTGAAATTAAGTAACATGCTCCTCAAGTGTAAATCTGTGAACAAAGGTTGAGGAAAGGAAATAAATGCATGCTAACACTAATAACAATAAATGCAAAGCCTCAGAGATGAACCGTACAAAAATAAAAAGGAAATCAAAACCAGATTTTATTTTCTTCATCTTTCAGTGTCATTTATATTAAGTGCCTGGGGGGGGGTGTTAGTTATAAATGGCAAAAGCAAAATTACATGTTCTTCTGGCTGCTGTTGTTTGGGAAAAAAATGAACAAAACCAACATTTATGGTTGTTTATAATGAGTGAGATTTAGGTCAGGTGGCTCTTAAGCAGAGCCCTGGGAGCTGTACCTGGAGCTGTACAATTTGCTAGGCCAGTTACTATCTAAGTATGAATGGGTGGAATTAAAGAGCTATCACAAGCCAGCTCCAGAGTTGGTGGAAGCAAGGACATATATAATTATTTAAATGATACAGATCAGATAATAACTGGATTAAGAAGAAAAGAAAGAAGGAAAGAAGCCTCTTCCCCTGCTCAGGGTTTATCTGCCAGAAACACTTTACTGCTTCCCTACAGCCACCCATGAAATCTGATGCCAGGAACAGGCTCCTGTCCTGCTGTAGTGCTGGGAATATCTGAGTTCCCAGGGCCACAGAGGGGTGGAGGGAGTTGAGGAGAAAATATCTTTTTAAACTTCTGGATAAAAATAGCATCTCAAGGAAAAACAACCTTTGTTGGGACACAAGGGTGAGATCTTGACTTTGAGAGCCTGCCCTGGTCAGCCCAGATTTATGATTCCCTTGATAGCCTGTTAACCTCGGTGCAGCTAAAATTGGAGACAGCATAACTGTGGTGCAGCCTGCCCTCTCTGCAGGCCCAGCCCCTCACCTCAGCACTGGAATGAAGAACCAACCAACAGCTCCTTCCCTTCTCACCAGCTTCCCCAAGACCCCAGGAATTCGAGGACATTTCTTCCCATGGGTGATACACACTTCCCCATCTCAATGTCAACAACATGAAAATGAATGAGGAGCACCTGCTGACTTGTTGTCTTATTATTTTGCAGAGTTTAAGCTGTGAATGAAAAGCCACTGGAGAAAACTGGTCTGGGGAGTTCATGTACCTGATACCCAGACTATACACCAGGCTTCAGCAGAGCAATTACTGCATACTGGCTCCCTGTGAGAAATCAAAGGGATGCCTGAGCATGCAGTATTTATGAGATTGTAACATCTTCTCTTGTCTCTGTAGAGTGAAATGTGTTTCAGAAATAGTTTAGGCTAAATCAACTTCTAATAAAAAACAGATTCACACTTGGTGAATCTTTACACTAACTCAGCAATTACTCAATCTTTGTAGAAAAGGATGTTTGGTTTATTAAAGGCTGAGCTTAATTAAGTGTCTCCATTGACCCCCGAGGTATGCACAGGAATATAGAGAAAAGAGATACACTTTCAGATTAAGTAAATTTTAGGGAAAGGATCAATTGCTGGAATGACAGAGTAGATACATGCCATGAAACTTGATATCACAGCAGAGATGAGAGGAGAGGGGAGAGGGGAGAGGGGAGAGGGGAGAGGGGAGGGGAGAGGGGAGAGGGGAGAGGGGAGAGGGGAGAGGAGAGGAGAGGAGAGGAGAGGAGAGGAGAGGAGAGGAGAGGAGAGGAGAGGAGAGGAGAGGAGAGGAGAGGAGAGGAGAGGAGAGGAGAGGAGAGGAGAGGAGAGGAGAGGAGAGGAGAGGAGAGGAGAGGAGAGGAGAGGAGAGGAGAGGAGAGGAGAGGAGAGGAGAGGAGAGGAGAGGAGAGGAGAGGAGAGGAGAGGAGAGGAGAGGAGAGGAGAGGAGAGGAGAGGAGAGGAGAGGAGAGGAGAGGAGAGGAGAGGAGAGGAGAGGAGAGGAGAGGAGAGGAGAGGAGAGGAGAGGAGAGGAGAGGAGAGGAGAGGAGAGGAGACAGGAGAATGATGGGAGAGAGCACAGCAGGCTGGCATGTAGCTCTGATAGTAGGGTAATGGAACAAGGATCAAGGACTTTCTTTGCAGTTAGGCTTTTGTTCTCAAAATAAATTTTTAATGGATTCTATCCTGTTGATATCCAAAGGCAAATAGACTGTGTGAGATCCTTCTGCTCTTGTTGACAGCACCATGTTCCTAAATTTTAAAGCAGTGGTTTTGTTTGAGAAGTAGATTTGATGGGCTCTGTGTGCTAGACTATTTGGGATTCTGCTCACCAGGACCACAAAGTGAACTTTTGCTGACAAGAAGGAGGAAAAAATATCAGAGGAGGAGGACAGAATAATAAAATATATTAGGAGTATGTGGTTATGGAAGAATCTGCTTCAAAACCAGAAAAATGCTGGAAGTTACAGTAGTCAGGGAGCAGCTGGAGAGAGAAATAGAACATGTGGGAAATGATGGGAAATGAAGCATGAAGAGGAAGAATTGAAATCAAGTGAAAATCAAATAAGTCAATGCCACTAAAGCTGTCAGTTTAGAGTAATTAATTTGGATTTGCCCTTCTCTTTGGCTGTTTTTTAAATTATTATTATTAATCCTTAGATGGAGTCCAGTCATTCACCTTTACTTTTTTCTGTAATCTGCCTTTGCTTTTCTGTTGGTACTCCTGAATAAGACATGTATTGGGATGAGACAGGAGTGGGGGCTGGGATGAACTGCTCTCACTTGCCTGTAAAATATCTATTTTAATGTCTTACAGCCAGAAAAGAAGCTTGGTGTCAGGCAAACCAGACTGAGGAAGAAAATACTAGAGGAAAATATTGTATTGATCAAGTTGATCTTAACAATGTCAGGAGGAATTATAAGTAGCTCAAGATTGTTCTGCAAAATTCTACAGCCTCATGGACCTCCTCCCAAATTGGTGTGAAATGGAGAAGGGTTGAAGGGTAAACACAGGGAATACATGAGTATCACAGAAATTGTTTGCAGGCTTCCACTGATGTGTTGCCCCTTAGTAATCTCACCTTCCCCAGTCAGTAGGAATGAAATTATTAGTTTAAGCTACAAGTGGTTTAATACCCTTAGATGTAAACTACAGTCAAATAATAAAGTAATTTTACCATGTAAATAAAAATAATTAGTGGTAAAAATAGTCCTATTTTTTGTAGGTAATAAAAATTTGCAAATCATGCCATCATGAAAAGTCACAAATCTGTGACTTGCAAACAGTAGCTGTATGAGTGGAGTGATTAGTATCTTGACTGTGCTCTCTATTTGACAGGGTGAAAAATATACACTTAAAAATACAGTAATTGAATATCAGTTACAGCCTTTTAAACTGATGTATAGAAGATTACCTATCCTACATAAATGCTAATTTGAGAACTGGTTGTTTTTCATTATAGAAGCAATACATACTTTGTTGGGTGGTTCAGTTGGTCTTTTGTTTGATTTTGTTTTATTAAAAACCCCACAAGATTATTAAGACCAGATTCTGGGACACTTTTAGTATGAAAAGGAAGGCATTTTCCCAAGGCAGGAAATTCAAAATGAGAGTGGAAATTTCTGCCCTAGAGCTTTTTTCCATAGGAGAGAGGTTGATGGAGTTATTCTAGGAGCCTTTTGGCTTGAGAATAGCTCTGCCTTGGGAATGAATAGGTTTTCACAGAGGTCTGGAAGTGCACAGGCTCAGCTGTGGTGCCTCAGCTCAGTTCTGTGGCCAGCACTAGAGGGCACAGCCTCAGCTCTGATGGAGCCCGACCAAAAATCCCTCAGCTGGGTTGGTTTGGGTTGTTTTTATTCATTCTACCCTTTATCTAGAGGTTTTCTTTAGATATTTGTCCATTTTTATCTCTGCAATTTCTAAATAAAAGTTGCCTGTACTGGTATATAATTAGTCCAATTTTCCCTCTGGATTTGAACACATCTCTAGAATGAACTTCAGTGGTTTAACTGAAGGGAAATCCTGCCCTTGTCAATGCCCGCACAGACAGCTTAAAGAATTTTTTTACAGAATGACATTTCCTTGCATATGGCCATAGTAATGTTCATAAAATTTTGGTCGCCTTGGCAGAAAAAGGGTTTTGGGGGCAGAAAACATAATCAAAAGGAACCTGAAGGAGAAAGTCCAAACCTTTGTATTTTAATATTAATAAAATTCAGAGTAAGATGACACTATGAATTTTCTTTAGTGGGAATTGTGGTCTCAATTCTGAGGAGTACTTGACCATTTCTTTTCTTGCTTTTATTCCTAAGGTTGAGTGCATAGTCCACTCTCCAAACCCAGCATTATTGCACCAGGGTTAAATGCTACAGCCAAAAGCTAGCACTACCCTGCCGTGGTCAGAGTGGTGCTTTATTTTGGTAGCTGAACTGGAAGCATTGACTGGAGAAGGGCTTTTATTGTGCTGCCTGCTTTTCTTGCTGCTTTGCAATTGACAAAGCATCATTTATCACGCTTTGCATTCCAATTTTTCTTTGCACGTTTTCCAGCTCATCATAACATAATTATGTTTCTGTTTCCTTCAGCCAGGGGCTGATACTTTCTTTTACTAAGACAACAGCTGCACTGCACAACCTTGATGAATCCCCATAAGGGTAAAGAGAGTCTGTGGTGCTTGTTTCTGCCTTGGCAACCCAAATGTTCAAGCTCTTTTTTTTGTGACAAATGCTGTTCTAAAATGCACCCAACCCTGATGCTTTCATAGCATTTCTCAAAATTAGGTTTTATATGGTAAATTAGTGTTGAAATATTAAACATTCTGTCTGGTGTGTAATTTTAAATGCTTCCTTTGTAACATTTCTGTTTATGGTGTTTATAGGTTATACACTCCAAGACTGAATTTTGAAGGCTGTAGTTACTGATGTGGAATTTGTATTTTGAATGAAATTGACTTTATGTGTGACAATAAGCACAATCTGAAGGTCTGTTTTATGTCCCTAAAAAGCATATTAAGGCAGCTTTTACAGTACAGGTGAATCATTTCCTTGATTAGAGCATCAGTTGCTCCAGCCACATTGTGACATAAAGGTAATTACAGAAACCCCATCTCTGAAGGGTATTAACCGCTAGTGATGGAAAAAGACTCACAGTATTTTTATTATCAGTTGTTGAGATATTTTATTTAACTCTAATGTAGTACTCTGAACTTGAGATTTTAAAGTACTTCAAAAAGGAAGAATGATTTCTGTATTTTACATAGGAGAAACCAGTGCAGAGAAAAGTAGGGCTCAATAATGGAGGCAAGCTGAGGGCAGAATCCATTCCTAATGCTCCTGATTTTGTTTACCCAATTATACCATTACTAACTCCCACCTCATCTCAAAATCTATCAGAGCACTGTGTACATTGGAAGCAGCAACTTTTTCAGCCACTGAAGATTCCCCAGGTTTGTAAATATATGGGATATTGTGGCCTGGAGAAAACCACAGTCTAGACAACTGCATTATTCAGGGCAACATTTTCCCTACAGTTTTGCTTTCTATCCTGTTGTTCTGGTGTTATTACTCCTGACACCATCATTTGAAGAATGTTTGCATTTATACATAAAAATTACAATAAATCTGTACATGGGGACAAGAGTTTAACTGATATGATCAGTCCTATCAGCTATATGCTCCATGATCTAAGGATTCTTTGGGATACTTGAGAGTGTTTTAATTTTGTGATGTTTGAGCTCTGTCCAGCACACTGGACACTGATGCAATTGCCTGGAAAGCAATTAGATGTTAGGTGTTGATGGCAACTCTCCCTGCCCAGCCAGAGACAAATTCTCTCAATGGTTCTACTGTTGATAAAAAACGCAGTGGTCTGCTTGTTTTGGAGAGACAATGAACACATGGCTCATGAGAGGAGCTTGCCCTGTGCTCCTTCTTCCTTATAATCCTGGCAAGATCTGGCATATTTCACTCAGATATATTTTAGCATTTTTGTCATCTATCATCAGTTTCTTTACTCAGTCAACTCATGCGCAATAGAAGATGTGCATTCCCTTTCTGATTCACGTACAGTAATTACTTCCTAACATCTGACTAACAGATTGTGTAAGAAAAGTAACTCTTCAAATATTAAGAAAAAAAAATTAATGTATGAAATCTTTGAAATCTCTATTTCTGGGTTTGTGATCCACAGCTGACTGGATTCATTTCCCAGCCAGGAAGCTGGTTCAGCAAAACAGTTGCATTAGTTATTTAACTGGAGGCCTGATCCTGCTCTTGCTCACACTGATGTAAAGTGGGAATAGTATCAGAGAAAACAAAAAATACCCCTAGTGTGAAATACATGTTACAGAAAAAAATAAAGCATTGTGCTATGGAACAAGAAAAGAACTGTAGCAGGTACTCTGCCATCCTAGTATAGGTGTTAGGCAGCATCTTAATGTCTTAAAGAAACCTTACCCCAAAATACACTGCTAGATCCTGGGAGGGTTCTTTTACTGGGGTAACACCAGGTGACCAACAGAGCTAAGGCCCAGCTGTGCTCTGTGTTGTGCCCTAACTTAATGAAATCACAGGTGACCTATTCTGCATTGAGTACCAGACTCATCACTGTTTGCATCTGGTTCATAATTGTTCCCTCTCAGTTATTTAATTTTTACAGTCTCTGCTACAACTACTTTATACCTTCTAGTGCAGAAAAATGCACTCACTGGTTTTTCTCCTAGGCTGAATTAATGCATGTGGTAATTGACCCAGGGGTACACAGAAAGGAGAAGTCAAATGAGAAGCATTGCAGTGCAAAATGGGAGAAAGCACCCCAAAGTATCTCCTGTGTAAGATGGCAATGCTTCTTGGACAATCTCAGGACATGAAGGGATGTTTACCAGAGCCCTGTATGCTTTAGAGATGTGTCTTCAATCCCCAAGGCCATCAACACCTGTCGTCTGATCTTATTGTAAAATTAGTAGCATGTACTGTTAATAACATCAAAAGTTACAGTATCTGAGAGTTTGCTCCCCAAACCTCATCCTGTTTCTTCCAACACAAGTTATCCATTGTATCTTGGCTACAGTCTGGCTCTCATGTAGCAAAGGTATCTGTGGTTTTGTTTGTGCTGTGGAGTCAGTGGCATCTGCAGCTGCTGTGGGCTCATGAGGTCAGTTCATACTCCTGTTGCAGACCTGTCGGAGGGGACTCCTGACCTCTTGCAGATGGGAACCTTCCAGCCTACAGTACTATGCTCTGACACCAGCATGTGTTTATTTTCACTTGTTGGCTTTTTCAGGTACATTACTGAACCTTCTCTGGAGTTACAGTAAGTTTTTAAATGGAAACTGAGATGTGGAGATGCTATGCTTTCAGACACAAGAGGAAGGATATCTCCTGGACAGAGATACCTACATGAAGCTTCATCCTTCCTGAACCTTGGGAGGTTTGAGGAAGAGGACAGCAGATGAGAGGCTTCAACATTCAGCTCTTAAGCTGGAGAGTCTCTCTTTCCCTCCCGTGCTACGAAATGGGTACAAGAAGCACTGACCAACACATGTAGCCTCATCACATCCCAAGACCTCTGCCCAGTACCCCAGCACCTGCAGGGATGGGATTACAGCAGCAGCTATGCTGAGGTTTAAAACAAGGATGAATCCCTAGCCTTTAGTTTTGTGGGGCTCAGTCTGAAATGAGACAGGGTTGAGACCAATCCAGTGATGTCTGTTGGAGCCCAAAGCCTCCCTCTGCAGCCAGCCAGACACGTTCCCCAGACTGCACCCGGCAGTGCGGATCTCTGCTGTGGCTCATCTGCCTCCTCCTCTGTGCCCAGTTTCAAACCTCTTCAGCAATATGTTCTGTAACAATTAAGGATTTCTGGGGCAACTCCATTAAGATCAGAAAGATATCCTTCTGCTTTGAAATATGTGAGCATTAATGATCCATTCAGCACAGCACCCCTTGGCCAGTCATATCTCTCTGATGATCAAATATATTTTTAATTATCAGTCTATCTGAGGGGATTTTTTTTTCACTAGACAATATCCAACTGTATTGTAAGAGCCATTTGGATTGATGCAGAGAATTTGGCAGCAAGATAGGGAACATTTGGGCTTTCAACACTTAGGAACATATGGAAAGAGGTTTGGAAGATTGCCACGTGGGATGTAGCTTGGAAGATGCTACATTTCTTCATCCTTTTTTTTTTTTTTCTGAATAGAAATAGAAGAAATTTTACTTTTTTTTTTTTTTTTTTTTTTTTAGGATCCTAATTCCTGTTTATTTTCTATGCTGTTCTAGGATAAACCACTATGGTCAGCTGCATGTTTATGGGCAGCTGTAGGTGGGCAATTAAAAGGGTGGTGACATTGCACATCTTTCCAAGTTTTTACCTCCTAATCCATGAGAACCCACAGAGGTGAACTCACAAAGCTGCAGCTGGGTGCCTCAGGGCACGGGGTGAAGGAGGGTATGTGGTGCCCAGCCTGTCAGGATGTGCACCATTTTCTGAGGGCTGTGAGGGTAAGGCCCTGCTGGTGCTCCTTCCTTCATGCTCCTGCTGGGACCATCTCTCTCCCACTCACCTTGACACCCAGGGCTGGACAGACGGTCCAGGCTGTCTGTGTGTCTCTGGTACAGAGTTTCACCATGTGGCTTGGAGCTTCAGCACCATATTACAAATCCCAGTCACCTTTGAGAAAGCATGGGAATGGGACAGAGGAACCTCCTCCAGCTCAGCACTCAGGACTGGACGTGTATGAACCAACATAATCTTCATACCACTTTAGGGACAAATGCCTCAAGCCCATGATGGGAGTATTCTGTGTCTCTCAGAGTTATTGCCTCTGCTTGTCAGAAGACCAATGCTTTTTTTCTAATTTTTAAATTTTTTTTTGTTGGTGTTTCTATTGTGTCCCAGGCTGGGGGGCTGCAGCAAATGCAGAATTCATTGGAATACACAAACTTGTACTTGCACAATTGGCGAGTGGGCCCTGCAGCTTAGTAATGCTAATTAATCTCTCAGACTGCTAGGAAATCATTATTATCCCAGCTCAGCAATGAGAGACAAAGACCTAAGAGAGTGGCAGGGGTTTATACTGAGTGACAGAGTCAGAGCAGAGAGAATCGCAGTCTACTTTGGTGTTCTGAACAGTAAACCACCTGAGTTTGGCAAGACTGCATCTGAAGAGCAGAATGGAGGCACCTGGGGATTTTCCTTTGATCCCTGTCTCCAAGAGCTCAGCTCAGGGCAGGCTGCAGCTCTCATCCCACCTGACTGCTCAGATTTCCTTTCCTTGAGAAGTAAGAGCAATGGAGACTGCAGCAGGGAGCTGGAAACCGTCCTGACTATGCATTCACTTCTGGGAACTGGGAATCACTCTCAGACACCCTTGTTTTGGTTAGAGTCTGAGTGTTTATTGTCCACAAATTCATTGAAGCTTTCATCTTGCATTTTCCTGTGAGAGTTTGTTTCAACACTTGCAGCCAAATAATGACTCGACAGGGCAAGTAAGTTCCTGTTATTTCTTTGCTAATGGGATGCCATTAGCATCACTAAGATATCCCTAGCTGAGGTGAAGGCTAAGAAGATGACATCCAGGATCAGGAAGAGAGCATGGAGGGCTTGGTGACAAGAGCACAGGAAGAAGAATCTCCACCAAAGGTATTCAAAGACCTGTAGCAATAGCTTTTGAGGACTGACCACAGAAGTCAGAAGAGCAAAAAAGATAGGCAAATCCCTAAGTCATGTGGATGGTATTTGTTTTAGAATGAAATCTCTGCCTTTCTGAATAAAACCTGGAAACTATCGTGTGAGCTTCAAGTATATTTTAACCATATATACAGTGACTGTACGTTTCTGAGCCAGCTGAAATTTGATTCAGAATGTTTTAATATTTTGCTCCTTCTCACAGAGCACACCTTGATGGACAATAGTTATTCCTATTTTCTGTGGCCATAATAACCCCAAGATCTGCTGTTCTGAGGATGCACTTCCCTTATTGAGTTTCAGTTTTGGTGTCAATTTGGAAATCTTTTGACTCTAACACAGTTACATCCATAATTTTCTTAGAGAGATTATGGAGCATTAAAACTAATGTATGGACCAACCTTTCCTAAACCCCATCCAGTTACATGCTTCTTTGCATCTCCATTCCCATCTCTACTGATGTAAAAGGAGAAAAAGGACTCTCCTATCAGCCTGTTCCTGCTGTCTGATTAGCTGGCAGCTATCACAGCTCTTCTTTTGCTCTGTTACAGTTTCATTTCCAGAGGAAAAAGCCCTGATGAATATTGAGCCTCAGGATTGTGGCACCGCTGCAAATTAAATGAGGCTTCTGTTTATACCAAAGGGCCGGCAGTACCTCCTTAATCAGGCTGTCTGTTCTTTAGAAATCAGCAGATATTTTGCCTAAAAGCACCCAGCAGTGCAGTGTAACTCAGTAATAACTGTTTATTGGGGCTCAGGAGGGAAACCCCAGAAGAAAAACTGTAGGTGCAGTTAGAAGCACTGGTGAGTGGTTGCCTTTGGGGAGTTTCTTTTGTCTTTTGTTTTAAGATTGCCTGAACTTGATAGAGGCTCTTTCATTTAAAAGACAGAAAGACCTACAAATTAAGCAACATCTAGCTCCTAATGTGTGAAACTGCAATTTGCATACATCATGGCAGCTGCTGAGTTGGTCCTTATTACCTCTGCTGGAGTGTTAATTTAACCACAACTTTATCATTAATTTAAATGGAAAAGCAGCGGGTTGCTGGCATGCCACATTATCTGTCAGGCAACCTGGGAATCAGCTGACAGAGCCAGAAAGAGATTTCAATTCAGAGGGGCTGCAGGGTGCTGCCTCCCCAACCTGTGGTCACAGACAAGCTCCAGATTGCCCTTAGCCTGCTCTAAAGGTCAACACTAAACCCAAGGAAAAAACCCCAAACCAATATAGTATCTGGTCTGTCATAAGAGAATAGATAATACAGTCAAACCTGAAATCTCTGTATTTCTGGTTTTTCTGTCCCTCTGTACCCAAACTGGCACTGTTTATACAGATATGATAACCAAAACATCATTACTGCTTCTGACAACAAATGGTTTGTAGAGCAACCATTGCAATGTGGTCCAGACCCACCCCGAGGGCTGAAGGCACCTGGGCTCTCTGCCCAGGCAGGAGATGCCAAAGCCCCACGCAGGACGTGCTGGGAGCAGGGAGCAGCTGTGTCATGAACGGTGCCGGGGCCTGGAGGCACCTCCACACTCAGCTGATGCCAGAACCGCTCATGTGGGACGTAAAGCAAATGTGAGGTACCAGTTGCCAAACCAGAGGTTGCCTCACTCTCCAGGAAAAGAGGCTGAGGAACCCCAAGAAACTGCTGAGATGGGAGATGAGAAAAGCAGTGTGAGCCACCCATGGGCATGGGGTCACCAAGCATGAGGGTCTCCTCTCCCAAGCCATGATGATGTGCCACCATTTGGTGACACAACAGTATTTTTCAGTGGAGAATGAGGTTCTGCTCTGAACCATGGCAAGAATGACCGGGGAGATGAGTTCAGAACCTTAGTTGTGATGTTTCAGTGGCAGAAAAGAAAAAGCATGTCCTGATGTCTGGCAGAGTTTAACTGAGCTGATGTAGGTCTCCTCTAAATTCAGCTAGAACTGACTGTGACTGATGGTCCTGCTCCTGGCAAACCAGAGCAAAGCTTCACCCATGGACACTTCATGTGCACCCACCCACCAGAAGAGGTGTCCTGCTTTTGGGTGAAGTGTGAACCTTGGGTAGCTGTTCTCAAACTCTGGATTGTGATAAAGACACACTTGGAAAATGGTCAGACTTTCTCCTAAAAAAAGGCTATTTTTCCAATAAGTGAATCACTAAGAGTTGAGATTTAGAAAGGAATGTCTTTGCTCATGCAGCACCAGCAC